>NC_091764.1:74359670-75710996 GCF_029378745.1 Bos indicus
AGGCCCCAGACAAGGATCAGGGCCAGGCCAAGAATGGGAGGGAAGAATGAAGGATGAGGTTGATGGTTCAGATGTGTTTACAAAGTTTTGGCATCACCCAGGATCCAGCCCTTTCTGCCCAAGCCCTGGTCTTCTCTCTGTCTTGGCTCTTGGTCCTCGGGTTTCATGATGTCAGTTGGCTGCCCTGGCTCCTGGGTCATGCAGCTTCCAGGCAGAGAGGGTGGCACGGGACCAGCCAGCTCTCTTCTCCCACCTGCTTCAAGGTAGACCTGCCTGTGCGAATTCTCTCCCATCCACATAATCAGTGACTCCAGCCTCCACCACCAGGCACACTCCCTAGTGAACAAGTTACTCCTCCTGAGGGACAACCCCAGGCATCACAGAAAGAAGGTGATAGAAAGATTCTAGGATGGGAGCTCAGGTGACGGGATTTGGGGGAGGGTCTAAGGAAATGGGGGCTTCCCTGATAGCTCAGCTGGTAAAGAATCTGCCTGCAATGCAGGAGACCCCAGTTTGATTCCTGGGTCGGAAAGATCCCCTGGAGAAGGGAAAGGCTACCCACTGCAGTACTCTGGCCTAGAGAATGCCATGGACTCTATAATCCATGGGGTTGCACAGAGTTGGACATGACTGAGAGACTTTCACTCACTCACTAAGGAAATGGGTCCACTCTAGATTAGGTGACACAGAAAATGAGGGGCACTTCTATCAGTGGGGGTCTCGATAACTCATCTATGGAGAGGGGAGACCAGAGTGAGCATAAAGGTGTGACTGTTAAAGAAGGAGTAGTCCTGCTTTTCACCCAAGGGAGGGGGTGTGGTGTTGGTGGGGGCACAGTGATGGGTGTTGCTGTCTCCTTTGCTCCTGCTCTCAGGGTGACCCTGTGTGAGGCTGGAGTTCTGTGAGAACCTTTACATCCAACAGGAGAAGAGCATCACCCTGTTGTGATACCAGGCCAGCCTTGGGATGTTGGGGGTATTCTTTCCTTCTCAGTCCTTTATAATGGTCACATAAATAGACAGAAGGGAATATACCCATCGATTTTAAGACTCCTTTTATTATTATATTCAATTAACAGTGAAATATTTCCCACTACACTTACTCCTCTTTGCAGCATAGCTACCTTTTGTAAGTTTTATGTCTCCCTCCTTAGCCACATTTGATATAAACTCTTCTCATTGAATTGTTATGAACTCATGGCCTTTGTCAGAGTCAACTTGGCCCAATGAAACATGATCATAGTATTCACTTTCCATTGTCAGCAGCATTAGTATATGTGAGTTACATTAAAGTTGCTCAGTTGGGTCCAACTCTTTGTGATCCCATGGCCTGTCAGAGGAGCCTGGCTCCTCTGTCCATGGAATTCTCTGGACCGGAATATTGGAATGGGTAGCCATTCCTTCCCCAGGGGATGTTCCCAGGGTTCGAACCCAGGTCTCTCATATTGCAAGCAGATTGTTTACCATCTGAACCACCAGGGAAGCTCATTTTATGTGGGTGCCCCTTCTAAATGCTGCTCTGAACATTTCCAAGAAAATCTTTGCCTTTTGGGGGTGTATAGGTGCCAACCTGTGGATATAGATGCTGACCTGTGGAACTGACCTCCCCTTCAAGGAGTCTTGCTTCCTTTGAGTGGACAGAAGCCCATGGGTGCACATGTTTGTGGGCAAGGTGCTGCTAGATGATGGATCTGTTTAAGGCCACTGCTACTGCTAAGTCACTTCAGTCGTGTCCGACTCTGTGCGACCCCATAGACGGCAGCCCAACAGGCTCCCCCGTCCCTGGGATTCTCCAGGCAAGAACACTGGAGTGGGTTGCCATTTCCTTCTCCAATGCATGAAAGTGAAAAGTGAAAGTGAAGTCACTCAGTCGTGTCCGACTCTGTGCGACCCCACGGACTGCAGGCTCTTCCATCCATGGGATTTTCCAGGCAAGAGTACTGGAGTGGGGTGCCACTGCCTTCTCCTAGTTTAAGGCCACAGGTCACTGTGATTGTCCTGGTTTACGTGTATTATCATCCCTCCTTTTCCTAGAGAGCTTGGCTTCATCATCACAAACATGTCTGCTACACTGACAGTTGTCACATCGGGTGTCAGCTTACTTCTTATTGTCTCTTAATCCAATTGCTTCCACCACTTTTATGTAGTGGCGCCAGAAATCAACCCATTCTCATGGGTTACTAACTACTATGAAGTGACTTCTGCTTTTATAAAATTAAAAAACTCCAAAATACTAAATGCATATATTTAAAACAAATCAATTTATACACAGGGTTCTGTACACCCCTTTGTAGTAAAAAGCACTTTCAGTTGTTTGCTTTTTATTTAGGTAATTAAGCAATATCCTTAGATAATTTCCTTACTTACAGGGTCATTGAGAGAAGTGAAAATAAGTGAAGGCTTGAGAAGCACTTAAAATGCTGCCTGGTGCAGAGTGGGAAGTCGTCAACCAGGATAGCTAATAAACATTAAGTATCATATTTTTGTTTTCCTAATTTAAAAAGTTTGATACTCTTTACTTACTCCTTACCAGGGAAGATAATGTTTTCAGTTATTTTTATACTTTTTCTTATATCCGTCCCTATCTTCTCCTAATATCATTATACCACTAATCTTACATCTTCTGTTACAAAACTTTGTGGTTATATGTACTTTATTTGTGCCATTATTTCTTAGGCCCTCAGGTTCAACTGGTGTTTCTTGATTCCCCACTTTGTAAAATGAGACTTTCTCTTTCTCTCTTCAGTGCTTCAGTTCCCAACTTCTAGAAGTGTGATTTAATGTTTATATTGATTGACAGCAAGTAAATTTAGTTCTCATTTTTAAATGCCTTGTTCTAAAAGTTAAAAGTCAAAGAAGAGAATTTACATTTTTGTGATGTTTAAATATCTTCTCTTGAGTAACTTGTATTAACACTATCTATTTGCACATACATTTTGGCACAGCTTCAGTTTTTCCTGATGTTTGGAATTGCCTTTGTTTTCACCCCTTGCACTGTCTATCTTCAAATTTCCTCCATTTCTTTGCTCCTGTGCCTCATATGATACCGAGTCCCCTGTCCCCACAGACTCTGGACTTTTTACCCCATTCTGAACTGGTTTCTCTCTACATCTGCTGTGTGCCCAGCTGTGATCCTTGGATTCCCTTCTCTCTGGGTTGATGTTCCTGATTCCTGGATCACATTCATGAATCTTTCTTTCTCTTGATTATCCTTTGCATCATCATCACACACACACATCTTTTCTTTCCCTCTGCACCTCACTCTCAAGTAACTTGCTCGGGAACGATTGTGAATAGCAACATTTCCATTCTCCATTTAGCTCCATTTCTTCTGTCATTTAAAGAAAACTTCTGGAAGCTTTTTTTGACCTTCTTTTCCAATCTTTCTTTAGACTTATTTGGTAAACACTTATTAATTCCCAAGATTTTTTTGTCTGTTTCAATTTTTCCCACTTTTCAGTGCATCTCATTTTATGACAAAAATCCTTTCTAATTGACTTAATGACCTGGGTTCAAGTTTTAAAAATTATTTTCTTCCTTCAGAATTGTCCATCTATCTCTTCTGGTGTCATTTCTCATTTGTTTGTCTAAGTCACATTTTCAACATTATCATCGTTTCCATGTATCTAATCCTGGATGACCCATTCATATTTAAGAGGGAGTAGAGTTGACTGGTAAGCTGCCCTGTAGAGTGCTTGCCTGAGGACCCCTAAATTCCAGAATACAGAAATATTTTTTCTGGAGTCTCTGAATTAAGATTTTCCTCTGTCCGGTGTGGATTTGCGTGAATATGTGATGGGATGTGGGATGCTGGGACTATCCCCTGCTTTCTCCTCTGTGTCACTCTCATTTTGCTCTAAGCAAGCATTCCTCTAGCCTGTACACCTTCTCTCCGTTTCTTTCCTCCACTCCTCTTTATTCAGCAGTCACTTCTTCATCCAGTCAGTCTTCAAACTACTGCTGAAGACTCTGGGCTCCTGTTGCCCACATTCCTGGCTTTATATTAGCAGCAGAGCACCGAGAGGTGAGGTATGGGCTCTTGAGTCCAGTAAGTGTGTTGAAACCTAGTCTGTCATGGACAAGATTTCTGACCTTGGGCAAGTCACATAACATCTATGAAAAAAGGAGGGGAGTTGGGGTACATATCTCAAGGGTTACTGGAATGATCCAAATTATATTCGGTAAAGTCTTAGATCAATTATCAGTACAGAACGAAGACCACAAGCACAGAGATGCTTCCTATTAGTAGCCATTATTACAACTGTAAACATGTTTGCTATCATTTCAGTCAGGTCTCAGGAGGAGGAGCTGATAAATGCACTTTTGTCTTCTTATAATACTGCTGAATGTAATCAACGTTTGTTTCCTTTCATCATCTACCAAGGCAATGTAATCTCAAACAGAATTAAAAAATTCTCTCTCAATAAAGATCGGTTTTGAAGTAGAGACTTCTGAGAATTGGCAAGATTAAAAGAATTGACACCCTCATATATGAATATAACTGTAATCAATTGGTGCAATTTTTTGGCACAACAGAGCGACTCTAGGTATGAAAACATTTAAAATGTTTAGAGCCCTGACCAAATCATTCTACTTCCAGAAACAGCTTAAGGACACGGTCTCAAGTACAGGCAAAGTTTCATACAAGAAGAGTGTTCTTTACACTATTATTTACACAAACAATTAGAAACACCCCAAAGTGCAACAGTCAGGGGAGGACCACAGAGAGGACTGGGCACTATCCAGGTCCTCAGCTGCCCAGGGCAGGGCTGCAGGGAGGGGGCTTGTGGGAGAAAGCCTCCTGCAGAAGGCAGGAGGATGTGGGCTGTGGGAGCTGCAGCACCAGAAACTTTGTCAAGGCAGAGATTCAGGCACAGGGAGCAAGACATCATTTTGGAATAAAAAGAGTCGTTTACCAATTAACATATACCCCCAGGTAAGTATTTTTGAATATTGTTGAGAGTACAGCATAGTTATCATTAACCTGCTATTTGAATCAGAAAGACTTGGGTTCAAGTCCAGATTCTGGCACCAGCATGAAGTCTTGGGCTGATCCATGTTTAGGTGAGTTTCAGGAGCCTGCACATCATAGACACGGAATCAATAGTAGTTATTACCAATTAGTGACACAGGTGTCCCGACCTCACATAATTCCCAGAGTATTCCTTTCTATGCTCCTTTCTATGTGCTCTTCATCTCTGGTTTTACTGCTCCTATAACTTCACAGATGGCTGTCTCCTGTCTGATTACCTTCTCCCTGTGCCCCAACAGGAGAGCAGGACTCTGACTCAGCTTGGAAGGAGCTGTAGGAGGTGAGTGACTTTTCTTAACTAACAGCCAGCAGAGCCCAGGGGACAGGGAAACGCAGAGGCTTAAGTCCCTGGTGGCACTGGTGGCCGTCCCAGGGGAACCCACCAGAGGGCTTCCCCTCACTGCTCCCTGCAGCCGCTGCTCACTGGTGATCTAGCCCACAGTCTGTTTTCTCTTCCCCAAGGGTGAAGCCACACCTCCTTCCAGCCTGATGCAAACAAGGAGTGAAGGGAGATCTCTGGGAACCCCTGCTGCCACCATGAGCTCAGAAAACTTCGGATACTCCTCAGGTAGTCAGCTCTCTCTTCTCTGGAATGTTCCTACTTGTGACCCAGAATTGAGGGAGGTGTTTCCAGGCTAGTTAAACTACAGAGGAATCAAGAACCATGAAGAGGATGGATAAACATCCTTGAGCTTCCAAGAGAGACCAGGAGATTCCCCTCACCCTGGGGTCTGCCCACAGCCTCCTTCCGAGCCATCTCCTCAGGGAGCCATGACCAAGGTGCTGACTTCCTGCCTCTCCCACCACCCAGCAAGTGACTCAGGACGGTGGCCAGGAGAGCACATGCGGAGCATGGACCGCAGATGGCAGTCCCCAAGGCCAGGCAGGCCTGGGAGAGGAGGTCCTCCAGCATCATTGGAGTGTCTCCTGCTCTCTCCCTTGGCCAAGCCCCCTCCTGCTCCCAGACCCTGGGGCATCACCACAGAAGCCGTTTCCTCCGGCTCTTCCCAGCCACCAGCCCAGCTTCTCTGCAAGGGTCAGTGGACCCTGCTCTGAACCTGTCTGGCCTTTGCCATCTCCCACCTGGAGGGGAGGGGTGATGAGGATCACATCTGGCTCCACCCCTCCTCCACCTGGTGGATCCCCTCCCGTGCCCATCCTACAGTCTGTGGTCAGAAGCAGGAATCCTCTCACATGGTAGTTTTACTCAATGGCATGTGGTCCTAAAGTCTTTTGTAAAATTAGGTAACATGAGTTTGTAATGTTTTCTAAGTTTCGTGTGTACAACATTATATTTGTACTTCTATATACGCTACTGCATGCTCACCACCAAAAATGAGTTGCAAAGAATTCCCCTTGTGTGCTATAGAGTAGAATGAACAAATCACAGGAGTTTTAAATGGAAGGAAGATTCAAAGTCTTGTCCAAGAAATGTCTGACACCTGACCTTGGATTCAACCTCAGAGCTTTCAGCTCTGTGGCCTTGGGCTGTCCATTGTCCTGTCTGAGTTTCACTTGCCTCTTCTGTGAGATAAGGATAATGCCTCTTTGTGTGGATTTACCAAGAAAGACATTTGATATCAAGTCCCAGCCCACACACACATATATAGCCTGGCCACCAATATCTTACCTACAATTCCATAACGTCCAGATCTCTGAAATCACTCAGGGATTTTTATAACTCATTGAGGAGTAGTCTTACCCTGTAGTGATCTGAGGCTATTTGTAGTCATTACATTCTTTATCCCATTTAACGTGAGTATTCAATTGTTTCACTGCCCAAACATGAAAGCATTCATTTATAAGGTGCTGCCCGTCTATTCTGGAAGGGGTAACTAACAAATCACACTTGCTCTTTCTTCTCTTTGTGTGTGTGTGTTCAGTCGCTCAGTCGTGTTAAACTCTTTGCAACCACATGGAAGGCAGCCTACCAGCCTCCTCTATCCATGGGATTCTCCAAACAAGAATACTGGAGTGGCTTGCCATGCCCTCCTTCAAGGGATCTTTCTGACTCAGGGATCAAACCCACCTCTCTTACATCTCCCGCATTGGCGGGCAGGTTCTTTACCACTAGAACTCCCTGGGAATCCCAACTATGGCCTCAATTTACCTGGGAATCCCACGTAGGACCTCATTTCACCTAACCTCCTTACAATCCCTATCTTCAAAAACGTCACCAAGAGTTAACTCTTCAACACAAATTGGGGGGTGGGGAAGAGGGGACAGTCCATCCATAACCCTAGGTGACCACACCAAGAGCACCCCAGGTGACTGCTGCTCAGCAAGAGGAATTTTAACTATTTTATACTCAATAACATTTATGTCCCATCACATATTCTTCTAATCTTATTTCCTTTTCTTTCATCTAGATACTGAGATCTTTTTTGAGGATGTCATTGAATGTCTCTGGGACATACTGAGCACAGACACACTGCTACTCATGCTGAAAAAATACCTGAAGAGAGTTGAGGCTGAAGACAGTTTGTCCAGGTAACCGGCACAGGTGCACCAGGAAGGTCACCCACGTCCCCCAGCACCAGGCCAGCTTCTTCCTGGAGTAACGCCTCCTCCAGGCAGGACCCTACTGTTGGGGCCAGGGGTGTTCCTTCTCAAGATCCCATCAGGAATGTTTCCTCCATGTCATTTGCTGACAGTGAATGATCGTGGGTTGAGAAGAGATGAAACCTGCAAGGAAGGGGCAGGTTATGTGACCTTGGACAAGTTACTGAACTACTCTCTGCTTTGGTTTCTCCATCTTTTCATTTTTACTGTGAGGACACTGAGGTCATGCATGTAAAGTGATTCCCATAATGACTGACAAATAGTAAGTACTCAGTCAATAGAAACATTTTAAAAGCTTGTTGGGAAGAGACAGGGTCAAGGGTCTTCTTTCTGGTGAGGAGAACCAAGAAGAATTTCCTTTGGGACAAGTGGGAAAATCCTGACACCACCATTTGTATCCTGGGTTTCTGCCTACAGTCTTTCTATTCCTGATGTTAGGAACTGTATGAACCCTGCAGGATCCTGCTGGCCCATAAGGAAGAGAGGCTAGAGAGGAACTGGAGGAGCTGGTGGGATCCTGGATCTAGCTGTGCCCAACTCCTGGGACCATGGGCTTAAGACTTTGAATCTCAGATCTGTCCTGCGTCCAATGGGAATAGCAATTCAGTCTGATGGATTATGGTGATGGCCTCAGAGTGAACTGCAGGGTCAGCGGTGAGGAACCAAGTGCAATCATCTCATCCAAAGGACCAAGGAGGCCTGCACCAGGGTCAGACCCAGGACTCAGGGTGGAGCAGCGGGTCCAGGTTGGAGGACTAGTAGGAAGGCTTGGGCAGCAGGACCAGGAGCAGAGTGAAGAGAGTAGGCCCTAAGGACACAGAACTGAAGGGACTGTGACCCTTGCAGAGCTCCCCTGAGTGGGAGAGGGGGACATTTCTTCCCTCCCTGATGGGCTCCCCTCATGCTGGACTAGAGGGCCCTGGGTGACGGTAACTGCACATCTGCCTGGGACCTGGCTTCTCACTCCATCGGGAACCCTCTTCTAATCTACGTGGAGTCCCCCTGACAGTGGGAAGGCCCTATGGCTCAGGGAGCCCTCCAGGGTCACAATGAGTGGCTGTGATTGTGTGACATTTGAGGGATTCTGAGGAGCCTCACACATCCCCACCCAAGAGGAAAACGCTTCCTCCACCAGCCTTGCAAGTGCCGGTCTCCTCAGGCTCAGCCATTCAGATGGATATTTCCTCAAGTCCCTTGAATCTTTAGAGGTTCCACAAAGTTGCACACGGCCTTGGGGTGCAGGCAAGTGAAGCTGTCACCAGGTAAATTGTGAGTTAGGTTGGTGACCCCTGAGCGGTTGAGGGTGCTGGGTGATGGGTCAGGAGTCAGTGAGGTGAGCTGGACAGTCCAAGGGAAGCCAGGGCTCATAGCACGTCTCCTGCTCCCCTGTCCACTGGGGCAGTGGGTGGACCCATTGACCTTCTGCTGAGAAGGTCAAGGGCTCAATGCTTAGAAGACAGCAGATGGCAGGCCAAATGATTATAAGGTGTCTTCTAGCTCTGACTTTTGGGGTGTAAAAAATTCTAATTCATAGAGACAGCCAATCTTCAAAATATAAGGGCACAGTGCCCTGGACTGCCCTTACTTTGACTTCAATGGCAAATTTAGGGGATTCCCAAAACAACTCTCAGGTTCAAGAATTCCCTATAGAGTCCCTATTCAGGACTCACTGAAAGCTTCATGATCCCAGGTAGAGTTTACTACTGCTACTGCTGCTAGGTCACTTCCGTTGTGTCTGACTCTGTGTGACCCCATAGACAGCAGCCCACCAGGCTCCTCCATCCCTGGGATTCTCCGGGCAAGAACACAGGAGTGGGTTGCCATTTCCTTCTCCAATGCATGAAAGTGAAAAGTGAAAGGGAAGTCGCTCAGTCGTGTCTGACTTTTCGCGACCCAGTGGACTGCAGCCTACCAGGCTTCTCTGTCTGTGATTTTCCAGGCAAGAGTACTGGAGTGGGGTGCCATCACCTTCTCCTACAGTTTACTACAGGGAAGGATAAAAGTTCCCACCAGCCACAGGGCAGAGTCTGGGCAGGTGTCACATATGAAGCTTCCATTGTCCTCAGGACACGTTACTGACCTGGATTCGGCATGTGATAAGATGCACGGAGTACTGCCTATCAGGGACACTCACTTGCTTACAAGCCAAATTACCCTGACCTGTCATCTCCAGCCCCTCCTGGAAGTCAGACTTGTGCCCTAGTGTTCAGCTCTACCAGATGGCAGAACTGATACCATGGGACCCAGAGACCTTGGGTCACTTGTCACCTTCTCAGACTGACCAGTGGCCAAAGGCCCAGGCAGGCAAGGACACTCCTATCAGGCAGAATTCTAGGGGCTTAGGGACCACTTCCCAGTAGCCAAGGGCAAAGGGCAGGGAGACTTCTCACTACACACTGAGGCCCTTGAATGAAGGTTTTGTCCTCTAGTCCTACTTGTCTTTGTTTATCTGTGGAGTTCCCACTCCAAAAACTCTTTCAAAGTGGTGGTGTTGACCCCCTGTGAGACATCTTTACCACATACCTTTTCTTTGGCTGAGCCATATGGCCTGTGGGGTCCTCATTCCCCAACCAGGTATTGAGTCCAGGCCAGCAGTGGGTGTGCAGAGTTGTATCTTCTGGACTACCTGAGAATTCTCTCTTAAGTTGCCAGTATCCTAAGCTGACTTTCATCTACCTATTCCAAGTTTAGCTATTTCAAGATGGAGCATCTATAAAGTATGAAACGTGTTTAAGGTTGAAAGAGAAAAGTTTACATTTATAAAATTCTTTTCTAATGATTTATAGTAACATATCTGTATTTATGCAGAATAGATATTATGGAGCCAATTTTACAGACAAGCAAACTGCCTTTCTAATCCCTTGACCTTCATCATTACAGGGAAGATGTGGATGAACTACACAAATATCTGAACGAATTGAAAAGAGCCTTGGTTGAGGAGGACCAAGAAAGACTCTCCAAAGAGCAGCTGGACAGGAGGAGGTTTCTGAATAAGTTTCCTCGGGTGAAACGGCAGCTGGAGGAGTTCATAAGCAAGTTCCATGAGCTCGCAGACAAGGTTGAGAAAGTCCATAAGGGATGTACCATCTCCAATGTGATGGCCCACAGCACCGGTGCTGTGTCTGGTATTCTGACCATCGTTGGCCTGGCTCTGGCACCCGTGACAATGGGGGCCAGTGTGGTGCTCTTGGCCACTGGGATAGGGCTGGGAGCAGCAGCTACTGTGACCAGTGTGTCCACCAGTATCATCGAACATGTGCAGAGGTCATCAGCAGAAACCGAAGCCAGTCGCATGATGTCAACTTTCATGAAGAAATGGAAGGTTCTCCTAGAGGTACTCAAGAGCATCCCCGCAACAGAGAAAGTCACAGAAGCTGTAAAATGCATTGAAAATCTAATTCATGCCATGGAGACAGGCAAAGCCATTCCTGGCTGTGCAGCCACTGTAAACATCTGCATGAATGCTGGGAGAATCTCAGGCCCAGCCATCCAACAGATACAGGCAGGTTTCAAAGCCACAGCTTTAACAATTAGCAAAGGAGTCCGGGTGGCTGGTTTGGCCACTTCAGGGGTCTTCCTCTTGATGGATGTGGGCTTCCTGGTGAAGGAGTCAATGCACCTGCACGACGGTGCAAAGACAGCATCAGCTGAAAACCTGCGGCAGCGGGCCAGGGAGCTGGAGAGGAAGCTGGAGGAGCTCACCCAGATCTATGAGGGTCTGCAGGAGGACCTGATTTAGCCACCCCCAGAGCAGTGCGGGGTCCAGGGACATGTGAGGGGCTAAAGTGCAGAGGTACCTTGTTAGAGGGAAGAGCTGGAGACCACATTAATGAAGCTGGGTGTTAGGATTTGGCATTAGTTGAGCACAGCAGGGAAGGGATGGATATAGGTGATAGATGAGAAGAGAGAAGGAAGGGGCCTGGAGCCTAGATTAAGGGAGGAGTGGGGACCAGAGCATGAGAGGTGGGGAGAAACAACTTTTTTTCATACTAAGAACATTTTATTTTGTATTGGAGTATAGCCGATTAACAATGTTGTAATAGTTTCAGGTGAACAGCAAAGGGACTCAGCCATTCATATACATGTACCCATTCTCCCCCAAACTCCCCTCCCATCAGAAACCACTTTGGACTAAAGATGACACTGGAGGCAGAACAAAGGGAGAGGCAGGCGAACTAGCAATGAGAGGCCAGGTGTACGAACGGGTTGAAAATGGGAGAAGGTCAGTTAGGATTGTTGGGATCCCGAAGAAGCAGGGGCTCCTCTATCGCCCTCCACAGGCTGTGATGTCCCAGCAGGAAGAGTCTTCCCCTGGTGGTGGTCTCTAGACCTCTCCTCCAACAGCAACTCACCTTTGGCCCTAGCTGATGTGTCTTACTTAGGCAGTGACTTCTTTCGTTTGTTTGTTTAATTGAAGGATAATTGATTTACAATATTCTGTTAATTTCAGGTATACAGCAAAGTGCTTCAATTATACAGATATCTATGTATTTATCTGGGCTTCCCAGGTGGCATAGTGCTAAAGAAGCAAGAGACACAGGTTTGATTCCTGGGTAGGGATTCCTGGAGGTTGAAGTGACACCCACTCCAATATTCTTCTCTGGGAAAACCCATAGGCAGTGGAGCCTGGCATGTTACAGTCCATGGGGTTGCACAGAGTCAGACACAACAGAACATCTGAGCATGTGTATATCTATATTCTTTTTTATTCTTTTTTTTTTTTTTACTTGAGTGTGTGTTTTTATTTTTATTTTCATTTTTTTAAAATTTTATTTTATTTTTAAACTTTATTCTTTTACATTATAGTTTATTACAAGATATTGAATACTGTTCCTTTGCTACTACAGTAGGCAGTCCCTACTTTATTGGTGTGTATCTGCTAATCCCATCTCCTAATTTACCTATCCCCCCAAAACTTTGGTAAAAAGTTTGTTTTCTTTGTCTATGAGTCTGTTTCTATTCATTTGGTCATTTGTATTATTTTTCTGGATTCTACATATAAGTTAGTATCACGTATTTGTCTGACTTACTTCACTCAGTATGATAATCTCTAGATCCATACATATTGCTACAGATAATATTATTTCATTCTTCTTTATGGCTGAGTAGGATTCATGGAGTGTATACATGTACCACATTTGCTTTACTCATTAATCTGTCAACAGACATTTAGGTTAATATCGTGTCTTGGCCGTTATGAATAGTACTGCTATGAACATCAGGGTATGTGTATCTTTTCAAATTAGAGCTTTAATTTTTTTTGTAGAAATATGCCCAGAAGTGGGATTGGTAAATCATATGCTTGCTCTATTTTTACTTGTTTAAGAAAACTCCATATGGCCTTCGATAGTGGCTGCACCAATTTACATTCCCAGCAACAGTGTAGGAGGGTTCCCTTTTCTCCACAGCCTCAGAGCATTGTAGATGTAGGTGATGGCCCCTGTGATCACTGTAGGGGAGATAACTTATTGTAGTTTGATTCTCATTTCTCTAATAATTAGTGACGTTGAGTATGTTTTCACGTACCTGCTGGTCATCTGTACGTCTTCATGAAGAATTGTCTGTGTAGATCTTCAGGCAGTGGCTTCTTGATGACAATGGTGGTGATGAGGTTGGTGGCAGCAGTGGTGTGACAACACAGTGGATGGAACATCTGACATGTTGCCAGGAGCTCTTTGGGTCCAGAGTGCACCAAGAGACCAGTGAAGTTTCCATGAAAATCCAAATGTGGAGGAGGAACAGAGGTTGATTAAAAGAAAGAAAGAAAGAAGGATGAAACAAGGAGGCAGAAACAGGTCAAGGAACTTTCGATGTGTCAGGAGATGAAACAGCCTGGGGCCAACAGACACAATTCTCTGACCCTCGGTTTCTTCTTCAGCTGGGGGGTGAGGCTGGATAAGATATTTCAGGTTGCTCTGGTTCTCTCCACCTTGTTTTACTTAGACTCTGGTTCAATAAATATGAGCTGATTCACTAAGGCTTCCTTGCGTTGACTGATGGGTTAACCTGGGCTCCAGATGGCTGACCTCCTTCCCCGGGAGCCTGTCTCCCAGGGTCTCGGGGAGCACGTCTTCCATGGCTCCTCCTGCCTGCCTGCTGGGCTCCCATCCAATCATTTCCCTAAGATCCTGGAGCCCTGAAGGCTTCGTGGGATGCCCAGGGGAGCCCATGTCATCTGAATTGGGCTGAGCACTGAGATGCTCCTCCTCTAGTCCTGGGGACCAGAATGGACACCCAAGGGTGATTGAGAGCAGAGGGCTTGTGTGCAGGTGTGAGAGAAGGTTAGCCGTAAACAGAGGGGAGAGAGAGATAGCACACACCTCACCCAGGCTGCCTTCACGTATCAGTAGGACTCCTGCAGGAGCTTCCAGAACTGCCTTCCTGTGTTTACCTTGGGGCACTTCCCTGCCCCACTCATCTATTCCCCGCTTGGGCTAGAATGACCCATAGAGTATTGACCTTAACACAACTGCTTTCACCTCCTCCACAGCTAACCGTGACTCTGAGCACAGATGCTGAAGCCTAATTGCAGACCTAAGCAGTGTGCAGGAGCTGGGGTCCCCTGAGGGCAGAGCTGGAGGCCAGGCTCACTCAGTCTCCAGGAGCAGGACTGAGGGGCTAGGGGATGGGAGCAGGGATGGAGGGAAAGTCCATCCAAGGCCATGTTCTGATCTGGTTACCCATCTGGGATTGCACCTGCCTGGACCTTCTGAGGAGCCTTCATGGGATGCCTCAGGCTCCTCCTCTTGCAGGAGGAGAGGGGAGCATCTGGGTGTGGCTCTCACCTTCATGGGCCTGCTCCACAGGGCACCAACTCTCTGTGTTTCCATGTGTGGAGCATGTGAGCACCTAACTGACTCCAATGCCTGGAGCCCAGGGCAGGAAGCCAGAGACCCAGGACCTGGAAATGATCCCAGGACGTCTCCTAAGTCCCTCCTCATGTGCTGCAGGGCCCTCTCCCCATTTTTGTCCAAACCTCCTTCGGGAGACTTTCCTCAGTGCCTCTGACTCTGACTCCCTCTCATCCAGTGTTACCCTGAGGCTTCAATCAGCCCTTCCATTCCTTCCTGAAGATGTCAGCAGTCATGGCCAGAATCTGTCTGATCCCCAAATCATGACTTTCATTCCTTTTTAATTCTTTGTAAGTTCCTGGGGAAATCAAATCCTGCACAGACTTCTCCTGGGCAGGGTTCCAGGTACTGGATACAGAACCATTCAGTGTCCATCCCCACGTCCCCCCGAACCCTTAGAGCTGGACCCCATTCAGCTCAATGTGCAGATGATGCAATTCCACAGTGACCCCTGTGTCAGCTGAGATCCCTGTGGTTCTGAGCAACAGAAACTGAGTTTGGTAAGTGAGCACAGAAGAGCGTGCACTGGAGGGATGCAGGCCAGGTCAGAGAATGGAAAGAAGCCCCCAAACCTGCACAGTTCAGGAAGGGCAGAAAGTAGGGCAGGTCCCCCTGCAGGAGCTCACAGTCTGTCCCCAGAGGCCCCTTCCAGCAGGGAGCTTAGGACCAAGTCCCTGGAATCTGTGTCAGGTTCCCAGGAGACAGAGGCGCTTGGGTCTGAGGACTATATTCTTGGACCAATAGGTCAGGCGGAAGGATGAGGAAGATGAATGGTTAACAGGGACCCGAACCCTGGGGGGAGAGGCTCAGGAAGAGAGACTCCAGATTGAGTGCTTCCTGGATGCACACGTGCCCTCTTCTCAGACCAATGGAAATGACTCTCCTCACACTGTTCTGGGTCCAACACCCCACACACAACAGTAAGTGCACTGGCCACTTTCCCAGCTGGAGACAAACACGAATCACTCCCCCTGCTGCGTGTTGCAGGGATGTCAGGGGTGAAGGGCCCCAGCTCGATGCCAGTGCTTCTCCTGCTCTGTGGGCGCCTTTCCCAGTACTCTGCATGTATGTTATACATGTGCAGCAACAGGGAGGTGCAGTAACCCCAGGACCTCAGGAGCACTGCTCCCCTGATACCAGTCTTTACTGGGATCCCACTTCCTGTTCCTCTTTCCTGAGGGGAAATTCACCCCCGTGGAGCCTGGGCTGGGCCATCGCTGTGTCAGCACTGTCACCTGGGTCCTTATCAAGACCTCACTGCCCCTCTGAGAGCACGTGTTTGTCACCCCAATGGAGAACAGGAGGAAGCTAGGCCCAATGTCCAAGAACGTGGCCACAGTCTCGACCTGGGAAGGGCCATCCTAGGTGGGGCCTCTGGGTGCCTTGAGCCTCTTCCCTGGGTCCCTGTTGAGCTGATTGGTCAGGAGGATGCAGGGTGTCCTGTTTCAGGAGGAAGTGAAGCAAGCATGTGGTGTTTCTGTAACACAACTCAACCTGGGCCCAGGGTGGTGGACCCACCTCCTTGGAGCCCAACCACGGAGCTGTCTGTCACCACTTGCTGTGCATCCCAATGTGGGGAGAGATGGGCACAGGTCTGTCCCACCACCCAGGACCTGAGTCCCTTCTGGCAGGGCCTGTTTTGGAGGCTTCTAGCTCCTCTCTTGGCCCTGAGTTTGCTGGTTTTAAGCTGCAGCTCCTAGTTCTCACAAATGCCTTGAAGTTCACAGAGTTGCCCTCATAGCAAGCGGCACACAGCCTCCAGCTGCTTTGTTCCTGGGGCTTAGACCTAAGAGAACAGGGGTGTTTTGAGTCTGCAGAGGTCCATACTTAGAATCCACGGGTTATCTCAGGAAGTTGTGCTGCTGACACAGAATATCTAACAGCTGGTTGCACTCAGATGTCTGTGGAGCTGGTCTGGACCCAGCCTCCGTGACAAGGACAATTGGTGAGGAGCACCTTGCACTGTCCCAGTGAGGCTCTCAAGCCACCTGTGGTGTTGCCCGTCACCCTGCACATGGCCCCACACTACTCAGCCACCCCTGCTTCGCTCCTGCACTTCTGAAGGACATTGAAGCCAGGCTTGACTTTAAAGTACCTTTTTCAAAAGAAACCTTTTGGGACTTCCCTGGTGGTCCAGTGGTAAAGAAGCTGCCTGCCAATGCAGGGGACAAGGCTTTGATCCCTGGTCCGGGAAGATCCGACTTGCTGGAAGCAACTAAGCCCGTGCACCGCAACCACTGAGCCCGCTCCCTAGAGCCCGTGCTCTGCAAAAAGAGAAGCCACTGCAATGAGAAGCCCATGTACTCAACCAAGAGTAGTGCACTCTCTGCAACTAGAGAAAGCAGCCCCTGCCCGCACAGCAGTGAAGGCCCAGGGCAGTCAAATAAACAAACAAGGACACTGTTTCCCTAGTTACCTAAGGTAATGCCTCCTGAGCCCCCCTATCTACTGCCACCTTTGTTAGAAATGCACGTGGGCACAGACTCCAGCAGGTAAGGTCCTTCAGGGCCAAGGTTCTGTATTTCTTACCTGTCCTGTGCTAACCCCCACCTGCCCCCTCCTGTGACCCCTCAGCCCCACTCTCCCTGAATCAGGAGGAGGCTGCCCACAGAGCAGCAGAGCCAACCCAGGCTCCAGGCCCCTTCCCTGGCCTTGGCCTTGCTCCACGGCTCTGTGGTGGATGGGATGCCCCGTGGTCAGCAGCCGGCTCTCCTCCTCTGGATTGAAGCCCTGGAACTCGAGAGCAACCTGTACCACATGGGCTAGAGCAAGGTCTTCTTCCAGGCTGGCGTGCTGGCCCACCTGGAGGAGGAGCGGGACCTGAAGATCACGGATGTCATCACTGGCTTCCAGGCCTGCTGCTGGGGCTACCTGGCCAGGAGGTGAGTCCCAGGACACCTACCTCACCCAGGCTGATCCTCCCTCGGGGTCCCTAGCTATCCTGTAGTGGAGGGCACTTTTTTCACACTATGAACTATCTATTTGTAGTGAGGATTAGTTGATTAACAGTGCTGTGATAGTTTCAGTTGAACAGTGAAGGGACTCAGCCATACACATACATGTATCCATTCTCCCCCTAACTCCCTTCCCATCAGAAAGCACTTCAGTCAATTTAGTTCAGTTGCTTAGTCGTGTCTGACTCTTTGTAACCCCATTGCAGCAGGCCAGGCCTCCCTGTCTATCACCAACTCCCGGAGTTCACCCAAACCCATGTCCATAAGTTGGTGATGCCATCCAGCCATCTCAATCTCTCTCGTTCCCTTCTCCTCCTGCCCCCAATCCCTCCCACCATCAGAGTCTTGTCCAATGAGTCAACTAATCGCATGAGGTGGCCAAAGTACTGGAGTTTCAGCTTTAGCATCAGTCCTTCCAAAGAACACCCAGGACTGATCTCCTTTACAATGGACTGGTTGGATCTCTTTGCAGACCAAGGGACTCTCAAGAGTCTTCTCCAACACCACAATTCAAAAACATCACTTCTTTGGCGCTCAGCTGTCTTCACAGTCCAACTCTCACATCCATACATGACCACTGGAAAAACCATAGCCTTGATTAGACGGACCTTTGTTGGCAAAGCAATGTCTCTGATTTTGAATATGCTATCTAGGTTGGTCATAACTTTCCTTCCAAGGAGTAAGCGTCTTTAATTTCATGGCTGCAATCACCATCTGCAGTGGTTTTGGAGCCCTCCAAAATAAAATCTGACACTGTTTCCACTGTTTCCCCATCTACTTTCCATGAAGTGATGGGACCAGATGCCATGATCTCTGTTTTCTGAATGTTGAGCTTTAAGCCAACTTTTTCACTCTCCTCTTTCACTTTTTTTTTTCAATTTTTTTCTTTTAATTTTATTTCATTTTTTAACTTACAATATTGTATTGGTTTTGCCATATATCAACATGAATCGGTCACAGGTATACATGTGTTCCCCAACCTGAACCCTCCTGCCTCCTCCCTCCCCATACCATCCCTCTCAGTCATCCCAGCACACCAGCCCCAAGCATCCAGTATCGTGCATCGAACCTGGACTGGCGACTCGTTTCATATATGATATTATACATATTTCAATGCCATTCTCCCAAATCATCCCACCCTCTCCCTCTCCCACTGAGTCCAAAAGACTGTTTTATACATCAGTGTCTCTTTTGCTGTCTCTTATACAGGGTTATTGTTACCATCTTTCTAAATTCCATGTATATGCATTAGTATACTGTATTGGTGTTTTTTTTTCTGGCTTACTTCACTCTGTATAAGAGGCTCCAGTTTCATCCACCTCATTAGAACTGATTCAAATGTATTCTTTTAATGGCTGAGTAATACTCCATTGTGTATATGTACCACAGCCTTCTTATCCATTCATCTGCTGATGGACATCTAGGTTGCTTCCATGTCCTGGCTATTATAAACAGTGCTGTGATGAACATTGGGGTACATGTGTCTCTTTCAATTCTGGTTTCCTCAGTGTGTATGCCCAGCAGTGGGATTGCTGGGTCATAAGGCAGTTCTATTTCCAGTTTTTTAAGGAATCTCCACGCTGTTCTCCATAGTGGCTGTACTAGTTTGCATTCCCACCAGCAGTGTAAGAGGGTTCCCTTTTCCCCACACCCTCTCCAGCATTTATTGCTTGTAGACTTTTGGATTGCAGCCATTCTGACTGGCATGAAATGGTACCTCATAGTGGTTTTGATTTGCATTTCTCTGATAATGAGTGATGTTGAGCATCTTTTCATGTGTTTGTTAGCCATCTGTATGTCTTCTTTGGAGAAATGTCTATTTAGTTCTTTGGCCCATTTTTTGATTGGGTCATTTATTTTTCTGGAGTTGAGCTGCAGGTGTTGCTTCTATATTTTTTAGATTAGTTGTCAGTTGCTTCATTTGCTATTATTTTCTCCCATTCTGAAGGCTGTCTTTTCACCTTGCTTATAATTTCCTTTGTTGTGCAACAGCTTTTAAGTTTAATTATGTCCCATTTGTTTATTTTTGCTTTTATTTCCAATATTCTGGGAGGTGGGTCATAGAGGATCCTGCTGTGATGTATGTCGGAGAGTGTTTTGCCTATGTTCTCCTGTAGGAGTTTTATAGTCTCTGGTCTTACGTTTAGATCTTTAATCCATTTTGAGTTTATTTTTGTGTATGGTGTTAGAAAGTGTTCTAGTTTCATTCTTTTACAAGTGGTTGACCACTTTTCCCAGCACCACTTGTTAAAGACATTGTCTTTAATCCATTGTATATTCTTGCCTCTTTTCTCAAAGATAAGGTGTCCATAGGTGCGTGGATTTATCTCTGGGCTTTCTATTTTGCTCCATTGATCTATATTTCTGTCTTTGTGCCAGTACCATACTGTCTTGATGACTGTGGCTTTGTAGTAGAGCCTGAAGTCAGGCAGGTTGATTCCTCCAGTTCTATTCTTCTTTCTCAAGATTGCTTTGGCTATTCGAGGTTTTTTGTATTTCCATACAAATTGTGAAATTATTTGTTCTAGCCCTGTGAAGAATACCGTTGGTAGCTTGATAGGGATTGCACTGAATCTATAAATTGCTTTGGGTAGTATACTCATTTTCACTATATTGATTCTTCCCATATTTCTCCATCTATTAGTGTCCTCTTTGATTTCTTTCACCAATGTTTTATAGTTTTCTATATATAGGTCTTTAGTTTCTTTAGGTAAATATATTCCTAAGTATTTTATTCTTTTCATTGCAATGGTGAATGGAATTGTTTCCTTAATTTCTCTTTCTATTTTCTCATTATTAGTGTATAGGAATGCAAGGGATTTCTGTGTGTTGATTTTATATCCTGCGACTTTACTATATTCATTGATTAGTTCTAGTAATTTTCTGGTGGAGTCTTTAGGGTTTTCTATGTAGAGGATCCTGTCATCTGCAAACAGTGAGAGTTTTACTTCTTCTTTTCCAATTTGGATTCCTTTTATTTCTTTTTCTGCCCTGATTGCTGTGGCCAAAACTTCCAAAACTATGTTGAATAGTAGTGGTGAGAATGGGCACCCTTGTCTTGTTCCTGACTTTAGAGGAAATGCTTTCAATTTTTCACCATTGAGAATAATGTTTGTTGTGGGTTTGTCATATATAGCTTTTATTATGTTGAGGTATGTTCCTTCTATTCCTGCTTTCTGGAGAGTTTTTATCATAAATGGATGTTGAATTTTGTCAAAGGCTTTCTCTGCATCTATTGAGATAATCATATGGTTTTTATTTTTCAATTTGTTAATGTGGTGTATTACATTGATTGATTTGCGGATATTGAAGAACCCTTGCATCCCTGGGATAAAGCCCACTTGGTCATGGTGTATGATCTTTTTAATGTGTTGTTGGATTCTGATTGCTAGAATTTTGTTAAGGATTTTTGCATCTATGTTCATCAGTGATATTGGCCTGTAGTTTTCTTTTTTTGTGGGATCTTTGTCAGGTTTTGGTATTAGGGTGATGGTTGCCTCATAGAATGAGTTTGGAAGTTTACCTTCCTCTGCAATTTTCTGAAAGAGTTTGAGTAGGATAGGTGTCAGCTCTTCTCTAAATTTTTGGTAGAATTCAGCTGTGAAGCTGTCTGGACCTGGGCTTTTGTTTGCTGGAAGATTTCTGATTACAGTTTCAATTTCCATGCTTGTGATGGGTCTGTTAAGATTTTCTATTTCTTCCGGTTCAGTTTTGGAAAGTTGTACTTTTCTATTAATTTGTTCATTTCTTCCACGTTGTCCATTTTATTGGCATATAATTCCTGATAGTAGTCTCTTATGATCCTTTGTATTTCTGTGTTGTCTGTTGTGATCTCTCCATTTTCATTTCTAATTTTATTGATTTGATTTTTCTCCCTTTGTTTCTTGATGAGTCTGGCTAATGGTTTGTCAATTTTATTTATCCTTTCAAAGAACCAGCTTTTGGCTTTGTCGATTTTTGCTATGGTCTCTTTTGTTTCTTTTGCATTTATTTCTGCCCTAATTTTTAAGATTTCTTTCCTTCTACTAACCCTGGAGTTCTTCATTTCTTTCTTTTCTAGTTGCTTTAGGTGTAGAGTTACGTTATTTATTTGACTTTTTTCTTGTTTCTTGAGGTATGCCTGTATTGCTATGAACTTTCCCCTTAGGACTGCTTTTACAGTGTCCCACAGGTTTTGGGTTGTTGTGTTTTCATTTTCATTCGGTTCTATGCAAATTTTGATTTCTTTTTTGATTTCTTCTGTGGTTTGTTGGTTATTCAGCAGCGTGTTATTCAGCCTCCGTATGTTGGAATTTTTAATAGTTTTTCTCCTGTAATTGAGATCTAATCTTACTGCATTGTGGTCAGAAAAGATGCTTGGAATGATTTCAATTTTTTTGAATTTACCAAGGCTAGATTTACGGCCCAGGATGTGATCTATCCTGGAGAAGGTTCCGTGTGAGCTTGAGTAAAAGGTGAAATTCGTTGTTTTGGGATGAAATGTCCTATAGATATCAATTAGGTCTAACTGGTCTATTGTATCATTTAAAGTTTGTGTTTCCTTGTTAATTTTCTGTTTAGTTGATCTATCCATAGGTGTAAGTGGGGTATTAAAGTCTCCCACTATTATTGTGTTATTGTTAATTTCTCCTTTCATACTTGTAGCATTTGTCTTATATATTGCGGTACTCCTATGTTGGGTGCATATATATTTATAATTGTTATATCTTCTTTTGGATTGATCCTTTGATCATTATGTAGTGACCTTCTTTGTCTCTTTTCACTCTTAAAGTCTATTTTATCTGATATGAGTATTGCAACTCCTGCTTTCTTTCGGTCCCTATTTGCATGGAAAATCTTTTTCTAGCCCTTCACTTTCAGTCTGTATGTGTCCCCTGTTTTGAGGTGGGTCTCTTGTAGACAACATATGTAGGGGTCTTGTTTTTGTATCCATTCAGCCAGTCTTTGTCTTTTGGTTGGGGCATTCAACCCATTTACGTTTAAGTTAATTATTTTTAAGTATGATCCCGTTGTCATTTACTTTATTGTTTTGGGTTCGAGTTTATACACTATTTTTGTGTTTCCTGTCTAGAGAATGTCCTTTAGTATTTGTTGGAGAGCTGGTTTGGTGGTGCTGAATTCTCTCAGCTTTTGCTTGTCTGTAAAGCTTTTGATTTCTCCTTCATATTTGAATGAGATCCTTGCTGGGTACAATAATCTGGGCTGCAGGTTATTTTCTTTCCTCACTTTAAGTATGTCTTGCCATTCCCTCCTGGCTTGAAGAGTTTCTATTGAAAGATCGGCTGTTATCCTTATGGGAATTCCCTTGTGTGTTATTTGTTGTTTTTCCCTTGCTGCTTTTAATATTTGTTCTTTATGTTTGATCTTTGTTAATTTGATTAATATGTGTCTTGGGGTGTTTCGCCTTGGGTTTATCCTGTTTGGGACTCTCTGGGTTTCTTGGACTTGAGTGATTATTTCCTTCCCCATTTTAGGGAAGTTTTCAACTATTATCTCCTCAAGTATTTTCTCATGGTCTTTCTTTTTGTCTTCTTCTTCTGGGACTCCTATGATTTTTATGTTGTATCGTTTAATATTGTCCTGGAGGTCCCTGAGATTGTCCTCATTTCGTTTAATTCGTTTTTCTTTTTTCCCCTCTGATTCATTTATTTCTACCATTCTATCTTCTAATTCACTAATCCTATCTTCCGCCTCTGTTATTCTACTATTTGTTGCCTCCAGAGTGTTTTTGATCTCATTTATTGCATTATTCATTATATGTTGACTCTTTTTTATTTCTTCTAGGTCCCTGTTAAACCTTTCTTGCATCTTCTCAGTCCTTGTCTCCAGGCTATTTATCTGTGATTCCATTTTGATTTCAAGATTTTGGATCAATTTCACTATTCCTCTTTTGTTTGGTTTAGTGGGCATTTATCCTGTTCCTTTACCTGCTGGGTATTGCTCTGTCTCTTCATCTTGTTTAAATTGCTGAGTTTGGGGTGTCCTTTCTGTATTCTGGCAGTTTGTGGAGTTCTCTTTATTGTGGCATTTTCTCACTGTGTGTGGGTTTGTACAGGTGGCTTATCAAGGTTTCTTGGTTAGAGAAGCTTGTGTCGGTGTTCTGGTGGGTGGAGCTGGATTTCTTCTCTCTGGAGTGCAGTGAAGTGTCCAGTAATGAGTTATGAGATGTCTATGGTTTTGGAGTAACTTTGGGCAGCCTGTATATTGGAGCTCAGGGCTGTGTTCCTGTGTTGCTGGAGAATTTGCTTGGTATGTCTTGCCCTGGAACTTGTTGGCCCTTGTGTGGTGCTTGGTTTCAGTGTAGGTATGGAGGCGTTTGATGAGCTCCTGTCAATTAATGTTCCCTGGAGTCGGGAGTTCCCTGGAGTCGGGAGTTCCCTGGAGTCAGGGTTTGGACTTAAGCCTCCTGCTTCCAGTTATCGGTCTTATTTTTACAGTAGTCTCAAAACTTCTCCTTCTATACAGCACCATTGATAAAACATCTAGGTTAAAGATGAAAAGTTTCTCCACCATGAGGGTTACCCAGAGAGGTTCACAACGTTACATGGAGAAGAGAAGAGGGAGCAGGGAGTTAGAGGTGACCCGAATGTGATGAGGTGGAATCAGTAGAGGAGAGAGCGGGCTAACCAGTAATCACTTCCGTATGTGCACTCCACAACTGGACCGCTCAGATATGTTCACGGAGTTATACAGAGAAGAGAAGAGGGAGGAAGGAGACAGAGGTGGCCAGGAGGATAAAAGAGGGGAATGAAAAGGAGAGAGACAGATCCAGCCAGTAATCAGTTCCCTAAGTGTTCTCCACCGTCTGGAACACACAGAAATTCACAGAGTTGGGTAAAGTAGAGAGGGGTTAGGGTGGAGAAAAAGGAGAGTCCAAAGGGATAGAGAGCAGTCAAGCCAGTAATCTCGCTCCCAAGTGAAAAATGGGTACTGAAGATTGGGTTCTTAAAGGTACAAAATTGGTAACAAATACCTAAAAGCAAAACTTAAAAATCTAGAGTAGAGTTTGGAACTTCAAAAATACAGTGTTAAAGAAAAGAAGAAAGAAAAGAAAGAGAGAAAAAGAAAAAAAAAGTCACAAAAATTATAAAGAAAATACAGGTACAAGATTGATAACAAATACCACAAAGCAAAAGTTAAAAATCTAGAGTAGAGTTTGGAATTTCAAAAATACAATGTTAAAGAAAAGAAGAAGAAAAAGAAAAGAAGAAAAAGAAAGAGAAAAAAATAAACAAACAGAAACAAACAAAGTCACAAAAATTATAAAGAAAATATAGGTACAAAATTGATAACAAATACCAAAAAGCATAAATTAAAAATCCAGAGTAGAGTTTGGAATTTCAGAAATACAATGTTAAAGAAAAGAAGAAGAGAAAGAAAGAGAGAAAAAAAAAGTCACAGCAATTATAAAAAAAATATAGGTTCAAAATTGATAACAAATACCAAAAAGCTAAAATTAAAAATCTAGAGTAGAGTTTGGAATTTCAAAAATACAATGTTAAAGAAAAGAAGAGGAAAAAACAAACAAACAAAAAAAACACAAAAAACAAGGTCACAAAAATTATAAAATATATATATATATATGAAGTTTGCTTTAAAAAAATAGGGTCTTTTTTTTTTTTTTTGCAAAGTAATAGTAGGTTATAAAAGTGAAAATTAAAGGAGTAATAGAGGACTTAAAATTAAAAAAAAAAGAAAGAAAGAATGATTGTAAAAATAGTAAAAATATATCTAGGACTTTCTCTGGTGTTGTGGGTATTGTGGGGTCAGTTCATTTTTGGCTAGTTCCTTGGTCCGGCTTATATTTCTCAAGATCTATAGGCCCCTTCCTATGTAGTTGGTACTAACGACAGGGTTTTGATCTATTGCCTGTCGCTTCCAAGGCGGTTCCCTCTGTTATAGCTTTTTCTGTTTCCTGGTCTCTTCAGTGTCTGATTTCCGCCCTGACACAAAGGGGACAGTGGAGGACACTTTTTTTTTTTTTCTTTTTAGTCTCACTTGTTAAGTTGCGCTGTGGGGAGGGAGGGATGCTGCAAACAAATAACACTGGCATGTGCTCGTAGTGCCTCAGCCACACTGGGTCTGCCCCCGCTCACGGCGCATGTAGCCTCCCTGCCCACACTGCTCAGGCTCTAGGTTGCTCTGCCGAGAACCATCCGAGGCTGGCCCTGGGCTGCCTGCACCTCCCAGGTCTAACACGCTCAGGTTTAGGCACTCAGGTAGTCCTCAGAGGCGCAGACTCGGTTGGGCCTGCGTTTTGTGCCCTTCCCAGGTCTGAGCAGCTCAGGTGATGAGGTGTCTGGCGAGCGCGGTTGCTGCGACTTATCGCCTCCCCGCCGCTCGGTTTTCTGGGTGTACAACTGGCGCACCTTCTCAGGCGGATGTTGACCGTCCAGAACCCCAAGAAGTCTCAGTTGCAAAGAAGCCTGCTTACAGTTTTGTAAATAATGTCTCTCTGGGGCTGCAATTGCACCCTTCTGGCTCTGGCTGCCTGTCACCAGAGGGGGATGGTCTACAGCTGGCTATTTCTGTTCAGTCCTTTTTTCCCTGCGTGGGCCTGGTGGTGTCTTAGGTTAGGGCTGGCTTTTCACGTGGTAGATATCCCACAGTCTATTTTGCTAGCCCAAATTAGTTCCCTCAGATAGCGCTCGGGGCATTCAGGCCAGATCCTTACTCTAAATGATGCAGCCTGCACCGCGCCTCATTGCCCAGTCCCCGCTTGCTAGTGGCAGGTGCAGGCGTCTGCGCTGCTTATCCCCTGGGGGAGTTACCGTTGGGCTCCTAATATGTGGATTTTAATTGTTTATTTATTTTTCCTCCCTGTTATGTTGCCCTCTGTGCTTCCAAGCCTCGGCACAGACTCGGCAGTGAGAGTGTTTCCTGGTGTTTGGAAACTTCTCTCTTTTTAAGACTCCCTTTCTGGGATGGAGCTCCGTCCCTTCCTCTTTTGTCTCTTTTTTTGTCTTTTATATATTTTCCTACCTCCTTTCGAAGACAATGGGTTGCTTTTCTGGGTGCCTGATGTCCTCTGCCGGCATTCAGAAGTTGCTTTGTGGAATTTACTCGGCGTTTAAATGTTCTTTTGATGAATTTGTTGGGGGAGAAAGTGGTCTCCCCGTCCTATTCCTCTGCCATCTTAGCTCCTCCTCTTTCACTTTCTTGAAGAGGCTTTTTAGTTCCTCTTCACTTTCTGCTATAAAGGTGGTGTCATCTGCATATCTGAGGTTACTGATATTTCTCCCGGCAGTCTTGATTCCAGCTTGTGCTTCTTCCAGCCCAGTATTTCTCATGATGTACTCTGCATATAAGTTAAATAAGCAGGGTGACAATATACAGCCTTGACGTACTCCTTTTCCTATTTGGAACCAGTCTGTTGTCCAGTTCTAACTGTTGCTTCCTGACCTGCATACAGGTTTCTCAAGAGGCAGGTGAGGTGGTCTGGTATTCCCATCTCTTTCAGAATTTTCCACAGTTTCTTGTGATCCACACAGTCAAAGGCTTTGGCATAGTCAATAAAGCAGGAATAGATGTTTTTCTGGAAATCTCTTCCTTTTTTGATGATCCAGTAGATGTTGGCAATTTGATCTATGGTTCCTCTGCCTTTTTTTTTTTTTTTAAATTTTATTTGATTTTTAAACTTTACGTAATTGTATTAGTTTTGCCAAATATCAAAATGAATCCACCACAGGTATACATGTGTTCCCCATCCTGAACCCTCCTCCCTCCTCCCTCCCCATACCATCCCTCTGGGTCGTCCCAGTGCACTAGCCCCAAGCAAACAGTATTGTGCATCGAACCTGGACTGGCATCTCGTTTCATACATGATATTTTACATGTTTCAATGCTATTCTCCCAAATCTTCCCACCCTCTCCCTCTCCCTCAGAGTCCATAAGACTGTTCTATCAGCTTGAACATCTGGAAGTTAATGGTTCACATATTGCTGAAGCCTGGCTTGGAGAATTTTGAGCATTACTTTACTAGCATGTGAGATGAGTGCAGTTGTGTGGTAGTTTGAGCATTCTTTGGCATTGCCTTTCTTTGGGATTGGGAGGAAAACTGACCTTTTCCAGTCCTGTGGACACTGCTGAGTTTTCCAAATGTGCTGGCATATTGAGTGCAGCACTTTCACAGCATCATCTTCCAGGATTTGAAATAGCTCAACTGGAATTCCATCACCTCCACTAGCTTTGTTCGTAGTGATGCTTTCTAAGGCCCACTTGACTTCACATTCCAGGATGTCTGGCTCTAGGTGAGCGATCACACCATCGTGATTATCTGGGTCGTGAAGATCTTTTTTGTACAGTTCTTCTGTGTATTCTTGCCACCTCTTCTTACTATCTTCTGCTTCTGTTAGGTCCATACCATTTCTGTCCTTTATCGAGCCCATCTTTGCATGAAATGTTACCTTGGTATCTCTAATTTTCTTGAAGAGATCTCTAGTCTTTCCCATTCTGTTGTTTTCCTCTATTTCTTTGCATTGATCGCTGAAGAAGGCTTTCTTATCTCTCCTTGGCTGTCTGGGGAGGCCTTACAAATAGCTGTGAAAAGAAGAGAAGTGAAAAGCAAAGAAGAAAAGGAAAGATATAAGCATCTGAATGCAGAGTTCCAAAGAACAGCAAGGAGAGATAAGAAAGCCTTGCTCAGAAACCACTTACTTTGAACTAAAGACGACACTGGGTGCAGAATACAGGGAGAGGCAGGGGAACTAGCAACGAGACACAGAAAGACAAAAGGGCTGAAAATGGGGGATAGTCAGAGAGGCAGGATCGTTGGGATCCAGGGGAAGTAGCAGGGGCTGCTCTATCGCCCTTGCCGGGGTCTGATGCCCCAGCAAGAAGAGTCTCCCCCTGGTGGTGGCCTCTAGCCTGACTTTTCCAACAACTCACCTTTTATCCCAGCATTTTATCTTAATTAGGCTGTGACTTCTTTTGTCTGCTTGTTTCTTTAATTGAAGTAGAGTTGATTCACAATATTTTGTTAGTTCAGGTGAACATTGAAGTGATTCAATTATACATAATCTATGTATATATCTATATTCTTTAAAATTTTTTTCATTACAGATTATTATAAGATACTGACTATTATTCCCTGTGGTATACATAAAGTCCTTGTTTTTTTAATCCATTTTATGTATGGTAGTGTGCATCTGTTAATCCCATACTCCTAGTTTACCCTCCTCTCTCTTTAGTAACAACAAGTTATGTTTTCTATGACTATGAGTCTGTTTTGGTTTGTTCATAAGTTGATTTGGACTCTTTTCTTTTGGCCATGCCAAGCAGTTTGTGGGATCTCAGATCCCCGGCGTGGAATAAACGTGGACATAGCAGCAAAACCACCAAATTTGAACCACTAGAGCACCAGGGAATCACCTAGACTGTTTCTTAGATTCTCCATATAAGTGATATTATGTATCTGTCTTTTCTGCCAGACTTACTTCACTTACTATGATCACCTCTAGATCCATACATGTTACTACAAAAGGCATTATTTCATTCTCTTTATGGCTGAGTCATATTCCATTGTTTGTATGTGCCACATTGTCTTTATCCCTTCATCTGTTGACGGACGTTTAGGTTGCTTCCATGTCTTGTCTATTGTAAATAGTGCTGCTATGAACATGGGGTGCATGTATCTTTTTGAATTGGAACTTTTTCTTTTCCAAATATATGCCCTGAAGTGGGATCGCTGGATCACCTGATAGCTTGATTTTTAGTTTTTAAGGAACTTCTTTACTGTTTTCCATAACGGCCACACCAACTTATATTCCCAGCAAGAGTGTAGAAGGCATGCCTTTTCTCCATATCATCTCCAATACTGATTGTCTGTAGACTTTTACTTGATGGCCCTTCTGATTGGTAGGGGGTGATCCCTTATTGTAGTTTTGATTAGCATACACAGAGGATGAGATGGTTGGATGGCATCACTGACTCAATGGAGATGAGTCTTAGTGGACTCCGGGAGTTGGTGATGGACAGGGAGGCCTGGCGTGCTGTGGTCCATGGGGTTGCGAAGAGTCGGACACGACTGAGCGCCTGAACTGAACTGAATGAATAATTAGCAGTGTTCAGCCTCTTTGCATATGCTGGCTAGCCATCTGTATATCTTCTCTGAAGAATGGTCTATGTAGAACTTCAGGCAGTGGCTTCTTGGTGACAGTGGTGGTGATGATGGTGGCGGCAGCAGTGGTGATGACAACTCAGTGGATGGAGCATCTGACAAGTATCCAGGTGCCCTTTGAGTTCAGGTGCACCGAGAGACCAGTGAAGTTCCCATGAAATTCCCAGTGTTGTGTAGGAACAGAAATTGATTTGGGAAAAAAAGAAAGAAAGATGAAAGCAGAAGGCATCAACAGGCCAAGGAACTATGCGGTGTGTCAAGGAGATCAACCAGCCTGGGGTCAACAGACAAGGCCTCTCTGACCCTCAATTTCCTCCTCAGTTGAGGATGAAGCAGAACAAGATATTCTAGGACCATCTGCCTCTCTTCTAATTGTGTTCTACAGACTTTAGTTCAATAAATATGAACTGATTGGCTGAGGCTTCCTTGCATTGATTGATGAGCTCAGCTAGGCTCCAGATGCCTGACCTCCTTCCCCATGAGCCTGTCTCCCAGGGTCTCAGGAAGTACATCCTCCATGGCTCCTCATGTCTGCCCACTGGGCTCCATTAACTTGTTTCCCTCAGACCCTGGAGCCCCGCGGGCCCCATGGGACACCCAGGGGAACCCATGTCGTCTGACTTGGGCTGAGCAAGGGGATGTTCCTCCTCCAGCCCCGGGGACAAGGATGGACACGGGGTACCCGAGGGTAATTCAGAGCAGAGGGCTTGTGTGCAAGTGTGAGGAGGGGGGTCAGCCATAAACAGAGGGGCAGAGAGAGAGCACATGCCTCACCCAGGCTGCCTTCATGTTTCACCAGGACTTCTGTAGGAACTTCCAGAACGGTCTTCCTGTGTTTACCTTGGGACACTGCCCTGCCTCACCTATCTATTCCCCGCATAGGGCTAGAATGACTCTTAAGAATATTGATCTTAGCCCTACCTGCTTCCCCTCCTCCACAGCTGCCTATGACTATGAGCACAGATGCTCAAGGCCTCGCTGCAGCCTAGCCTGCTGGGGCCTGTGGTCCTCCCTAGGGCAGAGCTGGATGCCAGGCTCACTCCATCCCCAGGAGCAGGACTGAGTGGCTTGGGGAAGTGGGCAGGAAGGAGGGAAGTTCCATCCAAGGCCATGTTCTGACCTGGCCACACAACTGGGATTGCACCTGCCTGGACCTTCTGAGGAGTCTTCATGGGATGCCTCAGGCTCCTCCTCCCAGGGAGGAGAGGGGAGCATCTGGGTGTGGCTCTCACCTCCATGGGCCTGCTCCTGTGGGCACTGACTCTCTGTGTTTCCACTTGTGGAGCATGTGAGCACCTAACAGTTTCCCATGCCTGGAGCCCAGGGCAGGAAGCCAGAGACCTGGGACCTGGAAATGATCCCAGGACATATTCTAAGTCCCTCCCCACGTGCTGCAGAGCCTTCTCCACACTTTTGTCCAAACCTCCCTCGAAAGACTTTCCTCACTGCCTCTGACTCCCTCTCAGCCCATGTTTTCCTGAGGCTTCAACCAGTCCTCTCATTCCTTCTTGAAGATGTCAGCAGTCATGGCCATCGCCTGCCTGACCTTCAGAAATGTGAGTTCATTCCTTCAGCGCTTCTTCATCAGTTCCTGGAGAATTCCCATCCTGCACAGACTTCTCTGGGCAGGGTTTCAGGCACTGGGTACAGAACCATTCTGTGTCCACCCCCATCTCCCCCCGAACCTTTAGAGCTGGACTCCATTGAGCTCAATGTGCGGCTGATGCAACTCCACGGTGACCTGTGTCAGGTGAGATCCTTGTAGTTCTGAGCAACAGAAACTGCATCTGGCTAAGTGAGCACAGAAGAGGGTGCACTGAGAGGGAAGAAGTCCAGGTCAGAGGATACAAAGAAGTCCCAAATGTGCACAGTTCAGGGAGGACAGGAAGCAGGACATGTCCCCCTCCAGGATCCCACAGTCTGTCCCCTGAGGTCCCGGCAGCAGGGGGCTTAGGTCTAGACACCTGGAATCTCAGTGTCAAGTTCCCAAGAGACAGAATAACTTGGGCCTGGGGACAGTATCCTTGGACTAATATTTCAGGCTGAAGGATGAGGAAGATGAATGAGTAACAGGGACCTGAACCCTGGGGGAAAGTCTCAGGTAGAGAGGCTCCAGATTGAGTGCTTCCTGGATGCACAGGTGCCCTCTGCCCAGACCAACAGACAGGACTTTCCTCACCCTTCTGGGTCCAAGTACCCCACACATGACAGTAAGTGCACCGCCCACTTCCCCAGCTGGAGACAAACACGAATCCCCTCCCCCTGCTGCATCTTGCAGTGATGTCAAGGGCAAAGGGCCCCAGAGTGATGCCAGTGCATCTCCTGGTCCATTGGGCTCCTTTCTCAGTATTCTGCATGTGTATTATATATGTGCAGGCAACAGGGAGGTGCAGTAGAGACCCCGGCCCCCAGAAACATTGCTCTCCTGATACCAGTCCTCACTGGGATCCCACTCCCTGTTCCTCTTTCCTGTGGGGAAATTCACCCCTGTGGAGCCTGGGCTGGGCCATCGCTGTGTCAGCACTGTCACCTGGGTCCTAATCAGGATCTTACTGCACCTCTGAGAGCAAGTGCTTGTCACCCCAGTGAAGAGCAGGAGGAAGCTGGGCCCAGGGACCAGGAGAGTGGCTGAGACCCCTGTGTTTTTAGAAGCAAATCTCAAAAATCTTGTCATTTCTTCTGTACATACTTCTGTTCATCCCTATATTTTAAAAAGGTCTTTGCCTGGTAACTTTCCTGGTGGCTCAGAGGTTAAAGCGTCTGCCTTCAATGCGGGAGACCCTTGTTCGGTCCCAGGGTTGGGAAGATCCCCTGGAGAAGGAGATGGCAACCCACTCCAGTATTCTTGCCTGGAGAATCTCATGGACGGAGGAGCCTGGTAGGCTACAGTCCACGGGGTCGTGAAGAGTCGGACACGACTGAGCGACTTCACTTCACTTGCCTGGTGGCCAGACCCTAAAGAATCTGCCCGCAATGCGGGAGACCTGAATTCATATCCCTGGGTCTGGAAGACTTCCTGGAGAAGGGAATGGCAACCCACTCCAGGATTCTTGCCTGGGGAATTTCATGGACAGAAGAGTCTGGTGAGCTACAGTCCATGGCTTCACAAAGACTTGAACACAACTGAATGACTAACACATCGCAAATGTCTAAGTTCGCTCTGCCCATATTGTTGGAATTCAGGCTCTTGGAACTTCCATCCTTTTAAATAACAATGCAGTGAACATATTTGTGTATGAAGTTTTCCCCTCATCTTTGAGGCTGTTTTTCTGGGGGTGGGCCCTGCAGATGACATTGCTGGGGTAAAGGGAATGAGCCCTTAAAGGCTCCTGTGTCTGACCCTTCCCCTTCCGCCGCCCCTCCAGCCAACCCCCCACCCCACCCCCCCACCCCCCGCCTGGAGTGTCCCTGCAGGCTGACTTCACCATCGAGGTGTGGCCAAGGCCACCTATGAGCGCATGTTCACACCACCTGGCACACAGCTTCCAGTGGCTGGATCCCAGGGCGTGGACCTAATTGAACGGGGGTGTCCTCAGTCTGTGGAGGTCCTGGCTTAGATCAAAGCTGGTTCTTCTCAGCAAATTGTGTTGCTTGCACAGAGTAGCTAACAATTGGTTTCACTCGGATGCTGGGTTACACCCAGTCTGGGCCCAGCCTCCTCGTCAATGACAGTTGTTGATGAGAGACTTGCCCTGTCACAGCGCTGCTCCCAAGGCACTTGTGGCCCTTGTGCGCCACCCTGCACCTGGCCCCACTTTCTTGGCTTCCCCTGCTTCGCTCCTTAGGTTCCTAAGTATGCTGAAGCCCCTCTAGACTTCACCTGTTTCAAGAAACGCTCTTTCCCTAATCACCTAGGGTAATGTACCAGAGCCCCGATATCCACTGCCCCCTTGGTTAGAAATGCACGGGGCAGAGATGCCAGCAGGTAAAATCCCTTCAGGGCCCAGGTTCTGTGTTTCTCTGCAAGTCTGACTCCTTACCTGTCCCGTGCTGGCCCCCACGTGCCCCCTTCCTGGGGGCCCCCCACCCCGCCTTCCCTGCACCAGGAGAAGTCTGTTCACAGAGCATTAAGACCGGTCCAGGGCCTTGGTCTTTCTCTAGGACTCCGTGGTGGCTGGGGTGGCATGTGGTCAGCGGCCAGCTCTCCTCTTCTACATCAGGGTCCTGGAGATCGAGAGCAACCTGTACCACAAGGGCCAGAGCAAGGTTTTCTTTGGGCTGCTGTGCTGGCCCACCTGGAGGAGGAGTGGGACCTGAAGATCACCGACATCATCATCGGCTTCCAGGCCTGATGCAGGGGCTACCTGGCCGGGAAGTGAGTCCTGGGATGCCCACCAGCAGCTCAGGGCCCCCAGCTGTCCTGTGTGGAGGCACTGAGGAAGCAGGGACTGGCCGCCCTCACCGAGGCAGGTGTTCCCCAGGGAGGCCCACGTGGCTTTCCCGCCCCCCTGCTTCCTGGATTTCTGCCTGAGGTTTAAAGTGAGCAGGTGGGAGTGGTGACTGTGCTCCGATTTTCCCTGCAGAAAAACCCCTGCCTCCCTCTCTTCCTCCCTGTGTCCCTTCTGTAGGTGTGACACCCAGATCTGGCTGTCCCCAGAGGACCCCGAGCTCTGTGGAAGAGGCATTCTTGAGTTCCAGCAGCTCCCGTGGGGTCAGAGGCAGACTTGTGCAGGTCAGTGGGCAGGGCAGCTGCCCATTTGCCCCTTGACTCCTCTGTGTCTGGGCTCTGGGGCTTGTGTCCTGGCCTGAGCCCTGAGCTCTGGAAGCAGGGTGTCAAATGAATGTTTGCAGGATGTGAGCTGCTGACATTCTCCTACCAAACACAAGTCCCTGAGTTGCTGGAACAAAGTGCCCACCTCTCCCTTCCTCTCAGCTCCCTTATCTGCAAAACACGTCAGATACATAACAGTTGGCTTTAAAAACAAACTATGGTTGGCTATCCTCATGGAATAATCTCCTGTCTCTCCCTCAAAACCTGGGGGGAGGGACCATAATGGCCCAAGGACGTTTCCTGGGGTGAAGCAGCCCTGAGGGAAGGGCAGGCGGGCCTCCATGGGGCATCCAGGTCCACTGCAGTCACTTCTGCTTGAGGCAAACCGAGAAGTTCACCAGCAGTCCAGCTGCAGGACTCTCAGACTGTGGGAACTTGACCTGCATTTCTTCATCTGTGAAACGGAGCCAGCACTCTTAGAGCTGATGTGAGATTCAGCAGGAAAGTCACGTATGGTGGGAGCACAGCGTCTGCCACACGCTCAGCCCCGTCCACAGAGGCTCTTTGCTCAGGAACCAAACGGAGACAGGGCCAGCGCTCCGTTGCAGACTTCTCTGAGTCACCAGGACACTGGTTTTCTGATAAAAGTCTTCCATTTGGAGAGAAAAAAATCTGTTGTCAGGTGGAGATAAGCCGAGGTAGCAAAGGGCAGTGTGCTCTCAGCCCCTCCCACGAACTTCTGCATCCACCGTATGGCAGTGACCACAAAGGCTGGGCCTCCTCATGTGGGTCATTGGGACTAAAGACACTAGTTCCGTCCCTGCCAGCAGGGCTAAGTCTAGACGGATCTGATCAAAAGGGATGGGGGGAAGTGCATGGACAGAGTGGCTGAGGGGTGGCCTTAGGCCCCTCTTCTAGGTAGCATGGGAGCAGAATAGGAAACTGTGGCCTCTATAGGCGAGGTCACGGAGGGCTTCTCAGAGGAGGTGATGCCAGATTTGGGCTTTGCAGAAAACATTTCTCCCGGTTGGATGCAGCATGTGTCCCTGGCAGAAGAACCTAGAAGTGTGAGTGAATCCTAGAAGCCACCTGGACGTGGCCCTCAGCAGTAGAGTGTGACCAGTGTGCACTGAGCAGCTGGTCTGTTCTAGAACTGCACCTCATGCTGGTGGCACGAAGGTGAACGAGGCAGCAGGCTGGTGAGTGTGGGGTTGGAGGGGTGAGAAGATGGAATGGGGAGGGGTGGGGAGTGATTTGCCAAGGGACTCATGGTGTGTTGGTGGCCGGTCTTCCTTCATGGAGCCTGAGACAGAGTGGACTGTGTCAAGAAGGATGTGGGATGTCAGGACTGGGCTTCTTTCTCTAAGCGGGTCAGCTGGAGGTGGAAATAGTCCCAGGGCGGGGCCTGGTGGGCAGGGTGTTTGTTTGACTTGAACCACTCAGAAGTGAGAGTTTTGCTTTCACTTTTGCTTCCCAGAGTATATCTAGGCACAGAGAGTATGTGTGGTCATTGCAGAGATGCACAGCTGGCGGCTGCCTCTGCACAGCTGAGAACGTCTAGATCTTGTTCACACTCAGCCAGAGGAAAACCCCTGGGTAAGCAGAGGGGAGGGACCCTGCCCATCTCCCCATCCTCAGGATGAATGTCTGAGAAAGGATGGTGTCACTAGTTGACAGAAGAAGGGAACTGGAAGCGCAGAGAGGTGAGGTCATGGCCAAGGCAGCAGGTTAAGCAGGGGCAGAGCCTGGATGTGGAGGCAGGTGTGTGTGAGGGCTTCCTCCCAGCCGAGGGCCCCTAAACAGAGCAGAGGGAGGGCCACAGCTGCTCAGGTGGGCTCAGCTCAGGATGTGGTCTCCTGAGACATGAGCGGCGACCCCAGAAGGAAGGTGGGTGTTGGGTGTGCTTAGTACTTTGGGAAATTGGAGGAAGCAGAGAGGGTAGAGGAGGACAGGGGAGTCAGAGCCTCCCCTCCTATGGCCTGGCCACCTTAAAGCTGTCCCCAGGGTGCTAGGCTGGGGCTGATGGGGGAAAGAGGATTTTTTTCAGTTACAAGGAATCAAGGTTTGTTGAAAAACCCTACCTCTGAGAGCCAGGCTCAGTGCCAGGCCCTGGGGACACTGAGGCTTGGAAATAGACAGGAAACCAAGTGGGGAGTCGAAGGGCATTGGCTTCCTGTGTTTGCCAGGCCCTCTGCTCAGGATGAGGGTGATGGGAGGTCCTGTGTGGGGAAGGTGGCCCTGCTGGAAGAAGTGAGAAGGGCTCACTGCACAAGGTCCACATACATCCCGGTGTTGCAATGTTAAAATAAAAAGCCAAACTCTACAGTATAATAGGAGGGGCATGAGCTTAGATCTATGTTTTTTACCGGCAGAGACAACCCTAGAAACGTTGGGGTATTAAAACCACATTCCCACTGACCCTTGTACCCATGTCCAAAGGCCTGGTCTTGGCCTCCTCTCTCCCCACAGAGAACTGTGTGACCCTGAGCAAGCTACCTCCTGTGGAATTGTTTGTTCTATTCTCTTACTAAGTTTTTAAAAGCTGATTTCCACTTTTCCCTGTGGATGCAGATGTTTTTTCTGACCTGGTTTATGGGATCCTTGGAAATTTTAATTTCCAAGAGTCCTGTAGGTCAGAATTTCCATTATATCTTGTGGAATGTGTGTATTTAGAAAGGCTTTCTCAAATCAATGTTATTTTTAATGCTTCCTTCAGCCCCTTCAGTTTTTTCTCTCTGGTGTATGTTGGATCCTTTTGAGAGATTGATTGATTAGGATCTTTAGTGTCTTCTCCATTCTCTTCCTCTCTCTCCCCTTCTCCCCTCTCTATCTTTCTAATTTTAACAGATGAACTGGGGTTGTGCTGTGTCATCAAGAAGCTGCTTGTTTCATGTCCCCATAAGGGGTCCCACCCCTCATATTTTGAACAGGCTGTGCCCAGGAGGGTAGAGGGTGCCCAGAGGCCCTGGACTGGAGGAGCAGCAGAGACAGGGCCCCTGATGATGCGGGAAGGGTCCTCAGACCTGGAGAAACTGAGCACAAAGGGACCACGACCAGGAAATTGAAGCCTTCAAGAGGAGCTGGAGAGCAACTGGGGGAAGGTGGCAGAGGGAGGCTTGGAGCTGGGCCTCCAGGGACAAGTACCCCATCACTCGGAGAGGCCAGTGGGGAAGCACATGTCGTGGGGAGGGGCAGCCTGTACCAAGTGAGGTGTCAGTCTCATCCAGCAGGCCCTGTGGAGACAGAGAGTGTGAGGAAGACAGAAGCTGGGGCAGTCAGGCGGGTCCGGGTGCTCGGCCAGGGACTTTCTTAACGCCCCTTTCCCTTCCCAGGGAGGGTGACTGCAGGCACAGGAGGGAGATGGTTGGGGAGAATCTGTCTGCCCACGAGGAGGGGAGGGATGCATGACTGGCCATGCAGCTGGGCAGGCACAGGCTTCTCCAGGGTCCTCCCCTCTCCCACCAACAGCCTTCCGAAAGGGACCAATCAGAGGCTCACAGAGGAGGAAGCCTGGATAGGAATCCAGCAGTGGAAGCACTATCAGCATCCACACCCATCTGAGGCCCCAGACGAGGGTCAGGAAGAGGCCAAGAATGGGACCGAAGGACAGAAGGATGAGTCCAGTGTTCAACGCGCTTACAACTGTTTGTCGTCATCCAGCATCCGGCCCTTCTGCCTGACCCTCCTCTTCTTTCTACTTGACTCTGTTCTCATGTTTCATGATTTCAATAGGCTGACCTGGCTCCTGGGGTCCTGCAGCTTTGGGGCAGAGAAGGGGCAGGGAGCCCGCCAGCTCTCCTCTTCCATCTAGTTAAAGGAGGGCCTGCCTTTGTGACTTCTCTCCCATCCACATGACGGTGCCTCCAGCCTTCGCCACCAGGCACACTCCCTAAAAACGAGGTGATGGTTACTCTTCCTGAGGGAGAGTTGTGAACATCGCAGAGGAAGGTGCAGAAAGAAAGATTCTAGGTTTGGAGCATAGGTGAGGGGATTTGGGGGAAGCTCTAAGGAAATGGGGCTGCTCTAGATTGGGAACTGCAGAGAATGGGAGGCAGCACTACCAACGGACTCTCAGTAACTCATCTATGGAGAGGGGAGAGCAGAGTGAGGCTGAAGGTGTGATTGGTAAGAAGGAGCAGTCCCTCTTTTCAGCCAGGGGAGGGGGCGTGGTGTTGGTGGGGGTGCAGTGACAGGTGTTTGCCTTCTCCTTCGCTCCTGCTCTCAGGGTGACCTTGCGTGAGGCTGGAGTTCTGTGAGAGTCTTACATCCAACAGGAGAAGAGAAGAAGTGACACCAGGCCAGCCTCCGGATGGGAGGGGTTCTTTCTTTCTCAATCCTTTATAAACATTCGTGTGAATAAACAGAAAGGAACATACCCATAGACTTCAAGACTCCTCTTATTATTAAATTCAATTAACAACAAAATATTTCCCATTATATTTACTCTTCTTTGCACCATAGAAACAAAAGAAAGATACCAGCTCAGTTGTGTCCAACTCTTTGCAGCCTCATGGACTGTAGCCCTCCCAGCTCCTCTGTCCATGGGATTTCCCAGGCAAGAATACTGGAGTGGGCAAGCATTTCTTTCTCCAGGGAATCCTCCCTGCCCAGGCATCAATCCCACATCTCTTTCGTCTTGCATCTCCTGCATAACCACTAGCATTCTTTTTAACCTTTATGTCTCTCTTTTTGGCCACACTTTTCTAAAGTCCTCTCCTTTGAATGTTATTATGAACACATGGCCTTTCACAGACTCAGCCTGTCTCAATGAAACATTCATAGCAATCATTATCTTTTATTGTTATTATTATATGTGGATGCCCCCTTATGACCACTTCTCTGATCATCTTCAAGAGCATCCTTGTCTTTGCAGCAGCAGAGATGCCAGTCTCTGGAATTCACCTCCCCTGCAAGGGTCTTCCTTCCTTTGAGTGGATGGAAGCCCATGGCTGCACATGTGGGTGGGCAAGATGCTGCTGGACAATATCTCTTTAAGGTCACAGTTCACTCTCATTATTATGGTTTAACCCTGTTTTCATGCCTACTTTTCTAGAGAACTAGGTTTCATCAACATGAACATGTCTCCTACACTGACAGTTCTCACAGCAGGAGTCAACATTTCTTGTTGGCATTTAATTCAGCTTCTTCCATCATCTTTAAGGTGGTGGCACTAGAAACCACCCCATTCTTGTGGGTTACTGACTGCTATAAAGTGACTTCTGCTGTTTTAGAGTTAAAACAATCCAGTCCTAAAAGTGCATATGTTTAGAACAGATCAATTTGTACAGAGCGTTCTGCTCATTCCTTGCCAAGGAAAACCTTCTTCTTTAAATAGTTAATCAATGTCTTTAAATGATATTATTACATTGGGAGCTGCAATAGTGTGAGAATGTGTGCACAGGAAACAGGAACCTGGACTTGGGGTCTGGCTCTAGCACTAGCTGTGTGCTTTGAGTTAATTGCTTCACCTCTCTGAGCTTCAGTTTCCCTTCTTATAGGATCATTGTGAGAACTAAAAGGAAGTGAATTCATACCAAGCAATTGGGAAGGTGCCTGGTGTAAAGTGGAAAGTCATCAACCACAATAGCTAGTAAGTGGTAAGTATTGCATTTTGCTTTTTCTTGACTTAAATTTGATAGTATTTATTTACTTCTTAGACGCTTACTCCTTGGAAGGAAAGTAATGACCAACCTAGATAGCATATTCAAAAGCAGAGACATTACTTTGCCAACAAAGGTTCATCTAGTCAAGGCTATGGTTTTTCCTGTGGTCATGTATGGATGTGAGAGTTGGACTATGAAGAAGGCTGAGCGCCGAAGAATTGATGCTTTTGAACTGTGGTGTTGGAGAAGACTCTTGAGAGTCCCTTGGACTGCAAGGAGATCCAACCAGTCCATTCTGAAGGAGATCAGCCCTGGGATTTCTTTGGAAGGAATGATGCTAAAGCTGAAACTCCAGTACTTTGGCCACCTCATGTGAAGAGTTGACTCATTGGAAAAGACTCATGCTGGGAGGGATTGGGGGCAGGAGGAGAAGGGGATGACAGAGGATGAGATGGCTGGATGGCATCACTGACTCGATGGACGTGAGTCTGGGTGAACTCCGGGGGTTGGTGAGGGACAGGGAGGCCTGGCGTGCTGCGATTCATGGGGTCACAGAGTCGGACACAACTGAACGACTGATCTGATCTGATCTGAACTGATCTGATTTACTTCTTATTAGGAAAAATAAGGATTTCATTTATTATTATACTTTCTGTTATACCTTTCCCCTTCTTCGCCTTTTATCATTATTCCACTAATTGTATATCCTCTGTTACGAAGCTTTGTACTTGTAAGCACTTTATTTACATCTTTGTTTCTTATGCTCTAGACTGGACCTACTATTTCTTGATTCCCAGCTTTGTAAACTGAGATATTAATCCTTCTCCTCCCTTCAGTGCTTCGGCTCCCAAGTTCTAGAACTGTAGTTTAATTTTTATATTAACAAGTACATTTACTTCACATATTTAAATACTCTGTTTCCTTTTAAAAGATAAAGGTTATTTTATTAAGATAAAGGTTATTTTATAAAGACTATAAATAAAATAAAACTAAGATTTTTGATTCACTAATAAACCTGTGAGTTAATACACCTGTGAGTTATAATACACCTATGAGTTATATCGTATTATATATATTAATATTACTTCAGTTTTCAAACAGTCTCCAAAGGACTTGGACATAGATACATTTATTTTAGATTTTTAAAAAAATCAAACAAAAGTATTTACATTTTTTTGTGATATTATAATACATTTTTAAAGAGCTAACTTGTACCATATAGCTGCACATGCTGTTCAGCAGTTCACTTCAGTTCAGTTCAGTCGCTCAGTCATGCCCGACTCTTTGCGACCCCAAGAACTGCAGCACGCCAGGACTCCCTGTCCATCACCAGCTCCCAGAGCCTACCCAAACTCATGTCCTTTGAGTTGGTGATGCCATCCAACCATCCCATCCTCTGTCGTCCCCTTCTCCTCCTGAGCTTTAGCTTTTCCTAATGTTTCTAATTGGCTTCATTTACACCCCTTTCACTGTTTATCTTCAGCATTTCCTCCATTTCTTTCCAACGGTGCCTCATGTGATACCGAGTCTCCTGTCCCCGCAGACTCTGGACTTCTTATCCCATTCGGGACTGGTTTCTCTCTAGGTCTGCTGCGCACCCAGCTGGGATCCTTGGATTCCCTTCCCACGGGGTTGATGTTCCTGACTCCTGGATCCCACGTCTACCTCTCTCGTGGGTATCCTTTACTTTCCTCCATAATTAAACATACATGTAATCTATTTTTTTTTTTTCCTGCATCTCATTTTGAGTAACTTTCTAAAAGTCTGGTGAAGGGTGAAAGCTGCTGTGAATATGGGATGGGACGTGGAGAAGGTGGGCTTGTCCCCTGCTCTCCCCTCGGCCTCCCTCTCATCTTACTCCCTCTGGGGCTCTGCCCAGCAGACCGTTCTTCTCTCCTGTCAACACGATCCCTGTTTCTCTCCCTCTACTGCATTCCTCTTTACTCAGCTATCACTTCTCCATCCAGTGAGTCTTCAGACATTTGTTCAAGACTCTGCTTTCCTGTTGCTCCCATGCTTGTTTTTATTAGCAGCAGAGGGAGGAGAGGCAGGCTATGGGTTCCTGAGCCCGTGAGTGGGGTGGAACCAGTGTACCAAGGGCAAGCCTTCTGACCTTAGGTAAGTCAGCTAACATCTATGTGTCAGCTTCGTTATTTGTAAATGAGGATACAATGGTACACATCTCAAAAGCTAATGGAAGAACATATGAGGTACCATTAGTAAAGTTTCAGAGCCGATACCAATGCAGAGCTATAATCACAAACACAAGTTGCTCTTATCAGTGAAAGTGAAAGTTGCTCAGTCATGTCCGACTCTTTGTGATCCCTTGGATTACACAGTCCATGGAATGCTTCAGGCCAGAATACTGGAGTGGGTAGCTGTTCCCTTCTCCAGGGGATCTTCCCAACCCAGGGATCGAACCCACGTCTCCTGAATGGCAGGTGGATTCTTTACCAACTGAGCCACAAGGGAAGTCCAAGTGAAGCTGTTTCCACTCGTTTTTGAACCGGGGACCTTTTGCGTGTTAGGTGAATATGATAACAACTACAGTATGGAAACCATGCACTCTTATCAGTAGATGGTATTATACCTATATATACCTTTACCATCATTTCAGTCAAGTCTCAGGAGGAGTAGTTGACAGAAGCTCTTTTGCTTTCTTAAAAAGACTAGCTAAACATCATCAACACTTGCTTTCCTTCCTCATCTCCCATGGCAAGATAATCACATGCAGAACCAAAATAAATGATTTAATTATAAAGATCTGAATTTTTTTAAAGAAAGACCACTGAGAATCGGTATGTCTGAAAGGATGGACACCCTCATATATTATAAGTGTGAACATAAATTGCTACAGTTTCTTTGCATAGCATGGTAGCTCTAGATACGGAAATATTTTAGGTGTTGATGCCATCTGATCTTAATTCTACTTCTAGATATAGCTTAAGGATACAGTCTCAGATGTAGGTGAAGCCTTACACAAGGAGAATGTTCTTTGCACTATTATTTACATAAAGGATTAGAAACTACATCAAGTCCAATATTCAGGAGGGGAAGGCAAGGAGGACAGAACAGCTGCAGGGGTCTCAGCCACTCAGAGCAGGGATACAGGAATTGGGGCAGGGCTGGTGGGACTCCAGGCCCTTGTGGGGAAAAAGGCTCTTGCAGAAGCAAGGAAGACCTGGGCTATGGGAGCCGTATCACCAGGAACTTTATCAAGGAGAGACTTGATAGGGAGCAAGACATCATTTTGGAAGGAAGAGTCATTTACCAATTAACATATATCCACAAATAAATCTTTCTGTATATATGGGGAGGAGAGCATAGTCATCACACACATGTGATTTGGATCAGAAAGACTCAGGGTCTAGTCCAGACTCTGGCACCAGCGTGACAATTTGGACTCAGCTAAGTTTGAGTGAGTTTCAGGAGCCTGCAGGTCAAGGACACTGGATCAATGTTGTCATTAATATTAGTTATTATCAATTCAAAAACACAGGTGTCCCAACCTCACCTCATTTCCAGAGTATCACCTCCTATCTGTTCTTGTAGTCTCTGGTTTTATTGTTCCTATAACTTCACAGATGGCTGTCTCCTGTCTGATTTCCTTCCCCTTGTGCCCCAACAGGAGAGCAGGACTCTGACTTGGCTTGGAAGGAGCTGTAGGAGGTGAATGACTTTTCTTAACTAACAATCAGCAGAGCCCAGGAACAGAGAGTCACACTGGGCTAAATTCCTGGAGTCACTGGTGGTCGTCTCGGGGGAACCCACCGGAGAACTTGTCCCTCGCTGCTCCCTGCAGCCTCTGCTCCCTCACAGTGGAGCTCACAGTCTGTTTTTTCTCCCCAAGGGTGAGGTCACACCTCCTTCCAGCCTGACGCAGACAAGAAGCTGAAGGGAGATACCTGAGACCCCCTGATGCCACCATGAGCTCAGAAAACTTCGGATACTCCTCAGGTAGTCAGCTCTCTCTTCTCTGCAAGGTTCCTACTTGTGACCCAGAATTGAGGGAGGTTTTTCCAGGCTGAGTTAAACTACAGAGAAATCAAGAACCATGAAGAGGATGGATAAGCATCCTTGAGCTTCCAAGAGACCAGGAGATTCCCCTCACCCTGGGGTCTGCCCACAGCCTCCTTCCCGGCCATCTCCTCAAGGAGCCATGACCAAGGTGCTGACTTCCTGCCTCTCCCAACACCCAGCAAGTGACTCAGTACGGTGGCCTGGAGAGCACACGCGGAGCATGGACAGCAGATGGCAGTCCCCAAGGCCAGGCAGGCCTGGGAGAGGAGGTCCTCCAGCATCATTGGACTTCTCTTGCTTTCTCCCTTGGCCCAAGCCTCCTCCTGCTCCCAGACCCTGGGGCATCACCACAGAAGCTGTTTCCTCCAGCTCTTCCCAGCCACCAGCCCAGCCGCTCTGCAAGGGTCAGTGGACCTTGCTCTGAACCCCAGTCTGGCCTTTGCCACCTCACACCTGGAGGGGAGGGGTGATGAGGATCACATCTGGCTCCACCCCTCCTCCACTGGTTGATCACCTCCCCTGCCCATCCTACAGTCTGTGGTCAGAAGCAGGAATCCTCTCACATAGTATTTTTACTCAATGGCATGTGGTCCTAAAGTCTTTTGTAAAATTAGGTAACATGAGTTTGTAATGTTTTCTAAGTTTCATGATTACAGCATTATATTTCTACTTCTATATATGCTACTGCATGCTCACCACCAAAAATGAGTCGCAAAGAATCCCCATTGTGTGCTATAGAGTAGAATGAACAAATCACAAGAGTTTTAAATGGAAGGAGGATTCAAAGTCTTGTCCAAGAAATGTCTGACACTTGACCTTGGATTCAACCTCAGAGCTTTCAGCTCTGTAGCCTTGGGCTGTCCATTCTTCCTGTCTGAGTTTCACTTGCCTCTTCTGTGAGATAAGGATAATGCCTCTTTGTATGGATTTACCAAGAAACACATTTGATATCAAGTCCCAGCCCACACACACATATATAGCCTGGCCACCAATATCTTACCTACAATTCCATAACGTCCAGATCTCTGAAATCACTCAGGGATTTTGATAACTCATTGAGGAGTGATCTGAGGCTATTTGTAGTCATTATATTCTTTATCCCATTTAACGTGAGTATTCAATTGTTTCACTGCCCAAACATGAAAGCATTCATTTATAGGGTGCTGCCAGTCTATTCTGGAAGTGGTAACTAACAAATCACACTTGCTCTCTCTTTTCTTTATGTGTGTGTGTTCAGTTGCTCAGTCATGTCCAACTCTTTGCAACCGCATGGACTGCAGCCTGCCAGCCTCCTCTATCTGTGGGATTCTCCAAACAAGAATATGGAGTGGCTTGCCATGCCCTCCTTCAAGGGATCTTCTTGACTCAGGGATCAAACCTGCCTCTCTTACATCTCCTGAGTTGTTGGACAGGTTCTTTACCACTAGAATTCCCTGGGAATCCCACCTATGACCTCAATTTACCTGGGAATCCCACATAGGATCTCATTTCACCTAACCTCCTTACAAGCCTTTCTTCAGAAAGGTCACCAGGGGGTTAACTCTTCAACACAAATTGGGTGGGGGGAGGGGGGACAGTCCATCCATAACCTTAGGTGACCTCAAAAAGAGCACTCCAGGTGACTGCTGCTCAGCAAGATGAATTTTAACTATTTTATACTCTAACATTTATGTCCCACCACTAATTCTTCTAATCTTATTCCCTTTCCTTTCATCTAGATATTGAGATCTTTTTTGAGGATGTCGTTGAGTGTCTCTGGGACATACTGAGCAGAGAGACACTGCTACTCCTGCTGAATGAATTCCTGGAGAGAATTAAAGCTGAGGCCAGTTTGTCCAGGTAACCGGCACAGGTGCACCAGGAAGGTCACCCACGTCCCCCAGCACCAGGCCAGCTTCCTCCTGGAGTAACGCCTCCTCCAGGCAGGACCCTACTGTTGGGGCCAGGGGTGTTCCTTCTCAAGATTCCATCAGGAATGTTTCCTCCATGTCATTTGCTGACAGTGAATGATTGTGGGTTGAGAGGAGATGAAACCTGCAAGGAAGGCGCAGGTTATGTGACCTTGGACAAGTTACTGAACTACTCTCTGCTTTAGTTTCTTCATCTTTTCATTTTTACTGTGAGGACACTGAGATCATGCATGTAAAGTGCTTCCCATAATGACTGACACAGAGTAAGTACTCAATCAATTCAGTTCAGGTCAATTCAGTCGCTCAGTCGTGTCTGACTCTTCGAGACCCCATGAATCGCAGCATGCCAGGCCTCCCTGTCCATCACCAACTCCCGGAGTTCACTCAGACTCATGTCCATCAAGCCAGTGATGCCATCCAGCCATCTCATCCTCTGTCATCCCCTTCTCCTCCTGTCCCCAATCCCTCCCAGCATCAGAGTCTTTTCCAATGAGTCAACTCTTCGCATGAGGTGGCCAAAGTACTGGAGTTTCAGCTTTAGCATCATTCCTTCCAAAGAAATCCCAGGGCTGATCTCCTTCAGAATGAACTAGTTGGATCTCCTTGCAGTCCAAGGGACTCTCAAGAGTCTTCTCCAACACCACAGTTCAAAAGCATCAATTCTTCGGCGCTCAGCTTTCTTTACAGTCCAACTCTCACATCCATACATGACCACTGGAAAAACCATAGCCTTGACTAGATGGACCTTTGTTGGCAAAGTAATGTCTCTGCTTTTGAATATGCTATCTAGGTTGGTCATAACTTTCCTTCCAAGGAGTAAGCATCTTTTAATTTCATGGCTGCAGTCACCATCTGCAGTGATTTTGGAGCCCAGAAAAATAAAGTCTGACACTGTTTCCACTGTTTCTCCATCTATTTCCATGAAGTGATGGGACCAGATGCCATGATCTTAGTTTTCTGAATGTTGAGCTTTAAGCCAACTTTTTCACTCTCCACTTTTACTTTCACCAAGAGGTTTTTTAGTTCCTCTTTAGTTTCTGCCATAAGGGTGGTGTCATGTGCATATCTGAGGTTATTGATATTTCTCCTGGCAATCTTGATTCCAGCTTGTGCTTCTTCCAGCCTAGCATTTCTCATGATGTACTCTGCATAGACATTAAATAAGCAAGGTGACAATATACAGCCTTGACATACTCCTTTCCTATTTGGAACTAGTCTGTTGTTCCATGTCCAGTTCTAACTGTTGCTTCCTGACCTGCATACAGATTTCTCAAGAGGCAAGTCAGGTGGTCTGGTATTCCCATCTGTTTCAGTATTTTCCACAGTTTCTTGTGATCCACACAGTCAAAGGCTTTGGCATAGTCAATACAGCAGAAATAGATGTTTTTCTGGAACTCTCTTGCTTTTCCATGATCCAGCGGATGTTGGCAATTTGATCTCTGGTTCCTCTGCTTTTTCTAAAACCAGCTTGAACATCAGGAAGTTCACGGTTCACGTATTGCTGAAGCCTGGCTGGAGAATTTTGGGCATTTCTTTACTAGTGTGTGAGATGAGTGCAATTGTGCGGTAGTTTGAGCATTCTTTGGCATTACCTTTCTTTGGGATTGGAATGAAAACTGACCTTTTCCAGTCCTGTGGACACTGCTGAGTTTTCCAAATGTGCTGGCATATTGAGTGCAGCACTTTCACAGCATCATCTTCCAGGATTTGAAATAGCTCATCTGGAAATCCATCACCTCCACCAGCTTTGTTCGTAGTGATGCTTTCTAAGGCCCACTTGACTTCACATTCCAGGGTATCTGGCTGTAGGTGAGTGATCACCCCATCATGATTATCTGGGTCGTGAAGATCTTTTTTGTACAGTTCTTCTGTGTATTCTTGCCACCTCTTCTTACTATCTTCTGCTTCTGTTAGGTCCATACCATTTCTGTCCTTTATCGAGCGCATCTTTGCATGAAATGTTCCCTTGGTATCTCTGATTTTCTTGAAGAGATCCCTAGTCTTTCCCATTCTGTTGTTTTCCTCTATTTTTTTGCATTGATCGCTTAGGAGGGGTTTCTTATCTCTCCTTGCTATTCTTTGGAACTCTGCATTCAGATGCTTGTATCTTTCCTTTTCTCCTTTGACTTTCACTTCTCTTCTTTTCACAGCTATTTGTAAGGTCTCCCCAGACAGCCATTTTGCTTTTTTTGCATTTCTTTTCCAGGGGGATGGTCTTGATCCCTGTCTCCTGTCCAATGTCATGAACCTCATTCCATAGTTCATCAGGCACTCTATCTAACAGATCTAGGCCCTTAAATCTATTTCTCACTTCCACTGTATAATCATAAGGGATTTGATTTAGGTCATACCTGAATGGTCTAGTGGTTTTCAATACTTTCTTCAATTTCAGTTTGAATTTGGCAATACGGATTTCATGATCTGAGCCACAGTCAGCTCCTGGTCTTGTATTTGTTGACTGTATAGAGCTTCTCCATCTTTGGCTGCAAGTAATATAATCAATTTGATTTTGGTGTTGACCATCTGGTGACATCCATGTGTAGAGTCTTCTCTTGTGTTGTTGGAAGAAATGTTACTCAATCACTAGTAACATTTAAAAAACTTGTTGGGAAGAGACAGGGGTCAAGGGTCTTCTTTCTGGTGAGGAAAACCAAGCAGAATTTCCTTTGGGACAAGTTGGAAAATCGTGACACCACCATTTGTGTCCTGGGCTTCTGCCTACAGTCTTTCTATTCCCCATGTTAGGAACTGTACCAACCCTCCTGGCCCATACAGGAGGGTTGGTACAGCTCCTCTCTAGCAGAGAGGCTAGAGAGGAACTGGAGGAGCTGGTGGGATCCTGGATTTAGCCCTGCCCAACTACTGGGCCTGTGGGCTTAAGACTTTGAATCTCAGATCTGTCCTGTGTCCAATGGGAATAGCCATTCAGTCTGATGGATTATGGTGATGGCCTCAGAGTGAACTGCAGGGTCAGAGGTGGGGAACCAAGTGCAATCATCTCGTCCAAAGGACCAGGGAGGCCTGCACCAGGGTCAGACCCAGGGGTAAGGGTGGAGCAGCAGATCCAGTTTTGAGGACTAGTAAGCAGGCTTGGGCAGCAGGACCAGGACTAGAGTGAAGACAGTGGGCCCTAAAGACTCAGAACTGAAGGGACTGTGACCCTAGCAGAGGTCCCCTGAGTGGGAGAGGGGAAAAATTTCTCCCCTCCCTGATGGGATCCCCTCATGCTGGACTAGAGGGCCCTGGGTGACCGTGTCTGCACACCCTGCCTGGGACCTGGCTTCTCACTCCATCTGGGACCCTCTTCTAGTCTAGGTGGAGTCCCCTTGACAGTGGGAAGGCCGTGTGGCTCAGCGATCCCTCCAGGGTCACAATGAGTGGCTGTGATTGTGTGACATTTGAGGGATTCTGAGGAGCCTCACGCATCCCCACCCAAGAGGAAAACACTTCCTTCACCAGCTGTGTAAGTGCCGGTCTCCTCAGGCTCAGCTGTTCAGATGGATATTTCCTCAAATCCCTTGAATCTTTAGAGGTTCCACAAAGTTGCACACGGACTTGGGGTGCAGGCAATGAAGCTGTTGCCAGGTAAATTGTGAGTTAAATTGGTGACCCCTGAGCAGTTGAGAGTGCTGGGTGACAGATCAGGAGTCAGTGAGGTGAGCTGGAGAGTCCAAGGGAAACCAGGGCTCATAGCACATCTCTCTGTTTCCTGTCAACTGGGGCAGTGGGTGGACCCAGTGACCTTCTGCTGAGAAGGTCAAGGGCATGATGCTTAGAAGACAGCAGATGGCAGACCAAATGGTTATAAGGTGCCTTCTAGCTCGAGTTTTTGGGTTTAAAAAATTCTAAGTCATAGAGACAGCCAATCTGCAAATTGTTAGGGCACAGTGCCCAGGACTGCCCTTACTTTGACTTCAATGGCAAATTTAGGGGATCCCCAAAACAACTCTCAGGTTCAAGAATTCCCTATAGAATGGACAGGACTCACTGAAATCTTCAAGATCCCAGCTACAGTTTACTACAGGGAAGGATAAAAGTTCCCACCAGCCATAGGGCAGAGACTGGGCAGGTTTCACATATGAAGCTTCCATTGTCCTCAGGACACGTTACTGACCTGGATTCGGTGTGTGATAAGATGCACGGAGTACTGCCCATCAGGGACACACCCCTTGCTTAAAAGCCAAGTTACCCTGACCTGTCATCTCCAGCCCCTCCTGGAAGTCAGACTTGTACCCTAGTGCCCAGCTCTACCGGATGACAGAACTGATACCATGAGACCCAGGGACCCTGGGTCACTTGTCACCTTCTCAGACTGACCAGTGACCAAAGGCCCAGGCAGGCAAGGACACTCTTATCAGCCAGAATTCTAGGGGCTTAGGGACCACTTCCCAGTAGCCAAGGGCAAAGGGCAGGGAGACTTCTCACTACACACTGAGGCCCTTGAATGAAGGTTTTCTCCTCCAGTCCTACTTGTCTTTGTCTGTGGAGTTCCCACTCCAAAAACTCTTTCAAAGTGGTGGTGTTGACTCACCTGTGAGGTGTCTTTACCACATACCTTTTCTTTGGCTGAGCTGTATGGCCTGTGGGATCCTCATTCCCCAACCAGGGATTGAGTCAAGGCCAGCAGTGGGAGTGCAGAGTTGAAACCTCTGGACCCCCTGGGAATTCTCTCAAATACCTCTCTTAAGTTGCAGTATCCAAAGGTGACCTCATTTACCTATTCCAAGTTTAGGTATTTCAAGATGGAGCATCTATAAAGTATGAAACGTGTTTAAGGTTGAAAGAGAAAAGTTTACATTTATAAAATTCTTTTCTAATGATTTATAGTAATATATCTGTATTTATGTAGAATAGATATTATGGAGCCAATTTTACAGAGGAGCGAACTGCCTTTCTAATCCCTTGACCTTTATCGTTACAGGGAAGATGTGGATGAACTACACAAATATCTGAATGAATTGAAAAGAGCCTTGGTTGAGGAAGACAAAGAAAGACTCTCCAAAGAGCAGCTGGACAGGAGGAGGTTTCTGAATAAGTTTCGTCGGGTGAAACGGCAGCTGGAGGAGTGCATAAGCAGGTTCCGTGACCTCGCAGACAAGGTTGAGAAGGTCCATAAGGGATGTACCATCTCCAATGTGTTGGTCCACAGCACCGGTGCTGTGTCTGGTATTCTGACCATCGTTGGCCTGGCTCTGGCACCCGTGACAATGGGGGCCAGTGTGGTGCTCTTGGCCACTGGGATAGGGCTGGGAGCAGCAGCTACTGTTACCAGTGTGTCCACCAGTATCATCGAACATGTGAATAGGTCATCAGCAGAAACCGAAGCCAGTCGCATGATGTCAAGTCTCATCAAGAAATGGAAGGTTCTCCTAGAGGTACTCAAGAGCATTCCCACAACAGAGAAAGTCACAAAAGCTGTACAGTGCATTGAAATGCACATCCATGCCATGGAGACAGGCCAAGCCATTCCTGGCTCTGAAGCCAATGCAAACATAGGCGTGAGTGCTGGGAGAATCTCATATCCAGCCATCGAGCAGATAGAGACAGGTTTCAAAGCCACAGCTTTAACAATTACCAAAGGAGCCCGGATCGGGGGTTTGGCCACTGCAGGGGTCTTCCTTCTGGTGGATGTGGGCTTTATGGTCAAGGAGTCAATGCACCTGCATGATGGTGCAAAGACAGAAGCAGCTGAAAGCCTGAGGCGGCGGGCATGGGAGTTGGAGAGGAAGTTGGAGGAGCTCACCCAGATCTATGAGAGTCTGCAGGAGGACCTGATTTAACCACCCCCAGAGCAGTGCTGGGTCCAGGAACATGTGAGGGTCTAAAGTGCAGAGGTACTTTGTTAGAGGGAAAGAGAGGGAAACCACATTAATGAAGCTGGGTGTTAGGAATTTGGCATTTCTCTGGTTGAGCACAGCAGGGAAGGGATGGATGTAGGTGATAGATGAGGAGAGAGACAGAAGGGGCCTGGAGCCTGGATTAAGGGAGGAGAGGGGACCAGAGAATGAGAGGCTGGGAGAAACCACTTTTTTTCATACTAAGAACGTTTTATTTTGTATTGGAGTATAGCCGATTAACAATGTTGTGATAGTTTCAGGTGAACAGCAAAGGGACTCAGCCATTCATATACACATACCCATTCTCCCCCAAACTCCCCTCCCATCAGAAACCACTTACTTTGGACTAAAGGTGACACTGGAGGCAGAATAAAGGGAGAGGCAGGCAAACTAGCAATGAGAGGCCAGGTATACGAACGGGTTGAAAATGGGAGAACGTCAGATAGGATTGTTGGGATCCAGAAGTAGCAAGGGCTCCTCTATCGCCCTCCACAGGCTGTGATGTCCCAGCAAGAAGAGTCTTCCCCTGGTGGTGGTCTCTAGACCTCTCCTCCAACATCAACTCACCTTTGGCCCTAGCTGATGTGTCTTACTTCTGTTCAGTTCAGTTCATTCGCTCATCCGGTTCCGACTCTTTGCGACCCTATGGATTGCAGCATGCCAGGCCTCCCTGTCCAGCACCAACTCCCGGAGTTCACTCAGACTCACGTCCATCAAATCAGTGATGCCATCCAGCCATCTCATCCTCTGTCATCCCCTTCTCCTCCTGTCCCCAATCCCTCCCAGCATCAGAGTCTTTTCCAGTGAGTCAACTCTTTGCATGAGGTGGCCAAAGTACTGGAGTTTCAGGTTTAGCATCATTCCTTCCAAAGAAATCCTAGGGCTGATCTCCTTCAGAATGGACTGGTTGGATCTCCTTACAGTCCAAGGGACTCTCAAGAGTCTTCTCCAACACCACAGTTCAAAAGCATCAATTCTTTGGTGCTCAGCCTTCTTCATAGTCCAACTCTCACATCCATACATGACCACTGGAAAAACCATAGCCTTGACTAGACGGACCTTTGTTGGCAAAGTAGTGTCTCTGCTTTTGAATATGCTATCTAGGTTGGTCATAACATTCCTTCCAAGGAGTAAGCGTCTTTTAATTTCATGGCTGCAGTCACCATCTGCAGTGATTTTGGAGCCCCCGAAAATAAATCTGACACTGTTTCCACTGTTTCCTCATCTATTTCCTATGAAGTGATGGGACCAGATTCCATGATCTTAGTTTTCTGAATGTTGAGCTTTAAGCCAACTTTTTCACTCTCCACTTTCACTTTCACCAAGAGGCTTTTTAGTTCCTCTTCACATTCTGCCATAAGGGTGGGGTCATCTGCATATCTGAGATTCTTGATATTTCTCCTGGCAAGCTTGACTCCAGCTTGTGCCTCTTTTAGCCCAGCGTTTCTCATGATGTACTCTGCATATAAGTTAAATAAGCAGGGTGACAATATACAGCCTTGACGTACTCCTTTTCCTATTTGGAACCAGTCTGTTGTTCCATGTCCATTTCTAACTGTTGCTTCCTGAACTGCATATAGGTTTCTCAAGAGGAAGGTCAGGTGGTCTGATATTCCCATCTCTTTCAGAGTTTTCCACAGTTTATTGTAATCCACACACTTAAAGGCTTTGGCATAGTCAATAAAGTAGAAATAGATGATTTTCTGGAACTCTCTTGCTTTTTCCATGATCCAGCGGATGTTGACAATTTGATCTCTGGTTCCTCTGCCTTTTCTAAAACCAGCCTGAACATCTGGAAGTTTATGGTTCACGTATTGCTGAAGCGTGGCTTGGAGAATTTTGAGCATTACTTTACCAGCATGTGAGATTAGTGCAATTGTGCGGGTAGTTTGAGCATCTTTGGCATTGCCTTTCTTTGGGATTGGAATGAAAACTGCCTTTTTCCAGTCCTGTGGACACTGCTGAGTTTTCCAAATGTGCTGGCATATTGAGTGCAGCACTTTCACAGCATCATCTTTCAGGATTTGAAATAGCTCAACTGGAATTCCATCACCTCCACTAGCTTTGTTCGTAGTGATGCTTTCTAAGGCCAACTTGACTTCACATTCCAGGATGTCTGGCTCTAGGTGAGTGATCACACCATTTTTATTATCTTGGTCATGAAGATCTTTTTTGTATAGTTCTTCTGTGTATTCCTGCCACCTCTTCTTAATATCTTCTGCTTCTGTTAGATCCATACCATCTGTCCTTTATTGAGCCCTTCTTCGCATGAAATGTTCCCTTGGTATCTCTAATTACCTTGAAGAGATCTCTCGTCTTTCCCATTCTGTTGTTTTCCTCTATTTCTTTGCATTGATCGCTTAGGAAGGCTTTCTTATCTCTTCTTGCTATTCTTTGGATGCTTATATCTTTCCTTTTCTCCTTTGCTTTTCACTTCTCTTCTTTTCAGAGCTATTTGTAAGGCCTCCCCAGACAGCTATTTTGCTTTTTTGCATTTCTTTTCCATGGGGATGGTCTTGATCCCTGTTTCATGTACAATGTCACGAACCTCTGGCCAGGGTTCATCAGGCACTCTATCTATCAGATCTAGTCCCTTAAATCTATTTCTCACTTCCACTGTATAGTCATAAGGGATTTGATTTAGGTCATACCTGAATGGTCTAGTGGTTTTCCCTACTTTCTTCAATTTCAGTCTGAATTTGGCAATAAGGAGTTTATGATCTGAGCCACAGTCAGCTTCTGGTCTTGTTTTTGTTGACTGTATAGAGCTTATCCATCTTTGGCTGCAAAGAATATAATCAATTTGATTTTGGTGTTGACCATCTGGTGATGTCCATGACTAGAGTCTTCTCTTGTGTTGTTGGAAGAGGGTGTTTGCTATGACCAGTGCATTTTCTTGGCAGAACTCTATTAGTCTTTGTCCTGCTTCATTTTGTATTCCAAGGCCAAATTTGCCTGTTACTCCAGGTGTTTCTTGACTTCCTACTTTTGCATTCCAGTCCCCTCTGATGAAAAGGACATCTTTTTTGAGTGTTAGTTTTAAAAGGTCTTGTAGGTCTTCATAGAACTGTTCAACTTCAGCTTCTTCAGCATTACTGGTTGGGGCATAGGCTTGGATTACTGTGATAATGAATGGTTTGCCTTGGAAACGAACAGAGATCATTCTGTTGTTTTTGAGATTGCATCCAAGTACTGCATTTCAGACTCTTTTATTGACCATGATGGCCACTCCATTTCTTCTAAGGGATTGCTGCCTCCAGTAGTAGGTATACTGGTCATCTGTGTCTTACTTAGGCAGTGACTTCTTTTGTTTGTTTTATTGAAGGATAATTGATTTACAACACTGTTAATTTTAGGTATACAGCAAAATGATTCAGTTATACAGGTATCGATTTATTTATCTAGGCTTCTCAGGTGGTAAACAATGTGTCTGCTAAGCAAGAGACACAGGTTTGATTCCTGGGTAGGGAAGATTTCCTGGAGGAGGAAATGATACCCCATTCCAATATTCTTGTCTGGGAAATCCCATAGACAGTGGAGCCTGGCATGTTACAGTTCATGGTGTTGCAAAGAGTCAGCTGTGACAGAGCATCTCAGTATGTATATGTCTATATTCTTTTTTGTTCATTTCCATTATAGTTTATTACAAAGTATTGAATACTGTTCCTATGCTACTACAGTAGGCAGGCCCTTGTTTATCTGGTGTGTATCTGTTAATCCCATCTCCTAATTCACCTATCCCCACAAAACTTGGTTTAAAAGTTCATCATCTATGTCTATGAGTCTGTTTCTATTCTGTAGGTAAGTTCATTTGTATTATTTTCTGGATTCTACATGTAAGTTAATAACACATATTTATCTTCATCTGACTTACTTCACTCAGCATAGTAATTTGTAGATCCATACATATCGCTACAGATAATATTACTTCATTATTCTTTATGGCTGAGTAGGATTCCATGGAGTGTATACATGTACCACATTTGCTTTACTCATTAATCTGTCAACAGACATTTAGGTTAATATCGTGTCTTGGCCGTTATGAATACTACTACTATGAACATCAGGGTATGTGTATCTTTTCAAATTAGAGCTTTAATTTTTTTTGTAGAAATATGTCCGGAAGTGGGATTGCTAAATCATATGGTAGCTCTATTTTTAGTTGTTTAAGAAAACTCCATATGGCCTTCCATAGTGGCTGCACCAATTTACATTCCCAGTAACAGTGTAGGAGGGTTCCCTTTTCTCCACAGCCTCAGAGCATTGTAGATGTGGTGATGGCCCCTGTGATCGCTGTAGGGGAGATAACTTAATGTAGTTTGATTGCATTTCTCTAATAATTAGTGATGTTGAGTATGTTTTCATGTACCTGCTGGCCATCTGTACGTCTTCATGAAGAATTGTCTGTGTAGATCTTCAGGCAGTGGCTTCTTGATGACAATGGTGGTGATGAGGTTGGTGGCAGCAGTGGTGTGACAACACAGTGGATGGAACATCTGACACGTTGCCAGGAGCTCTTTGGGTCCAGAGTGCACCAAGAGACCAGTGAAGTTTCCATGAAAATCCAAATGTGGAGGAGGAACAGAGGTTGATTAAAAGAAAGAAAGAAAGAAGGATGAAACAAGGAGGCAGAAACAGGTCAAGGAACTTTCGGTGTGTCAAGAGATGAAACAGCCTGGGGCCAACAGACACGACTCTCTGACCCTCGGTTTCTTCTTCAGCTGGGGGTGAGGCTGGATGAGATATTTCAGGTGGTTCTAGTTCTCTCCACCTCATGTTCTCTAGACTCTGGTTCAATAAATACGAGCTGATTCACTGAGGCTTCCTTGCATTGACTGAGGGGCTCAGCTGGGCTCCAGATGCTTGACCTCCTTCTCCGTGAGCCTGTCACCCCGGGTCACAGGGAGCACGTCCTCCATGGCTCCTCCTGCCTGCCCGCTGGGCTCCCATCCAATCGTTTCCCTCAGACCCTGGATCCCCAGAGGCCCTGTGGGATGCCCGGGGATACCTGTGTCATCTGACTTGAGCTGAGCTCAGGGATGCTCCTCTTCCAGCCCCGGGGACCAGGATGGACATGGGGCACCCAAGCGTGATTGAGAGCAGAGGGCTTGAGTGCAGGTGTGAGAGAGGGTCAGCCGCAAGCAGAGGGGAGAGAGAGACAGCACACACCTCATCCAGGCTGCCTTCACGTTTCACCAGGGCTCCTGCAGGAGGTTCCAGAACCACCTTCCTGTATTTACCTTGGGACACTGCCCTGACCCACTCATCTATTCCCCACACAGGGCTAGAATGACCCTTACGTATATTGATCTTTGCAGTACCTGCCTCCAGCTTTTCTCTGGCTGCCCATGACTTGAGCACAGATGCCAAACCTTAACTGCAGACCAAAGCAGTGTGCAAGAGCCCGGGTTCCCCCTGAGGGTGGAGCTGGAGGCCAGTGTCACTCCATCCCTAGGGGCAGGACTGAGGGGCTGGGGGATGGGAGCAGGGACGGAGGGAAAATCCGTCCAAGGACATGTTCTGACCTGGTCTCCCATCCGGGATTGCACCTGCCTGGACCTTCTGAGGAGCCTTCATGGGATACCTCAGTCTCCTCCTCTCCAGGGAGGAAAGGGGAGCATCTGGGTGTGGCTCTCACCCCCACGGGCCTGCTCCACAGGGCACCAACTCTCTGTGTTTCCATGTGTGGAGCATGTGAGCACCAAACAGGCTCCTATTTCTGGAGCCCAGGGTAGGAAGCCAGAGACCCGGGACCTGGAAATGATCCCAGGACAACTCCTCAGTCCCTCCCCACGTGCTGCAGAGCCTTCTTGCACTTTTGTCCAAACCTCCCTTGGAAGACTTTCCTCAGTGCCTCTGACTCTGACTCCCTCTCATCCAGTGTTACCGTGAGGCTTCAACTGGCCCTTCCATTCCTTCCTGAAGATGTCAGCAAGAAAAAAAGCAAAGTAGAGACGCTCAGTCATGTCTGATTCTTCGTGACCTTATGGAGCGTAGCCTGCAGCCTCTCCCATCCATGGGACTTTCCAGGAAAGAATACTGGAGTGGGTTGCCATTTCTTTCTCCAGGGGATCTGGAGAAGGATCAACTCAGGGATCGAACCATCAGCAGTCATGGCCATCGCCTGCCTGACCTTCAGAAATAGGAGTTCATTTCTTCATCAGTTCCTGGAGAATTCCCATCCTGCACAGACTTCTGGGCAGGGTTTCAGGCACTGGATACAGAACCATTCAGTGTCCACCCCCATGTCTCCCTGAACCCTTAGAGCTGGACCCCACTGAGCTCAGTGTGTGGTGGATGCAATTCCACAGTGACCCCTGTGTCAGGTGAGATCCCTGTGGTTCTGAGCAACAGAAACTGAGTCTGACTAAGTGAGCACAGAAGAGGGTGCTGGGGGAAGCAGGGCAGGTCAGAGAAAGGAAAGAAACCCCCAAACTCGCACAGTTCAGGAAGTACAGGAAGCAGGACAGGTCCCCCTGCAGGAGCTCACGGTCTGTCCCCTGAGGCCCCTGCCAGCAGGGGCCTTAGGTCCAGACACCAGGAATCCCATGTCACATTCTCAGGACACAAAATAGCTTGGGTCCAGGGACTATGTTTTTGGACCAGTAGGTCAGGCTGAAGGATGAGGAAAATGAATGGGTAACAGGGACCCTGAACCCTGGGGATAAAGTCTCAGGTCAAGAGGCTCCAGATGGAGTGCTTCCTAGATGCACGTGTGCCCTCTGCCCAGACCAACAGACATGACTCTCCTCACGCTGTTCTGGGTCCAAGCACCCCACACACGACAGTAGGTGCACCGCTCACTTCCCCAGCTGGAAACAAACATGAATCTCCTCCACCTGGTGCATGTCGCAGGGATGTCAGGGGTGAAGGGCCCCAGCGCGATGCCAGTGCTTCTCCTGCTCTGTTGAGCCCCTTTCTCAGTACTCTGCATGTATGTTATACATGTGCAGGCAACAGGGAGGTGCAGTAGGGACCCGACCTCCACGAATATTGCTCCCCTGATACCAGTCTTCACTGGGATCCCACTCCCTGTTCCTCTTTCCTGCAGGGAAATTCACTCCTGTGGAGCCTGGGCTGGGCCATCGCTGTGACAGCACTGTCACCTGGATCCTCATCGGATCCTCACTGCACCTCTGAGAGCAGGTGGTATCACCCCCACGGAGAACAGGAGGAAGCTGGGCCCCGGGTCCAGGAACATGTCCACATCCTCTGCCTGGGAAGGACTGTCTGGGGAGGGGCCTCTGTGTGCTTCCAGCCTCTTTCGTGCATCCAGGTTGAGCTGATTGGTTGGGAGGACACAGGGTGTCCTGTCCCAGGAGGAAGTGAAGCAAGCACGTGGTGTTTCTGTAGCACAGCTGTCCTGGGTCCGGGCCAGTGTACCTGCCTTCCTGGAGCCCAGGTCACGCGGCTGTCTGTCGCCACCTGCTGTCCTGTCCCGCGTGGGGAGAGACTGGCAGGGGTCTGTGCGGCACTCACATGCCCACCACCCAGGACCCGAGTCCCTCCCAGCAGGGCCTCTGGTGTGGTTTCTAGTTTCTCTGCAGGCCCTGGCACTGGGTGGTTTTAAGCTGCTGCTCCCATGTCTCAGAGGTACCTTGCAATTCACAGAGCTGCCTTCACACCAGCTGCACACAGCTTCCTGTTGGCTTGTTCCTGGGGCTTAAAACTAACTGAGCAGTGTTGTTCTAAGTTGCAGAGGTCAGTATTTACACTAAAGCTGCTTCTTTTCAGCAAGTCGTGTTGCTTGCACAGAATATCTACCAAGTGTTTACATGCAGATGAGTGATGAGCTGGGCTGGGCCCCATCTCCCTGTCAGTGGCTATCGGTGATAAGAGACTTGTTCTGTCACAGCCCTGCTTCCAAACCACGTGCAGTCCCAGCTGGTCCTCCTGCCTGTGGCTGCACCATGCTCAGCCTCTGCTGCTTAGCTCCTCTGTCTCCTAAGGCTGCTAAACCCACTTTTGACTTTACATTACCTGTTAAACATAAAAAAATTTTAAAAAAAAGCTTTTTCTCTATTTCCCTAAGGTAAAGCTGCCTGAACCCCGATGTCCACTGTGACCGTTGGTAGAAGTGCACATGAGCAAAGACACCCAGATGTAAGATTCCTTCAGGGCTGAGGTTCTGTGTTTGTCTGCAAGTCTAACTCATTACTTCCCCTTTGCTGACTGCAACTTGTTCCCTTCCCAACCCCTTCCCCACTATACCCCCAGGTCCTGCTTTCCCTGTATCTGGAAAAGCCTGCTCATAGTGCAGCAGGACAGACCGTGACTCCAGGCTCCTCACCCAGCCTTGGCCTTGCTCCAGAGCTCAGTGGTGTGTGCTGGTATGGGGAGTGGGGTGTGGTATGGGATAAGCATCCAGCCAAGGTCCTCGGTTTCTCCCTCGTGGTCCCCCAGATCCCAGCTCATGACTCAGAAGTGAGGCCAGAACAGCTCACGGCCAGAGGGGACAGCAGAGGGAGGCCCCAAGGCCAGACAGGGCAGGGAGCGGAGGTCCCGCAGTATCCCTGAAGCTTCTCCTGCCCTCTTTCTTGGTCCGAGCCTCCTCGTTCTCGCAAACCCTGGGGCATCACCACAGAGGCTGTTTCTTCCAACTCTCGCCCTGCTGCCTGCCCAGCTGCTCTGCAAAGATCAGCACCCCTGAACTGAACCCCAGTCTGGCCTTTGTCGCCTCCCCTTTGTGTGACCTGGATCACAGTTATCTGACCTCACCTATAAAATGAGAAGAATATTTCCCTATATTGTTATGAGGATGAAATGTAATGTGCTCTGTGGCCTGGGCCACACAGTAGGTCCTGCTGAGTGTGGAACTGTCCCCTCTACCTAGACTGTGTTAGATGCAGGTGGAAAACTCCCCCTCCCCCAGAATCACTTCTCCTTCCATGCTGTGTCACCACACCCGCCCAGGGATCTCATATATAAGCATGTGCTTACCAGGTCTGATACCTCAGGGAGGTACTGGCTCTACTGATCTCAAACACCCCTGTAGATACCCAAGTGCTCTATTATTTACTCCACTCACCCACACCCCAATCAAAAACACACAGATTTTGTGCTCTGGTTTCCCTCCATATGAGACCTGGGTTCCTTTCACTCTTACTAAAACAGGAAAAAGAAAAAAATTAACAACCCTTCATGCTGCAGGATAGACAGAGAGAGAGTGAGCTGGTATCTCTTCCTCTTCAAATAAGGACACAAATCTTCTTGGATTAGGGCCCCACACTTATGACCTCATTTCACTGTAATTTCCACCTTAAAGACCTTATCTTCAAATAGACTCATTGAGGTGGGGGTGAGGCTGTGGCTTCAACATATGATTGGGGCGGTTGGACACAGTCCACCCATAACCCCAGGTGAATCCATCACGAGTGCCCCCAGGTGACTGCTGCTCAGGAAGATTAACTTTAACCACTTCATGCTCAGTACCATTTACCATTTACATTACACCATAATTTCTTCTCATCTTAGTCTTTTATCCAGCTAGGGTAAAAGCTTTTTTGAGGATACCACTGAGTATATCCAGAAGAGAGTAAGCAACAAAGAGCTGCAAAACCTGCTCACTAAGGCAAAACCCAGGAGAATTTTGTGATTGAGGCCCGTTTGTCCAGGTAACCTACATGGGTGCATCATCCCCCCACCTCAGGCTAGCTTTCTCCTGGCAGGCCTCCTCCAGGGGTCAGAGTGGAGCAGAGGGTTCAGGCTGGGGGACTAGTAGGCAGGCTTAGGCAGCAGGACCAGGACTAGAGTGAGGAGAGTGGGCCCCGAGGACACAAACTGAAGGGGCTGTGACCCTGGCAGAGGTCCCCTGAGTGGGAGGGGAACATTTCTTCCCTCCCTGACAGGATCTCCTCAAACTGGGCTAGAGGGCCCTGGGTGACTGTGTCTGCAAACGCTGCCTGGGACCTGGCTTCTCCCTCCATCTGGGACCCTCTTCTAGTCTACGTGGAGCCGCCCTGACAGTGGAAGGCCATGTGGCTCAGGGAGCCCTCCAGGGTCACAGTGAGTGGCTGCGATTGTGTGTCATTTGAGGGATTCTGAGGAGCCTCACACATCCCCACCAAAGAGGAAAACACTTCCTCCACCAGCTGTGCAAGTGCCAGTTTATTCAGGTTCAGCCATTCAGATGGGTGTTTCCTCAAGTCTCTTGAGTCTTTAGAGTTTCCATAAAGTTGCACACAGCCTTAGGGTGCAGGTATGTGACGCTGTCGCCAGGTAAGGTGTGAGTTAGGCTGGTGACCCCCGAGAGGTCAGGGTGCTGGGCACTGAAGGATGTCAGGATTCCAGTTACGGTTTATTGCAGAGCGGAATTCAGGTTCCGTCAGCTCCCAGACAGTGTCTGGGTGGGTTTCACACATGAAGCCTCCATTGTCCTCAGGACGAGTAACTGCCCTGGATTCAGTGTGCAGCAGGGCGCACAGAGCACTGCCCAGGGGTGCTCACCCTGCTCAAAACAGATCGTGATGTTTTTTAAAATGTTCATTTTGCCTGAAATATAGCATCAAATAAGTTGGGGAGCTGTCATAGGATGCGATTTCTAGAAAGCTCTGGGTATGTGTACTGTGTATTTTGCTTATCCGTGCAATGTCTGCAGTGCTCAATTTGTGCCTCTCTTCGTATGGTCATAGTCTTTCTTTTCTGTTAGTTGCCAGTAAGTTAATTCGGAGTTAAAGAATTTTAAATGCACGACAACAAAAGCCCTTTTGTGATGTTGAATGAGAATAGGACCAGGCCTCTGTCTTTTATTTATTATCGTGATGCTTTATTTGTCTATTACTGTGACCATTTCCAAGCTAAAAAATTAAAAACAAATTACTAATACCCTGGCCTGTTGTCTCTGAGTACTCCCAGAGGTCAGACTAATGCCCTAGTGTCCAGCTCCTCTGGAGGGCAGTGCAGATATTACATGACCCGAAGCCACCATTGTATGTCACTTTGTCAAACTGTCCAGTTGCCAAGCAGTCAAGCACACTCCTATCAGCCAGAATATTCCAGGAGCTTAGGGGCCACTTCCCAGTTGCCAAGGGCAAAGAGCAGGTTGACTCCTCACTGCACACTAAGGCCCTTGAATGAAGGTTTTCTCCCCCAATCCCACTTGTGTTAGTTTCTCTGTGGACTTTCCACCCACAAGTCCTTTGGAAGTGACGCTGTTGACCTGCCTCTGAGCATTTTTATCAAATACCTCTCTTAAGACTATCTTAAAATGGCTTTTGCTTGTTTATTTCATGATTGAATAATGGATTATCCATGAGGTACAAACATGTGTTTAATGTTGAAAATAATTTACATTTGCAAAAATTCTTCCCTTGTGATTTATAATAAAATCTCTGTGATTTATGCGGAATAGATCCATTCAGCTTATTTTACAGACAAACAAAGTCTTTTTCTTAATCCCTTGATGTTCCTTGTTACAGGGAAGAAGTGGAGGCATTGCATGAATTTCTGAATGAGTTGAAGACAGACTTGGCTATGGAAGACCAAGAGAGATTCCAACAGGACCTGCTAGACAGGGAGAGGTTTTTAAAAGAGTTTCCTCGGTAAAAAAAGAGCTGGAAGAGAGCATAAGAAAGCTCTACGCACCTGCAGACAGGGTTGACAAGTCGCACAGGGACTGTACCATCTTCAAGGTGGTGGCCAGCTCTACCGGCACTGTGTCTGGTGCTCTGAACACCCTTGGCCTGGCTCTGGCACCCTGGACAGCAGGGGCCAGGTGGCGCTCTCAACCACTGGGTTAGGGCTGGGAGCAGCAGCTGCGGTGACCTCTGTGTCCACCAGCATCGTGGAACACTTTAGTAGGTCATCAGAGGAAATGGAAGCCAGTGGGCTGTTGTCAACTAGCATCAAAGAAAGGTGTCTGTGGGAGCTCAATGTCTGTGTGCACTAGGGATCGCTTTTTCTACGGCTGGTGCTGCTGCTAAGTCACTTCAGTCGTGTCCGACGACTCTGTGTGATCCCACAGATGGCAGCCACCAGGCTCCCCTGTCCCTGGGATTCTCCAGGCAAGAACACTGGAGTGGGTTGCCATTTCCTTCTCCAATGCATGAAAACGAAAAGTGAAAGGGAAGTCGCTCAGTCGTATCCAACTCTTAGCGACCCCATGGACTGCAGCCTACCAGGCTCCTCGATCCATGGGATTTTCCAGGCAAAGTACTGGAGTGGGGTGCCATTGAGTCTACAAATCCATGAAAGGGGTTAGGAACAATGTCCATGCTGCAAAGCTGGTGAAAGACAACTCTCAGCAGCCCATGCTAAAAGCTTCACGAGCACTGGGCAAGTCTCTGTCCAAACCAGCAAGGAGGTGAGTGAAGCTTTCAAAGGCATGGCTCTGGCAATGACCAAAAAGGCCCGGATCATTGCTGGAAGCTTTGCAGGACTCTCCCTTCTAGTGGGTGTGGGCTTCCTGATAAAAGAGGCAATGCACTTACATGAGAGGGTAAAGACAGCTTTGGCTGAGAAGCTGAGGCAGCTGGCCAAGGAGCTGGAGGAGAAGTTTAAGCAGGTCATACAGACCTATGAGAGGCTGAAGTAAGGCCCGATGCCCCACCCCCAGAGCAGTACAGGAACCAGGGACACACGTGAGACCAAGGTTGAGAGCACCTTGTTAGAGGGGAAGGGAGGGGAGACAACACTGATGGAGCTGGGTGTTAGGAATCTGGCATTTCTGCAGCTGAGCACAGCAGGGGAGGAATACATACAGGTGGAAGAGGGGAGAGAGAAGGAAGGAGCCTGGGGCCTAGACTAAGGAGGAGGGGGACTAGTGATTGACGGGAAGGGAGAAACCACTTATTTTGGACTAAAGAACACATTGGGGTAAGAGTTCCCTTGTTGCACGGCAACTAACAACGAGAGGCCAGGAATATGAAAGGCTTTAAAATGGGAGAAAGTCAAAGAGGAACCATAGCTGGGATCCAGGAGAAGTAGCCTGGGCTCCTCTATCGCCCTCCCCAGGGTTTGCTGTCCCAGCAAGAAGAGTCTCCCCCTGGTGGTGGTCTCTAGCCCTCCTTCTCCAGCATCAATGCACCTTTGATCCCAGCAGGTTTATCTTAGTTAGGCAGTGACTTCTTGATGAAGATGGTGGTGGTGGTGGTGGTGGTGGCAGCGATGAATACTCAGTGGGTGGAACATTTGTCGAGATGCCTGTGATATTTGGGACCAGGATACACTGAGTGACTAATGAAGTTCCTATGAAATTCCAAATGCTGTGTGAAACAGAGGTTGATTAAAAAAAAAAAAAATTACAAAAGAAAGAAACAATGACACCAGAAGGCAACAACAGAACTTTGTGGTGTGTCAAGGTGATCAACCAGCCTGAGGTGAAGAGACGCAGCCTCTCAGACCCTCGGTTTCTTCTTCAGCTGTGGGTGGGGCTGGGTAAGACATTTCAGGTTCCTTTGTCTCTCCCCACCTTTTGTTCTCCAGACTCTGGTTCAATAAATACGAGCTGATTCACTGAGGCTTCCTTGCATTGACTGAGGGGCTCAGCTGGGCTCCAGATGCCTGACCTCCTTCCCCAGGAGCATGTCTCCCAGGATCTCAGGGCACACATCCTCCATGGCTTCTCCTGCCTGCCCACTGGGCTCCCATCCAGTAGTTTCCCTCAGACCCTGGAGCCCCCAGGCCCCATGGGATGCACGGGGGTGCCCGTGTCATCTGACTTGGGTTGAGTATGGGGATACTTCTCCTCCAGCCCCAGGGACCAGGATGGACATCGGGCACCCAAGGATGATTGAGAGCAGAGGGCTTGTGTGTAGGTGTGAGAGAGGGTCAGCTGTAAACAGAGGGGCAGAGAGAGAGCACACACCTCACCCAGGTTTCCTTCATGTTTCACCAGGACTCCTGCAGGAGCCTCCCCTCTCCTCTTGGCCAGAGCCTGGACCTCAGAGGGTGAAGACTGAGCTTTGGGACCTTGCTATTTCTTATCATAAAAGAGAATAATTTGTTTTGCTGGAGGTTCACAGGAATATCATGACCTGACATCAAGAAAAGGTTCTGACACCAAGAAGGTTGAAACAACTAACCAGGTCCCTCGCTTACTTTTCTCATAAAAGGGCTTTGCTGAGAGCTTTGGGGAGCTTGGGATTTTAAGGCACGAGCCACCCGTTTCTTTGCATGGCCTTGCAATGAATCTTCTTCGGTTCCAAACTCCAACATTTTGGTATTGTTTGGCCTCACTGTGTGTTGGGAATATGGACTTGCATTCAATAAAACAGGCAGCCCAAAGTATTCTGTTGGAGCCTGTGGTCCCTCGAAGGCAGAGGTGGACGCCAGGCTCAATCCATCTCCGGAGGCAGGACTGAGGGGCTGGGGAGAGTGGGCAGGAAGGAGGGAAGGCCCATACAAGGCCATGCTCTGACCTGGTCACCCATCTGGGCTTGCACCTGCCACGATCTTCTGAGGAGCCTTCATGGAATGGCCTCAGGCTCCTCCAGTCCAGGGAGGAAAGGGGAGCATCTGGGTGTTGCTCTCACCCTCACGGGCCTGCTCCATGGGGCACCAACTTTCTGTTTCCTTGTGGAGCATGTGAGCACCTAACAGGCTCCCATCCCATCATGACCCCTGTCTCAGGTGAGATTCCTGTGGTTCTGAGCAACAGAAACTGCATCTGGCTAAGTGAGCACAGAAGAGGGCCCACTGGAGGGAACCGGGGCAGGTCAGAGAAAGGAAAGAAGCCCCCAAACCTGCACAGTTCAGGAAGGACAGGAAGCAGGTCTGGGCCCCCTCCAGGAGCTCACGGTCTGTCCCCTGAGGCCCTTGCCAGCAGCGGGGCTTAGGTCCTGGCACCTAGAATCTCAGAGTCAAAATCCCAGGACACAGGAGAGCTTGGCTTGGGAGACTGTATTCTTGGACCAGTAGGTCAGGCTGAAGGATGAGAAGGATGAACGGGTAATAAGGACCTGGACCCTGCGGGAAAGTCTCAGGTCAAGAGGCTCCAGATTGAGTGCTTCCTGGATGCACACGTGCCCTCTTCTCCGACCAACAAAATGACTCTCCTCACCCTGTTCTGGGTCCAAGCAACCCACACGCGACAGTAAGTGCACCACCTTCTCATCCGGTTCGGACTGTTCGTGTTCATGGGGTTCTTGCGGAATGAATGTTTTGGCCACCTGATGTGAAGAGGCGAGTCACTGGAAAAGAGCCTGATGCTGGGGAAGGCTGAGGATTGCTGGCAATTCTGGGCTCTGTCCTTGGGGTTTTTTCAGGCCAGAAGAGTAGCAGACTTATCAGAATCTCAGTCACTTCTATCCATCCAAGAACTGCAGCTGCCTTCAAGGGAAATCCACAAAAAATGACTGTCTCATCCTTTGCCCATCATTCAATCTATGTTGACTCTCCTCAAAGTCTTCCTGTTCTGCTTCTCCTGAGCCCTCACGTGGCGGTTCTGCACTCTGCACTTTTGTGTTTTGTACTTTGTACCAGGTCTAGAGTGTGTGGTTGTTGCCTGCAGGAGAGTCTGCTTGTCAGGAGCTTGTCTGAAATGATTTTTGAGCCTTACTTCTTTCGCTGACCTGTTGTGTGATCTGGGAGAAGTCGCATCCCTGCCTTTGCCTGTTTCCCTATCTACATAATAAAATAGTAACTCTGCCCCTCTTCAGAAGAATCACATGATAAAAAAGTAAATGAATTGCAAATGGCCAAGTGCTCTTCTGATAGCATCATACCCTTCGCTCCTCCTGTCCTTCCACAGGCTCTCCAGGGTCCAGGGTGCCCCATGACCTCTATCCTAGGGAAGCAGGCCCTTACGGGGAGGGAGAACTTGGACCTCGGTGTTTCAGCCCCCCTCCCACCCCCTTCCCCTTGGACATAAATCAGGATGGTGAAGATCCCAACTTTAGAGTCAGACCTGGGCTTCTATTTTACTTTATATCTCTGAGATCTCAGATAAGCTGTTTCCCTTTCCTTGATGAACAAGGCTGCCCTTTGCCTCCCCATTGATGGGGAACCCTTCTCTTGACACAGTGCTATTCACATGCCTCGTGTGGTTCTCGCCCTCTGCTTCCACATCAGGCCTGGCAACACTTATCCTCCTGCGCTTTGCTCATCTGGCTCCTAAGTATGTTAGGTCACTCTTGACTTTGAACTGCCTCTTTTAAAAAAGCAATCCTGTTTCTCTAGTCACCTCAAGCAATGTTACCTGAGCCTCCATGTCCACTGCCACCTTTGTGAGAAATGCATTTGGGCAGAGACGTCCACAGGTAAGGTCCTTCAGGGCTGAGTTTCTGCATTTCTCTGCAAGTCTGACTCTTTACCTGCCCCTTGCTGGCCCCTACCTGCCCCCTCTTGGCACCCCCCTACTCCCACTCTGCCTTCACCAGGAGGAGGCTGCCCACTGATCATCAGGGCCAACCCCTGCTCCTGGCCCCTCCCCTAGCCTTGGCCTTGCTCCAGGGCTCCATGGTGGCCCCATGGTCAGCAGCCAGCTCTCATCCCCTGGATCGAAGCTCTGTAGCAATGTATACCACATTGGCCAGAGCAAGGTTTTCTTCCAGGCCAGCATGCTGGCCCACCTGGAGGAGGAGTGGGACCTGAAGATCACGGACGTCATCATTGGCTTCCAGGACTGCTGCAGGGGCTACCTGCCAGGAAGTGAGTCCCGGGACCCCCACACCTTGCTCGGGACCCCCAACTCTCCTGTAGCAGAGGGCACTGAGGAAGTGGGGCCTGGGCACCCTCATGTTGGCAAGTGTTCCCCGGGGAGGCCACGTGCCTTTCCCTGCCCCCCTGCTTCCTGGATTTCTGCCAGAGTTTTAAAGTGAGCAGGAGGGAGGGGTGACTGTGCTTAGATTTTCCTTCCAGGAAAGCCCCTGGCCACCGCCTTTCCTCCCTGTGTCCCTCCTGTAGGGGAGACACCCAGAGCTGCTTGTCCCTAGAGGATCCCGAGCTCCAGGGAGAAGGCAACCTTAAGTCTTGACAGCTCCTGTGGGGTCAGGGGCAGGCTTGTGCAGGACAGCAGGAGGGGCAGCTGCACGTTTGCCCCTTGACCCCTCTGTGTCAGTGCTTCCAGCCTGAGCCCTGAGTGCTGGGGTGAAAGCGTGAGAGTGTGATGTTTGGATAGATGGACGTTTGCAGGACATGAGCTGCTGATATTCTTCTGCCCAACAACAGTGGTTTTCTGAGTTGCTTGACGAAAGCCCCCGCCTCTCCCCGGACCATGGCTGCCTTATCTGCAAAATTAGATCAAATTCCTGGCCTTTGTTATGGGTGATTGTAAGACCAAATTGCAGTGTGTGGTCCTCAGGGAATAACACCCATCACTCTTCTGTCTGTCCCTCAAAACCTGGGAGGAGGTGACCATGATGGCCAAGGGATATCTTCTAGAATGAAGCAACCCAATGGAAGGTCAGGCTGGCCTCGGTGAAGGGCATAGGCCCATTGCAGCCTCTTCTGCTTGGGGGCAAAAAAGAAAAAGTCCAACAGCAGTTGAGTTGCAAGACTCTCAGGCTGAGTTACATTTTCTTCTCCATTTCTTTGTAAAACAGAGCCAACACTCCTAGAGCTGATGTGAGATTCAACAGGAAAGGCGTAGACGGTGCAGGCACAGCGCCTGGCACTTGCTCAGCCCCGTCCACAGAGGCTCTTTGCTCAGGAACCAAACGGAGGCAGGGCCAGCTCTCTGTTGTAGACTTCTCTGAGTCGCCAGGACAGTGGTTTTCTGATAAAAGTCCTCCATTTGGAGAGAAAATATCAAGTTGTCAGATGGAGATAAGCCAGGGGAGAAAAAGGCAGCGTGCTCTCAGCCCTCCCCATGAACTGCTGCGTCCACCTAATGGCAGTGACCACCAAGGCCAGGGCTCCTCCTGTGGGCTACTGGGACCATAGACACTAGTTCCATCCCCCCCAGCAGGGCTAAGTCAAGAGGGATCTGATCAAAAGGGGTGGGAGGGGCATGGACAGAGTGTCAGAGGAGTGGCCTTGGGCCCCTCACCCAAGTATCATGGGAGCAGAGCAGGGGACTGTGGACTCTACAGAGGAAGGTCCTAGAGGGCTTCTCAGAGGATGTGATGTCAGATTTGGGCTTCGCTGCATGAACACCATCTTCCAGGTGGTTGCAGCAGGTGACCCTAGCAGAAGGTCCTCTGTAAGTAAGTGCCTAGATTCCACATGGATGTGACACTCAGCAGCAGAAGTATGACTAGTATGCAGTGAGCAGGTGGCATTTTCTGGGATTGGGTCACATGCTGGTGGCATGAAGGTGAATAAGGCAAGCAGGCTAGTGAGTGTGGGTGGGTAGAGAAGGCAGAGGGGGCTGGGAAGAAGCCTGTGGGCTGAGGCCAAGGGCCTCATAGTGTGTTGGTGGCAGGTCTTTTTTCAAGGAGCACAGAGCCAGATGAACTGAGCCAAGAATGACCTAGAATGTCAAGACTGGGCTTGTTTCTCTAAGGGGAGCAGTGGAAGGGTGGGAAAAGCCCAGGGTGGGGCCTGGTGAGCAGAATATTTGATGCAAGTGACTCAGAATTGAGAGTGTTCAATTTCCCTTTTCGGTTCTCCGGGTTTATCTGGACCCACAAAATGTGTGGTTTATTGCAGAGACACACAGCTTGTGGCTACACCTGCAATGCTGAGAACAACTGGATCTTGTTCACACTCAGCCAGAGAAGATTCCTGGGTAAGCAGGGACGTAGGACCCCCACCCATCTCCCCATCTTCACAACCATCTGAGAAAAGGATGATTGTCACTAGTTGACAGAAGAAGGAATGGAAGTGCAGAGAGGTGAGATCATGGCCAAGGCAGCAGGTTAAGCAGGGGCAGAGCCTGCATGTGGAGGCAGGTGTGCTTGGCAGCTTCCTCCCACCCCTGGGCCCCTGGACAGTGCAGAGGGAGGGCGACACCTGCTCAGGTGGGCTCCACTTGGAAGATGGGCTCCTGAGATGAGAGCTGACACCCCAGAAGATGTATGTTGAAGGTGCTCAGCCCTTTGGGAAACTGGAAGAAACAGAGGGGGTGGAGGAGGAAAGAGGAGTCAGAGCCTCTCCTGCTGTGGCCTGGCCACCTTGAGGCTGCCCGCAGGTGCTGCACTGCAGCTGATGGAGGAAAGGGTTCCTCTTGAAATACAAGGAATCCAGGTTTATCATCACCTTGTCTCTTGAATGCCTGCTCAGTGCCAGTCTCTGCGGGGGCATCTGAGGCCTGAGAGGAGAGGAACAGGAGAGCAAGTGGGGAGATGCAGGGCTTGCTACACAATGCCTACATTATGATCTCGGTTTTATAATTTTAAGACAAAAAGTCAAGCTGTGAACACATCAGTGTAACAGGAGTGACACAGGCTTTGATGTATGTGTTTTACAGGCAAGGACAATGCTGGAAACTTTTGGGTTACTAAAACCATGCTCCCCCTCTCACATATCCATGTCAGAAAGTCAGAGTGGGCCTCCACTCTGCCCATGGAAAGCCGTGTGACCCTGGGCAAGTCACCTCCCCTGGAATTGTTTCTTCAGTTTCTTACTCAAATTTTATATATATATATATATATATATATATATATATATATATTTTTTTTTTTTTTAGTGTGTCAGGTCCTAGTTGAAACAAATGGGGTGAGTTGCTCCACAGCATGTGGGATCTTAGTTCCTTGACCAGAGAGCAAACTCGTGTGCCCTACATTGCAAGGCGATTTAACCACTGAACCACCAGGGAAGTCCCTGTTACTCAAATTTTAAAAACTGGTTTCAGTCTTCTTCTGTGGGTTTTAGGCTCTGTCTTGTGGATTTCCCCCTTGTTGACTCTAGATATTGCAAACAGTGTCTGCTGGTCTCTCCTTGTAATCTGACCTGGTTTATGGTGTCTTTTGCATCTTTTAATATTTAGACGACAAATAAATCAGACTTTTCTTTATGGCTTATGGGATTTGTGTCTTGACTAGAAAGGTTTCCTCAGTCAATCTTATTTTTAACATTTTTTTTTCTAGGGCCTTCGTAGTGTTTTCTTTCTGGCTTACATTTAGATCTCTTTGGGACTTGGTGATTGATTGATTAGAAGCTTTTTCTTTCTTCCTCTTCCTCCTCCTCCTTCCCCTTTCTCCTTTTCTCCTTCTCTTTCAAGCAGGGCATATTTAATAGTTACTTTTCTCAGTCAAGGTCTTCCCAGGTGGCGCTCTTGGTAAAGAACTCGCCTGTGAATGCAGGAGACATGAGAGACATGGATTCAATTCCTGGGTCGGGAAGATCCCCTGATGAAGGACAAGGCAACCCACTCCAGTGCTCAGTCAAAAAGGAGCACACCTTTTCTTGTGTCTTCAAACCAGCCTTCATGGCAGTCAGGGTATGACTCCACTCTCTTCCCTCAAAGTCCCCAGCAGCAGTAAGGGAACAGAGAGCAAGAGGCTGGAGGGAGCTGGGCCCCACAGCCACGCTTGGCCCTGGATTACAATATGGGGCATTCTCTGTTAGTCTCTAATAGGCCACTTCCTGGAAAGGATGTTTCTGGGAAACAGGAGGACTTTGGAGAAGCCTGTCCCAGGCTTTGGAATGTCTGAATCAAGGGTCAGGCATGTATCAGATTTTAGATAAGTCCTGTGTTTTTCCACAATTCTCTCTTCGTCTCCTCATGTAATAATATCATAGCTGGAGTAAGGAGACATGAGGGAATACAGGTGTTTCCTGCCACCTGAATGTACACCGAAATGCCACCGAAATTTTCCTATGAAAATTTCGCAAATCAAAATGGCATAGAGCATAGACAATCTAGGTCTCACGTCACAGTTTATTGGCAGAGGCTAATCCTTTGGAAAGCAGGGGATGCCTATAAAGGGAATACACTCAGAAATCTGATAATACTGTCTGTCAGAAAGAGCTTTTCATCCAGACAGACAAGGAAAACATATGGAATTACTGCACTGCAGGTAAAACAGGGATTGTGCTGTGTCTTTGAGAAGCTGGTTGTTTTATGACCCCATAAGGGGTCCCTACACCTCATATACTGTTCATGGGGTTCTCAAGGCAAGAATACTGAAGTGGTTTGCCATTCCCTTCTCCAGTGGACCACATTCTATCAGACCTCTCCACCACGACCCTCCTGTCTTGGGTGGCCGCACACAGCATGGCTTAGTTTCATTGAGTTAGACAAGGCTGTGGTCCATGTGATTAGACTGACTAATTTTCTGTGATTATGGTTTCAGTGTGTCTGCCCTCTGATGCCCTCTCGCAACACCTACTGTCTTACTTGGGTTTCTTTTACCTTGGATGTGGGGTATCTCTTCATGGCTGCTCCAGCAAAGCACCACTGCTGCTCCTTACCTTGGACGAGGGGTATCTCCTCATGGCAGCTCCTCCAGACCTTGAACTTGGAGTAGCTCCTCTTGGCCCTCCTGCTCCTGTGCAGCCACCGTGGTGCAGTATGATAGGATACTGAAAGAGGAACTCCCCAGGTTGGTAGGTGTCCAATATGTTACTGGAGATCAGTGGAGAAATAACTCCAGAAAGAATGAAGAAATGGAGCCAGAGCAAAAACAACACCCAGTTGTGGATGTGACTGGTGATAGAAGCAAGGTCAGATGCTGTAAAGAGCAATACTGCATAGGAACCTGGAATGTCAGGTCCATGAATCAAGGCAAATTGAAAGTGGTCAAACAGGAGATGGCAAGAGTGAACGTCGACATTCTAGGAATCTGTGAACTAAAATGGACTGGAATGGGTGAATTTAACTCAGATGACCATTATATCTACTACTGTGGGCAAGAATTCCATAGAAGAAATGGAGTAGCCATCATGGTCAACAAAACAGTCCGAAATGCAGTACTTGGATTGAGTCTCAAAAACGACAGAATGATCTCTGTTCGTTTCCAAGCAAACCACTCAATATCACAGTAATCCAAGGCTATGCCCCAACCAATAATGCTGAAGAAGCTGAAGTTGAACCGTTCTATGAAGACCTACAAGACCTTTTAGAACTAAGACCAAAAACGATGTCCTTTTCATTATAGGGGACTGGAATGCAAAAGTAGGAAGTCAAGAAACACCTGGGGTAACAGGCAAATTTGGCCTAGGAGTACAGAATGAAGCAGGGCAAAGGCTAATAGAGTTTTGCCAAGAGAACTCACTGGTCATAGCAAACACCCTCTTTCAACAACACAAGAGAAGACTCTACTCATGGACATCACCAGAGGGTCAACACCAAAATCAGATTGATTTTATTCTTTGTAGCCAAAGATGGAAAGGCTCAGCAAAAACAAGACTGGGAGCTGACTGTGGCTCAGATCATGAACTCCTTATTGTCAAATTCAGACTTAAATTGAAGAAAGTAGGGAAAACCACCAGACCATTCAGGTATGACCTAAATCAAATCCCTTATGACTATACAGTGGAAGTGAGAAATAGATTTAAGGGACTAGATCTGATAGATAGAGTGCCTGATGAACTATGGACGGAGGTTCATGACATTGTACAGGAGACAGCGATCAAGACCATCCCCTTGGAAAAGAAATGCAAAAAAAGCAAAATAGCTGTCTGGGGAGGCCTTACAAACAGCTGTGAAAAGAAGAGAAGCGAAAAGCAAAGGAGAAAAGGAAAGATATAAGCATTTGAATGCAGAGTTCCAAAGAATAGCAAGGAGAGATAAGAAACCCTTCCTCAGCCATCAGTGCAAAGAAATAGAGGAAAATAACAGAATGGGAAAGACTAGAGATCTCTTGAAGAAAATTAGAGATACCAAGGGAACATTTCATGCAAAGATGGGCTCGATAAAGGACAGAAATGGTATGGACCTAACAGAAGCAGAAGATATTAAGAAGAGGTGGCAAGAATACACAGAAGAACTGTACAAAAAAGAGCTTCACAACCCAGATAATCACGATGTTGTGATCGCTCACCTAGAGCCAGACATCCTGGAATGTGAAATCAAGTGGGCCTTAGAAAGCATCACTACGAACAAAGCTAGTGGAGGTGATGGATTTCCAGTTGAGCTATTTCAAACCCTGAAAGATGATGCTGTGAAAGTGCTGCACTCAATATGCCAGCACATTTGGAAAACTCAGCAGTGTCCACAGGACTGGAAAAGGTCAGTTTTCATTCCAATCCCAAAGAAAGGCAATGCTAAAGAATGCTCAAACTACCCGACAATTGCACTCATCTCACATGCTAGTAAAGTAATGCTCAAAATTCTCCAAGCCAGGCTTCAGCAATACGTGAACCGTGAACTTCCAAATGTTCAAGCTGGTTTTAGAAAAGGCAGAGGAACCAGAGATCAAATTGCCAACATCCAATGGATCATGGAAAAAGCAAGAGAGTTCCAGAAAAACATCTATTTCTGCTTTATTGACTATGTCAAAGCCTTTGACTGTGTGGATCACAAGAAACTGTGGAAAATTCTGAAAGAGATGGGAATACCAGACCACCTGACCTGCCTCTTGAGAAATCTATATGCAGGTCAGGAAACAACAGTTAGAACAGGACATGGAACAACACACTGGTTCCAAATAGGAAAAGGAGTATGTCAAGGCTGTATATTGTCACCCTGCTTATTTAACTTATATGCAGAGTATATCATGAGAAACCCTGGACTGGAAGAAACACAAGCTGGAATCAAGATTGCTGGGAGAAATATCAATAACCTCAGATATGCAGATGACACCACTCTTATGGCAGAAAGTGAAGAGGAACTAAAAAGCCTCTTGATGAAAGTGAAAGTGGAAAGTGAAAAAGTTGGCTTAAAGCTCAACATTCAGAAAACTAAGATCATGGCATCTGGGCCCATCACTTCATGGCAAGTAGATGGGGAAACAGTGGCAGACTTTATCTTTTGGGGCTCCAAAACCACTGCAGATGGTGATTGCAACCATGAAATTAAAAGACACTTACTCCTTGGAAGGAAAGTTATGACCAACCTAGATAGCATATTCAAAAGCAGAGACATTACTTTGCCAACAAACGTCCGTCTAGTCAAGGCTATGGTTTTTCCAGTGGTCATGTATGGATGTGAGATTTGGACTATGAAGAAAGCTGAGTGCCAAAGAATTGATGCTTTTGAACTGTGGTGTTGGAGAAGACTCTTGAGAGTCCCTTGGACTGCAAGGAGATCCAACCAGTCCATTCTAAAGATCAGTCCTGGGTGTTCTTTGGAAGGACTGATGCTAAAGCTGGAACTCTAATACTTTGGCCACCTCATGGGAATAGTTGACTCATTGGAAAAAACTCTGATGCTGGGAGGGATTGGGGGCAGGAGGAGAAGGGAATGACAGAGGATGAGATGGCTGGATGGCATCACCGACATGATGGACATAAGTTTGAGTGAACTCCGGGAGTTGCTGATGGACAGGGAGGCCTGGCATGCTGCAATTCATGGGGTTGCAAAGAGTCAGACATGACTGAGCACCTGAACTGAACTGAATGCCTCATATTTTAGCCAGGCTGTATCCAGGAGGGCAGAGGGTGCCCTGCTTGTCCTGGACAGGAGGAGTAGCAGAGAAGAGACAGGGTCCCACTCTTTGAGATCCCACGGACTGCAGCCCACCAGGCTCCTCTGTCCATGGGGGTTTGCCAAGCAAGAATACTGGAGTGAGTTACCATGCCCTCCTCCAGGGGATCTTCCCAACCCAGGGATCAAACCCATGTCTCCCTCATTACAGGTGGATTCTTTTCTGACTGAGCCCCAGGGAAACCAAAATGGGTAACAGAGCTTAAGAATTTGTCCATTTGTGTTGAGAAAAAAATGACCACCAAAAGATTTAATAATATCTCTCTCTTAGGAGATTTATGTCTTGTGCTGCTGCCAGAGTTTCCAGATGTACAGCTTAAAGAGAACTCCAGGAGCAGAGACACAGTACAAAGGATTGGAGTTAACTGGTAGCTATTTCATTCTAAATGCTAACTGGAGAAGTCTGTTTTTAAATATATTTTGTTGTTAATTTTTTTTCTTGACTTCTGTTTCTTGTTGGTTTAGCTCCCCTGTTGTTTCTCCTATCTCCATCTTGGTAATTTTTCCTTGAGAGCCTCCTTTCCTTCTCTGGGGCCTGTGAGCCAGTTGGGTTTTCCTTCCATCAAGCAAGATGAAGGTACAAACCTTCAAGAGAGTGGTGAAGATTAAGTCCCATTCCCAGTGAAACACACACAGAACTTTCTAGAAAGGAGACTGAAGAAAATTAGAGATCAGAGTAGATGAAACAAGGACCTCATTGCCCTTGAGGAAGTATATTCCCTTTCATTTAATTTGGGAATAATAAGATCTGACATAGAAAACAAAAATGCAAGCAAAGTTTTATATAAGAAGAGTGTTGCTTGCACTATTATTTATGTAAAGAATTAGAAACAAGCTAAAGTTCAACAGTCAGTAGAGGACCGTAGAGAGGACTTGGCCCCATCTAGGTTCAGAGCATCCAGGGCAGGGCTGGGCGGACTCCAGGCCCTTGTGGCATAAAGGCTCTTGCAGAAACAAGGAGGGTGTGGGCTGTGGGAGCTGTGTTCCTGATAAAGCAGGAACTTTATCAAGGTAGAGGCTCAAGCCTTCAAGGAAGGAAGATATCATTTGGGAATAAAACGAGTCACTTGCCAACTAACAGCTATCCACAAACAAAATTTTTCTATATTAAAGGGAGTGCAAGCTCAGTCCTTTTTTGTGAACTGTGGACTGTAGCCCACCAGGCTCCTCTGTCCCGGCAAGAATACTGGAGTGGGTTCCAATTCCTCCTCCAGGGGATCTAAGTTCTCAACTCAGGTATCCAATCTGAGTCTCTTGGGTCTTCTGCATTGGCATGCAGATTGTTTACCACTGGGTCACCTGGAAAGCCCACATTAAAGGGAGTAGAGCATAGTCATCACAAACCTGGGATTTGGATGAGAAAGACTTTAGTTCAAGTCCAGGCTCTGGCACCAACATGAAAACTTGGACTAACTGAAGTTCAGGTGAATTTCAGGAGCCTGCATGTCATAGACTCTGGATCAGTATTAGTTATTACTGAAGAATAAAGAAAATGTTCCCAACCTCATGGAATTTCCAGAGTATTCCTTCTATCTGTTCTTGTCTTTGATTTTATTGCTCCTATGACTTCACAGATGGCTGTCTCCTCTCTGATTACCTTTTCCTTGTGCCCCAACAGGACTCTGACTTGGAGAGATCTGGTGGGAGATGAGTGCTATGCTATGCTATGCTATGCTATGCTAAGTCGCTTCAGTCGTGTCCGACTCTGTGCAACCCCATAGACGGCAGCCCACCAGGCTCCGCTGTCCCTGGGATTCTCCAGGCAAGAACACTGGAGTGGGTTGCCATTTCCTTCTCCAATGCATGAAAGAGAAAAGTGAAAGTGAAGTCGCTCAGTCGTGTCCGACTCTTAGCGACCCCATGGACTGCAGCCTACCAGGCTCCTCTGTCCATGGATTTTCCAGGCAAGAGTACTGGAGTGGGGTGCCATTGCCTTTTCTTAACTAGTGGCCAGCAGAGCCCGGGAGACAGCGAACCATGCTGGATTAAGTCCCTGGTGGCACTGGTGGCTGTGGCCGTCCCAGGGGAACCCACCCACATTGCCCCTCACTGCTCTCTGCAGCCACTGCTCACTGGTGATGGAGCCCACCATCTGTTTTCTCATCCCCAAGGGTGAAGCCACACCTCCTTCAAGCCTGATTCAAAGAGCTGAAGGGACATCTCTGAAACCCTGCTGCTGCCACCACGAGCTTTAACATCTACCCGCCAGGTAATTGGCTGCCTCTTCTCTGGATGGTTCCTACTTGTGACCTAGAATTGAGGGTGGTGGTTCCAGGCAGAGTTAACATACAGAGGAATCAAGAACCAAGAAGGGGATGGATATGCATCTTGGAGCCCCCCAGAGGGGCCGCGTGAAGTTCCCCCAATGGGGGTGTGTCCACAGATACTCTTTCCCAGTCCTCTCCTTGGGGAGCCACTTTCAAGGTGCTCACTTCCTCACCCACTGCCCTATAGCAAGTGACTCAGAAGTGAGGCCAGGACAGCCCATGGGGAGGGGGACAGCAGAGGAAGTCCTGAAGGCCAGACGGGGCAGGGAGAGGAGGTCCCCCAGGGTCCCTGGAGCTTCTCCTGCCCTCTCCCTTGGTCTGAGCCTCCTCCTGCTCCCAGACCCTAGGGCATCAACACAGAGACCTTTCCTCCAGCTCTTTCCCTGCTACCCACCCAGCTGCTCTGCAAGGGTCAGCAGATCCTGAACCCCCATCTGGTCTTTTCTTCCTCCCACCTGTGTGACCTGGAGCACAGTTATCTGACCTCACCTATAAAATGGGAATAATATATCCCTTTATTGTTATGAGGATGAAATGTAATGTATGTTCATGGCTTGGGCCAGTGCCTGCCACACAGTAGGTCTGCTTAGGTGTGGTACTGTCCCCTCTACCTGGAATATGTTAGTTCCAGCTGGAAATTTCTCCCCTCCCCCAGAATCACCCCTTCCCCTAGCTGTGTGAGGGCACCTGTACAGTGCTCCCGTAGATAAGCACCTGCTTACCAAGTCATTGCCTCATGCGGGTCCTTTTGATCGCAAATATCCCTGCAGATCCCCAGGTGCTCAGTTATTACCCTGCCCACCCCCTCCCCAATCAATCAGTACACAGATTCAGTGTTCTGGCTTCCCTCCATGTGAGCCCTAGGTTCCTTTCTCCCTCAGAGACCCAGGAAAAAGAGGAAAACTAAGAACACTTCATGTTGCCGAAAAGAGAGAAGGAGAGAGAGAGAGATCTGGTGTCTCTTCTAATAAGGACACCAGTCTTATTGGATTAGGGCCCCATACTTATGACTCATTTTACCATAATTACCACTTTAAAGGCCCTATCTTCAAATACAGTCACCAGGGGGGTAAAGCTTCAACATATGAATTGAGGGGTGGGGTGGGGGAAACAGTTCCATCTGTAACCCCAGGTGATTCCACCAAGAGTACTCGAGGTCATCGCTGCTCGAAAGATGAACTTTAATCACTTGATCCTCAGTACCATTTACCTTCCACCATAATTTCTCCAATTTTCTTTTTTTTCTGTCTAGCGCTCAGAATATTTTTGCTCAACAGAGCAAGGGAAAAACTGCAACAACTGCTTGCTCAAGACAAAGCCTGGGAGAGTTTTGTGGCTGAGGTCAGTTTGTCCAGGTAAAGAGCACAGTGCACCAGGAAGGTCTCCCAGATCCTCAGGCCCAGGGCTGGTTTCCTCCTGGCAGGCACACCTCCTCCTGGCAGGACGCTATGGTGTGGTGGGGCTGAGAATGTTCCTTCTCAAGAATCCAAGAAGAATGTTTCCTCCATGTCATTCACTGCCCATGAATGGCCTCAGACTAAGAAGAGATGAAACCTGTAAGGAGGGAGCAGGTTACGTGGCCTTGGACAAGTTCCTGATCTCCTTGCCATTACTTTCTTCATCTGTTCAGTTTTATTGAGAGGACACTGAGATCATGCATGCAAAGTGCTTTGCATAATGGCTGACACAGAGTATGTGCTAAATTAGTATTAACTTTTAAAATAACCTTGTTGGGAAGAATCAGGGGCCAATGGCCTCCTTCCAGGAGACGAGAACCAAGTAGAACTTCCTTTGTGAAAAGTCAGGAAATCCTGACATCAACATTATTTTGCATTCCCAGGGATTCTGACTTGAGCCCTTTGATTAGGAACTGTATCAACCCTGCAGGATCCTGCTGGCTGATAAGATAGAGAGGCTGGAGAGGAACTGGATGGAGCTGGTGGGGTCCTGGCTCTACTCCTACCCGGCTCTGGGGCTCTGGGCTTATCTTGGAGTCTCAGATCTGTCCTGTGTTCAGTGGGAATAGCAGTTCAATCTGATGGACTATGGTGATGGCCTCAGAGTGAACTGCAGGTTTAGACGTGGAGAACCAAGTACAATCATAAGGACCAGGGAGGCCTGGACCAGGGTCAGACCCAGGGTCAGGGTGGAGCAGAGAGTCCAGGCTGGAGGACTACTAGGCAGGTTTGGGCAGCAGGGCCAGGACTAGAGTGAGGAGAGTGGGCCCCGAGGACACAAACTGAAGGGGCTGTGTCCCTAGCAGAGGTCCCCTGAGTGGGAGGGGGGGACATTTCTTTCTTCCCTGATGGGATCCCCTCATGCTGGGCTGGAGGGCCCTGGGTGGAGGGTCCTGTGGTGGTCATGTTCTCCACACCCTGCCTGGGACCTGGCTTCTCCCTCCATCGGGGACCCTCTTCTAGTCTATGTGGGGCCTCCCTGACAGTGGAAGGCCGTATGGCTCAGGGAGCCCCCCAGGGTCACAGTGAGTGGCTGTGACTGTGTATCATTTGAGGGATTCTGGGGAGCCTCACGCATCCCCAACAAGAGGAAAACACTTCTCCACCAGCTGTGCAAGTGCTGGTCTCTTCAGGCTGAGCCATTCAAATGGGTGTTTCCTAAAGTCTCTTGAATTTTTAGAGGTTCCATAAAGTTGCACATGGCCTTGGGGTGCAGTCAGGTGAAGCTGTCACAGGCAAAGTGTGAGTTAGGCTGGTGACACCTGCAAGGTCAGGGGTGCTGAGCACTGAAAGTTGTCAGAATTCCAGTTATAGTTAATGCACAGTGGGATTCAGGTTCCCATCAGCCACAAGACAGTCTGGATGGGTTTCACACTTCCATTGTTCTCAGGATGAGTTACAGCTAAGGTGGCAGGCTGGTGACCCCTGAGAGGTCAGGGAGCTGGGTGATGGGTCAGGAGTCAGTGAGATGGGCTGGAGAGCCATGGGGAACCAGGACTCAGAGCACATCTCCGGCTTCCCTGTCAGTTGGGGCAGTGGGTGGACCCAGTGACCTTCTGTGAAAGCCAAGGTTGTCAGGCTTGGGGGAGAGCAGATGCCAGGCAAAATAATCATTAAGGGTCCTTCTAGCTCTAAGTTTTGATTAAAAAAAAAAAAATTCTACATACACTGAAGTAGCCAGTCTGCAAAATCAGAGGGCACAGTTCCCCGGACTGTCCTTACGTTTGACACCAATGGTCAATTTCTGGGGTACAAAAAACCACCCTCAGGTTTGAGTTTTCCCTAGAAGGATGCTCAGAGATCACTGAAAGCTTCATGATTCCAGTTTATAACAGGACAGGATTCGGGTTCCCATCAGCCATAGGGCAGTCTGGGCGGGTTTCACTCATGAAGCTTCCATTGTCCTCAGGATGAGTTACTGTCCTGAATTCAGTGTGTGGCAGGACGCACAGCACTGCCCACCAGGGATACTCACCTTGTTTAAAAACAAATTACTGTGACCTGTCATCTCCAGCCCCTCCCCGAGGTCAGACAAGTGCCCTAGAGTCCAGCTCCTCCACAGGTCCGAACTGATGCCACGTGACACAAGGCCCCATTACGTCACTTTGTCAGAATGTCCAGTGGCCAAAGGCCCAGTCAGATGAGGACACTCATATCAGCCAGACTATTCTAGGGGCTTAGGAACCACTTCCCAGTAGCCAAGGCAAAGAACAGGTTGACTCCTCACCACATGCTGAGGCCCTTGAATGAAGGTTTTCTGCTCTAATCCCGCTTCTCTTAGTGTATCTGTGGAGTTCCTACTCTACCAACTCTTTGTAAGTGTTGGTGTTGACCTGCCTCTGAGATGTCTTTGTCGAATGCTGCTCTGAAGTCAAGAGTATCCTAAGATCCTTCATTTATTTTTTCCATGATTGAATAAGTACACAGAGCATCAACAATGTCCAAACATGGCTTCAATGTTGAAAAATTTTTTTAATTTGCAAAATTATTTCCATTTAATTTATACAACAAATTTTCCACTTAATTCATAATCTCTGTGTTTTATGCAAGGTAGACCTTGTTGAGCCTATTTTACAGACAAGCAAATTGTCTTTCTTCATCCTTTGGTGTTCATTGTTACAGGGAAGAGGCAGTTGTACTACATGAATATCTGGGCCAACCGGACAGGAATAGGTGTCTAGAAGAGTTTCCTCCGATTAAACGGGAGCTGGAGAAGAGCATGAAAAAGTTGTGAGATGCGCAGACAATGCTGACAAGGTGCACAGGGACTGCACCATCTCCAAGGTGCAGCCAGTTCCACCGGCATTGCATCTGGCTTCCCGACCATCCTTGGCCTGGTTCTGGCACCCTTTACAGCGGGCATCAGTCTGGGACTCTCAGCCACTGGATTAGGGCTGGGAGCAGCAGCTGCTGTGACAGGCGTGTCCACCAGCATCGTGGAACTCGTAAACACGTCATCAGTAGAAGCCTAACTTGATTTCCACAGCATAGCCCAGAAGATTTCCAGTGGAAAAAGTCTCTACGAAGTGAAAGATTTTAGGAAGCATATCCATGCCATCAGGATGGCCAAAAGCAATCCTCAGTTAGCAGCTGGGCGAGTCCCTGGCCAAAGCACCCAGCTGGTAAGGGCAGCTTTTGGAGCCACGGCTCTTGCAATGACCAGAGGAGCCCACACGTATGGTGGAGTCTCTGCAGGTTTGTTCCTCCTGTTCGACATATGGTCCCTGGTGAAAGATTCACAGGACTTGCCGGGTGGGGCAAAGACAGAGTCTGCTGAGAGACTGAGGGAACGGGCCCAGAAGCTGGAGATGAATCTGGAGGTGCTTACCCAGATATATGAGCGTCTGAAGTAGGCCCTAGTTTGGGCACCCCAGAGCACTGCAGGGACCAGGGACACGTGAGTGGCCAAGCCCCAGAGGCAACTTGCTAGAGGGTAAGATTGCAAAATAAAATTGATGGAGCTGAGTATTAGGAATTTGGTGTTTCTGTAGCTGAGCACAGCAGGGGAGGGGTGCATGCAGGTGATAGATGGAGAGAGAGTAGGAAGGAGCCTGAACTGGGGGGTGCGGGTGTGGGGAGAAACCACTTATTTTGGACTAAAGAAGCCACTGGGGGCAGAATAACGGGAGAGGCACGGGAACAAGTAATGAGACACCAGGAATAGAGAAGGGTTGAAAATGGAAAAAGCCCAAGAGTTAGGACTGCTGGGGTCCAGAAGAAGTAGTAAGGGCTCCTCTATTGCCCTCCCCAGGGTGTGATGCCCCAACAGGAAAGGTTTCTTCCTGGTGATGGTCTCTAGCCCTCCTTCTCCAGCATCAACTCACCTTTGATCCCAGCAGGTTTATCTTAATTAGGCAGTGACTACTCTTTTTTGGTTTTTTATTAAAGCAAAGTTGATTTGCAATATTCTGTTAGTTTCAGGTATACAGCAAAGTGATTCAGTTATACATGTATTTTTTAAAAAATCTATATTCTTTTTAATTTTTTCCCATCACAGGTTAAAAATTTTGAATTCTATCCCCTGTGTATATAGTAGGTCCTTGTTGTTTATTTTGTGTATACTAGTATGCATCAGTTAATCCCATACTAATTTATCCCTCCCCACTTTGGTAACAATAAGGTTGTTTTCTGTAAGTATTTCTGTTTTGTAAGTAAGTTCACTTGAACTCTTTTTTTTTTTTTCTTTTGGCCATGCTAAGCCATTGGTGAGCTCTCAGTTTTCCCAACCAGGGATAAACCTGGGCTACAGTTGTGAAAACACTGAATCCTAACCAAAAGACCGCCAGGGAATTCCGTTAGTATTTTTAACTTTCCACTAATAAGTGATTTCATGTATTTGTCTTTGTCTGACTTACTTCCCTTAGTATCATCAGCTCTGAATCCATACGTGTTGCTACAAAGGGCATTATTTCCTTCTTTTTTATGGCTGAGTACTATTCTATTGTACATAGGTACCACACTGCCTTTACCCATTCTTCTGCTGATGGACACTTAGGTTACTATCATGTCTAGGCTATTGTCAATAGTGTCCTATGGACATTGGGGTGCATGTATCTTTTCAAATTTGAGCTTTCCCCTTTCCAGATATTTACCCTGAAGTGGGATTGGTGGATTATATGATAACTCTATTTTTAGTTTTTCAAGAAACCTCCATACTGTCCTCTGTAGTGACTGTACCAATTTACATTCCCACCAACAGTGTAGGGGGGCTCCCTTTTCTATACATCTTGTCCAGCATTGATTATTTGTAGACATTTAGATAATGCTCCCTCTGATTGGTGTGAGCTGATACCTTATTGTAGTTTTGATTTGCACTTCCCTAATATCTAATGAGGCTGAGCATCTGTTCATGTGCCTCTTGGTCACCCGTATGTCTTCTTTGAAGAAACATCTATGTAGGTCTTCAGGCAGTGACTCCTAAATAATGATGATGGTAATGATGGAAGCAGCAGCTATGATGATGATGACAACACAGTAGATAAGACATTTGACAAGTTGCCAGGGGCTCTTTGGGTCCAGGGAGAAGCAACAGACCAGGGAAGTTCCCACAAAATTCCAAATGTTGTGTGGGAACTGAGGTTGATTAGAAAAAAAGGAAGAAAAATGAAAGCAGTAGACAGCAACAGGTCACGAACTTTGCAGTGAGTCAAGGAAGTCAACCAGCCTGGGGCCAATGGACACAGCCTCTTGGAGCATCCATTTCTTCCTCAGATGGGGTTGGTGCTTGATGAGATATTCCAGGTCTGTCTGACTCTTCCCCACCTAGTGTTCTCTAGACTCTGGCTCAATAAATACAAGCTGATTCACTGAGGCTTCCTTGTGTTGACCGACAGGCTCAGCTGGGCTCTGGATGCCTGAGCTCCTTCCCCGTGAGCCTGTCTGCCAGGGTCTAAGGGAGCACGTCCTCCATGGCTCCTCCTGCCTGCCAGCCAGTCGTTTCCTTCAGACCCTGGAGCCACCAGGCCCCATGAGACACCAGGGGGAGCCCGTGTCGTCTGACTTGGGCTGAGCACGGGGATACTCCTCCTCCAGCCCCGGGGATAAGGATGGACACGGGGCACCCAAGGGTGATTGAGGGCAGAGGGCTTGTGTGCAGGTGTGAGAGAGAGTCAGCTGTAAACAGAAGGGAGAAAGAGACAGCACACGCCTCACCCAGGCTGCCTTCACATTTCACCAGGACTCCTGCAGGAGCTTCCAGAACCATCTTCCTGTGTTTACTTTGGGGCACTGCCCTACCTCCACCCATCTATTTCCCACAGGGGACTAAAATGACCCTTAAGAATATGGACCTTAGCAGCACCCGCCTCCAGCTCTTCCCTGGCAGCCATGACTCTGAGCACAGACGCCCAAAGCCTCCACATAAAAGGGCCGGGGGATGCACAGCCGTTAGCTCGAGATAGTTAGGAGGAGACTGTTGGCAGGAGACCAGGAGTGGGTGGTCGCAGAGCCCTCCCTCCCACAGTCAGCCTGGCAGCGGTGTCCTCACAGAGTAGAGTGTTGTAAGAGGGGGATGGTCACCTTCTCCCCAGCCCTCCAGGCCTTCCAGCCTCAGGCCTGAAGGTGAGCTGAAGGGTGGGGGACAGGTTGGGGACGGTGACCGGCAGAGCTCCAGAGCCCTCGCTTGGCCACCCACTGGCTGGGCCCATCCTTGGGAAGACAGTGAACCTCTCATCCATCCCCACCTCTGAGAACTGAGGTGGTGGAGGTCTCCATGGGTCCCAGTCCACAGAGGCCTCAGCAACTGGAGTAACTGGACACTGTCATTAAGGTGACAGCTTTAACCAGCTTCAGTCACTCCATTCAAGTTCCAAGAACTGGTCCAGCTGAAGTCAGTTGTCGACCCCAAGCAGGTGCCAGAGGTCAGGGTTAAGTGGCAAGGACATTGCACAGCATCGCTTCAAGTCCATTCTGTGGTGGGGGCTGTTCTCTAAAGGGCAACAGTTGGGAGCTAGGGATTAACCTGAAGGGCATTTGCTGCAACACGTGTTCCTATGGCTCCTATACAATGATCTCTCCAGGTTAAATGAGAAGCCTGAGTGCTGGCTCAGTGCTGGGTGCCTGGCTCCCTCAGTGTTAACAGTTGAGTGGGCTTGGGGACTAAAGGGCACCAGCGGCTGAGATCTGCCTTTTCAGCAGGGCTTGGGTACTGGTGAGAGGGCTTAGACTAAGTGCTAGAGGAAGGGTCCCTGGCAGGGTAACCAGCCCTCACAGGGAAACCCTCCTCTTAGCTAGGACCTGAACCTCAGGGTGAAAGTTGAGCCTTGGGACCTTGCCCTTTCTTGTCAGAACAGAGAATTTGCTTTGCTGGAGGCTTATAGGAACATCATGACCTACTATCAAGAGCAATAATCTGACACTGGGAAGTTTGCCACTAACCTGGCCCTCCCCCCTCACTTTTCTATAAAAGGGCTTTGTTGAGAGGTTTTGGGGAGTTTGGGGGTTTTAACACATAAGCCGCCTGTCTGCTTGCATGGCCCTGCAATAAAACTCTTCTGCTCCAAACTCTGACGTTCTTGTATTGCTTGACTGCACTGTGCGTCAGGCATATGGACATAATTTCAATAAAACATGCAGCCCAAACTATTCTGCTGGGGCCTAGGGGCCCCTGAGGGCAGAGCTGGAGGCCAGGCTCACTCCACCCCCAGAAACAGGACTGAGGGCTGGGGCAAGTGGTCAGGGGAGGAGGGAAAGTCCATCCAAGACATGCTCTGACCTGGTCACCCATCTGGGATTGCACCTGCCTGGACCTTCTGAGGAGCCTTCATGGGATGCCTCAGGCCCCTGCTCTCCAGGGAGGAGAGGGGAGCATCTGGGTGTGGCTCTCACCCCCACGGGCCTGCTCCACAGGGCACCAACTCTCTGGGTTTCCATATGTGGAGCATGTGAGCGCCTAACAGGCTCCCACGCCTGGAGCCCAGGGAAGGAAACCAGAGACCCGGGACCTGGAAATGATCCCAAGACATATTCTAAGTCCCTCCCCACGTGCTGCAGAGCCTTCTCCACACTTTTGTCCAAACCTCCCTCAGAAGACTGTCCTCAGTGCCTCTGACTCTGACTCCCTCTCAGCCCGTGTTTCCCTGAGGTTTCAATCGGCCCTTCCATTCCTTCCTGAAGATGTCAGCAGTCATGGCCAGCATCTGTCTGACCTTCAGAAATTGAGTTCATTCCTTGTCACTTCTTCATCAGTTCCTGGGGAATTCCCATCCTGCACAGACTTCTCCTGGGCAGGGTTTCAGACACTGAGTGATACAACCATTCAGTGTCCACCCCTACATCCTCTGAATCCTTAGAGCTGGATCCCATTGAGCTCATTGTGTGGTTGATGCAATTCCACAGTGACCCCCGTGTCAGGTTAGATCCCTGTGTCTGAGCAAAAGAAACTGAGTCTGGCTAAGTGAGCACAGAAGAGGGTGCACTGGAGGGATGCAGGCCAGGTCAGAGAATGAAAAGAAGCCCCCAGACACATACAGTTCATGAAGGAGAGGGAGCAGGACAGGTTCCCCTGCACAGCTCACCGTCTGTCCCCAGAGGCCCCTGCCAGCAGGATCTTAGGTCCAAGCACCTGGAATCCCAGTGTCAAGTTCCCACGACACAGAATAACTTGGGTCAGAGGACTGTATTCTTGGACCAATAGGTCAGGCTGAAGGATGAGGAAGAATAATGTGTAATAGGGACCTGAACCCTTGAGAGAAAGTCTCAGTTCAAGAGGCTCCAGATGTAGTGCTTCCTGGATGTACACATGCCCTCTTAGATCAACAGACATGACTCTCCTCACCCTGTTCTGGGTCCAAGCACCCCACACACCACAGTAAGTGCACCGCTCACTTCCCCAGCTGGAGATAAACATGAATCACCTCCCCCTGCTGCATCTTGCAGGGATGTCAGGGGTGAAGGGTGATGCCAGTGCATCTCCTGCTCCGTTGGGCTCCTTTCTCAGTACTCTGCGTGTATATTATGTATGCGCAGGCAACAGGGAGGTGCAGTAGACACCAGCCTCCAGGAGCACTGCTCCCTTGATACCAGTTCTTAAGGGTGATTCCACTCAGTGTTCCTCTTTCCTGTAGGAAAATTCACTCCTATGGAGCCTGAGCCCTTTGTTGGTTCCAGTTCAGTAAGACTGTGGAGTTTTCTTTTAACCTGTATCATCTGTCACAGTCTTCCAAGAAGGATTCCTAGAAGAGGCCCATGAGTAGAAGGAATCTGTGGAGTTCTACTCATGTTCCTACTGCTCTCCTGTGTAGCAATGTATAAATCTCTATTGATAACCAAGGTCATTACCACATCCAACCCATAACCTCATTGTTATCCACAAATCAAGGAGCATGAGGAATCAGATACGGCATTTCAACGAAACTTTCTGTTCTGCCTTCACAGAGGTAGTACCCTCTTTAGTACTAAAATGTCTAGTCCAGAACGTTCCAGAGTCATGGGCATTGAAAACAAAAACTTTGAGATGGGATTATGATGTGTAATCATGAAATTTACTGCCTTGTCTTAACTTCTTAATCCCTAGATCCATAAAACATGGGTATGGGAGCAAATGCACTAAATACTGGGTGTGGATTCAGAGCATGACACATTCCATGAGATCACAACTCAAGCGTTCAAGATATTTCTCCAGGAGACATGGCACTGAGTCCCCTTCAGGACAGTTCAGTGATATCTCAGGCCATTGCTTTTGAGGGCTAAATTCATTAGGCTCCAAGTCAACTTTGATGAAGGGCAGTCCATGATGTATGGTTAGACGTAGTCTGCCTGCCAGCCGCTTTGTTACAGAGCCAATTTTGAAAGTGTTAGGCTGTCTGGGGAATATAGACCGTCTTATATTCTTTGGGGTTCACACAACTGTTTTTTTAGCCATACCACACCGAATGAGGGATTGACCCTGCACCCTCAGCAGTAAAAGCAGAGAGCTCTAGCCACAGTCCACCAGGGAAGTCCCTCACAGAAATTCTTCTGTTTTTTTTTCTGTAAAATGCATCTCCAATGGTTCCATTTATTTTTTTTTAGTGGGAGGATAATTGCTTTACAATGTTCTGTTGGTTTCTGCCTTACAACAACCAGAATCAGCACTAACTGTATATATATATCCCCTCCCTTGTGAGCAACTTTCCCTGCTCCTATCCCATTCCTCTAGGGTCCTCACAGAGGCCCAGGCAGGGCTCCCTGTGTTATACAGCAACTTCCCACCCATTATCTATTTTACACACGTGTGTGTGCACGCGCAGTCATGTCTGACTCTTTGCAACCCCATGGCCTGTAGCCCATCAGGCTCCTCTGTCCATGGGATTCTCCAGGTAAGAATACTGGAGTGAGTTGCCATTTCCTCCTTCAGTTTTACACACGAGAGTGTAAATATGTCACTGCTACTTTCTTCATCCATCCCACCCTCTCCTTTCTCAGTTGTGTCCACAAGTCCATTCTTGAACGTGTAAATTTAGCTCTTTCACTAAACTTGAAACGTTTTCAGCCATTATTTCTTCAAATATTTTTCCCCACTCCTTTCATTCTTCTCTCCAGCTGGGAACCCAATTCCTCAATTACCTATTAACTTTATACCTTTCAATGTTTTCCTACAAGTCCATGAGGCTTTTTTTTTTAAACTTTTTTCTTTTGTTTCCTCAGATTGGATAATTTCTTTTAAAATCTATGTTTAAACTCACTCTTTCTCTGCCATCTCCATTCTGTTATTAAGTGCAAACATTTCATTTTAGAATTTCAGATACCATATACTTCAGTTCTAAAATTTTCTCTTGCTCCTTTTTTGTCCTTTGGTATTTTCTATTTCTCTGTTGAGATTTCTATCTTTTCATACACATGTAATTTCCTTTATCTCATCAAGCATAGTTATAATAACTGCCTTTAAATTTTTGTTTATTAATTCCCACATCTGGATCATTCAGTGTTGACCTCTACTGATAGTCTTTTCTTTTGAGAAGGGATTACATTTTCCTTCCTTTGGGTCAAGTAATTTTTAAAAATATCCTGGACGTTATGAATATTATCTTGAAGAGGCTATGGATTCTTTTCGTGTGCGTGTGCGTGTGTGTGTTCAGTTGCTTAGTCGTGTCTTACTCTTGGAAATCCCATGGACTGTAGCCCACCAGCTCCTCTTGTCCATGGGATTTCCCAGGCAAGAGTACTGGAGTGGGTTGCTATTTCCTTCTCCAGGGGATCTTCCCGACCCAGGGATGGAATCTGTGTCTCCTGCAACTCCCACATTGGCAGGAAGATTCTTTACCACTGAATCACCTGGGTACCCCTATTCTTTTACTGGGTTGGCCAAAATGTTAGCTTGGGTTTTTCCCCTGGATGGTATGGAAAAACCTGAACAAACTTTTTGGCCAACCCAATTATATTCCTCCAATAATAATTTTTCCCCCTTTAGCAGGCAATTCACTTGGTTAGACTGAAATTGCAAATCTGTCCTGTCTGTGATGAGAGGCAATTATCATCTTAGCTCAGACTTCTTTTAGTCTGTATAATGCTATGTGGTAAGGATCCATCAGACACTGGTGTAGAAATTGTGCACAGAATTTGGCTTTTCCTTTCTTTCTCTCCTTTAACCATTTCTCCTCCCACAGTCCTGGTTGCTCTGGGTTCTGTCCTCTGGGGTTGCTTTTGGGCCAGAAAAATAGCAGGCTTTCTATCATAGTTTCAGTCCTTTTTATCTGTCCCAGAACTGCAGCTTCCTTCAAGGGAAAGCCACACACACACAAAAAAGACAAACTTGTCCTCTGCCCATCGTTAAATCCATGTTTTGTTGTTGTTCATTTTTCAATCTCTAAGTCGTGTTCAACTATTTGCGACCCCGTGAACTGCAGCACACCAGGTTTCCCTGTCCTTCACTATCTCCCAGAGTTTGCTCAAACTCACGCCCATTGAGTCAATGATGCCATTCAACCAGCTCATCCTCTGTTGCCCTCTTCTCCTCTTGCCTTCACTCTTTCCTAGCATCAGAGTCTTTTCCAGTGAGTCAGTTCTTCGAAATAGGTAACCAAGTATTGGAGCCTCAGCTTCAGTAACAGTTCCTCCAGTGAATATTTAGGGTTATTGACTCCCCTCAAAGTCTTCCTGTTCTGCTCCTTCTCCTGAGCCCTCACGTGGCGGTTCTGCACTCTGCACTTTTGTGTTTTGTACTTTGTACCAGGTCTAGAGTGTGTGGTTGTTGCCTGCAGGAGAGTCTGCTTGTCAGGAGCTTGTCTGAAATGATTTTTGAGCCTTACTTCTTTCGCTGACTTGTTGTGTGATCTGGAGAAGTCGCATCCCTGCCTTTGCCTGTTTCCCTATCTACATAATAAAATAATAACTCTGCCCCTCTTCAGAAAAATCACATGATAAAAAAGTAAATGAATTGCAAATGGCCAAGTTCTCTTCTGATAGAATCATACCCTTCACTCCTCCTGTCCTTTCACAGGCTCTCCAGGGTCCAGGGTGCCCCATGACCTCTATCCTAGGGAAGCAGGCCCTTATGGGGAGGGAGAACTTGGACCTTGGTGTTTCAGCCCCCCTCCCACCCCCTTCCCCTTGGACATGTATCAGAATGATGAAGAAAGGACTTTAGAGTCAGACCTGTGCTTCTATTTTTCTTTATATCTCTGAGATCTTAGATAAGTTGTTTCTCTTCTGAGCCTTGATTTCTTTCTTTTCTTATATATTTACTTGGCTGCTCTAGGTCTTAGTTGCTATGGCATGGGGGATTTTTAGCCATGGCCTGTAAACTCTTATTTGTAGTGTGTGGGTTCTAGCTCCCTGACCAAAAATTGAACCCTGGCCCCTCAGCAATGCCAGCGCAGAGTCTTAGCCACTGGACCACCTGTGGCTCGTCCAGTGAAGTCCCTTAGCCTTGATGTCTTCATTTCTAAAATGGGTACCTCCCTCCTGGAGTGGATGTAAAATTAAATTTAAATTTAAATTTGTAACTGTTTATAAAGACCTCAGTGAACTTCTCTGGTGACCCAGTGGTTAAGTGTCTGCACTTCCAGCACAAGGAGCATGGGTTCGATCATCAGTCGGGGAACTAAGATCCTACATGCTACAAAGAGTGACCGAAAAAAAAACCTTAGCATCACAAGCTCTCGACAGTGAATCACTGCTCTCCACAATCACCAGGCAGGAAACAGGAGTTGCTTTCCTTCCTCTGGTCCCTTCTGAGTTGAATCCTTGCCATTCCCTCAGCTTCCTCTGTTTGTTGAGAAAAGGATGTGCGGTCAAACAGGGATAAGCCATTGCAGAAAAATCCAGGTTTCCTATAAACAGGCTCCCAGGAGCCTCGGTGTGCATTTGAGCACCATTCTCCACCAACCCCTGCTTTTTTTTAAAATCCTGCCTTTATTTATTTTTTTAAATTTATTTATTTTAATTGGAGGCTAATTATTTTACATTATTGTATTGGTTTTGCCATACATCAACATGTATCCGCCACGTGTGTACTCGTGTTCCCCATCCTGAACCCCCCTCCCACCTCCCTCCCCATACCATCCCTCTGGGTCATCCCAGTGCACCAGCCCCGAGCATCCTGTATCATGCATTGAACCTGGACTGGCGTTTCGTTTCACACATGATATTATACATGTTTCAGTGCCATTCTCCCAAATCATCCCACCCTTTCCCTCTTGCACAGAGTCCAAAAGACAACCCCTGCTTTTTAATTTCTACTTTCATTCAGAATGCAATTCACCTCTGCCCACTCAAGCCTAGGTCTCGCTCAGGACACTGAGGATATGTAGATGTACTCGGGAAAGCCACAGTCTAGTCATCAGAATCTGGTAGAAGGATACAGGCCAGGAAGAACCCTCTGGGGAGGACTCTGGAAGGTTTCTTTAAGTAGGTTTTGTCTGCTTTGGGCTTTGGAGGAGGACCTAGATCTTTCCAGGTTACAGACGTGTTTCCAGTGGAGGAAATGGCATGAGCAAACACCCGGATGCACTCAGTCAGTAAACGGTATCCGACACAACCATCAGTACAGCTGTTTCTGGTCTGACACCCACATGTATTCCTACACCATAGCTAATAGGGCTTAGCAAAAAGAGGGGTTGGGAAAGATGCCTCCAAACCTATGAAATTTCATGGCCAGCACACTGTAGGGGGAGAGCAATTGGCCAGGTGGCGGTGGTCAGGCTCTCTCGCCCCACTCCACTCTTGTCCTGCAGCTGGGATCATTTGTGGCACTGTGCACACACATCACGGTGTGGTCCTATGTAAGCACCACCTGAAACGCTCTTGTAGTTGAGGAGAGGCGAGTCAAGGCACCTTGAGTTCTGTGGAGTTGCCGTCATCGTCATTGCTACTCTCAGCCATTAGAGCAAAGCATGTCTACCTTGCTGCTTCAAACAAATATGTCTGCCATTCCTACCACTCCTCTCTTCCCCCAGCTTCCCTGCTCGCGTCTTGCCTACCCTGGGTCAAGGGAACTGTGAGAAACAGCAAGACACACACTAACCAGAATCATAACAATCCTGATAAATATTCCTCCCGGGTTAAACCTCCACCAAAACATGTATCTAGTATCACCGCCCAGCAACGCTTTGCAGCCTTAAGTCCTGGGGCTCCTGATTATTTTCTTCTGGATGTAAGTACTGGTGAGTTTTGCTTCTCATGGAGACTATTTCTTCCAAAATAAAAATCAGATCAGAGGGATGGTATGGGGAGGGAGGTGGGAGGGGGGGTTCAGGATTGAGAACACGTGTACACCCGTGGGGGATTCATGTTGATGTATGGCAAAACCAATACAATATTGTAAAGTAATTAGCCTCTAATTAAAATAAATAAATTTAAATTAAAAAAATCAGATCCTGGGTGTAGCCTTCTGGATTAACCCATCATTTTAATGCAGTGGGAAATAACTACTCAGCCTCTGAATCTGTACTCACAGCTTCACTGAAGAGTTTAAGTCGTAGCAACCTCAGAGTGTCTGCAGCCACTCGACCAGCCACAACTTGTACAGAAGAGGGCAGCCAGGAACGACTCAGGTCTGCAGGTTGACAGGAAAAGATGGTCTGGCATGTCCGGTGGATCGTCAGCTTTTGCCAAGTCTTTCTGTTTGATCGTGTGAAAACTTGCCCCAGATTGCTTTCAAAACTTGAATGTTCTGGGTAAACCCACTTTATTGTTTTCCCTGGGTATAAAATAAGCTTTATCCCTTTTTCTTAAAAAAAAAAAGTATGTTTAATTAGAAGAAGATAGCTTTACAATGTTTTGTTGGTTTCTTCCATACATCAACATGAATCAGCCATAGGTATGCGCATGTCCTCTCCCTCATGAACCTTCCTCCCACCCCAACCTAAATACAATCCCACCTCTCTAGGTTGTCACTGAGCAGTGGGAAACCCACTTTATACCAACATCATTCTACTAGAGATCCTTGAGTAAAAAATCCACAAAAAATAAACAAAAAGCCCAAACAACAAAGATCATGTATGGTGTCACTGAGGACCTCTTACATCTCAGGCTGCAAGCCAAGAGCCAGGGATGAAGTGGGTTTGGGGTTGGAAAAGGGGCAGCAGGAAACGAGCCCAGAGTGGACAAGTAACTAAGGTCGCACAGTCACAAAGTGCCAGGGCCTGTGCAACCCCAGCTGATCTGAACCCACTGAAACTGGATCTGAACAGTGGTTCTAAACCTGGACTGTCCTGTGTTGGCCAGCCTAGGGGTGGGGCTGACATTGGGCCTGGTGCCCAGGGACTTACTCTGTGTGAGCTCAGTTTTCCTTTTGGGTGTATCTTGGATTCTGGAGGGAGAGTGGGGTTATAGCTCAGTGACCCATGATCTCAGACTGAGGACTGGGATCTACAGAGGTGGTAACAGCCAGGCCTCACTGATCAGTGATCCTGGGGACATGGGGATAGGGGGAGGAGGAACATGGCCTGTGAAAGCAGGATTATTGTCCCCATTTGACAAATGGAGAAACTGAGGCACAGAAAGATTGGGTAACAGATCCAAGATAGCTGAGCCTGGGTTCAGAACTACTCTTTGCATGTCCCCGATGGCTCAGCAGATAAAAGAATCCACCTGCAATGCAGGAGACACAGGGAACATGGGTTTGATCTCTGGGTCTGGAAGATCCCTGGAGGAGGGCATGAAAACCCACGCCAGGGAGGAGCTAAGATGGTGGAGGAGTAGGACAGGGAGAACACTTTCTCCCCCACAAATTCATCAAAAGAACGTTTAAACGCCGAGTAAATTCCACAAAATAACTTCTGATGCCGGCAGAGGACATTAGGCACCCAGAAAAGCAACCCAAGTCTTCGAAAGGAGGTAGGGAAAAATATAAAAGACAAAAAAAGGGACAAAAGAGGGAGGGACGGAGTTCCGTCCCGGGAAGGGAGTCTTAAAAAGAGAGAAGTTTCCAAACACCAGGAAACCTTCTCACTGCCGAATCTGTGCCAAGCCTTGGAAGCACAGAGGGCAACATAACAGGGAGGAAAAATAAATAATTCAAACCCGCACATTGCGAGCCCTACAGTAACTCCCCCAGTGGTAACTCCCCCAGCAGAGAAGCAGCGCAGACGCCTGCACACGCCATTAGCAAGCGGGGGCTGGGCAGGGAGGCGCGGCGCGGGCTACATCGCAAGAATCTGGCCTGAATACCCTGAGCAATATCTGAGCGAAATAATTTGGGCTAGCAAACCAGACTGTGGGATATCTACCACGCGAAAAGCCAGCCCTAACCTATGACACCACCAGGCCCGCGCACGGAATAAAGAACTGAACAGAGATAGCTGGCGGCAGACCATCCCCCTCCGGTGATAGGCAGCCAGAGCCGGAAGGGGACAATCACAGCCCCAGAGAGACATTATCTATAAAACTGTAAGCAGGCTTCTTTGCTAACTAAAACTTCTTGGGGGTCTGGACGGTCAACATCTGCCTGAGAAGGTGCGCCGGTTTTACATCCAGATAACCGAGTGGCGGGGAGGCGATAAGTCGCAGCAAGTGCGTGCACAAAACACCTCATCACCTAAGCTGCTCGGATCTGGGAAGGGCACAAAACGCAGGCCCAACCGAGAGTCTGCGCCTCTGAGGACTACCCAAGTGCCTGAACCTGAGCGGCTTGGACCCGGGAAGTACAGGCAGCCCAGGGTGGGCCGCGGATGGTTCGCGGCGGAGCAACCTAGAGCCTGAGCAGCGTGGGCAGAGAGGCTACACGCGCCGTGAACTGGGGGCAGACCCAGTGTGGCTGAGGCACTGCGAGCACACGCCAGTGTTCTTTGTTTGCAGCATCCCTTCCTACCTCCCCTCAGTGAGACTGAACAAGCCTATAAAAAAAAAAAAAAAAATTAAGTCCTCTATTATTCCTTTAATTTCCACTTTTATAACCGATTACAAAAAAAAAAAAAGACCCTATTTTTTTAAAGCAAACTTCATATATATTTTTTTTAATAATTTTTTGACCTTTTTTTTTTTCTTTTTCCTTCTTTTCTTTAACATTGTATTTTTGAAATTCCAAACTCTACTCTAGACTTTTAATTTTAGCTTTTTAGTATTTGTTATCAATTTTGTACCTATAGTTTTTTTTTGTTTTTGTTTTTATATAATTTCTGTGACCCTTTTTTATTTTTTCTTTTTCTCTGTTTCTTTCTCTTCTTATTTTAAATAACATTGTATATCTGAAATTCCAAACTCTATTCTAGATTTTTAATTTATGCTTTTTGGTATTTGTTATCAATTTTGTACCTGTATTTTTTTTTTTTTTAATAATTTATGTGACCTTGTTTGTTCTTGTTTGTTTTTTTTTTTCTCTCTCTTTCTTTTTCTTCTTCTTTTTTTAACATTGTATTTTTGAAACTCCAAACTCTACTCTAGATTTTTAACTTTTGCTTTTTGGTATTAGTTATCAATTTTGTACCTATATTTTCTTTATAATTTTTACGACCTTGTTTGTTTTTGTTGTTCATTTTTTCTCTCTTTCTTTTCCTTCTTCTTTTCTTTAACATGGTATTTTTGAAATTCCAAACTCTACTCTAGATTTAAAATTTTTGCTTTTATGTATTTGTTACCAATTTTGTACCTTTAAGAACCCAATCTTCAGTACCCATTTTTCACTAGGGAGCGAGATTACTGGCTTAACTGCTCTCTCTCCCTTTGGACTCTCCTTTTTCTCCACTAGGTCGCCTGTGTCTCCTTCCTAACCCCTCTCCACTCTACCCAACTCTGTGAATTTCTGTGTGTTCCAGACGGTGGAGAACACTTAGGGAACTGATTACTGGCTGGATCTGTCTCCCTCCTTTTCATTTCCCCCATTTATCCTCCTGGCCACCTCTGCCACCTTCTTCCTTCTTCTCTTCTCTGTATAACTCTGTGAACAACTCTGAGCGGTCCAGTTGTGGAGTGCACATAAGGAAGAGATTACTGAATAGCCCACTCTCTTCTCTATTGATTCCACCTCATCTCATTCGGGTCACCTCTAACTCCCTCCTCACTCTTCTCTTCTCCATATAATGCTGTAAACCACTCTGGGCGAAACAAGTTTCAGGGCAAGACATACCAAGCAAATTCTCCAGCAACACAGGAACACAGCCCTGAGCTCCAAGATACAGGCAGCCCAAGTCACCCCAAAACCATAGACATCCATAACTCATTACTACACATTTCATTGCACTCCAGAGAGAAGAAATACAGCTCCACCCACCAGAACACCGACACAAGCTTCCTTAACCAAGAAACCTTGACAAGCCACCTGTACAAACCCACACAGAGTGAGGAAACGCCACAATAAAGAGAACTCCACAAACTGCCAAAATACAGAAAGGACACCCCAAACTCAGCAATTTAAACAAGATGAAGAGACAGAGGAATACCCAGCAGATAAAGGAACAGGATAAATGCCCACTAAACCAAACAAAAGAGGAAGAGATAGGGAATCTACCTGATAAAGAATTCCGAATAATGATAGTGAAATTGATCCAAAGTCTTGAAATTAAAATGGAATCACAGATAAATATCTTGGAGACAAAGATTGAGAAGATGCAAGAAAGGTTTAACAAGGACCTAGAAGAAATAAAAGAGAGTCAATATAAAATGAATAATGCAATAAATGAAATTAAAAACACTCTGGAGGCAACAAATAGTAGAATAACAGAGGCAGAAGATAGGATTAGTGAATTAGAAGATAGAATGGTAGAAATAAATGAATCAGAGAGGATAAAAGAAAAACGAATTAAAAGAAATGAGGACAATCTCAGAGACCTCCAGGACAATATTAAACGATACAACATTCGAATCATAGGGGTCCCAGAAGAAGAAGACAAAAAGAAAGACCATGAGAAAATACTTGAGGAGATAATAGTTGAAAACTTCCCTAAAATGGGGAAGGAAATAATCACCCAAGTCCAAGAAACCCAGAGAGTCCCAAACAGGATAAACCCAAGGCGAAACACCCCAAGACACATATTAATCAAATTAACAAAGATCAAACATAAAGAACAAATATTAAAAGCAGCAAGGGAAAAACAACAAATAACACACAAGGGAATTCCCGTAAGGATAACGGCTGATCTTTCAATAGAAACTCTTCAAGCCAGGAGGGAATGGCAAGACATACTTAAAGTGATGAAAGAAAATAACCTACAGCCCAGACTATTGTACAGCAAGGATCTCATTCAAATATGAAGGAGAAATCAAAAGCTTCTCAGACAAGCAAAAGCTGAGAGAATTCAGCACCACCAAACCAGCTCTCCAACAAATTCTAAAGGATATTCTCTAGACAGGAAACACAAAAATAGTGTATAAACTCGAACCCAAAACAATAAAGTAAATGGCAACGGGATCATACTTATCAGTAATTACCTTAAACGTAAATGGGTTGAATGCCCCAACCAAAAGACAAAGACTGGCTGAATGGATACAAAAACAAGACCCCTACATATGTTGTCTACAAGAGACCCACCTCAAAACAGGGGACACATACAGACTGAAAGTGAAGGGCTGGAAAAAGATTTTCCATGCAAATAGGGACCAAAAGAAAGCAGGAGTAGCAATACTTATATCAGATAAAATAGACTTTAAAACAAAGGCTGTGAAAAGAGACAAAGATGGTCACTACATAATGATCAAAGGATCAATCCAAGAAGAAGATATAACAATTATAAATATATATGCACCCAACACGGGAGCGCCGCAATATGTAAGACAAATGCTAACAAGTATGAAAGGAGAAATTAACAATAACACAATAATAGTGGGAGACTTTAATACCCCACTCACACCTATGGATAGATCAACTAAACAGAAAATTAACAAGGAAACACAAACGTTAAACGATACAATAGACCAGTTAGACCTAATTGATATCTATAGGACATTTCATCCCAAAACAATGAATTTCACCTTTTTTCTCAAGCGCACATGGAACCTTCTCCAGGATAGATCACATCCTGGGCCATAAATCTAGCCTTGGTAAATTCAAAAAAATAGAAATCATTTCAAGCATCTTTTCTGACCACAATGCAGTAAAATTAGATCTCAATTACAGGAGAAAAACTATTAAAAATTCCAACATATGGAGGATGAACAACACCCTGCTGTATAACCAACAAATCACAGAAGAAATCAAAAAAGAAATCAAAATTTGCATAGAAACTAATGAAAATGAAAACACAACAACTCAAAACCTGTGGGACACTTTAAAAGCAGTCCTAAGGGGAAAGTTCATAGCAATACAGGCACACCTCAAGAAACAAGAAAAAAGTCAAATAAATAACCTAACCCTACACCTAAAGCAACTAGAAAAGGAAGAAATGAAGAACCCCAGGGTTAGTAGAAGGAAAGAAATCTTAAAAATTAGGGCAGAAATAAATACAAAAGAAACAAAAGAGACCATAGCAAAAATCAACAAAGCCAAAAGCTGGTTCTTTGAAAGGATAAATAAAATTGACAAACCATTAGCCAGACTCATCAAGAAACAAAGGGAGAAAAATCAAATCAATGAAATTAGAAATGAAAATGGAGAGATCACAACAGACAACACAGAAATAGGAAGGATCATAAGAGACTACTATCAACAATTATATGCCAATAAAATGGACAACGTGGAAGAAATGGACAAATTCTTAGAAAAGTACAACTTTCCAAAATTGGACCAGGAAGAAATAGAAAATCTTAACAGACCCATCACAAGCACGGAAATTGAAACTGTAATCAAAAATCTTCCAGCAAACAAAAGCCCAGGTCCAGATGGCTTCACAGCTGAATTCTACCAAAAATTTAGAGAAGAGCTAACACCTATCCTGCTCAAACTCTTCCAGAAAATTGCAGAGGAAGGTAAACTTCCAAACTCATTCTATGAGGCCACCATCACCCTAATACCAAAACCTGACAAAGATCCCACAAAAAAAGAAAACTACAGACCAATATCACTGATGAACATAGATGCAAAAATCCTTAACAAAATTCTAGCAATCAGAATCCAACAACACATTAAAAAGATCATACACCATGACCAAGTGGGCTTTATCCCAGGGATGCAAGGGTTCTTCAATATCCGCAAATCAATCAATGTTATACACCACATTAACAAATTGAAAAACAAAAACCATATGATTATCTCAATAGATGCAGAGAAAGCCTTTGACAAAATTCAACATCCATTTATGATAAGAACTCTCCAGAAAGCAGGAATAGAAGGAACATACCTCAACATAATAAAAGCTATATATGACAAACCCACAGCAAACATTATCCTCAATGGTGAAAAATTGAAAGCATTTCCTCTAAAGTCAGGAACAAGACAAGGGTGCCCACTTTCACCATTACTGTTCAACATAGTTTTGGAAGTTTTGGCCACAGCAATCAGAGCAGAAAATGAAATAAAAGGAATCCAAATTGGAAAAGAAGAAGTAAAACTCTCACTGTTTGCAGATGACATGATCCTTTACATAGAAAACCCTAAAGACTCCACCAGAAAATTACTAGAACTAATCAATGATTATAGCAAAGTTGCAGGATATAAAATCAACACACAGAAATCCCTTGCATTCCTATACACTAATAATGAGAAAACTGAAAGAGAAATTAAGGAAACAATTCCATTCACCACTGCAATGGAAAGAATAAAATACTTAGGAATATATCTACCTAAAGAAACTAAAGACCTATATATAGAAAACTATAAAACACTGGTGAAAGAAATCAAAGAGGACACTAATAGATGGAGAAATATACCATGTTCATGGATGGGAAGAATCAATATAGTGAAAATGAGTATACTACCCAAAGCAATTTATAGATTCAATGCAATCCCTATCAAGCTACCAACGGTATTCTTCACAGAGCTAGAACAAATAATTTCACAATTTGTATGGAAATACAAAAAACCTCGAACAGCCAAAGCGATCTTGAGAAAGAAGAATGGAACGGGAGGAATCAATCTACCTGACTTCAGGCTCTATTACAAAGCCACAGTTATCAAGACAGTATGGTACTGGCACAAAGACAGAAATATTGATCAATGGAACAAAATAGAAAGCCCAGAGGTAAATCCACGCACATATGGACACCTTATCTTTGACAAAGGAGGCAAGAATATACAATGGATTAAAGACAATCTCTTTAACAAGTGGTGCTGGGAAAGCTGGTCAACCACTTGTAAAAGAATGAAACTAGAACACTTTCTAACACCATACACAAAAATAAACTCAAAATGGATTAAAGATCTCAATGTAAGACCAGAAACTATAAAACTCCTAGAGGAGAACATAGGCAAAACACTCTCCGACATACATCACAGCAGGATCCTCTATGATCCACCTCCCAGAATATTGGAAATAAAAGCAAAAATAAACAAATGGGACCTAATTAAACTTAAAAGCTTCTGCACAACAAAGGAAACTATTAGCAAGGTGAAAAGGAAGCCTTCAGAATGGGAGAAAATAATAGCAAATGAAGCAATGGACAAACAACTAATCTCAAAAATATACAAGCAGCTCCTACAGCTCAACTCCAGAAAAATAAATAACCCAATCAAAAAATGGGCCAAAGAACTAAATAGACATTTCTCCAAAGAAGACATACAGATGGCTAACAAACACATGAAAAGATGCTCAACATCACTCATTATCAGAGAAATGCAAATCTAAACCACTATGAGGTACCATTTCACGCCAGTCAGAATGGCTGCAATCCATAAGTCTACAAGCAATAAATGCTGGAGAGGGTGTGGAGAAAAGGGAACTCTCTTGCACTGTTGGTGGGAATGCAAACTAGTACAGCCACTATGGAGAACAGTGTGGAGATTCCTTAAAAAACTGGAAATAGAACTGCCTTATGATCCAGCAATTCCACTGCTGGGCATACACACTGAGGAAACCAGAAGGGAAAGAGACACGTGTACCCCAATGTTCATCGCAGCACTGTTTATAATAGCCAGGACATGGAAGCAACCTAGATGCCCATCAGCAGATGAATGGATAAGAAAGCTGTGGTACATATACACAATGGAGTATTACTCAGCCATTAAAAAGAATACATTTGAATCAGTTCTAATGAGATGGATGAAACTGGAACCTATTATACAGAGTGAAGTAAGCCAGAAAGAAAAATACCAATACAGTATACTAATGCATATATATGGAATTTAGAAAGATGGTAACAATAACCCTGTGTACGAGACAGCAAAAGAGATACCAATGTATAGAAAAGTCTTATGGACTCTATGGGAGAGGGAAAGGGTGGGAAGATTTGGGAGAATGGCATTGAAACATGTATAATATCATGTATGAAACGAGTTGCCAGTCCAGATTCCATGCACGGTACTGGATGCTCGGGGCTGGTGCACTGGGACGACCCAGAGGGAGGGAGGGGAGGGAGGAGGGAGGAGGGTTCAGGATGGGGAACACGGGTATACCTGTGGCAGATTCATTTCGATATTTGGCAAAACTAATACAATATTGTAAAGTTTAAAAATAAAATCAAATTAAAAAAAAAAAAAAGAAAACCCACGCCAGTATACTTGCCTGAAAAAATCCCAGGGATGGAGGAGCCTGGTGGGCTATAGTCCATGGGGTTGCAGAGTCAGACATGACTGAGCCACTAAGCACAAGAACATTCCTCTGAAGGGTAAAGGGGTGGAGGTGACTAAGAGATGCCCATGCTCCTCATGGGTTCCCAGACCACCTAGGGCATAGACAGGTGATCCCAGAAGACAGCAACCATGGGATGCATGCTTTCCTGCAGGCACCAGTATTCCCTAGTAAGGATGAACCCTAATTTACCTGTTGCTGTTTAGTCGCTCAGTAGTGTCTGACTCTTTGTGACTCCATAGACTATAGCCCGCCAGGCTTCTCTGTCCATGGGATTTCCCAGGCAAGAATACTGGAGTGGGTTGCCATTTCCTTCTTCAGGGAACCTTCCCAACCCAGGGGTCAAACTTGCATCTCTTGCATTGGTAGGGGGATTCTTTACTGCTGAGCCACCAGGGAAGCCCACACCTAATTTACCTACCTATGCCTGGACATGGAACAACAGAGTGGTTCCAAATAGGAAAAGGAGTATGTCAAGGCTGTATATTTGTCACCCTGCTTATTTAACTTATATGCAGAGTACATCATGAGAAATGCTGGGCTGGAAGAAGCACAAGCTGGAATCAAGATTGCCAGGAGAAATATCAATAACCTCAGATACACAGATGAAACCACCCAATGGCAGAAAGTGAAGAGGAACTAAAAAGCCTCTTGATGAAAGTGAAAGAGGAGAGTGAAAAAGTTGGCTTAAAGCTCAACATTCAGAAAACGAAGATCATGGCATCCGGTCCCATCACTTTATGGCAAATAGATGGGGAAACAGTGGAAACAGTGTCAGACTATTTTGGGGGGCTCCAAAATCACTGCAGATGGTGATTGCAGCCATGAAATTAAAAGACACTTACTCCTTGGAAGGAAAGTTATGACCAACCTAGATAGCATATTGAAAAGCAGAGACATTACTTTGCCAGCAAAGGTCTGTCTAGTCAAGGTTATGGTTTTTCCAGTGGTCATGTATGGATGTGAGAGTTGGACTCTAAAGAAAGCTGAGCGCCGAAGAATTGATGCTTTTAAACTGTGGTGTTGGAGAAGACTCTTGAGAGTCCCTTGGACTGCAAGGAGATCCAGCCAGTCCATTCTGAAGGAGATCAGTCCTGGGTGTTCTTTGGAAGGAATGATGCTAAAGCTGAAACTCCAGTACTTTGGCCACCTCATGCAAAGAGCTGACTCATTGGAAAAGACCCTGATGCTGGGAGGGATTGGGGGCAGGAGGAGAAGGGGATGAAAGAGGATGAGATGGCTGGATGGCATCACTGACTTGATGGACATGAGTTTGAGTGAACTCCAGGAGTTGGTGATGGACAGGGAGGCCTGATGTGCTGCGATTCATGGGGTCGCAAAGAGTCGGACAGGACTGAGCGACTGAACTGAACTGAACTGTTGCCTGAATGTGTGTATTGTTACTGAGTTTCCTAAATTTTTAAAAATACAGTAGGAACAATTCTGGGATGACAATTAGCTCTGGGAGACCATGGACCTCTTGGGAAATTGCCACGCCCCAGAGCCCTGGGTTTGCCTTTCCTGGCCTCCACCAGATTCCCCGTTGGCAAGAAAATAGCTGCTGTCCCTGATCCAGGGAAGCTGTGAGTCATCCATGGTAAACAGAGAACACAGAAGATTCCTTTCCTAGCTGGTCAGGTCAACACGTTCATGTAACTGTATTAGGGTACGGGGGCAAACTAGAAACCCACAGAGGCTTCTCACCAAGGCCAGTGCATCTGACAGGTCTACACCTCTCCCCTGAAGATTGCAAAGGACGTGTGAGCAGCCTGTCACCAGCAAGGTGTCAAGTCTCACAAGCAATATGGAGAATTTGCTGTCTGGAAATACTTTTGGGTGGGTGGGTGTCTTTTCTTTTGGTCCCTCCATTATTACCTGCCAATCCAACATGTAGGGGAAAGATCTCATGTTGGGGGACTCCATTTAGTTTGAGAAATCAAGGAAGTCTTCCCTGAAGAAACGGCATTTGGGCTCACATTTGAAGACTGAGCGAGGGTGAAGGAGGTTGAAGAAGAAAGTGGTCGTTAGAGGTTTCAAGGCAGAGGCCTGGCACCCGTTAAGATCAGAAATCTGGGAGACAGTTCGTGGGGGTCAGAAAGGGAATGGATGGGGCTGCCACAGGCCACCGCAGCTTCCCTACACCAGGACTCGTGCTGAATCCTCTGCAGGGGCTGCCTTGTGAGCACCAGACTTTGCCAGCAGCCTCTGAAGGGACGGGAGGTGGCACTGTCGGCACAAACATCGTTGCTGTTGGAGCCGCTTGTCTGCAGCCGCAGGGGACCAGGAGGACAAAGCCTGCTGAGTGGCTGCTTCTGACATTAGCTGTTACAGGAGAGGAAGGGCAGGGAGGGACCCAGGGTGACACCGGGAAGGAGCCCCAGGGGCAGGATGTGGGCACACAAGAGACCCTGTGTGGGGCTCCCTTAAACTTTTAGAAGAATCTGATAGGTCCTGGGACCCAGCAAAACAGAAGTGGAGCCAGGGAAATACTGCTTTGTGACTGTCTTGCCCACAACTGAAAGTGAAGTGTGAACTGTTAGTTGCTCAGTTGTGTCTGACTATTTGTGACCCCATGGACTGTAGCCCACCAGGCTCCTCTGTCCATGGAATTTCCCAGGAGGGGGTTGCCATGCCCTCCTCCAGGGGATCTTCCCAATCCAGGGATCAAATTCTGGCTTCCTGCGTTGCAGGCAGATTCTACTATCTGAGGCACAGGGAAGTCCTGGAGGGCCAGAGAAGCAGGTTACATGCAGATTTACCATCCATGTTGGGCATGTGGGACTCGCACCTCCCAGCAGGGTGGGCTGGTTTGCCCAGAGATGAGAACAGGCCACGCTCCGTTTGGGTCGGCTCCAGATGAGAAAGGCACCCAGAGCTCCTCTGGCCTCAGATCTGCCCACTGACCTGAGGTCGCCCGCCCCCCCCGCCTACCCCTGCTGAGTAGGACCCCTCTGTGTATTTCCACCTTCTCCCCGGCATTCCTGCCTCCTTCCCAATGTTCAGCCGTCCCTCTGGGCAGGGTGGTGGTTCTCAAAATCTTTGTGGTTGTCAGCAGAGCTGTTGGCTACATTCTTGTGATTACTCCCCTGCCTTCTAGATACAAGACAGGATTCTACTTCCTGTCTTACTTACCATGCAGTGGGAATGTGTCGCCAGTTCTAATCAATGAGTTTTTTTTTTTTTGAGATTTTTTTTTTTTTAATGTGGGCCATATTTTAAAGTCTTATTGAATTTGTTACAGTATTGCTTCTGCTTTATGTTTTGGTTTTTTGGGCCTCCAGGTGTATGACATCTTAGTTCCCTGAATCAGGGAAGAAACCCACACCCCCTGCATTGGAAGGTAAAGTCTTAACCACTGAACTGCCAGGGAAGTTCCTGATCTATGAGTTTTGAATGCAAATGGTATGTGTCATTTCTAAGTCACATAGCATTTAATCTTGATTAGAAGACCCTTTTCCTCTACTATGACCACCAGTTATGTGCCAGCAACTGGCTGCTCCCTTATCCTGGGTCCAGGAGAGAAGACTACAGGAGCAGAATTGCACCTGACCCACAGTGGATATGTAGTGTGAGCAAGAAATAAATGTTGTTGTTGTAAACCACTGAGATTCGTGGGTTGTTTGTTACTACAGCATAACCTTGACTATCCTGACTGATACAAGCAAAACCCTGGAGATATAGTACTATTTGCAGAGCACTGTAAAAGGTACTTATTTTTATTTTTCTTCACTCATTCAAGCACCCTTTATTTTATATCCTTAATAGTTACTGATTCAGAATTTTATTTTATTATTATTTTTAATATAAGTTTATTTATTTTAATTGGAGGCTAATTACTTTACAATACTGTATTGGTTTTGCCATACATTGACATGAATCCGCCACGGTGTACACATGTTCCCCATCCTGAACCCCCCTCCCACCTCCCTCCCCATACCATCCCTCTGGGTCATCCCAGTGCACCAGCCCCGAGCATCCTGTATCATGCATTGAACCTGGTCTGGTGATTTGTTTCACATATGATATTATACATGTTTCAATGCCATTCTCCCAAATCATCCCACCCTTTCCCTCTCCCACAGAGTCCAAGAGACTGTTCTATACATCTGTGTCTCTTTTGCTGTCTCGCATACAGAGTTATTGTTACCATCTTTCTAAATTCCATATATATGCGTTAGTATACTGTATTGGTGTTTTTCTTTCTGGCTTACTTCACTCTGTATAATAGGCTCCAGTTTCATCCACCTCTCTAGAACTTATTCAAATGTATTCTTTTTAATGGCTGAGTAAATATGTACCACAGCTTTCTTATCCATTTGTCTGCTGATGGACATCTAGGTTGCTTCCATGTCCTGGCTATTATAAACAGTGCTGCAATGAACATTGGGGTACACGTGTCTCTTTCAGTTCTGGTTTCCTTGGTGTGTATGCCCAGCAGTGGGATTGCTGGATCATAAGGCAGTTCTATTTCCAGTTTTTTAAGGAATCTCCACACTGTTCTCCATAGTGGCCGTACTAGTTTGCATTCCCACCAACAGTTTAAGAGGGTTCCCTTTTCTCCACACCCTCTCCAGCATTTATTGCTTGTAGACTTTTGGATAGCAGCCATTCTGACTGGTGTGAAATAAGGTACCTATTTTTAAATTTCTACATAAAGTAGAATTATTAGTAGCAATGAGTGTCATTTATAGAGTGCTTACTATGTGTCAGGCATTATACTAGGCTCTTTGGCAAATGTTTCCTCATTAATCCTCACTATGGATTCAGTACTGCAGGGCTGTTTAGTATAATTAGTTCACTGCAGAGATCAAGGGACAAAGCTTCAGGGAGAATGAAGGTCAAGACCATAGCTAGTAAGTGGTAGAATTGAGATTCAAATGCAGGATCCTCTGACCCCAAAGCCCTCACTCTTTCCACCACTCAGCTGCTACTACATGTAAAGTAGAATTAGACCTATCAAGGAAAAAAGAAACCCACGCATTTAACAAAGAAATTATCTCTTAATAGGAAGAACATTAACACCTGTCTTTTTACTAAATTGAAGGTGAAAACTGATCTTGACAGGCTGAACAAAGATGCTTGCTCTCTGGTGTGATGTTTGACAAGGGAGTCATTTTCTCCTGTGATTTGGTTCTACTGGATAATAGGCAGCAGGCACCAGAGGCTGAACAAAAAATTTAAGGTGATAATTCTGTCCATCACTTCACATTTGTGTGTACAAGGTGGGAAATAGCCCACCATATGCGTTTTTGCAATGGGATGGTCTGAGATCTTGTGGCCCCCAGAGGGAACTTTGGGGAAAGAAGACCCAGGTGCCCTGCTTGTTCATGCTCTCCTCCCTGCCTCGGACTCCCTTTCTCTCCCCTCTGAACTGCTGATGCTTGAGAACTCAGCTCCACCATCGTTGCATTGGGAGCCCTCTTGGGCGTGCAACGTCACCCCATTGTGATGTACAGAAGTTACCTGGGCATGTGGTATGAGGTCTCACTCCCTGCACAGGAGCACTCCTTGCAGGCAGGAATGCACTCATTCTTTTTTAAAATGAAACTCTATTTCGCATCTGTAGAACATAATAGAGGAAGATCCCATGTACCTTTTATCCAGTTTCCCTCAATGGTAACATCTTGCAAAATGTTTAAATGTTGGCAGATAAACATTTAAATGCTATATATGCAAACACACACACTCACAAAGATTTAGCACACATCCGGCCAGTTCTCTACTTTGGGACTAAAGGCTGCTATCTTTTATTGTACCAAATACTGCTTCTTTTGCCTCCTGTTCGATATCACAGCCAGGATATCAATATTGATGGAATCAAGATACAGTCTTTTCATCCCCTCAAGGATCCCTCATGTTGCCCTTTCATAGCCTACTTCTTTGTCAACTCCACCTTTTCCTAGTCTTTGGCATTACTTAGTCTCCTCTTTATGTCCATAATTTTGTCTTTTTGAGAATGTTATATAAACGGAATCATGCAGTATGAAACTTTGGGGGGTTGCCTTTTCACACTCAGCATAATTCTCTGGAGAGTCACATAGATTGCTGTGTGTACCAACCATCCCTTCCCTTTCATTGCTGAGTCATATTCCACGGTATAGATGTATCACTGTTTGTTTAACCTCTCACTTATAAAAGGCCTTATTCATTGTTAAATCACCAGTACTTCGTAGATGGATACTTGCATGCAAAATAAGTCCCAGCACTAGTTGTGATCAGGAGCATGGGTTCTGGAGTTTTGATTCACCGTATGCATGAGCTTGACCAAATTCCTTGACCTCTGTTTTCCTCAGTTTTCTCATCTGTAAAATGGGAATGACTGCAGTACCCATCTTACACAGTTGTTATGAAAATTAAATAAATCAATACTTGTTTTGTTTTTAGGCCAAAGCCTGGCTGATGGGATGAACTCAAAAATTAATAATATAGTATAATAACTAGTAATAAACAGTCACTGAACTAAGTTGAAAAACCTGGAAGAAGAAAATTCAAACTTGCCAAATATTCAAGTTAAGTGGCCTACTGTAAAAGGAATTATTCTTTTTTTCCTAGAGGCTTCATAGGGTTTTTCTCTAAACATCAAGCTTCCACAGACTCTTTGAAATAGAAATATTTGAAAACTATCAAGTAGAACCCATTGGCAATGTCAGGTCCTTTCGAATGCAGTCCACAGCCTCTCTGAACACAGGTGAGTTGATGCACTTGAGCAATATTTATTGTGCTCCTACTGTGCATGCCAGGCATTCATCTAGGTGCTAGAAATGCAGCACTGAATAAAATAGACAACCCTTGTCCTTATGACAGGTAATAAAAGAGGAAGCCCTCCTTTACCACACCCTGGGTTAGGAGGCAAGGATGTGACTCAGAAAGAGGGAGAAAAGATACACTGTGGGTGGACCCAAGAGAATGTGGGCATACCCTCTTATTTTGGCTTTAAAGAAATAAAACTGGTTCTCATCCTCCTAGCTTGATCAGGTGTGGCCTGCTTGCAGGCAGGGGAATGCACTTTTTTAAACCATCTGGTCCTCTCCCCACCCTTACCCTACATACCCCCTTCTTTGTCATATGACTGGGGGACACTGTGCTGCAGTCACAAAAGGTAACTGGACTGGGCCCCAGAGCAGCTCTCATCACTTCCCCCTGTGCCTGAGCCCAGAGACTTGCGGGAGAGCTGCAGTCCAGCTGCAGTCTGGCCACGGGTTCCTCCAAGAGCCACTAACTGGCCCATGACCTTGGCCTCATTAGCTTGGCACTATCCACCTGAGCTGCCTGGATCGGGGCCAGCCAGGGAAATTAGCTCAGACCCACAGGCCCCTTGGAGAGGTGTCAGGCAAAAATAGACCAGAGAAAGCCAGCGAATCCTTGAGTGGGCGGACCTGTGGAGGTCATCGGCTCCGGCATCGTCCTAGCTCTCCAGATGGAGGCTGGGGGCAGGGAGGAGATGGGGCCCGGCCAAGGTCATCCTGAGATGACCTTGTGTGGAGCTGAGGGGAGAATGGGGGTCACCAGACTTCCAAAGTCCCATTCTTCCCTCACCTGTGCCTCACATCGGGCTGTGGGCAGGAAGGGGTGGAAGGACAATAAGAATTACAGATAATGAAGCAATTCATCAGAGGCTGTTTGTTGTTTCTGGCAGGGGTGTCAATTGCACAGAAAGAGTAAGAAGAATAGCGAGTGCCTACCTACTCTACTCGGAGAAGGCAGTGGCACCCCACTCCAGTACTCTTGCCTGGAAAATCCCATGGACTGAGGAGCCTGGTGGGCTGCAGTCCATGGGGTTGCTAAGAGTCGGACACGACTGAGTGACTTCACTTTCACTTTTCACTTTCAGCATTGGAGAAGGAAATGGCAACCCACTCCAGTGTTCTTGCCTGGAGAATCCCAGGGACAGGGGAGCCTGGTGGGCTGCCATCTATGGGGTCGCACAGAGTCGGACACGACTGAAGCGACTTAGCAGCAGCAGCAACCTACTCTACTGGGCCCTCTCCCCAAAAGGGATCTGTGTTAGCAGCTGCCCGTGGAACTACACAGGAGATAACCTATGCGCACACTAGCACACACACATGTGTGTCTGTGCATGTGCGCCCATGTGAATTGAGCAATATCCTTGCAAGTAGGGCATTAGATCATCCTACTTTACGTAGGTTGTGTGCCTTGTCTCGCCCAATTCATAACATACCTGGACATCTTTTGTCAGCTGGTTCAGGTGTACCCCCATTTTAATGGCGCCATGGTATTCCATTCTATGGATGAGCTTTAAGGTGTCTAACCAAACCCCAAAAGTAGATGGTTGCAGCATGTGAGTGTGGCTCAGTGTAGCGGAAATGGAAAGTTATAAGAAATAAGTCCACAAAAACAGGTTGTGGGGAAATTGCTATTGGGCTTGGTTATTAGCTATGCAACTTCATGCAAGTGATGAATTTCACTCCTGTATTGAATATCAACTGTTTACCTCATTACCTGTAGAACTTACAATGACTTGCTTGGGGAGCTTGCCATTAGAATTCCATTTACAGTGAAGCCCGGAGATGGTGGCTCAACTGGTAAAGAATCCGCCCACAGTGAGGGAGACCTGGCTTAGACCCCTGGGTTGGGAAGATCCCCTGGAGAAGGGAATGGCTACCCACTCCGGTATTCTGGCCTGGAGAATTTAGGCCATTCTATACAGTCCATGGGGTCTCAAAGAATCGGACACGACTGCGCGTCTTTCACTGCTACTTTGCGGAGATGTTTTAGTTCCGCAGGGCCAAGGCGTCTGGCCCAGAGCCCGTGTCCTGTGCCGGCAAGCTGTGGGAGGTCAGGCTTCCTTCTGTACGAAGTGATGAGCCTTCCCCCACACCTACCTTCTCTAACAGCCCCTTCTCAGTGATTAGATCCTTCTCTCCCAGCTGACCTGCCCCAGGTCCAGGGGCCTCCAAGCTGCATGGGTGAGCTCAGGCCCAGGGCAAGGTGGGAACCTTATTAAGATGAAGAGCCTATTAGTCCAGCCAGTGCTAAACTGGGGCAGGGGCAGGCAGGAGTGGACTGGGGTCTCTGCTCGGAAGCCAGGCATTGTCCAGCCTGACTCCTGTCTGCCTTTGGAAAGCAGCTCAGTTCACCGACTATCTTGAGTGCCTGAGAGGTCACTGTGGGGTCACCATGGTGACTGAAACCATATTTCCTCTTGTATGGATCTTCCACTCTTCACTCAGCTCCTCCTATCTCCCCGCAGCCTAACCTAAGGACCACCTCTGGTTTGGTCAAACCTCCTACTTTTGTGTGTGGTGGGAAGATGCTTCCACAACCATTGCATCAGGACCACTTTGGATGACATATACCTCTCCTCCCATAGCTCACTGCTGGAGCCCTGTGTTCCAGCCTGCCCTGGCTAGGTTTCTTCATCATGAGACTGTTTCCCAGCAGGTCAGCACACATGTGGTGAGTACCCAAAGAAAAAAATGAAAACAGATCCCCACCTCACACCATAAAAAAAAAAAAATCAGTTACAGGTGTAATGTGAAAGGCAAAACTTTAAGACTTTCAGAAGAAAAATACAGAATAATATGTCTATGCTCTTGGGGCAAGGGAAGGATTTCTGAAGACAAGAAAAGCACAAATCATTCAAGATCAATACCTTTGAACGCATACAAATAAATCAGAAGATGAATTTCCCACCATAAATAGAGGAGAAAAAAACAAATTTCAAACTAGATGGAGATATTTTCAACACCTGAGTGACATAAGATTAATCTCTAAAATATAAAAGGCATTCCTCAAATCATTAAGAAAAGACAAACTAAGGGAAAGACAGACAAAAGGCACAAAGAGGCATTCAGACACAATGACCAACAGAGATCATTAAAAACTGAGAAATGGTCATTAAACCACAGTTTGACCTTGTACTGCCTGACCCTTATATTTCACTGCTGCCCCCTGGTGGCTGTGAGGAACCTCAGTTCAGTTCAGCTCAGTCGCTCAGTCATGTCTGACTCTTACCGACCCCATGGACTGCAGCATACCAGGCCTCTCTGTCCATCACCAACTCCCGGAGTTTACTGAAACTCATGTCCATTGAGTCGGTGATGCCATCCAATCACCTAATCCTCATCTCCTTCTCCTCCCACCTTCAATCTTTCCCAGCATCAGGGTCTTTTCCAATGAGTCAGCTCTTAGCATCAGGTGGCCAAAGTATTGGAGTTTCAGCTTCAGCATCAGACCTTCCAATGAATATACAGGACTGACTTCCTTTAGGATGGACTGGTTGGATCTCCTTGCTGTCCAAGGGACTCTAAAGAGTCTTTTCCAGCACCACAGTTCAAAGCATCAATTCTTTGGCGCTCACCTTTCTTTATAGTACAAATCTCACATCCATACATGACTACTGGAAAAACCATAGCTTTGACAAGACAGACTTTTGCTGGCAAAGTAATGTCTCTGCTTTTTAATATGCTGTCAAAGTTGGTCATAACTTTTCTTCCAAGGAGCAAGCGTCTTTTAATTTCATGGCTGCAGTCACCATCTGCAGTGATTTTGGAGCTCCCTCAAAAAAGTATCTCACTGTTTCCATTGTTTCCCTATCTATTTGCCACGAAGTGATATTGATGCTTTTGAACTGTGGTGTTGAAGAAGACTCTTGAGTGTCCCTTGGACTGCAAGAAGACCCAACCAGTCCATCCTAAAGGAGATCAGTCCTGGGTGTTCATTGGAAGGACTGATATTGAAGCTGAAACTCCAATACTTTGGCCACCTCATGCAAAGAATTGACTCATTGGAAAAGACTCTAATGCTGGGAAGGATTTGGGGCAGGAGGAGAAACGGACGACAGAGGATGAGATGGCTGGATGGCATCACCGATTCGATGGACATGGGTTTGGGTAGACTCTGGGAGTTGGTGATGGACAGGGAGGCCTGGCGTGCTGTGATTCATGGGGTCGCAAAGAGTCGGACACGACTGAGCGACTGAACTGAACTGCTGGGATCAGATGTCATGATCTTAGTGCCAACTTTTTCACTCTCCTCTTTCACTTTCATCAAGAGGATCTGTAGTTTTTCTTCACTTTCTGCTATAAGGGTGGTGTCATCTGCATATCTGAGGTTATTGATATTTCTCCTGGCAATCTTGATTCCAGCTTGTGCTTCATCCAGCCCAGTGTTTCTCATGACATCCTCTGCATATAAGTTAAATAAGCAGGGTGACACTCGATGCACTCCTTTCCCGATTTGGAACCAGTCTGTTGTTCCATGTCCAGTTCTAACTGTTGCTTCTTGACGTACATACAGATTTCTCAGGAGGCAGGTCAGGTGGTCTGGTATTCCTATCTCTTGAAAAAATTTCCAGTTGGCTGTGATCCACACAGTCAAAGACTTGGCATAGTCAATACAGCAGAAGTAGATGAGTTTTGGAACTCTCTTGCTTTTTCGATGATCCAACGGATGTTGGCAATTTGATCTCTGGTTCCTCTGCCTTTTCTAAATCCAGCTTGAACACCTGGAAGTTCACAGTTCATATACTGTTTAAGCCTGGCTTGGAGAATTTTAAGCATTACTTTACTAGCATGCGAGATGAGTGCAATTGTGTGGTAGTTTGAGCATTCTTTGACATTGCCTTTCTAAGGGATTGGAATGAAAACCGACCTTTTCCAATCCTGTGGCCACTGCTGAGTTTTCCCAATTTGCTGGCATACTGAGTGCAGCACTTTCACAGCATCATTTTCTAGGATTTGAAATAGCTCGGCTGGAATTCCATCACCTCTACTAGCTTTGCTCGTAGTGATGCTTCCTAAGGCCCACTTGATTTCACCTTCCAGGATGTCTGGCTCTAGGTGAGTGATCACACCATCGTGATTATCTGGGTTGTGAAGATCTTTTTGGTATAGTTTTTCTGTATATTCTTGCCACCTCTTCTTAGTATCTTCTGCTTCTGTTAGGTCCGTACCATTTCTGTCCTTTATCGAGCCAATCTTTGCATGAAATATTCCCTTGATATCTCTAATTTTCTTGAAGAGATCTCTAGTCTTTCCCATTCTATTTTTTCCCTCTATTTCTTTGCATTGATCACTGAGGAAAACTTTCTTATCTCTCCTTGCTATTCTTTGCAACTCTGCATTCAAATTGGTATATCTTTCCTTTTCTCCTTTGCCTTTCCCTTCTTTTCCATTCACAAATATTTGTAACGACTCCTGAGACAGCCTTTTTGCCTTTTTGCATTTCTTTTTCTTGGGAATGATATGATCCCTGCCTCCTGTACAGTGTCATGAACCTTCGTCCATAGTTCATCAGGCACTCTTTTATTAGATCTAATCCCTTGAATCTATTTGTCACTTCCACTGTATAATTGTAAGGGATTTGATTTAGGTCATACCAGAATGGTCTAGTGGTTTTCCCTACTTTCTTCAATTTAAGTCTGAATTTGGCAATAAGGAGTTCATGATCTGAGCCACAGTCAGCTCCCAGTCTTGTTTTTGCTGACTATAAAGAGCTTTTCCATCTTTGGCTACAAAAAATATAATCAATCTGATTTCGGTATTAACCATCTGGTGCTGTCCATGAGTAGAGTCTTCTCTTGTGTTGTTGGAAGAGGGTGTTTGCTATGACCAGTGCATTCTCTTGGCAAAATTCTATTAGCCTTTGCCCTGCTTCATTCTGTACTCCAAGGCCAAATTTTCCTGTTACTCCAGGTATCTCTTGACTTCCTGCTTTTGCATTCCAGTCCCCTATAATGAAAAGGATATCTTTTTGGGGGGTTAATTCTAGAAGGTCTTGTAGGTCTTCATAGAACCATTCAACTTCAGCTTCTTCAGCATTACTGGTTGGGGCATAGCCTTGGATTACCGTGATATTGAATGGTTTGCCTTGGAAACGAACAGAGATCACTCTGTCGTTTTTGAGACTGCATCCAAGTACAGCGTTTCAGACTCTTTTGCTGACTATGATGGCTACTCCATTTCTTCTAAGGGATTCCTGCCCACAGTAGTAGATAAAATGGTCACCTGAGTTAAATTCACCCATTCCTGTCCATTTTAGTTCACTGATTCCTAAAATGTCTATTTTCACTCTTCCCATCTCTTGTTTGACCACTTTCAGTTTGCCTTGATTCATGGACCTAACATTTTAGGTTCCTATGCAATATTGCTCTTTACAACGTTGGACTTTACTTCCATCACCAGTCACATCTACAACTGGGTACTGTTTTTCCTTTGGCTCCATTTCTTCATTCTTTCTGGAGTTATTCCTCCATTGATCTCCAGTAGCATATTGGGCACCTACTGACCTGGGTAGTTCACCTAAGATAGGACCTCACCTGTGGATGTCTCTGCCCACATGCATTTCTCACAAAGGTGGCAGTGGACATGGGGGCTCAGGTAACATTCCTTTAGGTGACTAGAAAAACAGGTTTTTTTTTTTTTTTTAAGGCAGTTCAAAGTCAAGAGAGACCTAACATACTTAGGAGCCAGAGGAGCAAGTGCAGGAGGACAAGCATTGGCAGGCCAGATGTGGAAGTAGCAGGAAAGAACCACACAAGGCTTGTGAACAGCGCTGTGTCAGCAGAAGCGTCTCCCCATCAATGGGGAGGCAAAAGGCAGCCTTGCTCATCAAGGAAAGGAAAATGGCTTATCCGAGATCTCAGAGATATAAAGAAAAATAGAAGCCCAGGTCTGACTCTAAAGTTGGGATCTTCACCATCCTGATTTATGTCCAAGGGGAAGGGGGTGGGAGGGGGGCTGAAACACCAAGGTCCAAGTTCTCTCTCCTCTGCTTCCCTAGGATAGAGGTCATGGGGCACCCTGGACCCTGGAGAGCCTGTGAAAGGACAGGAAGAGCGAATGGTATGATTCTATCAGAAGAGCACTTGGCCATTTGCAATTCATTTACTTTTTTATCATGTGATTTTTCTGAAGAGGGGCAGAGTTATTATTTTTATTATGTAGATAGGGAAACAGGCAAAGGCAGGGATGCGACTTCTCCCAGATCACACAAGTTAGCAAAAGAAGTAAGGCTCAAAAATCATTTCAGACAAGCTCCTGACAAGCGGACTCTCCTGCAGGCAACAACCACACACTCTAGACCTGGTACAAAGTACAAAACACAAAAGTGCAGAGTGCAGAACCGCCACGTGAGGGCTCAGGAGAAGCAGAACAGGAAGACTTTGAGGAGAGTCAAACACAGATTGAATGATGGGCAAAGGATGAGACAGTCATTTTTTGTGGATTTCCCTTGAAGGCAGCTGCAGTTCTTGGACGGATAGAAGTGACTGAAATTCTGATAAGTCTGCTACCCTTCTGGCCTGAAAAAACCCCAAGGACAGAGCCCAGAATTGCCAGCAATCCTCAGCCCTCCCCAGCATCAGGCTCTTTTCCAGTGACTCGCCTCTTCACATCGGGTGGCCAAAACATTCATTCCGCAAGAACCCCATGAACATGAACAGTCCGAACCGGATGAGAAGGTGGTGCACTTACTGTCGCGTGTGGGGTGCTTGGACCCAGAACAGGGTGAGGAGAGTCATTTTGTTGGTCGGAGAAGAGGGCACGTGTGCATCCAGGAAGCACTCAATCTGGAGCCTCTTGACCTGAGACTTTCCCGCAGGGTCCAGGTCCTTATTACCCGTTCATCCTTCTCATCCTTCAGCCTGACCTACTGGTCCAAGAATACAGTCTCCCAAGCCAAGCTCTCCTGTGTCCTGGGATTTTGACTCTGAGATTCTAGGTGCCAGGACCTAAGCCCCGCTGCTGGCAAGGGCCTCAGGGGACAGACCGTGAGCTCCTGGAGGGGGCCCAGACCTGCTTCCTGTGCTTCCTGAACTGTGCAGGTTTGGGGGCTTCTTTCCTTTCTCTGACCTGCCCCGGTTCCCTCCAGTGGGCCCTCTTCTGTGCTCACTTAGCCAGATGCAGTTTCTGTTGCTCAGAACCACAGGAATCTCACCTGAGACAGGGGTCATGATGGGATGGGAGCCTGTTAGGTGCTCACATGCTCCACAAGGAAACAGAAAGTTGGTGCCCCATGGAGCAGGCCCGTGAGGGTGAGAGCAACACCCAGATGCTCCCCTTTCCTCCCTGGACTGGAGGAGCCTGAAGCCATTCCATGAAGGCTCCTCAGAAGATCGTGGCAGGTGCAAGCCCAGATGGGTGACCAGGTCAGAGCATGGCCTTGTATGGGCCTTCCCTCCTTCCTGCCCACTCTCCCCAGCCCCTCAGTCCTGCCTCCGGGGATGGAGTGAGCCTGGCCTCCACCTCTCCCTTCAAGGGACCTGAAGCTCCAACAGAATACTTTGGGCTGCCTGTTTTATTGAATGCAAGTCCATATTTCCAACACACAGTGAGGCCAAACAATACCAAAATGTTGGAGTTTGGAACTGAAGAAGGTTCATTGCAGTGCCATGCAAAGAAATGGGTGGCTCGTGCCTTAAAAATCCCAAGCTCCCCGAAGCTCTCAGCAAAGCCCTTTTATGAGAAAGGTAAGCGAGGGGCCTGATTAGTTGTTGCAACCTTCTTGGTGTCAGAGCCTTTTCTTGATGTCAGGTCATGATACTCCTGTGAACCTCCAGCAAAACAAATTATTCTCTTTTATGATAAGAAATAGCAAGGTCCCAAAGCTCAGTCTTCACCCTCTGAGGTCCAGGCTCTGGCCAAGAGGAGAGGGGAAGCTCCTGCAGGAGTCCTGGTGAAATGTGAAGGCAGCCTGGGTGAGACTTGTGCTCTCTCTCTGCCCCTCTGTTTACGGCTGACCGTCTCGCACACCTGACACAAGCCCTCTGCTCTCAATCACCCTTGGGTGCCCCCTGTCCATTTTGGTCCCTGGGGCTGGAGGAGGAGTATCTCCATACTCAGCCCAAGTCAGATGACACGGCCTCCCCTAGGCATCCCATGGGGCCTGGGGGCTCCAGGGTCTGAGGGAAACGACTGGATGGGAGCCCAGTGGGCAGGCACGAGGACCCATGGAGGATGTGCGCCCTGAGATCCTGGGAGACATGCTCCCGGGGAAGGAGGTCAGGCATCTGGAGCCCAGCTGAGCCCCTCAGTCAATGCAAGGAAGCCTCAGTGAATCAGCTCGTATTTATTGAACCAGAGTCTGGAGAACAAAAGGTGGGGAGAGACAAAGGAACCTGAAATGTCTTACCCAGCCCCACCCATAGCTGAAGAAGAAACCGAGGGTCTGAGAGGCTGCCTCTCTTCACCTCAGGCTGGTTGATCACCTTGACACACCACAAAGTTCCTTGATCAGTTGTTGCCTTCTGGTGTCATTGTTTCTTTCTTTTGTAATTTTTTTTTTTTTTTTAATCAACCTCTGTTTCACACAGCATTTGGAATTTCATAGGAACTTCATTAGTCACTCAGTGTATCCTGGTCCCAAATATCACCTGCATCTTGACAAATGTTCCACCCACTGAGTATTCATCGCTGCCGCCACCACCACCACCACCATCTTCATCAAGAAGTCACTGCCTAACTAAGATAAATGTGCTGGGATCAAAGGTGCATTGATGCTGGAGAAGGAGGGCTAGAGACCACCACCAGGGGGAGACTCTTCTTGCTGGACAGCAAACCCTGGGGAGGGCGATAGAGGAGCCCAGGCTACTTCTCCTGGATCCCAGCTATGGTTCCTCTTTGACTTTCTCCCATTTTAAAGCCTTTCATATTCCTGGCCTCTCGTTGTTAGTTGCCGTGCAATGAGGGAACTCTGCCCGCAATGTGTTCTTTAGTCCAAAATAAGTGGTTTCTCCCCTCCAATCACTCACTAGTCCCCCTCCTCCCTTAGTCTAGGCCCCAGGCTCCTTCCTTGTCTCTCCCCTCTTCCACCTGTATGCATTCCTCCCCTGCTGTGCTCAGCTGCAGAAATGCCAGATTCCTAACACCCAGCTCCGTCAGTGTTGTCTCCCCTCCTTTCCCCTCTAACAAGGTGCTCTCAACCTTGGTCTCACGTGTGTCTCTGGTTCCTGTACTGCTCTGGGGGTGGGGGAGTCGGGCCTTACTTCAGCCGCTCATAGGTCTGTATGACCTGCTTAAACTTCTCCTCCAGCTCCCTGGCCGGCTGCCTCAGCTTCTCAGCCAACTCTGTCTTTGCCCCCTCATGTAAGTGCACTGACTCTTTTACCAGGAAGCCCACATCCACTAGAAGGGAGAGTCCTGCAAAGCTTCCAGCAATATCCAGGTCTTTTTGGTCATTGCCAGAGCCATGCCTTTGAAAGCTTCACTCACCTCCTTGCTGGTTTGGACAGAGACTTGCACAGTGCTCGTGAAGCTTTTAGCATGGGCTGCTGAGAGTTGTCTTTCACCAGCTTTGCAGCATGGACATTTTTCCTAACCCCTTTCATGGATTTGTAGACTTTTGCCATAGAAAAAGCGATCCCTAGTGCACACAGACATCGAGCTCCCACAGACACCTTTCTTTGATGCTAGTTGACAACAGCCCACTGGCTTCCATTTCTGCTGATGACCTACTAAAGTGTTCCACGATGCTGGTGGACACAGTGGTCACCACAGCTGCTGCTCCCAGCCCTAACCCAATGGTCGAGAGCGCCACCTGGCCCCTGCTGTCAGGGGTGCCAGAGCCAGGCCAAGGGTGTTCAGAGCACCAGACACAGTGCCGGTAGAGCTGGCCACCACCTTGAAGATGGTACAGTCCCTGTGTGACTTGTCAACCCTGTCTGCAAGTGCTTAGAGCTTTATGCTCTCTTCCAGCTCCTTTTTCACCGAAGAAACTCCTTTAAAAACCTCTCCCTGTCTAGCAGGTCCTGTTGGAATCTCTCTTGGTCTTCCATAGCCAAGTCTGTCTTCAACTCATTCAGAAATTCATGCAATGCCTCCACTTCTTCCCTGTAACAAGGAACATCAAGGGATTAAGAAAGACACTTTGCTTGTCTGTAAAATAAGCTGAATGGATCTATTCTGCATAAACCACAGAGATTTTATTATAAATGACAAGGGAAAATTTTTGCAAATGTAAATTATTTTCAACATTAAACACATGTTTGTACCTCATGGATACTCCATTATTCAATCATGAAATAAACAAGCAAAAGCCATTTTAAGATAGTCTTAAGAGAGGTATTTGATAAAAATGCTCAGAGGCAGGTCAACAGCGTCACTTCCAAAGGACTTGTGGGTGGAAAGTCCACAGAGAAACTAACACAAGTGGGATTGGGGGAGAAAACCTTCATTCAAGGGCCTTAGTGTGCAGTGAGGAGTCAACCTGCTCTTTGCCCTTGGCAACTGGGAAGTGGCCCCTAAGCTCCTGGAATATTCTGGCTGATAGGAGTGTGCTTGACTGCTTGGGCCTTTGGCAACTGGACAGTTTGACAAAGTGACATACAATGGTGGCTTCGGGTCATGTAATATCTGCACTGCCCTCCAGAGGAGCTGGACACTAGGGCATTAGTCTGACCTCTGGGAGTACTCAGAGACAACAGGCCAGGGTATTAGTAATTTGTTTTTAATTTTTTAGCTTGGAAATCACAGTAATAGACAAATAAAGCATCACGATAATAAATAAGACTGAGGCCTGGACCTATTCTCATTCAACATCACAAAAGGGCTTTTGTTGTCGTGCATTTAAAATTCTTTAACTCCGAATTAACTTACTGGCAACTAACAGAAAAGAAAGACTATGACAATATGAAGAGAGGCACAAATTGAGCACTGCAGACATTGCACAGATAAGCAAAATACACAGTACACATACCCAGAGCTTTCCAGAAATCGCATCCTATGACAGCTCCCCAACTTACTTGATGCTATATTTCAGGCAAAATGAACATTTTAAAAAACGTCACGATTTGTTTTGAGCAGGGTGAGCACCCCTGGGGCAGTGCTCTGTGCGCCCTGCCTCACACTGAATCCAGGGCAGTTACTCGTCCTGAGGACAATGGAAGCTTCATGTGTGAAACCCGCCCAGACGCTGTCTGGGAGCTGATGGAACCTGAATTCCGCTCTGCAATAAACTGTAACTGGAATCCTGATATCCTTCAGTGCCCAGCACCCTGACCTCTCGGGGGCCACCAGCCTAACTCACACCTTACCTGGCGACAGCGTCACATACCTGCACCCTAAGGCCGTGTGCAACTTTATGGAAACTCTAAAGATTCAAGAGACTTGAGGAAACACCCGTCTGAACGGCTGAGCCTGAAGAGACTGGCACTTGCACAGCTGGTGGAGGAAATGTTTTCCTCTTGTTGGGGATGCGTGAGGCTCCTCAGAATCCCTCAAATGACACACAATTGCAGCCACTCACTGTGACCCTGGAGGGCTCCCTGAGCCACACGGCCTTCCACTGTCAGGGCGGCTCCACGTAGACTAGAAGAGGGTCCCAGATGGAGGGAGACGCCAGGTCCCAGGCAGGGTGTGCAGACACGGTCACCCAGGGCCCTCTAGCCCAGCTTGAGGGGATCCCATCAGGAGGGAAGAAATGTCCCCCTCCCATTCAGGGGACCTCTGCCAGGGTCACAGCCCCTTCAGTTCTGTGTCCTCGGGGCCCACTGTCCTCACTCTAGTCCTGGTCCTGCTGCCTAAGCCTGCCTACTAGTCCCCCAGCCTGAACCCTCTGCTCCACTCTGACCCCTGGAGGAGGCCTGCCAGGAGGAAGCTAGCCTGAGGTGGGGGGATGTGGGAAACATTCCTGATGCACCCATGTAGGTTACCTGGACAAACGGGCCTCAATCACAAAATTCTCCTGGGTTTTGACTTCAGTGAGCAGGTCTTGCAGCTCTTCGTTGCTTACTCTCTTCTAGATATACTCAATGATATCCTCAAAAAAGCTTTTACCCTAACTGGATAAAAGACTAGGATGAGAAGAAATTATGGTGTAATGTAAATGGTAAATAGTACTGAGCATAAACTGGTTAAAGTTAATCTTCCTGAGCAGCAGTCACCTGGGGGTACTCGTGATGGATTCACCTGGGGTTATGGGTGGACTGTGTCCAACCGCCCCAATCATATGTTGAAGCCATAGCCTCACCCCCACCTCAATGAGTCTATTTGAAGATAAGGTCTTTAAGGTGGAAATTACAGTGAAATGAGGTCATAAGTGTGGGGCCCAAATCCAAGATGATTTGTGCCCTTATTTGAAGAGGAAGAGATACCAGCTCACTACTCTCTCTGTCTATCCTGCAGCATGAAGGGTTGTTAATTTTTTTTCTTTTTCCTGTTTTAGTAAGAGTGAAAGGAACCCAGGTCTCATATGGAGGGATCCCAGAGCACTAAATCTGTTTGTTTATTGATTGGGGTGTGGGTGGGTACGGGAAATGACAGAGAACTTGGTTATCTGCAGAGGTGTTTGAGGTCAGTAGAGCCAGGACCTGCCTGAGGTATCAGACCTGGTTCAGTTCAGTTGAATTCAGGTCAGTTGCTCAGTCATGTCTGACTCTTTGCGACCCCATGAATCACAGCCTGCCAGGCCTCCCTGTCCAAAGCCAACTCCCGGAGTTCACTCAAACTCATGTCCATTGACTCGGTGATGCCATCCAGCCATCTCGTTCTCTGTCATCCCCTTCTCCTTCTGCCCCCAATCCCTCCCAGCATCAGGGTCTTTTCCAATGAGTCCGCTCTTTGCGTGAGGTGGCCAAAGTATTGGAGTTTCAGCTTTAACATCAGTCCTTCCAATGAACACCCAGGACTGATCTCCTTTAGGATGGACTGGCTGGACCTCCGTGCAGTCCAAGGGACTCCCAAGAGTCTTCTCCAACACCATACTTCAAAAGCATCAATTCTTCAGCACTCAGCTTTCTTCACAGACCTGGTAAGCACATGCTTATATATGACATCCCTGGGTGGGTGTGGTGACACAGCTTGGAGGGAGAGGTGATTCTGGGGGAGGGGGAGTTTTGCACCTGGATCTAACACAGTCTAGGTAGAGGGGACAGTTCCACACTCAGCAGGACCTACTGTGTGGCCCAGGCCACAGAGCACATTACATTTCATCCTCATAACAATATAGGGAAATATTCTTCTCATTTTACAGGTGAGGTCAGATAACTGTGCTCCAGATCACACAAAGGGGAGGCGACAAAGGCCAAACTGGGGTTCAGTTCAGGGTCCACTGATCCTTGCAGAGCAGCTGGGCAGGTGGCAGAGAGAGAGTTGGAAGAAATAGCCTCTGTGGTGATGCCCCAGGTATGGGAGCACGAGGAGGCTCGGACCAAGAGAGAGGGCAGGAGAAGCTTCAGGGATGCTGCGGGACCTCCGCTCCCTGCCCTGTCTGGTCTTGGGGCCTCCCTCTGCTGTCCCCTCTGGCTGTGGGCTGTTCTGGCCTCACTTCTGAGTCATGAGCTGGGATCTGAGGGACTGGGAGGGAGAAACCAAGCACCTTGGCATGGCTCCCAGAGAAGAGGGCCAGAAAGGAGGCTAGGGACAGACCCCAGGGTTGGGGAAGTCCCCTTGGCCTCCATGGGACACGAGGATGCTTATCTATTCCCTTCTGATTCTTGATTCTTCTCTAGGTTAATTCAGATAGTTGGCAGCATCTCAGTTCTGGGTCGTAAGTAGGAACCACCTAAACAAGCGACAGCTGACTACCTGAGCAGTCCCGGAGGTCTTTTGGGTTCATGGCAGTAGCAGGATCTCAGAGATCTCCTTTCAGCTCCTTGTCTGCGTCAGGCTAGAAGGAGGTGTGGCTTCACCCTTGGGAAGGAAAAACAGACTGCAGGCTCCATCATAAGTGAGCAGTGACTGCAGGGAGCAGCGAGGGGTTTGGTCTCCAGCGGCTTCCACTAGGACAGCCACCAGTGCCACCATGGACTTAGCCCAGCGTGCTTCTCTGTCCCCTGGGCTCTGCTGGCCACTAGTTAAGGAAAGTTACTCATCCTCCCACTGCTCTCTCCACCCTGAGTTAGAGTCCTGCTCTCCTGTTGGGGCACAAGGAGAAGGTAATCAGACAGGAGACAGCCATCTGCGAAGTTATAGGGGCAATAAAACCAGACACAGAAGAACAGATAGGAGGGGATACTCTGGAAATTACGTGAGGGAACACTTGTGTGTACTAACTGGTAATAACTAATATTGATTCATTGTCTATGACATGCAGGCTCCTGAAACTCACCTAAAATTAGGTCAGCCCAAGTTTTCATGCTGGTTCCAGAGCCTGGTCTTTCCGATCTACATCCCACATTTGTGATGACTATGCCCTATGCCTTTTTTAATATAAAAATATTTATTCGTAGACATGTTTATTAACAAATGAGTGTTTTCATTCTAAAATGATGTCTTGCTCCCTGTGCTCCAGTCTCTGCTTTAATAAATTTCCTGATGCTGCAGCTCCCACAGCCCAAGCCCTCCTAGCTTCTGCAACAGCCTTTATCCTACAAGGGCCTGAAGTCCCTCCGACCCTACCCAATCCCTGAAGTTCTGCCCTGGGTGGCTGAGGACCCCTGATGGTGCCCAGTCCTCTCTGCTGTCATCCCCTGACTGTTGAACTTTTAGGCTGTTTCTAATTATTTATGTAAATAATAGTGCAAAGAACATCTTTCTTGTAGAAAAGTTTGCCTTCATTTGATAATATTTCTTTAAGCTATTTCTGGAAGTAAAATGACTGAGTCTGAGGGTATCAATACGTAAAAATTTTTCATACCTAGAGCCACACTGTTATGCAAAGAAACTACCAATCTATATTTAGACTCATGATATAGGAGAGTGCCATCCCTTCAATCTTGTCAGTTCTCAGTTGTCTTTTTTTTTTTTTTTTTTTAAGCAGATCTTTATATTGAGAGATTTTCTTTTGGTTCTGGTTGTAAATATCATGTGCTTGGAGGTAAAGAAAGAAAGCAAATGTTGATTATGTTTAATCCTTTTTTAGAAGGCAAAAGAGCATTTATCAACTACCCCTCCTGAGACCTGACTGAAATGATAAAGATCATTATTGATATAGCAACAGCTATTGATGAGAGCCTCAGGTGTTTCTGATTTTGCTCTACACTTCAGTTGCTCTAAGATTTTATAAATTATAACGTATATTATTCCAATAACCCTGAGGTGTGTACTATTGTATCCCTGTTTGAAGATAAGGAAACTGAAGCATAGATGTTATGTGTTTCGCCCAAGGTCAGAAATCTTGTTCATGGTAGACTGGGATCCGATTCACTCTATGGGCTCAAGATGCCATACCTGGCCTCTCCTCAGTTCAGTTCAGTCCTTCAGTCCTGTCTGACTCTTTGCAACCCCATGGACTGCAGCATTCCAGGCTTCCATGTTCATCACTAACTTCCAGAGCTTGCTCAAACTCATGCCCATTGAGTCGGTGATACCATCCAACCATCTCATCCTCTGTTGTCCCCTTCTCCCCCCTCCTTCAATCTTTCCTAGCATCAGGGTCTTTTCCAATGAGTCAGTTCTTTGCATCAGGTAGTCAAAGTATTAGAGCTTCAGCTTCAGCATAAGTTCTTCCAATAAATATTCAGGACTGATTTCCTTTAGGATTGACTGGTGTGAACTCCTTGCAGTCCAAGGGACTCTCAAGAGTCTTCTCCAGCACCATCGTTTGAAAGAATCAATTCTTCAGTGCTCAGCCTTCTTTATGGTCCAACACTCCCAGCCATACATGACTACTGGAAAAACCATAGCTTTGACCCGACGGACCTTTGTTGGCAAAGTAATGTCTCTGCCTTTTAATATGCTGTCTATGTTGGTCATAGCTTTTCTTCCAAGAAGCAAACATCTTTTAATTTCATGGGTGCAGTCACCATCTGCAGTGATTTTGGAGCCCAGGAAAATAAAGTCTGTCACCGTTTCCATTGTTTCCCCATCTATTTGCCATGAAGTGATGAGGCCAGATGCCATGATCTTAGTTTTTTGAACATTGAGTTTTAAGCCAGTTTTTCACTCTCCTCTTTGACTTTGATCAAGAGGTTCTTTAGTTCTTCTTTGCTTTCAGCCATAAGGGTGGTGTTATCTGCATATCTAAGGTTATTGATATTTCTCCCAGTAATCTTGATTCCATCTTGTACTTCATCCAGCCTGGCATTTCTCATGATGTACTCTCCATATAAGTTAAATAAGCAGGGTGACAATATGTAGCCTTGATGTACTCCTTTCCCAGTTTGGAACCAGTCTGTTGTTCCACGTCCAGATCTAGCTGTTGCTTCCTGACCTGCATACAGATTTCTCAGGAGGCAGGTCAGGTGGTTTGGTATTCCCATCTCTTGAAGAATTTTCCAGTTTGTTGTGATCCACACAGGCAAAGGCTTTAGTGTAGTCAATGAAGCAGAAGTAGATGTTTTCTGGAATTCTCTTGCTTTTTCTATGATCCAGTGAATGTTGTCAGTTTGCTCTCTGGTTCCTCTGCCTTTTCTAAATCCAGCTTGAACATCCGGATTTTCTCTGTTCACATACTGTTGAGGCCTAGCTTGGAGAATTTTGAGCATTACCTTGCTGGTGTGTGAGATGAGTGTAATTGTGTGGTAGTTTGAACAGTCTTTGACATTGCCTTTCTTTCTGATTGGAATGAAAACTGACCTTTTCCAATCCTGTAGCCACTGCTGAACTTTCCAAATTTGCTGGCATACTGAGTGCAGCACTTTGACAGCATCATCTTTTAGGATTTGAAATAGCTCAGCTGGAATTCCATCACCTCCACTAGCTTTGTTTCTAGTGATGCTTCCTAAGGCCCACTTGACTTCACATTCCAAGATGTCTGGCTCCAGGTGAGTGACCACACCATTGTGGACATCTGGGTCATTAAGAACTTTTTTGTATAGTTCTTCTGTGTGTTCTAGGCCAAAGGACCAGAGCACCCCCAAAATCCCCTTCCTTCTCGGGTATCCAGTCACATCTCAGGAGTCCACATCCTGAGCTGAGCCCACCTGAGCAGGTGTCACCCTCCCTCTGCACTGTTTAGGGGCCCCGGGGGATGGGAGGAAGCCCTCAGACACACCTGCCTCCATATCCAGGCTCTGCCCCTGCTTAACCTGCTGCCTCAGACCCTGACCTCACCTCTCTGAGCTTCCATTTCCCTTCTTCTGTCAATTAGTGGCAATCATCCTTTTCTCAGACATGCATCCTGAGGATGGGGAGTTAGGCGGAGTCTTAACCCCCTGCTTACCCAGGAGTCTTCCTCTGCCTGAGTGTGAACAAGATCCAGTTGTTCTCAGCTCTGCAGATGCAGTCACCAGCTGTGCATCTCTTCAATAAACCGCACACACCCTCTGGGCCCAGATATACACCAGGAAGCAAAAGGGAAAGTGAAAGCCCTCATGTCTGAGTCATTCAGGCCTGCCCACCTACAGGGCCCCACCCTGGGCTATTGCCCCCTCCCTGTTGACCCCTTAGAAAAACAAGCTCAGCTCTGACAAGCCAGGTCCTTCTTGGCTCAGCACATCCTACCCTGGATCTGTGAAGGAAGACCTGCCACCAACAGAGCGTGAGGCCCTTGGCAAATCACTCTCCCACCCTGTGGGCTTCTTCCCAGCCCCTCCCTCTCTCCCCCTTTCCCATGTGATACCTGCCTGACTTGCTGATGTTGCTCTGGCCAATGGGGTAAAGGTTGCTGTCCAGGTCTTTGATCTAGAAGAGGAGAGCTGGATGCTTACCCCATACCACACCCCACTCCCCGCAGCAGTACCCACCACTGAGCTCTGGAGCAAGGCCAAGGCTGGGCGAGGAGCCTGGAGTCAGGGTCAGTCCTGCTTCACTATGAGCAGGCTTTTCCAGATACAGGGAAACAGGACCTGGGGGTATAGTGGAGAAGGGGTTGGGAAGGGAACAAGTTGTGGTCAGCAAAGGGGAAGTAATGAGTTAGACTTGCAGACAAACACAGAACCTCAGCCCTGAAAGAATCTTACATCTGGGTGTCTCTGCCCACGTGCACTTCTACTAAAGGTCACAGTGGACATCAGGGTTCAGGCAGCTTTACCGTAGGTAAATAGAGAAAAGCTTTTCTAATTTTTTATGTTTAACAGGTAATGTAAGTCAAGAGTGGGTTTAGCAGCCTTCGGAGACAGAGGAGCTAAGCAGCAGAGGCTGAGCATGGTGCAGCCACAGGCAGGAGAGCTGGCTGGGACTACACGTGGTTTGGAAGCAGGGCTGTGACAGAACAAGTCTCTTATCACCGATTGTCACTGACAGGGAGATGGGGCCCAGCCCAGCTCATCACTCATCTGAGTGTAAACACTTGGAAGATATTCTGTGCAAGCAACACAACTTGCTGAAAAGAAGCAGCTTTAGTGTAAATACTGACCTCTGCAACTTAGAACAACACTGCTCAGTTAGGTTTAAGCCCCAGGAACAAGCCAACAGGAGGCTGTGTGCAGCTGGTGTGAAGGCGGCTCTGTGAATTGCAAGGTACCTTTGAGACATGGGAGCAGCAGCTTAAAACCACCCAGTGCCAGGGCCTGCAGAGAAACTAGAAACCACACCAGAGGCCCTGCTGGGAGGGACTCGGGTCCTGGGTGGTGGGCACGTGAGTGTGGCACAGACCCCTGCCAGTCTCTCCCCACATGGGACAGGACAGCAGGTGGCGACAGACAGCCACGTGACCTGGGCTCCGGGAAGGCAGGTACACTGGCCCGGACCCAGGACAGCTGTGCTACAGAAACACCACGTGCTTGCTTCACTTCCTCCTGGGACAGGACACCCTGTGTCCTCCCGACCAGTCAGCTCAACCTGGATGCAGGAAAGAGGCTGGAAGCACACAGAGGCCCCTCCCCGGACAGTCCTTCCCAGGCAGGGGACGTGGCCACGTTTCTGGACCCGGGGCCCAGCTTCCTCCTGTTCTCCGTGGGGGTGATACCACCTGCTCTCAGAGGTGCAGTGAGGATCCGATGAGGATCCAGGTGACAGTGCTGTCACCGCGATGGCCCAGCCCAGGCTCCACAGGAGTGAATTTCCCTGCAGGAAAGAGGAACAGGGAGTGGGATCCCAGTGAAGACTGGTATCAGGGGAGCAATATTCCTGGAGGTCGGGTCCCTACTGCACCTCCCTGTTGCCTGCACATGTATAACATACATGCAGAGTACTGAGAAAGGGGCTCAACAGAGCAGGAGAAGCACTGGTATCGCGCTGGGGCCCTTCACCCCTGACATCCCTGCGACATGCACCAGGTGGAGGGGATTCGTGTTTGTCTCCAGCTGGGGAAGTGAGTGGTGCACCTACTGTCGTGCGTGGGGTGCTTGGACCCAGAACAGCGTGAGGAGAGTCATGTCTGTTGGTCTGGGCAGAGGGCACACGTGCATCTAGGAAGCACTCCATCTGGAGCCTCTTGACCTGAGACTTTATCCCCAGGGTTCAGGGTCCCTGTTACCCATTCATCTTCCTCATCCTTCAGCCTGACCTACTGGTCCAAAAACATAGTCCCTGGACCCAAGCTATTTTGTGTCCTGAGAATTTGACACTGGGATTCCTGGTGTCTGGACCTAAGGCCCCTGCTGGCAGGGGCCTCAGGGGACAGACCGTGAGCTCCTGCAGGGGGACCTGTCCTGCTTCCTGTACTTCCTGAACTGTGCGAGTTTGGGGGTTTCTTTCCTTTCTCTGACCTGCCCTGCTTCCCCCAGCACCCTCTTCTGTGCTCACTTAGTCAGACTCAGTTTCTGTTGCTCAGAACCACAGGGATCTCACCTGACACAGGGGTCACTGTGGAATTGCATCCACCACACACTGAGCTCAGTGGGGTCCAGCTCTAAGGGTTCAGGGAGACATGGGGGTGGACACTGAATGGTTCTGTATCCAGTGCCTGAAACCCTGCCCAGAAGTCTGTGCAGGATGGGAATTCTCCAGGAACTGATGAAGAAATGAACTCCTATTTCTGAAGGTCAGGCAGGCGATGGCCATGACTGCTGATGGTTCGATCCCTGAGTTGACCCTTCTCCAGATCCCCTGGAGAAGGAAATGGCAACCCACTCCAGTATTCTTGCATGGAAAATCCCATGGATGGGAGAGGCTGGCAGGCTACAGTCCATAGGGTCACAAAGAATCAGACATGACTGAGCGACTTCACTTTGCTTTTTTTCTTGCTGACATCTTCAGGAAGGAATGGAAGGGCCAGTTGAAGCCTCAGGGAAACACGGGCTGAGAGGGAGCCTGAGGCACTGAGGAAAGTCTTCCAAGGAAGGTTTGGACAAAAGTGCAGAGAGGGCTCTGCAGCACGTGGGGAGGGTCTTAGGAGACGTGCTGGGACCATTTCCAGGTCCTGGGTCTCTGGCTTCCTGCCCTGGGCTCCAGGCATTGGAGCCAGTTAGGTGCTCACATGCTCCACACATGGAAACAGAGAGTTGGTGCCCTGTGGAGCAGGCCCGTGGGGGTGAGAGCCAAACCCTGATGCTCCCCTTTCCTCCCTGGAGAGAAGGAGACTGAGGCATCCCATGAAGGCTCCTCAGAAGGTCCTGGCAGGTGCAATCCCAGATGGGTGACCATGTCAGAACATGGCCTTGGATGGACTTTCCCTCCGTCCCTGCTCCCATCTCCCAGCCCCTCAGTCCTACCCCTAGGGATGGAGTGAACCTGGCTTCCAGCTCTGCCCTCAGGGGCCCCCAGGCTCTTGCATGCTGCTTTGGTCTACAGTTAAGTTTGGCATCTGTGCTCAGAGTCATGGGCAGCCAGAGAAAAGCTGGAGGCAGGTACTGCAAAGGTCAATATACTTAAGGGTCATTCTAGCCCTGTGTGGGGAGTAGATGAGTGGGGCAGGGCAGTACCCAAGGTAAATACAGAAAGGCCGTTCTGGAAGCTCCTGCAGAAGTCCTGGTAAAACATGAAGGCAGTCTGGTTGAGGCATGTGTTGTCTCTCTCTCCCCTCTGTTTATGGCTGACCCTCTCTCATACCTGCACACAAGCCCTCTGCTCTCAATCACCCTTGGGTGCCCCGTGTCCATCCTGGTCCCCAGGGCTAGAGGAGGAGCATGCCCAAGCTCAGATCAAGTCAGATGACACGGGTATCCCCAGGCATCCCACGGGGCCTGTGGGGATCCAGGGTCTGAGGGAAACGATTAGATGGGAGCCCAGCAGGCAGGCAGGAGGAGCCATGGAGGATGTGCTCCCTGAGATCGGGGTGACAGCCTCCTGGGGAAGGAGGTCAAGCATCTGGAGCCCAGCTGAGCCCCTCAGTCAATGCAAGGAAGCCTCAGTGAATCAGCTCATATTTATTGAACCAGAGTCTCGAGAACATGAGGTGCAGAGAACCAGAACCACCTGAAATATCTTATCCAGCCTCACCTCCAGCTGAAGAAGAAACCGAGGGTCAGAGAGTCATGTCTGTTGGCCCCAGGCTGTTTCATCTCCTGACACACCGAAAAGTTCCTTGACCTGTTTCTGCCTCCTTGTTTCATCCTTCTTTCTTTCTTTTAATCAACCTCTGTTCCTCCTCCACATTTGGATTTTCATGGAAACGTCACTGGTCTCTCGGTGCACTCTGGACCCAAAGAGCTCCTGGCAACGTGTCAGATGTTCCATCCACAGTGTTGTCACACCACTGCTGCCACCAACATCATCACCACCATCGTCATCAAGAAGCCACTGCCTGAAGATCTACACAGACAATTCTTCTTGAAGACGTACAGATGGCCAGCAGGTACGTGAAAACATACTCAACATCACTAATTATTAGAGAAATGAGAATCAAACTACAATAATTTATCTCCCCTACAGTGATCACAGGGGCCATCACCTACATCTACAATGCTCTGAGGCTGTGGAGAAAAGGGAACCCTCCTACACTGTTGCTGGGAATGTAAATTGGTGCAGCCACTATCGAAGGCCATATGGAGTTTTCTTAAACAACTAAAAATAGAGCTACCATATGATTTAGCAATCTCACTTCTGGGCATATTTCTACAAAAAAATTAAAGCTCTAATTTGAAAAGATACACATACCCTGATGTTCATAGCAGTACTATTCATAACGGCCAAGACACGATATTAACCTAAATGTCTGTTGACAGATTAATGAGTAAAGCAAATGTGGTATATGTATACATACCATGGAATCCTACTCAGCCATAAAGAAGAATGAAATAATATTATATGTAGCAATAAATATGGATCTACAGATTATCATACTGAGTGAAGTAAGTCAGACAAATATGTGATATTAACTTATATGTAGAATCCAGAAAATAATATAAATGACAAAATGAATAGAAACAGACTCATAGACATAGAAAACAAACTTTTTACCAAAGTTTTAGGGGGATAGGTAAATTAGGAGATGGGATTAGCAGATACACACCAATAAACAAGGGACTGCCTACTGTAGTAGCAAAGGAACAGTATTCAATATCTTGTAATAAACTATAATGTAAAAGAATAAAAACGAATATAGATACACACATGCTCAGACGTTCTGCTGTGTCTGACTCTTTGCAACCCCATGGACTGTAACATGCCAGGCTCCACTGTCTGGGATTTCCCAGACAAGAATATTGGAGTGGGGTGTCATTTCAACCTCCAGGGAATCCCTACCCAGGAATCAAACCTGTGTCTCTTGCTTAGCAGACACATTCTTTACCACTAGCGCCACCTGGGAAGCCCAGATAAATACATAGATACCTGTATAATTGAAGCACTTTGCTGTATAACTGAAATTAACAGAATATTGTAAATCAATTATCCTTCAATAAAACAAACAAACGAAAGAAGTCACTCCCTAAGTAAGACACATCAGCTAGGGCCAAAGGTGAGTTGATGTTGGAGGAGAGGTCTAGAGACCACCACCAGGGGAAGACTCTTCCTGCTGGGACATCACAGCCTGTGGAGGGCGATAGAGGAGCCCCTGCTACTTCTGGATCCCAACAATCCTAACTGACCTTCTCCCATTTCCAACCCGTTCTATACCTGGCCTCTCATTGCTAGTTCGCCTGCCTCTCCTTTTATTCTGCCTCCAGTGTCCTCTTTAGTCCAAAGTGGTTTCTGATGGGAGGGGAGTTTGGGGGAGAATGGGTACATGAATATGAATGGCTGAGTCCCTTTGCTGTTCATCTGAAACTATCACAACATTGTTAATCGGCTATACTCCAATACAAAATAAAACGTTCTTAGTATGAAAAAAAGTGCTTTCTCCCCGCCTCTCATTCTCTGGTCCCCTCTCCTCCCTTAATCTAGGCTCCAGGCCCCTTCCTTCTCTCTCCTCATCTATCACCTACATCCATCCCTTCCCTGCTGTGCTCAACTAATGCCAAATTCCTAACACCCAGCTTCATTAATGTGGTCTCCAGCTCTTCCCTCTACAAGGTACCTCTGCACTTTAGCCTCTCCCCTGGACCCCACACTGCTCTGGGGGTGGCTGAATCAGGTCCTCCTGCAGACGCTCATAGATCTGGGTGAGCTCCTCCAGCTTCCTCTCCAGCTCCCTGGCCCGCTGCCACAGGTTTTCAGCTGATGCTGCCTTTGCACCGTCATGCAGGTGCTTTGAATCCTTCACCAGGAAGCCCACATCCACCAGGAGGAAGACCCCTGAAGTGGCCAAACCCACGATCTGGCCTCCTTTGGTAACTGTAAAAGCTGGGGCTTTGAAACCTGCCTCTTTCTTTTGGATGGATGGGGATGATAATATCATAAGGCCCATCAAGATGTTTGCTGCAGAGTCAGAAATGGCTTTGCCTGTCTGCATGTCATGGATGTGCATTTCAATGCATTGTACAGCTTTTGTGACTTTCTCTGTTGTGGGGTTGCTCTTGAGTATCTCTAGGAGAACCTTCCATTTTTTGATGAGAGTTGACATCATGCGACTGGCTATAGTTTCTACTGATGACCTCTTCATATGTTCCAGGATACTGGTGGACACACTGGTCACAGTACCTACTGCTCCCAGCCCTGTCACAGTGGCCAAGAGCACCACACTGGACCCCATTGTCATGAGTGCCAGAGCCAGGCCAACGATGGTCAGAATACCAGACACAGCACCGGTGCTGTGGGCCATCACATTGGAGATGGTACATCCCTTATGGACCTTCTCAGCCTTGTCTGCGAGCTCACGGAACTTGCTTATGCACTCCTCCAGCTGCCGTTTCACCCGAGGAAACTGATTCAGAAACCTCCTCCTGTCCAGCTGCTCTTTGGAGAGTCTTTCTTGGTCCTCTTCAACCAAGGCTCGTTTCAATTCGTTCAGATATTTATGTAGTTCATCCACATCTTCCCTGTAACAATGAAGATCAAGGGATTAGAAAGGCAGTTTGCTTGTCTGTAAAATAGGCTCCATAATATCTATTCTGCATAAATACAGATATGTTACTATAAATCATTAGAAAAGAATTTTATAAATGTAAACTTTTCTCTTTCAACCTTAAACACGTTTCATACTTTATAGATGCTCCATCTTGAAATAGCTAGACTTGGAATAGGTAGACGAAAGTCATCTTCGGATACTGGCAACTTAAGAGAGGTATTTGAGAGAATTCCCAGGTGGTCCAGAGGTTTCAACTCTGCATTCCTGCTGTCGGCCTTGACTCAATCCCTGGTTGGGGAATGAGGATCCCACAGGCCATATGGCTCAGCCACAGAAAAAGTATGTGGTAAAGACGTCTCACAGATGTGTCAACACCTTCACTTTGAAAGAGTTTTTGGAGCGGGAACTCCACAGATAATCAAAGACAAGTAGGACTGGAGGAGAAAACCTTCATTCAAGGGCCTCAGTGTGTAGTGAGAAGTCTCCCTGCCCTTTGCCCTTGGCTACTGGGAAGTGGTCCCTAAGCCCCTAGAATTCTGGCTGATAGGAGTGTCCTTGCCTGCCTGGGTCTTTGGCCATTGGTCAGTCTGAGAAGGTGACAAGTGACCCAGGGTCACTGGGTCCCATGGTATCAGTTCTGCCATCTGGTAGAGCTGGACACTAGGGCACAAGTCTGACTTCCAGGAGGGGCTGGAGATGACAGGTCAGGGTAATTTGGCTTGTAAGCAAGTGAGTGTCCCTGATAGGCAGTACTCCGTGCATCTTATCACATACCGAATCCAGGTCAGTAACGTGTCCTGAGGATAATGGAAGCTTCGTATGTGAAACTTGTCCAGACTTTGCCCTTTGGCTGGTGGGAACTTTTATCCTTCCCTGTAGTAAACTGTAGGAGAAGGCGATGGCACCCCACTCCAGTACTCTTGCCTGGAAAATCACATGGATGGAGGAGCCTGGTAGGCTGCAGTCCATTGGGTCGCGAAGAGTCAGACATGACTGAGCGACTTCCCTTTCACTTTTCACTTTCATGCATTGGAGAAGGAAATGGCAACCCACTCCTGTGTTCTTGCTTGGAGAATCCCAGGGATGGAGGAGCCTGGTGGGCTGCCGTCTATGAGGTCACACAGAGTTGGACATGACTGAAGTGACCTAGCAGCAGCAGCAGTAGTAAACTGTACCTGGGATCATGAAGCTTTCAGTGAGTCCTGTCCATTCTATAGGGAATTCTTAAACCTGAGAGTTGTTTGGGGGATCCCCTAAATTTGCCATTGAAGTCAAAGTAAGGGCAGTCCAGGGCTTTGTGCTTATGGGCCTTTGTCCCTTATGGGCCAGCAGGATCCTGCAGGGTTCGTACAGCTCCTAACATCAGGAATAAAAAGACTGTAGGCAGAAACCCAGGACACAAATGGTGGTGTCAGGATTTTCCCACTTGTCCCAAAGGAAATTCTGCTTGGTTCTCCTCACCAGAAAGAAGACCCTTGACCCTGTCTCTTCCCAACAACTTTTTAAATGTTACTATTGATTGAGTACGTACTCTGTGTCAGTCATTATGGGAAGCACTTTACATGCATGATCTCAGTGTCCTCACAGTAAAAATGAAAAGATGAAGAAACTAAAGCAGAGAGTAGTTCAGTAACTTGTCCAAGGTCACATAACCTGCGCCTTCCTTGCAGGTTTCATCTCTTCTGAACCCACGATCATTCACTGTCAGCAAATGACATGGAGGAAACACTCCTGATGGGATCATGAGAAGGAACATCCTTGACCCCAACAGTAGGGTCCTGCCTGGAGGAGGCGTTACTCCAGGAGGAAGCTAGCCTGGTGCTGGGGGACGTGGGTGACCTTTCTGGTGCACCTGTGCCGGTTACCTGGACAAACTGGCCTCAGCCTTAATTCTCTCCAGGAATTCATTCAGCAGGAGTAGCAGTTCCTCTCTGCTCAGTATGTTCCAGAGACACTGAACGACCTCCTCAAAAAAGGTCTCAATATCTAGATGAAAGAAAAGGGAATAAGTTTAGAAGAATATTTGGTGAGACATAAATGTTATTGAGTATAAAATAGTTAAAATTGATCTTGCTGAGCAGCAATCACCTGAGGAGCTCTTGGTGAGGTCACCTAGGGTTATGGATGGACTGTCCCCCCTCTCCCCCCCCAATTTGTGTTGAAGAGTTAACCCCCAGGTGACCTTTCTGAAGATAGAGATTGTAAGGAGGTTAGGTGAAATGAGGTCCTACGTAGGATTCCCAGGTAAATTGAGGTCATAGATGGGATTCCCAGGGAGTTCTAGTGGTAAAGAACCTGCCCGCCAATGCGGGAGATATAAGAGAGCCAGGTTTGATCCCTGAGTCAGGAAGATCCCTTGAAGGAGGGCATGGCAAGCCACTCCAATATTCTTGTTTGGAGAATCCCATGGATAGAGGAGGCTGGCAGGCTGCGGTTCATGCAGTTGCAAAGAGTTGGACATGACTGAGCAACTGAACACACACACACAAAGAGAAGAAACAGCAAGTGTGATTTGTTAGTTATCACTTCCAGAATAGACAGGCAGCACCCTATAAATGAATGCTTTCATGTTTGGGCAGTGAAACAATTGCATACTTACATTAAATGGGATAAAGTAATGACTACAAATAGCCTCAGATCACTACAGGGTAAGATTAGTCCTCAATGAGTTATCAAAATCCCTGAGTGATTTCACAGATCTGGAGGTTATGGAATTGTAGGTAAGATTGCTGGCCAGGCTATATATGTTTGTGTGGGCTGGGACTTGATATCAAATGTGTTTCTTGATAAATCTGCACAAAGAAGCATTATCCTTATTTCACAGAAGAGAAACTCAGACAGGACAATGGACAGCCCAAGGCCACAGAGCTGAAAGCTATGAGGTTGAATCCAAGGTCAAGATTCAATCCAAGGTCAAATGTCAAGTCAGACATTTCTTGGACAAGACTTTGAATCCTCCTTCCATTTAAAACTCCTGTGATTTGTCCATTCTACTCTACAGCACACAAGGGGAATTCTTTGCAACTCATTATTGGTGGTGAGCATGCAGTAGCATATATAGAAGTAGAAATATAATGTTGTACACACGAAACTTAGAAAACATTACAAACTCATGTTACCTAATTTTAAAAAAGACTTTAGGACCACATGCCATTGAGCAAAACTACCATGTGAGAGGATTCCTGCTTCTGACCACAGACTCTAGGATGGGCAGGGGAGGGGATCCACCAGGTGGAGGAGGGGTGGAGCCAGATGTGATCCTCATCACTCCTCCCCTCCAGGTGGGAGATGGCAAAGGCCAGACAGGTTCAGAGCAGGGTCCACTGACCCTTGCAGAGAAGCTGGGCTGGTGGCTGGGAAAAGCCGGAGGACACAGCTTCTATAGTGATGCCCCAGCGTCTGGGAGCAGGAGGAGGCTTGGGCCAAGGGAGAGAGCAGGAGAAGTCCAATGATGCTGGAGGACCTCCTCTCCCAGGCCTGCCTGGCCTTGGGGACTGCCATCTGTGGTCCATGCTCAGTGTGTGCTCTCCTGGCCACTGTACTGAGTCACTTGCTTGGTGGTGGGAGAGGCAGGAAGTCAGCACCTTGGTCATGGCTCCCTGAGGAGAGGGCCAGGAAGGAGGCCGTGGGCAGACCCCAGGGTGAGGGGAATCTCCTGGTCTCTCTTGGAAGCTCAAGGATGTTTATCTATCCTCTTCATGGTTCTTGATTTCTCTGTAGTTTAACTCAGCCTGGAAACACATCCCTCAATTCTGGGTCACAGGTAGGAACCTTCCAGAGAAGAGAGAGCTGACTACCTGAGCAGTGCCTGAAGTTTTCTGAGCTCATGGTGGCAGCAGGTGTTCCCAGAGATCTCCCTGCAACTCCTTGTCTGCGTCAGGCTAGAAGGAGGTGTGGCTTCACCCTTGGGGAAAAGAAAACAGACTGTGGGCTAGATCACCAGTGAGCAGCGGCTTCAGGGAGCAGTGAGGGGGAGGCCTCTGGTGGGTTCCCCTGGGATGGCCACCAGTGCCACCAGGGACTTAAGCCTCTGCGTTTCCCTGTCCCCTGGGCTCTGCTGGCTGTTAGTTAAGAAAAGTCACTCACCTCCTACAGCTCCTTCCAAGCTGAGTCAGATCCTGGTCTCCTGTTGGGGCACAGGGAGAAGGTAGTCAGACAGGAGACAGCCATCTGTGAAGTTATAGGAGCAGTAAAACCAGAGATGAAGAGCACATAGAAACGAGCATAGAAAGGAATACTCTGGGAATTATGTGAGGTCGGGACACCTGTGTCACTAATTGGTAATAACTACTATTGATTCAGTGTCTATGATGTGCAGGCTCCTGAACTCACCTAAACATGGGTCAGCCCAAGACTTCATGCTGGTGCCAGAGTCTGGACTAGAACCCAAGTCTTTCTGATTCAAATAGCAGGTTAATGATAACTATGCTGTACTCTCAACAATATTCAAAAATGCTTACCTGGGGATATATGTTAATTGGTAAATGACTCTTTTTATTCCAAAATGATGTCTTGCTCCCTGTGCCTGAATCTCTGCCTTGATAAAGTTTCTGGTGCTGCAGCTCCCACAGCCCATATCCTCCTGCCTTCTGCAGGAGCCTTTCTCCCACAAGCCCCCTCCCTGCAGGCCTGCCCTGGGCAGCTGAGGACCTGGATGGTGCCCAGTCCTCTCTGCTGTCCTCCCCTGACTGTGGCACTTTGGGGTGTTTCTAATTGTTTGTGTAAATAATAGTGTAAAGAACACACTTCTTGTATGAAACTTTGCCTGTACTTGAGACCATGTCCTTAAGCTGTTTCTGGAAGTAGAATGATTTGGTCAGGGCTCTAAACATTTTAAATGTTTTCATACCTAGAGTCGCTCTGTTGTGCCAAAAAATTGCACCAATTTATTACAGTTATATTCATATATGAGGGTGTCAATTCTTTTAATCTTGCCAATTCTCAGAAGTCTCTACTTCAAAACAGATCCTTATTGAGAGACATATTTTTAATTCTGTTTGGGATTAAATTGTCTTGGTAGATGATGGAAGAAAGCAAATGTTGATTACATTCAGCAGTATTGTAAGAAGACAAAAGTGCATTTATCAGCTCCTCCTCCTGAGACCTGACTGAAATGATAGGAAACATGCTTACAGTTGTAATAATGGCTACTGATAGGAGGCATCTCTGTGCTTGTGGTCTTTGTTCTGTACTGATAGTTGATCTAAGACTTTACCGAATATAATTTGGATCATTCCAGTAACCCTTGAGATATGTACACCTACTCCTCTCCTTTTTTCATAGATGTTATGTTATTTGCCCAAGGTCAGAAATCTTGTCCATGACAGACTAGGTTTCAACCCACTTACTGGGCTCAAGAGCCCATACCTCGCCTCTCGGTGCTCTGCTGCTAATATAAAGCCAGGAATGTGGGCAACAGGAGCCCAGAGTCTTCAGCAATAGTTTGAAGACTGAGTGGATGAAGAAGTGACTGCTGAATAAAGAGGAGTGGAGGAAAGAAATGGAGAGAAGGTGTACAGGCTAGAGGAATGCTTACTTAGAGCAAAATGAGAGTGACACAGAAGGAGAAAGCAGGGGATAGTCCCAGCATCCCGCATCCCATCACATATTCACCCAACTCCACACCAGACGGAGGAAAATCTTAATTCAGAGACTCCAGAAAAAATATTTCTGTATTCTGGAATTTAGGGGTCCTCAGGCAAGCACTCTACAGGGCAGCTTACCAGTCAACTCTACTCCCTCTTAAATATGAATGGGTCATCCAGGATTAGATACATGGAAACGATCACAATGTGGAAAAGATGACTTAGACAAACAGATGAGAAATGACACCAGGAGAGATGGATGGACAATTCTGAAGGAAGAAAATAATTTTTAAAACTTGAACTCAGGTCGTTAAGTCAATTAGAAAGGATTTTTATTCATAAAATGAGATACACTGAGAAGTGGGAAAAAATGAAACAGACAATAAAAATCTTGGGAATTAATAAGTGTTTACCAAGTAAGTCTAAAGAAAGATTGGAAAAGAAGGTCAAAAAAAGCTTCCAGAAATTTTTTTAAATGACAGAAGAAATGAAGCTAAATGGCGAATAGAAACGTTGCTATTCACAGTCGTTCCTGAGCAAGTTACTTGAGAGTGAGCTGCAGAGGGAAAGAAAAGATGTGTGTGTGTGATGATGATGCAAAGGATAACCAAGAGAAAGAAAGATTCCTGAATGTGATCCAGGAATCAGGAACATCAACCCAGAGAGAAGGGAATCCAAGGATCACAGCTGGGCACACGGCAGATCTAGAGAGAAACCAGTTCAGAATGGGGTAAAAAGTCCAGAGTCTGTGGGGACAGGGGACTCGGTATCATATGAGGCACAGGTGCAAAGAAATGGAGGAAATTTGAAGACAGACAGTGCACGGGGTGAAAACAAAGGCAATTCCAAACATCAGGAAAAACTGAAGCTGTGCCAAAATGTATGTGCAAATACATAGTATTAATACAAGTTACTCAAGAGAAAATATTTAAAACATCACAAAAATGTAAATTCTCTTCTTTGACTTTTAACTTTTAGAACAAGACATTTAAATATGAGATCTTAATTTATTTGCTGTCAATCAATATAAACATTAAATCACACTTCTAGAAGTTGGGAACTGAAGCACAGAAGGGAGAAAGAGAAAGTCTCATTTTACAAAGTGGGGAATCAAGAAACACCAGTTGAACCTGAGCGCCTAAGAAACAATGGCACAAATAAAGTGCATATAACCACAAAGTTTTCTAACAGAAGATGTAAGATTAGTGATATAATGATATTAGGAGAAGATAGGGACGGATATAAGAAAAAGTATAAGAATAACTGAAATCATTATCTTCCCTGGTAAGAAGTAAGTTAATAGTATCAAACTTTTTAAATTAGGAAAAGAAAAATATGATACTTAATGTTTATTAGCTATCCTGGTTGACGACTTCCCACTCTGCACCAGGCAGCATTCTAAGTGCTTCTCAAGCATTTACTTATTTTTACTTCTCTCAATGACCCTGTAAGTAAGGATGTTATCTAAGGATGTTGCTTAATTACCTAAAGAAAAAGCAAACAACTGAAAGTGCTTTTTACTACGAGGTGTGCAGAATCCTCTGTATAAACTGATTTTTTTTAAACATATGCATTTAGCATTTTGGATTTTTTTAATTTTATAAAAGCAGAAGTCACTTCATAGTAGTTAGTAACCCATAAGAATGGGTTGATTTCTGGCACCACCACATAAAAGTGGTGGAAGCAATTGGATTAAGAGACAATAAGAAGTAAGCTGACACCCGATGTGACAACTGTCAGTGTAGGAGACATGTTTGTGATGATGAAGCCAAGCTCTCTAGGAAAAAGAGGGATGATAATACACGTAAACCAGGACAACCACAGTGACCTGTGGCCTTAAACAGAGCCATCATCTGGCAGCACATTGCCCACAAACATGTGCACCCATGGGCTTCTGTCTACTCAAAGGAAGCAAGACTCCTTGAAGGGGAGGTCAGTTCCACAGGTCGGCATCTATATCCACAGGTTGGCAACTATATACCCCCAAAGGCAAAGATTCTCTTGGAAACGTTCAGAGCAGCATTTAGAAGGGGCACCCACATGAAATGAGCTTCCCTGGTGGCTCAGATGGTAAAGAATCTGCTTGCAATGTGAGAGACCTGGGTTCGAGCCCTGGGAAGATCCCCTGGAGAAGGAATGGCTACCCACTCCAGTATTCCGATCTAGAGAATTCCATGGACAGAGGAGCCAGGCTCCTCTGACAGGCCATGGGATCACAAAGAGTCAGACCCGACTGAGCAACTTTAATGTAACTCACATACAATAATGCTGCTGACGATGGAAAGTGAATACTATGATCATGTTTCATTGGGCCAAGTTGAGTCTGAGAAAGGCCATGAGTTCATAACAATTCAATGAGAAGAGTTTATATCAAGTGTGGCTAAGAAGGGAGACATAAAACTTACAAAAGGTAGCTATGCTGCAAAGAGGAGTAAGTGTAGTGGGAAATATTTCACTGTTAATTGAATTTAATAATAAGAGGTGTCTTAAAATCAATGGATATATTCCCTTCTGTCTATTTATGTGACCATTATAAAGGACTGAGAAGGAAAGAATACCCCTGACATCCTAAGGCTGGCCTGGTATCACAATAGGGTGATGCTCTTCTCCCGTTAGATGTAAAGGCTCTCACAGAATTCCAGCCTCACACAGGGTCACCCTGAGAGCAGGAACAAAGGAGACAGCAAACACCCATCACTGTGCCCCCATCAACACCACACCCCCTCCCTTGGGTGAGAAGCATGACTGCTCCTTCTTTACCAGTCACACCTTTATGCTCACTCTGGTCTCCCCTCTCCATAGATGAGTTACCGAGACCCCCACTGATAGAAGTGCCCCTCATTTTCTGTATCACCTAATCTAGAGTGGACCCATTTCCTTAGTGAGTGAGTGAAAGTCTCTCAGTCATGTTCAACTCTTTGCAACCCCATGGACTGTAGAATCCATGGCATTCTCTAGGCCAGAGTACTGCAGTGGGTAGCCTTTCCCTTCTCCAGGGGATCTTTCCGACCCAGGAATCAAACTGGGGTCTCCTGCATTGCAGGCAGATTCTTTACCAACTGAGCTATCACGGAAGCTCCCATTTCCTTAGAGCCTCCCCCAAATCCCCTCACCTGAGCTCCCATCCTAGAATCTTTCTATCACCTTCTTTCTGTGATGCCTGGGGTTGTCCCTCAGGAAGAGTAACTTGTTCACTAGGGAGTGTGCCTGTTGGTGGAGGCTGGAGGCACTGATTGTGTGATGGGAGAAAATTCGCACAGGCAGGTCTACCTTGAAGCAGGTGGGAGAAGGGAGCTGGCTGGTCCCGCTCCACCCTCTCTGCCTGGAAGCTGCATGACCCAGGAGCCAGGGCAGCCAAATGACATCATGAAACACGAGGACCAAGAGCCAAGGCAGAGAGAAGAGGAGGGCTTGGGCAGAAAGGGCTGGATCCTGGGTGATGCCAAAACTTTGTGAACGCATCTGAACCCTCGACCTCATCCTTCCATCCTTCCGTCCCATTCTTGGCCTGGTCCTGACCCTTGTCTGGGGCCTCAGATGGGTGTGGATGCTGATAGTGCTTCCTCTGCTGGATTCCTATCCAGGCTTCCTCCTTTGTTAGCCTCTGATTGGTCCCTTTCTGGAAAGGCTGTTGGTGGGAGAGGGGAGGATCCTGGAGAAGCCTGGCCCTGCCCAGCTGCATGGCCAGTCATGCATCCCTTCCCTCCTTGTGAGCAGACAGATTCTCCCCAACCATCTCCCTCCTGTGCCTGCAGTCACCCTCCCTGGGAAGGGAAAGGGGCATTAAGAAAGTCCCTGGCCGAGCACCCACACCCTCCCGACTGCCCCAGCTCCTGTGTTCCTCACACTATCTGTCTCCACAGGGCCTGCTGCACGAGACTGGCACCTCACTTGGCACAGGCTGCCCCTCTCCACGACATGTGCTTCCCCACTGGCCTCACCGTGTGATGGGTTACTTGTCCCTGGAGGCTCAGCTCCAAGCCTCCCTCTGCCACCTTCCCCCAGATGCTTTCCAGCTCCTCTTGAAGGCCATACTTTCCTGGTCGTGGTCCCTTTTTGCTCAGTTTCTCCAGGTCTGAGAACCCTCCCACATCATCAGGGGCCCTGTCTCTTCTCTGCTGCTCCTCCTGTCCAGGGCTTCTGGGCATCCTCTGCCCTCCTGGGCACAGCCGGTTCAAAATATGAGGGGTAGGACCCCTTATGGGGAAATGAAACAAGCAGCCTCTCGGTGACACAGCACAACCCCAGTTCCCTCTGTTAAAATGAGAAAGGGGGGGGAGGGGAGAAGGGGATAAAGAGGAAGAGAATGGAGAAGAAACTAAAGATCCTAATCAATCAATCTTTCAAAAGGATCCAATGTGCACCAGAGAGAAAAAACTGAAGGGACTGAAAGAAGCATTAAAAATAACATTGATTTGAGAAAGCCTTTCTAAATGCGCACGTTCCACAAGATATAATGGAAATTCTGACCTACTGAACTCTTGGAAATGAAAATTGCCAAGGATCCCATAAACCAGGTCAGAAAAAACATCTGCACCCACAGAGAAAAATGGAAATCAGCTTTTAAAAACTTAGTAAGAGAATAGAACAAACAATTCCCCAGGAGGTAGCTTGCCCAGGGTCACACAGCTCTCTGTGGGCAGAGAGGAGGCCAAGACCAGGCGTTTGGACATGGGTACAAGGGCAGGGTGGGAATGTGGTTTTAATACCCCAACGTTTCTAGGGTTGTCTCTGCCGGTAAAAAACATAGATCTAAGCTTATGCCCCTCCTGTTATACTGATGTCTGTAGAGTTTGGCTTTTTATCTTAACATTGCAACACCCGGATGTATGTGGACCTTGTGCAGTGAGCCCTTCTCACTTCTTCCAGCAGCGCCACCTTCCCCACACAGGACCTCCCATCACCCTCATCCTGAGCAGAGGGCCTGGCAAACACAGGAAGCCAACGCCCTTCGACTCCCCACTTGGTTTCCTGTCTGTTTCCAAGGCTCAGTGTCCCCAGGGCCTGGCACTGAGCCTGGCTCTCAGAGGTAGGGTTTTTCAACAAACCTTGATTCCTTGTAACTGAAAAAAATCCTCTTTCCCCCATCAGCCCCAGCCTAGCACCCTGGGGACAGCTTTAAGGTGGCCAGGCCATAGGAGGGGAGGCTCTGACTCCCCTGTCCTCCTCTACCCTCTCTGCTTCCTCCAATTTCCCAAAGTACTAAGCACACCCAACACTCACCTTCCTTCTAGGGTTGCTGCTCATGTCTCAAGAGTCCACATCCTGAGCTGAGCCCACCTGAGCTGCTGTGGCCCTCCCTCTGCTCTGTTTAGGGGCCCTCGGCTGGGAGGAAGCCTTCAGACACACCTGCCTCCACATCCAGGCTCAGCCCCTGCTTAACCTGCTGCCTCGGCCATGACCTCACCTCTCTATGCTTCCAGTTCCCATCTTCTGTCAACTAGTGACATATTCCTTTCTCAGATATTCATCTTGAGGATGGGGAGATGGGCAGGGTCCCTCCCCTCGGCTTACCCAGGGGTTTTCCTCTGGCTGAGTGTGAACAAGATCCAGACGTTCTCAGCTGTGCAGAGGCAGCTGCCAGCTGTGCATCTCTGCAATGACCACACACACCCTCTGTGCCTAGATATACTCTGGGAAGCAAAAGTGAAAGCAAAACCCTCACTTCTGAGTGGTTCAAGTCAAACAAACACCCTGCCCACCAGGCCCCGCCCTGGGACTATTTCCACCTCCAGCTGACCGGCTTAGAGAAAGAAGCCCAGTCCTGACATTCCACATCCTTCTTGACACAGTCCACTCCGTCTCAGGCTCCGTGAAGGAAGACCTGCCACCAACACACCGTGAGTCCCTTGGCAAATCACTCCCCACTCACTCCCCCATTCCATCTTCTCACCCCTCCAACCCCACACTCACCAGCCTGCCTGCCTCGTTCACCTTCGTGCCACCAGCATGAGGTGCAGTCCTAGAACAGACCAGCTGCTCAGTGCACACTGGTCACACTCTACTCCTGAGGGCCACGTCCAGGTGGCTTCTAGGATTCACTCACACTTCTAGGTTCTTCTTCCAGGGACACCTGCTGCATCCAACCAGGAGAAATGCTTTCTGCAAAGCCCAAATCTGGCATCACCTCCTCTAAGAAGCCCTCCGTGACCTCGCCTTAGAGTCCACTGTTTCCTGTTCTCCTCCCATGGTATCTAGAAGAGAGGCCTAAGGCCACCCCTCAGCCAGTCTGTCCATGCGCTTCCCCCCATCCCTTTTGATCAGATCCCTCTAGGCTTAGCCCTGCTGGCAGGGACAGAACTAGTGCATTTAGTCCACATGAGGAGGGCTGGCCTTGGTGGTCACTGCCATAATGTGGATGCAGAAGTTTGTGGGAAGGGCTGAGAGCACACTGCCTTTTTCTATCTCGGCTTATCTCCACCTGACAACAGATTTTTTTCTCTCCAAATGGAGAACTTTTATCAGAAAACCAGTGTCCTGGCGACTCAGAGAAGTCTGCAACGGAGAGCTGGCCAAGTCTCTGTTTGGTTCCTGAGCAGAGAGCCTCTGTGGACTGGGCTGAGCATGTGGCAGAGGCTGTGCTCACACCGTCCACACCTTCCCTGTTGAATCTCACATCAGCTCTAGGAGAGCTGTCTCCGTTTCACAGATGAAGAAATGCAGGTCAAGTTCCCACAGTCTGAGAGTCCTACAGCTGGACTGCTGGTGAACTTCTCGGTTTGCCTCAAGCAGAAGTGACTGCAGTGGACCTGGATGCACCATGGAGGCCCGCCTGCCCTTCCCTCAGGGCTGCTTCACCCCTGGAAACGTCCCTGGGCCATTATGGTCCCCTCCCCCCAGGTTTTGAGGGAGGGACAGTAGATTATTCCATGAGGATAGCCAACCATAGTTTGTTTTTAAAGCCAACTGTTATGTATCTGACGTGTTTTGCAGATAAGGGAGCTGAGAGGAAGGGAGAGGTGGGCACTTTGTTCCAGGAACTCAGGGACTTGTGTTTGGTGGGAGAATGTCAGCAGCTCACATCCTGCAAACATTCATTTGACACCCTGTTCCCAGAGCTCAGGGCTCAGGCCAGGACACAAACCCCAGACCCCAGACACAGAGGAGTCAAGGGGCAAATGGGCAGCTGCCCTGCCCCCTGACCCGCACAAGTCTGCCTCTGACCCCATGGGAGCTGCTGGAACTCAAGGATGCCTCTTCCTCAGAGCTCGGGGTCCTCTGGGGACAGCCAGATCTGGGTGTCACACCTACAGAAGGGACACAGGGAGGAAGAGAGGGAGACAGGGGTTTTTCTGCAGGGAAAATCGGAGCACAGTCACCCCTCGACCTGCTCACTTTAAACCTCAGGCAGAAATCCAGGAAGCAGGGGGGCGGGAAAGCCATGTGGGCCTCCCCGGGGGACACCTGCCTGGGTGAGGGCGGCCAGTCCCTGCTTCCTCAGTGCCTCCACACAGGACAGCTGGGAGCCCCGAGCTGCTGGTGGGCGTCCCGGGACTCACTTCCCGGCCAGGTAGCCCCGGCATCAGGCCTGGAAGTCGATGATGACATTGGTATCTTCAGGTTCTGCTCCTCCTCCAGGTGGGGTAGCACAGTAGCCCAAAGAAAACCTTGCTCTGGCCCTTGTGGTACAGGTTGCTCTCGATCTCCAGTATCCTGATGCAGAAGAGGAGAGCTGGCCGCTGACCACATGCCACCACAGCCACCACGGAGTCCTAGAGAAAGACCAAGGCCCTGGATCGGTCTTAATGCTCTGCACACAGACTTCTCCTGATGCAGGGAAAGCAGGCTGGAGGAACTCCAGGAAGGGGGCATGTGGGGGCCAGCACGGGACAGGTAAGGAGTCAGACTTGCAGAGAAACACAGAACCTGGGCCCTGAAGGGATTTTACCTGCTGGCATCTCTGCCCCGTGCATTTCTAACCAAGGGGGCAGTGGATATCGGGGCTCTGGTACATTACCCTAGGTGATTAGGGAAAGAGCGTTTCTTTAAACAGGTGAAGTCTAGAGGGGCTTCAGCATACTTAGGAACCTAAGGAGCGAAGCAGCGGAAGCCAAGAAAGTGGGGCCAGGTGCAGGGTGGCGCTCAAGGGCCACAAGTGGCTTGGGAGCAGCGCTGTGACAGGGCAAGTCTCTCATCAACAACTGTCATTGACGAGGAGGCTGGGCCCAGACTGGGTGTAACCCAGCATCCGAGTGAAACCAATTGTTAGCTACTCTGTGCAAGCAACACAATTTGCTGAGAAGAACCACCTTTCGTCTAAGCCAGGACCTCCACAGACTGAAGACACCCCTGTTCAATTAGGTCCACGCCCTGGGATCCAGCCTTGGGGGCTGTGCACCAGGTGGTGTGAACATCCGCTCATAGGTGGCCTTGGCCACACCTCGATGGGAATGTCAGCCTGCAGGGACACCCGGGGCGGGGGCTGGCAGGGTGGAGGATGGGTCAGACACATGGAGCCTTTAAGCGCTCATTCCCTTTGCCCCAACAATGTCATCTGCATGGCCCACCCCCAGAAAAACAGCCTCAAAGATGAGGGGGAAACTTCATACACAAATATGTTCACTGCAGTGTCATTTAAAAGGAAGGAAGTTGCAAGAGCCTAAATTCCAACAATATGGGCAGAGCGAACTTAGACATTTGCAAAGTGTTAGTCATTCAGTTGTGTTCAAGTCTTTGTGAAGCCATGGACTGTAGCTCGGCAGACTCCTCTGTCCATGAAATTCTCCAGGCAAGAATCCTGGAGTGGGTTGCCATTCCCTTCTCCAGGAAGTCTTCCTGACCGAGGGATATGAACTCGGGCCTCCCACATTGAGGGCAGATTCTTTAGGGTCTGGCTACCAGACAAGTGAAGTAAAGTCGCTCAGTCGTGTCTGACTCTTTGCGACCCCGTGGACTGTAGCCTACCAGGCTCCTCCATCCATGAGATTCTCCAGGCAAGAATACTGGAGTGGGTTGCCATCTCCTTCTCCAGGGGATCTTCCCAACCCAGGGACCGAACCTGGGTCTCTCTCATTGGAGGCAGACGCTTTAACCTCTGAGCCACCAGGGAAGTTACCAGGCAAAGATCTTTTTAAAATATAGGGATGAACTGAAGTATGTACAGAAGAAATGACAAGATTTTTGAGGTTTGCTTCTAAAAACATAGCTGCACTGTAGGGAGATGGCCAATAATCTTACTGGGCGAATTATTTTACTTCTCTAGGTTTTACCCCATTTCCTGAATCTGAACCATTAGTTGTAGTGTTTTCATAATGAAATATACAGCTTCTTTAATTATCAGGTTAAAGAATGGTTGGGCATAACACGTCTGCTGTCTTTCAAAAACAATGTCCCTATCTTTGGAGGGAGGGCTCTGCCCAGACTCAGCGGTCATCACCAGTATGAAGTCCAGGACAGCACCCTTTGAAAAACAACAAGTTAATGTGAACTTCCAGGCATTTTTGAGAGATGGGAGCGGGATCTTAAAGATATCCAGCACCAAGGCATGAGAGAAACATGAAATTGTCAACAGAGGCTCTGCCCGGAGGCACTCAGGTCCTGGGTGGCGGGCACATGTGTGCAGCACACATCCCTGCCCACCTCTCCCCACAGGGGACAGGACAGCAGGTGAGGACAGACAGCTGCATGGTCTGGGCTCCCAGGGGGGTGGGTACTCTGCACTGGACCCAGGATGAGCTGTGTTACAGAAACACCACATGCTTGCTTCACTTCCTCCTGAAACAGAACACCCTGCGTTCTCCTGACCAATCAGCTCAACATGATGGATCAGGGAGGAGGCTCAAGGCACCCAGTAGGCCCACCCAGGATGGCCCTCCCCAGCAGGGGCCTCAGCCACTCTCCTGGTCCCTGGGCCCAGCTTCCTCCTGGGGTGACAAGCACCTGCTCTCAGAGGTGCAGTGAGGTCCTGATTAGGACCCAGGTGACAGTGCTGACACAGCAATGGCCCAGCCCAGGCTCCACAGGGGTGAAATTCCCCGCAGGAAAGAGGAACAGGGAGTGGGATTCCAGTGAAGACTGGTATCACGAGAGCCATGTTCCTGGGGGTCGGGGTCTCACTGCACCTCCGTGTTGCCTGCACATATATAATACACATGCAGAAGACTGAGAAAGGAGCCTGATGGACCAGGAGATGCACTGGCATCGCTCTGGGGCCCTTTACCCTTGACATCACTGCAAGATGCAGCAGGTGGATGGGATTTGTGTCTGTCTCCAGCTGGGGAAGTGGGCGGTGCACTTACTGTCATGTGTGGGGTACTTGGACCCAGAAGGGTGAGGAGAGTCATGTCTGTTGGTCTGGGCAGAGGGCACGTGTGCATCCAGGAAGCACTCAATCTGGAGCCTCTCTACCTGAGACTTTCCCCCAGGATTCAGGTCCCTGTTACTCATTCATCTTCTTCATCCTTCAGCCTGAAATATTAGTCCAAGAATACTGTCCCCAGGCCCAAGTTATTCTGTCTCTTGGGAACTTGACATTGAGATTCCAGGTGTTTGGACCAGAGCCCCCTGCTGACGAGACCTCAGGGGACAGACTGTGGGATCCTGGAGGGGGACGTGTCCTGCTTCCTGTCCTTCCTGAGCTGTGCACGTTTGGGACTTCTTTCTATCCTCTGATCTGGACTTCTTCCCTCTCAGTGCACCCTCTTCTGTGCTCACTTAGCCAGATGCAGTTTCTGTTGCTCAGAACTACAAGGATCTCACGTGAAATGGGTCACCGTGGAATTGCATCAGCCTTGCATTGAGCTCAATGGAGTCCAGCTCTAAGGGTTTGGAGGGACATGGGGGTGGACACAGAATGGTTCTGTACCCAGTGTCTGAAACCCTGCCCAGAGAAGTCTGTGGAGGATGGGAATTCTCCAGGAACTGATGAAGAAGCGCTGAAGGAATGAACTCACATTTCTGAAGGTCAGGCAGGTGATGGCCATGACTGCTGACATCTTCAAGAAGGAATGAGAGGACTGGGTTGAAGCCTCAGGAAAACACGGGTGGAGAGGGAGTCCGAGGCACCGAGGAAAGTCTTCCGAGGGAGGTTTGGTCAAAAGTGTGGAGAAGGCTCTGCAGCATGTGGGGAGGGACTTAGGAGATGTCCTGGGATCATTTCCAGGTCCCAGGTCTCTGGCTTCCTGCCCTGGGCTCCAGGCATGGGAAACTGTTAGGTGCTCACATGCTCCACACGTGGAAACACAGAGAGTTGTGCCCTGTGGAGCAGGCCCATGGGGGCGAGAGCCACACCCAGATGTTCCCCTCTCCACCCTGGAGAGGAGGAGCCTGAGGCACCCCATGAAGGCTCCTTAGAAGGTCCAGGCAGCTGCAATCCCAGATGGGTGGCCAGGTCAGAACATAGCCTTGGATGGACTTTCCCTCCTTCCTGCCCACTTCCCCCAGCCACTCAGTCCTGCTCCTGGGGATGGAGTGAGCCTGGCATCCAGCTCTGCCCTAGGGGGGACCGCAGGCTCCAGCAGGCTAGGCTGCAGTGAGGCTTTGAGCGTCTGTGCTCAGAGTCATAGGCAGCTGTGGAGGAGGGGAAACAGGTAGAGCTAAGATCAATATTCTTAAGAGTTTTTCTAGCCCCATGTGGGGAATAGATAGGTGAGGCAGGGCGGTGCCCCAAGGTAAACACAGGAAGACCATTCTGGAAGTTCCTACAGGAGTCCTGGTGAAACATGAAGGCAGCCTGGGGAAGGCATGTGCTCTGTCTCTGCCCCTCTGTTTACGGCTGACTCCCCTCCTCACACCTGCACACAAGCCCTCTGCTCTCAATCACCCTCAGGTGCCCCGTGTCCATCCTTGTCCCCAGGGCTGGAGGAGGAATATCCCCATGCTCAGCCCAAGTCAGAGGACATGGGCACCCCCGGGTGCCCCATGGGGCCTGCGGGGCTCCAGGGTCCGAGTGAAACAACTTTATGGGAGCCCAGCAGGCAGGCAGGAGAAGCCATGGAGGATGTGCTTCCTGAGACCCTGGGAGACAGGCTCATGGGGAAGGAGGTCAGGCATCTGGAGCCCAGCTGAGCTCATCAATCAATGCAAGGAAGCGTCAGTCAATCAGTTCATATTTATTGAACTAAAGTCTGTAGAACACAATGTGGAGAGAGACAGATGGTCCTAGAATATCTTGTTCTGCTTCATCCTCAACTGAGGAGGAAATTGAGGGCCAGAGAGGCCTTGTCTGTTGACCCCAGGCTGGTTGATCTCCTTGACACACCGCATAGTTCCTTGACCTGTTGATGCCTTCTGCTTCATCTTTCTTTCTCTTTATCCCAAATCAATCTCTGTTCCTACACAACACTGGGAATTTCATGGGAACTTCACTGGTCTCTCGGTGCACCTGAACTCAAAGGGCACCTGGATACTTGTCAGATGCTCCATCCACTGAGTTGTCATCACCACTGCTGCCGCCACCATCATCACCACTGCCGCCGCCACCATCATCACCACCACTGTCACCAAGGAGCCACTGCCTGAAGTTCTACATAGACCACTCTTCAAAGAAGATATACAGATGGCTAGCCAGCATATGCAAAGAGGCTGAACACTGCTAATTATTCATTCAGTTCAGTTCAGGCAGTCAGTCATGTCCGACTCTTCACGACCCCATGGACCATAGCACGCCAGGCCTCCCTGTCCATCACCAACTCCCGGAGTCCACTCAAACTCATCTCCATTAAGTCAGTGATGCCATCCAACCATCTCATCCTCTGTGTATGCTAATCTAAACTACAATAAGAGATCACCCCCTACCAATCAGAAGGGCCATCAAGTAAAAGTCTACAGACAATCAGTATTGGAGATGATGTGGAGAAAAGGCAAGCCTCCTACACTGTTGCTGGGAATATAAATTGGTGTGGCCATTATGGAAAACAGGAAAGAAGTTCCTTAAAAACTAAAAATCAAGCTATCAGGTGATCCAGCGATCCCACTTCAGGGCATACATTTGTAAAAGAAAAAGTTCCAATTTGAAAAGATATATGCACCCCATGTTCATAGCAGCACTATTTACAATAGACAAGACATGGAAGCAACCTAAATGTCCGTCAACAGATGAAGGGATAAAGACAATGTGGTACATACAAACAATGGAATATTACTCAGCCATAAAAAGAATGAAACAATGCCTTTTGTAGTAACATGTATGGATCTAGAGGTGATCATACTAAGTGAAGTAAGTCTGGCAGAAGAGACAGATACATAATATCACTTATATGGAGAATCTAAGAAATAGTCTAGGTGGTTCCCTGGTGCTCTAGTGGTTCGAATTTGGTGGTTTTGCTGCTATGGCCACGTTTATCCCACGTCGGGGATCTGATATCCCACAAACTGCTTGGCATGGCCAAAAGAAGAGTCCAAATGAACTTATAAACAAACCAAAACAGACTCATAGTCATAGAAAACATAACTTGTTGTTACTAAAGAGAGAGAGGGGTAAACTAGGAGTGTGGGATTAACAGATGCACACGACCATACATAAAATAGATTTAAAAAACAAGGACTTTATGTATAGCACAGGGAATAATAGTCAGTATCTTATCATAACCTGTAATAAAAAAATTAAAAAGAATATAGGTATATACATAGATTATGTATAATTGAATCACTTCAATGTTCACCTGAACTAACAGAATATTGTGAATCAACTCTACTTCAATTAAAGAAATAAGCAGACAAAAGAAGTCACAGCCTAATTAAGATAAAATGCTGGGATCAAAGGCGAGTTGTTGGAGAAGTCGGGCTAGAGGCCACCACCAGGGGGAGACTCTTCTTGCTGGGGCATCAGACCCCAGGAAGGGCGATAGAGCAGCCCCTGCTACTTCCCCTGGATCCCAACGATCCTGCCTCTCTGACTATCCCCCATTTTCAGCCCTTTTGTCTTTCTGTGTCTCATTGCTAGTTCCACTGCCTCTCCCTGTATTCTGCACCCAGTGTCGTCTTTAGTTCAAAGTAAGTGGTTTCTGAGAAGGTTTTCTTATCTCTCCTTGCTATTCTTTGGAACTCTGCATTCAGATGCTTATATCTTTCCTTTTCTTCTTTGCTTTTCACTTCTCTATTTTTACAGCTATTTGTAAGGCTTCCCCAGACAGCCAAGGAGAGATAAGAAAGCCTTCCTCAGTGACTAATGCAAAGAAATAGAGGAAAACAACAGAATGGGAAAGACTAGAGATCTCTTCAAGAAAATTAGAGATACCAAGGGAACATTTCAGGCAGAGATGGCTCGATAAAGGACAGAAATGGTATGACCTAACAGAAGCAGTAGGTATTAAGAAGAGATGGCAAGAATACACAGAAGAACTGTACAAGAAAGATCTTCACAACCCAGATAATCATGATGGTGTGATCGCTCACCTAAAGCCAGACATCCTGGAATGTGAAGTCAAGTGGGCCTTAGAAAGCATCACTACAAACAAAGCTAGTGGAGGTGATGGAATTCCACTGAGCTGTTTCAAATCCTGAAAGATGATGCTATGAAAGTGCTGCACTCAATATGCCAGCACATTTGGAAAACTCAGCAGTGGCCACAGGACTGGAAAAGGTTGATTTTCGTTCCAATCCCAAAGAAAGGCAATGCCAAAGAATGCTCAAACTACCCACACAATTGCACTCACCTCACATGCTGGTAAAGTAATGCTCAAAATTCTCCAAGCCAGGCTTCAGCAATATGTGAACCATGAACTTCCAGATGTTCAAGGTGGTTTTAAAAAAAGGCAGAGGAACCAGAGATCAAATTGCCAACATCCGCTGGGTCATGGAAAAAGCAAGAGAGTTCCAGAAAAACATCTATTTCTGTTTTATTGACTATGCCAAAGCCTTTGACTGTGTGGATCACAAGAAACTGTGGAAAATTCTGAAAGAGGTGGGACTACCAGACCACCTGATCTGCCTCTTGAGAAATCTGTATGCAGGTCAGGAAGCAACAGTTAGAACTGGACATGGAACAACAGACTGGTTCCAAATAGGAAAAGGAGTACGTCAAGGCTGTATATTGTCACCCTGCTTATTTAACTTATATGCAGAGTAGATCATGAGAAATGCTGGACTGGAAGAAACACAAACTGGAATCATTTTGCCGGGAGAAATATCACTAACCTCAGATATGCAGATGACACCACCCTTATGGCAGAAAGTGAAGAGGAACTAAAAAGCCTCTTGATAAAAGTGAAAGTGGAGAGTGAAAAAGTTGGCTTAAAGCTCAACATTCAGAAAACGAAGATCATGGCATCCGGTCCCATCACTTCATGAGAAATAGATGGGGAAACAGTGGAAACAGTGTCAGACTTTATTTTTCTGGGCTCCAAAATCACTGCAGATGGTGACTGCAGCCATGAAATTAAAAGATGCTTACTCCTTGGAAGGAAAGTTATGATCAAACTAGATAGCATATTCAAAAGCAGAGACATTACTTTGCCAACAAAGATTCGTCTAGTCAAGGCTATGGTTTTTCCTGTGGTTATGTATGGATGTGAGAGTTGGACTGTGAAGAAAGCTGAGCACCAAAGAATTGATGCTTTTGTGGTGGTGGTGTTGTTGGAGAAGACTCTTGAGAGTCCATTGGACTGCAAGGAGATCCAACCAGTCCATTCTGAAGGACATCAGCCCTGGGATTTCTTTGGAAGGAATGATGCTAAAGCTGAAACTCCAGTACTTGGCCACCTCATGCAAAGAGTTGACTCATTGGAAAAGACTCTGATGCTGGGAGGGATTGGGGGCAAGAGGAGAAGGGGACGACAGAGGATGAGATGGCTGGATCACATCACTGACTCAATGGACGTGAGTCTCAGTGAACTCCAGGAGTTGGTGATGGACAGGGAGGCCTGGCGTGCTGTGATTCATGGGGTCGCAAAGAGTGGGACCCGACTGAGTGACTGATCTGATCCGATCTGATTTGAGACAGCATATTAAAAAGCAGAGATATTACTTTGCCAACAAAGGTCTGTCTAGTCAAAGCCGTGGTTTTCCAGTAGTCATGTATGGATGTGAGAGTTGGACTACAAAGAAAGCTGAGTGCCAAAGAATTGATGCTTTTGAACTATAGTATTGGAGAAGACTCTTGAAAGTCCCTTGGACAGCAAGGAGATCCAACCAGTCCATCCTAAAGGAAATCAGTCCTGAATATTCACTGGAGGTTCTGATTCTGAGGCTGAAACTCTAATACTTTGGCCACCTGATGCGAAGAACTGACTCATTTGAAAAGACCTTAATGGCGGGAAAGATTGAAGGCGGGAAGAGAAGGGGAAAACAGAGGATGAGATGGTTGGATGGTATCACTAACTCTATGGACGTGAGTTTGAGTAAACTCTGTGAGTTGGTGATGGACAGTGAGGCCTGGCATGCTACAGTCCATGGGTTGCAAAGAGTTGGACACGACTGAGCGCCTGAACTGAACTGAACTGAAAATGTTTAAGGTCCATCTTCCTGACCAAAGGTCCCTGGTATTATGGGTGGAACATATGTGTCCCCTCTGCCCCAGTTCATATGTTAAAGCTCTGACCACCCCTCCCTGAGGACTGAGGTGGCACAGTCCTGACCTGAGTTCAATTCAGGGTCCCCTAACCCTTGTGGAGTGGCTGAGGTGGAGGGGTGGCAGGGCGAGAACTGGAGGAAACAGCCTCTGTGGTGACACCCCAGGGTCTGGGAGCACAAGGAGGCTTGGAGCAAGGGAGAGGGCAGGAGAAGCTCCAGGGATGTTGGGGGACCTCCACTCCCTCTACCGCCTGACCTTGGGGATCCCCATCAGCTGTCCCCCTCACCGCGGGCTGTCTTGGCCTCACTTCTGAGTCCCTTGCTGGATGGCAGTGGAGGAGGAAGTAGACAGCGTGCTCTGGTGCCCTGAGGAGAGGGCTGGGATTGAGGCTGTACGGATAGAACCCTGAATGCAGGGGGCTCCCCTGGCCTCTCTGGAGGACCCCGGAATGCTTAGCCACCCCCTTATTGGTTTTTGATTCCTTTGTGGGTTGTCTCAGCCTGGAGGCACCACCCTCAATTCTGGATCACAAGTGGAAACCAGCCAGACAAGAGACAGCTGACTACCTGAGCAGTAAAAGAGGTCTATCGAGCTCATGATGGCAGCAGCAGAGTCTTGGAGATGTCCCTTCGGCTCACCCATCCAAGTCAGGCTGGAAGGAGGTGTGGCTTCACCCTTGGGGAAGAGAAAACAGACTGTGGGCTAGATTATGACTGAGCATCGGCTGCAGGGAACAATGAGGGGGAGGCCTCTGGTGGGTTCCCCTGAGACGGCCACCAGTGCCACCAGGGACTTAACGCTCTGCGTTTCCCTGTCCCCTGGGCTCTGCTGGCTGTTAGTTAAGAAAAGTCACTCACCTCCTACAGCTCTTTCCAAGCTGAGTCAGAGTCCTGCTCTCCTGTTGGGGCACAGGGAGAAGGTAATCAGACAGGAGACAGCCATCTGTGAAGTTATAGGAGCAGTAAAACCAGAGATGAAGAGCACATAGAAAGGAGCATAGAAAGGAATACTCTGGGAATTATGTGAGGTCGGGACACCTGTGCCACTAATTGGTAATAACTACTATTGATTCCGTGTCTATGATATGCAGGCTCCTGAAACTCACCTAAACATGGGTCAGCCTAAGACTTCAGGCTGGTGCCAGAGTCTGGACTTGAACCCAAGTCTTTCTGATTCAAATAGCAGGTTAATGATAACTATGCTCTACTCTCAACAATATACAAAAATACTTACCTGGGGATATATGTTAATTGGTAAATGACTCTTTTTATTTCAAAATGATGTCTTGCTCCCTGTGACTGAATCTCTGCCTTGATAAAGTTTCTGGTGCTGCAGCTCCCACAGCCCACATCCTCCTGCCTTCTGCAGGAGGCTTTCTCCCACAAGCCCCCTCCCTGCAGCCCTGCCCTGGGCAGCTGAGGACCTGGATGGTGCCCAGTCCTCTCTGTGGTCCTCCCCTGACTGTGGCACTTTGGGGTGTTTCTAATTGTTTGTGTAAATAATAGTGTAAAGAACACTCTTCTTGTATGAAACTTTGCGTGTACTTGAGACCATGTCCTTAAGCTGTTTCTGGAAGTAGGATGATTTGGTCAGGGCTCTAAACATTTTAAATGTTTTCATACCTAGAGTCGCTCTGTTGTGCCAAAAAATTGCACCAATTTATTACAGTTATATTCATATATGAGGGTGTCAATTCTTTTAATCTTGCCAATTCTCAGAAGTCTCTACTTTAAAACAGATCTTTATTGAGAGAGAATTTTTTAATTCTCTTCGGGATTACATTGCCTTGGTAGATAATGAAAGGAAGCAAACATTGATTACATTCAGCAGTATTGTAAGAAGACAAAAGTGCATTTATCAGCTCCTCCTCCTGACACCTGACTGAAATGATAGGAAACATGCTTACAGTTGTAATAATGGCTACTCATAGGAGGAGTCTCTGTGCTTGTGGTCTTTGTTCTGTACTGATAGTTGATCTAAGACTTTACCGAATATAATTTGGATCATTCCAGTAACCCTTGAGATATATACCCCAACTCCTCTCCTTTCTTCATAGATGTTACGTGACTTGCCCAAGGTCAGAAATCTTGTCCATGACAGATGAGGTTTCAACCCACTTACTGGGCTCAAGAGCCCATACCTTGCCTCTCGGTGCTCTGCTGCTAATATAAAGCCAGGAATGTGGGCAACAGGAGCCCAGAGTCTTCAGCAATAGTTTGAAGACTGAGTGGATGAAGAAGTGACTGCTGAATAAAGAGGAGTGGAGGAAAGAAACGGAGAGAAGTTGTACAGGCGACAGGAATGCTTACTTAGAGCAAAATGAGAGTGACACAGAAGGAGAAAGCAGGGGATAGTCCCAGCAACCCACATCCCATCACATATTCACCCAAATCCACACCAGATGGAGGAAAATCTTAATTCAGAGACTCCAGAAAAAATATTTCTGTATTCTGGAATTTAGGGGTCCTCAGGCAAGCACTCTTGGAGAAGGCAATGGCAACCCACTCCAGTACTCTTGCCTGAAAAATCCCATGGATGGAGGAGCCTGGTGGGCTGCAGTCCATGTGGTCACTGAGAGTGGTACACTACTGAGCGACTTCACTTTCACTTTTCACTTTCATGCATTGGAGAAGGAAATGGCAACCCACTCCAGTGTTCTTGCCTGGATTCTGGCAGAATCCCAGGGACAGGGGAGCCTGGTGGGCTGCTGCCTATGGGGTCACACAGAGTCGGACATGACTGAAGCGACTTAGCAGCAGCAGCAGCAGGCAAGCACTCTACAGGGCAGCTTACCAGTCAACTTCACTCCCTCTTAAATATGAATGGGTCATCCAGGATTAGATACATGGAAACAATGACAATGTGAAAAAGGATGACTTAGACAAACAGATGAGAAATGACACCAGAAGAGATGGATGGACAATTTTGAAGGAAGAACATAATTTTTAACACTTGAACCCAGGTCGTTAAGTCAATTAGAAAGGATTTTTATTCATAAAATGAGATGCACTGAGAAGTGAGAAGAAATTAAACAGACAAAAAAATCTTGGGAATTAATGTGTTTACCAAGTAAGTCTAAAGAAAGATTGGAAAAGAAGGTCAAAAAAAGCTTCCAGAAATTTTTTTAAATGACAGAAGAAATGGAACTAAATGGCGAATCGAAACGTTGCTATTCACAGTCGTTCCTGAGCAAGTTACTTGAGAGTGAGGTGCAGAGGGAAAGAAAAGATGTGTGTGTGTGATGATGCAAAGGATAACCAAGAGAAAGAAAGATTCCTGAATGTGATCGAGGAATCAGGAACACCAACCCAGAGAGAAGGGAATCCAAGGATCACAGCTGGGCACACGGCAGATCTAGAGAGAAACCAGTTCAGAATGGGGTAAAAAGTCCAGAGTCTGTGGGGACAGGAGACTCGGTACCACATGAGGCACCGTTGGAAAGAAATGGAGGAAATGCTGAAGATAAACAGTGCAAGGGGTGAAAAGGAAGCCAGTTAGAAACATCAGGAAAAACTAAAGCTCAGGAGGAGAAGGGGACAACAGAGGATGAGATGGTTGGATGGCATCACTGACTCAAAGGACATGAGTTTGGGTAGGCTCTGGGAGTTGGTGATGGACAGGGAGTCCTGGCGTGCTGCAGTTCATGGGGTTGCAAAGAGTCGGACACGACTGAGCGACTGAACTGAACTGAAGTGAACTGCTGAGAAGCATGTACAGCTATTTGGTACAAGTTAGCTCTTAAAAATGTATTAAAATATCACCAAAAATTGTAAACTCTTTTGTTTGATAAAAAAAAAATCCGTAAATATATCTATGTCCAAGTCCTTTGGAGAGAGTTTTAAAATGAAGTACTATTAATATATATATAATATGATATAACTCACAGGTGTATTAACTCACAGGTTTATTAGTGAGTCAAAAATCCTTGTTTTACTTCATTTATACTCATTATAAAATAACCTTTATCTTAATAAAATAACCTTTATCTTTTATTTATTTTTTTTACTTTTCTTTTTTTTTTAATTTTATTTTATTTTTGAACTTTACATAATTGTATTAGTTTTGCCAAATATCAAAATGAATCCGCCACAGGTATACATGTGTTCCCCATCCTGAACCCTCCTCCCTCCTCCCTCCCCATACCATCCCTCTGGGTCGTCCCAGTGCACTAGCCCCAAGCATCCAGTATCGTGCATCGATACTTCTAGAACTTGGGAGCTAAGATACTGAAGGGAGGAGGATTAATATCTCAGTTTACAAAGCTGGGAATCAAGAAATAGTAGGTCCAGTAGAGAGCATAAGAAACAAAGATGTAAATAAAGTGCTTACAAGTACAAAGCTTCATAACAGAGGATATACAATTAGTAGAATAATGATAAAAGGCGAAGAAGGGGAAAGGTATAATAGAAAGTATACAAATAAATGAAATCCTTATTTTTCCTAATAAGAAGTAAATAAATACTATCAAATTTAAGTCAAGAAAAAGCAAAATACAATACTTACCACTTATTAGCTATTGTGATTGATGACTTCCCACTTTGCACCAGGAACCTTCCCAACTGCTTGGTATGAATTCACTTCCTTTTAATTCTCACAATGATCCTATAAGAAAGGAAACTGAAGCTCAGAGAGGTGAAGCAATGTACTCAAAGCACACAGCTAGTGCTAGAGCCAGACTCCAAGTCCAGGTTCCTGTCTCCTGGGCACACATTCTCACACTATTGCAGCTCCCAATGTAGTAATAGCATTGAAAGACACTGATTAACTATCTAAAGAAGCTTTTCCTTGGGAAGGAATGAGCAGAACCCTCATATGGTACATATGAGGTTTTAACCATATGTACTTAGGACTGGATTCTTTTACTCTAAGACAGCAACAGTCACTTTATAGCAGTCAGTAACCCAAAGAATGGGGTGGTTTCTAGTGCTACCACCTTAAAGATGATGGAAGAAGCTGAATTAAATGACAAGAAGAAATGTGTGCCTCGGACAGATATTGTCCGGCAGCATCTTGCCCACCCACATGTGCAGCCATGGGCTTCCGTCCACTCAAAGGAAGGAAGACCACTTGCAGGGGAGGTGAATTCCAGAGACTGCATCTCTGCTCCTGCAAAGACAAGGATGCTCTTGAAGATGATCAGAAAAGTGGTCAAAAGGGGGCACCCACATATACTAATAACAGTAAAAGAGAATGATTGCTATGAATGTTTCAATGAGACAGGCTGAGTCTGTGAAAGGCCATGAGTTCATAATAATATTCAAAGGAGAGGACTTTAGAAAAGTGTGGCCGAAAAGAGAGACATAAAGGTTAAAAAGAATGTTAGTGGTTATGCAGGAGACGCAAGACGAAAGAGAAATGGGATCAATGCCTGGGCAGAGAGAATCCACTGGAGAAAGAAATGCTTGTCCACTCCAGTATTCTTGCCTGGGAAATCTCATGCACAGAGGAGCTGGGAGGGCTACAGTCCATGAGGCTGCAAAGAGTTGGACACAGCTGAGCTGGTATCTTTCTTTTGTTTCTATGGTGCAACGAAGAGTAAATGAAATGGGAAGTATTTTGTTGTAATTGAATTTAATAATAAGAGGAGTCTTGAAGTCTATAGGTATTTTCCTTTCTGTTTATTTACATGAATGTTTATAAAGGATTGAGAAAGAAAGAACCCTTGACATCCGGAGGCTGGCCTGGGATCACAACAGAGTGCTGCTCTTCTCCCATTGGATGTAAAGGCTCTCACAGAACTGCAGCCTCACACAGGGTCACCCTGAGAGCAGGAGCGAAGGAGACAGCAAACACCTGTCACTGCACCCCCCAACACCACGCCCCCTCCCCTGGCTGAAAAGCAGGACTGCTCCTTCTTACCAATCACACCTTCAGCCTCGCTCTGCTCTCCCCTCTCCATAGATGAGGTACTGAGAGCCCGTTGGTAGTGCTGCCTCCCATTCTCTGCAGCTCCCAATCTAGAGCAGTCCCATTTCCTTAGAGCTTCCCCTAAATCCCCTCACCTAAGCTCCAAGCCTAGAATCTTGCTTTCTGTACCTTCCTCTGAGATGTTCACAGCTCTCCCTCAGGAAGAGTAACCATCAGCTAATGTTTTTAGGGAGTGTGCCTTGTGTCAAAGGCTGGAGGCACCGTCATGTAGATGGGAGAGAATTCACAAAGGCAGGCCCTCCTTCAAGTAGATGGAAGAGGAGAGCTAGCTGGTGCCCTGCCTCCTCCTCTGCCCCAAAGCTGTAGGATTTCAGGAGCCAGGTCAGCCTATTGAAATCATGAAACATGAGAACAGAGTCAAGTAGAAAGAAGAGGAGAGCTCAGGCAGAAGGGCTGGCTCCTGGATAAGGACAAACAACTGTAAATGCCTTGAACACTTGACTCATCCTTCCGTCCTTCCCTCCCATTCTTGGCCTCTTCCTGACCCTTGTCTGGGGCCTCAGCTGGATGTGGATGCTGATAGTGCTTCCTCTGCTGGATTCCTATCCAGGGCTTCCTCCTCTGTTAGCCTCTGATTGGTCCCTTTCGGAAGGCTGTTGGTGGGAGAGGGGAGGACCCTGGAGAAGCCTGACCCTGCCCAGCTGCATGGCCAGTCATGCATCCCTTCCCTCCTCGTGGGCAGACAGATTCTCCCCAACCATCTCCCTCCTGTGCCTGCAGTCACCCTCCCTGGGAAGGGAAAGGGGCATTAAGAAAGTCCCTGGCCGAGCACCAGGACCCTCCCGACTGCCCCGGCTCCTGTCTTCCTCACACTCTCTGTCTCCACAGGGCCTGCTGCACGAGACTGGCACCTCACTTGGCACAGGCTGCCCCTCCCCATGACATGTGCTTCCCCACTGGCCTCATCATGTGACGGGTTACTTGTCCCTGGAGGCCCAGCTCCAAGCCTCCCTCTGCCACCTTCCCCCAGTTGCTCTCCAGCTCCTCTTGAAGGTGGCACTTTCCTGGTCGTGCTCCCTTTTTTCTCAGTTTCTCCACGTCTGAGAACCCTTCCCGCATCATCAGGGGCCCTGTGTCTTCTCTGCTGCTCCTCCTGTCCAGGGCCTCTGGGCACCCTCTGCCCTCCTGGGCACAGCCTGTACAAAATATGAGGGGTGGGACCCCTTATGGGGACATGAAAGAAGCAGCTTCTCGATGACACAGCACAACCCCAGTTCCTCCTGTTAAAATTAGAAAGGGAGGGAGGGGAGAAGGGTGGGGGGGAGGGAGAGGAGAATGGGGAAAGAGAAGGAGAATGGAGAAGAAACTAAAGATCCTAATCAATCAATCATTCAAAAGGATCCAACGTAAACCAGAGAGAAAAACTGAAGGGACTGAAAGAAACTCAGCAGCGGCCACTGGACTGGAAAAGGTCAGTTTTCATTCCAGTCAGAAAGAAAGGCAATGCCAAAGAATGCTCAAACTACCGCACAATTGCACTCATCTCACATGCTAGCCAAACGATATTCAAAATTCTCCAAGACAGGCTTCAACAGTATGTGAGCCATGAACTCCCAGATGTTCAAGCTGGATTTAGAAAAGGCTATTTTACTGATGTCTGTAGAGTTCTGCTTTTTATCTTAATATTGCAACACCAGGATGTATGTGAACCTTGTGCAGTGAGCCCTTCTCACTTCTTCCAGCAGGGCCACCTTCCCCACACAGGACTCCCATCACCCACAGAGCAGAGGGCTTAGCAAACACAGGAAGCCAACGCCCTTCGACTCCACGCTTGGTGTCCTGCCCGTCTCCAGGCTGCAGTGTCCCCCAGGGCCTGGCACTGAGCCTAGCACTCAGAGGCAGGGTTTTTCAACAAACCTTGATCCCTTGTATCTAAAAAAAAAACCCGTTCCCCCATCAACCCTAGCCTAGCACCCTTGGGACAGCTTCAAGGTGGCCAGGTTATAGGAGGAGAGGCTCTGACTCCTCGTCCTCCTCCACCCCGTCTGCTTCCTTAATGGCTGAGTACCCGGAACATACACCTTCCTTCTGGGGTTGCTGCTCATGTCTCAGGAGTCCACATCCTGAGCTGAGGCCACCTGAGCAGGTGTGGCCCTCCCTCTGCTCTGTTTAGGGTCCCTTGGCTGGGAGGAAGCCCTCAGCCACACCCGCCTCCACATCCAGGCTCTGCCCCTGCTTAACGTGCTGACCTACCTCTCTGAGCTTACATTCTTCTTCTGTTAGTTAGTAACAGTCATCCTTTTCTCAGACGGTCTTCCTGAGGATGGGAAGATGGGATGGGCGGGGTCTTACCCTCCTGCTTACTCAGGAAACTTCCTCTGTCCGAGTGTGAACAAGATCCAGTTGTTCACATCTGTGCAGATGCAGCCACAAGCTGTGCATCTCTGCAATGACCACATACACCCTCTGGGCCCAGACATACTCTGGGAAGCAAAAGTGAAAGTCAAAACTCTTATTTCTGAGTTCTCAATTCAAACAAACATCCTGCCCACCAGGCCCCACCCTGGGTTATTCCCACCCTCCTGCTGACACCCTAGAGAAACAACTCCAGTCCTGACATTCCACGTCTTCTTGACTCTGTCCACCCTGCCTCAGACGCCCTGAAGGAAGACTTGCCACCAACACAGCATGAGTCCCTTGGCAAATTACTCCTCCATATTTCCACTTTTTCACCCACCAACCCCACACTCACCAGCTGGCCTGCCTCATTCACCTTTGTGCCACCAGCACGTGGTACTGTCCCAGAACACACCAGTTGCTCAGTGCATACTGGTCATACTCTGCTGTGGAGGGCCACGCTCATGTGGCTTCCAGGATTCGCTCACACAGGTTCTTCTGCCAGGGACACCTGCTGCACCCAACCAGGAGAAATCTTTCTGCAAGCGTGAATCTGAAAAGCCTCCTCTGAGAAGCCCTCTGTGACCTCGCCTGCAGAGCCCACTGTTTCCTTCACTACGCCCATGGTACCTGGAAGAGGGGCCTAAGGTCATGCCTCAGCAACTCAAAGCCCTGCCTCCACCCCTTATGATCAGATCCCTCTGGACTTAGCCCTGCTGGCAGGGACAGAACTCACACCTTTTGTCCCGGGGGCCCACAGGAGGAGGCCCAGCCTTGGTGGTCACTGCCATGAGGTGGATGCAGAAGTTCGTGGCAAGGGCTGAGAGCACGCTGCCCTTTGCGACCTTGGCTTATCTCCACCTGACAACAGATTTTTTTCTCTCCAAATGGAAGACTTTTATCAGAAAACCAGTGTCCTGGCGACTCAGAGACAGCTGCAACAGAGAGCTGGCCCTGCCTCCGTTGGGTTCCTGAGCAAACAGCCTCTGTGGACGGGGGCTCAGTGACTGGCATGGGCTGTGCTGGCACCATCCACGCCTTTCCTGTTGAATCTCACATCAGCTCTAGGAGTGCTGGCTCCGTTTCACAGATGAAGAAATGCAGGTCAAGTTCCCACAGTCTGAGAGTCCTACAGCTGGACTGCTGGTGAACTTCTCGGTTTGCCTCAAGCAGAAGTGACTGCAGTGGACCTGGATGCCCCATAAGGCCCGCCTGTCCTTCCCTCAGGGCTGCTTCACCCCTGGAAATGTCCCTGGTCCATTATGGTCCCCTCCCTCCAGGTTTGAGGGAGGGACAGGAGATTATTCCTTGAGGATAGCCAACCATAGTTTGTTCTTAAAGCCAACTGTATGTACCTGTTGCATTTTGCACGTAAGGGAGCTGAAGGAGGGGAGAGGCGGGGTTGCTATTCCAGGAACTTGTGTTTTGTGGGAGAATGTCAGCAGCTCACATCCTGCAAACATCCATTTGACATTCTGTCCCCAGTGCTCAGAGCTCAGGCCACAACAGACGCCCCAGAGCCCAGACACAGAGGAGTCAAGGGGCAAACGGGCCGCTGCCCTGCCCACTGACCTGCACAAGTCTGCTTCTGAGCTTGCTGGAGCTGCTGGGACTCAAGGATGCCTCCTTTCCAGAGCTTGGGGTTCTCAGTGGACAGCCAGCTCTGGGTGGCACACCTACAGAAGGGATACAGGACGGAACAGTGGGAGGCAGTAGCTTTCCTGGAGGGAAAATCCAAGCACAGTCATCCCTGCTGCCTGCTTACTTTAAACCTCAGGCAGAAATTCATGGGCAGGGAAAGCCATGTGGGCCTCCCCAGGGGAAAACTGCCAGCATGAAGGTGCCCAGGCCCCACTTCCTAAGTGCCCTCCACCACAGGATAGTTAGGGACCCTGAGCAAGGATCAGGCTGGGTGAGGTGGGTGTCCTGGAACTCACCTCCTGGCTAGGTAGCCCCAGCAGCAGGCCTGGGAGCCGATGATGACGTCCGTGATCTTCAGGTCTTGCTCCTGCTCCAGGTGGGCCAGCACGCTGGCCTGAAAGAAGACCTTGCTCTGGCCATGCGGTACAGGTTGCTCTCAAGCTCCAGGGCTTTGATCCAGAGGAGGAGAGCTGGCTGCTGACCATGAGGCACCCCGGCCACCACAGAGCCCTGGAGCAAGGCCAAGGCCAGGGAAGGGGCCTGGAGCTGGGTTGGCCCTGCTGCTCTGTGGGCAACCTCCTCCTGGTTCAGGGAGAGTGGGGCTGAGGGGATGCAGGAGGGGGCAGGTGGGGGTTAGCACGGGACAGGACAGAACCTCGGCCCTGTAGGGACCTTACCTTTTGGAGTCTGTGCCCACGTGCATTTCTAACCAAGGTGGCAGTAGATAGTGGGGCTCAGGAGGCTTTACCTTAGGTAACTAGGGAAACAGTGTCCTTGTTTGTTTATTTGACTGCCCTGGGTCTTCACTGCTGTGGGGACAGGGGCTGCTTTCTCTAGTTGCAGCGAGTGTGCTACTCATGGTTGAGTACATGGGCTTCTCATTGCAGTGGCTTCTCTTTTTGCAGAGCACGGGCTCTAGGGAGTGGGCTCAGTAGTTGTGGGGCAAGGGCTTAGTTGCTCCCAGCATGTTGGATCTTCCCGGACCAGGGATCAAAGCCTTGTCCCCTGCATTGGCAGGCAGCTTCTTTACCACTGGACCACCAGGGAAGTCCCAAAAGGTTTCTTTTGAAAAAGGTACTTTAAAGTCAAGACTGGCTTCAACGTCGTTCAGAAGCACAGGGGCTAAGCAGGGGTGGCTGAGCAGTGTGGGGCCATGTGCAGGGTGACGGGCAACACCACAGGTGGCTTGAGAGCCTCACTGGGACAGTACAAGGTGCTCCTCACCAACTGTCCTTGTCGCAGAGGCTGGGTCCAGACCAGCTCCACAGGCATCTGAGTGTAACCAGTTGTTAGATATTCTGTGTCAGCAGCACAACTTCCTGAGAAAACCGGTATGTTTTAAGTACGGACCTCTGCAGACTCAAGACAACACTGTTCTCTTCGGTCAAGCCCTGGGAACAAGGCAGTTGGAGGTTGTGTGCCGCTTCGTATGAAGGCAGCTCTGTGAACTTCAAGGCATTTGTGAGAACTAGGAGCTGCAGCTTAAAACCAGCAAACTCAGGGCCAAGCAAGGAACTAGAAGCCTCCAAAACAGCCCCTGCCAGAAGGGACTCAGGTCCTGGGTGGTGGGACAGACCTGTGCCCATCTCTTCCCACATTGGGAAGCATAGCAAGTGGCGACAGATAGCCCTGTGGTCTGGGCTCCAAGGAAGTGGGTCCACCACCCCGGGCCCAGGATGAGCTGTGTTATAGAAATACCACATGCTTGCTTCACTTCCTCCTGAAACAGGACACCCTGCATCCTCCTGACCAATCAGCTCAACATGGATCCAGGGAAGAGGTTCCAGGCACCCGGAGGCCCCACCCAGGATGGCCCTTCCCAGGTGGGGGCTGTGGCCACATTCCTGGACCTTGGGCCCAGCTTCCTCCTGTTCTCCGCTGGGGTGACAAACACGTGCTCTCTGAGGGTTTGGGGGCTTCTTTCCATTCTCTGACCTGGCCTGCATCCCTCCAGTGCATGGTCTTCTGTGCTCACTTAGCCAAACTCAGTTTCTGTTGCTCAGAACCACTGGGATCTCACCTGACACAGGGGTCATTGTGGAATTGTATCATCTGCACATTGAGCTAAATGGGGTCCAGTATTAAGGGTTCAGGGGGATGTGGGGGTGGACACTGAATGGTTCTGTATCCAGTGCCTGGAACCCTGCCCAGGAGAAGTCTGTGCATCATTTGCATTCCCGAGGAACTTACAAAGAATTAAAGAAGGAATGAAACTCATGATTGCGGGATCAGACAGATGCTGGCAATGACTGCTGACATCTTCAGGAAGGAATGGAAGGGCTGACTGAAGCCTCGGGGAAACACTGGATGAGAGGGAGCCTGAGGCACTGAGGAAAGTCTTCCGAGGGAGGTTTGGACAAAAGTGTGCAGAGAGCCTTGCAGCACGTGGGGAGGGACTTAGGAGACATCCTGGGATCATTTCCAGGTCCCGGGTCTCTGGCTTCCTGCCTTGGGCTCCAGGCGTGGGAGCCAGTTAGGTGCTCACATGCTCCGCACATGGAAACACAGAGAGTCGGTGCCCTGTGGAGCAGGCCCGTGGGGGCGAGAGCCACACCCAGATGCTCCGTCTCCTTCTGGGACAGGAGGAGCCTGAGGCACCCCATGAAGGCTCCTCAGAAGGTCCAGGCAGGTGCAATCCCAGATGGGTGACCAAGTCAGAACATGGCCTTGGATGGACTTTCCCTCCATGCCTGCTCCCATCCTCCAGCCCCTCAGTCCTGCTCCTGGAGATCGAGTGAGCCTGGCCTCCAGCTCTACCCTCAGGGGAACCCAGCTACTGCACACTGCTTTGGTCTGCAATTAGGCTTCAGCATCTGTGCTCAGAGTCACGGGTAGCTGTGGAGGAGGTGAAAGCAGTTGTGTTAAGGTCAATACTCTTATGGGTCATTCTAGCCTGTGCGGGGAATAGATGAGTGAGGCAGGGCAGTGCCCCAAGGTAAACAAATGAAGGCAGTTCTGGAAGCTCCTGCAGGAGTCCTGGTGAAACGTGAAGGCAGCCTGGGCGAGGTGTCTGCTGTCTTTCTCTCCCCTCTGTTTACGACTGACCCTCTCTCACACCTGCACACAAGCCCTCCGCTCTCAATCACCCTTGGGTGTCCATTCTGGTCCCTGGGGCTGGAGGAGGAGCATCCCAGTGCTCAGCCCATGTCCCCCATACAACCCACGAAGCCTGCAGGGTTCTAGGATCTTAGGGAAATGATTGGATGGGAGCTCAGCAGGCAGGCAGGAGGAGCCATGGAGGACGTGCTCCCTTGAGACCCTGTGAGACAGGCTCATGGGGAAGGAGGTCAGGCATCTGGAGCCCAGCTGAGCCCCTCAGTCAATGCAAGGAAGCCTCAGTGAATCAGCTCATATTTATTGAACCAGAGTCTAGAGAACATGAGGTGGAGAGAACCAGAACCACCTGAAATATCTCATCCAGCCTCACCCCCAGCTGAAGAAGAAACCGAGGGTCAGAGAGTCGTGTCTATTGGCCCCAGGCTGTTTCATCTCCTGACACACTGAAAAGTTCCTTGACCTGTTTCTGCCTCCTTGTTTCATCCTTCTTTCTTTCTTTCTTTTAATCAACCTCTGTTCCTCCTCCACATTTGGATTTTCATGGAAATGTCACTGGTCTCTCAGTGCACTCTGGACCCAAAGAGCTCCTGGCAACGTGTCCGATGTTCCATCCACTGTGTTGTCACACCACTGCTGCCACCAACATCATCACCACCATTGTCATCAAGAAGCCACTGCCTGAAGATCTACACAGACAATTCTTCATGAAGACGTACAGATGGCCAGCAGGTACGTGAAAACATACTCAACATCACTAATTATTAGAGAAATGCAATCAAACTACAATAAGTTATCTCCCCTACAGCGATCACAGGGGCCATCACCTACATCTACAATGCTCTAAGGCTGTGGAGAAAAGGGAACCCTCCTACACTGTTGCTGGGAATGTAAATTGGTGCAGCCACTATGGAAGACCATGTGGAGTTTTCTTAAACAACTAAAAATAGAGCTACCTTATGATTTACCAATCCCACTTCTGGGCATATATCTACAAAAAAATTAAAGCTGTAATTTGAAAAGATACACATACCCTGATGTTCATAGCAGTACTATTCACAACAGCCAAGACACAATATTAACCTAAATGTCTGTTGACAGATTAATGAATAAAGCAAATGCGGTACATGTATACATACCATGGAATCCTACTCAGCCATAAAGAAGAATGAAATAATAGTATTTTTAGCGATATGTATGGATGTAGAGATTACTATACTGAGTGAAGTAAGTCAGACAAAGACAAATATGTTATTAACTTATATGTAGAATGCAGAACATAATAGAAATGAACTTACCTACAGAATAGAAACAGACTCATAGACATAGATAATGAACTTTTAAACCAAGTTTTGTGGGGATAGGTGAATTAGGAGATGGGATTAACAGATACACACCAGATAAACAAGGGCCTGCCTACTGTAGTAGCATAGGAACAGTATTCAATATTTTGTAATAAACTATAATGGAAATGAACAAAAAAGAATATAGACATATAAATACTCAGATGCTCTGTCATGTCTGACTCTGCAACACCTTGGACTGTAACACGCCAGGCTCCACTGTCTATGGGATTTCCCAGACAAGAATATTGGAGTGGGGTATCATTTCCTCCTCCAGGAAATCTTCCCTACCCAGGAATCAAACCTGTGTCTCTTGCTTAGCAGACACCTTCTTTACCACCTGGGAAGCCCAGATAAATAAATCGATACCTGTATAAGTGAATCACTTTGCTGTATATCTGAAATTAACAGAATATTGTAAATCAATTATCCTTCAATAAAACAAACAAACAAAAGAAGTCACTGCCCTAGTAAGACACAGATGACCATTATATCTACAGCTGTAGGCAGCAGTCCCTTAGAAGAAATGTAGTAGCCATCATGGTCAACAAAAGAGTCCGAAATGCAGTACTTGGATGCAATCTCAAAAATGACAGAATGATCTCTGTTCGTTTCCAAGGTAAACCATTCAATATTACAGTAAGCCTAGTCTATTCCCCAAACAGTAACACTGAAGAAGCTGAAGTTGAACGGTTCTATGAAGACCTACAAGACCTTTTAGAACTAACACCCAAAAAAGATGTCCTTCTCATCATAGGGGACTGGAATGCAAAAGTAGGAAGTCAAGAAACACCTGGAGTAACAGGCAAATTTGGCCTTGGAATACGGAAGGAAGCAGGACAAAGACTAATAGAGTTCTGCCAAGAAAATGCACTGGTCATAACAAACACCCTCTTCCAACAACACAAGAGAAGATTCTACACATGGACATCACCAGATTGTCAACACCAAAATCAGATTGATTATATTCTTTGCAGCCAAAGATGGAGAAGCTCTATACAGTCAACAAAAACAAGAACAGGGGCTGACTGTGGCTCAGATCATGAACTTCTTATTGCCAAATTCAGACTGAAATTGAAGAAAGTAGGGAAAACCACCAAACCATTCAAATATGACCTAAGTCAAATCCCTTATGATTATACAGTGGAAGTGAGAAATGGATTTAAGGGACTAGATCTGATAGAGTGCCTGATGAACTATGGTCAGAGGTTCATGACATCGTACAGGAGACAGGGATAAAGACCATCCCCATGGAAAAGAAATGCAAAAAAAACAAAATGTCTGTCTGAGGAGGCCTTACAAAGATCTGTGAAAAGAACAGAAGTGAAAAGCAAAGGAGAAAAGGAAAGATATAAGCATCTGAATGCAGAGTTCCAAAGAATAGCAAGAAGAGATAAGAAAGCCTTCCTCAGCGATCAATGCAAAGAAATAGAGGAAAACAACAGAATGGGAAAGACTAGAGATCTCTTCAAGAAAATTAGAGATACCAAGGGAACATTTCATGCGAAGATGGGTTCAATAAAGGACAGAAATGGTATGGACCTAACAGAAGCAATAGATATTAAGAGGTGGCAGGAATACACAGAAGATCTATACAAAAAAGATCTTCATGACCAAGATAATCACGATGGTGTGATCACTCACCTAGAGCCAGACATCCTGGAATGTGAAGTCAAGTGGGCCTCAGAAAGCATCACTATGAACAAAGCTAGTGGAGGTGATGGAATTCCAGTTGAGCTCTTTGAAATCCTGAAAGATGATGCAGTGAAAGTGCTGCACTCAATATGCCAGCACATTTGGAAAACTCAGCAGTGGCCACAGGACTGGAAAAGGTCAGTTTTCATTCCAATATCAAAGAAAGGCAATGCCAAAGAATGCTCAAACTACCTGCACAGTTGCACTCATCTCACATGCTAGTAAAGTAATGCTCAAAATTCTGCAATCCAGGCTTCAACAATACGTGAACCATGAACTTCCAGAGTTCAAGCTGGTTTTAGAAACGGCAAAGGAACCAGAGATCAAATTGCCAACATCCGCTGGATCATGGAAAAAGCAAGAGAGTTCCAGAAAAATATCTATTTCTGCCTTATTGACTATGCCAAAGCCTTTAAGTGTGTGGACCACAAGAAACTGTGGAAAATTCTGAAAGAGATGGGAATACCAGACCACCTGACCTGCCTCTTGAGAAACCTATATGCAGGTCAGGAAGCAAAGTTAGAACTGGACATGGAACAAAACACTGGTTCCAAACAGGAAAAGGAGTATGTCAAGGCTATATATTGTCACCCTGCTTATTTAACTTCTATGCAGAGTACATCACGAGGAACGCTGGGGTGGAAGAGGCACGAGCTGGAATCAAGATTGCCGGGAGACATATCACTAACCTCAGATATGCAGATGACACCACCTTTATGGCAGAAAGTGAAGAGGAACTGAAAGGCCTCTTGATGAAAGTGAAAGTGGAGAGTGAAAAAGTTGGCTTAAAGCTCAACATTCAGAAAACGAAGATCATGGCATCTGGTCCCACTACTTCATGGGAAATAGATGGGGAAACAGTGGAAATGGTGTTAGACTTTATATTTTTGGGCTCCAAAATCACTGCAGATGGTGACTGCAGCCATGAAATTAAAAGACGTTTAGTCCTTGGAAGAAAAGTTATGACCAAGCTAGATAGCATTTTGAAAAGCAGAGCCATTACTTTGCAAACAAAGGTCCGTCTAGTCAAGGCTATGGTTTTTCCAGTGGTCATATATGAATGTGAGAGTTGGACTGTGAATAAAGCTGAGCGCCGAAGAATTGAGGCTTTTGAACTGTGGTGTTGGAGAAGACTCTTGAGAGTCCCTTGGACTGCAAGGAGATCCAACCACTCCACTCTGAAGGAGATCAGCCCTAGGATTTCTTCGAAGGAATGATGCTAAAGCTGAAACTCAAGTACTTTGGCCACCTCATGCGGAGAGTTGACTCATTGGAAAAGACTCTGATGCTGGGAGGGATTGGGGGCAGGAGGAGAAGGGGATGACAGAGGATGAGATGGCTGGATGGCATCACTGACTCAATGGACATGAGTCTGAGTGAACTCCGGGAGTTGGTGCTGGACAGGGAGGCCTGGCGTGCTACAATCCATGGGATTGCAGAGTCGGACACGACAGAGGGACCAAACTGAATGAACTGAAGTAAGACACATCAGCTAGGGCCAAAGGTGAGTTGATGTTGGAGGAGAGGTCTAGAGACCACCACCAGGGGAAGACTCTTCCTGCTGGGACATCACAGCCTGTGGAGGGCGATAGAGGAGCCCCTGCTACTTCTGGATCCCAACAATCCCAACTGATGTTCTCCCATTTCCAACCCGTTCTATACCTGGCCTCTCATTGCTAGTTCGCCTGCCTCTCCCTTTATTCTGCCTCCAGTGTCACCTTTAGTCCAAAGTAAGTGGTTTCTGATGGGAGGGGAGTTTGGGGGAGAATGGGTAGGTGAATATGAATGGCTGAGTCCCTTTGCTGTTCACCTGAAACTATTACAGCATTGTTAATCGGCTATACTCCAATACAAAATAAAACGTTCTTAGTATGAAAAAAAGTGGTTTCTCCCCGCCTCTCATTCTCTGGTCCCCCCTCCTCCCTTAATCCAGGCTCCAGGCCCTTTCCTTCTCTCTCCTCATCTATCACCTACATCCATCCCTTCCCTGATGTGCTCAACCACAGAAATGCCAAATTCCTAGCACCCAGCTTCATTAATGTGGTCTCCCTCTCTTTCCCTCAAACAAGGTACCTCTGCACTTTAGCCCCTCACATGTCCCTGGACCCCACACTGCTCTGGGGGTGGTTAACTCAGGTCCTCCTGCTGACTCTCATAGATCTGGGTGAGCTCCTCCAACTTCCTCTCCAGCTCCCATGCCCGTCGCCTCAGGCTTTCAGCTGCTTCTGTCTTTGCACCATCATGCAGGTGAATTGACTCCTTCACCAGGAAGCCCACATCCACCAGAAGGAAGACCCCTGCAGCAGCCAAACCCGCGATCCGGGCTCCTTTGGTAATTGTTAAAGCTGTGGCTTTGAAACCTGTCTCTATATGCTGGATGGCTGGGCCTGAGATTCTCCCAGGGCTCATGCAGATGCTTGCATTGGCTTCAGAGCCAGGGTTGGCATTGCCTGTCTCCATGGCATGGGTGTGCATTTCAATGCATTGTATAGCTTCTTTCTTTTTTGTGGCATCAATGTGGGGGTTGTTATTGAGTACCTCTAGGAGAACCTCCCATTTTATGACAACAGTAGACATCATGCGACTGGCTTCGGTTTCTGCTGATGACCTCTTCACACGTTCGATGATAGTGGTGGACACACTGGTCACACCAGCTGCTGCTCCCAGCCCTATCCCAGTGGCCAAGAGCGCCAAACTGGCCCCCATTGTCATGGGTGTCAGAGCCAGGCCAACGATGGTCAGAATACTGGACACAGCACCAGTGCTGTGGGCCATCACGTTGGAGATGGTACATCCCTTATGGACCTTCTCAACCTTGTCTGCGAGCTCATGGAACTTGTCTATGAACTCCTCCAGCTGCCGTTTCACCCGAGGGAACTTATTCAGAAACCTCCTCCTGTACAGCTGCTCTTTGGAGAGTCTTTCTTGGTCCTCCTCTACTAAGACTCTTTTCAATTCGTTCAGATAATTGTGTAGTTCATCCGTGTCTTCCCTGTAACGATGAAGGTAAGGAATTAGAAAGGCAGTTTGCTTGTCTGTAAAATTGGCTCCATAATATCTGTTCTGCATAAATATAGATATGTTACTATAAATCATTAGAAAAGAATTTTATAAATGTAAAATTTTCTCTTTCAACCTTAAACATGTTTCATGCTTTATAGATGCTCCATCTTGAAATACCTAAACTTAGAATAGGTAAACGAGATCATCTTCGGATACTGGCAACTTAAGAGAGGTATTTGAGAGAATTCCCAGGTGGTCCAGAGGTTTCAACTCTGCGCTCCCACTGCTGGCCTTGACTCAATCCCTGGTTGGGGAATGAGGATCCCACAGGCCATATGGCTCAGCCAAAGAAAAGGTATGTGGTAAAGATGTCTCACAGGTGGGTCAACAACACCACTGAAAGAATTTTGGAGTGGGAACTCCACATGTAAACAAAGACGTGTAGGACTGGAGGAGAAAACCTTCATTCAAGGGCCTCAGTGTGTAGTGAGAAGTCTCCCTGCCCTTTGCCCTTGGCTACTGGGAAGTGGTCCCTAAGCCCCTAGAATTCTGGCTGATAGGAGTATCCTTGCCTGCCTGGGCCTTTGGTCACTGGTCAGTCTGAGAAGGGGACAAGTGACCCAAGGTCTCTGGGTCTCATGGTATCAGTTCTGCCATCTGGTAGAGCTGGACACTAGGGCACGAGTCTGACTTCCAGGAGGGGCTGGAGATGACAGGTCAGGGTAATTTGGCTTTTAAGCAAAGGGAGTGTCCCTGATTGGCAGCACTCTGTGCATCTTATCACAGGCCAAATACAGATCAGTATCGTGTTCTGAGGACAATGGAAGCTTTGTATGTGAAACCTGCCCAGTCTCTATCCTGTGGCTGGTGGGACCTTTTATCTTTTCTTGTAGTAAACTGCAGCTGGGATCATGAAGCTTTCAGTGAGTCCTGTCTATTCTAAACGGAATTCTTGAAGCTGAGAGTTGTTTTGGGGATCCCCTAAATTTGCCACTGAAGTCAAAGTAAGGGCAGTCCTGGGCACTGTGCCCTTACACTTTACAGATTGGCTGTCTCTATGACCTAGAATAATTTAAACCCAAAAAGTCAGAGCTAGAAGGCACCTTATAATCATTTGGTCTGCCATCTGCTGTCTTCTAAGCATTGTGCCCTTGACCTTCTCAGCAGAAGGTCACTGGGTCCACCCACTGCCCCAGTTGACAGGGAAGAGGGAGATGTACTATGAGCCCTGGTTTCCCTTGGACTCTCCAGCTCACCTCACTGACTCCTGACCCATCACCCAGCACTCTCAACTGCTCAGGGGTCACCAACCTAACTCACAGTTTACCTGGCGACAGCTTCATTGCCAGCACCCCAAGTCCATATGCAACTTTGTGGACCCTCTAAAGATTCAAGGGATTTGAGGAAACATTCATCTGAACAGCTAAGCCTGAGGAGACCAGCACTTACACAGCTGGTGGAGGAAGCGTTTTCCTCTTGGGTGGGGATGCGTGAGGCTCCTCAGAATCCCTCAAATGTCACACAATCACAGCCACTCACTGTGACCCTGGAGGGCCACCTGAGCCACACGGCCATCCCACTGTCAGGGGAACTCCATGTAGATTAGAAGAGGGTCCCCAATGGAGTGAGAAGTCAGGTCCCAGGCAGGGTGTGCAGACACAGTCACCCAGGGCCCTCTAGTCCAGCATGAGGGGATCCCACCAGGGAGGGAAGAAATGTCCCCCTCTCCCACTCAGGGGACCTCTGCTAGGGTCACAGTCCCTTCAGTTCTGTGTCCTTAAGGCCCAGTCTCTTCACTCTAGTCCTAGTCCTGCTACCCAGGCCTGCCTACTAGTCCTCCAACCTGGACCCACTGCTCCACCCTGACCCCTGGGTCTGACCCTGGTGCAGGCCTCCCCGGTCCTTTGGATGAGATGATTATACTTGGTTCCTCACCTCTGACCCTGCAGTTCACTCTGAGGACATCACCATAATCCATCAGAATTGCTATTCCCATTGGACACAGGACTGATCTGAGATTCAAAGTCTTAAGCCCACAGGCCCAAGAGTTAGGCACGGCTAGATCCAGGATCCCATCAGCTCCTCCAGTTCCTCTCTAGCCTCTCTCCCTTATGGGCCAGCAGGATCCTGCAGGGTTCGTACAGTTCCTAACATCAGGAATAGAAAGACTGTAGGCAGAAACCCAGGACACAAATGGTGGTGTCAGGATTTTCCCACTTGTCCCAAAGGAAATTCTGCTTGGTTCTCCTCACCAAAAAGAAGACCCTTGACTCTGTCTCTTCCCAACAAGTTTTTTAAATGTTACTATTGAGTATGTACTCTGTGTCAGTCATTATGGGAAGCACTTTACATGTATGATCTCAGTGTCCTCACAATAACAATGAAAAGATGAAGAAACTAAAGCAGAGAGTAGTTCAGTAACTTGTCCAAGGTCACATAACCTGCGCCTTCTTTGCAGGTTTCATCTCTTCTCAACCCACGATCATTCACTGTCAGCAAATGACATGGAGGAAACATTCCTGATGGGATCTTGAGAAGGAACACCCCTGGCCCCAACAGTAGGGTCCTGCCTGGAGGAGGCGTTACTCCAGGAGGAAGCTAGCCTGGTGCTGGGGGACGTGGGTGACCTTCCTGGTGCACCTGTGCCGGTTACCTGGACAAACTGGCCTCAGCCTTAATTCTCACCAGGAATTCATTCAGCAGGAGTAGCAGTTCCTCTCTGCTCAGTGTGTCCCAGAGACATTCAATGACCTCCTCAAAAAAGATCTCAATATCTAGATGAAAGAAAAGGGAATAAGATAAGAAAAATTAGTGGTGGGACATAAATGTTATTGAGTGCTACTGCTACTGCTAAGTCACTTCAGTCGTGTCTGACTCTGTGTGACCCCATAGACGGCAGCCCGCCAGGCTCCCCCATCCCTGGGATTCTCCAGGCAAGAACACTGGAGTGGGTTGCCATTTCCTTCTCCAATGCGAGAAAGTAGGGTTATTGAGTATAAAATAGTTAAAATTCATCTTGCTGAGCAGCAATCACCTGGGGTGATCTTGGTGAGGTCACCTAGGATTATGGATGGACTGTCCCCCTCCCCCCCCCCAATTTGTGTTGAAGAGTTAACCCCTTGTGACCTTTCTGAAGATAGGGATTGTAAGGAGGTTAGGTGAAATTAGGTCCTATGGGGGATTCCCAGGTAAATTGAGGCCATAGGCGGGATTGCCAGGGAGTTCTTCTAGTGGTAAAGAATTGCCCGCCAATGCAGGAGATGTAAGAGAGGCGATTTTGATCCCTGAGTCAGGAAGATCCCTTGAAGGAGGGCATGGCAAGCCACTCCAATATTCTTGTTTGGAGAATCCCATGGATAGAGGAGGCTGGCAGGCTGCAGTCCATGGGGTTGCAAAGAGTTGGACATGACTGAGCAACTGAACACACACACATAAAGAGAAGAAGCAGCAAGTGTGATTTGTTAGTTACCCCTTCCAAAATAGATGGGCAGCATCCTATAAATGAATGCTTTCATGTTTTGGCTGTGAAACAATTGAATACTCACGTTAAGTGGGATAAAGAATGTAATGACTACAAATAGCCTCAGATCACTACAGGGTAAGATTACTCCTCAATGAGTTATCAAAATCCCTGAGTGATTTCAGAGATCTGGAGGTTATGGAATTGTAGGTAAGATATTGGTGGCCAGGCTATATATGTGTGTGTGGGCTGGGATTTGACATCAAGTGTATTTCTTGGTAAATCCACACAAAGAGGCATTATCTTTATCTCACAGAAGAGGCAAGTGAAACTCAGACAGGACAATGGACAGCCCAAGGCCACAGAGCTGAAAGCTCTGAGGTTGAATCCAAAGTCAAGTGTCAGACACTTTTGGACATGACTTTGAATCCTCCTTACATTTAAAACTCCTGTTATTTGTTCATTCTACTCTGTAGCACACAATGGGGATTCTTTGCAACTCATTATTGGTGGTGAGCATGCAGTAGCATATATAGAAGTAGAAATATAATGTTGTACACACGAAACTTAGAAAACAATACAAACTCATGTTACCTAATTTTAAAAAAGACTTTAGGACCACATGCCATTGAATAAAACTACCATGTGAGAGGATTCCTGCTTCTGACCACAGACTCTAGGATGGGCAGTGGAGGGGATCCACCAGGTGGAGGAGGGGTGGAGCCAGATGTGATCCTCATCACCCCTTCCCTTCAGGTGGGAGGCGGCAAAAGCCAGACAGGGGTTCAGAGCAGGGTCCACTGACCCTTGCAGAGAGGCAGGGCTGGTGGCTGGGAAGAGCTGGAGGAAACAGCTTCTGTGGTGATGCCCTAAGGTCTGGGAGCGGGAGGAGGTTTGGGCCAAGGGAGAGAGCAGGAGAAGTCCAATGATGCTGGAGGACCTCCTCTCCCAGGCCTGCCTGGCCTTGGGGACTGCCATCTGCGGTCCATGTTCCGCGTGTGGTCTCCTGGCCTCCGTCCTGAGTCACTTGCTTGGTGGGGGGAGAGGCAGGAAGTCAACACTTTGGTCATGGCTCCCTGAGGAGAGGGCTGGGAAGGAGGCTGTGGGAAGACCCCAGGGTGAGGGGAATCTCCTGGTCTCTTGGAAGCTCAAGGATGTTTATCCATCCTCTTCATGGTTCTTGATTCCTCTGTAGTTTAACCCAGCCTGGAAATACCACCTTCAATTCTGGGTCACAAGTAGGAACCTTCCAGAGAAGAGAGAGCTGACTACCTGAGCAGTGTCCGAAGTTTTCTGAGCTCATGGTGGCAGCAGGGGCTCTCAAGAGATCTCCCTTCAGCTCCTTGTCTGCATCAGGCTGGAAGGAGGTGTGGCTTCACCCTTGGGGACAGAAAAAGACTGTGAGCTCCACTGTGAGGAGCAGAGGCTGCAGGGAGCAGCGAGGGACAAGTTCTCCGGTGGGTTCCCCCGGGACGGCCACCAGTGCCTCCAGGAACTTAGCCCAGTGCGGTTCTCTGTCTCCTGGGCTCTGCTGGTTGTTAGTTAAGAAAAGTCATTCACCTCCTACAGCTCCTTCCAGGCCAAGTCAGAGTCCTGCTCTCCTATTGAGGCACAAGGAGAAGGTAATCAGACAGGAGACAGCTATCTGCGAAGTTATAGGAACAATAAAGCCAGAGACTAGAAGAACAGATAGGAGGTGAATACTCTGGAAATGAGGTGAGGTTGGGACACCTGTGTTTTTGAATTGATAATAAGTAATATTAATAACATTGATCCAGTGTCCTTAACATGCAGGCTCCTGAAACTCACTCAAACTTAGCTGAGTCCAAATTGTCACGCTGGTGCCAGAGTCTGGACTAGACCCTGACTCTTTCTGATCCAAATCACATGTGTGTGATGACTATGCTCTACTCCTTATATATACAAAAAGATTTATTTGTGGATATATGTTAATTGGTAAATGACTCTTCCTTCCAAAATGATGTCTTGCTCCCTATCAAGTCTCTCCTTGATAAAGTTCCTGGTGATACGGCTCCCATAGCCCAGGTCTTCCTTGCTTCTGCAAGAGCCTTTTTCCCCACAAGGGCCTGGAGTCCCACCAGCCCTGCCCCAATTCCTGTATCCCTGCTCTGAGTGGCTGAGACCCCTGCAGCTGTTCTGTCCTCCTTGCTTTCCCCTCCTGAATATTGGACTTGATGTAGTTTCTAATCCTTTATGTAAATAATAGTGCAAAGAACATTCTCCTTGTGTAAGGCTTCACCTACATCTGAGACTGTATCCTTAAGCCATATCTAGAAGTAGAATTAAGATCAGATGGCATCAATACCTAAAAAATTTCCATACCTAGAGCCACCATGCTATGCAAAGAAACTGTAGCAATTTATGTTCACACTTATAATATATGAGGGTGTCCATCCTTTCAGATATACCCATTCTCAGTGGTCTTTCTTTAAAAAAAATCAGATCTTTATAATTAAACCATTTATTTTGGTTCTGCATGTGATTATCTTGCCATGGGAGATGAGGAAGGAAAGCAAATGTTGATGATGTTTAGCTACTCTTTTTAAGAAAGCAAAAGAGCTTCTGTCAACTCCTCCTCCTGAGACTTGACTGAAATGATGGTAAAGGTATATATAGGTATAATACCATCTACTGATAAGAGTGCCTGGTTTCTGTAGTGTAGTGGTTATCACGTTCACCTAACACGCAAAAGGTCCCCGGTTCAGAATCGAGTGGAAACAGCTTCACTTGGGCTTCCCTTGTGGCTCAGTTGGTAAAGAATCCACCTGCCATTCAGGAGTCGTGGGTTCTATCCCTGGGTTGGGAAGATCCCCTGGAGAAGGGAACGGCTACCCACTCCAGTATTCTGGCCTGGAGAATTCCATGGACTGTGTAATCCAAGGGATCACGAAGAGTCGGACATGGCTGAGCAACTTTCACTTTCACTGATAAGAGCAAGTGGTGTTTGTTATCATTGCTCTGCATTGGTATCGGCTCTGAAACTTTACCAATGGTACCTCATATGTTGTTCCATTAGCTTTTGACATGTGTACCACTGTATCCTCATTTAAGGATAAGGAAGCTGACACATAGATGTTAGCTGACTTACCTAAGATCAGAAGGCTTGCCCTTGGTACACTGGTTCCACCCCACTCATGAGCTAAAGAACCCATAGCCTGCCTCTCCTCCCTCTGCTGCTAATAAAAACAAGCATGGGAGCAACAGGAGACCAGAGTCTTGAACAAATGTCTGAAGACTCACTGGATGGGGAAGTGATAGCTGAGTAAAGAGGAATGCAGTAGAGGGAGAGAAGCAGGGAGCGTGTTGACAGGAGAGAAGAACGGTCTGCTGGGCAGAGCCCCAGAGGGAGCAAGATGAGAGGGAGGCCGAGGGGAGAGCAGGGGACAAGCCCACCTCCTCCATGTCCCATCCCGTATTCACAGCAGCCTTCACCCTTCACCATACTTTTAGAAAGTAACTTGAAAATGAGATGCAGGAAAAAAAATAGATGACGTGTTTGTTTAATTATGGAGGAAGGTAAAGGATACCCACAAGAGAGATAGATGTGGGATCCAGGAGTCAGGAACATCAACCCCGTGGGAAGGGAATCCAAGGATTCCAGCTGGGTGCGCAGCAGACCTAGAGAGAAACCAGTCCAGAATGGGATAAGAAGTCCAGAGTCTGTGGGGACAGGGGACTCGGTATCACATGAGGCACAGTTGGAAAGAAATGGAGGAAATGCTGAAGATAAACAGTGAAAGGGGTGAAAATGAAGCCAATTAGAAACATCAGGAAAAACTAAAGCTCAGGAGGAGAAGGGGACGACAGAGGATGAGAGGTTGGATGGCATCACTGACTCAAAGGACATGAGTTTGGGTAGGCTCTGGGAGCTGGTGATGCACAGGGAGTCCTGGCGTGCTGCAATTCATGGGGTCGCAAAGAGTCGGACACGACTGAATGACTGAATTGAACTGAACTGCTGAGAAGCATGTACAGCTATATGGTACAAGTTAGCTCTTAAAAAATGTATTAAAATATCACCAAAAATGTAAACTCTTTTGTTTGATTTAAAAAAAATCGTAAGTAAATATATCTATATCCAAGTCCTTTGGAGACAGTTGTAAAACTGAAGTAATATTAATATATATAATATGATATAACTCACAGGTGTATTATAACTCACAGATGTATTAACTCACAGGTTTATTAGTGATTCAAAAATCTTAGTTTTATTTCATTTATAGTCATTATAAAATAACCTTTATCTTACTAAAATAACCTTTATCTTTTAAAATGAAACAGAGTATTTAATATGTGAAGTAAATGTACTTGTTAATATAAAAATCAAAATACACTTCTAGAACTTGGGAGCCAAAGTACTGAAGGGAGGAGGAAGATTAATATCTCAGTTTATAAAGCTGGGAATCAAGAAATAGTAGGTCTAGTCGAGAGCATAAGAAACAAAGATGTAAATAAACTGATTACAAGTACAAAGCTTTGTAACAGAGGATATACAATTAGTGGAATAATGATAAAATGCGAAGAAGGGGAAAGGTATAATAGAAAGTATAAAAATAAGTGAAACCCTTATTTTTCGTAATAAGAAGTAAATAAATGCTATCGAATTTAAGTCAAGAAAAACCAAAATGCAATACTTACCACTTGTTAGCTATTGTGGTTGATGACTTCCCACTTTGCACCAGGCACCTTCCCAACTGCTTGGTATGAATTCACTTCCTTTTAGTTCTCACAATGATCCTGTAAGAAAGGAAACTGAAGCTCAGAGAGGTGAAGCAACGTACTCAAAGCACACAGCTAGTGCTAGAGCCAGACTCCAAGTCCAGGTTCCTGTCTCCTGGGCACACATTCTCACACTATTGCAGCTCCCAATGTAGTAATAGCATTGAAAGACACTGATTAACTATCTAAAGAAGAAGCTTTTCCTTGGGAGGGAATGAGCAGAACCCTTTGTATAAATTGATCTGTTCTAACCATATGACTTAGGACTGGATTATTTTAACTCTAAGACAGCAGCAGTCACTTTATAGCAGTCAGTAACCCAAAGAATGCAGTGGTTTCTAGTGCCACCACCTTAAAGATGATGGAAGAAGCTGAATTAAATGCCAACAAGAAATGTGTGACTCCTGCTGTGAGAACTGTCAGTGTAGGAGACATATCATGTTGATGAAACGTAGTTCTCTAGAAAAGTAGGCATGAAAACAGGGTTAAACCAGAATAATGAGAGTGAACTGTGACCTTAAAGAGATATTGTCTGGCAGCATCTTGCCCAGCCACATGTACACCCATGGACTTCCGTCCACTCAAAGGAAGGAAGACCCCTTGTAGGGGAGGTGAATTCCAGAGAATGGCATCTCTGCTCCTTTAAAGACAAGAATGCTCTTGAAGATGATCATAGAAGTGGTCATTAAGGGGCACCCACATATACTAATAACAATAAAAGATAATGATTCCTATGAATGTTTCAATGAGACAGGCTCAGTCTGTGAAAGGCCATGAGTTCATAATAATTTTCAAAGGAGAGGACTTTAGAAAAATGTAGCCAAAAAGAGAGACATAAAGGTTAAAAAGAATGCTAGTGGTTATGCAGAGACGAAAGACGGAAGAGACATGGGATCGATGCCTGGGCAGGGAGGATCCCCTGGAGAAAGAAATGCTTGCCCACTCCAGTATTCTTGCCTGGGAAATCCTATGGACAGAGGAGCTGGGAGGGCTACAGTCCATGAGGCTGCAAAGAGTTGGACACAACTGAGCTGGTATCTTTCTTTTGTTTCTATGGTGCAACGAAGAGTAAATGAAATGGGAAGTATTTTGTTGTAATTGAATTTAATAATAAGAGGAGTCTTGAAGTCTATGGGTATATTCCTTTCTGTTTGTTTACATGAGTGTTTATAAAGGATTGAGAAAGAAAGAACCCCTGACATCCAGAGGTTGGCCTGTGATCACAACAGGGTGCTGCTCTTCTCCCATTGGATGTAAGACTCTCACAGGACTCCAGCCTCACACAGGGTCACCCTGAGAGCAGAAGCGAAGGAGACAGCAAACACCTGTCACTGCGCCCCCCAACACCACGCCCCCTCCCCTGGCTGAAAAGCAGGATTGCTCCTTCTTACTAATCACACCTTCAGCCTTGCTCTGCTCTCCCCTCTCCATAGATGAGGTACTGAGAGCCCGTTGGTAGTGCTGCCTCCCATTCTCTGCAGCTCCCAATCTAGAGCAGCCCCATTTCCTTAGAGCTTCCTCCAAATCCCCTCACCTACGCTCCAAACCTAGAATCTTTCTTTCTGCACCTTCCTCTACAATGTTCACAGCTCTCCCTCAGGAAGAGTAACCATCAGCTTGTTTTTAGGGAGTGTGCCTTGTGTCAAAGCCTGGAGGCACCGTCATGTAGATGGGAGAGAATTCACAAAGGCAGGCCCTCCTTCAAGTAGATGGAAGAGGAGAGCTGGCGGGCTCCCTGCCCCTTCTCTGCCCCAAAGCTGTAGGACCCCAGGAGCCTGGTCAGCCTATTGAAATCATGAAACATGAGAACAGAGTCAAGTAGAAAGAAGAGGAGGGCTCAGGCAGAAGGGCCGGCTCCTGGATAACGACAAACCACTGTAAATGCCTTGAACACTGGACTCATCCTTCCGTCCTTCCCTCCCATTTTTGGCCTCTTCCTGACCCTTGTCTGGGGCCTCAGATGCATGTGGATGCTGATAGTGCTTCCTCTGCTGGATTCCTATCCAGGGCTTCCTCCTCTGTTAGCTTCTGATTGGTCCCTTTCGGAAGGCTGTTGGTGGGAGAGGGGAGGACCCTGGAGAAGCCTGTCCCTGCCCAGCTGCATGGCCAGTCATGCATGCCTTCCCTCCTCGTGGGCAGACAGATTCTCCCCAACCATCTCCCTCCTGTGCCTGCAGTCACCCTCCCTGGGAAGGGAAAGGGGCATTAAGAAAGTCCCTGGCCGAGCACCAGGATCCTCCCGACTGCCCCAGCTCCTGTCTTCCTCACACTCTCTGTCTCCACAGGGCCTGCTGCACGAGACTGGCACCTCACTTGGCACAGGCTGCCCCTCCCCACAACATGTGCTTCCCCACTGCCCTCACCGCATGACGGGTTACTTGTCCCTGGAGGCCCAGCTCCAAGCCTCCCTCTGCCACCTTCCCTGAGTTGCTCTCCAGCTCCTCTTGAAGGTGGCACTTTCCTGGTCATGGTCCCTTTTTGCTCAGTTTCTCCAGGTCTCAGAACCCTTCCCACATCATCAGGGGCCCTGTCTCTTCTCTGCTGCTCCTCCAGGCCAGGGCCTCTGGGCACCCTCCGCCCACCTGGGCACAGCCTGGCCAAAATATGAGGGGTGGGACCCCTTATGGGAACATGAAACTACCAGCTTCTCGATGACACAGCACAACCCCAGTTCCCCTGTTAAAATTAGAAAGGGAGGGAGGGGAGAAGGGAGAAAGAGGAAGAGAACGAGGTGGAGAGGAAACTAAAGATCCTAATCAATCAATCTTTCAAAAGGATCCAACGTACACCAGAGAGAAAAAACTGAAGGGACTGAAAGAAACTCAGCAGTGGCCACAGGTCTAGAAAAGGTCAGTTTTCATTCCAGTCAGAAAGAAAGGCAATGCCAAAGAATGCTCAAACTACCACACAATTGCACTCATCTCACATGCTAGCAAAGTAATGTTCAAAATTCTCCAAGCCAGGTCAAAAGTATGTGAACCATAAACTCCCAGTTGTTCAAGCTGGATTTAGAAAAGGCTATTATACTGATGTCTGTACAGTTTGGCTTTTTATCTTAATATTGCAACACCGGGATGTATGTGGACCTTGTGCAGTGAGCCCTTCTCACTTCTTCCAGCAGGGCCGCCTTCCCCACACAGGACCTCCCATCACCCACAGAGCAGAAGGCCTGGCAAACACAGGAAGCCAACACCCTTCGACTCCACGCTTGGTGTCCTGCCCGTCTCCAGGCTGCAGTGTCCCCCAGGGCCTGGCACTGAGCCTAGCACTCAGAGGCAGGGTTTTTCAACAAACCTTGATTCCTTGTATCTGAAAAAAATCCCCTTCCCCATCAGCCCTAGCCTAGCACCCTCGGGACAGCTTCAAGGTGGCCAGGTCATAGGAGGGGAGGCTCTGACTCCTTGTCCTCCTCCACCCCGTCTGCTTCCTTTAATTTCCTAAATGGCTGAGTATGCGGAACATACACCTTCCTTCTGGGGTCGATGTTTATGTGTCAGGAGTCCACATCCTGAGCTGAGCCCACCTGAGCAGGTGTGGCACTCGCTCTGCTCTGTTGAGGGTCCCTCGGCTGGGAGGAAGCCCTCAGCAACACCCACCTCCACATCCAGGCTCTGCCCCTGCTTAACCTGCTGACCTCACCTCTCTGAGCTTCCATTCCTTCTTCTGTCAGTTAGTGACAGTCATCCTTTTCTCAGACAGTCATCCTGAGGATGGGAAGATGGGATGGGTGGGGTCTTACCCTCCTGCTTACTCAGGAAACTTCCTCTGTCCGAGTGTGAACAAGATCCAGTTGTTCACATCTGTGCAGATGCAGCCGCTAGCTGTGCGTCTCTGCAATGACCACATACACCCTCTGGGCCCAGATATACTCTGGGAAACAAAAGTGAAAGTCAAAACTCTTATTTCTGAGTTCTCAATTCAAACAAACGTCCCGCCCACCAGGCCCCACCCTGGGCTATTCCCCCTCCTGCTGACACCCTAGAGAAACAAGTCCAGTCCTGACATCCACGTCCTTCCTTCTTGACACAGCCCACCCTGCCTCGGGCTCCTTGAAGGAAGACTTGCCACCAACACAGCGTGAGACCCTTGGCAAATCACTCCTGCATAATTCCATCTTCTCACTCACCAACCCCACACTCACCAGCCTGCCTGCTTCGTTCACCTTTGAGCCACCAGCACGTGGTACTGTCCAGAACACACCAGTTGCTCAGTGCATACTGGTCATACTCTGCTGTGGAGGGCCACGCTCATCTGGCTTCCAGGATTCGCTCACACAGGTTCTTCTGCCAGGGACACCTGCTGCACCCAGCCGGGACAAATCTTTCTGCAAAGCCCGAATCTGAGAAGCCTCCTCTAAGAAGCCCTCCGTGACCTCGCCTGCAGAGCCCACTGTTTCCTGCTCTGTGCCCACGGTACCTGGAAGAGGGACCTCACGTCACCCCTCAGCCACTCTAAGCCCCACCTCCACCCATTATGATCAGATCCCTCTGGACTTAGCCCTGCTGGCAGGGACGGGACTCGAGCCTTTAGTCCCAGTGGCCACAGGAGGAGGCCCAGCCTTGGTGGTCACTGCCATAAGGTGGATGCAGAAGTTTGTGGGAAGGGCTGAGAGCACACTGCCCTTTGCTACCTTGGCTTATCTCCACCTGACAACAGATTTTTTTCCTCTCCAAATGGAAGACTTTTATCAGAAAACCAGTGTCCTGGCGACTCAGAGACGGCTGCAACAGAGAGCTGGCCCTGCCTCCGTTGGGATTCTGAGCAAAGAGCCTCTGTGGACAGGGCTGAGCGTGTGGCAGGAGCTGTGCTCTCACCGTCCACGCCTTTCCTGTTGAATCTCACATCAGCTCTAGGAGTGCTGGCTCCATTTCACAGATGAAGAAATGGAGGTCAAGTTCCCACAGTCTGAGAGTCCTGCAGCTGGATTGCTGGTGAACTTCTCGGTTTGCCTCAAGCAGAAGTGACTGCAGTGGACCTGGATGCCCCATGAAGGCCCGCCTGCCCTTCCCTCAGGGCTGCTTCACCCCAGGAAATGTTTGAGGGAGGGACAGGAAATTATTCCATGAGGATAGCCAACCATAGTTTGGTCTTAACACAACTGTTATGTATCTGTTGCATTTTGCATGTAAGGGAGCTAAGAGGATGGGAGAGGTGGGGGTGCTCTTCCAGGAATTCAGGGACTTGTGTTTGGTGGGAGAGTGTCAGCAGCTCACATCCTGCAAACATTCATTTGACACCCTGTTCCCAGAGTTCAGGGCTCAGGACAAGACAGAAGCCCCAGACCCCAGATAGAGAGGAATCAAGGGGCAAACAGGCCGCTGCCCTGCCCACTGACCCACACAAGTCTGCTCCTGAGCTTACTGGAGCTGCTGGGACTCAAGGATGCCTCCTTTCCAGAGCTTGGGGTCCTCTGGGGACAGCCGACTCTGGGTGTCACCCCTACAGAAGGGACACAGGGAGGAACAGTGGGAGGCAGGAGCTTTCCTGGAGGGAAAATCCAAGCAAAGTCATCCCTCCCGCCTGCTTACTTTAAACCTCAGGCAGAAATTCAGGGGCAGGGAAAGCCATGTGGGCTTCCCCAGGGGAAAACTGCCAGCATGAGGGTGCCCAGGCCCCACTCCCTAAGTGCCCTCCACCACAGGATAGTTAGGGACCCCAAGCGAGGATCAGGCTGGGTGGGCTGGGTGTCCTGGGACTCACCTCCTGGCCAGGTAGCCCCTGCAGCAGGCCTGGAAGCCGATGATGACATCCGTGATCTTCAGGTCCCGCTCCTCCTCCAGGCGGGCCAGCATGCTGTCCCGAAAGAAGACCTTGCTCTGGCCCATGTGGTATAGGTTGCTCAGAGCTCCAGGGCTTCCATCCAGAGGAGGAGAGCCAGCTGCTGACCACGGGGCACCCCATCCACCATAGAACCCTGGAGCAAGGTCAAGGCCAAGGCCAGGGAAGGGGCCTGGAGCCTGGGTTTCCCTGCTGCTCTGTGGGCAGCCTCCTCCTGGTTCAGGGAGAGTGGGGCTGAGGGAATGCAGGAGGGGGCAGGTGGGGGATAGCACGGGACAGATAAGAAACACAGAACCTCGGCTCTGTAGGGACCTACCTCTGCAGTCTGTGCCCACGTGCATTTCTAACCAAGGTGGCAGTAGATAGTGGGGCTCAGGAGGCATTACCTTAGGTAACTAGGGAAACAGTGTCCTTGTTTGTTTATTTGACTGCCCTGGGTCTTCACTGCTGTGGGGACAGGGGCTGCTTTCTCTAGTTGCAGCGAGTGGGCTACTCTTCGTTGAGTATCGGGCTTCTCATTGCAGTGGCTTCTCTTTTTGCAGAGCACGGGCTCTAGGGAGTGGGCTCAGTGGTTGTGGTGCACGGGCTTAGTTGCTCCCAGCATGTTGGATCCTCCCGGACCAGGGATCAAACCCATGTCCCCTGCATTGGCAGGCAGCTTCTTTACCACTGGACCACCAGGGAAGTCCCAAAAGGTTTCTTTTGAAAAAGGTACTTTAAAGTCAAGACTGGCTTCAACATCCTTCAAAAGCGCAGGGGCTAAGCAGGGGAGGCTGAGCAGTGTGGGGCCATGTGCAGGGTGACGGGCAACACCACAGGTGGCTTGAGAGCCTCACTGGGACAGTGTAAGATGCTCCTCACCAATTGTCCTTGTCGCAGAGACTGGGTCCAGACCAGCTCCACAGGCATCTGAGTGTAACCAGTTGTTAGATATTCTGTGTCAGCAGCACAACTTCCTGAGAAAACCGGTGGATTCTAAGTATGGACCTCTGCAGACTCAAGACACCCCTGTTCTCTTCGGTCTAAGCCCTGGGAACAAGGCAGCTGGAGGCTGTGTGCCGGTTGGTATGATGGCAGCTCTGTGAACTTCAAGGCATTTGTGAGAACTAGGAGCAGCAGCTTAAAACCAGCAAACTCAGGGCCAAGCGAGGAGCTAGAAGCCTCCAAAACGGGCCCTGCCAGAGGAGACTCAGGTCCTGGGTGGCGGGAGAGACCTGTGCCCATCTCTCCCCACATTGGGAAGCACAGCAAGTGGCGACAGATAGCCCCGTGGCCTGGGCTCCAAGGAGGTGAGTCCACCACCCTGGGCCAGGATGAGCTGTGTTACAGAAACACCACATGCTTGCTTCACTTCCTCCTGAAACAGGACACCCTGCATCCTCCTGACCAATCAGCTCAACATGGATCCAGGGAAGAGGCTCCAGCTCCCGGAGGCCCCACCCAGGATGGCCCTTCCAGGTGGGGGCTGTGGCCACACTCCTGCACCCTGGGCCCAGCTTCCTCCTGTTCTCCGTTGGGGTGACAATCACGTGCTCTCAGAGGGTCAGTGAGGTCTTGATAAGGACCCAGGTGACAGTGCTGACACAGCGATGGCCCAGCCCAGGCTACACAGGGGTGAATTTCCCCGCAGGAAAGAGGGACTGGAAGTGGGATCGCAGTGAAGACTGGTATCAGGGGAGCAGTGCTCCTGAGGTCCTGGGGTTACTGCACCTCCCTGTTGCTGCACATGTTTAACATACATGCAGAGCACTGGGAAAGGAGCCCACAGAGCAGGAGAAGCACTGGCGTCACGCTGGGGCCCTTCACCCCTGACATCCCGGCAACACGCAGCAGGGAGAGGAGATTCGTGTTTGTCTCCAGCTGGGGAAGTGGCCGGTGCACTTACTGTTGTGTGTGGGATGTTGGACCCAGAATAGGGTAAGGAGAGTCGTTTCCATTGGTCTGAGAAGAGGGCACGTGTGCATCCAGGAAGCACTCAATCTGGAGTCTCTCTTCCTGAGACTCTGCCCCCAGGGTTCAGGTCCCTGTTAACCATTCATCTTCATTATTCTTCAGCCTGACCTATTGGTCCAAGAATATAGTCCTCAGACCTAAGCTCCTCTGTTTCCTGGGAACCTGACACTGAGATTCCAGGGCCTTGGACCTAAGCTCCCTGCTGGAACGGGTCTCTGGGGACAGACTGTGAGCTCCTGCAGGGGGACCTGCCCTACTTTCTGTCCTTCCTGAACTGTGCAGGTTTGGGGGCTTCTTTCCATTTTCTGACCTGGCCTGCATCCCTCCAGTGCATGCTCTTCTGTGCTCACTTAGCCAAACTCAGTTTCTGTTGCTCAGAACCACAGGGATCTCAGCTGACACAGGGGTGACTGTGGAATTGTATCATCTGCACATTGAGCTGAATGGGGTCAAGATCTAAGGGTTCACGGGGACGTGGGGATGGACACTGAATGGTTCTGTAACCAGTGCCTGGAACCCTGCCTAGGAGAAGTCTGGGCAGGATTTGAATTCCCGAGGAACTTACAAAGAATTACAGAAGCAATTACACTCATGATTCGGGGATTAGACAGATGCTGGCCATGACTGCTGACATCTTCAGGAAGGAATGGAAGGGCTGATTGAAGCCTCAGGGAAACACTGGATGAGAGGGAGTCAGAGGCACTGAGGAAAGTCTTCCGAGGGAGGTCTGGACAAAAGTGGGGAGAGGGCCCTGCAGCACGTGGGGAGGGACTTAGGAGACATCCTGGGATCATTTCCAGGTCCCGGGTCTCTGGCTTCCTGCCTTGGGCTCCAGGCGTGGGAGCCAGTTAAGTGCTCACATGCTCCACACATGGAAACACAGAGAGTTGGTGCCCTGTGGAGCAGGCTCATGGGGGCAAGAGCCACACCCAGATTCTCCCCTCTCCTTCCGGGACAGGAAGAGCCTGAGGCACCCCATGAAGGCTCCTCGGAAGGTCCAGGCAGGTGCAATCCCAGATGGGTGACCAAGTCAGAACATGGCCTTGGATGGACTTTCCCTCCATGCCTGCTCCCATCCTCCAGCCCCTCAGTCCTGCTCCTGGAGATTGAGTGAGCCTGGCCTCCAGTTCTGCCCTCAGGGGACCCCGCTACTGCACACTGCTTTGGTCTGCAATTAGGCTTCAGCATCTGTGCTCAGAGTCACGGGTAGCTGTGGAGGAGGTGAAAGCAGTTGTGTTAAGGTCGACATTCTTATGGGTTATTCTAGCCCAAGCGGGGAATAGATGAGTGGGGCAGGGCAGTGCCCCAAGGTAAACCCAGGAAGGAAATTCTGGAAGCTCCTGCAGGAGTTCTGGTGAATTGTGAGGCAGCCTGGGCAAGTGTGTTGCTGTCTCTCTCTCCCCTCTGTTTACGGCTGACCCTCTCTCACACCTGCACACAAGCCCTCCGCTGTCAGTCCCCCTTGGGTGTCCATTCTGGTCCCTGGGGCTGGAGGAGGAGCATCCCAGTGCTCAGCCCAAGTCAGATGACATGGGTTCCCCCGGGCATCCCACGAAGCCTGCAGGGCTCCAGGATCTTAGGGAAATGATTGGATGGGAGCTCAGCAGGCAGACAGGAGGAGCCATGGAGGACGTGTTCCCTGAGACCCTGGGAGACAGGCTCCTGGGGAAGGAGGTCAGGCATCTGGAGCCCAGCTGAGCCCCTCAGTCAATGCAAGGAAGCCTCAGTGAATCCGCTCATATTTATTGAACCAGAGTCTAGAGAACACAAGGTGGAGAGAACCAGAACCACCTGAAATATCTTATCCAGCCTCACCCCCAGCTGAAGAAGAAACCGAGGGTCAGAGAGTCGTGTCTGTTGGTTCCAGGCTGTTTCATCTCTTGACACACCGAAAGTTCCTTGACCTGTTTCTGCCTCTTTGTTTCATCCTTCTTTCTTTCTTTCTTTTAATCAACCTCTGTTCCTCCTCCACATTTGGATTTTCATGGAAACGTCACTGGTCTCTCGGTGCACTCTGGACCCAAAGAGCTCCTGGCAACGTGTCAGATGTTCCATCCACTGTGTTGTCACACCACTGCTGCCACCAACATCATCACCACCATCGTCATCAAGAAGCCACTGCCTGAAGATCTACACAGACAATTCTTCATGAAGACGTACAGATGGCCAGCAGGTACGTGAAAACATACTCAACATCACTAATTATTAGAGAAATGCAATCAAACTACAATAAGTTATCTCCCCTACAGCGATCACAGGGACTATCACCTACATCTACAATGCTCTGAGGCTGTGGAGAAAAGGGAACCCTCCTACACTGTTGGTGGGAATATAAATTGGTGCAGCCACTATGGAAGGCCATGTGGAGTTTTCTTAAACAACTAAAAATAGAGCTACCTTATGATTTAGCAATCTCACTTCTGGGCATATTTCTACAAAAAAATTAAACCTCTAATTTGAAAAGATACATAGCAGAAGTATTCATAACGGCCAAGACATGATATTAACCTAAATGTCTGTTGACAGATTAATGAATAAAGCAAATGTGGTACATGTATACATACCATGGAATCCTACTCAGCCATAAAGAAGAATGAAATAATATCTGTAGCAATATGTATGGATCTAGAGATTACTATACTGAGTGAAGTAAGTCAGACAAAGACAAATATATGTTATTAGCTTATATGTAGAATCCAGAACATAATATAAATGAACTTACAGAATAGAAACAGACTCATAGACATAGATAATGAACTTTTTAACAAAGTTTTGTGGGGATAGGTGAATTAGGAGACGGGATTAACAGATACACACCAGATAAACAAGGGCCTGCCTACTGTAGTAGCATAGGAACAGTATTCAATACTTTGTAATAAACTATAATGGAAATGAACAAAAAAGAACATAGACATATACATACTCAGATACTCTGTCATGTCTGACTCTTTGGAACACCATGAACTGTAACACGCCAGGCACCACTGTCTATGGGATTTCCCAGACAAGAATATAGCAGGGTGGTATCATTTCCTCCTACAGGAAATCTTCCCTACCCAGGAATCAAACCTGTGTCTCTTGCTTAGCAGACACATTCTTTACCACCTGGGAAGCCCACATAAATCGATACCTGTATAATTGAATCACTTTGCTGTATACCTGAAATTAACAGAATACTGTAAATCAATTATCCTACAATAAAACAAGCAAACAAAAGAAGTCACTCCCTAAGTAAGACACATCAGCTAGGGCCAAAGGTCAGTTGATGCCGGAGGAAAGGTCTAGAGACCACCACCAGGGGAAGACTCTTCCTGCTGGGACATCACAGCCTGTGGAGGGCGATAGAGGAGCCCCTGCTACTTCTGGATCCCAACAATCCTAACTGATGTTCTCCCATTTTCAACCCATTCGTATACCTGGCCTCTCATTGCTAGTTCGCCTGCCTCTCCCTTTATTCGGCCTCCAGTGTCATCTTTAGTCCAAAGTAAGTGGTTTCTGATGGGAGGGGAGTTTGGGGGAGAATGCATACGTGTATATGAATGGCTGAGTCCCTTTGCTGTTCACCTGAAACTATCACAACATTGTTAATCGGCTATACTCCAATACAAAATAAAACGTTCTTAGTATGAAAAAAAGTGGTTTCTCCCCGCCTCTCATTCTCTGGTCCCCCCTCCTCCCTTAATCCAGGCTCCAGGCCCTTTCCTTCTCTCTCCTCATCTATCACCTACATCCATCCCTTCCCTGATGTGCTCAACCACAGAAATGCCAAATTCCTAACACCCAGCTTCATTAATGTGGTCTCCCTCTCTTTCCCTCAAACAAGGTACCTCTGCACTTTAGACCCTCACATGTCCCTGGACCCTGCACTGCTCTGGGGGTGGTTAACTCAGGTCCTCCTGCAGACTCTCATAGATCTGGGTGAGCTTCTCCAGCTTCCTCTCCAGCTCCCATGCCCGTCGCCTCAGGCTTTCGGCTGCTTCTGTCTTTGCACCATTATGCAGGTGTATTGACTCCTTCACCAGGAAGCCCACATCCACCAGAAGGAAGACCCCTGCAGCAGCCAAACCTGCGATCCGGGCTCCTTTGGTAATTGTTACAGCTGTGGCTTTGAAACCTGTCTCTATATGCTGGATGCCTGGGCCTGAGATTCTCCCAGGGCTCATGTAGATGCTTGCATTGGCTTCAGAGCCAGGGTTGGCATTGCCTGTCTCCATGGCATGGATGTGCATTTCAATGCATTGTACAGCTTCTTCCTTTTTTGTGTCAACAATGTGGGGGTTGCTCTTGAGTACCTCTAGGAGAACTTTCCATTTCTTGACAACAGTAGACATCAGGCGACTGGCTTCGGTTTCTGCTGATGACCTCTTCACACGTTCGATGATACTGGTGGACACACTGGTCACACCGGCTGCTGCTCCCAGCCCTATCCCAGTGGCCAAGAGCGCCACACTGGCCCCCATTGTCACGGGTGCCAGGGCCAGGCCAACGATGGTCAGAACACCAGACACAGCACCAGTGCTGTGGGCCATCACGTTGGAGATTGTACATCCCTTATGGACCTTCTCAACCTTGTCTGCGAGCTCATGGAATTTGCCTATGAACTCCTCCAGCTGCCATTTCACCCGAGGAAATTTATTCAGAAACCTCCTCCTGTCCAGCTGCTCTTTGGGGAGTTTTTCTTGGTCCTCCTCAACTAAGACTCTTTTCAATTCGTTCAGATAATTGTGTAGTTCATCCGTGTCTTCCCTGTAACGATGAAGGTCAAGGGATTAGAAAGGCAGTTTGTTGTCTGTAAAATTGGCTCCATAATATCTATTCTGCATAAATACAGATGTTACTATAAATCATTAGAAAAGAATTTTATAAATGTAAACTTTTCTCTTTCAACCTTAAACACGTTTCATACTTTATAGATGCTCCATCTTGAAATAGCTAAACTTGGAATAGGTAAACGAGGTCACCTTAGGATACCGGCAACTTAAGAGAGGTATTTGAGAGAATTCCCAGGTGGTCCAGAGGTTTCAACTCTGCACTCCCACTGCTGGCCTTAACTCAATCCCTGGTTGGGGAATGAGGATCCCACAGGCCATATGGCTCAGCCAAAGAAAAGGTATGTGGTAAAGATGTCTCACAGGTGGGTCAACACCACCACTTTGAAAGAGTTTTTGGAGTGGGAACTCCACAGATAAACAAAGACATGTAGGACTGGAGGAGAAAACCTTCATTCAAGGGCTTCAGTGTATAGTGAGAAGTCTCCCTGCCCTTGGCTACTGAGAAGTGGTCCCTAAGCCCATAGAATTCTGGCTGATAGGAGTATCCTTGCATGCCTGGGCCTTTGGTCACTGGTCAGTCTGACAAGGTGATGAGTGACCCAAGGTCTCTGGGTCTCATTGTATCAGTCCTGCCATTTGGCAGAGCTGGACACTGGGGCACGAGTCTGACTTCCAGGAGGGGCTGGAGATGACAGGTCAGGGTAATTTGGCTTTTAAGCAAGGTGAGTGTCCCTGATGAGCAGTACTCCATGCATCTTATCACACACCGAATCCATGTCAGTAATGTGTCCTGAGGACAATGGAAGCTTCGTATGTGAAACCTGCCCAGACTCCGCCCTGTGGCTGGTGGGAACTTTTATCCTTCCCTGTAGTAAACTGTAGCTGGGATCATGAAGCTTTCAGTGAGTCCTGTCCATTCTATAGGGAATTCTTGAACCTGAGAGTCGTTTTGGGGATCCCCTAAATTTGCCACTGAAGTCAAAGTAAGGGCAGTCCTGGGCACTGTGCCTTTGCACTTTGCAGATTGGCTGTCTCTATGACCTAGAATAATTTAAACCCAAAAAGTCAGAGCTAGAAGGCACCTTATAATCATTTGGTCTGCCATCTGCTGTCTTCTAAGCATTGAGCCCTTGACCTTCTCAGCAGAAGGTCACTGGGTCCACCCCACTGCCCCAGTTGACAGGGAAGAGGGAGATGAGCTATGAGCCCTGTTTCCCTTGGACTCTCCAGCTCACCTCACTGACTCCTGACCCGTCACCCAGCACCCTCAATCGCTCAGGGGTCACCAACCTAACTCACAATTTACCTGGAGACAGCTTCATTGCCTGCACCCTAAGGCCGTGGGCAACCTGTGGAACCTCTAAAGATTCAAGGGACTTGAGGAAACAGTCATCTGAACAGCTGAGCCTGAGGAGACCGGCACTTACACAGTTGGTGGAGGAAGCATTTTCCTCTTGGGTGGGGATGTGTGAGGCTCCTCAGAATCCCTCAAATGTCACACAATCACATCCACTCATTGTGACCCTGGAGGGCTCCCTAAGCCACATGGCCATCCCACTGTCAGGGGAACTCCATGTAGATTAGAAGAGGGTCCCCAATGGAGTGAGAAGCCAGGTCCCAGGCAGGGTGTGCAGACACAGTCACCCAGGGCCCTCTAGTCCAGCATGAGGGGATCCCACCAGGGAGGGAAGAAATGTCCCCCTCTCCCACTCAGGGGACCTCTGCTAGGGTCACAGTCCCTTCAGTTCTGTGTCCTTAGGGCCCACTGTCTTCACTCTAGCCCTGGTCCTGCTGCCCAAGCCTGCCTGCTAGTCCTCCAACCTGGACCCACTGCTCCACCCTGACCCCTGGGTCTGACCCTGGTGCAGGCCTCCCCGGTCCTTTGGACGAGATGATTGCACTTGGTTCCCCACCTCTGACCCTGCAGTTCACTCTGAGGCCATCACCATAATCCATCAGACTGAATTGCTATTCCCATTGGACACAGGACTGATCTGAGATTCAAAGTCTTAAGCCCACCGTCCCAGGATTTGGGCACAGCTAGATCCAGGATCCCACCAGCTCCTCCAGTTCCTCTCTAGCCTCTCTCCCTTATGGGCCAGCAGGATCCTGCAGGGTTCGTACAGTTCCTAACATCAGGAATAGAAAGACTGTAGGCAGAAACCCAGGACACAAATGGTGGTGTCAGGATTTTCCCACTTGTCCCAAAGGAAATTCTGCTTGGTTCTCCTCACCAGAAAGAACACCCTTGACCCCTGTCTCTTCCCAACAAGCTTTTAAAATGTTACTATTGACTGAGTACTTACTCCGTGTCAGTCATTATGGGAAGCACTTTACATGCATGACCTCAGTGTCCTCACAGTAAAAATGAAAATATGGAGAAACTAAAGCAGAGAGTAGTTCAGTAACTTGTCCAAGGTCACATAACCTGCGCCTTCCTTGCAGGTTTCATCTCTTCTCAACCCACGATCATTCACTGTCAGCAAATGACATGGAGGAAATATTCCTGATGGAATCTTGAGAAGGAACACCCCTGGCCCCAACAGTAGGCTCCTGCCTGGAGGAGGCGTTACTCCAGGAGGAAGCTGGCCTGGTGCTGGGGGACATGGGTGACCTTCCTGGTGCACCTGTGCCGGTTACCTGGACAAACTGGCCTCAGCCTTAATTCTCTCCAGGAATTCATTCAGCAGGAGTAGCAGTTCCTCTCTGCTCAGTATGTCCCAGAGACATTCAACGACCTCCTCAAAAAAGATCTCAATATCTAGATGAAAGAAAAGGGAATAAGATAAGAAAAATTAGTGGTGGGACATAAATGTTATTGAGTATAAAATAGTTAAAATTCATCTTTCTGAGCAGCAGTCACCTGGGGTGCTCTTGGTGAGGTCACCTAGGGTTATGGATGGACTGTCCCCTTCCCCCCCCAATTTCTGTTGAAGAGTTAACCCCTGGTGACCTTTCTGAAGATAGGGCTTGTAAGTAGATTAGGTGAAATGAGATCCTACGTGGGATTCCGAGGTAAATTGAGGTCATAGGTGGGATTCCCTGGGAGTTCTAGTGGTAAAGAACCTGCCCCCATTTGTAAGAGAGGCGGCTTTGATCCCTGAGTCAGGAAGATCCCTGAAGGAGGGCATGGCAAGCCACTCCAATATTCTTGTTTGGAGAATCCCATGGATAGAGGAGGCTGGCAGGCTGCAGTCCATGAGGTTGCAAAGAGTTGGACATGACTGAGCAACTGAACACACACACACACAAAGAGAAGAAGCAGCAAGTGTGATTTGTTAGTTACCCCTTCCAGAATAGACGGGCAGTGCCCTATAAATGAATGCTTTCATGTTTGGGCAGTGAAACAAATACTCACGTTAAATGGGATAAAGAATGTAATGACTACAAATAACCTCAAATCACTACAGGGTAAGACTACTCCTCAATGAGTTATCAAAATCCCTGAGTGATTTCAGAGATCTGGAGGTTATGGAATTGTAGGTAAGATACTGGTGGCCAGGCTATATATATGTGTGTGGGCTGGGACTTGATATCAAATGTTTTTCTTGGTAAATCCACACAAAGAGGCATTATCCTTATCTCACAGAAGAGGCAAGTGAAACTCAGACAGGACAATGGACAGCCCAAGGCCACAGAGCTGAAAGCTCTGAGGTTGAATCCAAAGTCAACAGTTAGACAGTTCTTGGACATGACTTTGAAGTCTCCTTCCATTTAAAATTCCTGTGATTTGTTCATTCTACTCTATAGCACACAGTGGGGATTCTTTGTGACTCATTTTTGGTGGTGAGCATGCAGTAGCATATATAGAAGTAGAAATATAGTGTTGTACACACGAAACTTAGAAAACATTACAAACTCATGTTACCTAATTTTAAAAAAGACTTTAGGACCACATGCCATTGAGCAAAACTACCATGTGAGAGGATTCCTGCTTCTGACCACAGACTCTAGGATGGGCAGGGGAGGGGATCCACCAGGTGGGGGAGGGGTGGAGCCAGATGTGATCCTCATCACCCCTCCCCTCCAGGTGTGAGGTGGCAAAGGCCAGACAGGGGTTCAGAGCAGGGTCCACTGACCCTTGTAGAGAGGCTGGGCTGGTGGCTGGGAAAAGCTGGAGGAAACAGCTTCTGTGGTGATGCCCTAAGGTCTGGGAGCGGGAGGAGGTTTGGGCCAAGGGAGAGAGCAGGAGAAGTCCAATGATGCTGGAGGACCTCCTCTCCCAGGCCTGCCTGGCCTTGGGGACTGCCATCTGCGGTCCATGCTCCGCGTGTGCTCTCCTGGCCTCCGTCCTGAGTCACTTGCTTGGTGGGGGGAGAGGCAGGAAGTCAGCACCTTGGTCATGGCTCCCTAGGAGAGGGCTGGGAAGGAGGCTGTGGGCAGACCCCAGGGTGAGGGGAATCTCCTGGTCTCTCTTGGAAACTCAAGGATGCCTATCCATCGTCTTCATGGTTCTTGATTCCTCTGTAGTTTAACTCAGCCTGGAAATACCACCTTCAATTCTGGGTCACAAGTAGGAACCTTCCAGAGAAGAGAGAGCTGACTACCTGAGCAGTGTCCGAAGTTTTCTGAGCTCATGGTGGCAGCAGGGGCTCTCAGATATCTCCCTTCAGCTCCTTGTCTGCATCAGGCTGGAAGGAGGTGTGACCTCACCCTTGGGGAGAGAAAAAGACTGTGAGCTCCACTGTGAGGAGCAGAGGCTGCAGGGAGCAGCGAGGGACAAGTTCTCCGGTGGGTTCCCCCGGGACGGCCACCAGTGCCTCCAGGAACTTAGCCCAGTGCGGTTCTCTGTCTCCTGGGCTCTGCTGGTTGTTAGTTAAGAAAAGTCATTCACCTCCTACAGCTCCTTCCAAGCCAAGTCAGAGTCCTGCTCTCCTGTTGGGGCACAAGGAGAAGGTAATCAGACAGGAGACTGCTATCTGCGAAGTTATAGGAACAATAAAGCCAGAGACTAGAAGAACAGATAGGAGGTGAATACTCTGGAAGTGAGGTGAGGTTGGGACACCTGTGTTTTTGAATTGGTAATAACTAATATTAATGATATCATTGATCCAGTGTCCTTAACATGCAGGCTCCTGAAACTCACTCAAACTTAGCTGAGTCCAAATTGTCACGCTGGTGCCAGGGTCTGGACTAGACCCTGAGTCTTTCTGGTGCAAATCACATGTGTGTGATGACTATGCTCTACTCCCTATATATACAAAAAGATTTATTTGTGGATATATGTTCATTGGTAAATGACTCTTCCTTCCAAAATGATGTCTTGCTCCCTATCAAGTCTCTCCTTGATAAAGTTCCTGGTGATACGGCTCCCATAGCCCAGGTCTTCCTTGCTTCTGCAAGAGCCTTTTTCCCCACAAGGGCCTGGAGTCCCACAAGCCCTGCCCCAATTCCTGTATCCCTGCTCTGAGTGGCTGAGACCCCTGCAGCTGTTCTGTCCTCCTTGCTTTCCCCTCCTGAATATTGGACTTGATGTAGTTTCTAATCCTTTATGTAAATAATAGTGCAAAGAATACTCTCCTTGTGTAAAACTTCACCTACATCTGAGACTGTATCCTTAAGCTATATCTAGAAGTAGAATTAAGATCAGATGGCATCAACACCTAAAAAATTTCCATACCTAGAGCCACCATGCCATGCAAAGAAACTGTAGCAATTTATGTTCACACTTATAATATATGAGGGTGTCCATCCTTTCAGATATACCCATTCTCAGTGGTCTTTCTTTAAAAAAATCAGATCTTTATAATTAAATCATTTGTTTTGGTTCTGAATGTGATAAGCTTGCCATGGGAGATGAGGAAGGAAAGCAAGTGTTGATGTTTAGCTACTATTTTTAAGAAAGCAAAAGAGCTTCTATCAACTACTCCTCCTGAGACTTGACTGAAATGATGGTAAAGGTATATATAGGTATAATACCATCTACTGATAAGAGTGCCTGGTTTCTGTAGTGTAGTGGTTATCATGTTCACCTAACACGCAAAAGGTCCCCAGTTCAGAATCGAGTGGAAACAGCTTCACTTGGGCTTCCCTTGTGGCTCAGTTGGTAAAGAATCCACCTGCCATTCAGGAGACGTGGGTTCTATCTCTGGGTTGGGAAGATCCCCTGGAGAAGGGAACGGCTACCCACTCCAGTATTCTGGCCTGGAGAATTCCATGGGCTGTGTAATTCAAGGGATCACCAAAAATCGGACATGACGGAGCAACTTTCACTGATAAGAGCAACTGGTGTTTGTGATCATTGCTCTGCATTGGTATCGGCTCTGAAACTTTACCAATGGTACCTCATATGTCCTTCCATTAGCTTTTGAGATGTGTACCATTGTATCCTCATTTACAAATAAGGAAGCTGACATATAGATGTTAGCTGACTTACCTAAGTTCAGAAGGCTTGCCCTTGGTACACTGGTTCCACCCCACTCATGAGCTGAAGAACCCATAGCCTTCCTCTCCTCCCTCTGCTGCTAATAAAAACAAGCATGGGAGCAACAGGAGACCAGAATCTTCAACAAATGTCTGAAGACTCACTGGATGGAGAAGTGATAGCTGAGTAAAGAGGAGTGCAGTAGAGGGAGAGAAACAGGGAGGGTGTTGACAGGAGAGAAGAACGGTCTGCTGGGCAGAGCCCCAGAGGGAGCAAGATGAGAGGGAGGCCAAGGGGAGAGCAGGGGACAAGCCCACCACCCCATGTCCCATCCCATATTCACAGCAGCTTTCACGCTTCACAAGACTTTTAGAAAGTTACTTGAAAATGAGATGCAGGAAAAAAAAAAAATGATGACATGTTTGTTTAATTATGGAGGAAGGTAAAGGATACCCACAAGAGAGATAGATGTGGGATCCAGGAGTCAGGAACATCAACCCCGTGGGAAGGGAATCCAAGGATCCCAGCTGGGCATGCAGCAGACCTAGAGAGAAACCAGTCCAGAATGGGATAAGAAGTCCAGAGTCTGTGGGGACAGGGGACACGGTATCACATGAGGCACCTTTGGAAAGAAATGGAGGAAATGCTGAAGATAAACAGTGAAAGGGGTGAAAATGAAGCCAATTAGAAACATCAGGAAAAACTAAAGCTCAGGAGGAGAAGGGGACGACAGAGGATGAGATGGTTGGATGGCATCACTGACTCAAAGGACATGAGTTTGGGTAGGCTCTGGGAGCTGGTGATGCACAGGGAGTCCTGGCGTGCTGCAATTCATGGGGTCGCAAAGAGTCGGACACGACTGAGCAACTGAACTGAACTGAGAAGCATGTACAGCTATATGGTACAAGTTAGCTCTTAAAAACTGTATTAAAATATCACAAAAAAATGTAAACTCTTTTGTTTGATTTAAAAAAAATCTTAAGTAAATATATCTATATCCAAGTCCTTTGGAGACAGGTGTAAAACTGAAGTAATATTAATATATATAATATGATATAACTCACAGGTGTATTATAACTCACAGGTGTATTAACTCACAGGTTTATTAGTGATTCAAAAATCTTAGTTTTATTTCATTTATAGTCATTATAAAATAAACTTTATCTTAATAAAATAACTTTTATCTTTTAAAATGAAAGAGTATATAAATATGTGAAGTAATGTACTTGTTAATATAAAAATCAAAATACACTTCTAGAACTTGGGAGCCAAAGTACTGAAGGGAGGAGGAGGATTAATATCTCAGTTTACAAAGCTGGGAATTTAGAAATAGTAGGTCCAGTCGAGAGCATCAGAAACGAAGATGTAAATAAAGTGCTTCCAAGTACAAAGCTTTGTAACAGAGGATATACAATTAGTGGAATAATGATATAAGGAGAAGAAGGGGAAAGGTATAATTGAAAGTATAAAAATAAATGAACTCCTTATTTTTCCTAATAAGAAATAAATAAATGCTATCAAATTTAAGTCAAGAAAAACCAAAATGCAATACTTACCACTTATTAGCTATTGTGGTTGGTGACTTCCCACTTTGCACCAGGCACCTTCCCAACTGCTTGGTATGAATTCACTTCCTTTTAGTTCTCACAATGATCCTGTAAGAAAGGAAACTGAAGCTCAGAGAGGTGAAGCAATGTACTCAAAGCACACAGCTAGTGCTAGAGCCAGACTCCAAGTCCAGGTTCCTGTCTCCTGGGCACACATTCTCACACTGTTGCAGCTCCCAATGTAGTAATAGCATTGAAAGACACTGATTAACTATCTAAAGAAGAAGCTATTCCTTGGGAAGGAATGAGCAGAACCCTCTGTACAAATTGATCTGTTCTAACCATATGCACTTAGGACTGGATTGTTTTACTCTAAGACAGCAGCAGTCACTTTATAGCAGTCAGTAACCCAAAGAATGCGGTGGTTTCTAGTGCCACCACCTTAAAGATGATGGAAGAAGCTGAATTAAATGCCAACAAGAAATGTGTGACTCCTGCTGTGAGAACTGTCAGTGTAGGAGACATGTCATGTTGATGAAACGTAGTTCTCTAGAAAAGTAGGCATGAAAACAGGGTTAAACCAGAATAATGAGAGTGAACTGTGACCTTAAAGAGATATTGTCTGGCAGCATCTTGCCCACCCACATGTACACCCATGGACTTCCGTCCACTCAAAGGAAGGAAGACCACTTGCAGGGGAGGTGAATTCCAGAGACTGCATCTCTGCTCCTGCAAAGAAAAGGATGCTCTTGAAGATGATCAGAGAAGTGGTCATAGGGGGCACCCACATATACTAATAACAATAAAAGATAATGATTCCTATGAATGTTTCAATGAGACAGGCTGAGTCTGTGAAAGGCCATGAGTTCATAATAATATTCAAAGAAGAGGACTTTAGAAAAATGTGGCCAAAAAGAGAGACATAAAGGTTAAAAAGAATGCTAGTGGTTATGCAGGAGACGCAAGATGAAAGAGAAATGGGATCGATTCCTGGGCAGGGAGGATCCCCTGGAGAAAGAAATGCTTGTCCACTCCAGTATTCTTGCCTGGGAAATCCCATGGACAGAGGAGCTGGGAGGGCTACAGTCCATGAGGCTGCAAAGAGTGGACACAGCTGAGCTGGTATCTTTCTTTTGTTTCTATGGTGCAAAGAAGAGTAAATGAAATGGGAAATATTTTGTTGTAATTGAATTTAATAATAAGAGGAGTCTTGACGTCTATGGGTATATTCCTTTCTGTTTATTTACATGAATGTTTATAAAGGATTGATAAAGAAAGAACCCCTGACATCCGGAGGCTGGCCTGGTGTCACAACAGGGTGCTGCTCTTCTCCCGTTGGATGTAAAGGCTCTCACAGAACTGCAGCCTCACACAGGGTCACCCTGAGAGCAGGAGCGAAGGAGACAGCAAACACCTGTCACTGCACTCCCCAACACCACGCCCCCTCCCCTGGCTGAAAAGAGGGACTTCTCCTTCTTACCAATCACACCTTCAGCCTTGCTCTGCTCTCCCCTCTCCATAGATGAGGTACTGAGAACCCGTTGGTAGTGCTGCCTCCCAGTCTCTGCAGCTCCCAATCCAGAGCAGCCCCATTTCCTTAGAGCTTCCCCTAAATCCCCTCACATACGCTCCAAGCCTAGAATCTTTCTTTCTGTACCTTCCTCTGCAATGTTCACAGCTCTCCCTCAGGAAGAGTAACCATCAGCTTGTTTTTAGGGAGTGTGCCTTGTGTCAAAGGCTGGAGACACCGTCATGTGGATGGAAGAGAATTCACAAAGGCAGGCCCTCCTTCAAGTACATGGAAGAGGAGAGCTGGCTGGTGCCCTGTCTCCTCCTCTGCCCAAAAGTGGCAGGGCCTCAGGAGGCAGGTCAGCCTATTGAAATCATGAAACATGAGAACAGAGTCAAGTAGAAAGAAGAGGAGGGCTCAGACAGAAAGGCCGGCTCCTGGATGATGACAAACAACTGTAAATGCGTTGAACACTGGACTCATACTTCCATCCTTCCCTCCCATTCTTGGCCCCTTCCTGACCCTTGTCTGGGGCCTCAGATGGGTGTGGATGCTGATAGTGCTTCCTCTGCTGGATTCCTATCCAGGGCTTCCTCCTCTGTGAGCCTCTGATTGGTCCCTTTCTGGAAAGGCTGTTAGTGGGAGAGGGGAGGACCCTGAAGAAGCCTGTCCCTGCCCAGTTGCATGGCCAGTCATGCATGCCTTCCCTCCTCGTGGGCAGACAGTTTCTCCCCAACCATCTCCCTCCTGTGCCTGCAGTCACCCTCCCTGGGAAGGGAAAGGGGCGCTAAGAAAGTCCCTGGCTGAGCACCCGGACCTCCCGACTGCCCCAGCTCCTGTCTTCCTCACACTCTCTGTCTCCATAGGGCCTGCTGCACGAGACTGACACCTCACTTCACACAGGCTGCCCTTCCCAACAACATGTGCTTCCCCACTGGCCTCACCGCATGATGGGGTACTTGTCCCTGGAGGCCCAGCTCCAATCCTCCCTCTGCCACTTTCCCCCAGTTGCTCTCCAGCTCCTCTCGAAGGTGGTACATTCCTGGTCATGGTCTCTTTTTGCTCAGTTTCTCCAGGTCTGAGAACCCTCCCACATCATCAGGGGCCCTGTCTCTTCCTTGCTGCTCCTCCTGTCCAGGGCCTCTGGGCACCATTCGCCCTCCTGGGCACAGCCTGGCTAAAATATGAGGGATGGACCCCTTATGGGGACATGAAACAAGCAGCTTCTCAATGACACAGCACAACCCCAGTTCCCCCTGTTAAAATTAGAAAGGGAGGGAGGGGAGAAGAGGGAGAGAGAGGAAGAGAATGGAGAAGAAACCAAAGATCCTAATCAATCAGTCAAAAGGACCCAACATACACCAGAGAGAAAAAACTGAAGGGACTGAAAGAAACTCAGCAGCGGCCACAGGACTGGAAAAGGTCAGTTTTCATTCCAGTCAGAAAGAAAGGCAATGCCAAAGAATGCTCAAACTACCGCACAATTGCACTCATCTCACATGCTAGCAAAACGATGTTCAAAATTCTCCAAGCCAGGCTTCAACAGTATGTGAACCATGAACTCTCAGATGTTCAAGTTGGATTTAGAAAAGGCTATTATACTGATGTCTGTAGAGTTTGGCTTTTTATCTTAATACTACAACATCGGGATGTATATGAACCTTGTGCAGTGAGCCCTTCTCACTTCTTCCAGCAGGGCCACCTTCCCCACACAGGACCACCCATCACCCACAGAGTAGAGGGCTTGGCAAACACAGGAAGCCAACGCCCTTCGACTCCCCGCTTGGTGTCTGGTCCGTCTCCAGGCCAAGTGTCCCTAAGGGCCTGGCACTGAGCCTGGCACTCTGAGGCAGGGTTTTTCAACAAACCTTGATTCCTTGTATCTGAAAAAAATCCCCTTTCCTCCATCAGCCCTAGCCTAGCACCCTCGGGACAGCTTCAAGGTGGCCAGGTCATAGGAGGAGAGGCTCTGACTCCTTGTCCTCCTCCACCCCGTCTGCTTCCTTTAATTTCCTAAATGGCTGAGTATGCGGAACATACACCTTCCTTCTGGGGTTGCTGCTTATGTGTCAGGAGTCCACATCCTGAGCTGAGCCCACCTGAGCAGCTGTGGCCCTCCCTCTGCTCTGTTTAGGGTCCCTCGGCTGGGAGGAAGCCCTCAGACACACTTGCCTCCACATCCAGGCTCTGCCCCTGCTTAACCTGCTGACCTCACCCTCTGAGCTTCCATTCCTTCTTCTGTCAATTAGTGACAGTCATCCTTATCTCAGACAGTCGTCCTGAGGGTGGGAAGATGGGATGGGTGGGGTCTTACTCACCTGCTTACTCAGGAACCATCCTCTATCCAAGTGTGAACAAGATCCAGTTGTTCACATCTGTGCAGATGCAGCCACAAGCTGTGCGTCTCTGCAATGATCACATACACCCTCTGGGCCCAGATATACTCTGGGAAGCAAAAGTGAAAGGCAAAACCCTTATTTCTGAGTGACTCAAGTTAAGCAAACATCCTGCCCACCAACCCCACCCTGGGCTATTCCCACCCTCCTGCTGACACCCTAGTCAAACAAGTCCAGTCCTGACATTCCACCCCCTTCTTGACACAGTCCACCCGGCCTCAGGCTCCTTGAAGGAAGACCTGCCACGAGCGTGAGTCCCTCGGCAAATCACTCCTCCATAATTCCATCTTCTCACCCACCAACCCCATACTCACCAGCCTGCCTGCTTTGTTCATCTTGTGCCACCAGCACGTGGTACTGTCCAGAACACACCAGTTGCTCAGTGCATACTGGTCACACTCTGCTGTGGAGGGCCACGCTCATGTGGCTTCCAGGATTTGCTCACACAAGTTCTTCTGCCAGGGACACCTGCTGCACCCAACCGGGACAAATCTTCCTGCAAAGCCCGAATCTGGCATCACCTCCTCTGAGAAGCCCTCCGTGACCTCGCCTGCAGAGCCCACTGTTTGCTGCTCTATGCCCATTGTACCTGGAAGAGGGGCCACAGAACATGCCTCAGCCACTCTAAACCCTGCCTCCACCCATTATGATCAGATCCCTCTACTTAGCCCTGCTGGCAGGGACGGAACTCACGCCTTTAGTTCTGGGGGCCCACAGGAGGAGGCCCAGCCTTGGTGGTCACTGCCATAAGGTGGATGCAGAAGTTCGTGGGAAGGGCTGAGAGCACGCTGCCCTTTGCTACCTTGGCTTATCTCCACCTGACAACAGATTTTTTTCTCTCCAAATGGAAGACTTTTATCAGAAAACCAGTGTCTTGGCGACTCAGAGAAGTCTGCAACGGAGAGCTGGCCCTCTGTCCTGCTTGGTTCCTCAGCAAAGAGCCTCTGTGGATGGGGGCTGAGCATGTGGCAGGCGCTGTGCTTGCACTATCCATGCCTTTCCTGTTGAATCTCACATCAGCTCTAGGAGTGCTGGCTCCGTTTCACAGATGAAGAAATGAAGGTCGAGTTCCCACAGTCTGAGAGTCCTGCAGCTGGACTACTGGTGAACTTCTCGGTTTGCCTCAAGCAGAAGTGACTGCAGTGGACCTGGATGCCCCATGGAGGCCCGCCTGCCCTTCCCTCAGGGCTGCTTCACCCCAGGAAATGTCCCTGGGCCATGATGGTCCCCTCCATCCAGGTTTGAGGGAGGGACAGGAGATTATTCCATGAGGATAGCCAACCATAGTTTGCTCTTAAAGCCAACTTTTATGTATCTGTTGCATTTTGCAGGTAAGGGAGCTGAGAGGAGGGGAGAGGTGGGGGTGTTCTTCCAGGAACTCAGGGACTTGTGTTTGGTGGGAGAGTGTCAGCAGCTCACATCCTGCAAACATCCATTTGACATTCTGTCCCCAGTGCTCACATCTCAGGCCAGAACAGACCCCCCAGAGCCCAGACACAGGGGAGTCAAGGGGCAAACAGGACGCTGCCCTGCCCACTGACCTGCACAAGTCCGCTCCTAGCTTGCTGGAGCTGCCAGGACTCAAGGATGCCACCTTTCCAGAGCTTGGGTCCTCTGGGGACAGCCAGCTCTGGTTGTCACACCTACAGAAGGGATACAGGGAGGAACAGTGGGAGGCAGGAGCTTTCCTGGAGGGAAAATCCAAGCACAATCATCCCTCCCGCCTGCTTACTTTAAACCTCAGGCAGAAATTCAGGGGCAGGGAAAGCCATGTGGGCCTCCCTGGGGGAAAACTGCCAGCATGAGGGTGCCCAGGCCCCATTTCCTAAGTGCCCTCCACCACAGGATAGCTAGGGACCCCGAGCGAGGATCAGGCTGGGTGGGCTGGGTGTCCCGGGACTCACCTCCTGGCCAGATAGCCCCAGCAGCAGGCCTGGAAGCCGATGATGACGTCCGTGATCTTCAGGTCCTGCTCCTCCTCAGGTGGGCCAGCACGCCGGCCCAAAAGAAGACCTTGCTCTGGCCCATGCGGTACAGGTTGCTCTAGAGCTCCAGGGTTTCGATCCAGAGGAGGAGAGCCGGCTGCTGACCACGTGGCACCCCGGCCATCACAGAGCCCTGGAGCAAGGCCAAGGCCAGGGAAGGGGCCTGGAGTCTGGGTTGGCCCTGCTGCTCTGTGGGCAGCCTTCTCCTGGTGCAGGGAGATTGGGGCTGCGGGGACGCAGGAGGGGGCAGCTGGAGTTAGCAAGGGACTGGTAAGAAACACAGAACCTCAACTCTGTAGGGACCTTACCTGCTGGAGTCTGTGCCCATGTGCATTTCTAACCAAAGGGGCAGTAGATAGTGGGGCTCAGGAGGCTTTACCTTAGGTAGCTAGGGAAACAGCATCCTTATTTGTTTATCTGACTGCCCTGGGTCTTCACTGCTGTGCGGGCAGGGGCTGCTTTCTCTAGTTGCTTCGAGTGCGCTACTCTTCGTCGAGTACATGGGCTTCTCATTGCAGTGGCTTCTCTTTTTGCAGAGCACGGGCTCTAGGGAGCGGGCTCAGTAGTGGCGGTGCACGGGCTTAGTTGCTCCCAGCATGTTGGATCTTCCCGGACCAGGGATCAAACCTGTGTCCCCTGCATTGGCAGGCAGCTTCTTTACCACTGGACCACCAGGGAAGTCCCCAAAGGTTTCTTTTGAAAAAGGTACTTTAAAGTCAAGACTGGCTTCAACATCCTTCAGAAGCGCAGGGGCTAAGCAGGGGAGGCTGAGCAGTGTGGGGCCATGTGCAGGGTGACGGGCAACACCACAGGTGGCTTGAGAGCCTCACTGGGACAGTACAAGGTGCTCCTCACCAATTGTCCTTGTCGCAGAGACTGGGTCCAGACCAGCTCCACAGGCATCTGAGTGTAACCAGTTGTTAGATATTCTGTGTCAGCAGCACACCTTCCTGAGGGAAACCGGTGGATTCTAAGTATGGACCTCTGCAGATTCAAGACACCCCTGTTCTCTTAGGTCTAAGCCCCGGGAACAAGGCAGGTGGAGGCCGTGTGCCGGTTGGTATGAGGGCAGCTCTGTGAACTTCAAGGCGTTTATGAGAACTAGGAACAGCAGCTTAAAACTAGCAAACTTAGGGCCAAGCAAGGAGCTGCTGCTAAATCACTTCAGTCGTGTCTGACTCTGTGCGACCCCATAGACAGCAGCCCACCAGGCTCCACTGTCCCTGGGATTCTCCAGGCAAGAATAGTGGAGTGGGTTGCCATTTCCTTCTCCAATGCATGCAAGTGAAAAGTGAAAGTGAAGTCGCTCAGTCGTGTCTGATTCTTAGCAACCCCGTGGACTGCAGCCTACCAGGCTCCTCCATCCATGGGATTTTCCAGTCAAGAGTACTGGAATAGGGTGCCATTTAGCCTCCAAAACAGGCCCTGCCAGAAAGGACTCAGGTCCTGGGTGGCGGGACAGACCTGTGCCCATCTCTCCCCACATTGAGAAGCACAGCAAGTGGCGACAGACAGCCCCGTGGTCTGGGCTCCAAGGAGGTGGGTCCAACACCCTGGGCCCAGGATGAGCTGTGTTACAGAAACACCACATGCTTGCTTCACTTCCTCCTGAAACAGGACACCCTGCATCCTCCTGACCAGTCAGCTCAACATGGATCCAGGGAAGAGGCTCCAGGCACCCGGAGGCCCCACCCAGGATGGCTCTTCCAGGTGGGGCTGTGGCCACACTCCTGGACCCTGGGCCCAGCTTCCTCCTGTTCTCCGTTGGGGTGACAAACACGTGCTCTCAGAGGGTCAGTGAGGTCCTGATTAGGACCCAGGTGACAGTGCTGACGCAGCGATGGCCCAGCCCAGGCTCCACAGGGGTGAATTTCCCCACAGGAAAGAGGAACAGGAAGTGGGATCCCAGTGAAGATTGGTTTCAGGGGAGCAGTGCTCCTGAGGTCCTGGGGTTACTGCACCTCCCTGTTGCTGCACATGTATAACATACATGCAGAGCACTGGGAAAGGAGCCCACAGAGCAGGAGAAGCACTGGCATCGCGCTGGGGCCCTTCACCCCAGACATCCCTGCAACACACAGCAGGGGGAGGGGATTCGTGTTTGTCTCCAGCTGGGGAAGTGGCCGGTGCACTTACTGTTGTTTGTGGAATGTTGGACCCAGAACAGTGTGAGGAGAGTCGTTTCTATTGGTCTGAGAAGAGGGCATGTGTGCATCCAGGAAGCCCTCAATCTGGAGTCTCTCTTCCTGAGACTCTCCCCCCATGGTTCAGGTCCCTGTTAACCATTCATCTTCATTATTCTTCAGCCTGACCTATTAGTCCAAGAATATAGTCCTCAGACCCAAGCTCCTCTGTCTCCTGGGAACCTGTCTCTCTGTCTCAGGGAACCCTCCTGAGATTCCAGGGGCTTGGACCTAAGCTCCCTGCTGGAAGGGGCCTCTGGGGACCTGCCCTACTTTCTGTCCTTCCTGAACTGTGCAGGTTTGGGGGCTTCTTTCCATCCTCTGACCTGGCCTGCATCCCTCCAGTGCACGCTCTTCTGTGCTCACTTAGCCAAACTCAGTTTCTGTATTTAGAACCACAGGGATCTCACCTGACACAGGGGTCACTGTGGAATTGCATCATCTGCCCATTGAGCTGAATGGGGTCCAGCTCTAAGGGTTCACGGGGATGTGGGGATGGACATTGATTGGTTCTGTATCCAGTGCCTGGAACCCTGCCCAGGAGTAGTCTGTGCAGGATTTGAATTCCCCAGGAACTTACAAAGAATTAAAGAAGGAATGAAACTCATGATTTGAGGATCAGACAGATGATGGCCATGACTGCTGATGTCTCCAGGAAAGAACTGAAGGGCCGATTGAAGCCTCAAGGAAACATGGGCTGAGAGGGAGTCAGAGGCACTGACAAAAGTCTTCCGAGAGAGGTTTGGACGAAAGTTGGAGAAGGCTCTGCAGCACGTGGGGAGGGACTTAGGAGATGTCCTGGGATCATTTGCAGGTCCCAGGTCTCTGGCTTCCTGCCCTGGGCTTCAGGCATGGGGGACTGTTAGGTGCTCACATGTTCCACATGTGGAAACACAGACAGTTGGTGCCCTGTGGAGCAGGCCCATGGGGGTGAGAGCAACACCCAGAATCTGCCCTTTCCTCTCCAGAGAGCAGGAGCCTGAGGTATACCATGAAGGCTCCTCAGAAGGTCCAGGCAGGTGCAATCCCAGATGGGTGACCAGATCATCAGAACATGGCCTTGGATAGACTTTCCCTCCTTCCTGCCCACTTTCTGCAGCCCTCAGTCCTGCCCCTAGTGATAGAGTGAGCCTGGTGACCAGCTCTGCCCTTGGGGGACCACAGGCTCCAGCAGGCTAGGCTGCAGCAAGGCTTTGAGCATCTGTGCTCAGAGTCATGGGCAGCCATGGAGGAGGGGAAGCAGGTAGAGCTAAGATCAATATTCTTAAGAGTCATTCCAGCCCCATGTGGGGAATAGACAGGTGAGGCAGGGCAGTGCCCCAAGGTAAACACAGAAAGACCGTTCTGGAAGTTCCTACAGGAGTCCTGGTGAAACATGAAGGCAGCATGGGTGAGGCATGTGCTCTCTCTCTGCCCCTCTGTTTACGGCTGACCCTCCCCCCACACCTGCACACAAGCCCTCTGCTGTCAATCACCCTTGGGTGCCCCGTGTCCAACCTTGTCCCCAGGGCTGGAGGAGGAGCATCCCCGTGCTCAGCCCAAGTGAGACAACATGAGCTCCCCCTGGTGTCCCATGGGGCCTGTGGGGCTCCAGGGTCTGAGGGAAACAACTTTATGGGAGTCCAGTGGGCAGGCAGGCGGAGCCATGGGGGATGTGTTTCCTGAGACCCTGGGAGACAGGCTCATGGGGAAGGAGGTCAGGCATCCAGAGCCCAGCTGAGCTTATCAATCAATGCAAGGAAGCCTCAGTCAATCAGTTCATATTTATTGAACTAAAGTCTGTAGAACACAATGTGGAGAGAAGCAGATGGTCCTAAATACCTTGTTCTACTTCATCCCCAACTGAGGAGGAAATTGAGGGTCAGAGAGGCCTTGTCTGTTGACCCCAGGCTGGTTGATCTCCTTGACACACCGCATAGTTCCTTGACCTGTTGATGCCTTCTGCTTTCATCTTTCTTTCTGTTTTTCCCAAATCAATCTCTGTTCCTACACAACACTGGGAATTTCATGGGAACTTCACTGGTCTCTCGGTGCACCTGAGAACTCAAAGGGCACCTGGATACTTGTCAGATGCTCCATCTACTGAGTTGTCATCACCACTGCTGCCGCCACCATCATCACCACCACTGTCACCAAGGAGCCACTGCCTGAAGTTCTACGTAGACCATTCTTCAAAGAAGATATACAGATGGCTAGCCAGCATATGCAAAGAGGCTGAACACTGCTAATTATTCATTTCAGTTCAGTTCAGTCGCTCAGTTCACAACCCCATGGACCACAACACGCCAGGCCTCCCTGTCCATTACCATCTCCCGGAGTCCACTCAAACTCATCTCCATTGAGTCAGTGATGCCATCCAACCATCTCATCCTCTGTGTATGCTAATCAAAACTACAATAAGAGATCACCCCCTATCAATCAGAAGGGCCATCAAGTAAAAGTCTACAGACAATCAATATTGGAGATGATGTGGAGAAAAGGCAAGCCTCCTACACTGTTGCTGGGAATATAAATTGGTGTGGCCGTTATGGAAAACAGGAAAGAAGTTCCTTAAAAACTAAAAATATAGCTATCATGTGATCCAGTGATCCCACTTCAGGGCATATATTTGGAAAAGAAAAAGTTCCAATTCGAAAAGATACATGCACCCCATGTTCATAGCAGCACTATTTACAACAGCCAAGACATGGAAGCAACCTAAATGTCCGTCAACAGATGAAGGGATAAAGACAATGTGGCACATACAAACAATGGAATATGACTCAGCCATAAAAAGAATGAAACAATGTCTTTTGTAGTAACATGTATGGATCTAGAGGTGATCGTACTAAGTGAAGTAAGTCTGGCAGAAGAGACAGATACATAATATCACTTATATGGAGAATCTAAGAAATAGTCTAGGTGGTTCCCTGGTGCTCTAGTGGTTTGAATTTGGTGGTTTTGCTGCTATGGCCATGTTTATCCTACGTCGGGGATCTGAGATCCCACAAACTGCTTGGCATGGCCAAAAGAAAAGAGTCCAAATAAACTTATGAACAAACCAAAACAGACTCATAGTCATAGAAAACATAACTTGTTGTTACTAAAGAGAGAGAGGGGTAAACTAGGAGTGTGGGATTAACAGATGCATACTACCATACTTAAAATAGATTAAAAAAAACAAGGACTTCATGTATACCACAGGGAATAATAGTATCTTATAATAATCTGTAATGAAAAAAATTAAAAAGAATATAGGTATATACATAGATTATGTATAACTGAATCACTTCGATGTTCACCTGAACTAACAGAATATTGTAAATCAAGTGAAAGTGAAAGTGAAGTTGCTCAGTCGTGTCCGACTCTTTGCAACCCGTGGACTGTAGCCCACCAAGCTCCTCCATCCATGGGATTCTCCAGGCAAGAATACTGGAGTGGGCAACTCTACTTCAACTAAAGAAACAAGCAGACAAAAGAACTCACAGCCTAATTAAGATAAAATGCTGGGGTCAAAGGCGAGTTGTTGGAGAAGTCGGGCTAGAGGCCACCACCAGGGGGAGACTATTCTTGCTGGGGCAACAGACCCCGGGAAGGGTGATAGAGCAGCCCCTGCTACTTCTCCTGGATCCCAATGATCCTGCTTCTCTGACTATCCCCCATTTTCAGCCCTTTTGTCTTTCTGTGTCTCGTTGCTAGTTCCCCTGCCTCTCCCTGCATTCTGTACCCAGTGTCGTCTTTAGTTCAAAGTAAGTGGTTTCTGAGCAAGGCTTTCTTATCTCTCCTTGCTATTCTTTGGAACTCTGCACTCTGATGCTTATATCTTTCCTTTTCTTCTTTGCTTTTCACTTCTCTTCTTTTCACAGCTATTTGTAAGGCCTCCCTAGAGAGCCAAGCAGAAATAAGAAAGCCTTCCTCAGCAATCAATGCAAAGAAATAGAGGAAAACAACAGAATGGGAAAGACTAGAGATCTCTTCAAGAATATTAGAGATACCAAGGGAACATTTCATGCAAAGATGGGCTCGATAAAGGACAGAAATGGTATGGATCTAACAGAAGCAGAATATATTAAGAAGAGGTGGCAAGAATACACAGAAGAACTGTACAAAAAAGATCTTCGTGACCCAGATAATCTCAGTGGTGTGATCACTCACCTAGAGCCAGACTTCCTGGAATGTGAAATCAAGTGGGCCTTAGAAAGCATCACTAAAAATAAAGCTAGTGAAGGTGATGGAATTACCGCTGAGCTCTTTCAAATCCTGAAAGATGATGGTGTGACACTGCTGCACTCAATATGCCAGCACATTTGGAAAACTCATCAGTGGCCACAGGACTGGAAAAGGTCAGTTTTCATTCCAATCCCAAAGAAAGGCAATGCCAAAGAATGCTCAAACTACCGCACAATTGCACTCATCTCACATGCTAGTAAAGTAATGCTCAAAATTCTCCAAGGCAGGCTTCAGCAATACATGAACCATGAACTTCCAGATGTTCAAGCTGGTTTTAGAAAAGGCAGAGGAACCAGAGATCAAATTGCCAACATCCGCTGGATCATGGAAAAAGCAAGAGAGTTCCAGAAAAACATCTATTTCTGCTTTATTGACTATGCCAAAGCCTTTGACTGTGTGGATCACAACAAACTGTGAAAAATTCTTAAAAGATGGAAATACCAGACCACCTGACCTGCCTCTTGAGAAATTTGTATGCAGGTCAGGAAGCAACAGTTAGAACTGGACATGGAACAACAGACTGGTTCCAAATCGGAAAAAGAGTACATCAAGACTATATATTTAACCCTGCTTATTTAACATATATGCAGAGTACATCATGAGAAATGCTGCGCTGGATGAAGCACAAGCTGGAATCAAGATTACCAGGAGAAATATCAATAACCTCAGATATGTAGATGACACCACCCTTATGGCAGAAAGTGAAGGGGAACTCAAGAGCCTCTTGATGAAAGTGAAAGAGGAGAGTGAAAAAGTTGGCTTAAAGCTCAACATTCAGAAAATGAAGATCATGGCATCCGGTCCCATCACTTCATGGCAAATAGATGGGCAAGAAGTGGAAACAGTGTCAGACTTTATTTTTTTGGGCTCCAAAATCACTGTAGATGGTGACTACAGCCATGAAATTAAAAGATGCTTACTCCTTGGAAGGAAAGTTATGACCAACCTAGATGGCATATTGAAAAGCAGAGACATTACTTTGCCAACAAAGGTCCATCTAGTCAAGGCTATGGTTCTTCCAGTAGTCATGTATGGATATGAGAGTTGGACTATAAAGAAAGGTGAGCGCCGAAGAATTGATGCTTTTGAACTGTGGTGTTGGGGAAGACTCTTGAGAGGCCCATGGACTGCAAGGAGATCCAATCAGACCACCCTAAAGGAAGTCAGTCCTGAATATTCATTGGAAGGACTGATGTTAAAGTTGAAACTCCAATACTTTGGCCACCTGATGAGAAGAACTGACTCATTGGAAAAGACCCTGATGCTGGGAAGGACTGAAGACAGGAGAAGGGGGCCACAGAGGATGAGATGGTTGGATGGCATCACCAACTCAATGGAGGTGAGTTTGAGTAAACTCTGGGAGTTGGTAATGGACAGGGAGGCCTGGCGTGCTGCAGTCCATGGGTCACAAAAGTTGGACATGGCTAAGCGACTGAACTGAACTGAAAGAAATAGCTTTTCCTTGGAAGGAATGAATAGAACCCTCTGAACAAATTGATTTTTTTTAACCAGATGCACTTAAGATTTTTTATTGTTTTAACTCTAAGACAGCTACTGGTGAAGTTGCTCAGTCATGTCTGACTCTCTGGGATCCCATGGACTGTAACCTACCAGGTTCCTCCATCCATGGAATTTTCCAGTAGGAGTGGGTTGCCATTTCCTTCTCCAGGGGATCTTCCTGACCCAGGGATCAAACCCAGGTCTCCCACATTGCAGGCAGACGTTTTCCTGTCTGAGCTACCAGGGAAGGCCTAAGATAGCAGAAGTCACTTTATAGTATTCAGTAACGCACAAGAATGGGGTGGTTTCTAGCACCACCACCTTAAAGATGATGAAAGCAGTTGAATTATGTGCCAACAAGAAATCTATGAGTCTTACTGTGACAGCTGTCAGTGTAGGAGGCATGTTCGTGTTGATGAAACCAAGTTCTCTAGAAAAGTAGGCATGAAAACAGGGTTAAACCAGAATAATGAGAATGAACTGTGACCTTAAAGAGATATTGTCCAGCAGCATCTTGCCCACCCACATGTGCAGCCATGGGCTTCCGTCCACTCAAAGGAAGGAAGACCCGTTGCAGGGGAGGTGAATTCCAGAGACTGGCATCTCTGCTCCTGCAAAAACAATGATGCTCTTGAAGATGATCAGAGAAGTGTTCACAAGGGGGCACCCACATATAACAGTAAAAAAATAATAATAATAATAAAAGGTAATGTTACTATAAATATACTTCATTGGGCCTTGTTGAGTCTGTGAAAGGCCATGAGTTCATAATAATAATCAAATGAGAGGACTTTAGATAAAGTGTGGCCTAAAAGGGAGACATAAAGTTTAAAAACTGCACTAGTGGTAACGCAGGAGATGAAAAATGCAAGAGATGTGGGTTCAGTCCCTGAGTCAGGAGGATCCCCTGGAGAAGGAAATGGCAACCCACTCAAGTATTGTTGCCTAGGAAATCCCATGGAGAAGAGCCTGGTGGGCTACAGTTCATGGGGTACAAAGAGTTGGACAGGACTGAGCTGGTTTCTTTCTTTTCTTTTCATGGTGTAAAGAAGGGTAAGTATAATAGGAAATATTTTGTTATGAAATAAATTTAATAAGAAGAGCAGTCTTGAAGTCTGTGGGGATATTCCCTTCTGTTTATTTACACGAATGTTTATAAAGGATTGAGAAAGAAAGAAGCCCTGACATCCCAAAGCTGGCCTGGTATCACAACAGGGTGATGTTCTTTTCCTCTTAAAGGCTCTCACAGAACTCCAGCTTCACACAGGGTCACCCTGAGAGCAGGAGCGAAGGAGACAGCAAACACACATCACTGTGTCCCCGCCAAGAAAACACCCCCTCCCTTGGTTGAAAAGCAAGACTGCTCCTTCTTACCAATTGCACCTTTATCCTCACTCTGGTCCCCAACTCCACAGATGGAGTTACTGAGACTCACACTGGTAGAACTGACCCCAGTTCTTGGCAGCACCCAACCTAGAGTTGCCCCATATCGTTAGAGCCTCCCCCAAATCCCCTCCCCTAAGCCCCATCCTAGAATCTACCTTTCTATCACCTCCTCTCTGTGATGCCTGGGGTTGTCCCTCAGGAAGAGTAACCATCAGCTTGTCCACTAGCGAGTGTGCCTGGTGGCAGAGGCTAGAGGCACTGACCTTGGGGGTGGGAGAGTATTCACACAGGTAGGTCTTCCTCCAAGCACGTGGGAGAAGAGAACTGGCTGCTCCCCTGCCTCCTTCTCTGCCTCAAAGCTGCAGGACCCCAGGAGCCAGGGCAGCCAATTGAAATCATGAAGCACGAGAAGGAAAATTCAAGCCAGAAAGAAGAGGGCTCCAGCAGAAGGGCCAGCTCCTGGATGATGCCAAAGAATTGTAAATGCATCATGACCCTTGACTTATCCTTCTGTCGTTCCCTCCCATTCTTGTCCTGGTCCTGATCCTTGTCTTGGGCCTCAGCTGAGTATGGATGTTAGATGGTGCTCCCTTCTGCTGCATTTCTATTGTGAGTGTCTTCCTCTGTTAGCCTCCAGGTCGCTTCCTGGAAAGGCTGTTTCTGGGAAAAGGGAGGACTGTGGGGAAGCCTGTCCCTGCCCAACTGCATGGCCAGACACAGAGCCCTTATCTTCCCATGGGCAGACAGAAATTCTACCAAACGTCTCCTTCCACATGGTACAGCTCACACTTTATGGGCAGGGACAGGAGGGGTAAAGGCAGTGTCAAATTCAAAGTCCTTAGCCCATCGCCAGGCCCTCCTGATGCTCCTACTCCTGTCTTCTGCACCCTCCTGACTCTACGGGGCCTGGACCAGGGGCCTGAAGGACTCCCAGCTCCCTGGACTCTGATACCCACCCCCAGCCTCCAGGCCTTCGCTCAGGCTACCCCTCCCCCTGCAAGGCCTTTCTCCACCTGCCTCACCAGGTGAAATGTTACCTGTAATTAGAGTTCCCACTCCACAGCCTCCTCCCCCTGCTGTCTCCCCCAGTTCCTCTCCAGGCCCCCCTGGAACCTTGCACTTTCCTGGTTGCGGGTCTGTTTTTGTGGAGTTTCTGCAGCTCCCAGCATTGGGCAGGTGCCCTGTCTCTTCTCTGCTGCTCTTCCTGCTTCAGGGCCTCCAGGACTCCCTCCACCCTCCCAGGCACAGCCTGGCTAGAATACGAGGTGTGGGACCCATTACTGGGACATGAAGCAACCAGCTTCGTGAAGACACAGCACCACATTTCTTTTACCTGTGTGGAGTGCTTAGATTTGTTTTCGTTGTCTGTCATGATAAAAGTTCTTTCTGATAGACAGTGTCATCACATTTCTGAGTGTTTCCATCTATGGGCATCCTGCACTTTTCAGAGATCACCCTCTGCCAGTAAACTGCAATGTGAGACCTACACTGTTTATGCTTTATGTCATCTTGGTTTAGGAAAGCTTTTGTAGGAACACAGACACACCTGCCTCCATATCCAGGCTCTGCCCCTGCTTATGGCACCCCACTCTAGTACTTTTGCCTGGAAAATCCCATGGACGGAGGAGCCTGGTAGGCTGCAGTCCATGGGGTCACTACAGTCGTACACGACTGAGCATCTTCACTTTCACTTTTCACTTTCATGCATTGGAGAAGGAAATGGCAACCCACTCCAGTGTTCTTGCCTGGAGAATCCCAGGGACGGGGAAGCCTGGTGGGCTGCCGTCTATGGGGTCGCACAGAGTCGGAAGCAACTGAGGCGACTTAGCAGCAGCAGCAGCAGCAGCAGCCCCTGCTTAACCTGTGCCTCTGGCCATGACCTCATCTCCCTGAGCTTCCATTTCCTTTCTTCTGTAATGAAGATCACCCTTTTCTCAGACAGTCTTCCTGAGGATGGGGAGATGGGTGGGGGTCCTACCCACCCTGCTTATCCAGGAGTTTTCCTCTGGCTGAGTGTGAACAAGATCCAGCTGTTCTCAGCTCTGCAGATGCAGCTGCCTTCTGTGTGTCTCTGCAATAAACCACGCACACCTTCTGGTCCCAGATATATTCAGAGAACCAAAAGGGAAGTGAAACCCTCACTTTTGAGTGGCTCAAGTTACCAACACTCTGCCAACCAGGCCCCACCCAGACCTATTTCCCCCCTCCTGCTGCCCCCTTAGAGAAACAACCCCAGCCCCGACATCTCATGTCCTTCTGACACAGCCCACCCTGCCTCGGCTCCTTGAAGGAGACCTGCCACCAACACACCATGAGTCCCTTGGCCAACCACTCCCCCACCCCATGGCCGTCTTTCCACCCTCACAGCTCTCTCCATCCACCCACTCACCAGCCTGCCTGCTTTATTCACCCTCATGCCACCAGCACGTGGCGTGATCCAGAACACACCAGCTCCTCACCGCATACTGGTCATATTGCTGCTGCTGAGGGTTACATCCACGTGGCTTCTAGGGTTTGTTCATGCAGGTCCTTCTGCCAGGGACACCTGCTGCATTGAACCCGGAGAAATCATACTCACCCCGTAAAGCCAAAGTCTGGCATCACCTCCTCTGAGAAGCCCTCCAGGGCCTCCGCTGCAGAGTCCCCTGTCCCTGCTCTGCTCCCTTGGTACCTGGGAGAGGGGCCTAAAGCCACCCCTCAGCCACTCTCTTCATGCCCGCCCCCACTCTTTTGATCAAGTTACCTAGACTGAGCCCTGCTGACAAGGACAACTCCAGTGCCTTCAGGTCCAGCAACTCGCCTGAGGAAGCCCAGCCTTGGTGGTCAAGGCCATTTGGATGGATGCCAAGTTTGTGGGAAGGGCTGAGAAATGCTACTCTTTTCTACCCTGGCTTATTTCTACTTGACCATAGATCTATTTCTCTTCAAATGGAGGACTCTTACAGGAAGGCTAGTGGCCTTGCAACTCAGAAAAGTTACAACAGAAAACCAGTCTTATTTCCTTTTTGGTTCCTGATCAAAAAGCCGAAGTGTATGGAGGGCTGAGAGTGTACAGACTGTGTGCAGGCTCTGTCCACACCATTCCTGTTTTAATCACATCAGTTCTAGGAAGCATCAGCTCCATTTTTCAGATAAAGAAACAAGGAAAGGTCTCACAGCCTGTGAGTTGTGCAGCTAGACTCCTGGTAGACCTAAGTGGTGCCACCATAAGTCCTGGTGGACTGCTGGTGCCCAAGCAGAAGGGGCAGCAGAGGGCCTGGACCTTCCATGGAGGCCTGCCCGCTCTTCCATCAGGGCTGTTTCATCCTAGAAAATGCCCCAGTCATCATGGTCACCTCCTCTCAGCTTTTGAGGGAGAGACAGAGGAGTGATGGGTGTTATCCCATGAGGACTACACACTACAGTTCGGTCTTACAACCATTATGGAAATTAGACCAGGAATCTGATTTGGTTTAGCTGATAAGGCAGCCAACAGGAGGGGCGAGGTGGGAGCTTTCTTCCTACAACTCAGGGGAAGAGCCAAGATTCAAACCAAGGTTGTCATTTGCCTATTGTAAAGTCCACTCCTTGTTTAAAGTTACTTTTTGTCTTTCATCCTTTTTTCTTTCCAGTACACTCTTACTGATTCTTCTCTCTTCCACTAGCACAAGTTTATCTTTTTTACCTCCCTGTCTAGGGAAGTTTTACTTTCCATAAAACCACTGCCAGATGCAGAACTCAGCTAATACACACACTGCGTCCAGTTGTCATGAAATTCCTCTGTGAGAATGCAGAATGGATGCTGGACATACATGGACTCAATAAAACAAGCTCATGGGAGAGCAACCATGGGAGCTGCAGACTCAAATCTAAGTGAGGATTCAGCAAGGCTTCAATCCAGGGACATGAACTGAGACCACCCATTTGGAGACCCTAAAGATTCAGTGACTATAAAATTGGGCTCTGCTTGACCACAGCATCCCAGGAGAAGTCCCTCAGGATGGCTACAGAGACCTGCTTGCCTATCATTGTCCCCTTTTATAGGATTACTGGGAGTGGGTAGGAAGCTTCAGGTTGAGCATGTGACTAGAGAGGCTTTAGAGTCAGCCAAGCAGAGGGGATACCTGAGGTCATGCTGACAGCACAGATGACCTCAGGGGAACTGGTCTCGGCCACTCGCTGCCAGGCTGCCTTTGTCACCATAGCCAGAACGTGGAAGCAAGAAAAATAATATAAGAATAATGTGGTTTATAGGTACAATGGAATATCATTCACTTTAAAAAGGAAGAATTTTTTTTCTTTTATTTTAAAAGGAAGAAAATTCTGACACATGCTATAGCCTAGATGTGCCTTGAAGACATTATGCTCAGTGAAATAAACCAGTCACAAATGACTTACTGTATTTTCTGTTTTAATTAGGTAGGCGGCGTAGTCAAATTGATAAAGACAGAAAATAGGATGGTTGCCAGGGGTGGTGGGAGGGGGAGTGGGGCGTTACGGTCTAATGGAGTTTCAGGTTTTTAGGATGAAAGAATATGGAGATGGATGGTGGTGATGGCTGCACAACATTTGAATGTATTTGATACCACTCATCTGTACACTTGAAAATGGTTAAGTCATAAATTTTATGTGGTATATATTTTACTGCAGGAAGTAAACAAGAAAAAAAAAAAATCTCATCACAAGGGACAAATACTGTATGATTCCACTCACGTGAGGTCCTGAGAGGGGCAAGTTCACAGAGACCAGGGGTACAGTGGTGCTTGCCAGGGATGGAGGGTAGGGAGGATGGGGTGTTAGTGTATAATTGGGACAGAGTTTCATTTTTGATGTAAAACATTCTGTGGATGGTGATGCTAGTTGTACAGCTATGTGGGTGTCCTTAATACCACTGAACTGAACACTTAAAAAATGGCTAAAATGGTAAGTCTGATGACTTTTAAAATTAATAAAAAATTGTTAAAAAGCTGAAACTTTGTGGGAAAACATAGCACACCTGAACCCTTTCTAGTCTGCAAAACACTTTCACACTCATCATCGTGGAAGCTACCACAACCTTGTGATGAAAATATTTATTATCCCTGTTTATCACCCAGGAAAACTAAGGTTCAGACTTGCCCTCCAAATGGAGAAACTGGGCTGGTCTTTCTGCCTCTTGTTGGGTCTATTTTCTGGACTATGTCATTTCCTTAGAGGAAAAGAAATCCTTAAGCCCTCCAGTTGTCTAAAAAATGTAATTTTCTTCCATAAATGATCCCTATTAACTTGAGATGAATCATAAACATCAAATATTGCTTGGTCTAACAAGTGAGTCCAGAGACCCTAGTCCCTAGTGGGCATAGGGAGTCTGGCTGGCCCCACAGGGACTCATTGTGACTGGTGCCAAGTGTTAACTCACTCCTGGAACACTCCACCTCAGGGAGAAGGCTGCCTGAACTCTTCTGTCACAGAGGCTCTGAGCCCCATTCTGCTGTGTGCATGTCTCCCCTTCTTCTGTGAGTGACGAGAGGATTTGCCGTCACACAGCCCTCCTGGAATTCATCTCCTCTACCTTTTTGCTGTGACTTGGTGTCCTTGCTCATAGAAAGAGTGTGTAGCCTGCAGAGTCACTGAGAGGATGAGTGAGACAAGGCAGGGACTGGGCTTGGTGAAGAGTAGGTTCTCAGTCAACAGGGACAGCTGTTTTCTGGGCTCACTGTGTCGGCATTACCTCCTCTTCTCTTTCAAAGCCCTGGTGAGTTGTCTGCTGTTCTCATCATTCCTGTGCATAGACGAGAAAGCATACTTAGAGGATTCATTCATTTCCCAAGGTCACAAAGCTGGCCTCACCTCCTCTTCTTTTACCCACTGATCCTCGCCTCCAAAATTCAGCTCTTGAATCAGAGACTTTAAAAAAAAATAGTAAGTCTAGACTCATAGACAAAACCACACAGTTGCAAAAATACTACTGAGAGGTCCTGTGTATCCTTCACCCACTTTTCCTACAGTGGTGATAACTTATATAGCTACAGTCACTATCAGAATACAACTAACTAGACTACAGACCTCACTTGAATTTCACCAGTTGCTGCAGGCTCTTGTTTTTATGTTTTGGGGATGATCCTATGGCATCTTATCATATGTGCACATTCCCCATTTAACCAAAATGACAATTGACATACAGAGTGTTCTGTTGCTAGAAACTCTCTGTGCTGGGCCTTTACGGTCGCCCTTCCTGGGTCTTCCCTAACTCTTAGCAACCACTGGTCTGTTCTCCATCCCTAGAATTTTGGCATTTAAGTGGCCTCAGGCAGTGTGTAACACTTTAAGACTGACCTTTTAAAACATTCACTCAACAAAACTGTCCTTGTGACCCACCCAACTGTCTGCGAGTATCAGTAGTTCATTGATTTTTGTAGGTAGGTGATTCTAGACCCATAAGAAAGGATCTTGGAGGCCTCCCCCAACTCGTCCACTCTGCCAGGATCCCCTCCAGAGCCCTTGAACGTGCTTCACCTCCAGGAACCAGCAGCTCCACACATGACCCCTGTCACTTGTCACTTTGCTTTCTGCAGGAAGAGATTTGGTCATGGCTTCCTCCTCTCTGCCCTGTCCTCTCTCCATCTGACCCTCCTGAAAGGTTGTTGCTGAGCCATGAAAAACACTGGGATTCTTGGCCTCCAGAGGAGAGGAATTCAAGCCGAGGCAGGTGACAAGGCTTCATCACTCAGAGCTTTTGTGTAATAAAGTTTTATTAAAGTATAAAAGAGATAGAGAAAGCTTCTGACATAGACATCAGAAGGGGGCAGAAGTAGTACCTTCCTGCTAGTCTTTAGTAGGAAGTTATATACCTACTAGTAGGCTGCTAATTAGAGAAAGGAAATGTCTCAAAACTCAGAGACTGGCACTAGGCCCCTCACCTACAACATGCATTTTGAGATAACATTGGCACAAGGTGAGTTGTCCTGGACCATAAAACAATTGACATGAATCTTGAAGAAAGGCAGTTTTCCAAGCAAAGACATAGTCTCATTAACATAGCTTAAGAGAACATTTGCATGAGTAAAACATACTGGTTTGTAATGTCATTTCCAAGTCTTAGGTGAACCGGAATTGGAACCGATTTGAAGAAATACATGGTTCATTAATAGAGCTTAAGACAAACACTTCCATGAGAAAAATGCACTGGTTAGTTCAAGGTTTGAGAAAAGTTAAGTTCAGGTGGAACCAGGCATCGTCACGGCAACACAGAATTTTAAAAGAAACCTCCTTTTAAATTTGTAGAGAGAAGGGAAGAAATCTGATACTTGTAGTTTAAAAAATGTCTGACATTTGCAGCCTATTTCCTCCATTTGGAGACCCCTAGCCTTCCTGCCTGTTACCCTCTCACTCCCTGTCCCTTCTCAGGATGTACTCTTCTGAATCTCTTCCCCTATCATCTCCACAGCTTTCTAAAATGTAACATTTAAAAAAATTGAAATATAAGTCACGTAACATACAATCACAATTGAAAAGTAGTTTTTAGTATATTCACTATATGTATAAATATCACCACTACATAATTCCAGAACTTTTCCATCACCCCAGAAAGCATGCCCGTACTTATTACAAGTTAGTCCTAGTTCCTCCTGCCACCTTGCCTTGGGAAGGCTGAGAGATGGGAGTTTGTAGGGATTGGTTCTTAATCTTGTTTGATACCATGGCTAGGCTGGGCCAGTCTGGGAAGTGAGTCTTGGAAGCCTGAAGAGGTCACTGATTCACAGGCCACAGTATTGGGATCTCCAGGAGAGGGGAGAGCCCAGACGTGGGACCTGGGAGAAGTCAATGTCACAACCACAAATAATCTAAGCAATGGTCAACTCACAGGGTCTGAACAGAGAGACAGAGTTCTGAAAGGATGAGAAGACTCTAAGCCTAGAGGAGGGATGAAGCCTAGGCAAGGTCTTGTATTTGTTGGGATGGGGATGCTGAGCTGCTGTAACGAAGGGCTCACAAAATATATTGGTATTATCAACAAACAATGTAGATTTTTTTCATTTCAGATATGAAAATCCAAGTTCCTAGGTATTTGGGAGGTAGGTGGTAGGTAGGTTGACTGTTACTGCTCTGCCATCATTCCCAGGGGGTTGTACATGGAAGCTGGTTCTCATCACACATTTCAGCCCAAAGGAAGGACAAAAGAGGACATGGAGCACAGGAATTTCCCTTCAATGATGTGTCCTAGAAGATCCACACATCATTTCCCTCACCTTTGATTAGTCAGAATTTAGCAATGAGGTTACATGGAGCTACAAGAGAGTCTGGGCTGCCACGAACCCACCCAGGGTCTTCTCTATAAAAAAATAAGGACACTAAAAATGATTACAGTGGCCAATTTTATGTTATGTATATTTTACTACATTAAGGAAAAAGTTTTAAGCTTTTTTATTTTTTTAAAAAGGAGGGAAGGATGAAATTTGGGGACAATTATTAGTCTCTTCTACAACCACCAATGCAGAAAAAGCATGGCATTTTTGTGGGAAAAAACTACAAGATATTACCTGGTCACTGTTCAAAAATTATTCAAAAAGCACAGAATAAGTGTCACCTTTTTTGCGGATCTCTCTAGATTAATCTCTAGCCAATATTTTTAAAACCTTATAGGAAACAAGCTTTTTTATTTGCCCAACAGTCAGATAGTAAAGTTCAGTGATCTGCCGCCACCTCGTCCTCTGTCTCTAAATGCCCATTGTTGCCATATACAGGGGAGATGCTGTGACACAGTGTCAGATGTGACCTCTCTCAATCTCTTACAGTTCTTTAATCTCAATGGATCCCCTCTGAGCATCTCATCATCACCCCAAGGGGACCACAGGCAGAAAATGATCATAGACATTTCTGGGTTTTGTATTCACAACCGCAATCTGAAAGTAAGATTTGGAATTACTCGGAAGAATAAGCAACAGGGCAGAATTAGGAATGAGGGGGTGTCTAATGCCAGCAGTCAGAAACCAGTGGGAAAGCCAACAGCTCAGTGGAGGCAAGTGAAGAGGTGAGCACTTGCTGGGACCAGGGTGGACGGCCCACCTCAGGGGCCAGTGAGGAGGGATGAGCAGGGGGAACAAGAGAGGCTGGACGAGGAGTGGTATTAGCATGCTTTAGGCTCCAAAGACACACGTGGATGGCTGGAGAGGGAGCAAGGACCCCTCCCTTCCAAAAGGGACTCTGCGATCAGTGGCCCCTGGGCTCTCGTGCTCACGTGTGGTGGGCGGTCAGGCAGCCCTGGGGACTGCTCCCTCCCACTTGGTGGGCAGACATGGGCACCCTCCAGCACTGCTCCTGCACAAGGTGAACCGTCAATCCACAGGACCTTAAGGGGGAGAACTGATATTTGTGGGTCCTATAGTGGGGTAATTGGTGGCCCCCTGAAAAGTATGTCCATGACCTAATCTCTGCAATTGTGTATGGGACCTTAGGTGGAAAAGGGTCTTTGAAAATCCTTTAAGTGAAACATCTTGTAATGAGATCGCTGCAGCTTATCTGGGTGGACCCTAAATCAACTAGCATCCTTGTAAGATACACACAGAGACAACAGAGAGTAGGGGGAGAAAGCCATGAAAAGACAGAGGCAGGATGCAGGGATGGATGCAACCACAAGTCAGGAAACGCTGCAGCCACCACCAGCTGGGAGAGGCGGGGAAGGCCCCCAGCCCAGAACTTCTATGGGAGTGGGCCCTGCTGACAGGAGGCAGCACCCCAGACTCCAGCACTGGCTCCCCCCCACCTCTCCCATCACCTCCTGCTGCTTCCTCCTGAGGGCCTGAATGTGCACCTGCTTGGAAGCTGGATGGGTCAGCTGCTGGAAGCCTGGCAAGTGTCCTGTCTAGGAGCTTGCAGCTCTCTTGAGCAACCGTGAGATGTTAGTGGTGACCTCAGAAGGAAGGTGTGTATTGAGGGTACACAGTCTGTTGGGCAATTTGTAGGAAGCAGAGGAGATGGAGGAGGTCATACCCTTTCCTCCAGTGCATTGGCCACCTTGAGGCTGCCCCTGGATGCTGTGCTGAAGCTGATGGGGAAAGGGTTTTTTCTGAGATACAAGGAATCCAGGTTCACCACCACCCTGTCTCTCAGGGCCTGTTCAGTGCCAGGCTCTGAGGAGATACTGAGACCTGAGAGGGGAAGGACATGTGACCAAGTGGGGAGACCCAGGGCTTTGTCTTCCTGTGCTTTCTGGGCCCTCAGTTCAGGACTGTGGGTGATGAGTGGTTCTGTGCAGGGAAGGCCAGCCCGGATGGAGGAAGTAAGAAGGGCTTACTGCACTGTCTGTGTTATGATATTGGTTTTGCAATATTAAGATTTAAAAAAAGCCTAACTGTAGGCATGTCAATATAACAGGAGGGGCATGACCTTAGATCTACGTGTTTAGGCAGGCAGAGACCAAACCTAGAAACTTTGGGATTTTTAAATTTGCATTCCTAAGACTTTGCTGGAAGTCCCATGGTTAAGACTATGCTTCCACTGAGGGTATTGTGGGTTTCATTCCTGGTCAGGGAACTGAGATCCCACATGCCAGGAGGCCCAGCTGAAACAAAAACTAAAGAAAAAAATAAAAAAAGAATAAAATGTACAATTTGATCAGTTAAAAAAAATATAATAAAATCACATTACTCACCTATATACCAATGTCTTAAGGTCTGGACTTGGCCTCTGCTCTGCCCACAGAGAGCTATGTGACCCTGGGCAAGTCACGTCCCGGGGAATTGTTTGTTCTGATTTCTTGTTTTTAAAAGCTGATTTCAGTCTTCCCGTGTGGGTTTGTAGCCTCCTCAACACACACAGGAGTTTGTAGCTCCTGTGTGTGTTGAGGATGTTTACCCGTATCTACTGTAAATATTGCAAACACTGTCTCCAGGTCTCTTGTATTCTGATCTGGTTTATGGTGTCCTTTGCAATTTTCAATTTTTAAGAGGTTCAGTGGTTTTGGGGGTTTGTGTCCTGGTGAGAAGTTTCCTCAACTCAACAGTATTTTTCCAGTATGTTTTCATTTTGTCCAGTACGTTTGTAGTTAGCTTTTTTTTTTTCCTTTCAGGTTTACATTTAGGTCACTTTGGGATTCAGGATTGATTATAATTTTTTTGTTTCTTCTTCCTAATTTTCTTCTACATCTTACCTTCCCCCTCCGTCCTTCGCCTTCTCCTCCTCTCCTGCTCTCCCTCCCTCCCTGCCTGTCTCTTTCTTCTCCTTAAAGCAGGACATATTTAACAGGTTTAAACATATTTAATTTGACCTACTGCAGTCAAAAAGGAACACACTCTTCTTTTGTGAGGCTCTGCATCTGGCCATACCGTTGGGCGGAGACAAGTTTCTCCAGGCTCCTCCCTTCTCCCTCCTACCAATAGCCTTTCCAGGAAGCGATCAATCAGAGGCTAACAGAGGAGGACACTCCGGATAGTAATTCAGCAGAGGGAGCACTATCCAGCATTCACAGGCAGCTGAGGCCCCAGACAAGGGTCAGGACCAGGACAAGAATGGGAGGGAAGGACAGAAGGACGAGGTCAAGGGTGCAGCCACATTTACAAGTGTTTGGCATGATCCAAGTGCAATCTCATCTGCTGATACTCATCTGATCTCATCTGATCTCATCTGATCTCATCCCCTCCTCTCTCTGCCTTGGCATTTGGTCCTCATTTTCATGATTTCAGTTGGCTACCTGGCTCCCAGGCTCATAAAGCTTCCAGGCAGAGACGGAGGCAGGGGACCAGCCAACTCTCCTCCCCCACGTGCTTCAAGGGGTGCCTGCCTGTATGAATTCTCTTCCATCCACATGTCAGTGCCTCCAGTCTCTCCCACCAGACACACTTCCTAGCGAACAAGCTGAGGGTTAGGTTACTCTTCCTGAGGGAGAACCCTGGGCATCGCAGAGGAAGATGTAGAAAGAAAGATTCTAGGATGGGACTCAGGTGAGGCAATTTGTGGCAGGCTCTAAGGAAACAGGGCCACTCTAGGTTGAGTGCTGCAGAGAATGGCGGCAGTGGGGATGCGGGGAGAGTCAATGAGAGTCTCAGTAATTCCTTGTATGGAGACCAGAGTGAGGATAAAGGTGTGATTGGTAAAGAAGGAGCAGTGTTGCTTTTCAGCCAAGGGAGGGGGTGTGGTGTCGGTGGGGGCGCAGTGATGGGTGTTTGCTGTCTCCCTTGGTCCTGCTCTCAGGGTGACCCCGTGTGAGGCTGGAGTTCTGTGAGAGCCTTTACATCCAACGGGAGAAGAGCATCGCCCTGTTGTGACAACAGGCCAGCCTTGGGATGTCAGGTATTTTTCTTGTTTTATTTCTCAAAACTTTATAAATGCTCATATGAATAAACAGAAGGGAAAATAGCCATAGAATGCAAGACTCCTCTTCTTATTAAATCAAATTAATTCTTATTTGCAACAAAACTACTATTTTATATCTAACTTTGGTGGTATATATATACATAATTTTTATTTTGTATTGACTACAGTTGATTAACAGTATTGTTAGCTTCAGGTGTACAAAGTGATTCAGTTATACACATATATGTATCTATTCTTCTTCAAATTCTATTCCCATTTAGGTTACTAGAGAACACTGAGCGGAGCTGTGTGTGCTATGCAGTAGGTCCATGATGGCTATCTATTCTACATTTAGTAGTGTGTACATGTGAATCCTTTTTGGATATATTTTTTCTAAAACGTTCTAATTTTAATATAATAATGGACTAATGTCCTTTAACAGACTCAGCCTGCTCCAATTAAACAAGATAACAATATTTGTTTTCTGTTACGATTCTATGTGGGTGCCCCTGGTAACCACTGCTCTGAGCATCTTCAAGAGCATCCTTACCTTTGCAGGAACAGAGATGCCAGCCTATGGAACTCACCTCCCCTGCAAGGGGTCTTCCTTCCTTTGTTTGAGTGCACAGAAGCCCATGGGTGCGCATGTGGGTGGGCAAGATGCTGCTGGACAATATCTGTTTAAGGTCCCAGTTCACTCTTATTATTCTGGTTTCTGTGTGTTATCATCCCTATGTTTTTAGAGAACTTGGTTTCATCAACATGAACATGTCTCCTACACTGACAGTTGTCACAGCAGCATAACTGCTGCTTCTTGTTTGTACTTCATCTGATTGCTCCCACCATTTTAAGGTGGTGGCACCAGACACAACCCCATTCTTGTGGATTACTAACTACTATAAAGTGACTTCTGCTGTCTTAAAGTTTAAAAAATCCCAGTGCCAAGTGCAGATTGTTAAAATAAATCAATTTCTACAGGGAATTCTGCTCATTTCTTCCCAAGGAAAAGCTTCTTTCTTTAGATAATTAATGTCTTTAGATGATATTCTTACCTTGGGGGACAGAATAGTGTGAGAGTGTTTGCTCCAGAGACAGGAACCTCGAATTCTGGCTGTGACACTAGCTGGGCACTTTGACTACATTACTTAACTTCTCTGAGCTTCAGTTTCCTTTCTTAAAGGATCATTGTGAGAACTAAAAGGAAGTGAAAGCCTACCAAGTACTTGGAATTTTGCTTGGTGCAAAGAGGGGAGTCATCAACCACAATAGCTAATAAATGCTAGATATTGCATTTTTCTTTCTCTTGATTTAAAATTTTTGATATTTAATTACTTACCAGGAAAGAATTTCAGTTATGTTAATCCATTTTCTCATACCTTTCCCCATCTTCTCATAATATCATTATATTACTAAATTTATATCCTGTATTAGAAATCTTTGTAGTTATAAGCACTTTATTTAAACTTTTATTTCTGGGGTCCTCAGGTGCAGCCAGTATTTCCTGATCCCCTCTGGTGGAAGAACTTTGAAAATGGAAAAAATTTTTTTTCTTCTTATTTTTCTTTTTTTTTTTTAATTATTATTATTATTTTTTTTACTTTACAATATTGTATTGGTTTTGCCATACATCAACATGCATCCACCACGGGTGTACACGTGTTCCCCATCCTGAACCCCCCTCCCACCTCCCTCCCCATACCATCCCTCTGGGTCATCCCAGTGCACCAGCCCCGAGCTTCCTGTATCCTGCATCAAACCTGGACTGGCAATTCGTTTCTTATATGATATTATACATGTTTTAATGCCATTCTCCCAAATCATCCCTCCCGCCTCTCCCACAGAGTCCAAAAGACTGTTCTATACATCTGTGTCTCTTTTGCTGTCTCGCATACAAGGTTGTCATTAACATCTTTCTAAATAAAAATGGAAAATTTTTGAAAACTCAAACCCATGTCTCAAGAAGATTAGAAAGATATTTTATTCATAAAGTGAGAACAAGATGCATGGAAAAGGGAGATAAATAATGAAACAAACAAGAAAAGGAAATGTTAATCCTTTCCTTCCTTCAGGGCTTCATCTCCCAACTTCTAGCAGTGTACTTTAATTTTCATATTGATCGACAACAAATCCATTAGTTCTCATGTTTAAATGCTCTGTTTTGGGGATATTCCGGCAGTCCAATGGTTAAGACTCCACTTTTACTGCCATGGACCAGGATTTGATATCTGGTCATGGTATTAAGATCCCACAAGCCATGCAGTGCATCCTATATATATATATATATATATATATATATATATATATATATGTAAATGCTCAGTTTTGTTCAAAAAGTTAAAAATCAAACAAGAGTGTTAACATTTTTTATCTCCAATATTTCCTCCATTTCTTTTAAACTACTCCTCATGTGATATCGTGTCCCCTGTCCCCACAGATTCTGCACTTCTTATCCCGTTCTGGACTGGTTTCTCTCTAGGTCTGCTGCGTGCCCAGCCCATCTCGGATCCTCGGATTCCCTTCTCTCTGGTTGATGTTCCTGATTCCTGGATCCACATCTTTCATGGTTATGGCTTATCTCACTCCATAAACACACACACACACCTTTTTTTCCCCTGCAGCTCATTCTCAAATAACTTTCTCAGGAACAACTATGATGGTAGCCTTTCTATTCCCCATTTAGCTCCATTTCTTCTGTCATTTGTTTGCTCAATTTTCTGCGAGCTTTCTTTGATTTTCTTTTCCACCCTTTCTTTACAGTTATTTTGTAAACACTTTATTAATTTCCAAGATCTATTTTTGTTTATTTCATTATTTATTTCCCTTTCCCATGCATCTTCTTCTCATTTTATGAATAAAATGTTTTTCTAATCTTCTTGAGACGTGGGTTTGAGTTTTCAAAATTTTTCAATTTTCAAAATTCTCGGTTTTGTGACTTCTCTGGTGGTCCAGTGGCTAAGACTCCATGCTCCCAATGCAGGCAGCCCGGGTTCCATCCCTTGTCAGGGAACTAGATTCCACAAGTTCAACAGAGTTCATATGCCACAGCTAAAATATCCCACGTGCCACAACTAAGATCCAGCTTGGCCAAGTAAATAAATAATTTTTTTAAATTATCTGTTTCTTCTGATGTCATTTTTATCTTTTCTTTCCAGGTTGTCATATTTCTCATATGTCTGATCCTGGATTGCCCGTTCAAATTAAGATGGAGAAGGATTGATGGGAGCATTTTTGTAAAGTGATTGGATGAGGACCTGTGATTTCCATAAAATAGAAGTTTTATTCTGGTGTCTTTCCATTCTGATTTCCCCACTTTGTTGCAGACTTAAGGCTGCTGTGAATATGGGATGCACCATGGGATTGGTGAGCTTGTCCCCTGATCTCCCCTCTGGCTCCCTCTCATCTTGGTCCCTCTCTGAGACTCTGCCCAGCAGACCATTTTTCTTGCCTCTACTCACTCTTGCTGGTTCTCTCCCTCTACTCTTCTCTATTCAGCTATCACTTCTCCATTCACTCAGTCCTCAAATATGTGTTGAAGACTCTAGGCTCCTATTGCCACCATTCAGGCTTTTTTTTTTTTTTTTTTTTTAATTAGCCACAGACTGAGGAGAGGCAGAGTATGGGTTCTTGAGCCCAAGAGTGGGTTGGAACCCAGTCTATGCTGAACAAGGTTTCTGACCTTGGGCAAATCACAAAGCATCTATGCTTCAGATTCCTTAGCTATAAACAGGGATACATGGGTACAGACTTCCAGCTTATCAGTAAATATGCTTTATAATTTGTGAAATCTTAGAGCAAATAACCAGTGCAGAACAAAATCAGAAACACAAACCACTCTCATCAATAGCTGTTACTGTAACTATAAGGACCTTTACTATCATTTCAGCCAGGTTTCAGAAGGGGTAGTTAATAAGTGCTTTTTTAAATTCTTAAATTAGCACATAAACATAAGCAACATTTGCTTTCTTTCCTTTTCTCCCAGCACAAGATAGTCACAATCAGAATCAAAAGAGATTCTGTCAATATAAAGATCTGCTACTTACACAACTGAGAACTGGCAAGACTGAAAGGCTGGACACATGAGTGTGAATGTAAATTGGTGTAGTTTCTTTCCAAAGCAGTGTGGCTCTAAGTGTAAAAGAATTTTAGATGTTGATTCACTTAGACACAGTTATTCTACTTCTGAAATAACTTAAGGAAGCAGTCCAATGCACGCAAAGTTTTCCACAAGAAGGGTGTTCTTTGCACTATTATTTAACAGTCAGGGGAGGACAGCAGAGAGGATGGAGCACCATTCAGGTCCTCAGCCACCCAGGGTGGGGCTGCAGGGATGGGGTGGGGCCGGTGCAACTCCAGGCCCTTATGGATAAGGACTCTTACAGAAACAAGGAGGACATGGGCTGTAGGAGCTGAAGCCCCAGGAACTTTATCAAGGCAGAGACTTGAGCACAGGGAGCAAGACATCCTTTTAGAATGAATGAGAAGAGTTATTTACTGACAAACATATATCCACAAGTATATGTTTTTTGTATATTAAAGGGCACAGAGCATAGTCATCACAAACCTGGGATTTGGATCAGAAAGACTTGGGTTGAAGTCCAGGCTCTGGAATCAGTGTGAAAACTTGGGCTGACCTAAGTTTAGGTGAGTTTCAGGAGTCTGCACGTCATAGATGCTAGATCAATATCACCTATTACCAGTCAGTGACACAGTGTTCCCAGTCTCAATTTCCAGAGTATTCCTTCCTGTCTGTTCTTCTTTCTCTGGTTTTATTGCTCCTATAACTTTGCAGATGACTGTCTCCTGTCTTATTCCCTTCTCCTTGTGCCCCAACAGGAGATCAGGACTCTGACTTGGCCTGGAGGAAGCTGGTAGGATGATGAGTAACTTTCCTTAACTAGTGGCCAGCAGAGCCCAGGAGACAGAGAACCACACTGGGTCAAGTCTCTGGTGGCACACGTGGCCGTCCCAGGGGAATCCATCGGAGACCTCGCCCCTCACTGCGTCTTGCAGTCACTGCTCACTCACGATCGAGCCAACAGTCTGCTTTTTCTTCCTCAAGGGTGAAGCCACACCTCCTTCCAGCTGGACGCATATAAGGAGCTGAAGGGACATCTCTGAGACCCCTGCTGCCACCATGAGCTCAGAAGAGCTGGGGATTACTCTAGTAGTCAGCAGTCTCTTATCTGGCTGGTTCCTACTTGTGACCCAGAACTGAGGTGGTGCCAACTGACTGAAATAACCTAGAGAAGAATCAAGAACCAAGAAGGGACTGGATAAGCATCCTCGGGCCCCACTAAGGAGTCAGGGGATCCCCCCACTCAGGGATCCATCCACAAGGCCTCCTTCCAGGACCTCTACTCAGGGAGCCAAGTCTAAGGTATTCACTTTCTCACCCTATTGTCCAGTAAGTGACTCAGAAGTGAAGCCAGGACAGCCATCGGGAGGGGGGACAGCTGAGGGAGTCCCCGAGGCCAGGTGGGGCATGGAGAGGAAGTTCCCCAGCATCCCTGGAGCTTCTCCTGTCCTCTTCCTTTGTCCAAGCTTCCTCTTGCTCCCAGATCCTGGAGCGTAACCACCGAGGCCATTTCCTCCAGTTCTCTTCCTACCTCCAGCCCAACTGCCCTGCAGGCATCAGCGGACTCTGAACTGAACCCCAGTCTGGCTTTTGCCTCCTGTCACCTGTGTGATGTGGAGTGCCTTACCTGACCTCACCTGTAAAATTGGAAAATTCCCTATGTTGTGATGAGGATCAAATCCATGGCCTGGGCCACACAGTAGGTCCTGCCTAGTGTGGTGCTATCCCCTCTACCTGGAATGTATTCATTTAGGTGGAAACCTCTCCCCTCCTCCTGAATCCCCCCTTCCCTGTTCTGTGTTTAGACACCTGCCAAGTGCTCTCATATATAAGCACCTGCTTATCAGGTGTGATACCTCAGGCAGGTACTGACTCTATTGATCTCAAAGGCTTCCCTGCAGACACCCAAGTGCTCAGTTATTCCCCCATCCACCCGTACCCCAATCGATCAATACACGGATTTAGTGTTTTGGGTTCCCTCCACGTGAGGCCTGTATTCCTTTCTCCCTTAGTGACACAGGAAAAAGAGAAAAATTAAAAGTCTTCATGCTGCAGGACAGAGAGAGGAAGAGAGATTTGGTTTTTCTTCTAATAAGGACACTGATCTTACTATATTAAGGCCATACACTTATGGATGGCGTCATATCATTATAATTACCACCTTAAAGTCCCTATCTTCATATAGTCATTGCAAGAGTGGAGGGACATTCAGGGCTTCATCTTATGAATTTGGGAGGCAGAACAGTCCACCCAAAGCCCCTGGTGAATCCATCATCAGTACCTAAGATGAACTTTAACCGCTTTAAACTCAGTACCATTTACCTTCCATCATAATTTCTTCTGATCTTTTTATTTTCCTGTCTAGAAGGCAAAAGCCTTTTTAAGGATGTCATTGAACATTTCCGGAAAGAGTGAGCAAGGAAGAACTGCATTTCCTACTCACTGAAGAGAAACACTGAGAGAGTTTTGTGGCTGAGGCTGATTTGTCCAGGTAACCCACACAGGTGTGCCAAGAACGTCACCTAAGTCACCCAGATCCCCCAAAGAAGATCTCACCCAGGCTAGCTTCCTCCTGGCAGGCACATCTCCCCCAGGCAGCATTCTGTGAATGGAGTTGAGGATGTTCCATCTCAAGAATGCATGAGGAATATTTCCTCCACGTCATTTGCTGGAAGTATATAACCTCAGGTTGAGAAGCGATAGAAACCTGTGAGAAGAGCAGGTTATGTGACCTGGGCAAGTTACTAAACTACTCTCTGCTTTAGTTTCTTTATCTGCTCAGTTTTATTGTGAGGACACTGAGATCATGCATGCAGTGTTTCAAACAATAGCCGGTATAGAGTAGATACTCAATTAATGTTAAAATTTAAAAGCTTGTTGGAAAGACACATGGGTCAAGAGCCTCCTTTCTGGAGATGAGAACCAAGAAGGATATCCTTTGGGACAAGTCAGGAAATCCTGATACCAGCATCACTTTCTGTTCCTGGGGATTCTGACTAGAGTGCTTTCATTCCCTATCTTAGGGACTGTACCAACCCTGCAGGATCCTGCTGGCCCATAAAGCAGGTAGGCTGCAGAGGAACTGGGTGGAGCTGGTAGGATCCTGGATCTAGCCCTGCCCAGCTCTGGGGCTCTGGGCTAATGTCTTGGAGCCCTATGTCTGTCCTGTGTTCAATGAGAATAGCAATTCAATTTGATGGACTATGGTGATGGCCTCAGAGTGAACTACAGAGTCAGAGGTGGAGAACCAAGTGCAATCATCTCATCCAAAGGCCCAGGGAGGCCTGCACCAGGGTCAGACCCAGGGCTCAGGGTGGAGCAGCAGGTCCAAGTTGGAGGACTAGTAGGCAGGCTTGGATAGCAGGACCAGGACTAGAGTGAAGAGAGTGGGCCCTAAGGACACAGAACTGAAGGGGCTGTGACTCTAACAGAGGTCCCCTGAGTGGGGGTAGCGGGGAGGGACATTTCTTCCCTCCCTGACAGGATCACTTCACGCTGGGCTAGAGGGCCCTGGGTGACTGTGTCTGCACACCCTGCCTGGGACCTGGCTTCTCCCTCCATCTGGGACCTTCTTCTAGTCTACGTAGGGCCACCCTGACAGTGGAAGGCTGTGTGGCTCAGGGAGCCCTCCAGGATCACAGTGAGTGGCTGTGATTGTGTGTCATTTGAGGGATTCTGGGGAGCCTCACACATCCGCAACAAGAGGAAAACACTTCCTCCACCAGCTGTGCAAGTGCCAGTCTCTTCAGGCTCAGCCATTCAGATGAGTGTTTCCTCAAGTCTATTGAATCTTTAGAGGTTCCACAAAGTTGCACATGGCCTTGGAGGGCAGACTGGTGAAGCTGTCACAGGTAAAGTGTGAGTTAGGCTGGTGATACCCAAGATGTCAGGGTGCTGAGTGATGGGTCAGGAGTCAGGGAGGTGGGCTGGAAAGTCCAAGAGGAGCCAGGGCTCACAGCACATCTCCTGCTTCCCTGTCAACTGGGGCAGTGGATGGACCCAGTGATCTTCCCCTGGGAAGGTCATGGAAATCAGGCTTGAGGGAGAGCAGATGCCAGGCAAAATGATCGTTAAGGGTCTTTTTAGTTCTGAGTTTTGATATTTTTAAAAACTCCAAGTACAGAGAGTTAACCAATCTGAAAACTCTGGGGCACAATTCCCAGGACCATCCTTACATTTGACACCAATGGCAAATTTGGGAGATTCCCACAACTTACCTCAAGTTTAAGAACTGAAAGCTGTCATGATCCCAGTTACAGTTTATTACATGGAGGGATGCAGTTTCCCATCAGCCAAAGGGCAGAGTTTGGGCAGGTTTCACACACGAAGCTTCCATTGTCCTCAGGACACATTAATGTCCTGGATTCAGTGTGCGGCAGGGCACACAGAACACTGCCCTCCAAGGACACTCACCCTGTTTAAAAAATTATCCTGACCTGTGGTCTCCAGCCCCTCCTGGAGGTCAGACTAATGCACTACAGTCCAGCTTCTCCAGAGGTCAGAACTGATAGCACGTGACCCAGAAGCTACTCATCACCTTGTCAGACTGTCCAATGGCCCAGGCGACAAGGATACTTGTATCAGCCTGAATATTCTAGGGGCTTAGGAACCACTTCCTAGTATCCAAGGGCAAAAAAATGTTGACTCCTCACTACACACTCAGGCCCTGAGTGACAGTTTTTCTGCTCTAATCCCACTTGCCTTTGTTTATCTGTGGAGTTCCCACTCTAAACACACTTTAGAAGTGATGGCGTTGATCTGCCTGTGAGATGTCTTTATCAAATACTTCTCTTAAGAGAAGGTGACTTTTGCTGCTTTATTCCAGGATTGACTATGTACATGGAGCATCTACAATGCCCAAATATGTGTTTAATGTTGAAAAAAATGTTTGCATTTGTAAAATTCTTTCCTGGTGATTTATAATAAAATCTGCAGCTTATGCAGAATAGCTCTTGCTGAACCTATTTTACAGACTAACATAGTCTTTCTTAATACCTTGACATTCACTGTTACAGGGAAGAGGCAGATACACTAGGTAAATATCTGAACAAACTGCACAGAAACTTGGTCATGAGGGACTAAGACAGGCTCCAACGAGGCCAGTTGGACAGAAAGAGGTTTTTGGAGAAGTTTCCTCAGGTGAAACAGAAACTTGAGGAGGGCATAAAAAAGCTCCGTGCGCCGGCAGACAAGGTTGACAAAGCGCACAGGGACTGCACCATCTCCAAGGTGGCAACCGCCTCTGCTGGCTCTGTGTCTTGCTTCCTGAGCATCCTTGGCCTGGCTCTGGCACCCATGTCAGCGGGGTCCAGTCTGACACTGTGTTGGTGGGATAGGGCTGGGAGAAATGGCTGCTGTGACTGGTGTGTCCACCATCATGGTGGAAAGTAAAAGCAGGTCATCAGCAGAAACTGAAGCCAGTCACCTTGTGTCAACTGGCATCACCGAAAAGGAGGTGACTTTGGGGCTTCTACATAAGGTCACACCCCAGATTGTTTCCTCTACAAAGAAACTCTACCAATCCATGAAAGGCATTGGGAAGAATGTCCAAAACTTCAAGCTGGCCAAAGCTGACCCTCACTTAGCAACCAGTTCTCAGTGCTTCATGACCAAGTCTCAGTCCAAATTGGCAAAGTCAGGAAAGCTTTTGGAAGCATAGCTCTTGCAATGTCCAAAGGAGCCCAGATGGTGCATGCGGTCACTGTAGACGTCTTCCATTTTATGGGTGTGTCCTTCCTGGTCAAAGAGGCAAAGCGCTTGCATGAGAGGTCAAAGACAGAGTCAGTTGAAAGGCTGAGGCAGCAGGAGCAGGTCCTGGAGAAGAATTTGGAAGAGTTCACCCGCACCTCTGAGAGCCTGCAGTAGGGCCTGACACCCCCACCCCAGGACAGTGCAGGGACCAGGCACACATGTGAGGTGAAGGTTCAGAGCACCTTGTTAGAAGGAAAAGGAGGGGGAGACAACACTGATGGAGCTGGGTGCTAGGAATCTGGCATTTCTGCAGCTGAGCACAGCAGGGGAGGAATGCATACAGGTGGAAGAGAGAAGGAAGGAGCCTAGAGCCTGGACTAAGGGAGGAGGGGGACTAGCGAGTGAGGGGAAGGGAGAAACCATTTATTTTGGACTAAAGAACACACTGGGGGCAGAACAGAGAGGCAGGAGAACTAACAACAAGAGGCCAGGAATATGAAAGGGTTTAAAATGGGAGAAAAATCAAAGGGTTAAGATTATTGAGGTCCAGGAGAAGCATCTGAGGCTCCTCTATCGCCCTCCCCAGGGTTTGCTGTCCCAGCAAAAAGAGTCTCCCCCTGGTGGTGGTCTCTAGCCCTCCTTCACCAGAATCAGCTCACCTTTGATCCCAGCAGGTTTATCTTAATTAGGCAGTGTCTTTATTCTTTTTTTTTTTTCCAATTGAAGTATGGTTGATTTACAATATTCTGTTACTTTCACACATACAGTAAAGTGATTCAGTTTTACATGTACCTGCATATGTATACATGTGGGCTTCGCAGGTGGCTCAGTAGTGAAGAATCTGCATACCAATGCAGGAGATGTGGGTTTGATCCGGGAGGAGAAATATCAACAACCTGAACTATGCAGATGATACCACCCTAATGGCAGAAATTGAAGAGGAACTAAAGAGCCTCTTGATGAAGTGAAAAAGAATAATAAAAAAGCTGGCTTAAAACTCAACATTCAACAAACTAAGATCATGGCATCTGGTCCCATCACTTCCTAGCAAATAGATAGGGAAAAAAGTAGAAATAGAGACAGACTTTATTTTCCTGGGCTCCACAATAACTGCATATGGTGATTGCAGCCATGAAATTAAAAGGAGCTTGCTCCTTGGAAGAAAAGCTATGACAAACTTAGACAGCATATTAAAAAGCAGAGACATCACTTGGCCGACAATGGTCTGTCTAGTCAAAACCATGGCTTTTCCACTAGTCACATATGGATGTGAGAGTTTAACCATAATGAAGGCTGAGTGCCAAAGAATTGATTCTTTTGAACTGCGGTGCTGAAGAAGACTCTTGAAAATCCCTTAGACAGCAAGGAAATCAAACCAGTCAATCCTTAAGGAAATCAACCCTGAATACTCATTGGAAGGACTGATGCTGAAGCTAAAGTTCCAATATTTTGGCCACTTAATGGGCCAACACATTGGGAAAGACCCTAACACTGGGAAAGGGAGGAGGAGAAGGGTGCAGCAGAGGATGAGATGGTTGGATGACATCTTGGAGTCAATGGACATGGGTTTGAGCAAACTCCAGGACGTAGAGATGGACAGGGAAGCCTGGCGTGCTGCAGTCCATGGGGTCGCAAAGAGTCAGACACAACTGAGCAACTGAACAACAACCAATGACCCATCAGCCCCACTACTGGACATATACCCTGAGAAAACGGTAATTGAAAAATGCACATATATCCTAAGGTACATGCTTGCTTGCTTGCTTGCTAAGTCACTTCAGTCGTGTCCGACTCTGTGTGACCCCACAGACGGCAGCCCACCAGGCTCCCCTGTCCCTGGGATTCTCCAGGCAAGAACACTGGAGTGGGTTGCCATTTCCTTCTCCAATGCATGAAAGTGGAAAGTGAAAAGTGAAAATGAAGTTGCTCAGTTGTGTCTGACTCCTAGCGACCCATGGACTGCCATCGCCTTCTCTGCCTAAGGTACATAGCAGCACTATTTACAATAGCCAGGACATTGAAGCAACTTTGATGTCCATTGACAGATGAATGGATCAAGAAGATGTGGTACATATATACAATGGAATATTGCTCAGCCATAAAAAGAGTGAATTTGAGTTAGTTCTAGTAAGGTGGATGAACCTAGGACCTGTTATACATAGTGAAGTAAGTCAGAAAGAGAAAAACAAATATAATATATTAATGCTTATGTATATGAAACCTAAAAAATAATGGTATTGAGGAACCTACTTACTGGGAGGGAATGGAGACACAGATGTAAAGAATGGACTTGTGGACACAGTGGAGGAGGGAGTAAGTGGGAGGAATGGAGATGATAGTGTCAACATATGTCCACTATCAGGTATAAGATGGATAGGTGGTGGGAAGTTGCTGTATGGCATGGGGAGCCCAGCCTGGAACTCTGTGTTGACCTAAAGGGATAGGATGGGGGGAGGGGATGAATGTTTAATTATGGTGATTTGCACTGTTGAATGGCAGAAACCAACACAACATTGTAAAAAAATTTTTTATATATTTAAATAAATTTTTAAAAAGAAAAAAAAAATAAGATGAGTGGGTGGGAGAGGTGACTATGCTCGAATTTCCCACCAAGAAAACACCTGCCCACCACTGTCCCTCTTTCAGGGATGACACCCAGAGCTAGCTGTGTCCAGAGGACCCCAAGCTCCAAGGAGGAGGCATCCTTGAGTCCCAGCAGCTCCTGTGGGGTCAGGGACTACAAGACAGGGCTGGGGGTATCGGGGGTGGGGGGGGGCAGTGCAGCTGAATATTTGCCCCCTGACCCCTGTGTGTCTGTGCTCAGGGGCATCTATTCCAGCCTGAACTCTGAGTGCTGGGGGACGGAATGTGAGTGTGCAGTATTTGGCCAAATGGATATTTGCAGGACATGAGCTGCTGATGCCGATGTTTGCAGGACAAGTTCTGCTGCCAAGCAAAAGCCCCGAGGCTGTGGCTGGCACAAGGGTGGGGAGCTGCAGTTGACAGATGGACTTGATGACTACTATCTGGAGTATTTTTGCAACTGTGCTTTTTTGTCTTATGAGTCTGCAATTGCTAATTTTTAGATGTCTCTGATTCAAGAGCTGAATGATGGTGGTGAGAATTAGTGGGTAAAAGAAGGGGAGGTGGTGAGTCCAGCTTTGTGACTTTGGGCACAAATGATTCAATGACTGAATCCTCTAAGTCTGCTTTCTCATCCTTGAATGAGAATGAACGGGAATGAAGAGAATAGCAGACAATCCAATGGGGCTTTGGAAGAAAAAAGAAGGTAATGCAGACACCTGGAGCCCAGAAAGTAGCGCTTCTTGTTGACTGAGCACTACTGTATGCCAAGCCTTGTCTCTACTTGTCTTATTCATACACTCAGTGACACTGGAAGCTACACACTCTTTCTATGAATAAGGAAACCAAGTCACAGCAAAAACCTGGGGGAGTTGAATTCCAGGAGGACTGTGTGATGGCAAATTCTCTCCCCACTCACATACAAGGTGGAGACATGGACACAGCAGAATGGGGCCCAGAGTCTCTGTGGGCAGAGATTGTGGGAAGAGTTCAGGCAGCTTTCCCCCGAGGTTGGGGCTGTTCCAGGAGTGAGCTGATACTCGGTGCCAGTTGCAGTGGGTGCCCATGGACCCGGAGCATATCTGCTCCCTATTGGCCACTAGGCACTCGGGCCGCCGAGCTCACCTCATATGCCAGATAAATTGGACAAGTTTAGTGGTATTTAATGTTTGTGACTCAGATCAAGCTAACAGGGAAGATTTACAGAAGAAAATAATATTTTTTGCGTATCTGAAGATTTAAGAATTTCCTTTCTGCTGGGGAAATAGCATAGTCCAGAAAAGATACCAAAATGAGATTCAGAGAAACCAGTCAGCTTCCCCTGATAGCTCAGTTGGTAAAGAATCCACCTGCAATGCAGGAGACCCCGGTTCAATTCCTGGGTCGGGAAGATCTGCTGGAGAATGGATAGGCTACTCAGTCCAGTATTCTTGGGTTGCCCTGATGGCTCAGATGGTAAAGAATCTGCCCACAGTGAGGGATACCTGGGTTCGATCCCTGGGTTAGGAAGATCCCCTGGAGAAGGGAAAGGCTACCCACTCCAGTATTCTGGCCTGGAGAATTCCATGGACTATATGGGGTCACAAAGAGTCAGACACGACTGAGCAACTTGCACTCACTTCATTTCAGCCAGCTTCCCCACTTTGGGTCAAGTCTGAACCTTAGTTTTCTCTTGTGACACAGAACTAATAAATGCTCCCACCACTGGATGTTGTACGATATATCGTTATGTGTGTGAAAATGTTTTGCAAATTGTAAAGGGTTGAGGTGCTGTTGTATTTTTCCACAAATGTTGGTCTTTTCAAGGATTTTTTTTAAAGTTTGATTATGATAAAATATACATAACACCAAATTTACCATTTTAGCCATTTTAAAGTATACAGCTCAGCAACCAGCCCCACCACCCCTCCACAGAACATATTACATTTTGCAGAATGGAAACACTGCCCCAATTAAACATTAACCCCCTCTTTCCCCTTCCCACAACTCCTGGAAGTTACCATACTAATTTTCTCTTTGGACCTGCTTACTCTTGGGACCTCATATAAGCAGATTCATACTGTGCTTATCATTCTGTGACTGTCTCATTTCACTTAGTGTAATGTCCTAAAATTTCATCATGCTGTAGCACATGTCAGAATTTCCTTCTTTTTCAGTGTGACTAAAATTCCATTGTATGTATTTGAAAGTGAAAGTCGCCCATTATTGTCCGACTGTTTGTGACCCCATGGACTATACAGTCCATGGAATTCTCCAGGCCAGAATACTGGAGTGGGAAGTCTTTTTCTCCCGGGGATCTTCCCATTGTATGTATATGTGGCTTTTTTTCTTATCTATTCACCCACTGATGGACGCTTGGGGTGCTTCTCCCTTTTGGTCATTGTGAATAATGCTGCTATGAACAGGAGTGTATAAACATCTCTTCCAGAGTCCTTTTTCAGTTCTTTCGCTGAAGTTGCTGGATCATAGGCTGATACCAAATTTAATTTTTTAAGGCACCATCACCCTGTTTTCCACAGTGGCTAGATGTTATTTTTTAAGACCGTATCTTAGCACAACAGTGACAGCAGACAAGAATTCCCTTAGTCTCCTGATTGCCAGAAGGACAGAAGTGGCTGTGCCCCCTGGCACATGTCCCAGGATGTCTGGTGTGGCTTTCGGGGCTCTGGCTCCACCCCCACTCATTACTCCTCACCCCTCTTGTTGGGAATCTGCTGACTTGAATCTGCTTCCTCTCTCCAGGTAAAGCTTGTTTGCAATATCTTTAGAACCTAGCAGAGTACCTTTCAGCTTCAAACCTCTAATCCAAATCAATTACTCAATTACCTGTCTTTTAGAATCCAAAATCTTTTTTTAACTAGGAAGAAAAATTAGAAAGAAAGAAATTTGCAAAAAAAAAAAAAATACAAGATTCAAACCAAGTCTGACATTGGACATCTAACACTTGCAAACACCATGCCCAGGCCCAGGCCCTCCTGATGCTCCAGCTCCTATCTTCCTCACCCTCCTGCTTTCTCAGGCCTGATCCACGGGCCTGGAGGACTTCTTGCTTTATATTCTTGGGCTCCAAAATCACCACAGCAATCTCTTTATAGCAAAGCAAAGACTGGGTCTCAGCCTGGAACCCTTGGGCAAGAGCTCTGACGGGCAGCTGCTTCCACTAGGCTCACAGTCAGCCCTCCTCTTCCCCGCACTTTTGTGCTCCCACATGATTGCCAAAGACCCCCTTCAGATCATTGCGGTAACCGCACCAAAGCATCTGTTAATTTCATGGCTGCAATCACTATCCACAATCTTCGGGTCTTTGCTCAGGCTGCCCCTCCCCTGCATTGCATTTCTCCACCTGCCTCTCCAGGTGAAAGGTTGTTGTTCAGTCCTTCAGTGGTGTCCGACTCCTTGCAATGCCATGAACTGCAGCACACCAGGATTCCCTGTCCTTCGTTATTTCCTGGAGTTTGTTCAAGTTCATGTTCATTGAATCAGTGATGTTATTTAACCATCTCATCCTCTACTGCAACCTTTTCCTTTTGCCTTCAGTCTTCAATGATCCCAGCATCAGGATCTTTTCCAATGAGTCGGATCTTCGCATCAGGTGGCCCAAGTATTGGAGCTTCAGCTTCAGTATCAGTTCACTGGAGTAAATATTCAGGATTGATTTCCTTTAGAATTGACTGATTTGATTTCCTTGCTGTCCAAGGGACTCTCAAGCACCACAGTTTGATAGCATTGATTCTTCGGTGCTCAGCCTCCTTTCTCACATCCACACATAAATACTGGAAAAAACATAGCTTTGACTATATGAACATTCTTTGGCAACGTGTTAAATGTCCAATGTCAAATTTGATATGAATCTTGGCTCCTCTCTCAACTTCCTTCCTTTCGGCTGTCTTATCTGCAAAATCAGATCAGGTTCCTGGCCTGCATTATGGGAGGGAGCCACAATGCCCCAGGGTCATGTCCTGGAATGAAGCAGCCCTGATGAAAGGTCAGGTTGACCTCCATGGGAATCCAGGCCCACTCCAGCCCCTTCTTTTTGAGGCAAAGCACGAAAGTAATGGCAGTCCACCTGCATGATTTATAAGGTATGGACATTTTTAACCCAGTTTCTTTAACTGCAATATGAAGACAACAATTTCTAGAGCTGATGTGAGACTTAAATAGGAAATGTGTGTACAGTGCCAACTCAGACCCTGACACACACTCAACCCTCTGTTTATGGTGGCTTTTTGCTTGGGAACCAGACAGCACACAGGACTGACTTTCTGTTTTAAGGTTTTCTGTGAGATCTGTTATCAAGGAAAAATAAACCAAGGTCTAAAAGAACAGCATGCTGTCAGCCTATCCCACAAGCTTCTAATTCCAAATGGCATTAACCACCAAGGATTTGAGCCTCGGGTGAGTCACAGGGACCTGAAGGTACTGGTTCTGATGACCCTGATATAAGGGACAAGCCTAGAGATATCTGATCAAAACAAGTGGAAGGACATGGACACAGTGGCTGAGAGGTGAACTTAGGTCCCTCTCCCAGGTACCATGGGAGCAGAGCATGGAATGGTGGTCTATGCATGGGAGGGTCCTGGAGGGATTCTCAGAGGAGGTGATGCCAGATTTGGGCTTTACAGGATGAGTGTCACTTTTCAGCTGGTAAGGCCAGGTGTTTCTGGCAGAAAGACCTCTGTGAGCAAATGTCTAGAACTGGCATGGATATGGCACTCAGCAGCAGCAGTATGACCAGTACACAATGAGCAGCTGGTATGTTTGGGGACTGTGCCATGTGCTGGTGGCACAAAGGTGAATGAGGCAGGCAGGAGGTGAGTAAGGATGAGAGTAGAGGGCAAAGGGGCCTGGAAAGGCACTCATGGGGTAGGGGAGTGATTTGTCAAAGGCCTCACAGTGTGTTGGTGACAGGTCTTCGTTCAGGGAGTGTAGAGGTCCTTTAATGGACCTGAACTTGGTGGTCTGGAGTCAACGATAAGAAAGTAAAGGAGAGAGAAAGAGGTTGGTATTCCTTGGTTTACTCAGAAAGCCAATAAAGTCCCTGACACGGGACTTGCTCTGTTCACAAAGGCCTCAGGCGCCCTCTTGAGGGGGTGAGGGTGCAGAGTGCCTTCTCGAGAGGCTCTTAGAAGCCCAGGCAGGAAAGTGAACCCAGAGAGCTTCTGCACTCCAGAAATTAGCCTGAAAAAGAGAGAGAGAGAGCGAGAAAGAAAGACACGGGGACCAAAGCTCTGATGGAGCAAAGGTGTTTTAATCAACATGGTGTGGCCATATATACTGTCTTACAAGGTAGTTATTCTCAGCAAAGATAAAGATTAAAATTCCAGACTTACAAAACATAGGCAATCCATATGAGAGAGAGAGTTGTAAACAATCACTTTTACTGTACGGTTCATAAGAAGGAAGAGGGTACTTATCACCATATTGAAAAACTAACGAAGGAAATGCCTGGATTCCTCAGACCCAAGAGAGGGGCTTGCCTCTGTTCTTAATTCCTAAATATTCAGGAATTGATAAGGAACAGAGGATTCTTTTTTTTTTTTAACTTTACAATATTGTATTGGTTTTGCCATATATCAACATGAATCTGCCACAGGTATACACGTGTTCCCCATCCTGAACCCTCCTCCCTCCTCCCTCCCCGTACCATCCCTCTGGGTTGTCCCAGTGCACCAGCCTCAAGCATCCTGTATCATGCATTGAACCTGGACTGGCGACTCGTTTCATATATGATATTATACATGTTTCAATGCCATTCTCCCAAACCATCCCACCCTTTCCCTCTCCCACAGAGTCCAAGAGACTGTTCTATACATCAGTGTCTCTTTTGCTGTCTCGCATATAGGGTTATTGTTACCATCTTTCTAAATTCCATATATATGCATTAGTACACTGTATTGGTCTTTTTCTTTCTGGCTCACTTCACTCTGTATAATCGGCTCCAGTTTCATCCACCTCATTAGAACTGATTCAAATGTATTCTTTTTAATGGCTGAGTAATACTCCATTGTGTATACATACCACAGCTTTCTTATCCATTCGTCTGCTGATGGACATCTAGATTGCTTCCATGTCCTGGCTATTATAAACAGTGCTGTGATGAATACTGGGATACACGTGTCTCTTTCCCTTCTGGTTTCCTCAGTGTGTATGCCCAACAGTGGGATTGCTGGGTCGTATGGCAGTTCTATTTCCAGTTTTTTAAGGAATCTCCACACTGTTCTCCATAGTGGCTGTACTAGTTTGCATTCCCACCAACAGTGCAAGAGAGTTCCCTTTTCTCCACACCCTCTCCAGCATTTATTGCTTGTAGACTTTCGGATTACAGTCATTCTGACTGGTGTGAAATGGTACCTCATAGTGGTTTTGATTTGCATTTCTCTGATAATGAGTGATGTTGAGCATCTTTTCATGTGTTTGTTAGCCATCTGTATGTCTTCTTTGGAGAAATGTCTATTTAGTTCTTTGGCCCATTTTTTTATTGGGTTGTTTATTTTTCTGGAATTGAGCTGTAGGAGTTGCTTGTATATTTTTGAGATTAGTTGTTTGTCAGTTGCTTCATTTGCTATTATTTTCTCCCATTCTGAAGGCTGTCTTTTCACCTTGCTTATAGTTTCCTTTGTTGTGCAGAAGCTTTTAAGTTTAATTATGTCCCATTTGTTTATTTTTGCTTTTGTTTCCAATATTCTGGGAGGTGGGTCATAGAGGATCCTGTTGTGATGTGTGTCGGAGAGTGTTTTGCCTATGTTCTCCTCTAGGAGTTTTATAGTTTCTGGTCTTACATTGAGATCTTTAATCCATTTTGAGTTTATTTTTGTGTATGGTGTTAGAAAGTGTTCTAGTTTCATTCTTTTACAAGTGGTTGACCAGTTTTCCCAGCATCACTTGTTAAAGAGATTGTCTTTTCTCCATTGTATATTCTTGCCTCCTTTGTCAAAGATAAGGTGTCCATAGGTGCGTGGATTTATCTCTGGTCTTTCTATTTTGTTCCATTGATCTATATTTCTGTCTTTGTGCCAGTACCATACTGTCTTGATGACTGTGGCTTTGTAGTAGAGCCTGAAGTCAGGCAGGTTGATTCCTCCAGTTCCATTCTTCTTTCTCAAGATAGCTTTGGCTATTCGAGGTTTTTTGTATTTCCATACAAATTGTGAAATTATTTGTTCTAGCTCTGAGAAGAATACTGTTGGTAACTTGATAGGGATTGCATTGAATCTATAAATTGCTTTGGGTAGTATACTCATTTTCACTATATTGATTCTTCCAATCCATGAACATGGTATATTTCTCCATCTATTAGTGTCCTCTTTGATTTCTTTCACCAGTGTTTTATAGTTTTCTATATATAGGTCTTTAGTTTCTTTAGGTAGATATATTCCTAAGTATTTTATTCTTTTCATTGCAATGGTGAATGAAATTGTTTCCTTAATTTCTCTTTCTATTTTCTCATTATTAGTGTATAGGAATGCAAGGGATTTCTGTGTGTTGATTTTATATCCTGCGACTTTACTATATTCATTGATTAGTTCTAGTAATTTTCTGGTGGAGCCTTTAGGGTTTTCTATGTAGAGGATCCTGTCATCTGCAAACAGTGAGAGTTTTACTTCTTTTCCAATTTGGATTCCTTTTATTTCTTTTTCTGCTCTGATTGCTGTGGCCAAAACTTCCAGAACTATGTTGAATAGTAATGGTGAAAGTGGGCACCCTTGTCTTGTTCCTGACTTTAGGGAAATGCTTTCAATTTTTCACCATTGAGGATAATGTTTGCTGTGGGTTTGTCATATATAGCTTTTATTATGTTGAGGTATGTTCCTTCTATTCTTGCTTTCTGGAGAGTTTTTATCATAAATCGATGTTGAATTTTGTCGAAGGCTTTCTCTGCATCTACTGAGATAATCATATGGTATTTATTTTTCAATTTGTTAATGTGGCGTATTACATTGATTGATTTGCGGATATTGAAGAATCCTTGCATCCCTGGGATAAAGTCCACTTGGTCATGGTGTATGATCTTTTTAATGTGTTGTTGGATTCTGATTGCTAGAATTTTGTTAAGGATTTTTGCATCTATGTTCATCAGTGATATTGGCCTGTAGTTTTCCTTTTTTGTGGCATCTTTGTCAGGTTTTGGTATTAGGGTGATGGTGGCCTCATAGAATGAGTTTGGAAGTTTACCTTCCTCTGCAATTTTCTGGAAGAGTTTGAGTAGGATAGGTGCTAGCTCTTCCCTAAATTTTTGGTAGAATTCAGCTGTGAAGCCGTCTGGACCTGGGCTTTTGTTTGCTGGAAGATTTCTGATTACAGTTTCAATTTCTGTGCTTGTGATGTGTCTGTTAAGATTTTCTATTTCTTCCTGGTTTCAGTTTTTGAAAGTTGTACTTTTCTATTAATTTGTCCATTTCTTCCATGTTGTCCTTTTTATTGGCATATAATTGCTGAGAGTAGTCTCTTATGATCCTTTGTATTTCTGTGTTGTCTGTTGAGATCTCTCCATTTTCATTTCTAATTTTATTGATTTGATTTTTCTCCCTTTGTTTCTTGATGAGTCTGGCTAATGGTTTGTCAATTTTATTTATCCTTTCAAAGAACCAGCTTTTGGCTTTGTCGATTTTTGCTATGGTCTCTTTTGTTTCTTTTGCATTTATTTCTGCCCTAATTTTTAAGATTTCTTTCCTTCTACTAACCCTGGGGTTCTTCATTTCTTCCTTTTCTAGTTGCTTTAGGTGTAGAGTTAGGTTATTTATTTGACTTTTTTCTTGTTTCTTGAGGTATGCCTGTATTGCTATGAACTTTCCCCTTATGATTGCTTTTACAGTGTCCCACAGGTTTTGGGTTGTTGTGTTTTCATTTTCATTTGTTTCTATGCAAATTTTGATTTCTTTTTTGATTTCTTCTGTGATTTGTTGGTTATTCAGCAGCGTGTTGTTCAGCCTCCATATGTTGGAACTTTTAATAGTTTTTCTCTTGTAATTGAGATCTAATCTTACTGCATTTCAGAAAAGATGCTTGGAATGATTTCATTTTTTTTGAATTTACCAAGGCTAGATTTATGGCCCAGGATGTGATCTATCCTGGAGAAGGGAACAGAGGATTCTTGACAGATCCAAAACAGCACACAGGAAGCCTCCTGTTAAATGCTTACTGACAATTCCCCCTATTTTATTACATTTGTAAAATGAAATTTGATTTGTTTCCAGTTGTAGGAACTATGATTAGAATGAACCAAGAGTAACACAAAATTGAAGCAAGTCTGGCCATGGGACCTTCTTCCCAGGGTCGTTGGAGATTTACTGGTAACCACAAATTACATCGAGATTGAAGAATCAAAAAGGAATCATTTCTTAAAGAGATAGAGGAGTTAAGACAAGTATATAGTTTGCAATTAATACAAGTTACAGAACATAAAGTGTTATTAAATTGTAAATTTCCTATGGCTATAACAAAAGGAAGTGGGACATAGGGCCGTATAAAATATGACTGATTATAGCCAAAGAAATAGATACTATGACCACGATTGTCCCTGTGAAATGTCCGGTCCAAGTTCCAGGTTCTTTGGTGCTTGCTGCAAGTTTCTAAATGTCCCTGTTCAGGCGCCACTGAGAGGGTAACAGGCAGGAAGGCCAGGGGTCTCCAAATAGAGGAAATAGCCTGCAAGTGTCAGACATTTTTATCTCTCTTAAGCGGCAGGAGGAAACAAACTAGCAATATTTTTTCCTTCTCTATACAAATTTAAAGGGAGGTTTCTCTTAAAATACTGTGTTGCCATAATGACACCCGGTTTCGCCTGAAGTTAGCTATTCTCGAGTCTAGAGATAACCAATGCCTTTTTCTTATGGAAATGTTTGTCTTAAGCTATGCTAATGTACTATGCCTTTACCCCAAACTCTGTCTCCAAGTCGGTTCCGCCTCTTGGCCCAGAACCTACTTGACAAACCAGTATGGATATTGTTCCCCTAATCTATGTAAATGAAACTATTTGTATGGTGGTCTGCCCTTCTTCAAGATTCAAGTTAATCATTTTATGGCCCATCTGAATTTTAAGACATTCCTTTCTTTCATTAACAGACTGCTAGTGACTATATAACATCCAGCTAAAGACTAGCAGGGGGGTACTCTTTCTGCCCCCTTCTGATGCCTATGTCAGAAGCTTTCTCTATCTCCTTTATACTTTAATAAAACTTTACTACACAAAAGCTCTGAGCGATCAAGCCTCATCTCTGGCCCCGGATTGAATTCTTCTCCTCCGGGGGCCAAGAATCCCGGTGTATTCGCGTGATTCAACAACAACCTTTCACCACTTGTTGAGGTCCTTTAATGGACTGGAACCTGGTGGTCTGGAGTCAACGATAAGAAAGTAAAGGAGAGAGAAAGAGGGGTGATATTCCTTGGTTTACTCAGAAAGCCAATAAAGTCCCTGACACGGGACTTGCTCTGTTCACAAAGGCCTCAGGCGCCCTCTCGAGGGGGTGAGGGTGCAGAGTGCCTTCTCGAGAGGCTCTTAGAAGCCCAGGCAGGAAAGTGAACCCAGAGAGCTTCTGCACTCCAGAAATTAGCCTGAAAAAGAGAGAGAGAGCAAGAAAGAAAGACACGGGGACCAAAGCTCTGATGGAGCAAAGGTGTTTTAATCAACATGGTGTGGCCATATATACTGTCTTACAAGGTAGTTATTCTCAGCAAAGCTAAAGATTAAAATTCCAGACTTACAAAACATAGGCGATCCATATAAAAGAGAGAGAGTTGTAAACAATCACTTTTACCATATGGTTCATAAGAAGGAAGAGGGTACTTATCACTGTATTGAAAAACTAATGAAGGAAATGCCTGGATTCTTCAGCCCAAGGAGAGGCTTGCCTCTCTTCTTAATTCCTGAATATTCAGGAATTGATAAGGAACAGAGATTCCTGACAGATCCAAAACAGCACACAGGAAGCCTCCTGTTAAATGCTTCCTAACAAAGGAGCCCAAAACAGGATGTGCTGAGCCAGGAAGGATCTGGCGTGTCAGGGCTAGGCTTGTTTCTCAAGGGACCAGCAGGAGGGTGGGATTAGGCCAGGGTGGGACGTGGTGGGCAGGATGTTTGTTTGATGTGAGGACTCAGATGTGAGGGTGTTCACTTCCCCCTATTCTTCTCTGGTATATCTGGGCCCAGAGAGTGTGTGTGGTTATTGCAGAGACACACAGAAGGCGGCTGCATCTGCAGAGGAGAGAACAACTGGATCTTGTTCACACTCAGCCAGAGGAAGTTTCCTGGGTAAGCAGGTGGCATAGGATCCCCACCCATCTCCCCATCCTCAGGATGAATGTCTGAGAAAAGGATGATTGACGCTAATTGACAGAAGAAGGAACTGGAAGCTCAGAGAGGTGAGGCCATGGCCCAAGGCAGTAGGTTAAGCAGGGGCAGAGCCTGGATGTGGAGGCAGGTGTGTCTGAGGGCTTCCTCCCGCCTTTGGGTCTCCTAAACAGAGCAGAGGGAGGGTGGCACCTGCTCAGGTGGGCTCAGCTCAAGATGTGGACTCCTGAGACATGAGCGGCAACCTCAGAAGGAAGGTGTATGTTCCAGGTACTCAGCCCTTTAGGAATTTGGAGAAAGTAGAGGAGGTAGAGGAGGATGAGGGAGTCACACCCTCTCTTCCTGTGCCACCTTGAAGCTACCCTCAGGGTGCTGTGCTGATGCTGATGCAGGGAAAAGGGTTTCTTCTGAGATGCAAGGAATAACAGTTTATTCACACACCCTGTCTCTGAAGAAGGACACGAGACCAAGCAGGGAGATGCAGGGCTTTGCCTTTCTACACTTGCTGGGTCCTCTGCTCAGGATGTGGTTTTGAGTGATGGGAGGTCCTATGTGGGGAAGACAACCCAGATGGAGTGTTTCCAAGCCAATTTAGGTCCTCTCAGCCATGCGCCTTCAAGCCAACCTACTGACACTGGGTTGTGGTAAAGGAAACTGCAAAGTTTATTGAGGGACATCAAGCAAGGAGTCCTATCAGTTCATTTCAGTTCAGCAGCTCAGTCGTGTCTGACCCTTTGTGACCCCATGGACTGCAGCATACCAGTCTTCCCCGTCCATCACCAACTCCCGGAGCTTGCTCAAACTCATGTCCATGGAGTCGGTGATGCCATCCAACCATCTCAGCCTCTGTAATCCCCTTCTCCTCCTGCCTTCAATCTTTCCCAACATCAGGGTCTTTTCAAATGAGTCAGTTCTTCTCATTAGGTGGCCAAAGTATTGGAGCTTCAGGTTTGGCATTTGTCCTTCCTGTGAATATTCAGGACTGATTTCCTTTAGGATTGACTGGTTTGATCTCCTTCCAAGGGATTCTCAAGAGTCTTTTCCAGCACCACAGTTTGAAATTATCAATTCTTTGGAGCTCAGCTTTCTTTATGGTCCAACTCTCACATCCATACATGACTACTGGAAAAACCATAGCTTTGACTAGATGGACCACTGTCACCAGAGTAATGTGTCTGCTTTTTAATGTGCTGTCTACGTTTGTCATAGCTTTTCTTCCAAGGAGCAAGCTCCTTTTAATTTCATGGCTGCAGTCACCATCTACAGTGATTTTGGAGCCCAAGAAAATAAACTCTGTCACTGTTTCCATTGTTTCCCCATCTATTTGCCATGAACTGATGGCAAATTGAGTGGACTGGGTGCCACAATATTAGTTTTTTGAATGTTGAGTTTTAAGCCAGCTTTTTAACTTGCCTCTTTCACTTTCATCAAGAGGCTCTCTAGTTCTTCTTCTCTTTCTGCCATAAGGGTGGTGTCATCTGCATATCTGAGGTTATTGATATTTCTCCCGGCAATCTTGATTTCAGCTTGTGCTTCATCCAGCTCGGCATTTTGCATGATGTACTCTGCATATAAGTTAAATAAGCAAGGTGACAATATACAGCCTTGACGTATTCCTTTCCCAATTTAGAATCAGTCCGCTATGCCATGTCCAGTTCGAACTATTGCTTCTTGACCTGCATACAGATTTCTTAGGAAGCAGTTAAGATGGTCTCGTATTCCCATCTCTTTAAGAATTTTCCACAGGAGTTCTGGTAGCTAGTGCTTAAAGAGCCCAAATTCCTGAATACCTTCCCAAAAAAGGTTTTCAGAAACAGGGTAGGGGAGAGCATTGTGAGTGTGTGATCAGCTCATGGATATTCTTTTGATGAGTAAGTGATGAGGTAACCAGGCTCAAAATCATCAAGCTTCTGGTTTCAACTGGTCTGGGGTCTACATCCTTGCAGTTAACATGCAGTAAACTTCTTCCATCTGGTGGTGCTTTTGGTATCTGCAACACAGGTCAAATGACATGATTCAGAATATTATCCATAGCTCTTGAGAAGGAAATAAAAGTTCTTGAATTTGTTTAATGGCTAAATAATTATTATTTTGTCTTTCTAACTCTTTTGTTTTGTTTGTTTCTACATTTTCTCACTTCTCTGAATTAATTTATTCTTTGGAACTTGGGGGAGGCCTAGGATGCTAACATTTTTTTTAGGTAAATAAGATAGGCAGAGGACATAGGGTGGAGGAGAGTTCTGTCCTGGGAAGGTGTCTTTGGGTCCTGCTTGGTCACATCCCTCTGTCCCCTGCCCCCTTTTTCAATACTCCTCAATTGTGAGGAGGAACAGGAATGAGACAGGAAAGGGAATAAAATTTTAGAAATAGAAGTTAATTATAAACCTGCCAGAGGAACTCATTTTTAGTTTCCATTCTCTTCTCACCTTTCCCCAAATTTTGAGGTAATAAAGCAATGACTGCTTTGGCTGCTTCCTGCTGAAATGCGGTGTGGTCCTGCCTCAATTTGGGGAATGGACACAGTATTGGAAATAGTCCCTAGACCCAAGCTTAGCACCAATATTTTGTATCATAAAAACAAAATACATTTCTCTTTGATTGCTTTGTTATAGCACCTGAACAAATATTTGGAAATTAGTAGGTAAGGTAAGGATAATGATCAAAATGCACTATATGTTATTTTCTAAATTTATTCTTCTATTTTAGATGTCAACTAGGAAAGTAATTTTTCAGTATTTTCTCTTTATGCACCTTCTAGTAACCAAGTAACATCTTCAGTTCAGTTCAGTTCAGTCGCTCAGTCATGTCCAACTCTTTGCCACCCCATGAATCGCAGCACACAAGGCCTCCCTGCCCATCACCAATTCCTGGAGTTCACCCAAACTCATGAGCATCAAGTCGGTGATGCCATCCAGCCATCTCATCCTCTGTCATCCCCTTCTCCTCCTGCCCCCAATTCCTCCCAGCATCAGGGTCTTTTCCAATGAGTCAACTCTTCGCATGAGGTGGCCAAAGTATTGGAGTTTCAGCCTCAGCATCAGTCCTTCCAATGAACACCCAGGACTGGTCTCTTTTAGGATGGACTGGTTGGACCTCCTTGCAGTCCAAGGGACTCTCAAGAGTCTTCTCCAACACCACAGTTCAAAAGCATCAATCGGTGCTCAGCTTTCTTCACAGTTCAACGCTCACATCCATATACATGACCACTGGAAAAACCATATAGTCTAAATTTTGGTTTTAACTTTTTCAGGGGTATTAATCATCTATAACAGGAGCTATTGGCCACTCCACATGTCTCTTTTTCAAAAATAAAAATACAATTTAAATCAATTTTATTATCTTGTACTATTCTGGCTAAAGAATCTAGTGTCTTCTTCTTGGAGGCAGTAGCTTGATATATTTCATTTGCCATTACCATTGCTAAAGTAAGAGAAAGTTTTTATAATTACAAGATGAGATCTTGAGGCTGTCAGGTTGCAGTTGGCAGCTGCTAGCAGATATTGTTTTGAGAACAGATGGTGGTATCTTTAAATCTGTTACAGTTTCGGAACCTCAAGTTCTTAGTAATAATATGTCTAAAACCATGTTCACAGTGGCCATTAGCTCCATTTTCGATGTCTGAACCACAGTTACTCCATTTTAATTTTTAAAAGTATTTTTTTTCTTTTAATGGTTAAAGAATATAACAATGTATGTTTAATAGGTCATAAGCATGTTGTTTTGTTTAGCCTAAAGTTTAAATTAAATTCTGTATAAGCCAGAAAGTTTTTCCCATACTTAAGTGTGTGAACATTTCCCCCATCATTTTGCCCTTTTAATTGCAAATTTTTCCATAGAAAGCACTGATAATCAATATATTTGTTCCTCGTTACCAGAGTGGTTGCTTCCTTCCATGAGTCCATCATATTCCTTGCTGCTAGCCCTACTTTTTATTTATATGTATGTATTTGCTTAATTATCCATGTTTAGGGAAAATTAATCAGACATAGGAAACAAGTACAGAAGTATGCTGATGGGGAAGTACTATACTTAATATTGATGACTCTAAAGATGTGTCTATTAATTAACAAACCACAACCTTTAACTTTAGTACCAGAGATTAATTTAATCCTGAATATTGTTCAGGTCACAAAAACCTAAAATTCATTTGCATTAGTTTCTATTGTATTTAAAAATGTTTGATTTGCATGCTTTTACTTTTCTTTACCAGTTAAACAGAGCTCATTTAAAAGTTAATTTTGGTAAAAATTGCCCAAAGAAAAGAGTCTGATGCTGGGAAAGACTGAAGGCAGGAAGAGAAGGGGATGACAGAGGATGAGATGGTTGGATGTCATCACCAACTTGATGGACATGAGATTGAGCAAACTCCAGGAAATGGTGAAGGACAGGGAAGCCCAGGGTTCTGAAGTCCATGGGACTGCAAAGAGTCAGACATGACTGAGCAGCTAAACAACAACAATAGTCCAAAGAAAACATAGTATTTATAATGTACACATAGACATGCTATATCAATACAGTAGAGACATCATAGCTTAATTTTTAAACTTATTCATAAATCTGAGTACTTTAATACACAACAACTGTTTATAAATTTTACCTAATCTTCCCTCCTTGTTGTAGTTCAGTTCAGTTCAATCGCTCGGTTGTGTCCAACTCTTTGCGACCCCATGAACGACAGCATGCCAGGCCTCCCTGTCCATCATCAATTCCCAGAGTTTACCAAACTCATGTCCATTGAGTCAGTGATGCCATCCAACCATCTCATCCACTGTTGTCCCCTTCTCCTCCTGTCCTCAATCTTCCCCAGCATCAGGGTCTTTTCAAATGAGTCAGCTCTTCACATCGGGTAGTCAAAGTACTGGAGTTTCAACTTCAGCATCAGTCCTTCCAATGAACACCCAGGACTGATCTCCTTAGGATGGACTGGTTGGATCTCCTTGCAGTCCAAGGGACTCTCAAGAGTCTTCTACAACACCACAGTTCAAAAGCATCAATTCTTTGGAGCTCAGCTTTCTTTATAGTCCAACTCTCACATCCATACATGACCACTGGAAAAACCATAGCCTTGACTAGATGGAACTTTGTTGACAAAGTAATGTCTCTGCTTTTTAATATGCTGTCTAGGTTGGTCACAACTTTCCTTCCAAGGAGTAAGCGTCTTTTAATTTCATGGCTGCGATCACCATCTGCAGTGATTTTGGAGCCAAAAAAGTAAAGTCAGCCACTGTTTCCACTGTTTCCTGATCTATTTCCATGAAGTGATGGGACCGGATGCCATGATCTTAGTTTTCTGAATGTTGAGCTTTAAGCCAACTTTTTCAGTCTCCTCTTTCACTTTCATCAAGAGGATCTTTAGTTCTTCACTTTCTGCTATAAGGGTGGTGTCATCTGCATATCTGAGGTTATGGGTATTTCTCCTGGCAATCTTGATTCCAGCTTGTGCTTCCTCCAGCCCAGCGTTTCTCATGATGTACTCTGCAGATAAGTTAAATAAGCAGGGTAACAATATACAGCCTTGAGGTACTCTTTTTCCTATTTGGAACCAGTGTGTTATTCCATGTCCAGTTCTAACTGTTGCTTCCTTACCTGCATATAGGTTTCTCAAGAGGTAGATCAGGTGGTTTGGTATTCCCATCTCTTTCAGAATTTTCCACAGTTTATTGTGATCCACACAGTCAAAGGCTTTGGCATAGTCAATAAAGCAGAAATAGATATTTTTCTGGAACTCTCTTGCTTTTTCCATGATCCAGCAGATGTTGGCATTTTGATCTCTGGTTCCTCTGCCTTTTCTAAAACCAGCTTGAACATTTGGAAGTTCACGGTTCACGTACTGTTGAAGCCTGGCTTGGAGAATTTTGAGCATTACTTAAGTAGTATGTGAGATGAGTGCAATTGTGTGGTAATTTGAGCATTCTTTGGCATTGCCTTTCTTTGGGATTGGAATGAAAACTGACCTTTTCTAGTCCAGTAGCCACTGCTGAGTTTTCCAAATTTGCTGACATATTGAGTGCAGCACTTTCACAGCATCATCTTTTAGGATTTGAAATAGTTCAACTGGAATTCCATCACCTCTACTAGCTTTGTTTGTAGCGATGCTTCCTAAGGCCCACTTGAGTTCACATTCTAGGATGTCTGGCTCTAGGTGAGTGATCACACCATCATGATTACCTGGATTGTGAAGATTTTTTCTGTACAGTCTTTTGTGTATTCTTGCCACCTCTTCTTAATATCTTCTGCTTCTGCTAGGTCCATACCATTTCTGTCCTTTATTGAGCCCATCTTTGCATGAAATGTTCCCTTGGTATCTCTAATTTTCATGAAGAGATCTCTAGTTTTTCCCATTCTATTGTTTTCCTCTATTTCTTTGCACTGATCACTGAGGAAGGCTTTCTTTTTTTAAATTTTATTTATTTTAATTGGAGGCTGATTACTTTACAATATTGTATTGAGGAAGGCTTTCTTATCTCTCCTTGCTATTCTTTGGAACTCTGCATTCAAATGGGTATATCTTTCCTTTTCTCTTTTGCTTTTCACTTCTCTTCTTTTCACAGCTATTTGTAAGGCCTCCTCAGTCAGCCATTTTGCTTTTTTGCATTTCTTTTTCTTGGGGATGGTCTTGATCCCTGTCTCCTGTACAATGTCACAAACCTCTGTCCATAGTTCATCAGGCACTCTATCAGATCTACACCCTTAAATCTATTTTTCACTTCCACTGTATAATCATAAGGGATTTGATTTAGGTCATACCTGAATGGTCTAGTGGTTTTCCCTACTTTCTTCAATTTCAGTCTGAATTTGGCAATAAGGAGTTCATGATCTGAGCCACAGTCAGCTCCTGGTCTTGTTTTTGCTGACTGTATAGAGCGACTCCATCTGTGGCTACAAAGAATATAATCAATCTGATTTCGGTGTTGACCATCTGGTGATGTCCATGTGTAGAGTCTTCTCTTGTGTTTTTGGAAGAAGGTGTTTGCCATAACCAGTGTGTTCTCTTGCCAAAACTCTGTTAGCCTTTGCCCTGCTTCATTCTGTACTCCAAGGCCAAATTTTCCTGTTACCCCAGGTGTTTCTTGACTTCCTAGCTTTGCATTCCAGTCCCCTACAATGAAATGGACATCTTTTTTAGTATTAGTTCTAAAAGGTCTTGGAACACAAAGTGATGTTGGTGTCAGGATTTTCTGACTTATCCCAAAGGAAGTCCAGCTTGGTTCTTATCCCTAAGGAAAAGAACTTTGATCCCATCTCTTCACAACAAGTTTTTTTAAAGTTAGCATTAATTGAGCACCTACTCTGTGTCAGCGATCATGTGAAGCACTTTGCATGCATGATCTCAGTTTTCTCCACAATAAAATTGAACAGATGAAGAAACTAAGGCCAAAAGTAGTTCAGTAACTTGTCCAAGGTCACATAACCTGCCCCTTCCTTATGGGTTTCAACTCTTCTCAACCTGAGGCCATTCACTGCCAACAAATGACATGGAGGAAACATTCCTGATGGGATCTTGAGAAGGAACAACCTTAGGATCCTGCCTGGAGGAGGTGTGTCTGCCAGGAGAAAGCTAGCCTGGGGGGATCTTCCCAAGAGGATCTGGATAAAATTCCTGGCACACTTGTGTGGTTTACCTGGACAGTTTGGCCTCAGCCACAAAACTCTCCCAGGCATTGTCTTCAGTGAGCAAGAACTGCAGTTCTTCCCTGTTTACTGTCTCTGGGAAATACTCAATGATGACGTCAGTAAAGTTTTGCTCTCTACACATAAAAAAAAGAAAAAAGATTAGAAGAGAGTATGGTGGAACCTAAATGGTATTGAGTTTAAAGTGGCTCGTCAGTAAAGCATCTGCCTGCAATGCAGGAGACACATGAGATGCAGGTTCCATCCCCAGGTCAGGAGTATTCCTTGGAGGAGGAACTGGCAGCCCACTGCAGTATTCTTGACTGGAGAATCCCATGGAGAGAGGAGCCTGGCAGGCTATGGTCCATGAGGTTGCAAAGTTTGGACACGACTGAGTGACTGAGCAAACAAGAACTCACATAAAGTGGCTCAAGTTCACCTTCCTGAGCAAAAGTCATCTGGGGTACTGTTAATGGATTCACCTGGGCTTACAGGTAGTCTTCTGGGTACAGCTTCTGGGTGTCTGCAGGGGTGCTTGAGATCAGTAGGAGCAGTATCTGCCTGAGGCAGTCACACCTGGTAAGCAGGTGTTTATATATGGGAGCACTGGGCAAATGCCCTAACACAGCATGGGGGAGGGCCGATGCTAGAGAAAGAGGTTTCCACCTGAAACTAACACATTCCAGGTAGAGGGGACAGCAGCACACTGGGCAGGACCTACTGTGTGGCAGGCACTGGCCCAGGACATGACACACATGATATTTCACCCCCATGAACACATAGGGAAACGTTATTTCCATTTTACAGGTGAAGTCGGTTAAGGAGCTCCAGCTCACACAGGTGGGATGCGGCAAAGGCCAGACTGGGGTTTAGCTCAGGGTCCACTGACCCTCGCAGAGCAGCTGTATGGACAGCAGGGCAAGAGCTGGAGGAAGCAGCCTCTGTGGTGATGCCCCAGGGCCTGCGAGCAGGAGGAGGCTGAGACCAAGGGAGAGGTCAGGAGAAGCTCTGGGATGCTGGGAGGCCACCTTCCCTGCCCCTCCTGGCCTTGGGGACTCCCCCTGCTGTCCCCCTCCCTGTCCTGCCCGCACTTCTGAGTCAGTTACTAATGACAGTGGGAGAGGAAGTGAGCACCTTAACTGATGCTCTCTTGAGAGAACCAACCCTATTTCCTTTTAGGTTCCCCAGAAAAGAGTCATCATGGGCAGAGGAAAGAGGGTTGGCCCTCTCTTGTAGACTTTCCTGAGTTACTAAGACTCTGGACTTCCTATAAAGTCCTCCAAAACAGACCTATTGTCAAGTGGAAGTAAGTTGAGGTAGAAAAGAGCAGTGTGCTCTCAGCCCTTCCTGTGAACTCTGCATCCATCCAAATGGCCTTGATCACCCAGCCTGGGCCGCTGGGACCAAAGTCACTGGTGTCATTGTTGCCTTCACGGACAAGACTACAGGGACCTAGACATCACCAACTCAATGGACATGAGTTTGAGCAAGCTCCAGGAGTTGGTGCTGGACAGGGAAGCCTGGCGTGCTGCAATCCATGGGACTGCAAAGAGTGGGACACACGACTGAGTGACTGAACTGAACTCAACTGAGACTATAAAGGTTGTAGGTAACATGCTCAGAATGGCTAAGTGGTGGTCTTAGGGCCCTCTCCCAGGTACCATGGGAGCAAAGCAGGGGACTTCCTGGGGATTTCTCGGACCAAGTGTTGCCAGAATTGGGCTTTGAAAGATGAGCATAACTTTGCCACATGGTAGGAGCAGGTGTTTCTGGAAGAAGGATCTGAGGTAGGAAGTGCCTGGAACCTGAATGAGTGTGCCCCTTAACAGCAGGAGTATGACCAGTATGCAGTGAGCAGCTGGTATCTTCTGGGACTGTGCCAAGTGCTGGCAGTGCGAAGGTGAATAAGGCAGGCAGGCTGGCGAGTGAGGGTGGATGGAGAGGGTGGAGGGGCTGGAAGAAGGCCATGGAGTAGACGGAGCACTATTGGCAAAGGACCTCACAGTCTGTTGGTGGTGGGTCATCCTTCACAGAGCTCAAGGCACAACGTACTTGGTCATGAAGGACTGAACAGGATAGGACTGGGCTTGTGTATCTAAGGGAGTCAACAGGGAGGATGGGATTAGCTCAGGGTGGGGCCTGGTGGGCAGGGTGTTTGTTTAATCTGAGCAACCCAGATGTAAGGACATTCACTTTCCCTTTTGCTTCTCCAGGTATATCTGGGCCCAGAGGGTATATGTGGTTTATTGCACAGCTGGTGGCAGCATCTGCAGAGCTGAGAACAACTGGATCTTGTTCACATTCGGCCAGTGGAAGACTCCTGGGTAAGCATGGGGAAGGACTCCTCCCATCTCCCCATCCTCAGGACAACTGCCTGAGAAAAGGATGATTGTCACTAGTTGACAGAAGGAAACAGAACCTCAGAGAGATGAGGTCATGGCCAGAGGGGCAGGTTAAGCAGGAGCAGAGCCTGGATGTGGGGGCAGGTGTGTCTGAGGGCTTCCTCCCACCCCCAACACCTCTAAACGGTGCAGAAGGAGGTTGACACTTGCTCAGGTGGGCTCAGCTCAGGATGTGGACTCCTGAGACGTGAGTGGTGACCCCAGAAGGAAGGTGGGTGTTGGGGGTGCTCAGCCCTTGGGAAATTTAGAAAAAGCAGATGGGTAGAGGACAGGAGAATCAAAGCTTCTTCTCTTATGGCCTGGCCACATTGAGGCTGCCCCCAGGGTAGGGAAAGGGTTCCTTTTGAGGTACAAGGACTCCAGGTTCATCACCACCCTGTCTCTGAGTGTCTACTCAGTGCCAGGTCCTAGAGGGAAACTGAGGCCTGAGAGGGGAAGGACAGGAGACCAACTGGGTAAATGCAGGGCATTGCCTTCCTGTGCTCTCTGGGCCCTCAGCTCAGGGCTGCCCATGGTGGTTGATCATGTGTGGGGAAGATGGTCCAGATAGAGGAAGTGAGAAGGGCTTACTACACAAGGTCTACATTCAGTTCAGTTCAGTTCATTTCAGTCACTCAGTCGTGTCTGACTCTTTGTGACCCCATGAATCGCAGCACACCAGGCCTTCCTGTCCATCTCCAACTCCCAGAGTTCACTCAGACTCACGTCCATCGAGTCAGTGATGCCATCTGGCCATCTCATCCTCTGTCGTCCCCTTCTCCTCCTGCCCCCAATCCCTCCCAGCATCAGAGTCTTTTCCAATGAGTCAACTCTTTGCATGAGGTGGCCAAAGTACTGGAGTTTCAGCCTTATCATCATTCCTTCCAAGAAATCCCAGGGCTGATCTCCTTCAGAATGGACTGGTTGGATCTCCTTGCAGTCCAAGGACTCTCAAGAGTCTTCTCCAACATCACAGTTCAAAAGCATCAAATCCTTGGTGCTCAGCTTTCTTCATAGTCCAACTCTCACATCCATACATGACTACTGGGAAAACCATAGCCTTGACGAGACGGAACTTTGCTGGCAAAATAATGTCTCGGCTTTTGAATGTGCTATCTAGGTTGGTCATAACTTTCCTTCCAAGGAGTAAGCGTCTTTTACTTTCATGGCTGCAGTCACCATCTGCAGTGATTTTGGAGCCCCAAAAAATAAAGTCTGACACTGTTTCCACTGTTTCTACATAATGTCTACATTATGATCCTGGTTTTGTAATATTAAGATAAAAGTCAAACTGTAGACACATTAGTGTAACAGGAGGGGTGTAGGCTTAGATCTATGTGTTTAGACAGGCAGAGAGAAACTTAGGAACTTTGGGGCTATTAAAATCATATTCCCGGGACTTCCTTGGTGGTCCAGTGGTTAAGACTACCTGCTTCCACTGAAGGGGTTGTGGGTTCAGTCCCTGGTTGGGGAATTAAGATCCCACATAGTGGGCAGTGCAGCTAAAAAAAGAAAAATAAAAAAATAAAAACAGAATGTACATTTTGATCAGTTTAAACAAAATAAAACAAAATCACATTCCCTACTTATATAACAGTGTCTGAAGGCCTGGACTTGGCCTCTACCCTGCCCGTGGAGAGCTGTGTGACCCTGGACAAGCCACCTCCCCAGGGAGTGTTTGTTCAGTTCTCTTACCCATTTTAAAAAGCTGGTTTCAGTCTGCTCATATGGGTTTGTAGCTCCTCTGTGTGTTGGGGACATTCACCTTTATCCTCTCTAAGTATTGCAGACATTGTCTCCAGGTCTCTTGCATTTTGATTTGGTTTATGGTGTCCTTAGCAATTTCTAATTTTTAAGAGGTCCAATGGTTTCTGGGATTTGTGTCTTGGTGAGACAGTTTTCCTCAAGTTAGCAGTATTTTTGCAGTATGTTTTGCATAACGTTTTTGTTTCTTCCAGTACGTTTGTAGGTTTTTTTTCATTCTGGTTTACCTTTAGGTCCCTTTAGGTTTCACTAATTGATTAGAGCTTTTTGTTTCTTCTTCTTCCTCCTTTTCTTCTGCCTTCTACCTTCTCCCTCTTTCCTTTTTTCTCCTCCTCCTCTCCTGCTCTCCCAGACTCCCTACCTTCCTTCCTGCATGTCTGCTGCTTTATCTCCTTAAAGCAGGATTTACTTAACAGGTACCTACTGCAATCAAAAAGGAATACACTGCTTTTTTCTGCCTTTAAAGGAGCCTCCAGTGCAGTAAGGCATTATTCAGATTTTAGCAGGAGCCCATGTCTTTCCACAATTCTCTCTTCCTCTTTCTCCTGCTGTAAAAATATCATGGCTGGAGTAAGGAAACATGAGGAAGTACAGGTGTGTCCTGCCACCTGAAAGTACAGTACAGCTTTCCTACAAAAGCTTTCCTAAACCAAGATGGCCTAGTGTGAAGAAGATATAGGCCTCACTTCACAGTTTGCTGGCAGAGGGTGATCTTTTGGAAAGCAAGGGACGTCCATAAATGGAAACACTCAGAAATCTAACGGCTCTGTCAGAAAGAGCTTCTATCAAGACAGATAAGGAAAACAAATGGAATTACCCAACTGCAGGTAAAAGAGGTGTGGTGCTGTGTCTTCAAGAAGTTGGTGGTTTCATGTCCCACTAATGGGTTCCACATCTTGTATTTTAGCCATGCTGTGTCTGGGTTGGGGGAGGGAGCCCTGGAGGCCCTGGAGCAGGAGGAGCAGCAGAGAAGAGACAGGGCACCTGCCCAGTGCTGGGAGCTGCAGAAACTCCACACAAATAGACCCGCAACCAGGAAAGTGCAAGGTTCCAGGGGGGCCTGGAGAGGAACCGGGGGAGACAGCAGGGGGAGGAGGCTTTGGAGTGGGAACTCTAATTACAGGTAACATTTCACCTGGTGAGGCAGGTGGGGAAAGGCCTTGCAGGGGGAGGGGCACCCTGAGAGAAGGCCTGGAGGCTGGGGGGGTGGGGATCAGAAACCAGGGAGCTGGGAGTCCTCCAGGTCCCTCGACCAGGCCCGTGGAGTCAGGAGGGTGAGGAAGACAAGAGTAGGAGCTTCAGGCGGGCCTGGCGATGGGCTAAGGACTCTGCACTTGATCCTGCCCTAACCCCTCCTTCCCTGCCCAAGGTGGATAACTTGCAGCCACATGGAGCGAGATGTTTGGTGAGAACCTCTGCCCACATGGAGGGGAAGCCTCTGCATCTGGCCATATAGTTAGGTGGGGAGTCTTTTCAGGGTTCTCCTTACTCCCACTGATAGGCTTTTTGGGCAGTGACCTACCAGAGGCTAACAGAGGAGGATGCCCTGGATACTAATCCAGCAGTGGAAGCACTCTCCAGCATCCACACCCAGCTGAGGCCCCAGACAAGGGTCAGGACCAGGACAAGAATGGCAGGGAAGGATGGAAGGATGAGGTGGACGGTCAAATGCATTTTCAAGTGTTTGGCATCATCCAGGATCAGCCCTTCCTGCCCAAGCTCTCCTCCTCTCTCTGCCTTGGCTCTTGGTCCTTGTGTTTCCCAATTTCAATTGGCTGCCCTGGCTCCTGGGGTCCTACAGCTTCGAGGCAGAGAAGGAGGCAGGGGACCAGCCAGCTCTACTCTCCCACGTGCCTGGAGATGGGCCTGTCTGTATAAATTCTCTCCCATCCACACAGTCAGTGCCCACAGCCTCCGCCACCAGGCATACTCCCTAGTAATCAAGCTGATGGTTACTATTCTTGAGGGGAATCCTGGGCATTGCAGAGGGAAGGTGATAGAAAGATTCTAGGATCAGGACTCAGGTTAGGGGGTTTGGGGGAAACTCTAAGGAAGTTGGGCCACTCTAGACTGGGTGCTGTAGAGAATGGCAGGGGCGGTTTTACCAGGGATTGTCTCAGTAACTATCTACTGAGAGGGGAGACCAGAGCAAGGATAAAGGTGCAATTGGTAAATAAAAAGCAGTCATGATTTTCAGCCAAGGCAAGGAGTGTGAAGACTCTGGGTTCCTGTCACCACCACCCCTGCTTTTTAATTATTATTATTGTTAGCAGCAAAGTGAAAAGAAGCCGGGTATGGGATCTTGAGCCCAGAAAGTGGGTGGGATCCAGTTCTCCATGAAGAAGGTTTCTGACCTTGGGCAAATCACAGAACATCTATGCTTCAGCTTCCTTAGCTGTAAATGGGGATACAGTGGTACACACCTCCTGGTTATCAGAACAATATGGATTATAATTTATAAAGTCTTAGAGTAACTACCAGTGCAGAGCAAAATCAGAAATACAAGCCACTCTCAGGAGTAGCTGTTACTGTAACTATAAGGACCTTTACTATCATTTCAGTCAGGTCTCAGCAAGAATACTTAAATAAGTATTCTTTTGCCTTCTTAAAATACTGCCTTAGTATAATTAACACGCTTATTTTCTCATCTCCCAACACAAGATAGTCACAACCGGAACCAAAAGAAGTTCTCTCTATATAAAGATCTGCTATTTAAAAAAATAACAGAGAACTGGCAAGACAAAGGATGGACACCATCGCATATGATATGTGTGAATGTAAATTTGTACAGTTTCTTTGCATAACAAAGTAGCTTAAGTGTGAAAAAATGTTAGGTGTTGATACCCTTGGATCCAGTCATTCTACTTCTAGAAATGGCTTAATGAAAGAATCTTAAATGGAGGCAAAGTTTTATGCAAGAAGAGTGTTCTTTGCACTACTATTTACATAAAGAATTAAAAACAGCCTGAAGTCCAACAATCAGGAGTGGACAGCAAAAATGACACCATTCGGGTCCTCAGCTGACCAGGGCAGGGCTGCAGGGATTGGAGTGGGGCTGGTGGGACTCCAGAAAAAAGGTTTGTGGGATAAAGGCTATTGCAGAAGCGAGGAAGATGTGGGCTGTGGGAGCTATAGCACCGGGAACTATCAAGGCAGAGACTTGAGCACAGAGTGCATAACATCATTTTGCAATAAAAAGAGTCATTTTCCGATTAACATGCATCCACAAATAGACATTTTGTACATTAAAGCAAGTAGAGCATAGTCATCACAAACCTGGACTTTGGATCAGAAAGACTTGGGTTCAAGGCCGGGCTCCAGCAGAAATGGGAAAACTTGGACTGACCTAAGTTTACGTGAGTTTCAGAGGCCTGCACGTCATAGACAGTGGATCAATATCACCTATAATCAATTAGTAACACAAGCATTCCCAACCTCATGTAATTTCCAGGGGATTCCCTTCCTACCTGATCTTCTGTGTCTGGTTTTATTGCTCCTATAACTTCGCAGATGGCTCTCCCCTGTCTGATTATCCTCTCTCGTACCCCAACAGGAGAGCAGAACTCTGGGGAGGACGGCGGGAGGATGAGTAACTTTCCTTAACAAGTGATCTGCAGAGCCCAGGGGACAGAGAACCATGCTGGGTTAAGGTCCAGGTGGCACTGGTGGCTGTCTCAGGGGAAACCACCCAGGACCTCACCCCTCGCTGCCCGCTCAGCCACTGCTCATGTGTGATCAAGACCACAATCTGTTTTCTCTTCCCCAAGGGTGAAAGGACACCTCCTTCCAGCCTGACACGGACGGGTGAACTGAAGGGAGATCTCTGAGACCTTGCTGCTGCCACCATGAGCTCAGAAGTTCCCAAGGACCACTCAGGTAGTCAGCCACCTCGTCTCTGACAGATTCCTACTTATGACCCAGAATTGAGGGTGGTGGCTCCAGGCCAAATTAACCTGCCCAGTAATCAAGAACCAAGAAAGGAGTGGATAAGCATCCCCCAGAGAGGCAATGGGGAGTCCCCTGACACTTCGTGGTCTGTCCCCACAGCCTCTTTCCTGGTCCTCTCCTCAGGGAGCCACTTGACAAGATGCTAACTTCCTCCCCTTGCCTCCTGACCCCCAGCTAATGACTCAGAAGTGAGGCCAGGACAGCCCATGGAGGGGGGCAGGCACAGCAGAGCAAATCCCCAAGGCCAGGTGGGACAGAGAGAGGAGGTCCCCTGGAGTTTCTCCTGCCCTCTCCCTTGGTCCAAGCCTCCTTCTGCTCCCAGATCCTGGGGTGTCAACACAGAGGCTGTTTCCTCCACCTCTTGCCCTGCTGCCCACCCAGCTGCCCTATGAGGGTCAGCGAACTCTAAACTGAATCCCAATCTGGCCTTTGCTGCCTCCCACGCCTGCCTCTCAGATCTGGAGCACCTTACCTGACCTAACCTGTAAAATGAGAAGAATATTTCCCTATGTTGTGATGAAGACCAAATATAATGTGTGTCCGTGGCCTGGGCCAGGGCCTACCACATAGTAGGTCCTGCCTAGTGTGGTGCTGTCCCCTCTACTTGGAATGTGTTAGTTCTGAGTAGAAACCTCTCCCCTTCTCCAGAATCCCCTCTCTCCTGTGCTGTGCTAGGGCACCTGCCCAGTGCTCCCATGTATAAACACCTGATTACCAGGTGACTGCCTCAGGCCGTACTAGTTCTATTGTTCTCAAATGCCCAAGCAGACACCCAGGTGCTCAATTATTTCCTCCATCCACACCACCCTAATCAGTCAACACACAGATCTAGTGCTGTGGGTTCCCTCCATGTGAGCCCTGAGTGATGCTCACATTTCTCCCTTAGTGGTGCATGAGAAAAAGAAAACCTAAAGCACTTAATACTTCAGAGAAGAGAGAGAGGAAGAGATCTGACATCTCTTATAATAAGGACACTGATATTACTGAATTGAGGCCCCACACTTAAGGCCTTATTTCACCTAACTACTGCCTTAAAGCCCCCTATCTTCTAATACAGTCATTGCAGAGTGGGTGGGTCTGGGCATTAACTTATGAATTGGGGCTGGTGCATACAGTCCACCTGAGATCCCAGATAAATCCATCAACAGCATGCTAACTTCCTCCCCTTGCCTCCTGACCCCCAGCTAATGACTCAGAAGTGAGGCCAGGACAGCCCATGGAGGGGGGCAGGCACAGCAGAGCAAGTCCCCAAGGCCAGGCGGGAAAGGTGAAAGGTGAACTTTTACCACTTATACTTGATACCATTTACATCACACCATAGTTTACTCGAATCTTCAATTTTTATTTTTCTGTCTAGAGAGCCAAAGCTTTTTTGATGATGTCCTTGAGTATTTCCAGGGGAGTGTGAGATGGGAACAACTGCAATTCCTGCTCACTGAAGACAAACCCTGGGAGAATTTTGTGACTGAGGCCAATTTGTCCAGGTAACCATTCAGGTACACCAGGAATGTCCCCAACATGCCCCCAGGAAGATTCTCCTAGGCTAGTTTCCTCCAGGAAGATCCTATGGTTGGGGCCGAGGATGTTCCTCCTCAAGATCCTATGTGGAATGTTTCCTTCGTGCTATTTGTTGGCATTAAATGACGTTGGGTTGAGAAGAGACGAAACCTGCAAGGAAGGGCAGGTTATATGACCTTGGACAAGTTACTGAACTACTCTCTGCTTCATCACCTGTTCAGTTTTACTGTGAAGACACTGAGATCATGCACACAAGTGCTTTTCATGATTGCTGACACAGAGTAGGTGCTCAATCAATCTTAATTTTAAAATAAGGTTGTTGGGAAGAATCAGGGACCTTCTTCCTGAGGATGAGAAAAAAGAAGGAATTCCTTTGGGTCAAGTTGGAAAATCTTGACCCAAACATCATTTTGTGTTCCTGGGATTCTGACTAGAGTTCTTTCATTCCCCATCTTAGGAATTATACCTACCAACACTGCAGGTTCCTGCTGTCCAATAAGGCAGAGAGGCTGGAGGGGAACTGGTTGGACCTGGTGGGATCCTGAATCTAGCCCTGCCCAACTCTGGGCCTGTGGGTTTCAGACCCTGAGTCTCAAATTTGTTATGTATTATGTGTCCAATGGGAATAGCAATTCAATCTGATGGATTGTAGTGATGGCCTCAGAGTAAACTGCAGAGTCAGTGGTGGGGAACAAAAGGCAATCATCTTGTCCAAAGAACCAGGGAGGCCTGGACCAGGGTCAGACCTAAGGGTCAGGGTGGAGCAGAGGGTCCAGGTTGAAGGACTAGTAGGCAGACTTGGGCAGCAGGCCAGGACTAGAGTGAGGAGAGTGGGCCCTAAGGACACAGAACTGAAGGGGCTGTGACCCAAGCAGAGGTCCTGGGAGTAGGAGAGGGAACATTTCTTCCCTTCCTGACGGGATCCCCTCAAGCTGGGCTAGAGGGCCCTGGGTGACCCTGCCCTCTATACCCTGCCTGGGACCTGGATTCTCACTCCATCTGGGACCCTCTTCTAGTCTACATGGAGCTGCCCTGTCACTGGGAAGGCCGTGTGGCTCAGGGAGCCCTCCAGGGTCATAGTAAGTGGCTGTGATTGTGTGTCATTTGAGTGATTCTGAAGAGCCTCACGCATCCCCACCAAAGAGGAAAACACTTCCTCCACCAGCTGTGCAAGTGCTGCTTCAGGCTCAGCCATTCAGAAGGGTGTTTCCTCAAATCTCTTGATTCTTTAGAGGTTCCATAAAGTTGCACATGGCCTTGGAGTGCAGGCTCATGATGCTGTCACAAATTAACATGTAACCCCTGAGAGGTCAGGGGTGCTCGGCACTGGGTCAGGAGTCAGTGATGTGGGCTGGAAGGCCCAGAAGGAACAGGGTTCACAGCTTCCCAGTCAATATGGGCAGTGGACAGACCCAGTGTCTTTCTGCTGAGAAGGCCAAGGGTATCAGGCTTGGGTGAGAGCAGATGCCAGGCAAAATGATCCTTAAGGGTCCTTCTAGCTGAGTTTTGATTGAAAAGAAATAAAATTCTAGGCGCAAAGTTAGCCAATCTCAAAAGTATGAGGGCTCAGTCCTGGGACTGTTCTTACTTTTCCCATCAAGGGCAAATTTGGGGATTCCCACAACCACCCTCAGATTCTAGAACTCCATAGAAGGATGCACAGACTCACTTAAAGCTTCAGGATCCCAGTTATGATTTATTACAGGAAAGGATGCAGTTTCCCATCAGCCACAGGGCAGATCTGGGCAGGTTTCACACACGAAGTTTCCATTGTCCCCAGGATGCATTACTGTCCTGGATCCAGTATGGCAGGACACATGGAGCACTGCCCACTAGAGATGCTCACCCTATTTAACAACAAATTACCCTGACCCATCATCTCCAGCCTGTCCCAGAGCTCAGACTATTGCCCTAGAGCCCAGCTCCTCCAGAGGTCAGAACAGATACCACGTGACCCAGAGGCCCACCACATGTCAACTCATCAGACTCTCCAGTTGCCAAAGTCCCAGGCAGACGAGGACATTCTTATCAGCCAGAATATTCTTGAGGCCTAGTTACCACATCCTAGCAGCCAAGAGCAAAGAACAAGAGGACTCCTCACTATACACTAAGGTCCCTGAATGAAGAGTTTTCTGCTCTAATCCCAATCAATTCTCTTTGTTTATCTGTGAAGTTCCCATTTTACACACATTCTGGAAGTGATGGTATTGGTCTGCCTTTGAGGTGTCTTTATCAAATATCTCTCTTAAGTTAAAGGTATCCTAAGATGACCTTTGCTTATGTATTCCATGATTGAATAAATACATGGAGCACTAAAAATATCCAAATGAGGGTTTGCTGCTGCTACTGCTAAGTCACTTCAGTCGTGTCTGACTCTTTGTGACCCCATAGATGGCAGCCCACCAGGCTCTGCCGTCCATGGGATTTTCCAGGCAAGAACACTGGAGTGGGTTGCCATTTCCTTCTCCAATGCATAAAAGTGAAAAGTGAAAGTGAAGTCTCTCAGTCATGTCCAACCCCCAGCGACCCCATGGACCACAGCCTTCCAGGCTCCTCCATCCATGGGATTTTCCAGGCAAGAGTACCGGAGTGGGGTGCCATTGCCTTCTCCTGAAATCAGTAATAGACTTATGTAAAAATGCTAACTCTGGTTCTGCGTAATTACTTGAAAAAAATAGAAAAAAAGCAAAGTTGAAATCCCAAAATATCTTCATGATATTCTGACATTATTAATGAGAAATGACAATGAGCATGGTGATGTTTGTCATTGCTGTGAAATAAAATGATACTGCCAGAGCTTTTAATCTCTTTCGGAACGCTGCCCTTTATATTTCAGAGTAATTAGAAAGGAAACTTTGGGAAGATTTGCTGTGGTTTTTGCTTGTTTGGTCGATTGGAGAACAAAGGTGCCTAGCCATTTTATGACTTCTGAATTGGCCTATAGACATCGTGGTCCACCAGATCTGTCAGTAGCTAAAAGTTCCACGGCCAGATTCCATTTTCCCCTTGAGAAAGTCAAACAGTGGATTCCCAAACTGCTTTAAACAGTCTCTGGGGTATAAGACTCATACATCGGTCATTATTCATCCAAAAGCCTCAAAGATTATCTTTTGTGTTATATTATCTTGAGTTTATGAATTGAGAAATGAAAGGGACTTACCAAAAAACACATTATGAATTAAAGTCACAGACTTAAACAAGCTCTCTGGGTCTCATCCAATGGTCAAATCAATTGTAATGGATCCTCATCTTTTAAAGTTTGTTTTCGATTTTGAAAAAAAAGATGTTTGAACTTTTGTGTTTTGAAAATAAAGGTATATGATAAAAAATTCAAACAGAAGCACAAGCTGAAAGTAAAAACTCCAATCTAGTCTGCATATCTTTAGAAAATAATTTATTTTTTGCATATATAATCATATGCATATTGGAGAAGGGCATGGCAACACATTCAAGGGAGGTTGGAAAAAATTTTACATTAGTAAAATTCTTGTGATTTATAATAAAATCTCTGTGGTTTATGCAGGATAGAGCTTGTTGAGCCTGTTTCATAGACAAGCAAACTGTCTTTCTAAGGCTTTCATGTTCATTGTTACAGGGAACAGGCAGATGTACTCCGTGAATATCTGACCAAGGTGCAAACAGTCTTGGCTGGGGAAGACCAAGACAGGCTCCAAAAATACCAGCAGAAAAAGGAGAGGTTTTTGAAGGAGTTTCCTCAGGTAAAAGAGGAGCTGAAGGAGAGCATAAAAAAGCTCCATGAGCTCGCAGACAATGTTGACAAGGTGCACAGGGACTGCACCATCTCCAATGTGGTAGCTTCCTCCACCGGCATTGCGTCTGGCACCCTGAGCATCCTTGGGCTGGTTCTGGCACCCTTTACAGGAGGCCTCAGTCTGGGACTCTCAGCTGCTGGAATAGGGCTGGGAGCAGCATCTGCTGTAACAGGTATTTCCACCATGGTGGTGGAAAATGTAAACCTGTCATCAGCAGAAACCCAGGCCGGTCACATTAACACAGCTGAAATAAAATGCTATGTAAATGATCTCTACCAAGTTAAAGATTTTGGGAGGCATATTCGTGCCATCAGGGTGGCCAGAGGCAACCCTGAATTACTACCCACTGCTCAGCACTGCATAACCACTGGGCAAGTCCTTGTCCAAAGTGCCCAGCAGGTGAGTACACATTTCAGAGGCACAGCTCTGGCAGCGACTAGAGGAGCCCGCATCGGGGGTGGAGTTCTGTCAGCTTTATCCATGGGGCTGGACGTGTACTCCCTGGTGAAAGATGCACAGGAATTGCAGGAGGGGGCAAAGACAGCATCGGCTGAGAACATGAGGCAAAAAGCCCAGGAGCTGGAGAAGGAGTTGGAGAAGCTCACCTGGATCTATGAGAGTCTGCAGTAGGGCCCGACTGGGCCACCCCTAGAGCAGTGCAGGGACCAGGGACGTGTGCAGGGTCAAGGGGAGAAAGCACTTACTGTGGACTGAAGAAGACACTGAGGGCAGAATAAGGGAGAGGAAGGGAGACTAGCAATGAGAGGCCAGGAATAGGGGAGCTTTGAAAATGGGAGAAAGCCAAAGAGTTAGGGTTGTAGAGATCCAGCACAAGTAGCAGGGGCTCCTCTATCGCCCTCCCCCGGATCTGATATTCCAGCAAGAAGGGTTTCCCCTGGTGATGGTCTCTAGCCCTACTTCTCCAGCATCAACTCACCTTTGAACTTAGCAGGGAGTGACTTGTTTGTTTCCATGTTTTATTAAAGTATAGTTGATTTACAATATTGTATTAGCTTCAGGTATATAGCAAAGTGATTCCATTATACGTGTATCTATGTACATATTTATCCTTTTGAAATTTTTTATAAGTTCTTCAGCTCAGTTCAGTTAGTCGTTCAGTCATGTCCAACTCTTTGCAACCCCGTGGACTGCAGCACGCCAGGCCTCCCGGTCCATCACCAACTCCTGGAGTTTACCCAAACTCATGTCCATTGAGCCGGTGATGCCATCCAACCAGTTCATCCTTTGTCGTCCCATTCTCCTTCCATCTTCAATCTTTCCCACCATCAGGGACTTTTCAAATGAGTCAGCTCTTCGCATCAGGTGGCCAAAGTATTGGAGTTTCAGCTTCAGCATCAGTCCTTCCAATGAATATCCACGACTGATTTCCTTTAGGATGGACTGGTTGGATCTCCTTGCTGTCCAAGAGACTCTCAAGAGTCGTCGCCAATACCACAGTTCAGAAGCATCACTTCTTCAGCACTCAGCCTTCTTTATGGTCCAACTCTCACATCCATAAATAACTAATGGAAAAATCATAGCTTTGACTATAGCAGAATTTGTCAGCAAATGATGTCTCTGCTTTTGAATATGCTATCTAGGTTGGTCATAACTTTTCTTCCAAGAAGCAAATGTCTTTTAATTTCATGGCTACGGTCACCAACCACAGTGATTTTGGAGCCCAAGAAAATGAAGTCTGGCACTACTTCCATTTTATACCCATCAAGGAGGGCTGCAGAATGCCAAATTCTCTCCCCACTCATGGAAGACAGAGAGACGTGGACACAGCAGAGTGGGTCCCAGAGTCTCTGTGAAGGAAGAGTTCAGGCAGCTTTCCCCCTGAGGTGGGGCTGTTCCAGAAGGGAGTGGACACTTGATGCCAGTTGCAGAGGGTACCCGTTGGCCCCGCCAGACTCAGCTCCCTGTGGCCCCTAGGGACTTGGGCCTTGAGCTCACTTCTTGAACAAGCGGTAATTGATGTTTATGACTCATCTCAAGCTAACAGGGAGCATTTATGAAAGGAAAGTACATTTTTAGACTACTGGAAGGTTGAAGGATTTCTCTTCCTCTAAGGAAATGGCATAGTCCAGAAAACAGAATGACCTGCCAGTTTCCCCACAGGGGGCAAGGCTGAACCTTAGTTTTCCCAGGTGCCATTAGGAGAGTAAATGTTTCCATCGCAGGATTGTGGTAGCTTGCACGATGTTGAGTGTGAAAGTGTTTTACAGACTGTAAAGCGTTTAGGTGCTGCTATGTTTTCCCATAAAGGTTCAGCTTTTTAACAATTTGTTTCAATTTTTGAAAATCATCAAATTTACCATTTTACCCACTTCTAAGTGTACAGTTCAGTGGTATTAAGGACACTCACGTCAGTGTACAACCAGCATCACCGTCCATCCACAGAATGTTTTACATCAAAAATAAAACTCCGTCACAATTATATGCTAATACCTCATTCTCCCTCCTCTCCACCCCTGGCAAGCACCAGTGTACCCCTGATCTTTATGAATTTGCCTCCTCTCAGGACCTCATGTGAGTGGAGTCATACAGTATTTGTCCTTTGTGATGGGATTTTTTTTCTTTCTTTTTTACTTCCTGTGGTAAAATACACACAACCTAAAATTGACCACTTAACCGTTTTTAAGTGTACAGGTGAGTGGTATCGAATACATTCATCTATTGTGCAGCCATCACCACCATGCATCTCCACATTCTTTCTTCCTGAAACCTGAGACTCCGATGGACCGCAACTCCCCTCCCCCTCCCACAGCCCCTGACAACCACCACCCTGCTTTCTGTCTTTATCGATTTGCCTACTCTGCAACCTATTAAAAACAGAAAATCAGTAAGTTTTTTTGTAACTGTTTTATTTCACTGAACACATTGTGTTCAAGGCGCATCCAGGCTGTAGCATGAGTCTGAATTTTCTTCCTTTTAAAATAATTTTTTAAAAAAGAACTTTCTTCCTTTTGTGAGTAGTAGTCTGTGGTATGTATAGACAGAATTTTTCTTATATTATTTTCCTTTCTTCCACACTTTGGCTATTGTGATGAGAGCAGCCTGGCAGTGAGTGGCCGAGACCAGTTCCCCTGAGGTCACCTGTGCTGTCAGCCTGGAGGGGATCCCCTGTGCTCTGCCCCGTGGTGTCCACATCCATCAGCAACTCTGATGACTCTAAAGCCCTCAGGTCACATGCTCAGTCTGAAGCTCCCTACTCACTCCCACTGATCCTATACAAAGGGATGAGGACAGGCAGGTGGGTCGCTGTATCCATCCTGGGGTAATTCTCTTGTGATGTTGGGGTCAAGTGGAGCCCAATTTTATTGTCATTGAATCTTTAGGATCTCCAAATGGGATGGTCTCAGCTCATGTCCCTGGATTTAAGTCTTGCTGAATCCTCACCTTGATTTGAGTCTGCAGCTCCCCTGCTTGCTCTCCCATGAGCTTTTGTTATTGAGTCCATGATGGTCTGGCATCTATTAGGCATTCTCAGCAGAGGACCTTCATGATAACTGGACACAGTTCCTCTGGAGTAGCTGAGTTCTGCATCTCAGGGTGGTTTTGCTTAACTTCCAGATAAACTCATGCTAGTGGAAGAGAGAAGAATCAGTAGGAGGGAGTTTACTGGGAAAAAAATGATTTAAAGGGGAAAAAAAAGGAACTTTAAACAAAGAGTGGGGTTTACAATAGGCAGTGACAAGCTTGGTTTGAATCTTGGTTCCTCCCCTGAGTTGCTGGAAGAAAGCCCCCTCCTCGCCCCTGCCATCAGCTACCTTACTGCAAAAATCAGGTCAGATTCCTGGTCTGTGTTCCAGGGTAATTGTCAGACCAAACTGTAGAGTGTGGTCCTCATGGAGTAACACCCATCACTCCTCTGTCCCTCCCTCTGGAAGGCGAAGGTGACCATGATGACTGGGGCCATTTTCTGGGATGAAGCAGCCCTGATGGAAGGGCAGGTGGGCCTCCATGGGGTTCCAGCCCCACTGCTGCCCCTTGTGGTGGGGGCAAAAAAGAAAAGTCCACCAGGACTCTCAGGCTGTAGGACCTTTTCTTCTGTTTCTTTATCTGAAAAATGGAGCCCAGACTTCCTAGAGCTGATGTGAGAGTACAACAGGAAAGATATGGACAGAGCCTGCACAGAGGGTGGCTAATGCTCAGCCCTCCATACACTGTGGCTCTTTGCTCAGGAACCAAACAGAAAATCAGACTGTTTTCTGTTGTTGACTTTTGAGTTGCCAGATCACCAGCCTTCCTGTAAAGGTCCTCCACTTCGACAAAAGAAGCTGTGCAACTAGAAATAATCCAGGGTAGAAAATAGCAGCATGCTCTCAGCCCTTCCCACCGACTTGGCCTCCATCCAAATGACCTTGACCACCAAGGCTGCGCCTCCTCAGGCGAGTTGCTGGGACCTGAAGGCACTAGTTCTGCGCCTGTCAGCAGGGCCAAGTCTAGAAGGACTTGATCAAAAGGAGTTGGGTGGGGCGTGGACAGAGAGGCTGAGGGGTGGCCTTAGGCCCCTCTCCCAGGTGCCAAGGGAGCAGAGCAGGGACAGGGGTCTCTGCAGGGGAGGTCCTGGAGGGCTTCTCAGAGGAGGTGATGCCAGACTTTGGCTTTACAAGGTGAGTATGATTTCTCCGGGTTCGATGCAGCAGGTGTCCCTGGCAGAAGGACCTGCATGAACAAACCCTAGAAACCACGTGGATGTGACCCTCGGCAGCAGCAATATGACCAGTATGCAGTGAGGAGCTGGTGTGTTCTGCAACTGTGCCACTTGCTGGCGGCATGAGGGTGAATAAAGCAGGCAGGCTTGTGAGTGGGTGGGTGGAGAGGGTTGAGGGGGTGGAACGACGGCCAAGGGGTGGAGGAGTGGTTGGCCAAGGGGCTCATGGTGTGTTGGTGGCAGGTCTCCTTCAAGGAGCCAAGGCAGGGTGGGCTGTGTCAGAAGGACGTTAGATGTCAGGGCTGGGGTTGTTTCTCTAAGGGGACAGCAGGAGGGTGAAATAGGTCTAGGTGGGGCCCTGTGGGCAGGATGTTGGTAACTTGAGGCACTCAGAAGTGAGGGTTTCACTTTCCCTTTTGGTTCTCCGAATATATCTGGGACCAGAAGGTGTGCGTGGTTTATTGCAGAGACACACAGAAGGTGGCTGTATCTACAGGCTGAGAACTGGATCTTGTCCACACTCAGCCAGAGGAAGACTCCTGGGTAAGCAGGGTGGGTAGGACCCCCGCCCATCTCCCCATCCTCAGGAGGACTGTCTGAGAAAACCTTGATTGTCACTAGTTGACAAAAGAAGGGAAATGGAAGCTCAGAGACGTGAGACCATGGCCCGAAGGACAGAGCCTGGATGTGGAAGCAGGTGTTTCTGACGGCTTCCTCCCACCCCCGGGACCCCTGAACAGTGAAGAGGGAGGTAGACGCCTGCTCAGGTGGTCTCAGCTTGGGATGTGGACCCCTGAGACATGAGCAGCGACCCCAGAAGGAAGGTGTATGTTGTGGGTGCTCAGTCCTTTCGGAAATTTCAAGAAAGCTGAGAGGATGGAGGAGGGCAGGGGGGCTAGAGTCCTTCCTCCTTGTGGCCTGGCCGCCTTGAGTCTGCCCCTGGGTGCTGTGCGGGGGCTGATGAGGTAAACGGTTTCTTTTGTGATACAAGGAATCAGGTTTGATCACCCACACTGCCCTGAGTGTTGCTCAGTGCCAGGTCCTGGGGAAAAATGAAGGCCTGAGAGAGGAAGGACAGGAGACCAAGTGGGAGACGCAGGCCCTGCTGTGCAACGCCCACATGATGATACAGGGTTTATGATCTTAAGACAAGAAGCCAAACTGTTGCAGGAAGAAGGACCCCTTCCAGGGCCCAAAACTGGGCTCTTGTCTAACACTCGGAAATGAATTCTCCGAGCAGACACATGTGCTGACAAAGCAAGAGATTTTATTGGGAAAAGGCACCCGGGTGGAGAGCAGTAGGGTAAGGGAACCCAGGAGAACTGCTCTGCCACGTGGCTCACAGTCTCGGCTTTTGTGGTGATGGGATTAGTTTCTGGGTGGTCTTTGGCCAATCATTCTAATTCAGAGTCTTTGCTGGTGGCGCACGCATCGCTCAACCAAGATGGATGCTAGCGAGAGGGATTCTGGGAAGTGGACGGACACGCGGTGTTTGCTTTAGAGCGTTCTCGAGCTCTTCCGGTTGGTGGTGGCTTATTAGTTCCATATTCCTTATAAGGATCTCCTGTCATAAAACAACTCATGCAAATGGTTACTATGGTGCCTGGCCAGGGTGGGCGGTTTCAATCAGTGTGCTTCCCCTAACAAAACTGTAGATTCATCAGTATAACAAGAGGGGCATGAGATTAGATCTAAGTGTTTATAAAGGTGGAGGCATCCTAGAAATTTCTGGGTTATTAAAATCACATTTCACTCCCCTCCCTTACATACGCATGTCAGAAGGTCTGGACTTGCTCCCACTCTGTCCACAGAGGGCTGTGTGACTCTGGGCAAGTTGCCTCCCTGGGATTTGTTCGTTCACATCTCTTACCCATTTGTGAAAAACGGCATTCAGTCTTTTCCTGTGGATTTTAGGCTCTCTCTGTGTTGGGAATGTTCATCTTTGTCTACTATAAATATTGCAAACAGTGTCTTCCAGTCTCTCATTCTTTTCTGACTTGGTTTGTAGCATCCTTTTGAAATATTTAGTTTTCAAGAGGTCAAATAAATCAGACCTTCCTTATGGCTCCAGCAATTGATGAGAATGGTTTCCACAACCCAAAATTATTTTTAACATTTTTTATAATATGTTTCTAGTTCTTTTTCTTCTCCATTTTCATTTAGATCCTTTGGAATTTGTTGATTGATTGTTTAGAATCTTTTTGTTTCTTTCTCTTTCTCTTCATCCCCCCTTCCTTTTTTTCCTTCTCCTTCTCCTGATTCAAGCAGGACATGTTTAAATGGTACTTTTCTCAGTCAAAGAGTAGCACACCCATTTCTCTGCTTTCAAAAGTGCCTCCATTGCAGTCAGGAAATGACTCCATGCTTTTCCCCTCAAAGTCCCAGGCAGCAGTTTGGGAGCAGAGAGCAAGAGGCTAGAGGAAGCTCGGCCCGACACCCAGACCAGACCTGGACTGGACATCCTGTGGGAGGGGAGGTTTAGGAATGTCCTGCTCAAGTCTTCAAGTCTCAGGATAGGATATCCAATTTCAGGTAAGCCTCATGTTTTCCCACAGTTCTCTCTTCCTCTTTCTCCTCTTATAAAAATATCATGGCTGGAGTAAGGAGACTTGAAAAAAAAAAGCAGGTGTTTTCTGCTACCTGAGAGTACAATGTTCATACAAAAGCTTTCTTAAACCAAGATGGTGGAGAGCATAGACCATGTAGGTCTCACATCTTCTTTTACTGGCAGAGGATGATCTTCTGGAAAAGCATGGGATGCCCATAAATGGAAACGCTCAGAAGTCTGATGGCACTCTCTACCAGAAAGAGCTTTTATGAAGACAGACAAGGAAAACAAAGGGAATTACTCAACTGTAGGTAAAAGAGGTGTAATGCTATGTCTTTGAGAATCTTGTTGATTCATGCCCCAGTACCAAGTCCCACACCTAGACTGAGTGCTGCAGAGAATGGCAGGGGCAGTTTTACCAGAGATTGTCTCGGTAACTCTATCTACTGAGAGGGGTGACCAGAGCAAGGATAAAGGTGCAATTGGTAAATAAAAAGCAGTCATAATTTTCAGCCAAGGGAAGGAGTGTGAAAACTCTGGGTTCCTGTCACCACCATCCCTGCTTTTTATTTATTATTGTTGTTAGCAGCAAAATGAAAAGAAGCTGGGTATGGGATCTTGAACCCAGAGAGTGGGGTGGGATCCAGTTCTCCATGAAGAAGATTTCTGACTTTGGGCAAATCACAGAACATCTATGCTTCAGCTTCCTTAGCTGTAAACGGGGATACAGCGGTACACACCTCCTGGTTATCAGAACAATATGGATTATAATTTATAAAGTCTTAGAGTAACTACCAGTGCACAGCAAAATCAGAAATACAAGCCTCTCATGAGTAGCTGCTACTATAACCATAAGGACCTTTACTATCATTTCAGTCAGGTCTCAGCAAGAATACTTAAATAAGTACTCTTTTGCCTTCTTAAAATACTGCCTAAGTGTAATTGACATGCTTTCTTTTCTCATCTCCCAACAGAAGATAGTCACAACCAGAACCAAAAGAAGTGCTCTCTATATGAAGATCTGCTATTTAAAAAAATAATGGAGATAAGACAAAGGATGGACACCATCACATATGATATGTGTGAATGTAAATTTGTACAGTTTATTTGCATAACAAAGTAGCTTAAGTGTGAAAAAATGTTAGATGTTGATACCCTTGGATCCAGTCATTCTACTTCTAGAAATAGCTTAATGAAAGAATCTTAAAAGGAGGCAAAGTTTTATGCAAGAAGAGTGTTCTTTGCACTATTACTTACATAAAGAATTTAAAACAGCCTGAAGTCCAACAATCAGGAGTGGACAGCAAAGATGACACCATTCGGGTCCTCAGCTGACCAGGGCAGGGCTGCAGGGATTGGAGTGGGGCTGGTGGGACTCCAGAAAAAAGGTTTGTGGGATAAAGGCTATTGCAGAAGCGAGGAAGATGTGGGCCGTGGGAGCTACAGCACCAGGAATGTTATCAAGGCAGAGACTCGAGCACAGGGTGCATGACATCATTTTGCAATAAAAAGAGTCATTTTCCGACTAACATACATCCACAAATTGACATTTTTTGTACATTAAAGCAAGTAGAGCATAGTCATCACAAACCTGGACTTTGGATCAGAAAGACTTGGGTTCAAGGCCGGGCTCCAGCAGAAATGGGAAAACCTGGACTGACCTAAGTTTACGTGAGTTTCAGAGGCCTGCACATCATAGACAGTGGATCAATATCACCTATAATCAATTAGTAACACAAACATTCCCAACCTCATGTAATTTCCAGGGGATTCCCTTCCTACCTGATCTTCTGTCTCTGGTTTTATTGCTCCTATAACTTCGCAGATGGCTCTCTCCTGTCTGATTATCCTCTCCTTGTACCCCAACAGGAGAGCAAAACTCTGACTGGGGAGGACAGCGGTAGGATGAGTAACTTTCCTTAACAAGTGATCTGCAGAGCCCAGGGGACAGAGAACCACACTAGGTTAAATCCATGGTTGCCGAGGACCAGCCCCGGCTGATCCAGGGTATTCGAAGGGGAGACGGCGTCGGCGACTATTTATTTATTTATCAAAGATATAAAGAGTAATAGAATGAGGATAGCTCAGTAGGAAAATTCAGTGGAGAAAAGAAGCTGAGTAGCTTGGTTTACGCGGGAGACCAATAAAACTTCAAGACAAGAAGTTTGCACCACTTACGTAGGCCGCAGGCGCCCTCTCGAATAGCGGAAGGTGCCTCACCCTAGACACCTTCTCGAGTGGGTCTTAGAACCCCAGGCATAATTAGTAAGCGTGGTGGGTTCCGTGCTCCAGATGGAGACTCAGCTGGAAGTTAAAGGGAAGAATGACATGGGGAGACCAAGCGTTGGTGAGCAAGGCCCGTAGCTTTATTTTTAACAGGGGCTTTTATACACTAAGTTACACATAGAGGATAATAGGGGATGCAAAGTCATAGGTCTTTGATTCTTATCAAAAACCAGGGTTCTTTCCTGCAAATTTATCGTATACAAATGGTTTAGGTGATTTACATCATCTTCTGGCCAGAAGGCCTACTAACATTTTATGACTCTTGACAAGCACTTATCAACAAAGACTTATTTTCTCTAAGAGTAATTATTTTAAGGTTTGGCGCCATCTTCCGAAGATAAAATTGCATTCCTATAGGGCGGATGTGTAATGGGTTTACAACAAAGGAAAGAATTTATTACCTTAAGGGTCTAAAGTTACTAACACCAAGGCCACTACTTATTTTTTCTACATACCCACTATTAATTAATACATATTCAAGGATACAATTCAGGGGATGTGAAAACTTGGCAACAAACATTGACTCATCAATGAAATCCTATACTAGTTTATTCTGACAGTTTCTAACTCTCTGAGAGGCTCTAAGCTATTTGAATATCTTAAGCTTCCCGTGCCTCTCGAGGCTGGGAGACTGTAAACAATCGTATGCATAGCTGCAGGAGTCCGGGTAAACTTGTCAGGCGAGTTAGAGAGCCATCTGAGGGGTTTGGATTTAAACACTCCTAATTGCCCAGGAACTTTATTAATTGGAGCTGTAAGTTAACTCTGACAGAGAGAGTGAGATGGTGGTAGGGGACAGCCCCCAGTAAAGTCAGAGGTGAGAGCACAAAGCAATAAAGTAGGCAGACTCTGGGTTTTTTTTTTTGGGGGGGGGGGGGAATGCTCGAGAATATCCGGGTGGACTCCTGAGGCTCGATCCCGCCTTTGCGTATGCCGAGCCTCCTTCCTCATGACCTTTGTCACGAGCGGAATGCCTCACCGGCTCCCGGCACATGGTGGCACTGGTGGCTGTCCCAGGCGAAACCACCCAGGACCTCGCCCCTCGCTGCTCCCTCAGCCACTGCTCACGTGCAATCAAGCCCACAATCTCTTTTCTCTTCCCCAAGGGTGAAAGGACACCTTCTTCCAGCCTGACACAGACCAGTGAACTGAAGGGAGATCTCTGAGACCCTGCTGCTGCCACCATGAGCTCAGAAGTTCCCAAGGACCACTCAGGTAGTCAGCCACCACCTCTCTGGCAGGTTCCTACTTGTGACCCAGAATTGAGGGTGGTGGCTCCAGGCCAAATTAACCTGCCCAGTAATCAAGAACCAAGAAAGGTGTGGATAAGCATCCCCCAGAGAGGCAATGGGGAGTCCCCTGACACTTCGTGGTCTGTCCCCACAGCCTCTTCCCTGGTCCTTTCCTCAGGGAGCCACGGACAAGATGCTAACTTCCTCCCCCTGCCTCCTGACCCCCAGCTAATGACTCAGAAGTGAGGCCAGGACAGCCCATGGATGGGGTGGGCACAGCAGAGCAAGTCCCCAAGGCCAGGTGGGACAGAGAGAGGAGGTCCCCTGGAGCCTCTCCTGCCCTCTCCCTTGGTCCAAGCCTCCTTCTGCTCCCAGACCCTGGGGTGTCAACACAGAGGCTGTTTCCTCCACCCTTGCCCTGCTGCCCACCCAGCTGCTCTGTGAGGGTCAGCGGACTCTAAACTGAACCCCAATCTGGACTTTGCTTCTTCCCACACCTGTGTGACCTGGAGCACCTTACCTGTCCTAGCTGTAAAATGAGAAGAATATTTCCCTATGTTGTGATGAGGATCAAATATAATGTGTGTCGGTGGCCTGGGCTAGGGCCTGCCGCATAGTAGGTCCTGCCTAGTGCCGTGCTGTCCCCTCTACCTGGAATGTGTTAGTTCCAGGTAGAACCTCTCCCCTTCTCTAGAATCCCCTCTCTCCTGTGCTGTGCTAGGGCACCTGCCCAGGGCTCCCATGTATAAACACCTGATTACCAGGTGACTGCCTCAGGCCGGTACTAGTTCTATTGTTCTCAAATGCCCATGCAGACACCCAGGTGCTCAGTTGTTTCCTCCACCCACACCACCCCAGTCAGTCAACACACAGATCTAGTGCTGTGGGTTCCCTCCATGTGAGCCCTGAGTGATGCTCACATTTCTCCCTTAGTGATCCATGAGAAAAAACCTAAGGACACTTAATACTTCAGGGAAGAGAGAGAAAGGAAGAGAGCTGACGTCTCTTCATTTAATAAGGACACTGATATTACTGAATTAAGGCCCCACACTTAAGGCCTCATTTCACCTAATTACTGCCTAAAGCTCCCTATCTTCTAATACAGTCATTGCAGAGTGGGCGGGTCTGGGCGTTAACTTATGAATTGGGGCTGGTGCATACAGTCCACCTGAGACCCCAGATAAATCCATCAACAGCATGCCAGATGAATGCTGCTCAGAAAGGTGAACTTTAACCACTTATACTCGATACTGTTTACATCACACCATAGTTTACTTGAAACTTCAATTTTTATTTTCCTGTCTAGAGAGCCAAAGCTTTTATAAGGATGTCTTTGAGTATGTCCAGTAGAGTGTGAGTTTGGAAGAACTGTAATTCCTGCTCACTGAAGACAAACCCTGGGAGAATTTTGTGACCGAGGCCGATTTGTCCAGGTAACCATGCAGGTACACCAGGAATGTCCCCAACATGCCCCCAGGAAGGTTTTCCCAGGTTAGTTTCCTCCAGGCAGGATCCGAGGATGTTCCTCCTCAAGATCCTATGTGGAATGTTTCCTCCGTGTTATTTGTTGGCATTGAATGATGGTGGGTTGAGAAGAGAGGAAACCTGCAAGGAAGGGCAGGTTATATGACCTTGGATGAGTTATTGAACTACTCTCTGCTTCATCATCTGTTCAGTTTTACTGTGAGTATTCTGAGATCATGCATGCAAGTGCTTTTCATGATTGCTGACACAGAGTAGGTGCTCAATCGATCTTAATTTTATTTTATTAATTTTTTTTTTCGATCTTAATTTTAAAATAAGTTTGTTGGGAAGAATCAGGGACCTTCTTCCTAGAGACGAGAACCAAGAGGACTTCCTTTGGGTCAAGTCAGAAAATCCTGACCCAAACATCATTTTGTGTTTCTGGGGATTCCGACTAGAATTCTTTCATTCTCTGTCTTAGGAATTATACCAACACTGCAGGTTCCTGCTGCCCAATAAGGCAGAAAGGCTGGAGGGGAACTGATTGGACCTGGTGGGATCCTGGATCTAGCCCTGTCTAACTCTGGGCCTGTGGGTTTAAGACTCTGAGTCTCAGATTTGTTGTGTTAAGTGTCCAGTGGGAATAGCAAATCAATCTGATGGATTATAGTGATGGCCTCAGAGTGAAATGCAGAGTCAGTGGTGGGGAACCAAGTGTAGTCATCTTGTCCAAAGAACCAGGGAGGCCTAGACCAAGGTCAGACCTAAGGGTCAGGGTGGAGCAGAGGGGCCAGGTTGGAGGACTAGTAGGCAGGCTTGGGCAGCAGGGCCAGAACTAGAGTGAGGAGAGTAGGCCCAAAGGACACAGAACTGAAGGGGCTGTGACCAGAGCAGAGGTCCTGGGAGTGGGAGAGGGAACATTTCTTCCCTTCCTGATGGGATCCCCTCAAGCTGGGCTAGAGGGCCCTGCAGACCGTGTCCTCCATAACCTGCCTGGGACCTGGAATCTCCCTCCATCTGGGACCCTCTTCTAGTCTACGTGGAGCCACCCTGACAGTGGGAAGGCCGTGTGGCTCAGGGAGCCCTCCAGGGTCATAGTAAGTGGCTGCGATTGTGTGTCATTTGAGGGATTCTGAGGAGCCTCATGCATCCCCACCAAAGAGGAAAACACTTCCTCCACCAGCTGTGCAAGTGCCAGTCTCTTCAGTCTCAGCCGTTCAGATGGGTGTTTCCTCAAGTCTCTTGAATCTTTAGACGTTCCATAAAGTTCCACACAGCCTTGGGGTGGACATTCATGAAGCTGTCACAAATTAACATGTAACCCCTGACTGTTCAGGGGCCCTGGGTGCCGGGTCAGGAGTCATTGAGGTGGGCTGGAGGGCCCACGAGGAACAGGGCTCACAGCACATCTCCTGCTTCCCAGTCAATATGGGCAGTGGACAGACCCAGTGTCCTTCTGCTGAGAAGGCCAAGGGTATCAGGCTTGGGTGAGAGCAGATGCCAGCAAAATGATCGTTAAGGGTCCTTCTAGCTGAGTTTTGATTTTAAAAAAATAAAATTCTAGGCGCACAGTTAGCCAATCTGAAAAGTGTGAGGGCACAGTCCCAGGACTGTCCTTACATTTCCCTCAGGGAAAAACTGGGGGATCCCACAACCACCCTCAGGTTCTAGAACTCCCTAGAAGGATGCACAGACTCACTTAAAGCTTCAGGATCTCAGTTATGATTTATTACAGGGAAGGGGGCAGTTTCCCATCAGCCACAGGGCAGATCTGGGCAGGTTTCACACTCGAAGCTTACATTGTCCCCAGGATGCATTACTGTCCTAGGTCCAGTGTGGCAGGACACATGGAGCACTGCCCACCAGGGTGCTCACCCTATTTAACAACAAATTACCCTGACCTGTCATCTCCAGCCCCTCCCAGAGCTCAGACTAATGCCCTAGCACCCAGCTCCTCCAGAGGTCAGAACTGATACCACGTGACCCAGAGGCCCATCACATGTCAACTCATCAGACTGTCCAGTGGCCAAAGCCCCAGGCAGACGAGGACATTCTTATCAGCCAGAATATTCTTGGGGCCTAGTGACCACATCCTAGCAGCCAAGAGCAAAGAAAAAGAGGACTCCTCACTATACACTAAGGTCCTTGAATGAAGGGTTTTCTGCTCTAATCCCAATTCTCTTTGTTTATTTGTGAAGTTCCCATTTTACACACAGTCTGCAAGTGATGGTATTGGTCTGCCTTAAGAGAGATATCAAATATCTCTCTTAAGTTAAAGGTCTCCTAAGATGACCTTTGCTTATTTATTCCATGACTGAATAAGTACATGGAGCACTAGCAATATCCAAATGAGGGTTTAAGCTTGGAAACTTTTTTACATTAGTATAATTCTTGTGATTTACAATAAATCTCTGTGGTTTATGCAGGATAGAGCTTGTTGAGCCTGTTTCATAGACAAGCAAACTGTCTTTCTAAGGCTTTAATGTTCATTGTTACAGGGAAGAGGCAGATGTACTCTGTGAATATCTGATCAAGCTGCAAACAGACTTGTCCAGGGAGGACCAAGACAGGGTCCAAAAATACCAGCAGGAAAAGGAGAGGTTTTTGAAGGAGTTTCCTCAGGTAAAACAGGAGCTGAAAGAGAACATAAAAAAGCTCCGTGAGCTCGCAGACAATGTTGACAAGGTGCACAGGGACTGCACCATCTCCCATGCGGTACCCTCCTCCACCAGCATTGTGTCTGGTGCCCTGAGCATCCTTGGCATGGTTCTGGCATGCTTTACAGCAGGCCTCAGTCTGGGACTCTCAGCCACTGGAATAGGGCTGGGAGCAGCAGCTGCTGTAACAGGTAATTCCACCATGGTGGTGGAAAATGTAAACCTGTACTCCCTGGTGAAGGACGCACAGGACGTGCAGGACGGGGCAAAGACAGCATCGGCTGAGAACATGAGGCAGAAAGCCCAGGAGCTGGAGAAGAACTTGGAGAAGCTCACCAGGATCTATGAGAGTCTGCAGTAGGGCCCGACTGGGCCACCCCTAGAGCAGTGCAGGGACCAGGGACGCGTGCAGGGTCGAGGGGAGAAAGCACTTACTGTGGACTGAAGAAGACACTGAGGGCAGAATAAGGGAGAGGCAGGGAGACTAGCAATGAGAGGCCAGGAATAGGGGAGCTTTGAAAATGGGAGAAAGCCAAAGAGTTAGGATTGTAGAGATCCAGCACAAGTAGCAGGGGCTCCTCTATCACCCTCCCCAGGGTCTGATATTCCAGTAAGAAGGGTTTCCCCTGGTGAGAGTCTCTAGCCCTACTTCTCCAGCATCAACTCACCTTTGAACTCAGTAGGGAATGACTTGTTTGTTTCCATGTTTTATTAAAGTATAGTTGATTTACAATATTGTATTAGCTTCAGGTGTATAGCAAAGTGATTCCATTAAACATGTATCTATGTGCATATTTATCCTTTTGAAATTTTTTATAAGTTCTTCAGTGCAGTTCAGTTAATCGTTCAGTCATGTCCGAATCTTTGTGACCCCATGAACTGCAGCACGCCAGGCCTCCCTGTCCATCAGCAATTCCTGGAGTTTACCCAAACTCATGTCCATTGAGCCAGTGATGCCATCCAACCAGTTCATCCTCTGTCGTCCCCTTCTCCTTCCATCTTCAATTTTTCCCAGCATCAGGGTCTTTGCAAATGAGTCAGCTCTTCACATCAGGTGGCCAAAATATTGGAGTTTCAGCTTCAGCATCAGTCCTTCCAATGAATATTCAGGACTGATTTCCTTTAGGATGGACTGGTTGGATCTCCTTGCTGTCCAAGGGACTCTCAAGAGTCTTCTCAAATACCACAGTTCAAAAGCATCAATTCTTCGGCGCTCAGCTTTCTTCACAGTCCAACTCTCACATCTATACATGACTACTGGAAAAACCACAGCCTTAACTAGATGGATCTTTGTTGGCAAAGTAATATCTCTGCTTTTGAATATGATATCTAGCTTGGCGAATCCTTAGGATCTCCAAATGGGGTGGTCTCAGCTCACGTCCCTGGATTTAAGTCTTGCTGAATCCTCACCTTGATTTGAGTCTGCAGTTCCCATGGTGGCTCTCTCATGAGCTTGTGTTTATTGAGTCCATGATGGTCTGGCGTCAATTAGGCATTCTCAGCAGAGGACCTTCATGACAACTGGACATAGTTCCTCTGGATTAGCTGAGTTCTGCATCTCAGGGTGGTTTTGCTTTATGTCCAGATAAACTCATGCTAGTGGAAGAGAGAAGAATCAGTAGGAGGGAGTTTACTGAGGAAAAAAATGATTTAAAGAAAAAAAAAAGGAACTTTAAACAAGGAGTGGCGTTTACAATAGGCAGTGACAAACTTGGTTTGAATCTTGGTTCCTCCCCTGAGTTGCTGGAAGAAAGCCCCCTCCTCGCCCCTGCCAGCAGCTACCTTACTGCAAAAATCAGGTCAGATTCCTGGTCTGTGTTCCAGGGTAATTGTCAGACCAAACTGTAGGGTGTGGTCCTCATGGAGTAACACCCATCACTCCTCTGTCCCTCCCTCTGGAAGGCGAAGGTGACCATGATGACTGGGGCCATTTTCTGGGATGAAGCAGCCCTGACGGAAGGGCAGGTGGGCCTCCATGGGGTTCCAGCCCCACTGCTGCCCCTTGTGGTGGGGGCAAAAAAGAGAAGTCCACCAGTACTCTCAGGCCTAGGACCTTTTCTTCTGTTTCTTTATCTGAAAAATGGAGCCGACACTTCCTAGAGCTGATGTGAGAGAACAACAGGAAAGATATGGACAGAGCCTGCACAGAGGGTGGCTAATGCTCAGCCCTCCATACACTGTGGCTCTTTGCTCAGAAACCAAACAGAAAAGAAGACCGGTTTTCTGTTGTTGACTTTTGAGTTGCCAGATCACCAGCCTTCCTGTAAAGGTCCTCCATTTCGACAAAAGAAACTGTGCAACTAGAAATAATCCAGGGTAGAAAATAACAGCATGCTCTCAGCCCTTCCCACAGACTTGGCCTCCATCCAAATGACCTTGACCGCCAAGGCTGGGCCTCCTCAGGCGAGTTGCTAGGACCTGAAGGCACTAGTTCTGTGCCTGTCAGCAGGGCCAAGTCTAGAAGGACTTGATCAAAAGGAGTTGGGTGGGGCGTGGACAGAGAGGCTGAGGGGTGGCCTTAGGCCCCTCTCCCAGGTGCCAAGGGAGCAGAGCAGGGACAGGGGACTCTGCAGGGGAGGTCCTGGAGGGCTTCTCAGAGGAGGTGATGCCAGACTTTGGCTTTACAGAGTGAGTATGATTTCTCTGGGTTCAATGCAGCAGGTGTCCCTGGCAGAAGGACCTGCATGAACAAACCCTAGAAGCCACGTGGATGTGACCCTCGGCAGCAGCAATATGACCAGTGTGTGGTGAGGAGTTGGTGTGTTCTGGAACATGCCACGTGCTGGTGGCATAAGGTGAATAAAGCAGGCAGGCTGGTGAGTGGGTTGCGGAGGGGGCGGGGAGGGGAGGGCCGAGGGTTGGAAAGTCAGCCATGGGGTGGGGGAGTGGTTGGCCAAGGGACTCACAGTGTGTTGGTGGCAGGTCTCCTTCAAGGAGCCGAGGCAGGGTGGGCTGTGTCAGAAGGATGTGAGATGTCAGGGCTGGGGTTGTTTCTCTAAGGGGGCAGCAGGAGTAGGGAAATAGTTCTGGGCGGGGCCTGGTGGGCAGGGTGTTGGTAACTTGAGCCACTCAGAAGTGAGGGTTTCACTTTCCCTTTTGGTTCTCCGAATATATCTGGGACCAGAAGGTGTGCGTGGTTTATTGCAGAGACACACGAAAGGCGGCTGCAGCTGCAGAGCTGAGAACAGCTGGATCTTGTTCACACTCAGTCAGAGGCAGACTCCTGGGTAAGTAGAAGAGGTAGGACCCCCGCCCATCTCCCCATCCTCAGGACCACTGTCTGAGAAAACCTTGATTGTCACTAGTTGACGAAAGGAAATGGAAGCTCAGAGAAGTGAGACCATGGCCCAAAGGACAGAGCCTGGAAGTGGAAGCAGATGTTTCTGATGGCTTCCTCCCACCCCCGGGACCCCTGAACAGTGAAGAGGGAGGTAGACGCCTGCACAGGTGGTCTCTGCTTGGGATGTGGACCCGTGAGACATGAGCAGCAACCCCAGAAGGAAGGTTTATGTTGTGGGTGCTCAGTACTTTGGGAAATTTCTAGAAAGCTGAGGGGATGGAGGAGGGCAGGGGGGCTAGAGTCCTTCCTCCTTGTGGCCTGGGCACCTTGAGTCTGCCCCTGGGTGCCGTGCGGGGACTGATGGGGGCAAACGGTTTCTTTTGGGATACAAGGAATCAGGTTTCATCACCCACGCTGTCCTGAGTGCCTGCTCGGTGCCAGGTCCTGGGAAAAATGAAGACCTGAGAGAGGAAGGACAGGAGACCAAGTGGGGAGACGCAGGCCCTGCTGTGCAACGCCCACATGATGATACAGGGTTTATGATCTTAAGACAAGAAGCCAAACTGTTGCAGGAAGGAGGACCCCCTCCAGGGCCCGAAACTGGACTCTTGTCTAATACTCACAAATGAATTGTCCAAGGAGACACATGTGCTGACAAAGTAAGAGATTTTATTGGGAAAAGGCACCCAGGTGGAGAGCAGTACCATAAGGGAACCCAGGAGAACTGCTCTGCCACGTGGCTCACAGTCTCGGCTTTTGTGGTGATGGCATTAGTTTCCGGGTGGTTTTGGCCAATCATTCTAATTCAGAGTCTTTCCTGGTGGCGCACGCATCACTCAGCCAAAATGGATGCTAGCGAGAGGGATTCTGGGAAGTGGACGGACACACGGTGTCGGCTTTAGACCTTTCCCAAGCTCTTCCGGTTGGTGGTGGCTTATTAGTTCCGTGTTCCTTATAAGGATCTCCTGTCATGAAACAATTCATGCAAATGGTTACTATGGTGCCTGGCCAGGGTGGGCGGTTTCAATCAGTGTGCTTCCCCTAACAAAACTGTAGATACATCAGTATAACAAGAGGGGCATGAGATTAGATCTAAGTGTTTATAAAGGTAGAGACATTCCTAGAAATTTCTGGATTATTAAAATAACATTCCACTCTCCTCTCTTACATACCCATGTCAGAAGGTCTGGACTTGGCCCCACTCTGTCCACGGAGAGGCAACCCTGGGCAAGTTGCCTCCCCAGGAATTGTTTGTTCACATCTCTCACGCATTTGTGAAAAACGGCATTCAGTCTTTTCATGTGGATTTTAGGCTCTCTCTGTGTTGGGAATGTTCATCTTTGTCTACTATAAATATTGCAAACAGTGTCTTCCAGTCTCTCATTCTTTTCTGACTTGGTTTGTAGCATCCTTTTGAAATATTTAGTTTTCAAGAGGTCAAATAAATCAGACCTTCCTTATGACTCAGGCAATTGTGTCTTGATGAGAATGGTTGGTCCAACTCAAAATTATTTTTAACATTTTTTTCTAGTATGTTTCTAGTTCTTTTTCTTCTCCATTTTCATTTAGATCCTTTGGAATTGATTGATTGATTGATTAGAATCTTTTTGTTTCTTCCTCTTTCTCTTTGTTCCCCCTTCCTTTTTTTCCTTCTTCTCATTCTCATTCAAGCAGGACATGTTTATGTGGTACTTTTCTCAGTCAAAGAGTAGCACACCCATTTCTGTGCTTTCAAAAGTGCCTCCATTGCAGTCAAGAAATGACTCTACACTTTTCCCCTCAAAGTCCCAGGGAGCAGTTTGGGAGCAGAGAGCAAGAGGCTGCGGGAAGCTGGGCCCCACACCCAGACCAGACCTGAACTGGACATCCTGTGGGAGGGGAGGTGTAGAAATGTCCTGCTCAAGTCTTCAGGGGCTCAGGACAGTATATCAGATTTTAGGTAAGCCTCATGTTTTGCCACAGTTCTCTCTTCCTCTTTCTCTTCTTATAAAAATATCATGGCTGGAGTAAGGAGATATGAAAAATGCAGGTGTTTCCTGCTGCCTGAGAGTACAGTGTTCATACAGAAACTTTCTTAAACTAAGATGGTGGAGAGCATAGAACATGTAGGTATCACGTCCTCTTTTACTGGCAGAGGGTGATCTTCTGGTAAAGCGTGGGATGCCCATATATGGAAACTCTCAGAAATCTGATGGCACTCTCTATCAGAAAGAGCTTTTGTGAAGACAGACAAGGAAAACAAATGCAATTACTTAACTGTAAGTAAAAGAGGTGTAGTACTATGTCTTTGAGAATCTGGTTGATTCATGCCCCAGTAACAGGTCCCACACCTCGTATTTTAGCCAGGCTGTGCCCGGGAGGGTGGAGGGAGCCCCAGAAGCCCTGGAGCAGGAGGAGCAGCAGAGAAGAGACAGAGCCCCCGCCCTGTGCTGGGAGCTGCAGAAACTCCACACAAACAGACCCACAGGCAGGAAAGGGCAATATTCCAAGGGAGACTGGAAGGGAATTAGAGGAAGACAGAAGGCGGAGGAAGCTTTTGAGATGGGCCTCCAGGAACAAGTAACATTTCACCTGGTGAGGCAGGTAGGGAAACGCCTTGGAGGGGCAGCCCGAGCGAAGGCCTGGAGGCTGGGAGGGAATCAGAGTCCCCCCAGCTGGGAGTCCTCCAAGCCCCTGGTCCAGGCCCTGTGGAGTCAGGAGGGTGAGGAAGACAGGAGTAGGATCATCGGGAGGGCCTGGTGATGGGCTAAGGACTTTGAATTTGAAACTGCCTTTACCCCTCCTGTCTCTGCCCATAGAGTATGAGCTGTACCACGTGGAAGAAGAGGTTTGGTAGAATCTCTGTCTGCCCACGTGGAGGGAATGTCTCTGTGTCTGGCCATGCAGTTGGGCAGGGACAGGCTTCTCTAGGGTCCTCCCCTCTCCCACTGGCAGCCTTTCCAGGAAGTGACCAATCAGAGGCTAACAGAGGAGGACACTCAGATATTAATCCAGCAGAAGGGAGATCCATCCAGCATCCACACCCAGCTGAGGCCCCAGACAAGGGTCAGGACCAGGACAAGAATGGCAGGGAAGGATGGAAGGATGAGGTGGACGGTCCAAATGCATTTTCAAGTGTTTGGCATCATCCAGGATCAGCCCTTTCTGCCCACACCCTCCTCCTCTCTCTGCCTTGGCTCTTGGTCCTTGTGTTTCCCAATTTCAATTGGCTGCCCTGGCTCCTGGGGTCCTACAGCTTCGAGGCAGAGAAGGAGGCAGGGGACAAGCCAGCTCTCCTCTCCCACATGCCTGGAGACGGGCCTGTCTGTGTTAATTCTCTCCCATCCACACAGTCGGTGCCCACCGCCTCCGTCACCAGGCATACTCCCTGGTAATCAAGCTGATGGTTACTATTCTTGAGGGGAATCCTGGGCATTGCAGAGGGAAGGTGATAGAAAGATTCTAGGATCAGGGCTCAGGTTAGGGGGTTTGGGGGATAGTCTAAGGAAGTTGGGCCACTCTAGACTGGGTGCTGTACAGAATGGCAGGAGCAGTTTTACCAGTGATTATCTCAGTAACTCTATCTACTGAGAGGGGAGACCAGAGCAAGGAAAAAGTTGCAATTGGTTAAAAAAAAAAAAAAAAAAAGCAGTCATAATTTTCAGCCAAGGGAGGAAGTGTGAACACTCTGGGTTCCTGTCACCACCATCCTTGCTTTCTATGTATTATTATTATCAGAAAAGTGAGAAGAAGCCTGGTATGGGGTCTTGAGCCCAGAGAATGGGGTGGGATTCAGTTCTCCAGGAAGAAGGTTTCTGACCTTGGGCAAATCACAGAACATCTATGCTTCAGCTTCCTTAGCTGTAAAAGGGGATACAGTAGTACACACCTCCTGGTTATCAGAACAATATGGATTATAATTTATAAAGTCTTAGAGTAACTACCAGTGCAGAGCAAAATATGAAATACAAGCCACTCTCACGAGTAGCTGTTACTGTAACTATAAGGACCTTTACTATCACTTCAGTCAGGTCTCAGCAAGAATACTTAAATAAGTACTCTTTTGCCTTCTTAAAATACTGCCTAAGTGTAATTGACATGCTTCCTTTCTCATCTCCCAACAGAAGATAGTCACAACCGGAACCAAAAGAAATTCTCTCTATATAAAGATCTGCTATTTAAAAAAATAACAGAGAACTGGCAAGACAAAGGATGGACACCATCGCATATGATATGTGTGAATGTAAATTTGTACAGTTTCTTTGCATAACAAAGTAGCTTAAGTGTGAAAAAATGTTAGGTGTTGATACCCTTGGATCCAGTCATTCTACTTCTAGAAATAGCTTAATGAAAGAATCTTAAATGGAGGCAAAGTTTTATGCAAGAAGAGTGTTCTTTGCACTACTATTTACATAAAGAATTAAAAACAGCCTGAAGTCCAACAATCAGGAGTGGACAGCAAAGATGACACCATTCGGGTCCTCAGCTGACCAGGGCAGGGCTGCAGGGATTGGAGTGGGGCTGGTGGGACTCCAGAAAAAAGGTTTGTGGGATAAAGGCTATTGCAGAAGCGAGGAAGATGTGGGCCGTGGGAGCTACAGCACCAGGAATGTTATCAAGGCAGAGACTCGAGCACAGGGTGCATGACATCATTTTGCAATAAAAAGAGTCATTTTCCGACTAACATACATCCACAAATTGACATTTTGTACATTAAAGCAAGTAGAGCATAGTCATCACAAACCTGGACTTTGGATCAGAAAGACTTGGGTTCAAGGCCGGGCTCCAGCAGAAATGGGAAAACTTGGACTGACCTAAGTTTACGTGAGTTTCAGAGGCCTGCACATCATAGACAGTGGATCAATATCACCTATAACCAATTAGTAACACAAGCGTTCCCAACGTCATGTAATTTCCAGAGGATTCCCTTCCTACCTGTTCTTCTGTCTCTGGTTTTATTGCTCCTAAAACTTCGCAGATGGCTGTCCCCTGTCTGATTGTCCTCTCTTGTACCCCAACAGGAGAGCAGAACTCTGACTGGGGAGGACGGTGGGAGGATGAGTAACTTTCCTTAACAAGTGATCTGCAGAGCTCAGGGGACAGAGAACAATGCTGGGTTAAGGCCCAGGTGGCACTGGTGGCTGTCCAGGGGAAACCACCCAAGACCTCGCCCCTCACGTCTCCCTCAGCCACTGCTCACATGCAATCAAGCCCACAATCTCTTTTCTCTTCCCCAAGGGTGAAACGACACCTTCTTCCAGCCTGACGCAGACGGGTTAGCTGAAGGGAGATCTCTGAGACCCTGCTGCTGCCACCATGAGCTCAGAAGATCCCAGGGACTGCTCAGGTAGTCAGCCACCTCATCTCTGGCAGGTTCCTACTTGTGACCCAGAATTGAGGGTGGTGGCTCCAGGCCAAATCAACCTGCCCAGTAATCAAGAACCAAGAAAGGCGTGGATAAGCATCCCCCAGAGAGGCAATGGGGAGTCCCCTAACACTTGGTGGTCTGTCCCCACAGCCTCTTTCCTGGTCCTCTCCTCAGGGAGCCACAGACTAGATGCTAACTTCCTCCCCCTGCCTCCTGACCCCCTGCTAATGACTCAGAAGTGAGGCAGGGCAGCCCATGATGGGGGGTGGGCACAGCAGAGCAAGTCCCCAAGGCCAGTGGGACAGGGCGAGGAGGTCCCCTGGAGCTTCTCCTGCCCTCTCCCTTGGTCCAAGCCTCCTTCTGCTCCCAGACCCTGGGGTGTCAACACAGAGGCTGTTTCCTCCACCCTTGCCCTGCTGCCCACCCAGCTGCTCTGTGTGGTCAGCGGACTCTAAACTGAACCCCAATCTGGCCTTTGCTGCCTACCACACCTGTGTGACCTGGAGCACCTTACCTGTCCTAACCTGTAAAATGCGAAGAATATTTCCCTATGTTGTGATGAGGACCAAATATAATGTGTGTCTGTGGCCTGGGCCAGGGCCTGCCACATAGTAGGTCCTGCCTAGTGCCGTGCTGTCCCCTCTACCTGGAATGTGTTAGTTCCAAGTAGAAACCTCTCCCCTTCTCTAGAATCCCCTCTCTCCTGTGCTGTGCTAGGGCACCTGCCCAGTGCTGCCATATATAAACACCTGATTACCAGGTGACTGCCTCAGGCAGGTACTAGTTCTATTGTTCTCAAATGCCCATGCAGACCCCCAGGTGCTCAGTTGTTTCCTCCACCCACACCACCTTAATCAGTCAACACACAGATCTAGTGCTGTGGGTTTCCTCCACGTGAGCCCTGTTCATTTCTCCCTTAGTGATGCATGAGAAAAAGAAAACCTAAGAGCACTTCATTTCAAGGAAGAGAAAGAGAGAGGAAGAGATCTGACATCTCTTCATTTAATATGGACACTGATATTACTGAATTAAGGCCCACACTTAAGGCCTCATTTCACCTAATTACTGCCTAAAGCTCCCAATCTTCTAATACAGTCATTGCAGAGTGGGTGGGTCTGGGCGTTAACTTATGAATTGGGGCTGGTGCATACAGTCCACCTGAGACCCCAGATAAATCCATCAACAGCATGCCAGATGAATGCTGCTCTGAAAGGTGAACTTTAACCACTATACTCGATACCGTTTACATCACACCATAGTTTATTCGAATCTTCAATTTTTATTTTCCTGTCTAGAGAGCCAAAGCTTCTATAAGGATGTCTTTGAGTATGTCCAGAAGAGTGTGAGTTTGGAAGAACTGCAATTCCTGCTCACTGAAGATGAACCCTGGAAGAATTTTGTGACCGAGGCTGATTTGTCCAGGTAACCGTGCAGATACACCAGGAATGTCACCAACATGCCCCCAGGAAGATTCTCCCAGGCTAGTTATCTCCAGGCAGGATCTGAGGATGTTCCTCCTCAAGATCCTATGTGGAATGTTTCCTTCGTGTTATTTGTTGGCATTGAATGATGTTGGGTTGAGAAGAGATGAAACCTGCAAGAAAGGGATGGTTATATGACCTTGGAAGAGTTACTGAACTACTCTCTGCTTCATCATCTGTTCAGTTTTATTGTGAGGACTCTGAGATCATGCACGCAAGTGCTTTTCATGATTGCTGATACAGAGTAGGTGCTCAGTAAATGTTAATTTTAAAATAAGCTTGTTGGGAAGAATCAGGGACCTTCTTCCTGGAGACAAGAACCAAAGAGGACTTCCTTTGGGTCAAGTTGGAAAATCCTGACCCAAACATCATTTTGTGTTTCTGGGGATTCTGACTAGAATTCTTTCATTCCCCATCTTAGGAATTATACCAACACTGCAGGTTCCTGCTGGCCAATAAGGCAGAGAGGCCAGAGGGGAACTGATTGGACCTGGTAGGATCCTGGAACTAGCCCTGTCCAACTCTGAGTCTCACATTTGCTATGGGTTAAGTGTCCAGTGGGAATAGCAATTCAATCTTATGGATTGTAGTGATGGTCTCAGAGTGAACTGCAGAGTCAGAGGTGGGAACGAGGGTCAGACCTAGGGGTCAGGTGGAGCAGAGGGTCCAGGTGGGAGGACTAGTAGGCAGGCCTGGGCAGCAGGGCCAGGACTAGAGTGAGGAGAGTAGGCCCCAAGGACACAGAACTGAAGGGGTGTGACTCTAACAGAGGTCCTGGGATTGGGAAGGGACATCTCTTCCCTCCTGATGGGATCCCGTCAAGCTGTGCACAGGGCCCTGGATGACCCTGTCCTCCCTACCCTGCCTGGGACCTGGAATCTCCCTCCATCTGGGACCCTCTTCTAGTCTACGTGGAGCCACCCTGACAGTGGGAAGGCCGTGTGGCTCAGGGAGCCCTCCAGGGTCATAGTAAGTGGCTGCGATTGTGTGTCATTTGAGGGATTCTGAGGAGCCTCATGCATCCCCACCAAAGAGGAAAACACTTCCTCCACCAGCTGTGCAAGCACCGGTCTCTTCAGTCTCAGCCGTTCAGATGGGTGTTTCCTCAAGTCTCTTGAATCTTTAGACGTTCCATAAAGTTCCACACAGCCTTGGGCCACAGGCTCATGAAGCTGTCACAAATTAACACGTGACCCCTGAGAGGTCAGGGGCCCTGGGTGCTGGGTCAGGAGTCATTGAGGTGGGCTGGAGGGCCCACAAGGAACATGGCTCACAGCACATCTCCTGCTTCCCAGTCAATATGGGCAGTGGACAGACCCAGTGTCCTTCTGCTGAGAAGGCCAAGGGTATCAGGCTTGGGTGAGAGCAGATGCAAGCAAAATGATCGTTAAGGGTCCTTCTAGCTGAGTTTTGATTTTAAAAAAATAAAATTCTAGGCGCACAGTTAGCCAATCTGAAAAGTGTGAGGGCACAGTCCCAGGACTGTCCTTACATTTCCCTCAAGGGAAAATTTGGGGGATCCCACAACCACCCTCAGGTTCTAGAACTCCCTAGAAGGATGCACAGACTCACTTAAAGCTTCAGGATCTCAGTTATGATTTATTACAGGGAAGGGGGCAGTTTCCCATCAGCCACAGGGCAGATCTGGGCAGGTTTCACACATGAAGCTTCCATTGTCCCCAGGATGCATTACTGTCCTAGGTCCAGTGTGGCAGGACACATGGAGCACTGCCTGCCAGAGATGCTCACCCTATTTAACAACAAGTTACCCTGACCTGTCATCTCCAGCCCCTTCCAGAGGTCAGACCAATGCCCTAGAGCCCAGCTCCTCCAGAGGTCAGAACTGATACCACGTGACCCAGAGGCCCATCACATGTCAACTTACCAGACAGTCCAGTGGCCAAAGTCCCAGGCAAACGAGGACATTCTTATCAGCCAGAATATTCTTGGTGCCTAGCGACCACATCCTAGTAGCCAAGAGTAAAGAACAAGTGGACTCTTCACTATACACTAAGGTCCTTGAATGAAGGGTTTTCTGCTCTAATCCCAATTCTCTTTGTTTATCTGTGAAGGTCCCAATTTACACACAGTCTGGAAGTGATGGTATTGGTCTGCCTTTGAGGTGTCTTTATCAAATATCTGTCTTAAGTTAAAGGTCTCCTAAGATGACCTTTGCTTATTTATTCCATGACTGAATAAGTACATGGAGCACTAGCAATATCCAAATGAGGGTTTAAGGTTGGAAATATTTTTACATTAGTATAATTCTTGTGATTTACAATAAAATCTCTATGGTTTATGCAGGATAGAGCTTGTTGAGCCTGTTTCATAGACAAGCAAACTGTCTTTCTAAGGCTTTAATGTTCTGTTACAGGGAAGAGGCAGATGTACTCTATGAATATCTGATCAAGCTGCTAACAGACTTGGCCGAGGAGGACAAAGACAGTCTCCAAAAATGCCAGCAGGAAAAGGAGAGGTTTTTGAAGGAGTTTCCTCAGGTAAAACAGGAGTTGAAGGAGAACATAAAAAAACTCCATGAGCTCGCAGACAATGTTGACAAGGTGCACAGGGACTGCACCATCTCCAATGTGGTAGCTTCCTCCACCGGCATTGCGTCTGGTGCCCTGAGCATCCTTGGCGTGGTTCTGGCACCCTTTACAGCAGGCCTCAGTCTGGGACTCTCAGCCACTGGAATAGGGCTGGGAGCAGCATCTGCTGTAACAGGTATTTCCACCATGGTGGTGGAAAAGGTAAACCTGTCATCAGCAGAATCCCAGGCCAGTCTCCTTGACAGAGCCAAAATAACATCCTATAAAAGGCATCTCATCAAAGTTAAAGAATTTGGGAAGCATATTCGTGCCATCAGGGTGGCCAGAGGCTACCCTCGATTAGTAGCCACTGCTCAGCGCTACATAACCACTGGCCGAGTCTCTGTCCAAAGTGCCCGGCAGGTGAGAAGTCATTTCCAAGGCACAGCTCTGTCAGTGACTAGAGGAGCCCGTATCTGGAGAGGAATTGTGTCAGGTTTATTCATGGGGCTGGACGTATACTGCCTGGTGAAAGATGCACAGGAATTGCAGCAGGGGGCAAAGACAGCATCGGCTGAGAAGATGAGGCAGAAAGCCCAGGAGCTGGAGACGAAGTTGGAGAAGCTCACCTGTATCTATGAAGTCTGCAATAGGGCCCGACTGGGCCACCCCTAGAGCAATGCAGGAACCAGGGACGTGTGCAGGATCAAGGGGAGAAAGCACTTATTTTGGACTTAAGAAAACACTGAGGGAAGAATAAGGGAGAGAAAGGGAGACTAGCAATGAGAGGCCAGGATACAGGAGCTTTGAAAATGGAAGAAAGCCAAAGATTTAGGACTGTAGAGATCCAGCACAAGTAGCAGGGGCTCCTCTATCACCCTCCCCAGGGCCTGATATTCCAGCAAGAAGGGTTTCCCCTGGTGATGGTCTCTAACTCTACTTCTCCAGCATCAACTCACATTTGAACTCAGCAGGCAGTGACTTGTTTGTTTCCATGTTTTATTAAAGTATAGTTGATTTACAATATTGTATTAGCTTCAGGTGTATAGCAAAGTGATTCCATTATACATGTATCTATGTACATATTTATCCTTTTGAAATTTTTTATAAGTTCTTCAGCTCAGTTCAATTAGTCCTTCAGTCATGTCCGACTCTTTGCAACCCCATGAACTGCAGCACGCCAGGCCTCCCTGTCCATCACCAACTCAAGGAGTTTACCCAAACTCATGTCCATTGAGCTGGTGATGTCATCCAACCAGCTCATCCTCTGTTGTTCCTTCTCCTTCCACCTTCAATCTTTCCCACCATCAGGGTCTTTTCAAATGAGTCAGCTCTTCGCATCAGGTGGCCAAAGTATTGGAGTTTCTGCTTCAGCATCAGCCCTTCCAATGAATATTCAGGACTAATTTCCTTTAGGATGGACTGGTTGGATCTCCTTGCTGTCCAAGGGACTCTCAAGAGTCTTCTCCAACACCACAGTTCAGAAGCATCACTTCTTCAGTGCTCAGCCTTCTTTATGGTCCAACTCTCACATCCAAACTTGACTACTGGAAAAATCATAGCTTTGAATACAGGGAACTTTGTCGGCAAAGTGATGTCTCTGCTTTTTAATACGTTGTCTAGGTTGGTCATAACTTTTCTTCCAAGAAGCAAATGTCTTTTAATTTTATGCCTGCAGTCACCATCTACAGTGATTTTGGAGCCCAAGAAAATGAAGTCTATCACTGCTTCCATTTTATCCCCATCAAGGAGGGTTGCATGATGCCAAATTCTCTCCCCATTCATGGAAGATGGAGAGATGTGGACAGCAGAGTGGGACCCAGAGTCTCTGTGAAGGAAGAGTTCAGGCAGCTTTCCCCCTGAGGTGGGGCTGTTCCAGAAGGGAGTTGACACTTGATGCCAGTTGCAGAGGGACCCCATTGGCCCCGCCAGACTCAGCTCCCTGTGGCCCCTAGGGACTTGGGCCTCTGAGCTCTCTTCTTCGGACAAGCGGTAATTGATGTTTATGACTCATCTCAAGCTAACAGGGAACATTTACGGAAGGAAAGTACATTTTTAGACTACTGGAAGGTTGAAGGATTTCTCTTCCTCTAAGGAAATGGCATAGTCCAGAAAACAGAACGACCTGCCAGTTTCCCCACAGGGGGCCAGTCTGAACCTTAGTTTTCCCAGGTGCCATTAGGAGAGTAAATGCTTCCATCGCAGGGCTGTGGTAGCTTGCACGATGTTGAGTGTGAAAGTGTTTTACAGACTGTAAAGCGTTCAGGTGCTGCTATGTTTTCCCACAAAGGTTCAGCTTTAACAAATATTGTTTCAATATTTGAAAATTGTCAAATTTACCATTTTACCCACTTTTATGTGTACAGTTCAGTGGTATTAAGGAAACTCACGTGACTGTACAACCAGCATCACCATCCATCCACAGAATGTTTTACATCAAAAATAAAACTCTGTTGCAATTATATACGAATACCTCATTCTCCCTCCTCTGCACCTCTGGCAAGCGCCAGTGTACCTCTGATCTTTATGAATTTGCCTCCTCTCAGGACCTCATGTGATTGGAATCATACAATATTTGTCCTTTGTGATGGGATTTTTTTTCTTTCTTTTTTACTTCCTGTGGTAAAATACACACAACCTAAAATTGACCACTTAACCATTTTTAAGTGTACAGGTGAGTGGTATCGAACACATTCATCTATTGTGCAGCCATCACCACCATGCGTCTCCACATTCTTTCTTCCTGAAACCTGAGACTCTGCTGGACTGTAACTCCTCTCCCCCTCCCACAGGCCCTGACGACCACCACCCTGCTTTCTGTCTTTATCGATTTGCCTACTCTGCAAACCTAATAATAACAGGAAATACAATAAGTTTTTGGTAACTGTTTTATTTCACTGAACACAATGTCTTCAAGGTGCATCTAGTCCATAGCATGAGTCTGAATTTTCTTCCTTTTAAAATAATTTTTTAAAAAAGAACTTTCTTCTTCTTTTAAGTGAGTAATAGTCTGTGGTATGTATAGACAGGATTTTTCTTATATTATTTTCCTTTCTTCCACACTGTGGCTATTGTGACGAGAGCAGCCTGCAGTGAGTGGCCGAGACCAGTTCCCCTGAGGTCACCTGTGCTGTCAGCCTGGAGGGGATCCCCTGTGCTCTGCCCCCTGGTGCCCATCTCCATCAGCAACTCTGATGACTCTAAAGCCCTCAGGTCACATGCTCAGTCTGAAGCTCCCTACTCACTCCCACTGATCCTATACAAAGGGATGAGGACAGGCAGGTGGGTCACTGTAGCCATCCTGGGGTACTTCTCTTGTGATGTTGGGGTCAAGTGGAGCCCAATTTTATCGTCACTGAATCTTTAGGATCTCCAAATGGGGTGATCTCAGCTCATGTCCCTGGTTTTAAGTCTTGCTGAATCCTCACCTTGATTTGAGTCTGCAGCTCCCATGGTGGCTCTCCCAAGAGCTTGTGTTTATTGAGTCCATGATGTCTGGCATCTATTAGGCATTCTCAGCAGAGAACCTTCATGACAACTGGACACAGTTCCTCTGGAGTAGCTGAGTTCTGCATCTCAGGGTGGTTTTGCTTAACTTCCAGATAAACTCATGCTAGTGGAAGAGAGAAGAATCAGTAGGAGGGAGTTTACTGGGAAAAAAATCATTTAAAGGGGAAAAAAAGGAACTTTAAACAAGGAGTGGGATTTACAATAGGCAGTGACAAACTTGGTTTGAATCTTGGTTCCTCCCCTGAGTTGCTGGAAGAAAGCCCCCTCCTCACCCCTGCCAGCAGCTACCTTACTGCAAAAATCAGGTCAGATTCCTGATCTGCATTCCAGGGTAATTGTCAGACCAAACTGTAGAGAGTAGTCCTCATGGAGTAACACCCATCACTCTTCTGTCCCTCCCTCTGGAAGGCGAAGGTGACCATGATGACTGGGGCCATTTTCTGGGATGAAGCAGCCCTGACGGAAGGGCAGGTGGGCCTCCATGGGGTTCCAGCCCCACTGCTGCCCCTTGTGGTGGGGGCAAAAAAGAAAAGTCCACCAGGACTCTCAGGCCTAGGACCTTTTCTTCTGTTTCTTTATCTGAAAAATGGAGCCGACACTTCCTAGAGCTGATGTGAGAGTACAACAGGAAAGATATGGACAGAGCCTGCACAGAGGGTGGCTAATGCTCAGCCCTCCATACACTGTGGCTCTTTGCTCAGGAACCAAACGGAAAATCAGACTGTTTTCTGTTGTTGACTTTTGAGTTGCCAGATCACCAGCCTTCCTGTAAAGGTCCTCCATTTCGACAAAAGAAACTGTGCAACTAGAAATAATCCAGGGTAGAAAATAACAGCAGGCTCTCAGCCCTTCCCACAGACTTGGCCTCCATCCAAATGACCTTGACCGCCAAGGCTGGGCCTCCTCAGGCGAGTTGCTAGGACCTGAAGGCACTAGTTCTGTGCCTGTCAGCAGGGCCAAGTCTAGAAGGACTTGATCAAAAGGAGTTGGGTGGGGCGTGGACAGAGAGGCTGAGGGGTGGCCTTAGGCCCCTCTCCCAGGTGCCAAGGGAGCAGAGCAGGGACAGGGGACTCTGCAGGGGAGGTCCTGGAGGGCTTCTCAGAGGAGGTGATGCCAGACTTTGGCTTTACAGAGTGAGTATGATTTCTCTGGGTTCGATGCAGCAGGTGTCCCTGGCAGAAGGACCTGCATGAACAAACCCTAGAAGCCACGTGGATGTGACCCTCGGCAGCAGCAATATGACCAGTGTGTGGTGAGGAGTTGGTGTGTTCTGGAACTGTGCCACATGCTGGTGGCATAAGGTGAATAAAGCAGGCAGGCTGGTGAGTGGGTTGCGGAGGGGGCGGGGAGGGGAGGGCCGAGGGTTAGAAAGTCGGCCATGGGGTGGGGGAGTGTTTGGCCAAGGGACTCACGGTGTGTTGGTGGCAGGTCTCCTTCAAGGAGCCGAGGCAGGGTGGGCTGTGTCAGAAGGATGTGAAATGTCAGGGCTGGGGTTGTTTCTCTAAGGGGGCAGCAGGAGGCGGGGAATAGGTCTGGGCGGGGCCTGGTGGGCAGGGTGTTGGTAACTTGAGCCACTCAGAAGTGAGGGTTTCACTTTCCCTTTTGGTTCTCCGAATATATCTGGGACCAGAAAGTGTTCGTGGTTTATTGCAGAGACACAAAAGGCGGCTGCAGCTGCAGAGCTGAGAACAGCTGGATCTTGTTCACACTCAGTCAGAGGCAGACTCCTGGGTAAGTAGAGGAGGTAGGACCCCCGCCCATCTCCCCATCCTCAGGACGACTGTCTGAGAAAACCTTGATTGTCACTAGTTGACAAAAGAAAGGAAATGGAAGCTCAGAGAGGTGAGACCATGGCCCGAAGGACAGAGCCTGGATGTGGAAGCAGATGTTTCTGATGGCTTCCTCCCACCCCCGGGACCCCTGAACAGTGAAGAGGGAGGTAGACGCCTGCTCAGGTGGTCTCAGCTTGGGATGTGGACCCCTGAGACATGAGCAGCGACCCCAGAAGGAAGGTTTATGTTGTGGGTGCTCAGTCCTTTGGGAAATTTCAAGAAAGCTGAGGGGATGGAGCAGTACAGGGAGCTGGAGTCTTTCCTCCTTGTGGCCTGGCCGCCTTGAGTCTGCCCCTGGGTGCTGTGCAGGGGCTGATGGGGGCAAAAGGTTTCTTCTGAGATACAAGGCATCAGCTTTCATCACCCACCCTGTCCTGAGTGCCTGCTCAGTGCCAGGTCCTGGGGAAAAACGAAGGCCTGAGAGGAAGGACAGGAGACCAAGTGGGGAGACGCAGGCCCTGCTGTGCAACACCCACATGATGACACAGGGTTTATGATCTTAAGACAAGAAGCCAAACTGTAGATATATCAGTATAACAAGAGGGGCATGATACTAGACCTATGTGTTTATAAAGGTAGAGACAAACCTAGAAATTTATGGGTTATTAAAATCACATTCCACTCCCCTCCCTCACATACCTATGTCAGAAGTTCTGGACTTGGCCCCACTCTGTCCACGGAGAACTGTGTGACCCTGGGCAAGTTGCCTCCCTGGGATTTGTTCGTTCACATCTCTTATCCATTTGTGAAAAACGGCATTCAGTCTTTTCATGTGGATTTTAGGCTCTCTCTGTGTTGGGAATGTTTCATCTTTGTCTACTATAAATATTGCAGTGTCTTCCGGTCTCTCATTGTTTTCTGACTTGGTTTGTGGCATCCTTTTGAAATATTTAGTTTTCAAGAGGTCAAATAAATCAGACCTTCCTTATGGCTCCGGAAATTGTGTCTTGATGAGAATGGTTTCCCCAACTCAAAATTAATTTTAACACTTTTTCTAGTATGTTTCTAGTTCTTTTTCTTCTCCATTTTCGTTTAGATCCTTTGGAATTGATTGATTGATTGATTAGAATCTTTTTGTTTCTTCCTCTTTCTCTTCATCCCCCCTTCCTTTTTTTCCTTCTTGTCCTTCTCCTCATTCAAGCAGGACATGTTTAAGTGGTACTTTTCTCAGTCAAAGAGTAGCACACCCATTTCTGTGCTTTCAAAATTACCTCCATTGCAGTCAGGAAATGACTCCACGCTTTTCCCCTCAAAGTCCCAGGCAGAAGTTTGGGAGCAGAGAGCAAGAGGCTAGAGGAAGCTGGGCCCCACACCCAGATCAGACCTGGACTGGACATCCTGTGGGAGGGGAGGTTTAGGAATGTCCTGCTCAAGTCTTCAGGTCTCAGGATAGGATATGAGGTTTTAGGTAAGCCTCATGTTTTTCCACAGTTCTCTCTTCCTCTTTCTCCTCATAAAAATATCAGGGTTGGAGTAAAGAGACACGAAGAAATAGGTGTTTCCTGCTACCTGAGAGTACAGTGTTCATACAAAAGCTTTCTTAAACCAAGATGGTGGAGACCATAGACCATGTAGGTCTCAAATCTTCTTTTACTGGCAGAGGGTGATCTTCTGGAAAAGCGTGGGATGCCCATAAATGGAAACGCTCAGATATCTGATGGCACTATCAGAAAGAGCTTTTACGAAGACAGACAGGAAAATAAATGGAACTACTAACTGTAGGTAAAAGAGGTGTAGTGCTATGTCTTTGAGAATCTGGTTGATTCATGCCCCAGTAACAGGTCCCACACCTCATGTTTTAGCCAGGCTGTGCCCAGGAGGGTGAAGGGAGCCCCAGAAGCCCTGGAGCAGGAGGAGCAGCAGAGAAGAGACAGAGCCCCCGCCCTGTGCTGGGAGCTGCAGAAACTCCACACAAACAGACCCACAGGCAGGACAGGGCAAGATTCCAAGGGAGACTGGAAGGGAATTAGAGGAAGACAGCAGGTGGAGGAAGCTTTTGAGATGGGCCTCCGGGGACAAGTAACATTTCACCTGGTGAGGCAGGTAGGGAAACGCCTTGGAGGGGCAGCCTGAGTGAAGGCCTGGAGGTTGGGTGGGAATCAGAGTCCAGGCAGCTGGGAGTCCTCCAGGCCGGTGGACCAGGCCCCATGGAGTCAGGAGGGTGTGAAAGACAGGAGTAGAAGCATCAGGAAGGCCTGGCGATGGGCTAAGGACTTTGAATCTGACACTGCCTTTACCCATCCTGTCCCTGCCCATAGAGTATGAGCTGTACCACGTGGAGGGAGAGGTTTGGTAGAATCTCTGTCTGCCCACATGGAGGGAATGTCTCTGTGTCTGGCCATGCAGTTGGGCAGGGACAGGCTTCTCTAGGGTTCTCCCCTCTCCCACTGGCAGCCTTTCCAGGAAGTGACCAATCAGAGGCTAACAGAGGAGGACACCCAGATAGTAATCCAGCAGAAGGGAGAACCGTCCAGCACCCCACCCAGCTAAGGCCCCAGACAAGGGTCAGGACCAGGACAAGAATGGCAGGGAAGGATGGAAGGATGAGGTGGAGGGTCCAAATGCATTTTTAAGTGTTTGGCATCATCCAGGATCAGCCCTTTCTGCCCGAGCCCACCTCTTCTCTCTGACTTGACTCTTCATCTTCATGTTTCATGATTGCAATTGGCTGCCCTGGCTCCTGGGGTCCTGCAGCTTCTAGGCAGAGAAGGAGGTAGGAGACCAGTGAGCTCTCCTCTCTTACCTGCTTGGAGGTGGGTCTGCCTGTGTGAATTCTCTCCCACCCACATGGTCAGTGCCTCCAGCCTCTGCCACTGGGCACACTCCCTAGTGAGCAACCTGATTGTCACTCTTCCTGAGGGACAACCCTGGGGATCGGAGAGAGAAGCTGTTAGGAAGAAAGATGCTAGGATGGGGCTTAGGTGAGGGGATTTGAGGGAAACTCTAAGGAAATGGGGCCACTCTAGATTGGATGCTGCAGAGAATTGGGGTCAGTTCTACCAGTGTGAGTCTCAGTAACTCCCTGTATGGAGACCAGAGCGAAGATGAAGGTGTGATTGGTAAGAAGGAGCAGTCCCGCTTTTCAGCCAGGGGAGGGGGCATGGTGTTGGTGGGGGCACAGTGATGGGTGTTTGCTGTCTCCTTCGCGACTGCTCTCAGGGTGACCCTGTGTGAGGCTGGAGTTCTGTGAGAGCCTTTACATCCAACGGGAGAAGAACAGCACCCTGTTGTGATACCAGGCCAGCCTCCAGATGTCAGGGCTTGTTCTTTCTTTCTCAATCCTGTATAAACATTCATGTAAATAAACAGAAAGGAATATACCTACAGACTTCAAGACTCATCTTCTTTTTAAACTTAGTTAACAATGAAATATTTCCCATTATACTTACTCTTCTTGGCAACATAGAAAGAAAAGAAAGATACCGACTCAGTCGTGTCCAACTCTTTGTGACCCCATGGACTGTAGCCCACCAGGCTCCTCTGTCCATTGGATTTCCCAGGCAAGAATACTGGAGTGGGTTGCCATTTCCTTCTCCAGGGGATCTTCCCAACCCCAGGACTGAACCCATGTCTCTTGAGTCTTGTGTCACCTGCATTTCCACTAGCACACTTTTTAACCCTTATGTCTCCCTTTTTGACCACACTTTATTTAAAGTCCTCTCAATGTAATATTGTTTTGAACTCATGGCTTTTCACAGACTTAGCTTGGCCCAATGAAACATCTTTATAGTAATCATTATCTTTTATTATTGTTATTTATGTAGGTGTCCCTTCTGCCCTCTTCTCTGATCACATCCAAGAGCATCCTTGCCTTTGCGGGAGCAGAGATGCCAGCCTGTGGGATTCACCTCCCCTGCAAGGGGTCTTCCTTCCTGTGAGTGGACGGAAGCCCATGGGTGCACATGTGGGTGGGCAAGATGCTGCTGGACAGTGAGTCTGTTTAGGGTTACTGTTCATTCTGATTATTCTGGTTAAACCCCAGTTACCATCCCTACTTAGAGAATTTAGAGGGCTTCCTTAATGGCTCAGAAGGTAAAGAATCTGCTCGCAATGCAGGAGACCTGGTTCCATCCCTGGGTTGGGAAGATCTCCTGGAGGAGGTAATGCCCCCCAGTATTCTCGCCTGGAGAATTTCCTCCAGAAGAGCTTGGAGGGCTACAGTCCCTGGGGTCGCAGAGTCAGACACGACTGAGTGACTAACACTTCCACTTTCACCTTCGCTTTCTTAGAGAACTTGGTTTCATCAAAACGAACATGTCTCCCTTACTGAAATCTGTCACAGCAGGAGTCACACTTATTTCTTGTTGGCATTAAATTCAACCGCTTCCGTCATCTTGAGGGTGGTGGCACTAGAAAACACCCCATTTTGTGGGTTACTGACTGCTATAAAGTGACTGCTGCTGTCTTAGAGTTAAAACAATCCAGTCCTAAGTGCATATGGTTAAAACAGATCAATTTGTACAGAGGGTTCTGCTCTTTCCTTCCCAAGGAAAAGCTTAGATAGTTAATCAATGTCTTTAAATGATATTACTACATTGGGAGGTGGAATGGTGTGAGAATGTGTGCTCAGGAGACAGGAACCTGGACTTGGAGTCTGGCTCTAGCACGAGCTGTGTGCTTCGAGTAAATTGCTTCACCTCTCTGAGCTTCAGTTTATTTTCTTACAGGATCATTGTGAGAACTAAAAGGAAGTGAATGCATACCATGCAATTGGGAAGGTGCCTGGTGCAAAGTGGGGAGTCATCAACCACAATAGCTAATCAATATTTAGGATTGCATTTGTCTTTTTCTCGACTTAAAAATTTGATATTATTTAATTACTTCTGACTGGGAAAAATAAGGATTTCATTTATTTTTTACTATTTCTTATACCTTGCCCCATCGTCTGTTTATATCATTATTTCACTAATTTGATATCCCCTATTAGGAAGCTTTGTACTTGTAAGCACCTTATTTACATCTCCATTTCTTATGCTTTCGACTGGACCCACCATTTCTTGATTCTTAGCTTTGTAAACTGAGATATTAATTCTCCTCCTCCCTTTAGTGCTTCAGATCCCAAATTCTACAAGTATATTTTAATTTTTATATTGATTAACAAGTACACTGATCACAGAGGAAGGCTTCTTTATCTCTCCTTGCTATTCTTTGGAACTCTGCATTCAAATGTAGAGTTCAAATATCTTTCCTTTTCTCCTTTGCCTTTTGCTTCTCTTCTTTTCACAGCTATTTGTAAGGCCTCCTCAGACAACCATTTTCCCTTTTTGCATTTCTTTTCCTTGGGGATGGTCTTGATCCCTATCTCCTGTACAATGTCACAAACCTCTGTCCATAGTTCATCAGGCAGTCTATCAGATCTAGACCCTTAAACCTATTTTTCACTTCCACTGTATAATCGTTAGGGGGTTGATTTAGGTCATACTTGAATGGTCTAGTGGTTTTCCCTACTTTCTTCAAATTTAAGTCTGAATTTGGCAATAAGGAGTTCATGATCTGAGCCATAGTCAGCTCACAGTCTTGTTTTTGCTGACTGTACAGAACTTCTCCTTTGGCTGCAAAGAATATAATCAATCTGATTTCTGTATTGACCAGCTGGTGATGTCCATGTGTAAAGTCTTCTCTTGTGTTGTTGGAAGAGGGTGTTTGCTAAAACCAGTGTGTTCTCTTGGCAAAACTTTGTTAGCCTTCACCCTGCTTCATTCTGTACTCCAAGGACAAATTTGCATGTTATTCCAGGTATTTCTTGACTTCCTACTTTTGCATTCCAGTCCCCTATAATGAAAAGGACATCTTTTTTAGGTGTTAGTTCTAGAAGGTCTTGTAGGTCTTCATAGAACCGACCACCTTCAGCTTCTTCAGCATTACTGGTCAGGACATAGACTTGGATACTGTGATAGTGAATGGTTTGCCTTGGAAATGAAGAGAGATCATTCTACTGTTTTTGAGATTGTATCCAAGTACTGCATTTCAGACTCTTGTTGACTATGATGACTACTCCATTTATTCTAAAGGATTCTTGCCCACAGTAGTAGATATAATGGTCATTTGAGTTAAATTCACCCATTCCAGTCCATTTTAGTTCACTGATTCATAAAATGTCGATATTGACTCTTGCCATCTCCTGTTTGACCACTTACAATTTGCCTTGATTCATAAACCTAACATTCCAGGTTCCTATGCAATATTGCTCTTTACAGCATCGGACTTTATTTGCATCAACAGTCACATTGACAACTGAGTGTTGTTGTTGCTTTGGCTCCACCTTTTCATTCTTTCTGGAGTTATTTCTCCACTGATCTCCAGTAGCATATTGGGCACCTACCAACCAGGGGAGTTCAACTTTCAGTGTCCTATATTTTGCCTTTTCATACTGGACTGGAAAAAGTTGTTTTCATTCCAATCTCAAAGAAAGGCAATACCAAAGAACATTCAAACTACCACACAATTGCAGTCATCTCTCCTGCTAGCAAAGTAATGCTCAAAATTCTCCAAACCAGGCTTCAACAGTACATGAACCATGAACTTCCAGATGTTCAAGCTGGATTTAGAAAAGGCAGAGGAACCAGAGATCAAATTGCCAACATCTGTTGGATCATTGAAAAAACAAGAGAGTTCCAGAAAAACATCTACTTCTGCTTTATTGACTATGCCAAAGATTTTGACTGTGTGGATCATAACAAACTGTGGAAAATTCTTCAAGAGATGGGAATACCAGAACACCTGACGTGCCTCCTGAGAAATCTGTATGCAGGTCAGGAAGAAACAGTTAGAACTGGACATGAAACAACAGACTGGTTCCAAATCCGGAAAGCAGTACTTTTTGGGATATACAAATATACAAAGGCTGTATATTGTTACCCTGCTTATTTAACTTCTATGCAGAGTACATCATGAGAAACCCTGGGCTGGAAGAAGCATAAGCTGGAATCAAGATTGCTGGGAAAATATCCATAACCTCATATATGCAGATGACACCAACCTTATGGCAGAAAGTGAAGAAGAACTAAAGAGCCTCTTGATGAAAGTGAAAAAGGAGAGTGAAAAAGTTGGCTTAAAGCTCAACATTCAGAAAACTAAGATCATGGCATCCGGTCCCATCACTTCATGGCAAATAGATGGGAACACAGTGGAAACTGCGGTTGACTTTATTTTTCTGGGCTCCAAAATCACTGCAGATGGTGATTGTAGTCATGAAATTAAAGACCCTAGCTCCTTGGAAGGAAAGTTGTGACCAACCTAGACAGCATATTAAAAAGCAGAGACATTACTTTGTCCACAAAGGTCCGTCTAGTCAAGACTCTGGTTTTTCCAGTGGTCATGTACGAATGTGACAGTTGGACCATAAGAAAGGCTGGGCATTGAAAAATTGATGCTTTTGAACTGTGGTGTTGTAGAAGACTCTTGAGAGTCTGTAGGACTGCAAGGAGATCCAAGCAATCCATCCTAAAGGAGATCAGTCCTGAATATTCATTGGAAGGACTGATGCTGAAAGTGAAACTCCAATACCTTGGCCACCTGATGTGAAGAGCTGACTCATTTGAAAAGACCCAGATGCTGGGAAAGATTGAAGGCAGGAGGAGAAGGGGACGACAGAGGATGAGTTGGTTGGACGGCATCACCGACTCAATGGATATGAGTTTGAGTAAATTCTGGAAGTTGGTGATGGACAGAGAGGCCTGGCATGCTGTGGTTCCTGCAGTCTCAAAGAGTCAGACATGACTGAGCGACTGAACTGAACTGAAGAACTTACAAAAAATTTAAAAGGGATAAATATGAACACAGATACACATATAATTGAAACACTTTGCTACACACCTGAAGCTAATACAATATTGTAAATCCACTATACTTTAATAAAACATGGGAACAAGCAACTCACTACCCACTGAGCTCAAAGGTGAGTTGATGCTGGAGAAGTAGGGTTAGAGACCCTCACCAGGGGAAACCCTACTTGCTGGAATATCAGACCCTGGGGAGGGCGATAGAGGAGCTCTGCTACTTGTGCTGGATTACTTTGGCTTTCTCCCATTTTCAAAGCTCCCCTATTCCTGGCTTCTCATTGCTAGTCTCCCTGTCTCTCCCTTATTCTGCCCTCAGTGTCTTCTTCAGTCCAAAATAAGTGCTTTCTCCCCTTGACCCTGCACATGTCCCTGGTCCCTGCACTGCTCTAGGGGTGGCCCAGTCGGGCCCTACTGCAGACTCTCATAGATCCAGGTGAGCTCCTCCAACTTCTTCTCCAGCTCCCGGGCTTTCTGCCTCATGTTCTCAGCCAATGCTGTCTTTGCCCCCTCCTGCACGTCCTGTGCGTCTTTCACCAGGGAGTACACGTCCAGCCCCATGAATAAACCTGACAGGACTCCTCTCCTGACACGGGCTGCTCTAGTCATTGCCAGAGCAGTGCCTCTGAAATGTCTTCTCACCTGCCGGGCACTTCGGAGAGAGATTCGCCCAGTGGTTATGTAGCGCTGAGCAGTGGCTACTAACTGAGGGTTGCCTCTGGCCACCCTGATGGCACGAATATGGCTCCCAAAGACTTTAACTTGGTAGAGATCATATACATAGGAAATTATTTTGGCTATGTCAAGGAGACTGGCCTGGGATTCTGCTGATGACATGTGTACATTTTCCACCACCATGGTGGACAAACCTGTTACAGCAGCTGCTGCTCCCAGCCCTATTCCAGCGGCTGAGAGTCCCAGACTGAGGCCTGCTGTAAAGGGTGCCAGAACCAGCCCAAGGATGCTCAGGGTGCCAGACGCAATGCCGGTGGAGGAAGCTACCACATTGGAGATGGTGCAGTCGCTGTGCACCTTGTCAACATTGTCTGCAAGCTCATGGAGCTTTCTTATGCTCTCCTTCAGCTCTTCTTTTACCTGAGGAAACTCCTTCAAAAACCTCTCCTTTTCCTGCTGGTATTTTTGGAGCCTGTCTTGGTCCTCCCCGGCCAAGTCTGTTTGCAGCTTGATCAGACATTCATAGAGTACATCTGCCTCTTCCCTGTAACAATGAACATTAAGGCCTTAGAAAGACACTTTGCTTGTCTAAGAAACAGGCTCAACAAACTCTATCCTGCATAAACCGCAGAGATTTTATTGTAAATCACAAGAATTTTACTAATGTAAAATTTTTTCCAACCTTAAACACTCATTTGTATATTGTTAGTGCTCCATGTACTTATTCAAACATGGAATAAATAAGCAAAGGCCATCTTCAGATACCTATAACTTAAGAGAGATATTTGATAAAGACACCTCAAAGCAGACCAATACCATCACTTCCAGACTGTGTGTAAAATGGGAACTTCACTGATAAACAAAGAGAATTGGGATTAGAGCAGAAAACCCTTCATTCAAGGACCTTAGTGTATAGTGAGGAGTTTACTTGTTCTTTGCTCGTGGCTGCTAGGATGTGGTCCCTAGGCCCCAAGAATATTCTGGCTCATAAGAATGTCCTCATCTGCCTGGGACTTTGGCCACTGGAGAGTCTGACAAGTTGACATGTGGCGGGCCTCTGGGTCACGTGGTATCAGTTCTGACCTCTGGAGGAGCTGGGCTCTAGGGCAATAGTCTGAGCTCTGGGAGGGGCTGGAGATGACAGGTCAGGGTAATTTGTTGTTAAATAGGGTGAGCACCCTGGCGGGCAGTGCTCCATGTGTCCTGCCACACTGGATCCAGGACAGTAATGCATCCTGGGGACAATGTATGCTTCATGTGTGAAACCTGCCCAGACTCTGCCCTGTGGCTGATGGGAAACTGCATCCTTCCCTGTAATAAACCATAACTGGGATCCTGAAGCTTTAATGAGTCTGTGCATCCTTCTATGGAGTTCTAGAATCTGAGGGTGGTTGTGGGATCCCCCAAATTTGCCCTTGATGGGAAATTAAGGACAGTCCTGGGACTGTGCCCTCACACTTTTCAGATTGGCTAACTGTGCATCTAGAATTTTATTTATTTATTTTTTAATCAAAACTCAGCTAGAACCCTTAACGATCATTTTGCCTGGCATCTGCTCTCACCCAAGCCTGATACCCTTGGCCTTCTCAGCAGAAAGACACTGGGTCTGTCCACTGCACATATTGACTGGGAAGCAGGAGATTTGCTGTGAGCTCTGTTCCCCGTGGCCCCTCCAGCCCACCTCACTGACTCCTGACCCAGGACCCAGCACCGCTGACCTCTCAGGGGTCACATGTTAATTTGTGACAGCTTCATGTGCCTGCACCCCAAGGCAGTGTGAAACATTATGAAACCTCTAAAGATTCAGGAGACTTGAGGAAATGCCCATCTGAATGGCTAAGTCTGAAGAGACTGGCACTTGCACAGCTGGTGGAGGAAGTGTTTTCATCTTTGGTGGGGATGCGTGAGGCTCCTCAGAATCGCTCAAATGACACACAATCGCAGCCACTTACTATGACCCTGGAGGGCTCTCTGAGCCACATGGCCTTCCCACTGTTAGGGCGGCTCCACGTAGACTAGAAGAGGGTCCCAGATGGAGGGAGAAGCCAGGTCCCAAGCAGGGTGTGGAGGACATGGTCACCCAGGGCCCTCTAGCCCATCTTGAGGGGATCCCATCAGGAAGGGAAGAAATATCCTCTCTCCCACTCCCAGGACCTCTGTTAGAGTCACAGGCCGTTCAGTTCTGTGTCCTCAGGGCCCACTTTCCTCACTCTAATCCTGGCCTGCTGCCCAAGCCTGCCTACTAGTCCTCCAACCTGGACCCTCTGCTCCACCCTGACCCTTAGGTCTGACCCTGATCCAGGCCTCCCTGGGCCTTTCGATGAGATGATTGCACTTGGTTCCCCACCTCTGACTCTGCAGTTCACTCTGAGGCCATCACTACAGTCCATCAGTTTAAATTGGTATTCCCACTGGAGACATAACACATAACAAATCTGAGACTCAAAGTCTTAAACCCACAGGCCCAGAGTTGGGCAGGGCTAGATTCAGGATCCCACCAGGTCCAACCAGTTCCCCTCCAGCCTCTCTGCCTTATTGGCCAGCAGGAACCTGCAGTGTTTGTATAATTCCTAAAATGGGGAATGAAAGAGTTCTGATCGGAATCCCCAGGAACACAAAATGATGTTCGGGTCAGAATTTTCTGACTTGACCTAAAGGATGTCCTTCTTGTTTATCATCTCCAGGAAGAAGGTCCCTGAGTCTTCCCAACAAGCTTATTTTAAAATTAACATTGACTGAGCACCTACTCTGTGTCAGCAATCATGAAAAGCACTTGTGTGCATGATCTCAGTGTCCTCACAATAAAACTGAACAGAGGATGAAGCAGAGAGTAGTTAAGTAACTTGTCCAAGGTCATATAACCTGCCCTTCCTTGCAGGTTTCGTCTCCTCTCAACCCAATGTCATTTAATGCTAACAAATAACACAGAGGAAACATTCCACATAGGATCTTGAGGAGAAACATCCTCGCCCTCAACCATAGGATCTGCCTGGAGGAAACTAGCCTGGGATAATCTTCCTGGGGGCATGTAGGTGACATTCCTGGGGTACCTGCATGGTTACCTGGACAAGTCAGCCTCGGTCACAAAATTCTCCCAGGGTTTGTCTTCAGTGAGCAGGAATTGCAGTTGTTCCCATCTCACACTCCCCTGGAAATACTCAAGGACATCCTCAAAAAAGCTTTGGCTCTCTAGACAGAAAAATAAAAATTGAAGATTAGAATAAACTATGGTGTGATGCACTTCATGGGAAATAGATGGGGAAACAGTGGAAACAGTGTCAGACTTTATTTTTCTGGGCTCCAAAATCACTGCAGATGGTGACTGCAGCCATGAAATTAAAAGACACTTAGTTCTTGGAAGGAAAGTTATGACCAACCTAGATAGCATATTTAAAAGCAGAGACATTACTTTGCCCACAAAGTATCGTCTAGTCAAGGCTATGGTTTTTCCTGTGGTCATGTATGGATGTGAGAGTTGGACTGTGAAGAAGGCTGAGCGCCGAAGAATTGATGCTTTTAAACTGTGGTGTTGGAGAAGACTCTTGAGAGTCCCTTGGACTGCAAGGAGATCCAACCAGTCCATTCTGAAGGAGATCAGCCCTGGGATTTCTTTGGAAGAAATGATGCTAAAGCTGAAACTCCAGTACTTTGGCCACCTCATGGGAAGAGTTGACGCATTGGAAAAGACTCTGATGCTGGGAGGGATTGAGGGCAAGAGGAGAAGGGGATGACAGAGGATGAGATGGCTGGATGGCATCACTGACTCAATGGATGTGAGTCTGAGTGAACTCCAGGAGTTGGTGATGGACAGGGAGGCCTGGCGTGCTGCGATTCATGGGGTCGCAAAGAGTTGGACACGACTGAGGGACTGATCTGATCTGGTCTGATAAGTGGCTAAAGTTCACCTTTCTGAGCAGCGTTCATCTGGCATGCTGTTGACTGTGTGCACCAGCCCCAATTCATAAGTTAACGCCCAGACCCACCCACTCTGCAATGACTGTATTAGAAGATAGGGGGCTTTAAGGCAGTAATTAGGTGAAATGAGGCCTTAAGTGTGCGGCCTTAATTCAGTAATATCAGTGTCCATATTAAATGAAGAGATGTCAGATCTCTTCCTCTCTCTCTCTCTTCCCTGAAATTAAGTGCTCTTAGGTTTTCTTTTTCTCATGCCTCACTAAGGGAGAAACAAACAGGGCTCACATGGAGTGAACCCACAGCACTAGATCTGTGTGGTGACTGATTAGGGTGGTGTGGGTGGAGGAAATAACTGAGCACCTGGTTGTCTGCATGGGTGTTTGAGAACAAGAGAACTAGTACCGGCCTGAGGCAGCCACCTGGTAATCAGGTGTTTATATATGGGAGCACTGGGCAGGTGCCCTAGCACAGCACAGGAGAGAGGGGATTCTAGAGAAGGGGAGAGGTTTCTACTTGGAATAACACATTCCAGGTAGAGGGGACAGCACAGCACTAGGCAGGACCTACTATGTGGCAGGCCCCGGCCCAGGCCACAGACACACATTATATTCAGTCCTCATCACAACATAGGGAAATATTCTCATTTTACAGGTTAGGTCAGGTAAGGTGCTCCAGATCTCAGAAGGTGTGGGAGCCAGCAAAGGCCAGATTGGGGTTCAGATTAGAGTCCACTGACCCTCACGGAGCAGCTGGGTGGGCAGCAGGGCAAGAGATGGAAGAAAGAGCCTCTGTGTTGACACCCCAGGTTCTGGGAGCAGAAGGAGGCTTAGACCAAGGGAGAGGGCAGGAGATGCTCCAGGGGACCTCCTCTCCCTGTCCTGCCTTCTCTGCTGTGCCCACACCCCTCCATGGGCTGCCCTGCCGCATTTCTGAGTCATTAGCTGGGGGTCAGGAGGCAGGGGGAGGAAGTTAGCATCTTATCTGTGGCTCCCTGAGGAGAGGACCAGGAAAGAGGCTGTGGGGACAGACCGCCAAGTGTTAGAGGACTCCCCATTGCCTCTCTGAGGGATGCTAATACACGCCTTTCTTGGTTCTTGGTTGCTCGGCAGGTTATTTTGGCCTGGAGACACCACCCTCAATTCTGGGTCACAAGTAGGAATCTGCCAGAGACGAGGTGGCTGACTACCTGAGCAGTCCCTGGGATCTTCTGAGCTCATGGTGGCATCAGCAGGGTCTCAGAAATCTCCCTTCAGCTAACCCGTCTGTGTCAGGCTGGAAGGAGGTGTCGTTTCACCCTTGGGGAAGAGAAAACAGATTGTGGGCTTGATCGCGGGTGAGCAGTGCCTGAGGGGGCAGCGAGGGGTGAGGTCCTGGGTGGTTTCCCCTGGGACAGCCATCAGTGCCACCATGGATTTAACTCAGCATGGTTCTCTGTCCCCTGGGCTCTGCAGATCACTTGTTAAGGAAAGTTACTCGTCCTCCCCAGTCAGAGTTCTGCTCTCCTGTTGGGGTACAAGAGAGTATAATCAGACAGGAGACAGCCATCTGCGAAGTTATAGGAACAATAAAACCAGAGACAGAAGAACAGATAGGAAGGGAATCCTCTGGAAATTACATGAGGTTGGGAATGCTTGTGTTAATAATTGGTTATAGGTGATATTGATCCACTGTCTATGACGTGCAGGCTCCTGAAACTCACGTAAACTTAGGTCAGTCCAAGTTTTCACATTTCTGCTGGAGCCCAGCCTTGAACCCAAGTCTTTCTGATCCAAATTCCAGGTGTGATGACTATGCTCTACTTGCTTTAATGTACAAAAATGTCTCTTTGTGGATGCATGTTAATTGGAAAATGACTCTCTTTATTGCAAATGATGTCATGCACCCTGTGCTTGAGTCTCTGCCTTGATAACATTCCCGCTGCTGTAGCTCCCACAGCCCACATCTTCCTCGCTTCTGCAATAGCCTTTATCCCACAAACCTTTTTTCTAGACTCCCACCAGCCCCACTCCAATTCCTGCAGCCCTGCCTTGGTCAGCTGAGGACCCGAATGGTGTCATCTTTGCTGTCCACTCCTGATTGTTGGACTTCAGGCTGTTTTTAATTCTTTATGTAAGTAATAGTGCAAAGAACACTCTTCTTGCATAAGACTTTGCCTCCATTTAAGATTCTTTCATTAAGCCATTTCTAGAAGTAGAATGACTGGATCCAAGGGTATCAACACCTAACATTTTTTCACACTTAAGCTACTTTGTTATGCAAAGAAACTGTACAAATTTCCATTCACACATCTCATATGCGATGGTGTCCATCCTTTGTCTTGCCAGTTCGCTGTTATTTTTTTAAATAGCAGATCTTTATATAGAGAACTTCTTTTGGTTCCGGTTGTGACTATCTTGTGTTGGGAGATGAGAAAATAAGCGTGTTAATTATACTAAGGCAGTATTTTAAGAAGGCAAAAGAATACTTATTTAAGTATTCTTGCTGAGACCTGACTGAAATGATAGTAAAGGTCCTTATAGTTACAGTAACAGCTACTCCTGAGAGTGGCTTGTATTTCTGATTTTGCTCTGCACTGGTAGTTACTCTAAGACTTTATAAATTATAATCCATATTGTTCTGATAACCAGGAGGTGTGTACCACTGTATCCCCATTTACAGCTAAGGAAGCTGAAGCATAGATGTTCTGTGATTTGCCCAAGGTCAGAAACCTTCTTCATGGAGAACTGGATCCCACCCACTTTCTGGGCTCAAGATTCCATACCCGGCTTATTTTCACTTTGCTGCTAACAATAATAAGAATTAAAAAGCAGGGGTGGTGGTGACAGGAACCCAAAGTCTTCACACTCCCTGCCTTGGCTGAAAATCATGACTGCTTTTTATTTACCAATTGCACCTTTATCCTTGCTCTGGTCTCCCCTCTCAGTAGATAGAGTTACTGAGACAATCATTGGTAAAACTGCCCCTGCCATTCTCTACAGCATCCAGTCTAGAGTGGCCCAACTTCCTTAGAGTTTCCCCCAAACCCCCTAACCTGAGCCCTGATCCTAGAATCTTTCTATCACCTTCCCTCTGCAATGCCCAGGGTTCCCCTCAAGAATAGTAACCATCAGCTTGATTACCAGGGAGTATGCCTGGTGATGGAGGCTGTGGGCACTGACTGTGTGGATGGGAGAGAATTTACACAGACAGGCCCGTCTCCAGGCACATGGGAGAGGAGAGCTGGCTGGTCCCCTGCCTCCTTCTCTGCCTCGAAGCTGTAGGACCCCAGGAGCCAGGGCAGCCAATTGAAATTGGGAAACACAAGGACCAAGAGCCAAGGCAGAGAGAGGAGGAGAGCTTGGGCAGGAAGGGCTGATCCTGGATGATGCCAAACACTTGAAAATGCATTTGGACCGTCCACCTCATCCTTCCATCCTTCCCTGCCATTCTTGTCCTGGTCTTGACCCTTGTCTGGGGCCTCAGCTGGGTGTGGATGCTGGACAGTGCTTCCACTGCTGGATTAGTATCCAGGGCATCCTCCTCTGTTAGCCTCTCATTGGTCACTGCCCGAAAATCCTATCAGTGGGAGCAAGGAGAACCCTGAAAAGACTCCCCACCTAACTATATGGCCAGATGCAGAGGCTTCCCCTCCATGTGGGCAGAGGTTCTCACCAAACATCTCGCTCCATGTGGCTGCAAGTTATCCACCTTGGGCAGGGAAGGAGGGGTTAGGGCAGGATCAAGTGCAGAGTCCTTAGCCCATCGCCAGGCCCGCCTGAAGCTCCTACTCTTGTCTTCCTCACCCTCCTGACTCCACGGGCCTGGTCGAGGGACCTGGAGGACTCCCAGCTCCCTGGTTTCTGATCCCCACCCCCCCAGCCTCCAGGCCTTCTCTCAGGGTGCCCCTCCCCCTGCAAGGCCTTTCCCCACCTGCCTCACCAGGTGAAATGTTACCTGTAATTAGAGTTCCCACTCCAAAGCCTCCTCCCCCTGCTGTCTCCCCCGGTTCCTCTCCAGGCCCCTCTGGAACCTTGCACTTTCCTGGTTGCGGGTCTGTTTGTGTGGAGTTTCTGCAGCTCCCAGCACTGGGCAGGTGCCCTGTCTCTTCTCTGTTGCTCCTCCTGCTCCAGGGCCTCCAGGGCTCCCTCCCCCCACCCAGACACAGCATGGCTAAAATACAAGATGTGGAACCCATTAGTGGGACATGAAACCACCAACTTCTTGAAGACACAGCACCACACCTCTTTTACCTGCAGTTGGGTAATTCCATTTGTTTTCCTTATCTGTCTTGATAGAAGCTCTTTCTGACAGAGCAGTCAGATTTCTGAGTGTTTCCATTTATGGACGTCCCTTGCTTTCCAAAAGATCACCCTCTGCCAGTAAACTGTGAAGTGAGACCTATATCTTCTTCACACTAGGCCATCTTGGTTTAGGAAAGCTTTTGTAGGAAAGCTGTACTGTACTTTCAGGTGGCAGGACACACCTGTACTTCCTCATGTTTCCTTACTCCAGCCATGATATTTTTACACCAAGAGAAAGAGGAAGAGAGAATTGTGGAAAGACATGGGCTCCTGCTAAAATCTGAATAATGCCTTACTGCACTGGAGGCTCCTTTAAAGGCAGAAAAAAGCAGTGTATTCCTTTTTGATTGCAGTAGGTACCTGTTAAGTAAATCCTGCTTTAAGGAGATAAAGCAGCAGACATGCAGGAAGGAAGGTAGGGAGTCTGGGAGAGCAGGAGAGGAGGAGGAGAAAAAAGGAAAGAGGGAGAAGGTAGAAGGCAGAAGAAAAGGAGGAAGAAGAAGAAACAAAAAGCTCTAATCAATTAGTGAAACCTAAAGGGACCTAAAGGTAAACCAGAATGAAAAAAAACCTACAAACGTACTGGAAGAAACAAAAACATTATGCAAAACATACTGGAAAAATACTGCTAACTTGAGGAAAACTGTCTCACCAAGACACAAATCCCAGAAACCATTGGATCTCTTAAAAATTAGAAATTGCTAAGGACACCATAAACCAAATCAAAATGCAAGAGATCTGGAGACAATGTCTGCAATACTTAGAGAGGATAAAGGTGAATGTCCCCAACACACAGAGGAGCTACAAACCCATATGAGCAGACTGAAACCAGCTTTTAAAAATGGGTAAGAGAACTGAACAAACACTCCCTGGGGAGGTGGCTTGTCCAGGGTCACATAGCTCTCCATGGGCAGGGTAGAGGCCAAGTCCAGGCCTTCTGACACTGGTATGTAAGTAGGGAATGTGATTTTATTTTAACTGATCAAATTGTAAACTCTGTTTTTCTTTTTTTAGCTGCACTGCCCACTATGTGGGATCTTAATTCCCCAACCAGGGACTGAACCCACAACCCCTTCAGTGGAAGCTGGTAGTCTTAACCACTGGACCACCAAGGAAGTCCCAGGAATATGATTTTAATAACCCCAAAGTTCCTAAGTTTCTCTCTGCCTGTCTAAACACATAGATCTAACCCTACACCCCTCCTGTTACACTAACATGTCTACAGTTTGACTTTGTATCTTAATATTGCAAAACCAGGATCATAATGCAGACATTGCATAGTAAGCCCTTCTCACTTCCTCCATCTGGACCATCTTTCCCACACATGATCAACCATCATGGGCAGCCCTGAGCTGAGGGCCCAGAGAACACAGGAAGGCAATGCCCTGCATTTCCCCACTTGGTCTCCTGCCCCTCCCCTCTCAGGCCTCAGTTTCCCTCTAGGACCTGGCACTGAGCAGGCACTCAGAGATGCCTGCTGATGAACCTGGAATCCTTGTATCTCAAAAGGAACCCTTTCCCCCATCAACCTCAGCACAGCACTCTGGGGTCAGCCTCAAGGTGGCCAGACCATAGGAATAGAGGCTTTGATTCTCCTGTCCTCTACCCCATCTGCTTCCTCCAGATTTCCCAAAGGGCTGAGCACCCCAACACCCACCTTCCTTCTGGGGTCACCGCTCACATCTCAGGAGTCCACTTCCTGAGCTGAGCCCACCTGAGCAAGTGTCGCCCTCCCTCTACACCATTTAGGGGCCTCAGGGGTGGGAGGAAGCCCTCAGACACACCTGCCCCCACATCCAGGCTCTGCCCCTGCTTAACTTGCCCCTCTGGCCATGACCTCAACTCTCTGAGCTTCTGTTTCCTTCTGTCAACTAGTGACAATCATCCTTTTCTCAGGCAGTTGTCCTGAGGATGGGGAGATGGGCGGGGTCCTACTCCCCTGCTCACCCAGGAGTCTTCCTCTGGCCGAGTGTGAACAAGATCCAGTTGTTCTCAGCTCTGCAGATGCAGCCACCAGCTGTGCAATAAACCACACACACTCTCTGGGCCCAGATATACCTGGAGAAGCAAAAGGGAAAGTGAACGCCCTTACATCTGGGTTGCTCAGATAAACCCACAACCTGCCCACCGGGCCCCACCCTGAGCTAATCCCATCTTCCCTGTTGACTCCCTTAGATGAACAAACCCAGTCCTGTCCTGTGGAGTCCTTCATGGCTGAGTACATTGTGCCTTGGGCTCTGTGAAGGAGGATCCGCCACCAATAGACTGTGAGGGCCCTTGACAATAGTGCTCCGTCTACTCCATGGCCTTCTTCCTAGCCCCTCCACCCAATCCTTCCAACCTCACAAGCCAGCACTTGGCACAGTCCGAGAAGATACCAGCTGCTCACTGCATACTGGTCATACTCCTGCTGCTGAGGAGCACACTCATGTGGGTTCCAGGTGCTTCCTCCCTCAGATCCTTCTTCCAGAAACACCTGCTCCTACCACATGGCAAAGTTATGCTAATCTTTCAAAGCCCAATCCTGGCAACACTTTGCCCAAGAAATCCCCAGGAAGTCCCCTGCTCTGTTCCCATGGTACCTGGGAGAGGGCCCTAAGACCACCACTTAGCCATTCTGAGCATGTTACCTACAACCTTTATAGTCTCAGTTGAGTTCAGTTCAGTCACTCAGTCGTGTGTCCCACTCTTTGCAGTCCCATGGATTGCAGCACGCCAGGCTTCCCTGTCCAGCACCAACTCCTGGAGCTTGCTCAAACTCATGTCCATTGAGTTGGTGATGTCTAGGTCCCTGTAGTCTTGTCCGTGAAGGCAACAATGACACCAGTGACTTTGGTCCCAGCGGCCCAGGCTGGGTGATCAAGGCCATTTGGATGGATGCAGAGTTCACAGGAAGGGCTGAGAGCACACTGCTCTTTTCTACCTCAACTTATTTCCACTTGACAATAGGTCTGTTTTGGAGGACTTTATAGGAAGTCCAGAGTCTTAGTAACTCAGGAAAATCTACAAGAGAGGGCCAACCCTCTTTCCTCTGCCCATGATGACTCTTTTCTGGGGAACCTAAAAGGAAATAGGGTTGGTTCTCTCAAGAGAGCATCAGTTAAGGTGCTCACTTCCTCTCCCACTGTCATTAGCAACTGACTCAGAAGTGCAGGCAGGACAGGGAGGGGGACAGCAGGGGGAGTCCCCAAGGCCAGGAGGGGCAGGGGAGGTGGCCTCCCAGCATCCCAGAACTTCTCCTGACCTCTCCCTTGGTCTCAGCCTCCTCCTGCTCACAGGCCCTGGGGCATCACCACAGAGGCTGCTTCCTCCAGCTCTTGCTCTGCTGTCCACCCAGCTGCTCTGCGAGGGTCAGCGGACCCTGAACTAAACCCCTGGCCTTTGCCGCATCCCACCTATGTGACCTGGAGCTCCTTAACTGACTTCACCTGTAAAATGGAAATAACGTTTCCCTATGTGTTCATGGGGGTGAAATATCATGTGTGTCCATGTCCTGGGCCAGTGCCTGCCACACAGTAGGTCCTGCCCAGTGTGCTGCTGTCCCCTCTGCCTGGAATGTGTTAGTTTCAGGTGGAAACCTCTTTCTCCAGCATCGCCCCTCTCCCATGCTGTGTTAGGGCTTTTGCCCAGTGCTCCCATATATAAACACCTGCTTACCAGGTGTGACTGCCTCAGGCAGATACTGGTCCCATAGATCTCAAGCACCCCTGCAGACACCCAGAAGCTCCATTGTTTCCCCCACCCACCGCCCCCCCACCCTCCACATCAATCAATACAGAGTTAATTCTGTGGATTCCCTCCAGGCAAGTTCTAGTTTCCTTTCTCCCTAAGTGATGCAGGAAAAAGGGAAAAATTTAGAAGCCTTCCTGCTGAGGGGGTAGAGAGAGAGAGAAAGAAATCTGATGTCTCTTCTAATAAGGGCACCAATCTTATTGGATTAGGTCTCTGCGCTTATGGTCTCTTTTTACCTAATTACTGCCTTAAAGGCCCTATCTCCTAATACAGTCATTGCAGGGGGAAGGATGCCTCAGGATTTCAACTTATGAATTAGGGGCAGGGGAACGGTCTACCTGTAAGCCCAGGTGAATCCATTAACAGTACCCCAGATGACTTTTGCTCAGGAAGGTGAACTTGAGCCACTTTATGTGAGTTCTTGTTTGCTCAGTCACTCAGTCGTGTCCAAACTTTGCAACCTCGTGGACTGTAGCCTGCCAGGCTCCTCTCTCCATGGGATTCTCCAGTCAAGAACACTGCAGTGGGCTGCCAGTTCCTCCTCCAGGGGTACTCCTTACCCAGGGATGGAACCCGCGTCTCATGTGTCTCCTGAATTGCAGGCAGATTCTTTATTGCTGAGCTACTTTAAACTCAATACTGTTTATGTCCCACCATAATTTCTTGCAATCTTTTTTCCTTTTTTTCTGTGTAGAGAGCAAAAACTTTACTGACGTCGTCAGTGATCATTTCGCAGAGAGAGTAAACAGGGAAGAACTGCAGTTCCTGCTCACTGAAGACAATGCCTGGGAGAGTTTTGTGGCTGAGGCCAAATTGTCCAGGCAAACCACACATTGTGCCAGAAATTTTATCCAGATCCTCTTGGGAAGATCTCCCCAGGCTAGCTTTCTCCTGGCAGACACACCTCCTCCAGGCAGGATCCTAAGGTTGGGATCGAGGTTATTCCTTCTCAAGATCCCATCAGGAATGTTTCCTCCATGTCATTTGCTGGTAGTGAACAGCCTCAGGTTGAGAAAAGTTGAAACCCATTTGGAAGGGGTAGATTACGTGACCTTGGACAAGTTACTGAACTACTTTTGGCCTTAGTTTCTTCATCTGTTCAATTTTATTGTGGAGAAAACTGAGATCATGCATGCAAAGTGCTTCACATGATGGCTGACACAGAGTAGGTGCTCAATTAATGCTAATTTAAAAAACTTGTTGTGAAGAGATGGGATCAAAGTTCATTCCCTAGAGATAAGAACCAAGCCAGACTTCCTTTGCTACAGGTCAGAAAACCCTGACAGCAACATCACTTTGTGTTCCAAGACCTTTTAGAACTAACACCCCAAAAAGATGCCCTTTTCATGATAGGGGACTGGAATGCAAAAATAAGAAGTCAAGAAACACCTGGAGTAGCAGTCAAATTTGGCCTTGGAGTACAGAATGAAGCAGGGCAAAGGCTAACAGAGTTCTGCCAAGAGAACGCACCGGTCACAGCAAACACCCTCTTTCAACAACACAAGAGAAGATTCTACACATGGACATCACCAGATGGCCAACACCGAAATCAGATTGATTGTATTCCTTGCAGCAAAAGGTGGGGAAGCTCTATACACTCGGCAAAAACAAGACCGGGAGCTGACTGTGCCTCTGACCACGAACTCCTTATTGCCTAATTCAGACTTAAATTGAAGAAAGTAGGGAAAACCACTAGACCATTCAAGTATGACCTAAATCAAATCCCTTATGATTATACAGTGGAAGTGAGAAATAAATCAAGGGACTATATCTGATAGAGTGCCTGATGAACTATGGACTGAGGTTTGTGACATTGTACAGGAGGCAGGGATCAAGACTATCCCCAAGAAAAAGAAATGCAAAAGAGCACAACGACTGTCTGAGGAGGCCTTACAAATAGCTGTGAAAAGAAGAGAAGCACAAAGCAAAGGAAAAAGGAAAGATATACCTATTTGAACATAGAGTTCCAAAGAATAGCAAGGAGAGATAAGAAAGCCTTCCTCAGTGATCCATGCAAAGGAATAGAGGAAAATAATAAAATGGGAAAGACTAGAGATCTCTTCAAGAAAATTAGAGATACCAAGGGGACATTTCATGCAAAGATGAGCTCAATAAAGGACAGAAATGGTATGGACCTAACAGAAGCAGAAGATATTAAGAAGAGGTGGCAAGAATACACAGAAAAACTGTACCAAAAAGTACAACCCAGATAATCAAGATGGTGTGATCACTCACCTAGAGCCAGACATCCTGGAATGTGAAGTCAGGTGGGCCTTAGGAAGCATCACTACCAAGAAAGCTAGTGGAGGTGATAGAATTCCAGTTGAGCTATTTCAAATCATAAAAGATGGTGCTGCACTCAATATGCCAGCAAATTTGGAAAACTCAGCAGTGGCCACAGGACTGGAAAAGGTCAGTTTTCATTCCAATTCCAAAGAAAGGCAATGAAGGAAAGTTATGGCCAACCTAGAAAGCATATTCAAAAGCAGAGACGTTACTTTGCCAACAAAGGTCCGTCTGGTCAAGGCTATGGTTTTTCCAGTGGTCGTGTATGGATGTGAGAGTTGGACTGTAAAGAAAGCTGAGCACAGAAGAATTGATGCTTTTGAACTGTGGTGTTGGAGAAGACTCTTGAGAGTCCGTAGGACTGCAAGGAGATCCAACCAGTCCATCCTCAAGGAGGTAAGTCCTGGGTGTTCATTGGAAGGACTGATGCTGAAGCTGGAACTCTATACTTTGGCCACCTGATGCGAAGAGCTGACTCATTTGAAAAGACCCTGATGCTGGAAAAGATTGAGGGCAGGAGGACAAGAGGATGACATAGGATGAGATGTTTGGATGGCATCACTGACTCAATGGACATGAGTTTGGGTGGACTCCAGGAGCTGGTGATGGACAGGGGAGCCTGGCGTGCTGCAGTCCATGGGGTCACAAAGTCGGACACGACTGAGCGACTGAGCTGAATTGAACTGAACTGAATGTTAGTTAATTAGATGGCCTAGGAAGAGTTGGTGCATTTTGAAGTGTTACTTAAGTGGCACAGGACCCTATGGTCCTTGCCCCCCACTCCCCGTACCCCCACGCCACAATATATCCTCTGCTACCTTTTGCCTGTGGAAAACTTAATCAAAGAATAAATTTCATCAGAGAAGTGAGAAATGCTGAAACAAAGGAAAACAAAATAAGGAGATAGATAATGTAGTCATTAAGGATTTTCAAGGACCCTTAGTTCTTTCTGAAGGGCTATAGATAATATTCTAAGCCTTATCCTGTGAGCTGTCTTACAGATACTAAAACACCAGGTGGAGAAGTTAACTACATGATGACCAGGCCATACCCAGGACTTGAGCTGCCACAATTCCGAGAATTGACCACAAAGAAACGGGAACAAGTGCACCTTGGAACTGAAGGTTAACTGTACCTAAAACAACCAAGATGATGCAAGCCAGACCACTGATGACCAATTGAAGATGACTGTTAGAGATGACTGTGCTGTTTCTGCATGTAACCCCACCACCTCCTCCACTCTGTCTATAAATGCTCTCACCCGCTGCTTGTCCGGGGGATGTGGGGAGTCAGGACAGATGTCCACCACCCTCCCCTGAAGTTGCCAGCATCTGAAATAAAGCAAACTTTCCTTTCCACCAACTTGCCTGTTTACTGGCTTTTGAGTGGCGAGCAGAGGGACCCTCCCATACATACCTTTTGGTAACATTACCTGAGGTGGGATAAGGGTGAGGGTGGGGCTGGAACTGTCCACAATCCTAACATGGAATGATTCACTTCTATGATGAGCCTTTTTAAGAACCCATGTGGCCTGTCAGCCAGTCCCCACATTGTCTGAGTCGGTCTCTTGTAAACTCCATGCACAGAAGGTTCTGGGGCTCTGGGGGCACTTCCTCCAGATTTTGTTCTAATGTCACCACTTACCGCATAGTTGTGCAGCCATAGAGCTTGTGGCAGGGGGTCTGAGAGGAACTCCAGCGCCTGGAGCACCAACTGAGGGCAGCCTCTGGACATAGGTCAGGGGTCCTCACAGCCAGTCAACCCCACCAGATGATTTCCAGTGCACTCATTGGAGAACCACTGTCGTGGATCATTGGGTTCAGTTGTGTCGGCTGTAGCCTGGATACCAGAAGTTCCTTTTTAAACTAGAACTCTTAAATTGAGTGCTTTCAGTAATGCTTCTTTTTTCTCCCATGGTGAGGGAAGAATTGCCCACATTCTGGTCAAAATCTGGAGTTTCTGGTGACAATGGGTAGGTTTGCAGGTCAAGCTCATCTGTGGGGTACTGTGTCCCCCTCAATGCAGGCCCCCTGGCATTCTTGCCCTGCTGGATGAGGAGTGCTGGTTCCCCAAAGCCACGGGAAAGAGCTTCGAGGAGAACGTGGTGCAGGAGCAGGACACCCACCCCAAGTTCCAGAAGCCCAAGCAGCTGAAGGACAAAGCCGATTTCTGCATCATCCACTTCACTGGCAAAGTGAGGAGCGCACACAAAGGAAGGTGCGGCTGGACCTTCTTGGGAGACAGAGAAGATTCTAGGACCTTGAACCCTGAGGTGGGGGCAGGTGGGAGGTACTTACTCATCATCACATGTTCCATTTTGTTAGACGCTTGCAGCGGTCCTGTGAGGTGCTCTGGCTGTGTATTATTATTAGGTGCATTTTCCAGGTAAGGAAGTGAGATTTGTGCTAAAGGTGCTGGCCCTGGAGTTGGTATTGGGGCTCTATCTCTGTGTTATTTGGGGCCAGAGAATTCACCTCTCTGAGTCTTGGTTGCCTCACATGGAAAATGGAGGTGACCAGCACTGTGTCAGAGAACATGAATTAAATAGTCTTGGGAAGCCTAGCACTGCACTGTCAGTACTCTGCGACAGGGCCTCTCAGCCTCCACGTTGCCCTTCCTGAGGGGTGGAGGCCGGATCAGTCGTTACTGTCCAGGACTGTCCTGTGCATTGTAGGATGTTTAGCAGCAACCCTGACTCCTCCCCACCCAGGTCAGTAACGCAATCCCTACTTGAAACAACCAGTAAGGCCTCCAGACACCCCAAACATCTGCAAGGTATGGCCAGTAAGTGGCAGAGCTGCCATCACACCAGCTGGCGCACCTTCCCCAGTTGGCTTATTCCTGGGGCTTGGCCCTAACTGAGCAGGAGTGTCCTGAGTCTGCAGAGGTCCAAGCTTAGACTAAAGCTGGTCCTTCTCAGCATGTTGTGCTGTTTGTACAGAATGTCTCACAGTTGGTTACTCTCGGATATGTGATGAGCCAGGCTGTACTCAGTCTCCCCGTCGATGACAACTGGTGACAAGAGACTTATACTGACACAGTGCTGCTCCCAAGCCAGCTCTGGTCCTCGCCCACCATCCTCCACATGGCCCTGCACTGCTTGGCCTTGCGTGCTTGACTCCTCTGGCTCCTTAGGATGTTGAAGCCACTCATGACTTTAAAATGCCTGTTTAAAGAAACTCCATTCCTCTATTTATCTAAAGTAATGCCGCCTGAACCCCCATGTCCATTGCCACCGTGGTTAGAAATGCATGTGGGCAGAGATGTTTGCACGTAAGGTCCTTTCAGAGCCGAGGATTTTCTTTCCCTACAAGTCTGACTTGTTATCTGCCCTGTGCTGCTGAACCCCACCTGCCCACTTCCCTGCTTCCTTCCAGTCTCATTTCCCTGTACCAGGTGAGGCTGCCTACAGCAGTAGGCCCAACCCTAGCTCTAGGCCCTCCCTCGACTTTGGCCTTGTTCCAGGGTTCCTTGGTGGCAGGGGTAGCCTCTTGGAGAGGGCTAGCAGCCGGCTCTCCTCCTCTAGATGGAAGCCCTTGAGCTCGACAGCAACCTGTACCGCATCAGCGAGAGCAAGGTCTTCTTCTGGGCCGGCGTACTGGCCCACCTTGAGGAGGAGCAGGACCTGAAGATCACGGATGTCATAATCGGCTTCCAGGCCTGCTGCAGGAGCTACCTGGCCAGGAGGTAAGTCCCGGGATGCCCACCCACAGCTCAGGACCCCCAGCTGTCCTGTGGTGAAGGCACTGAGGAAGTGGGGCCTGGGCACCCTCATGCCGGCAGGTGTCCCACAGGGAGGTCCACGTGCTTTCCCTGCCCCTTGCTTCCTGGATTTCTGCCTGAGGTTTAAAGTGAGCAGGCAGGAAGGGTGACTGCGTGCGGGGAGCGAGCTCCATCCCTGGCAAAGGTCATGAGGAAGGAGGCTTGGCATACGCAAAGGCGGGATCAAGCCTCAGGAGTCTCCCTGGAAATTCTCGAGCAATCTACCCCAAAACCAAAGTCTGCCTACTTTCTGCTTTGTGCTTTCACCTACACCTCTGACTTTACGGGGGGCTGTCCCCCACTACCTCTCTCTGAAAAAAGAGTTAGCTTACAGCTCCAGTTAATAATTCCTGGGTGTGACAGTGTTTAACCTACAAACTCCTTTGGAAATCCTCTAGCCTGCCTGAATAGGTTTTTCCAGCCACATGTGATTGTTCAGAGCCTCCCAACTGTGAGAGACATGAGATGTTCTAAACTGTCTAAACATAGATTCTTTTGAGAAGTTAAAAGATTGATTAGAAATTGTATTGGTGAAGGGATTTTCACTTGTTGGGCCAATGTTTGCTGCTAAGTTTCCATATCCCTTACCTGCTGTGTCCCTGGCAGTGTATTGATTAATATAATTGGTGTAAGTAGTAGCTTTAATGTTTGTAACCTTGGACCCTTGAGTTAATTCTTTTTCTTGTTATAGCCCACCACACCTTTGCTCTGTAGGAATGCAACTTTATCTAATTCTTTTTGGAGGCTGACGCCTGACTTTAGAATAATCACCTTTAGAGAAAAATAAGTTTCTTAAAATGTTAACAGGCCTCCGGGCCAGAAGATGATGCAAATCACCTAAGCTTTTGCATATGCTAAGTTTGCAGGAAGAAAGCCTGGCTTGCTGCATGACTCTACCCCTTCCCCCATTATCCTCTATGCATAACTTAAGGTATAAAAACTACTTTGAAAAATAAAGTGCGGGCCTTGTTCATGGAAACTTGGTCTCACCATGTCGTTCTTTCTCTTACCTTCTGGCTGAATTATTCAGCCTCTTTTCTACACTGAATTTCCTCACTGAGCTATCCTTATTTCAGCCTCTTTTCTCCACTGAATTTCCTCACTGAGCTCTCCTCATTCTATTACTCTTTATATCCTTAATTAACGTTTAATTAAGCAATTGTTTCCTGATCTTCGCCTACGCCGTCTCTCCTTCGAATATCCTGGATCAGCCGGGGCTGGACCCCGGCAACTGCGCTCAGATTTTCCATCCAAGAAAACCCCTGCCTCCCACTGTTCCTCCCTGTACAGCCCCTTCTGTAGGGGTCACTCCCAGAGGATCCCAAGCTCCAGGGAGGAGGCATCCTTGAGTCCCGGCAGCTCCTGTGGGGTCAGGGGCGGACTTGTGCAGGTTAGTGGGCAGGGCAGCTGAACGTTTACCCCCTGACCCCTCTGAGTCTGTGCTCAGGGGTGTCTGTTCCAGCCTGAACTCTGAACTCTGTGGACAGAGCGTGAGTGTGTGGTGTTTGGACAAATGGACTTTTGCAAGACATAAACTGCTGACATTCTCCTGCCAAATAGAAGTCCCTGAGTTGCTGGAAGAAATTCCCTGCCTCTCCCTTCCCCGACTCCACTCCCCCCAACCCCTCTTCCTTGTCTGCAAAATCAAATTAAATTCATGGTTTTTATTATGGGTGATTGTAAGACCAAACAGTAGTGTGTGGTCCTCATAAATAATACTCATCACTCTTATGTCCCTCCCCTAAAAGCAGGGAAGAAGTGGCCGTGATGGCCCAGGGACATTTCCTGGGATGAAGCAGCCCTGATGGAAGGTCAAGCAGGCCTCCAGGAGGGGTCACGGTTCCAGGAAAACTGCAGCCCCTTCTGCTTGGGACAAAGCAGAAAAGTCCACTAGCAGTCCAGCTGCAGGACTGTCAGGCTGTGGGATCTTTGCTTCTCAGTTTCTTTATCTGTACAGTGGAGCTGACAGTTCCTAGAGATGATGTGAGAATTAAATAGGAAATGTGAGGATGGTGCCAGCACAGACCCTGGCACATGCTCAGTCCTCTCCCCACAATGAGTCTCTTCTCAGGAACTAAAAAGGGAAAGGGTTGGCTCTCTCTTGTAGACTTTTCTGAGTTGCCAGGTAGAATTGGGAAAAGGAGTCCAAAATGGTGGTGGCTAAAAGAGAAGGAAGGGAAAAGCCCGCGAAAATAGAACAAAGGAAGGTCCGAGGACCAGAGTGAAGACTTCAGGTAGAACAAACAGCACTCCTGGCTAAGCCCAATTTGCATAGGGCAGGCCCAGGGGAGGAAAAAACATATAAAAGGAGGAGCCAAAGTGCTTTCTCTCTCTCTCTCCTGCTTGTGTGTGCTCTTTCTCTCTCTCTCCCTCTCTCACTCTCTCTCTCTCTCTCTTCCCCTCCCCTGCGCTCTCCTCCACTTTCTTCTCTTTGAGTCTTTGGGTTGGCATGCCCTCACACTTCAAGGATAGATTCTCCTGCTATCTTCTAAATAAAATAGAGCTGTAACACTGATTTGCCTAAGAGCTATAACATGATTTGTCCAAGACCCAAGAGCCGTGACACACCAAGGGCTTTAACGTCCATCGCTCCAAATCTTTGTTGTGACGAGACAAAGAACCGAGGAACATACACTTGTGTGATACCAGGACACTAGCCTTCCTGTAAAAGTCCTCCATTTGGAGAGAAATATATCTGTTGTCAGGTGGAAATGAGCCAGGGGAGAAAAGAGCAGTGTGCTCTCAGCCCTTCCTGCAAACTTAGGCGTCCACCTAATGGCGGTGACCGCCAAGGCCAGCCCTCCTCCTGTGGCTCACTGGGACAAAAGGCACTTGTACCATACCTTTCATCAAGGCCAAGTCGAGAAGGATCTGATCACAAGTGTTGAGGGTAGAGGCATGGATAGAGTGGCTGAAGGGTGGCCTTAGGCCCCTCTCCCAGGTACTGTGGGAGCTGAGCAGGGGACAGTGGACTCTGAACCCACATGGACATGGCTCTCAGCAAGAATATGACCAGTATATGGTGAGCAGCTGCTATGTTCCAGGACTGTGCCACGTGCTGGTGGCATCAAGATGAATAAAGCAGGCAGGCTGGTGAGCGTGAGTGCATAGAAGGGTCGAGGGGACTGGAAGAAGCCCATGGGAAGGGGGAGGGATTGGAAAAGGGGCTCACAGTGTGTTGGTGGCAGGTCTTCCTTCGGAGAGCCCAGGGCAAGGTGTGCTGAGTCAATAAGAACCTGGCATGTCAGGCGTGGCTTGTTTAGCTAAGGGAGTCAACAGTCTGGGTTTAGCCCAGGGTGGGACCTGGTAGGCAGAGTGTTTATTTAATCTGAGCAATCCAGATGTGAGGGCGTTCACTTTCTCTTTTGCTTCTCCAAGTGTATCTGGACCGACACAACGTGTGTGGTTTATTGCAGAGATGCACAGCTGGTGGCTGCATCTGCAGAGCTCAGAACAACTGGATCTTGTTCACACTCAGCCAGAGAAGATTCCTGGGTAAGCAGGCGGGTAGGGCCCCCACCCCCCTCCCCATCCTCAGGATGAATGTCTGAGAAAAGATGATTGTGATTGGTTGACAGAAGAAGGAAATGGAAGCTCAGAGAGGTGAGGTCATGGCTGAGGCAGCAGGTTAAGCAGGAGCAGAGCCTGGTTGTGGAAGCAGATGTGTCTGACGGCTTCCTCCCACCACCTGGTCCCCTGAACAGTGCAGAGGGAGGGTGACACCTGGTCAGATTGGCTCAGCTCAGGATGTGGACTCCTGAGACGTGACCGGTGACCCCAGAAGGAAGGCGGTGTTGGGGGTGCTCAGTCCTTTGGGAAATTTAGAGAAAGCTGAGTGGGTAGAGGAGGGTAGTGGGATCAGACTCTCTCCTCCTGTGGCCTGGCCACCTTGAGGCTTCCCCCAGAGTGCTGTGCCGAGGCTGACAGGGACAAAGCATGGCCCTCATAGAGTGAGAGGGCTTACTGTACTTTGTCCACATGATGATGCTGGGTTTGCAACATTAAGATAAAAAAGCCAAACTGTAGACATGTCAGTATAACAAGAGGGGCATGACCTTAGATCTATGTGTTTAAACAAGCAGAGACAAACCTAGAAACTTTGGGGTTATTAAAAGCATATTCCTGGGACTTCCCTGGTGGCTTAGACAGCAAAGCGTCTGTCTACAATGTGGGAGACCCGGGTTAGATCCCTGGGTTGGGAAGATCCCCTGGAGAAGGAAATGGCAACCCACTCCAGTACTCTTGCCTGGAAAATCCCATGGACAGAGGATCTTGTTAGGCTACAGTCCGTGGGGTGGCAAAGAGTTGGACACAACTGAGCGACTTCACTTTCAAGCCACCACCAACCGGAAGAGTTCGGGAAAGGTCGAAAGGAGACACCGCGTGTTGGTCCACTTCCCAGAATCCCTCTCGCTAGCATCCATCTTGCCTGAGCGATGCGTGCGCCACCAGGAAAGATTCTGAACTACAGTGATTGGCCAAAGACCACCCAGAAACTAACCCCATCACCGTAAAACTGTGAGCCACGAGGCAGAGCTGTTCTCCTGGGTTCCCTTACCCTACTGCTCTCCACCCGGGTGCCCTTTCCCAATAAAATCTCTTGCTTTGTCAGCACATGTGTCTCCTCGGACAATTCATTTCTGAGTGTTAGACAAGAGCCCAGTTTTGGGTCCTGGAAGGGGTCCCCTTTCCTGCAACACTTCCATTGAATTGGTTGTGGGTTCAGTCCCTGGTTGGGAAACTAAGATCCCACATACTGGGATTCAAGGTTAAAAAATTAAGTAAAAGATTAAAATAGAATGTATATTTTGATCAGTTTAAATAAAGTAAAATCCCATTCCCCACTTACATACCCATGTCAGAAGGCCTGGTCTTGGCTTCCACTCTGCCCTCTTGCCCTCTGAGAGCTGTATGACCCTGGACAAATCACCTCCCTGGGAATTGTTTGTTACATCTCGTGCATGCGTGACTGCTTAGGAGTTTAGTCGTGACAGATTCTTTGTGACCCCATGGATTTTAGCCTGCCACACTCCTCTGTCCATGGATTTTTTCAGGAAAGAATACTGGATTGGGTTGCCATTTTCCTCCTCCAGGGGATCTTCCCAACCCAGGGATCCAATCCACATCTCTTGCAATGCAGGCCGATTCTTTACTGTCTGAGCCATCTGGGAAGCCCTTTCAGATCTCTTACGCATTTCTTAAAAGCTGGTTTCAGTCTTCACATGTGGGTTTGTAGTTTCTCTCTGTGTTAGAAATATTCACCTTTGTCTACTCAATATATTGCAAACCTTGTCTCCAGGTCGCTTATCTTATATTCTGATCTAGTTTATGGTATCCGTTGACATTTTTGATTTTTGAGGTCAAATGGTTTCTGGGATTTGTGTGTTGGTGAGAAAGTTTTCCTTAACAATATTTTTCCAGTTTGTTTCCTTTCTCCCAGTATGTTTTTTCTTTTTTCTTTTGGGTTTACATTTACATCCCTTCAGGTTTCATTGATTGATTGATTAGAAGCTTTTTGTTTCTTCTTCATCCTCTATTTCTTCCCTCTTTTATCTTCCCCTTCCTTCCTTTTTTTCCCTCCTACTCACCTGCTGTCCTGAACTCCCTCTCCCCCTGCCTATGTCCTTCTTCTTCTCCTTAAAGAGAACATGTTTAACAGGTACCTACTGCAGTCAAAAAGGAACACACTGTTCTTCTATGCCTTCAAAGGAGCCTACAGTGCAGTAAAGCATCTTTCAGATTTTAGCTGAAACCCATATCTTTCTTCTTATAGAAAACTATCATGACTAGAGTAAGGAGACATGAGGAAATGCAGGTGTTTCCTGCTACCTGAAAGTAGCGTTCCTAGGAAACTTTTCTTAAACCAGGATGGCATTGAGGAAAAAGGATACAGGCCTCACATCACACTTCATTGGCAGAGGGTGATGTTTTGGAAATTAGGGTGTTGTAGCTACACATTCCAGGAAACAAACTCACTCAGAAGGACAATTCAGATAGCGGAGTGCAGTTTATTACACTGGCGGGCCCAAGGCAAAGTCTCCTCTTTAGCCAAGGACCCCGACCAGCATTTGTGAAAATCTTTTATACCCCATATGTATGTGTCTGAACCCACCACTCCAAATTCCTTGAGACTTACATAAACCAAGGAAAATACAATCCCAATAACCCCATCATTCACGTGCTATGTGCTCATGTGCTCAAACAGGCAAACAATTAGCCAATAATCAATAAACCCGAGGTTACATTCCGATAGATACACAAAAATTTATGGCCTGTCTGGAGGAAGGGGTGATTCGTGTATGTTTTCTCTTAGGCGATGAGTAACCTAGATATGATCTTCAAGGTTCTCCTGTCTTGAGGGGGTCTTATCCTTCTGTTGTTGTTTTCATAGGCACTAAACACAGAGTTCAGAGTCCATTGGAAAGGTGGCTGAGCATGCTCAGCATGAACAGGCCTAAGATGGAGAACAGGCCTAAGATGGAGTCCAGGCCTTATGAATTCCTTCTTCAGGGGAATGCCTGTAAATGGAAATGCTCAGAAATCTGATAGCAGAGTCTGTCAGAAAGAGCTTTTCGTCCAGACAGACAAGGAAAGCAAATAGAATTACTGCACCATAGGGAAAACAAGGGTTGTGCTGTGTCTTCAAGAAGCTGGTTGTTTCATGTCCCAGTAACAGGTCCCACACCTCGTGTTTTAGCCAGACTGTGTTCAGGAGGTTGGAGGGTGCCCTGGAGGCTCTGGAGCAGGAGGAAGAGCAGAGAAGAGAAAGGGCCCCTGCCCAGTGCTGGGAGCTGAAGAAACTCAACACAAACAGAGTCACAATCAGGGAAGTGCAAGATTCCAGGGGAATCTTGCCTGGAGAGAAAGTGGGGGGAGGCAGTAGAGGAAGAAGGCTTCGGAGCTGGCCCTCCAAGGACAGGTAACATTTCACTGAAATCAGATTGATTATATTCTTTGCAGCTGAAGATGGAGAAGCTCTATACAGTCAGCAAAAACAAGACCTGGAGCTGACTGGGGCTCAGATCACGAGCTCCTTATTGCAAAATTCGGACTTAAGTTGAAAAGAGTAGGGAAAACCACTAGGCCATTCAGATATGACCTAAATCAAATCCCTTACTTACAATTATACAGTGAAAGTGACAAGTAGATTCAAGGGGTTAGATCTGATAGACGACTCTCTGAAGAGCTATGGATGGAGGTTCATAACATTGTACAGGAGGCAGTGATGAAAACCATCCCCAAGAAAAAGAAATGCAAAAAAGGGAACTAGTTGTCTGAGGAGAACTTACAAATAGCTGTGAAAAGAAGAGAAGCAAAAGACAAAGGAGAAAAGCAAAGATACACCCATCTGAGTGCAGAGTTCCAAAAAACAGAAAAGAGATATAAAGCTTTCTTAAACAAACCATGCAAAAAAAAAAAAAGAGGAGAACATAGACTGGGAAAGACTAGAGATTTCTGCAAGAAAATTAGAGATACCAAAGAGAATATTTCACGCAAAAATGGGCACAATAAAGGACAGAAGTGGTATGGTCCTAACAGCAGCAGAAGATATTAAGAAGAGGTTGCAAGAATACACAGAAGATAAAAAAATAATAAATTAATTAAATTAAATTAAAAAAAAAGAATACACAGAAGAACTATACAAAAAAGGTCTTAACCCAGATAACCACAATGGTTTGATCATTCACCTAGAGCTGGACATCCTGTAGTATGAAGTGAAGTGGGCCTTAGGAAGCATTACTACAAACAAGGTTAGTGGAGGTGATGGAATTCCAGCTGAGCTATTGAAAGGTTGTGGCTGTGACCCTTTAACGACACCCAGCTTCTTGGCCTCTGGAGGAGAGGATTTCGATCCAGGGCCAGAGATGAGACTTGATCACTTGAAGCTTTTGTGTAGCAAAGTTTTATTAACATGTAAAAGGGATAGAGAAAGCTTCTAACATAGACATCAGAAAGGGCAGAAAGAGTGACCCCTTGCTAGTTTTTAGCAGGGCATTGTGTACCTGATAGCAAGCTGCTATCAGATAAAAGAAATGCCTCAGACAGAGAGTGTTGCACCAGGCTCCTCTCCCACAACATACATTTTGAGATAGGATGGCACAAGGGGAGTCATCTCCAGCCATAAAACAATTGACATGCATCTTGAAGAAAGGCAGATTTCCAAGCAAATACATAGTCTCATTAATATAGCTTAAGAAAAATATTGCCATTAGTAAGACATACTGGTTTGCTGAGCCATTATCAGCTCAAAGTTTGAGAAAAGGTTAGTCTTAGGGGGAATCAATGTGAAGAAAAGCAGATTCCAAAGCAAATACATAGTTTGGTTAGCATAGCTTAAGGAACACATTTCCAAGAGAAAAACGCATTGGCTTGCTGAGCCATTAGTAGCCCAAGGTTAAGTTCTGACACTAAGTTCAGAACCAAGTGTCCTCATGGCAACACATGATTAGAGGAGCCTCCTTTAATTTTGTGTTAAAGAATAAAAAAAACATCTGCCACTTGCAGTTTATTTCTTCCTGCTGCTTGGGGACCCCTGGCCTTCCTACCTGATGTTAACCCTCTCACGAGTTCAAATCCTAAAAGATGCTGCTGCTAAGTGCTATACTCAATATGTCAACAAACCTGGAAAACTCAGCAGTAGCCACAGGACTGAAAAAGATCAGTTTCCATTCCAATCCCAAAGAAGAGCAATGTCAAAGAATGTTCAAACGACTACATAACTGTACTCATATCACATGCTAGCAAGGTAATGTTCAAACCCTTCAAGCTAGGCTTCAGCAGTACATGAGCCAAGAACTTTCAGATGTACAAGCTGGATTTATAAAAGGCGGAGAGGCACCAGAGATCAAATTACCAACATCTTTTAAGTCATAGAGAATTCCAGAATTCCAGTAAAACATCTACTTCTGCTTCATTGACTATGCTAAAGCCTTTGACTGTGTGGAACACAGCAATCTGTGGAAAATCTTTAGATTATTCAAAAATAATTATTCAATTATTCAAAATTATTATTACCTTACCTGCCTCCTGAGAAACCTGTATGCAAGTGAAGAAGCAGCAGTTAGAACCGGACGTGGAACAATGGACTGGTTCAAAATTGGAAAGCAGTACTTTAAGGCTGTATACTGTCACCCTGCTTCAGTTCAGTTCACTTCAGTCACTCAGTCATGTCCAACTCTTTGCGACCCCATGGACTGCAGCACACCAGGCCTCCCTGTCCATCGCCAACTCCCAGAGTTCACTCAAACTCATGTCACTGAGTCGGTGATGCCATCCAAACATCTCATCCTCTGTCGTTCCCTTTTCCTCCTGCCTTCAATCTTTCCCAGAATCAGGATCTTTTCCAATGAATCAGTTCTTTGCATCAGGTAATCAAAGTATTGGAGTTTCAGCTTCAGCATCAGTCCTTCCAATGAATAATCAGGATTGATTTGCTTTAGCATGGACTGGTTGGATCTCCTTTCAGTCCAACGAACTCTGAAGAGTCTTCTCCAACACCACAGTTCAAAAGAATCAGTTCTTCAGCGCTCAGCTTTCTTTATAGTCCAACTCTCACATCCATGCATGACTACTGGAAAAACCATATCTTTGCCTAGACGGACCTTTGTTGGCAAAGTAATGTCTCTGCTTTTTAATATGCTTTCTAGTTTGGTCATACTTTTCTTCCAAGGAGGAAGCATCTTTTAATTTCATGGCTGCAGTCACCATCTGCAGTGATTTTGGAGCCCAAGAAAATGAAATCTGTCACTGTTTCCACTGTTTCCCCATCTACTTGCCATGAAGTGATGGGACCAGATGCCATGATCTTAGTTTTCTGAAAGTTGAGTTTTAAGCCAACTTTTCCAGTCTCCTCTTTCACTTTCATCAAGAGATCTCTTTAGTTTTTATTTAACTGCTTATTTAACTTATAAGCAGAGTACACCATGGGAAATGCTAGGCTGGATAAAGCTCAGTTGGAATAAAGATTGCTGGGAGAAATATCAATAGCCTCAGATATGCAGATGACACCACCCTTATGGCAGAAAGTGAAGAGGAACTAAAAAACCTTTGATGAAAGTAAAAGAGGAGAGTGAAAAAGTTGGCTTAAATCTCAACATTCAGAAATCTAAGATCATGGCATCTGGTCCCATCACTTCATGGCAAATAGATGGGGAAACAGTGGAAACTGCGGTCGACTTTATTTTTCTGGGCTCCAAAATCACTGCAGATGGTGACTGCAGCCATGAAATTAAAAGACGCTTCCTCCTTGGAAGAAAAGTTATGACCAAACCAGACAGCATATTAAAAAGCAGAGTACTGCATTTCAGACTCTTGTGGACTATGATGGCTACTCATTTCTTCTAAAGGATTCTTGCCCACAGTAGTAGATATAATGGTCCTCTGAGTTAAATTCACCCATTCCAGTCCATTTTAGTTCGCTGATTCATAAAATATAGATATTCACTCTTGCCATCTCCTGTTTGACCACTTACAATGTGCCTTGATTCATAAACCCTACTTCCAGGTTCCTACTCAATATCGCTCTTTATAGCATCACACTTTATTTCCATCACCCGTCACATCCACAACTGGGTGGTGTTGTTGCTTTGGCTCCATCTCTTAATTCTTTCTGGAGTTATTTCTCCACTGATCTCCAGTAGCATATTGGGCACCTACCGACCTGGGGAGTTCATCTTTCAGTGTCCTATATTTTGCCTTTTCATACTGGACTGGAAAAGGTCGGTTTTCATTGCAATCTCGAAGAAAGGCAATGCAAAGGAACGTTCAAACTACCGCACAATTGCAGTCATCTCTCATGCTAGCAAAGCAACGCTCAAAATTCTCCAAGCCAGGCTTCAACAGTACATGAACCACGAACCTCCAGATGTTCAAGCTGGATTTAGAAAAGGCAGAGAAACCAGAGATCAAATTGCCAACATCTGTTGGATCATTGAAAAAGCAAGAGAGTTCCAGAAAAACATCTACTTCTGCTTTATTGACTATGCCAAAGATTTTGACTGTGTGGATCACAACAAACTGGAAAATTCTTCAAGAGATGGGAATACCAGACCACTTGACCTGCCTCCTGAAAATTCTGGTCAGGAAGAAACAGTTAGAACTTAACATGAAACAACAGACTGGTTCCAAATCCGGAAAGCTGTACTTTTCAGATATACAAATATACTAAGGCTGTATATTGTCACCCTGCTTATTTAACTTCTATGCAGAGTACATCATGAGAAATTCTGGGCTGAAGAAGCACAAGCTTGAATTAAGATTGCTGGGAGAAATATCCATAACCTCAGATATGCAGATGACACCACCCTTATGGCAGAAAGTGAAGAGGAACTAAAAAACCTTTGATGAAAGTAAAAGAGGAGAGTGAAAAAGTTGGCTTAAATCTCAACATTCAGAAAACTAAGATCATGGCATCTGGTCCCATCACTTCATGGCAAATAGATGGGGAAACAGTGGAAACTGCGGTCGACTTTATTTTTCTGGGCTCCAAAATCACTACAGATGGTGATTGCAGCCATGAAATTAAAAGACGCTTACTTCTTGGAAGGAAAGTTATGACCAACCTAGACAGCATATTAAAAAGCAGAGACATTACTTTGCCAACAAAGGTCCGTCTAGTCAAAGCTATGGTTTTTCCAGTAGTCATGCATGGATGTGAGAGTTGGACTGTAAAGAAAGTTGAGCACTGAAAAATTGATGCTTTTCAACTGTGATGTTGGAGAAGACTCTTGAGAGTCTGTAGGACTGCAAGGAGATCCAACCAGTCCATCCTAAAGGAGATCAGTCCTGGGTGTTCATTGGAAGGACTGATGTTGAAGTTGGAACTCCAATACTTTGGCCACCTGATGTGGAGAGCTGACTCATTTGAAAAGACCCTGATGCTGGGACAGATTGAGGGCAGGAGAAGAAGGGATGACGGAGGATGAGATGGTTGGATGGCACCACCAACTCAATGGACATGAGTTTAGAATTTAGATTTTTGTGTTATTTTAGTATGTTTTTAGAGCTAACTTGTACCTTATAGCTGCACATGATTTTTGGCATAGCTTTAGTTTTTCCTGATGTTTCTAATTGGCTTCATTTTCACCCCTTGTACTGTTTATCTTCAACATTTTTTCCATTTCTTTCCAACTGTGCCTCATGTGATACTGAGTCCCCTTTCCCCAAAGACTCTGGACTTTTTATCCCATTCTGGACTGGTTTCTCTCTAGTTCTGCTGCGTGCCCAGCTGGGATCCTTGGATTCCCTTTCCTCTGGGTTGATGTTCCTGATTCCTGCATCCCACGTCTAATCTCTCTCATGGGTATCCTTTACCTTCCTCCATAATTAAACAAGCACATAATCTATTTTTTTCCTGCAACTCATTCTCAAGTAGCTTTCTGAAAAGTCTGGTGAAGAGTGAAGGCTACTGTGAATATGGGATGGGCCATGATGTTGGTAAACTTGCTCCCTGCTCTCCCCTCTTCCTCCCTCTCATCTTGCTCCCTCTGGGGCTTTGCCCAGCAGACCGTTCTTCTCTCCTGTGAACGCTCCCTGTTTCTCTCCCTCCACTGCGCTCCTCTTCACTCAGCTATCACTTCTCCGTCCAGTGAGTCTTCAGACATTTGTTGAAGCCTCTGGTCTCCCGTTGCCCCCATGCTTGTTTTTATTAGCAGCAGAGGGAGGAGAGGCAGGCTATGGGTTCTTGAGCCCAGATTGTCGGGTGGAGCTGTTCCAGGGGCAAGACCTTGGGTGAGTCATGTAACATCTGTATTTCAGCTTCCTTATTTGTAAATGAGGATATAATGCTACACTCTCAAAGGCTAATAGAATAAAATACAAATTGTCATTTGTAAAGTTTTAGAGCAAATACCATTGCAAAGCAAAGACCGCAAACACAAATCACTCTTATCAGTAGCTGGTATTATAACTGTAAGTATCTCTACTGTCATTTCAGGCAGGTCTCAGGAGGAGTAGTTGACAAAGGCTCTTTTGCTTTCTTCAAACAGTAGTTAAATGTCATCAACATTTGCTTTCCTTCCTCATCTCCCATGGCAAGATAATCACAAGCAGAACCAAAATAGATTTTTTATATATAAAAATCTGAACTGCTCTTTTTTTTGAGGAACACTGAGAATGGGAAAGTCTGAAAGGATGGATGCCCTTATATATCATGAGTGTGAGCATAAATTGCTGCAATTTCTTTGCATAACAGTGTGTCTCTAGGTATGAATATTTTTTAGGTGCTGATGCCTTATGGTCTAGCCTAGATAGCTATATCCTAGATTCTATATCCTACATCCTAGATAGCTATCTAGCTATATCCCACTCTTAGATATAGCTTAAGGGAACAGTCTCAAACATAGTTTTATACAAGGAGAATGTTCTTTACACTATTATTTGCATAAGGAATTAGAAACAACCTAAAGTCCAGTAGTCAGGGGAGGACAGCAGAGGGACAGAGCACCATTGGGGTCCTCAGCCACTCAGGGCAGGGATACAGGAAGTGGGGTGGGGGCGATGGGACTCCAGGCCTTTGTGGGATAAAGGCTCTTGCAGAAGCAAGGAGGGCGTGGACTGTGGGAGCTGTATCACCAGCAACTTTATCAAGGCAGAGAATTAAGCACAGAGAGCAAGACATTATTTTGGAATGAAAGCACTCATTTAACTGATAAACATATATCCACAAATAAATATCTTTGTATATTAAAGGGAGTAGAGCATAATCATCACAAACCTGGGATTTAGATCAGAAAGACTGGGTACAAGCCCAGGTTCTGGAATCAGCTTGAAAACTTCGGCTGATGTAAGTTCAGGTGAGCTTCAGGAGCCTGCAAATCTAGACAATGGATCAATATTAGTTATTACCAATTAGTAAACACAAGTGTTCCTGGCCTCACGTAATTTCCAGATTATTCCTTCCTATCTGGTCTTGTCTCTGGTTTTATTGCTCTGCTAACTTTGCAGATGGGTGTCCCCTGTCTGATTACCTTCTCCCTGTGCCCCAACAGGAGAGCAGGACTCTGACTTGGGGGGAGTGTGTGTGGGTGGGGATGAGTAACTTTCCTTAACTAGTGACCTGCAGAGCCCAGGGGACAGAGAACCACAGTGCGTTAAACTCCCCGTGGCACTGGTGGCCGGCCCAGGGGAACTCACCAGAGACCTCACCACCCCCTGCTCCCTGCAGGCACTGCTGACTCGTGATCGAGCCCACAATCTGTTTTATGTTCCCCAAGGGTGAGGTCACACCTCCTTCCAGCCTGATGCAGACAAGGAGCTGACAGGAGATCTCTGAGACCCCGCTGCTGCCATCATGAGCTCAGAAAACCTCGGAGACTGCTCAGGTAGGCAGCTGCCTCTTTTCTGGCCAGTTCCTACATGTGACCCAGAACTGAGGGTGGTTCCTCCAGGCAGAGTTAACCTACAGAGGAATCAAGAACCAAGAAGAGGATGGATAAGCATCCTGGAGCCCCTCAGGGGGGCCATGTGGAGTACCCCAATGGGAGTGTGTCCACAGAGCCTCTTTCCAGCCCTCTCCTTGGGGAGCCACTTGCTAGGTGCTCACTTCCTCCCCCACTGCCCTCTAGCAAGTGACTCAGAAGTGAGGCCAGGATAGCCCATGGTGAGGGGGACAGCAGAGGGAGTCCCCAAGGCCAGGCAGGGCAGCAAGGGGGGGTCCCCCAGCATCCCTGGAGCTCCTCCTGCCCTCTCCCTTGGCTTGAGCCTCCTCCTGCTCCAAGACCCTGGGGCATCACCACAGACACCTTCCATCCAGCTCTTGCCCTGCCACCTGCCCAGCCACTCTGCAAGGATCAGTGGACACTGAACTGAACCCCAGTCTGACTTTTGCCACCTCCCACCAAGAGGGGAGGGGTGATGGGGTTTTACACAGGATCACATCTGCCTCCACCCCTTCACTGCCCATCCTGAGTGTCTCTGATCAGCAAGATGAAGCCTCTCACATGGTAGTCTTACTCAACGGCAGGTGGCTTCAAACCTTTTTAAAAATTAAGTAGCATTGGTCTATAACATTCTATAAGTTTCATGTATACAACATTATGTTTCTACTTCTGTATATGCTGCAGTGTGCTCACCACCAAAAATCACTCGCAAAAGTCCCTCTAGGTGTACTGTATGGTAGAGTGAAGAAATCACAGGAGTTTAAAATAAGGAGGATTCAAGTCATATCCAAGAAGTGTCTGATACTTGAGCTTAGATTCCACCTCTGAGCTTTCTGCTCACTGGCCTGGGGCTGTCCCTTATCCTGTCTGAGTCTCACTTTCCTCATCTGTGAAATAAGAATAATGTATCTGTGTGTGCATGTACCAGGAAACACATCTCACATTGTGACCCAGCCCCACCCTCCATATATATATATATATATATATATATATATATATATCCTAGTTGCCTATGTCTTACCTACAATTCCATAATCCCTGGGCTTCCGTGGTGGCTCAGACGGTAAAAGAATCTGCCTGCAATGCAGAAGACCCAGGTTCGATTCCTGGGTCGGGAAGATCCTCTGAAGAAGGAAATTGCAACCCACTCCAGTATTCTTGCCAGGAGAATTTCAGGGATAGGGGAGACTTGAAGGCTACTGTCCATGGGGTCACAAAGAGTTAGACAGGACTGAGCAACTAACACTGAGCAATTCCATAACCTCTTGATCCCTGAAATCACACAGGGATTTTGGTAACTCATTTGAGCAGTGGTCTTGCTCTGTACTGATCTGAAGCTATTTATTGTCATTACATTCTTTATCGCATTTAATGTGAATATTCTTTTGTTTCACTGCCAAAACATGAAAGCAGTCATTTATGGGTGCTGCCAGTCTCTGCTACAAGTAGTAACTAACAAAACACATCCCTTGTATTCCTTCTCTTTGTGTGTGTGTGTGGGGGCTCAGTTGTTCAGTTGTGTCCAAATCTTTATGGCCTCATGGACTGTTGTCTGCCAGGCTCCTCTGTTCTTGGGATTTTCCAGGCAAGAATGCTGGAGTGGGTTGCCATCTCCTACTCCAGAGGATATTTCCAACCCAAGGATCTAACGCATGACTCTTGCATCTCCTTCCTGCATTGGCAGGCGAATTTTTACCACTGCATCTCCTGGGAAGCCCTCCTTCTCTTTCTGAAGGTTTAAAATTGTAGATTCCTGAAGACACCTAAATTCCAGGATTAGATCATTATTTCTGGAGGTTTGGAAGTCCAAAATCAAGGTAGTGGTGGTTTCTGGTGAGACCTCTCCACCTGTTGTGTAAATTCTAACTGCCTTTTCTCTCTGTCCTCACATGGCCTTTCCTCTGGGGGAGAGGGAAGGAATAGAGAGAGACTCTGGTGTCTTCTTTTCTAATAAAGACATTTAACTTATTGGATTAGGGCCCCACACTTATGACCTCATTTTACCATAATTACCTCCTTAAAGGCCCAGTCTTCAAATATAGTCACCAGGGGGTTAGATCTTCAACATATGAATTGGGGGGTGGAGGGAAAACAATTCCATCCATAACCCCAGGTTACTCTGCCAAGAGTGCCCAGGTGATCGCTGCTCAAGAAAATGAATTTTAACTAATATGTACTAAATACCATTTTTTTTAATGTGCTGTAGAATTTATTGCAGATACCATGTTATGATAACCAAAGCAGATCATCCTTAAGGCATCAAATTTGTTTATTAATTTAAACAAAAATATATGGTCCCTGTCGCACAAAGAAATAATTTTAAAGTTACTTTGAATTTGAACCAATCAATACATATATATTTGGAAACAATGCAAAGGATGTGCTAAGTCCTTTCAGTCACGTCTCACTCTTTGTGACCCCATGGACTATAACCCATCAGCGTCCTCTGCCCATGGAATTCTCCAGGCAAGAATACTGGAGTGGGTTGCCATTCCCTTCTCCAGGGGATCTTCCCGACCCAGGGATCCAACCCGCATCTCCTACATCTTCTGCACTGTCAGGCAGGTTCTTTACCACCAGCGCCACCTAGGAAGCCCAACTGTGCTCCTAGTATCATATCATCCCAGAGATAAGGCTGCTGTCCTCACAGAGTACATGGATCACTGGTAATCAATCCTTAACCTAGTGAAGAGCATAAAATATTGGGGAAAATTGGAAAGCTAACAGATTTCTCTGGACATTGTTTATCTTGCCCCTCTGAGAGACTTGTAGCTATAGATGAGATTAGTTTGGAAAAGAGGTCTTATTTAGTTCAGAGAATCGTCAAAGAGTCCAATATAGTTGTGGGCTAATCAGAGACTAAAGAAACTTTATAAGGAGAAGTAGGCTTGGAAATCAAGCAGTCCTCTTTTAAATTAGCATGTTTTAGTCAAAAGTATGGAATTAATGATAAGCATCGGTTAGGAATTTCTGCAATGTCCTCCAATGCCAAGTGACCACTAACATCCTATTTCCCACTATGATGACTCCCTGATGAGAGGTCGAAGGCATAAAGAATATTGCCAGCTATAAAATAAACTACACTCCAATGCCTATGATTGCTAAAAAGAAATATTTTTTTAAATAGAAGAAACTCACTGAATCAAATGAATGCTAAGCAAAGCAAACACAGTGTACTCAAAACTGAGGTAAGAAACCTCTCATTACACAGGAAATCAATGCAAGGATTAATCATTTTAAGAGAAGAATCATTTTCCCATAGCCCCACAGCTATGAATGATATTTTCATGAGCCTGGGCTGCCTTCTCCAGTGAATACCCAAGGCCTATTACTGGTCTCAACCAACCAATTTCCATTCCAGCTTGGAGGGCTGCTTGCAAACTGCTGACATCCCTCCTTGGAGGATGAATGGAGAGTTACTCCTTTTGTGCTATATTCCTTTGTCATGGATCCTGTGGGTTTATTTCAATAGGACCTCTGCGGCCAACAACTATTACTCGTCCTCCACGTGACAAAAAATTTAAATCTTCACTAAGTTTGACATTAGCAAACATTTCAATAATCACGTCAACTCTTTTTTCACCAACAGATTTCTTAGTTTTATCAATATTATTAGCTTCTTTGTGATTAAACACTTTGTGGGCTCCATTTTGGAAAGCAATCTTTTGTCCTTCCTCAGTAGTAGCTGTGCCCAAAATCTTTAAGCCATAAGCTCTAACCATTTGCCATGCTGCTCTTCCAGCTCCTCCACCTGCCCAAGAACACTTTCTCCAGCTTTCACACGGACACTGGGGAGCAGACTCGATAGCAGTAAAACATGAGATGCTGATGGTAGCTTCTTGTTTAAAGTCCAGTTTTTCTGGCAACGTGTGAATAGTGTGATGGGCTGCCAGAGCAAACTTGGTGTAGCCCCCAGAGATCGTCCTGGTAGTGAATGTCACCTTTCTTGAAAGCAGATATATTCTCTCCAGCAGTTCTACTATCCCAGCCACATCTCAGCTAGGAGTATAAGGTAGAAATAATTTTATACTGTGAGTGCCAGAGCGGATATATGCATCCACTGGGTTTATACCACATGCTTGGACTTTGTTAGAACCTGGTGGTCTTTCAGAATTGATACAGCAACATCCAAATGGAGTTTCAGCACTTCGGGTCCACCAAATTCAAAAACTCAAATAGCTCTCACCAACTTCTGTCCTGTCACCATAGTGATCTAGATACCTGTTCTAGGCTGCAAAATCAAAATCTGCAAGCCCTCCCTCAGATTCCACAGGGTTAAAAAAAAAAAAAAAGCTACTCAATACCATTTATTATCCACCACACATTTTTCTGGGCTTTCCTGGTGACTCAGACAGTAAAGAATCTGCCTGCAACAGAGGAGGCCTGTATTTGATCCCTGGGTCGGGAAGATCCCCTGGAGGAGGGAATGGATACCCACTCCAGTATTTTTGCCTGAAGAATTCCATGGACAGAGGAGCCTTGCGGGCTACAGCCCACGGGGTCCCAAAAAATCAAAGACCGCTGGGCGACAAACGCTTTCCCTTTTTCACTTCACAAGTTCTAACCTTATTCCCTTTCCTTTCATCTAGATACTGAGATCTTTTTTGAGTATGTCGCTGAGTATCTCTGGGACAAACTGAGCAGAGAGGAACTGCTACTCCTGCTGACTGAATTCCTGAATAAAATTGAGGCTGAGGCTAGTTTGTCCAGGTAACCTGCACAGATGTGTCAGGAAGGTCACCCACACGCCGAAGCACCAGGCTAGTTTCCTCCTGGCAGGCACACCTCCCCAAGCAGGACCATATGGTGGGGCTGAGGACGTTCCTTCTCAGCATCTCATGAGGAATGTTTCCTCCATGTCATTTGCTGGCAGTGAACAACCTTGAATGGAGAAAAGATGAAACCTGCAAGGAAGGGGCAGGTTATTGACCTTGGACGTGTTACGGAACTACTCTCTGCTTTAGTTTCTTCATCTGTTCAGTTAAATTGTGAGGACACTGAGATTATGCATGCAACGAACATCCCATACTGACTGACACAGAGTAGGTGTTCGGTCAATATTAACATTTTTAAAACTTGTTGGGAAAAGACAGGGGTCAAGAGTCTTCTTTCTGGTGATGAAAATCAAGCAGAATTTCCTTTGGGGCAAGTCAGAACATCCTGATGCCATCGTTTGTATTACTCAGGCTTCTGCCTAGAGCCTTTCTATTCCCCATCTTAGGAACTGTACCAAACAATTGTATCAAACCAATCAGCAGGATCCTGCTGGCCCATAAGGCAGAAAGGCTAGAGAGGAACTGGTTGGAGCTGGTGGGATCCTGGATCTAGCGCTGCCCAACTCTGGGGCTCTGTGCTTATATGTTAGAGTCTCAGACTTGCCTCTGTCCAATGGGAATAGCAATTTAGTCTGATGGACTATGTTCATGGCCTCAGAGTGAACTATAGGGTCAGAGGTGGGGAAGCAAGGACCAGGGAGGCCTGAACCAGGATCAGACCCAGGGTCAGGGTGGAGCAGAAAGTCCAGGTTGGAAGACTAGTAGGCAGGCTTGGGCAGCAGGACCAGGACTAGAGTGAGGAGGGTGGGCCCTAAGGACACAGAACTGAAGGGGCTGTGACTCTAACAGAGGTCCCGTGAGTGGGAGGAGGGGCATTTCTTCCCTCCCTGACGGGATCCTCTCATGCTGGACTAGAGAGCCCTGGGTGACTATGTCTGCACACCCTGCCTGGGACCTGGCTCCTCACTCCATCTGGGACCCTCTTCTAATTTACATGGAGACACCCTGACAGTGGAAGGCCACATGGCTCAGTGAGCCCTCCAGGGTCACAGTGAGTGGCTGTGATTATGTGTCATTTGAGGAATTCTGAGGAGCCTCATGCATCCCCACTGAAGAGGAAAACACTTCCTCCACCAGCTGTGCAAGTACTGGTCTCTTCAGGCTCAGCCATTCAGATGGATGTTTCTTCACGTCTCTTGAATCTTTAGAGGATCCACAAAGTTCCACATGACCTTGGGGTGCAGGCTCATTGCTAAGTCACTTCAGTCGTGTCCGACTCTGTGCGACCCCATAGATGGCAGCCCACCAGGCTCCCCCGTCCCTGGTATTCTCTAGGCAAGAACACTGGAGTGGGTTGCCATTTCCTTCTCCAATGCATGAAAGTGAAAAGTGAAAGTGAAGTCGCTTAGTGGTGTCTGACTCTAGCGACCCCATGGACTGCAGCCTACCAGGCTCCTCCGTCCATGGGATCTTCTAGGCAAAAGTACTGGAGTGGGGTGCCATTGCCTTCTCCGGCAGGCTCATTAGGCTGTCACAAATTAACATATGACCCCTGAGAGGTCAGAGGTGCTGGGTGCTGGGTCAGGAGTCAGTGAGGTGGGCTGCAGAGACCAGGGGAACCAGCAACACATCTCCTGATTTCCAGGCAGTTGGGGCAGTGGATGGACTTAGGGACCTTCTGCTGGTAAGGTCAAGGGCACAAGCCTTAGAAGACAGCAGATGGTAGACTACATGACTGATATGGTGCCTTCTAGTTCTGACTTTGGGGTTGTTGTTGTTTTTTCTACAAATTCTAAGTCACAGAGACAGCCAATCTGCAAAGGGTGAGGGCACAGTGCCCAGGACTATGCTTTCATTTGAACCAATGGTAAATTTAGGGGATCCCAAAAAACACCCTCAGGTTTGAGAATTCCCTATAGAGCAGACAGGACTCACTGAGAGCCATCCTGATCCCAGTGTATTACGGGAAGCCTGTGGGTTTCCATCAGTCACAGGGCAGAGTCTGGGTGGATTTCACACCCGAAGCTTCAGTTGTCCCCAGGATGCATCATTGTTCTGGAACTCAGTGAGTGGCAGGTCACACGGAACACTGCCTGCCAGGGACACACACCCATTTAAAAACAAATTATCCTGACTTGTGGTCTCCAGAGCCTCCCAGAGGTCAGACTAATTCCTAGAGTCCGGCTCCTTCAGAGGTCAGAACTGGTACCACATGACCCAGAGGCCCCATCATACATCTCATCAGACTGTCCAGTGGCAAGAGGCCCAGGCAGACTAGGACATTCATATCAGCCAGAATATTCTAGGGCTTAGGGACTACTTCCCTGTAGCCAAGGGCAAAGAAATGTTGACTCCTCACTATACACTGAGGCCCTTGAATACAAGTTTTCTGCTCCAATCCCACTCTTCTTTATTTGTGGAGTTCCCAGCTTACCAACTCTTTGGAAGTGATGATGTTGACCTGTCTCTGAGGCGTCTTTACCATCTATTTTTTCTTTTTGGATGAGCCACATGGTTTGTGGGATCCTAGTTTCACAATCAGGGATTGAGTCACATCCTGGGCAGTAAGGGTGCAGAGTCCTAAACTCTGGACCACCAGGGAATTCCGTCAAATACCTCTCTTCACTTACCAGTATCCTAAGGTGACATTTGTTTATCTGTTCCAGGATTAAACGGGGCTTCTCTGGTGGCTCAGATGGTAAAGAGTCTGCCCGCAATGCGGGAGACCTGGGTTCAATCCCTGGGTCGATAAGATCCCCTGGAGAAGGAAATGGCAACCGTATCCAGTACTCTTGCCTGGGAAACCCATGGACAGAGGAGCCAGGCAGACCACAGTCCATGGGGTCGCAAAGAGTCGGACACGACTGACGACTTCACTTTCTTTTCTTTCTTTCTTTTCAGGATTGAATAAGTATATGAAGGATCTAAAAGGTACAAAACCTGTGTTGAAAGAGAAAATTTTACATTTTTAAAATTCTTTTCTAATAAATTTATAATGCTAAATCCATATTTATGCAGAATAGACATTATGGAACCTATTTTGCAGACAAGCAAACTGCCTTTCTAATCCCTTGACCTTCATTGTTATAGGAAAGACGTGGTTGCACTACACAAATATCTAAACGAATTGAAAGGAGACTTGATAGGGAAGGACCAGGAAACGCTCACAGAATGGCAGCTGGACAGGAGGCGGTTTCTGAAGAAGTTTCCTCGGGTGAAGCAGCAGCTGGAGGAGCGCATGGGAAAGCTCCACAAGCTCGCAGACAAGGTTGTCAAGAACCACAAGGAGCACACCGTCTCCAACATGGCGGCCCACACCGCTGGCGCTGTATCTGGCGCCTGGACCCTCCTTGGCCTGGCTCTGGCACCCGTGATGGGGGGGCAGTCTGGCATTCTCGGCCGCTGGGTTAGGGCTGGGAGCAGCAGCTGCCGTGACAACTGCGTCCACCGGCTACAAGGAAAACGCAAGCAGGTCAGCAGCCGAAACTGAAGCCAGTAGCCTGATGTCAACTGGCGTCAAGAAATGGAAGGTGCTCCTAGAGGTACTCAGGAGCAACCCCTGAACTGTTGATACAACAGAGAAATTGGCAAAAGCTGTGCGACACATTCAAAAAAATATGCGTGCCATGGAAACAGGCAAAGACAACCCTGAATTTGCAGCCAATGTAGGCGACTACTTGGGCCCTGGGAAAATCGTAGTCCCAGGCACCCGGCTGGTAAAGAAGGCCTGTTCCGTTACCATGGCTCCGGCAGCTGTCACAGGAGCCCAGATCATGGGTGCAGCCACCACAGGTGTCTTCCTCCTGGTGGATGTGGGCTTCCTAGTGAAGGAGTCAATGCACTTGCGTAATGGTGCAAAGGCAGAACCTGCTGAAAACCTGAGGCAGTTGGCCACGGAGCTGGAGAGGAATTTGCAGGAGCTCAACAAGATGTATGAACTTCTGCAGTAGGGCCTGACTCAGCCACCCCGAGGACAGTGCAGGAACCAGGATAAACATGGGTCAAGGTGCAGAGGTATCTTGTTAGAGAAAAAAAGGAGAGGGAGAGAAAATTTTTGGAGCTGAGTATCAGGAATTTAGGGTTTCTGCAGCTGAGCACAGCAGGGGAGGGCTGGATGTTGGTGATGGCTCAGGGAGAGTGAAGGAAGGAGCCTGGAGCCTGGATTGAGGGAAGAGGGGGAACTAGAGAAGGGTGGGGGGTGGGGGAGAGAGACCACTTTCTTCCTTCATACTATGAAATGTTATTTTGTATTGAGGAATAGCCAATCAACAATGTTGTGATACTTTCAGGTGAACAGTGAAGGGACTCAGCCATACACATACATGTATCCATTCTCCCCCCAAACCCTTCCCATCAGAAACCACTTATTTTGAACTAAAGAAGTCACTGGGGGCAGAATAAAGGGAGAGGCAGGGACCCCACTCCAGTACTCTTGCCTGGAAAATCCCGTGGATGGAGGAGCCTGGTAGGCTGCAGTCCATGGGGTCGCTGGGAGTCGGACAGGACTGAGCGACCTCACTTTCACTTTTCACTCTCATGCATTGGAGAAGGAAATGGCAACCCAGTCTAGTGTTCTTGCCTGGAGAAACCCAGGGACGGGCGAGCCTGGTGGGCTGCCATCTATGGGGTCGCACAGAGTCGGACATGACTGAAGTGACTTAGCAGCAGCAGCAGCAGGGGAACTAGCAATGAAAGACCAGGAACATGAACGGGTAGAAGATGAGAGAAAGTCAGAGAGTCAGGATTGTTGGAATCCAGGAGAAGTAGCAGGGGCTCCTCTATCACCCTCACCAAGGTCTGATGCCCCAGCAAGAAGAGTCTCCCCCTGGTGGTGGTCTCTAGCCCTACTTCTCCAGCTTCAACTCACCTTTGATCTCAGCAGCTTATCGTAATTAGCCAGTGACTTCTTTTGCTTGCTTCTTTAATTGAAGTACAGTTGATTTACAATATTGTATTTGTTTCAGATATACAGCAAAATGTTTCAGTTATCATGTATCTCTGTATATATCTGTTCTTTTTAATTTTTTCATTACAGATTATTACAAGATACTGAATATTTTCCCCTGTGCTATACATTAAGTTCTTGAGGGTTTTTTAAAATCTATTTTATGTATGGTTATGTGCATCTTTTAATCCTATACTCCTAATGTACCCCCTCCCCCTTTGGAAACAATAAATTTGTTTTCTGTGACTCTGAGTCTGTTTTGATTTGTTAATAAGTTCGTTTGTATTCTTCTTCTCTTTTTTTTGGCCATGCCAAGCAGCTTTTGGGATCTCAGTCCCCTGACCAGGGAATGAAAGGGCTTCCCTGGTGACTCAGCTGGTAAAGAAGCCACCTGCAATGCGGGAAACCTGGGTTTGATTCCTGGGTTGGGAAGATCCCCTGGACAAGGGAAAGGCTACCCATTCCAGTATTCTGGCTTGGAGAATTCCACCGACTATATAGTCCATGGGATAAAAAGAGTCGGACACAACTAAGTGACTTTCACTTTCAATTTCATAGCAGTAAAAACACCAAATTCTAAACACTAGACCACCAAGGTACTCCCTGTGCTGTTTTTCAGGTTCTCCATATAAGTGATATTATATATCTGTCTTCTCTGCCTGACTTACTTCACTTAGTATGATCACCTCTAGATCCGTACATGTTACTACAAATGGCATTATTTCATTCTTTTTATGGCTGAGCGATATTCCATTGCATGTACATGCCACATTGTCTTTATCCCTATGTCTGTTGGCAGAGATTGAGTTATTACCATGTCTTTCTACTGTATATAGTGCTGCTAGGAACACTGATGGACAAGGCAATGGCAACCCACTCCAGTGTTCTTGCCTGGAGAATCCCAGAGATGGGGGAGCCTCGTGGGCTGCCATCTATGGGGTGGCACAGAGTCAGACACGACTGACGTGACTTAGCAGCAGCAGCAGCAGCAGGAGGAGGAACACTGAGGTGCATGTATCTTTATGAATTGGAGCTTTTGTCTTTTCCAGATATATGCCCTGAAGTGGGATTGCTGGATCACACGATAGTTCTATTTTTAGTTTTTAAGAAACTTCCATACTGTTTTCCATAGCGGCTGCCCCAATTTACATTCCCAACAGCAGTGCAGGAGGCTTCCCTTTTCTCCACATATTCTCCAAAATTGTTTATTTGTAGACTTTTAGACAATGGCCCTTCTGACTGGTAGGGGGTGATACCTTATTGTAGTTTTGATTATCATTTTTCTAATTATTAGCAATGTTGAGCATCTTTACTATTCCTGTTGGCCATCTGTATGTCTTCACGAAGAATGGTCTATGTAGATCTTCAGGCAGTGACTTCTTGATGACGATGGTGAGGATAATGGTGGTGGCCTCAGTGGTGATGACAACACAGTGGATGGAACATCTAACAAACTGCAAGGTGCTGTTTGGGTCCGGAGTGCACTGAGAGATCAGTGCGCTGATCTGGAAATTCCCATGAAATTCCAGACGTTGTGCAGTAACAGAGGTTGATTTGGAAAAAACAAAAAAGAAAGAAAGAAAAATGAAACCAGTTGTCTGAAACATATCAAGGAACGTCAGGGTGTGTCAAGGAGATCAACAAGCCTGGGGCAAACAGACGTAGCCCATGGGACATCCAGGGGAGCCCGTGTCGTCTGACTTGGGCTGAGCATGGAGATACTCCTCCTCCAGCCCCGGGGACCAGAATGGACACGGGTCACTCAAGGGTGATTGAGAGTAGAGGGCTTGTGTGCAGGTGTGAGAGAAGGTCAGCCATAAACAGAGGAGAGAGAGAGACCGCTCATGCCTCACCCAGGCTGCCTTCACGTTTCACCAGGACTCCTGCAGGAGCTTCCAGAACCATCTTCCTGTGTTTACCTTGAGGCACTGCCCTGCCCCCACCCGTCTATTCCCCATGGGGCTAGAATGACCCTTAAAAATATTGACCTTAGCAGCACCTGCCTCCAGCTCTTCCCTGGCACCTATGACTCTGAGCACAGATGCCCAAAGCCTCCCAGTGTAATAGGGGTGGGGTCCTACAGCCGTTAGCTCGAGCCAGTTAGGAGATTATTCGCAGGAGACCTGGGAGCAGGGTAGTTACAGGTCCCACCCCACCAACAGTCAGCCTGGCAGCAGTGTCCTCTCAACGCGGAGTGTGGTAAGAGGGGGATGGCCGCCTTCTCCCCGGCCCTCCAGGCCTTCCAGCCCCAGGCCTGAAGGGTGGGGGACAGGCTGAGGACGGTGACCGGCAGGGCTCCAGAGCCCTTGCTTGGCCGCCCACTGGCCGGGCCCACCTTTGGGAAGACAGTGAACCTCTCATCCATCCCCACCTCTGAGACCTGAGGTGGTGGAGGTCTCCATGGGTCCCAGTCCACAGAGGCCTCAGCAACTGGAGTAAGTGGACACTGTCATTAAGGTGACAGATTTAACCAGCTTCAGTCACTCCATTCAAGTTCCAAGAACTGGTCCAGCTGAGGTCAGTTGTCAACCCCAAGGAGGTGCCAGAGGTCAGGGTTAAGTGGCAAGGACATTGCACAGCATCGCTTCAGGTCTACTCTGTAGTGGGGGCTGTTCTCTAAGAAGGGCAACAGCTGGGGGCTAGGGATTAACCTGAAGGGCATTTGCTACAACACATGTCCCTATGGATCCCATGCAACAATCTCTTCATGTTAAATGTGAAGCCTGAGGGACAGCTGGGTCTGGGTGCCTGGCTCCCTCAGTGATGACAGCTGGACAGGGCCTAGGGACCTGATGGTGTTGTCAGCTGAAATCTGCCTTCTTATCGGGGCCTGGGCATTGGTGGGAGGACCCAGACTGGGTGCTGGAAGAAGGCTCCTGGGCAGCGTAACCGGCCCATACAGGACCTTTTCCTCTTAGATAGGGCCTGGACCTCAGAGAGTGAAAGTTGAGCCTTGAGAATTTGCCCTTTCTTGTCTGAACAGAAAATAACATTTCTATTGTGGAGGTTTTGACAAACATCATGAGCTGACAGTGACCTGACCTTAAGAACAAAGGATCTGACAACAAGAAGTTTGCAAAAACTAACCACTCCCCTCCCACATCTTTACTGTCCAAGGGCTTTGCTGAGAGATTTCGGGGACTTCAGGATGTTTAAGGAATGAGCTACTTCTCATCTCCTTGCATGGCCCAGCAATAAACCTTTCTGGGCCCCAAAACTCTGATGTTTTGCTGTTGTTTGGCTCACAGTATGTCAGGCTCTCGGACTTGCATTCTGTAACACATGAAGCCCAAAGGATTCTTCTGGACCCTGGGGTCCCCCAAGGGCAAAGCTAGATGGACCCTGGGGTCCCCCGAGGGCAAAGCTAGATGCCATGTGGAGCCCTATACCATGGCCACAGATACAGAGCTCCACACCAAGGTCATCTCCCAAACTGACTGTGCCCCATAGCAACCGTTGATCTAAACTGGCCAGCTCCCTGACCCCATAGTAGGTTAAAAAAAAAAAACCTCACCCTAATGAGTCACCTAATGCCACCCTTCCAGCAGGAATTTTCTTTATGTTGAGGCTATAAAAATTGGCCACTGGCCCACAAAGAGCATCAAGCACGTCGGCTGTCCCTGGTCCATCAGGTAGTCTGCCCACTGTCTGAGCAGCGCTCCTCACTCCCCTCTGCCCTTGGTTCCCAATACTCTCTTCTAAATACCCTGTATCTGGAAATTCTTTCCAACCCTCACACAATCACATTTTTGTGGCCCATATGGGGACTCAGAGGCTTTAGCAGCAGCCCCGTCTTCTCCCCACCAGAGGGCAGTAGCGCCCTCCCCACTTGTGACAACCAGAAATGTCTCCAGACATCCTGGAACATCTGCTGGGTGGGTGGGGATTGGGGTGGGTGGTGACACAGTTCCCTGGGTGAGGTCACACCACTGGATCTTAGCTCTGGAAAAAACCCTGGGAGCGAGGTCAGGACTGTGGGCAGGGAGGTTGGCCGGCCCTCACCTGGAGGTGCTGACCATGACCCTCGCCCCACAGGGCCTTCGCCAAGCAGCCGCAGCAGCTGACGGCCACGAAGGTCCTGCAGAGGAACTGAGCCGCCTACCTCAAGCTGCACAAGCAGTGGTGGCGACTCTTCACCAAGGTGGGTCTGGAGGGGCTCCGCGTGGCACAGGGACGAGCAAGCCTCACGCTGGCCTCCTGCGGGGCTCAGGCCCCGGGGCTGGCACTTTGCCCTTGTGTTCCCGTGCCCAGAACTTGAGCCGGGTATGGTCCTGCCCTGAGGATTGAGCTGGGGCATGTGTCCAGCATGGATGGCCGAGGTGCTGTCGACCCGAGTCCCCACGTCAGCTCCACGTAGAGACAGCACTGCCTACTCAGGAAATTTGGCTCGGGATCTGCGTCTAACTAGGTCCTCCCTAGGCTTTACAAACATCCCTTTATTATTAAAGTGTGTCAGGCTGCTTTGTTCATAAAAAATAATCTGTGTTAGTTGCAAATTTTTTTAATTTTTAGATTTTTAATTAAAAAAAAAAACTTTCTTTTCTCCTCTTCCTGTAAAAATGGTAAAATTCCTAGTTTTTATCACTGTCCTTCCATGTCTGCACCCTTCAGTAGCTCAGCTGGTAGAGCAGAGGACTGTACAGATGGTTAGCTGCTGTCATCCTTAGGTAGCTGGTTGGATTCTGGCTCAGAAGAAGTGGTTCAAGTTTTGGGCTTCATTGGTGGCTCAGCTGGTAAGGAATCTGCCTGCAATGAGGGAGACCTGGGTTTCTATCCCTGGGTTGGGAAGATCCCCTGGAGAAGGGAACGGCTACCCACTCCAGTATTCTGGCCTGGAGAATTCCAAGGACTGTATAGTCCACGGGGTCGCAAAGAGTCGGACAGGACTGAGTGACTTTCACTTTCACTTCCACGTCTAGAAGAGCGTAGCTCGTCCTACCAGGTCTACACTGGTGGCTCAATTTCCCTGTATTCCTCACTGTTTGGTATAGGCTGCGTTTAGACTTATTTACGGCAAAGAAGGTATGTTTTGCACCTGGGCAGCAGGCCTGCATGCCAGCCCCTGGGTCACTGTTTGGCCGGCCTAGTTGCTCAGGGGAGCTGCAGGCTCCTAGACCAAACGCTTGCCAGGCCTCCAGCTGCTGACCCGTCCAGCCTCCAAGCAGGTACACTTTCGGGCCCTAGGAAGGGAGCAGCAGGAGGTGATGGGAGAGGTGGGAGCCAGCACTGGAGCTGGGTGCTGCTTCCTGTCAGCAGGGGCCCACTCCTATAGAAGTTCTGGGGGGCCTTCCCCTCCTCTCCCAGCTGGTGGTGGCTGCAGCGTTTCTTGGCTGTGGCTGCACCCCTCCATTCTGCCCCCGTTTCTTCGTGGACTTCTCTCCCTACTCTCTGCTGTCTCTGTGTGTCTTACAAGGATGCTAGTTGATTTAGGGCCTACTCAGGTAAGCCATAATGCTCTCATTACAAGATGTTTCACTTGAAGGGTTTTCAGAGACCCTTTTCCACATAAGGTCCCATACACAGTTGCAGAGATTAGGTCGTGGATGTACTTTTTGGGGAGCTATCATTTAACTCACTACAGGACCCACAAATATCAGTTCTCCCCCTTAAGGTCCTCTGGACTGATGTTCACCTTATGCAGGAGAAGTGCTGGAGGGTGCCCATGTCTGCCCACCAAGGGGGAGGGAGCAGTCCCCAGGGCTGCCTGAACGCCCACCATGCATGAGAACCCAGGGGCCACTGATCCCAGAGTCCCTTGTGGAAGGGAGGGGTCCTTGCTCCCTTTCCAGCTGCCCATGTGTGTCCGTGGAGCCTAAATGCTAATGCCCCTCCTTGTCCAGCCTCTCTTGTTCCCCCTGCTCGTCCCTCCTCACTGCTGGCCCCTGAGGTGGACCATGCACCCTGGTCCCAGCAAGTGCTCACCTCTTCACTTGCCTCCACTGAGCTGTCGACTTTCCCACTGGTCTCTGATTCCTGGCATTAGCAATCCCCTCATCCCTAATTTCATAGTTGCTTATTTTTCCAAATAACTCCCAAGTTTCCTCCCAGACTATGGTTGTGAATGCAAAACTAGAAATGTCTATGTTAATTTTCTGGCTGTGGTCCCCTGGTGTGATGGTGAGATGCTCAGAGGGGCACCATGAAGGGATAAATAAATATAAGAGCAAGTGAGATCACATCCGATGCTGTGTCCCAGCATCTCCCCTCTATATGCCAGCAACAGGCATTTAGAGACAGAGGATGACGTGGTGGTCAATGAACTTTGTTCTCTGATTGTTGGGCAAATAAAAAGGCTTTAGCTTCCTATTAAGGTTTTATAAAACACTACAGTGAGATCAATCTAGAGAGATCAACAGAAAAGATGACACTGATTCTGTTTTTTGAATAATTTTTCAACAGTGACCAGGTAATATCTTTTAGATTTTTTCCTGCGAAAATGTCATACTTTTTTCTGAATTAGCGGCTATAGTAGAGACCAACAGAAAGGAAAATGAAGCTACTCAGTCATGTCCGACTCTTTGTGACCCCATGGACTAGCCTTGTGGGATTCTCCAGGCAAGAATACTGGAGTGGGTTGCCATTTCCTTCTCCAGGGGATCTTCCTGACCCAGTGATCAAACCCAGGTCTCCCACATTGCATCGGATTCTTTACTGTCTGAGCTACCAGGGAAGCCCCGAAGAGACCAAATAATCATTCCCAAATTTTTATCCTTCACTCCTTTAAAAAAAAAACTAAAAATTAAAAAAGTTTCTAATTATAGAAAAAAATACACAACATAAATTAACCACTTTAGCCATTTTTAGTGTCCTTATTTTTTATAGAAAAGACACTGAGTTTAGGTGAGTATATGGCAGCCCTGCCTCCCTTGTAGCTCCATGTAACATCATTGCTAAATTTTGACTAATCAAAGGTGAGAGGAATGATGTGTGGACCTTCTAGGTCATGTCTTTGAAGGGAAATTATGAGCTCTGTGTCCTTCTCTGCTCTATTCTGGGCTGAAATGTCTGATGAAAACCAGCTTCCACATTGAATTAAGACCCCTCACTGGAAATGATGGCTGAGCAATAACAGGCTGGACTTCTGGTCGACTTACCTACCACCTACCTCCCAAATGCCTAGCAACTTGGACTTTCACGTCTGAAATGAATACATCTACATTGTTTGAGTACTATGTTAATATCTTGTGAGTCCTTTGTTACAGCAGCTAGGCATCCACATCCTAACCAATATGAAACCATCCCTAAGCTTCATTCTCCTCTAGGCTTTGAGTCTTCTCATCCTTTCAGAACACTGCCTCTCTGTTCAGCCCCTGTGAGTTGACCATTGCTTGGATCGCCTGTGGCTTTGACATTGACTTCTCCCAGGATCCCATGTCTGAGCCCTCACCTCTCCAGGGGATCCCAACACTGTGGCCTATGAATCAATGACCTCTTTAGGCTTCTAAGACTCAGTTCCCAGACTGGCCCAGCCCAGCTCTTATATTAGACAAGATTAAGGATCACTCCTCCACCCCTACACCCATCCCTCAGCCTTCCTGTTAATTTCCACACTTAACTGGTGAAATAGACAGGCAGGAATGAGAGGATGGCAACCATAGAACCAAGGCAAGGGGGGTACAAAGATTTGGGACTAACTTCTAATAGGTATGGGTATTGTTTTGGGGATGATGGAAAAGTTCTGGAATTATGTAGTGGTGATGTTTGTACACATAGTGAATATACTAAAAGCTACTTTTCAATGGTGAATTGTATGTTATGTGACTGATATCTCAATTCTTTTCTTTTTTTTTTTCTTTTTTTTTTTTCTCAATTCTTTTAAATGCTACTTTTTAGAAAGCTGTGGAGATGGTAGGGGAAGAGTTTCAGAGAGTACATCCTGAAAAGGGACAAGAAAGGGTAATGGAGAGTCAGGTGGAGAGAAGACAGGGCAGAGGGGAGGAAGCTGTGACCAGCTGTCTTCCTGCAGAAATCAAAGTGACAAGTGACAGGGGTCATGCGTGGAGCTGCTGGTTCCTGAAGGTGAAGCACATCTGGGGGCTCTGGAGGGGATCCCGGCACAGTGGAGGAGGTGGGCCAGGCCTCCAAGATCCTTTCTTTTTTTGTTGTTTTTATATATATATATATATATATTTTTTTTTTTTTTTTTTACTTTACAATATTGTATTGGTTTTGCCATACATCAACATGCATCCGCCACAGGTGTACACGTGTTCCCCCTCCTGAACCCCCCTCCCACTTCCCTCCCCATACCATCCCTCTGGGTCATCCCAGTGCACCAGCCCCAAGCTTCCTGTATCCTGTATCGAATCTGGACTGGCGATTTGTTTCTTATATGATATTATACATGTTTTAATGCCATTCTCCCAAATCATACCCCCCCTTCCTCTCCCACAGAGCCCAAAAGACTGTTCTATACATCCAAGTCTCTTTTGCTGTCTCGCATACAGGGTTGTCGTTACCAACTTTCTAAATTCCATATATATGCATTAGTATACTGTATTGGTGTTTTTCTTTCTGGCTTACTTCACTCTGTACAATAGGCTCCAGTTTCATCCACCTCAGTAGAACTGATTCAAATGTATTCTTTTTAATGGCTGAGTAATACTCCATTGAGTATATGTACTACAGCTTTCTTATCCATTCATCTGCTGATGGACATCTAGGTTGCTTCCATACCCTGGCTATTATAAACAGTGCTGCAATGAACATCAGGGTACACGTGTCTCTTTCAATTCTGGTTTCCTTGCTGTGTATGCCCAGCAGTGGGATTGCTGGGTCATATGGCAGTTCTATTTCCAGTTTTTAAAGGAATCTCCACACTGTTCTCCATAGTGGCTGTACTAGTTTGCATTCCCACCAACAGTGTAAGAGGGTTCCCTTTTCTCCACACCCTTTCCAGCATTTATTGCTTGTAGACTTTTGGATTGCAGCCATTCTGACTGGCGTGAAATCGTACCTCATTGTGGTTTTGATTTGCATTTCTCTGATTATGAGTGATGTTGAGCATCTTTTCATGTGTTTGCTAGCCATCTGTATGTCTTCTTTGGAGAAATGTCTATTTAGTTCTTTGGCCCATTTTTTGATTGGGTCGTTTATTTTTCTGGAATTGAGCTGCAGGAGTTGCTTGTATATTTTTGAGATCAGTTGTTTGTCAGTTGCTTCATCTGCTATTATTTTCTCCCATTCTGAAGGCTGTCTTTTCACCTTGCTTATAGTTTCTTTTGTTGTGCAGAAACTTTTAAGTTTAATTAGGTCCCATTTGTTTATTTTTGCTTTTATATCCAATATTCTGGGAGGTGGATCATAGAGGATCCTACTGTGATGTATGTCCAAGAGTGTTTTGTCTATGTTCTCCTCTAAGATTTTTATAGTTTCTGGTCTTATGTTTAGATCTTTAATCCATTTTGAGTTTATTTTTGTGTATGGTGTTAGAAAGTGTTCTAGTTTCATTCTTTTACAAGTGGTTGACCAGTTTTCCCAGCACCACTTGTTAAAGAGATTGTCTTTTCTTCACTGTATATTCTTGCCTCCTTTGTCAAAGATAAGGTGCCCATAAATGTGTGGGTTTATCTCTGGGCTTTCTATTTTGTTCCATTGATCTATATTTCTGTCTTTGTGCCAGTACCATACTGCCAAGATCCTTTCTTATGGCTCTAGGGTTACTTATCCACAAAAAGCAATGAACTACTGATACTTGCAGCCCATTGGGTGAATCTCAAGAGAAGTTTGCTGAGTGAATTTAAAAAGATCTGCCTTGGGACTTGCCTGGGGGTCCAGTGGTTAAGACTCTGCTCTTCCTCTACCAGAGCCACAGGTTTGATCCTGCGTGCCACATGGCACAACTGAAAAATAGAAGTAAAAATGCAACGGCCAGTCTTAAAGGGTTACATGCTACATGATTCCACTTATAAAATATTCACAAAATGCCAAAATTCTAGGAATGGAGAACAGATCAGTGGTTGCCCAGAGTTAGGGAAGGCCCATAAAGAAGTGACCCCAGAGGATCAGCACAGGGAGTTCCTTCGTGGGCACAGAACACTCTGTATATCAGTTTTCATGATGGTTAAATGAATCTGCACATATGATACAATGTGGTAGGACCATCTCTGCCGGGGTCCAGCCCCGGTGGATCCAGGAAATTCGAAGAGGGGACAGCGTCGGCGAGGATCAGGAAACAATTGCTTAATTAAACGTTAATTAATGATATAAAGAGTGGTTAAATAAGGATAGCTCAGTGAGGAAATTCAGTGGAGAAAAGAGGCTGAATAACTTGGTTTACGTGGAAAGCTAATAAAATTCCAAGGCTAGGAATTTACATCACCTACATAGGCTGCAGGCATCCTCCCGTTCTCCCGAAGGAGAGGAGACACTAAGGCCTCCCCTGTCAGATCTTAGAAGCCCAGCAAAATTAGTAGGCTTGATGAGTCTCCACGCTCCAATTCAGCCGGAAGATGAGAGAAAGAATGACATGGGGAGACCAAGTTTCGGTGAACAAGGCCCGCACTTTATTTTCCAAAGTTGTTTTTATACCTTAAGTTGTGCATAGGGGATAATGGGGGAAGGGGTAGAGTCAGCAGTAAGCAGGCTTTCTTCCTGCAAACTTATCATATGCAAAAGTTTAGGTGATTTACATCATCTTCTGGCCAGGAGGCCTGTTAACATTTTAAGACCCTTTCTTCAGAAAACTTATTTTTCTCTAAAGGTGATTAGTCAGGCTCCACCCTTCAAAAGCATTAGATAAAGTTGCATTCCTATAGGGCAAAGGTGTGGTAGGCTATAACAAGAAAAGAATTAACTCAAGGGTCCAAGGTTACAAACATTAAAGCTACTACTTACATTCTATAAACCAATTATATTAATCAATACACTGCCAGGGACACAGTAGGTAAGGGATATGGAAACTTAGCAGCAAACATTGGCCCAACAAGTGAAAAACCCTTCACCAATACAATTTCTAACCAATCTTTTAACTGCTCAAAGGAATCTGTATTTAGACAGTTTAGAACATCTCATGCCTCTCATGGTTGTGAAATAAAACACTCTTGTCACGCCCAGGAACTTTATTAACTGGAGCTGTAAGTTAACTCTTTTTCAGACAGAGAGATGGTGGTGGGGGACAGCCCCCCGTAAAGTCAGAGGTGTAGGTGAGAGCACAAGGCAGAAAGTAGGCAGACTCTGGTTTTGGGGGTAGATGCTCGAGAATTTCCAGGGGGACTCCTGAGGCTCGATCCCGCCTTTGCATATGCCGAATCTCCTTCCTCATGACCTTTGCCACAGGCAGAGTTCCTCACGCTGGCTCCTGGCACATCTCAAAGACATAAAAATGAGAACATGCAAAAACTGGTAGAATTTGAGTGCAATCTATATTCTGCTGCTGCTGCTGCTGCTGCTGCTACTGCTGCTAACTCGATTCAGTCGTGTCCAACTCTGTGTGACCCATTGGACTGCAGCCTACCAGGCTTCTCCATCCATGGGATTCTCCAGGCAAGAACACTGAAGTGGGTTGCCATTTCCTTCTCCAATGCATGAAAGTGGAAAGTGAAAGTGAAGTCACTCAGTCGTGTCTGACTCTTAGCAACCCCATGGACTACAGCCTACCAGGCTCCTCCATCCATGGGATTTTCCGGGCAACAGTACTGGAGTGGGGTGCCATCTATATTCTAGTTAGTTGTATTTTGATAGTGACTGCAGTTATATAAAATATCACCACTGCAGGAAAATTGGGTAAAGGGTACACAGGACCTCTCTGTAGCAATTTTACAACTGTGTAATTTTGTCTGTGAGTCTATACTTATTATTATTTTTTTAGTCTCTGATTCAAGAGTTGAATTGTGGAGATAAGGATCGTTGGATAAATGAAGGGGAAGGGAGGCCAGCTTTGTGACCTTGGGAAATGAATGAATGAATCTTCTAAGTCTGCTTTCTTATCCACACACAGGAATGATGAGAACGGCAGACAACTCAGGGAGGTTTTAAAAGAGGAAAAGAGATGATGCCAACATGGTGAGCCCAGAAAACAGCATTTCCTGTTGACTGAGCATCTACTGTTCACCAAGCCCAGTCCCTGCCTTGTCTCACTCATCCTCTCAGTGACTCTACAGGCTACTCACTCTTTCTATGAGCAAGGAAACCAAGTCACAGCAAAACCTGGGGTAGCCTAAAAGGGCTGCATGATGGCAAATTCTCTCCCTACTCATGGAAGATGCGGAGTCATGGACGCAGCCGAATGGGGCCCAGAGGCTCTGTGACGAAAGAGTTCAGGCAGCTTTCCCCCTGAGGTGGGGCTGTTCCAGGAGCGAGTTAACACTTGGAGCCAGTTGCAGTGGGTCCCCATGGGCCCGGTCGGACCCATCTCCCAGTGCCCACTAGGGCCTCTGGCAGCTGGGCTCACTTCTTAGGCCAAGTGGTATTTGACATTGTGACTCATCTCAAGCTATTGTGGAAGAAAATTACATTTTTAGACTATTCAAGGATTTAAAGATTTCTCTTCCTCTAAGGAAATGGCATAATTCAGAAAACAAACCAAAACAAGAGGCAGGGAGACCCGCCCAGATTCCCCACTTGAGGGGCAAGTCTGAACCTTAGTTTTCCCTTGTGACTCAGGGATAATAAATGTTGTCATCAGAGGGCTGTGGTAGCTTACACAACAATGTGTGTGAAAGTGCTTTGCAGATTGTAAAGGGTTCAGGTGCTACTATGTTTTCCGATAAAGGTACGGTTTTTTAACAATTTATTTAAAATTTTTAAAATCATCAACTTTACCATTTCACCCATTTTTAAAATTTTTATTTATTCACATATTTGATTATTCACTTGGCTGGGTTCTCCTTGCTTTGATGTGCATGTTCAGTCCCATCTGACTCTTTGTGACCCCATGGACTGTAGCCTACCAGGCTCCTCTGTCCATGGGATTTTCCAGGCAAAAATACTGGAGTGGGTTGCCATTCCTTGCTTGCAGCAGGCTTTCTCTAGTTGTGGCATGCAAGGCCTACTGTTTGTTATGGTGCTTGGGCTTCTCATTGCGATGGCTTCTCCTGTTGCAGAGCACAGGCTCTAGACACGTGTGACTCATGCACTCTATAGCACGGGCTCAGTAGTTGTGGCACCCGGGCTTAGTGGCTCCCCAGTATGTGGAATCTTTTTGGACCAGGGATTGAACTTGAATCCCCTGCATTAGCAGGAGGAGTCTTATCTGCACCACCAGGGAAGTCCTAGTTTAGCCATTGCTAAGTGTAGAGTTCAGCGGTGTTAAGGACACCCACAGTCAGTTCAGTTCAGTTCAGTTGCTCAGTTGTGTCCGATTCTTTGTGACCCCATGAATCGCAGCACACCTGGCCTCCCTGTCCATCACCAACTCCCAGAGTTCACTCAGACTCACGTCCATCGAGTCAGTGATGCCATCCAGCCATCTCACCCTCTGTCGTCCCCTTCTCCTCTTGCCCCCAATCCCTCCCAGCATCAGAGTCTTTTCCAATGAGTCAACTCTTCGCATGAGGTGGCCAAAGTACTGGAGCTTTAGCTTTAGCATCATTCCCTCCAAAGAAATCCCAGAGCTGATCTCCTTCAGAATGGACTGGTTGGATCTCCTTGCAGTCCAAGGGACTCTCAAGAGTCTTCTCCAACACCACAGTTCAAAAGCATCAATTCTTCGGCGCTCAGCCTTCTTCACAGTCCAACTCTCACATCCATACACGACCACTGGAAAAGCCTTGACTAGACGGACCTTTTTTGGCACCTTTGTAGGACACCCACACTGTCATGCAATTAGCATCACCCTCCATTCACAGAATGTTTTACATCAAAAGAGAAACTCTGTCCCCATTAAACAGTAACACCCTACTCTCCCTCCCTTCCACCCCTGACAGGCACCTCTGAATCCTTGGTCTTTGTGAATTTGACTCCTCTCAGGAACTTATTTGAGTAGAGTCATACAGTGTTTGTCCTTTTGTGACAAACTTTTTTTTTCCTTTTGACTGTGGTGAAAGGGTGTGCTAAATCCTCACCTTGATTTGAGTCTGCAGCCCCCTTGGTGGCTCTACTGTGAACTGGTGTTTATCGAGTCCAGGAATGTCCAGTGTCCATTCTGCATCAGAAGACCTTTATGATAACCTGCCCATCACTTAAATGGATGTTTAACTGAGTTCTTCTTCTCACTGTGGTTTTGCTTGGCTGTCAAACTAAAGTCATGCTAGTGAAAGAGAGAAGAGTTTATTGGGGAAAGAAATGACAGAAAAAGAACTTTAAACTAGGAGTGATATTTGCAAGTGGCAAATCTCAAACTTGGTTGGAATCTTGGCTCCTCCCCAGAAATCCGCTGCCTCGCCCCTCCCCTTATTTGCAAAGTCCGATCAGACTCCTGGCCTATGTTCCAGCGTGATTGTAAGACCAAACCATAGTGTGTGGCCCTCAAGGGTGACACCCATCACTCCTCTGTGTCTCCTTCTAAGGCTAGGGGAGGTGACCACGATGACACAGGGACATTTCCTGGGATGAAGTTGCCCAGATGGAAGGTCAGGCAGGCCTCCCTGGTGAGGGGGAATCCAGCCCCACTGCCGTTCCTTCTGCTTGGGGCAAAGCAGAAAAGTCCACCAGCAGTCCAGCTGCACGACTCTCGGGCTCTGGGACCTTTACTTCTCAGTTTCTTCATCTGAGAAATGGAGCTGACGCTTCCTAGAGCTGATGTGAGAGTAAAACAGGCAAGGTGTGGACAGTGCCTGCACAGAGTGGGGGACACGTTTGGCCCTCCATACACCTCGGCTCTTTGCTGAATATCCAAACAGGAATTAAGACTGGCTTTCTGTTGTAGACTTTCTGAGTTGCCAGGTCCCTAGCCTTCCTCCATTTGGAGAAAAGAGGCCTGTAGTCAAGTGCAAATAAGTCAGGGAACAAAGAGCAATGTGCTCTCAGCCCTTTGCATGAACTTGGCATTCATCCAGATAGCCTTGACTACCAAGTCTGGAAAAGGTCAGTTTTCATTCCAATCCCAAAGAAAGGCAATGCCAAAGAATGCTCAAACTACCACACAATTGCACTCATCTCACACGCTAGTAAAGTGATGCTCAAAATTCTCCAAGCCAGGCTTCAGCAATATGTGAACCATGAACTTCCTGATGTTCAAGCTGGTTTTAGAAAAGGCAGAGGATCCAGAGATCAAATTGCCAACGTCTGCTGGATCATGGAAAAAGCAAGAGAGTTCCAGAAAAACATCTATTTCTGCTTTATTGACTATGCCAAAGCCTTTGACTGTGTGGATCACAAGAAACTGTGGAAAATTCTGAAAGAGATGGGAATACCAGACCACCTGATCTGCCTCTTGAGAAATCTGTATGCAGGTCAGGAAGCAACAGTTAGAACTGGACATGAAACAACAGACTGGTTCCAAATAGGAAAAGGAGTATATCAAGGCTATATATTATTACCCTGCTTATTTAACTTATATGCAGAGTATATCATGAGAAACGCTGGACTGGAAGAAACACAAGCTGGAATCAAGATTGCCGGGAGAGATATCAATAACCTAAGATATGCAGATGCCAACCTTATGGCAGAAAGTGAAGAGAAACTAAAAAGCCTCTTGATGAAAGTGAAAGTGGAGAGTGTAAAAGTTGGCTTAAAGCTCAATATTCAGAAAACGAAGATCATGGCATCCAGTCCCATCACTTCATGGGAAATAGATGGCGAAACAGTGGAAACAGTGTCAGACTTTATTTTTTTGGGCTCCAAAATCACTGCAGATGGTGACTGCAGCCATGAAATTAAAAGACACTTACTCCTTGGAAGGAAAGTTATGACCAACCTAGATAGCATATTCAAAAGCAGAGACATTACTTTGCCAACAAAGGTTCGTCTAGTCAAGGCTATGATTTTTCCTGTGGTCATGTATGGATGTGAGAGTTGGACTTTGAAGAAAGCTGAGCACCGAAAAATTGATGCTTTTGAACTGTGGTGTTGGAGAAGACTCTTGAGAGTCCCTTGGACTGCAAGGAGATCCAACCAGTCCATTCTGAAGGAGATCAGCTCTGGGATTTCTTTGGAAGGAATGATGCTAAAGCTGAAACTCCAGTACTTTGGCCACCTCATGCGAAGAGTTGACTCATTGGAAAAGACTCTGATGCTAGGAGGGATTGGGGGCAGGAGGAGAAGGGAACGACAGAGGATGAGATGGCTGGATGGCATCACTGACTCGATGGACGTGAGTCTGGATGAACTCCGGGAGTTAGTGATGGACAGGGAGGCCTGGCGTGCTGCGATTCATGGGGTCGCAAAGAGTCGGACACGACTGAGCGACTGAACTGAACTGAACCAAGGCTGGGCTTCCTCAGGCGAGTTGCCTGAGGGCACTAGCGCCTAAAGATACTAGTATTGTCGCTATCAGCAGGGTTCAATCTAGAGGGACTTGATCAAAAAGGTGGGGTTGGGGTGTGGACAGAGTGGCTGAGGGGTGGACTTGGGACCCTCTCCCAGGTACCCTGTGAGCAGAGCTGGGGACGGTGGACTCTGCAGGGAAGGATCCTGGAGGGCTTCTCAGAGGAAGTGATAACAGATTTGGGCTTTCTAGGAAGTATGATTTTTCTGGGTGGTAGGAGTAAATGTCCGTGGCAGAAGGAATTGCATGAGCAAATGCCTAGAACCCACATAGGTGTGGCCCTCAGGAGCAGCAATATGACCAGTATGCAGTGAGCAGCTGGTATGTTCCGGGAGACTGTGCCAAGTGATTCTGGCGCAAAGGTAAATAAGGCAGGCAGGCTGGTGAGTAGGTGGAAAGGGTGGAAGGAGCCAGGAAGAAGTTCATAGAGTGGAGGAGTGATTGACCAAGGGTTTCACAGTCAATTGGTGGCAGGTCTTCCATCGTGAAGCTTGAGACAGGGTGGACCGTGCCCAGAAGGACCTGCATGTCAGGACTGTTTTTCTAAGAGCATCAGCAAGGAGGATGAGAATAGCTCAGGGTGGGGCCTGGTGTGCAGGGTGTTTGTTTGACCTGAGCCACTCAGAGATGAGGGTTTCACTTTCCCTTTCAGTTCTCCAGGTATATCTGGGCCCAGAGGTCGTGTGTCGTTATTGCAGAGTCAAAAAGCTGGTAGCTGCTTTGCATAGCTGAGAACAACTGGATCTTGTTTACATTCAGCCAGAGAAGATTTCTGGGTAAGCAGGCAGGGTAGGACCCCCCACCCCCCATCTCCCCATCCTCAGGATGACGGTCTGCTGATGGTCACTAATTGACAGAAGAAAGGAAATGGAAGCTCAGAAAGGTGAGGTCATGGCCGACATGGTGGGTTAAGCAGGAGTAGAGCCTGGTTGTGGAGGCAAGTGAGTCTGATGGCTTCCTCCCACCCCTTGGGCCCCTAAACAGTGCAGAGGGAGGGTGACACCTGCTCAGATGGGCTCAGCTCAGGATGTGGACTTCTGAGACATGAGCGGTGACCCCAGAAGGAAGGTGAGTGTTGGGGGTGAGTGTTGGGAAATTTGGAGGAAGCAGAGGGGGTGAAGGAGGGCAGGGGGGTCAGAACCCTTCCTCCTTGTGGCCTGGCCACCTTGATGTTTCCCCCAGGGTGCTGTGCTGAGGCCAGTGGGGCAAAGGATTTCTTTTGAGATATAAGGAAGCCAGGTTTCATCACCTACCCTTTGACCCCTGCTTCCTAAATGCCTGCTCAGAGCCAGGCCCTGGGGGAAACTGAGGCCTGCAGAAGGACAGGAGAGCAAACGGGGAGATGCAGGGCACTGTCTTTCTGTGCTCAGTGGGCCTCAGCTCAGGATGTAGGTGATGGGTGGCCCTGTGTAGGGAAGATGGCCCAGCAGACAAAGTGAGAAGGGCTCACTGCACGATGCCCACATTAAGATCCTGGCTTTGCCATCTTAAAATAAAAACCCCAACAGTAGACAGGTCAGTATAACAGGAGGGACATGAGCTTAGATCTATGTGTTTTACAGGCAGAAACAATCCTAGAAACTTTTGGTTTATTAAAATTACAGTATTCCTCTCACATACCCATGTCAGAAGCACTGGTCTCAGCCTCGTCTCTGCCCACCGAGAGCTGTGTGACCCTGGGCAAGTCAGCTCCTCGGGAATCGTTTGCTCAGATTTCATATTCAACTTTTAAAAAACTAATTTCAGTCTTTTCATGTGGATTTTAGGCTGTGTGTTGGGGATGCTCACCTTTGTGTACAGGAAATAATGCAAAAAGTGTCTGCTGCTCTCCCATTGTATTCTGGCCTGCTTTATGGTGTCCATGGCAATATTTAATTTTTAAGAGGTCATATAAATCAGACTTTTCTTTATGGCTCTGGGATTTGTGTCTTAATGAGAAAGGTTTCCTCAAATCAACATTATTTCTAACATTTTTTTTTTTCCAGTACCTTTGTAGTTTTTTTTCTTTCTGGTTTACATTTAGATCCCTTTGGAGTCACTGATTGATTGATTAGAATCTTTTTGTTTCTTCCTCTTCCTCCTTCCCTCCTTGATATTTTCCTTCTTTGTCTTCTCATTCAAAAGAACATATTTAATGGGTACATTTCACAGTCACAAATGAACACACCCTTTTATGTGCCTTCAAAAGAGCATTCATTGCAGTCAGAAAATGACTCCTCCCTCCTCCCCTCACAAAGTTTTAGACAGCAGTTAGGGAACAGAGAGCAGAGGCTGGAGAGAGCTGGGCTGCGCACCCAGACCTGGCCCAGACACCCTGTGGGAGGAGAGACTTTGGAATGTCCAGCTTAAGGCTCAGGCCAGTATCAGATTTTAGATAAGACCCATATTTCCCCCCAATTCTCTCTTCTTTCTCCTCCTATAAAAATATCATGGCTGGAGTAAGGAGACATGAGGAAATACACGTGTCTCCTGCTACCTGAAAGTACAGTGTTCCTACAAAAGCTTTTCTAAACCAAGATGGCGTAGGGAATAGACCATGTAGGTTTCACTACACAGGGTGATCTTTTGGAAAGCAAGGGATGCCCATATATGGAAACACTCAGAAATCTGATAGTGCTGTCTGTCAGAAAGGGCCTTTCATCAAGACAGACAAGGAAAACAAATAGAATTACTGCCGCACAGGTAAAACAAGAGCTGTGCTGTGTCTTTGAGAAGCTGGTTGTTTCACGTCACTGTAACAGGTCCCACACCTTGTATTTCAGCCAGGCTGTGCCCAGGAGGGTGGAGGGAGCCCCAGAGGCCCTGGAGCAGGAGGAGCAGCAGAGAAGAGACAAGGCCCCTGCCTGGTGCTGGGAGCTAAAGAAACTCCACACAAATAGACCCACAGGCAGGAAAGTGCAAGATTCCAGGGGGCCCTAGAGAGGAACTGGGGGAGACAGCAAGGGAAGGAGGATTTGGAGCTGGGCCTCCAAGGTCAGGTAACATTTCACCTGGTGAGGCAGGTGGGGAAATGTCTCACCACCTGCAGGGGGAGGGGCAGCCTGAGCGAAGGCCTGGAGGCTGGGGGGAAATTAGAGTCCAGGGAGCTGGGAGTACTCAAGGCCCCTGGATCATGCTCTGAGAAGGCAGGAAGGTGAGGAAGACAGGAGTAGGAGCATCAGGAGGGCCTGGGTGTCGGGCTAAGGACTTTGAACTTGATCTTGCCATAACCGCTCCTTTCCCTGCCTAAGGATGATGCCCTGAAGTCACATGGAGGGAGATGTTTGGTAGAATCTCTGTCTGAGGACTTCCCTGGTGGCTCAGACGGTAAAGCATCTGTCTACAATGCGGGAGACCTGGGTTCGATCCCTGGGTCGGGAAGATCCCCTGGAGAAGGAAATGGCAATCCACTCCAGTACTATTGCCTGGAAAATCCCATGGACAGAGGAGCCTGGTAGGCTACAGTCCATGGGTTGGAAAGAGTCAGATACGACTGAGCGACTTCACTTTCACTTTCTGTCTGCCCACAGGAAGAGAAGGGCTCTGTGTCCAGCCATGCAGTTGGGCAGGAATGGGCTTCTCTGCAGTCCTCCCTTTTCTCAGAAACAGCCCTTTGGGAAAGGGACCAATCAGAGGCTAACAGAGGAGGACGCTCCAGATAAGAATCCAGCAGAGGGAGCACCATCAGCATTCACAGGCAGCTGAGGCCCCAGACAAGGGTCAGGACCAGGACAAGAATGGGAGGGAAAGACGGAAGGATGAGGTGGAGGGTCCACATGCATTTACAAGTGTTTGGCATCATCCAGATCAGTCCTTTCTGCCCGCACCCTCCTCCTCTCTCTTCCTTGGCTCTTGGTCCTTGTGTTTCACAGTTTCAGTTGGCTGCCCTGGCTCCCAGGGTCCTGCAGCTTCGAGGCAGAGAAGGACACAGAGGCCAGCCAGCTGTCCTCTCCCTCCTTCCCTTACAGCAGGAGCCCCCAGACCCCTCAGCTGTCTTCCCCTGTGTGTCATTCAGCAGGACAGGGTCATACAGACACCCTTCAACATAGAGCAGCCCAGAAAACACATCCCTGATGTTCAGGCCCTGAGAAGAGAGGCAGAAGGGTCCAGGGTGAAGGTGAGTGGCACTGGAGGAGGTAGAATTTCAGGAGAGCAGGTGGGCGTGAGGAGCATTCAAGGCCAAAGGAACATTGTGTGTTAAGATCTAGACTGAGAACAAAGAGCAGCAGCTGGAAATGGAGCAGTCAGGGAATAAGCAGAGCAGGGGTGGCTTGGACAGAGAAAGGAAGCTGCTTGGAGGTGGGCCTGCCTGTGTGAATTCTCTCCCATCCACACAGTCAGTGCCTCCAGCCTCCGCCACCAGGCATACTCCCTAGTGAACAAGCTGATGGTTACTCTTCCTGAAGGGTAACCCTGGCTATTGCAGAGAGAAAGTGTTAGAAACAAAGATGCTAGGATGGGGGCTCAGGTAAGGAGATTTAGGGGAGGCGCTAAGGAAATAGAGCTGCTCTAGATTGGATGCTGCAGAGTAGGGGACCAGCAAGAATACTGGTTCGGGTTGCCATTTTCTTCTCCAGGGGTTCTTCCCAACCCAGGGACTCAACCCACGTCTCTTGAGTCTTGCGTCTCCTGCATTACCACTGAAAGTGAAAGTCTCTCAGTTGTGTCCAATTCTTTGTGACCCCATGGACTGTAGCCTGCCAAGCTCCTCGATCCATGGGATTTTCCAGACAAGGATACCGGAGTGGGTTGCCATTCCCTTCTCTAGAGGATCTTCGTGCTTTTTAGCCTTTATGTCTCCCTTTCTAGCCACACTTTCTCTAAAGTCCTCTCATTTAAATATTACTATGAACTCATGGCCTTTCACAGACTCAACCTGGCCCAATGAAACATGTTTATGGTAATCATTATCTTTTTATTTATTATCATCATTATATGTGGGTGCCCCTTTGAGTAGCAGAGATGCCGATCTGTGGAGCTCACCTCCCCTGCAAGGGGTCTTCCTTCCTTTGAGTGGACAGAAGGAAGCTCATGGGTGCACATGTGGGCAGGCAAGATGCTGCTGGACAATGTGTCTGTTTAAAGCCACAGTTCACACTGATTATTCTGGTTTAACCCTGTTATCATTCTTACTTTCCTAGAGAAGTTGGTTTCATCAACACGAACATGTTTCCTACACTGACAGTTGTCACAGCAGGAGTCAGGCTTATTTCTTGTTGGCACTTAATTCAACCACCTGCAATCATCTTTAAGGTGGTGGTACTAGAAATCACCCCATTTTGTGGGTTACTGACTGCTATAAAGTGACTGCTGCTGTCTTAGAGTTCAGTTCAGTTCAGTTCGGTTCAGTCGCTCAGTCGTGTCTGACTCTTTGCGACCCCATGAATCGCAGCACGCCAGGCCTCCCTGTCCATCACCAACTCCCAGAGTTCACTCAGACTCACGTCCATCAAGTCAGTGATGCCATCCAGCCATCTCATCCTCTGTCGTCCCCTTCTCCTCCTGCCCCCAATCCCTCCTAGCATCAGAGTCTTTTCCAATGAGTCAACTCTTCACATGAGGTGGCCAAAGTACTGGAGTTTCAGCTTTAGCATCACTCCCTCCAAAGAAATCCCAGGGCTGATCTCCTTCAGAATGGACTGGTTGGATCTCCTTGCAGTCTAAGGGACTCTCAAGAGTCTTCTCCAACACCACAGTTCAAAAGCATCAATTCTTCGGTGCTCAGACTTCTTCACAGTCCAAGTCTCACATCCATACATGACCACAGGAAAAACCATAGCCTTGACTAGATGGACCTTTGTTGGCAAAGTAATGTCTCTGCTTTTTAATACGCCATCTAGGTTGGTCATAACTTTCCTTCCAAGGAGTAAGCGTCTTTTAATTTCATGGCTGCAGTCACCATCTGCAGTGATTTTGGAACCCCCCAAAACAAAGTCTGACACTGTTTCCACTATTTCCCCATCTATTTCCCATGAAGTGATGGGACCAGATGCCATGATCTTCGTTTTCTGAATGTTGAGCTTTAAGCCAACTTTTTCCACTCTCCACTTTCACTTTCATCAAGAGGCTTTTTAGTTTCTCTTCACTTTCTGCCATAAGGGTGGTGTCATCTGCATAGCTGAGGTTATTGATATTTCTCCCAGCAGTCTTGATTCCAGCTTGTGTTTCTTCCAGTCCAGCATTTCTCATGATGTATTCTGCATATAAGTTAAATAAGCAGGGTGACAATATACAGCCTTGACGTACTCCTTTTCCTCTTTGGAACCAGTCTGTTGTTTCATGTCCAGTTCTAACTGTTGCTTCCTGACCTGCATACAGATTTCTCAAGAGGCAGATCAGGTGGTCTGGTATTCCCATCTCTTTCAGAATTTTCCACAGTTTCTTGTGATCCACACAGTCAAAGGCTTTGGCATAGTCAATAAAGCAGAAATAGATGTTTTTCTGGAACTCTCTTGCTTTTTCCATGATCCAGTGGGTGTTGGCAATTTGATCTCTGGATCCTCTGCCTTTTCTAAAACCAGCTTGAACATCAGGAAGTTCACAGTTCACATATTGCTGAAGCCTGGCTTGGAGAATTTTGAGCATTACTTGACTAGCGTGTGAGATGAGTGCAATTGTGCGGTAGTTTGAGCATTCTTTGGCATTGCCTTTCTTTGGGATTGGAATGAAAACTGACCTTTTCCAGTCCTGTGGCCACTGCTGAGTTTTCCAAATGTGCTGGCATATTGAGTGCAGCACTTTCACAGCATCATCTTTCAGGATTTGAAATAGCTCCACTGGAATTCCATCACCTCCACTAGCTTTGTTCATAGTGATGCTTTCTAAGGCCCACTTGACTTCACATTCCAGGATGTCTGGCTCTAGGTGAGTGATCACACCATCGTGATTATCTGGGTCATGAAGATCTTTTTTGTACAATTTTTCTGTGTATTCTTGCCACCTCTTCTTAATATCTCCTGCTTCTGTTAGGTCCATACCATTTCTGTCCTTTATCGAGCCCATCTTTTCATGAAATGTTCCCTTGGTATCTCTAGTTTTCTTGAAGAGATCTCTAGTCTTTCCCATTCTGTTGTTTTCCTCTATTTCTTTGCATTGATCGCTGAAGGAGGCTTTCTTATCTCTTGCTATTCTTTGGAACTCTGCATTCAGATGCTTATATCTTTCCTTTTCTCCTTTGCTTTTCACTTCTCTTCTTTTCTCAGCTATTTGTAAGGCCTCCCCAGACAACCATTTTGCTTTTTTGCATTTCTTTTCCATGGGGATGGTCTTGATCCCTGTCCCCTGTACAATGTCACGAATCTCATTCCATAGTTCATCAGGCACTCTATCAGATCTAGTCCTTTAAATCTATTTCTCACTTCCACTGTATAATCATAAGGGATTTGATTTAGGTCATACCTGAATGGTCTAGTGGTTTTCCCTATTTTCTTCAATTTCAGTTGAATTTGGCAATAAGGAGTTCATGATCTGAGCCACAGTCAGCTCCTGGCCTTGTTTTTGCTGACTATATAGAGCTTCTCCATCTTTGGCTGCAAAGAATATAATCAATCTGATTTCGGTGTTGACCATCTGGTGATGTCCATGTGTAGAGTCTTCTCTTTGTTGTTGGAAGAGGGTGTTTGTTATGACCAGTGCATTTTCTTGGCAAAACTTTATTAGTCTTTGCCCTCTTCATCCGTATTCCAAGGCCAAATTTGCCTGTTACTCCAGGTGTTTCTTGACTTCCTACTTTTCCATTCCAGTCCCCTATAATGAAAAGGACATCTTTTTTGGGTGTTAGTTCTAAAAGGTCTTGTAGGTCTTCATAGAACCATTCAACTTCAGCTTCTTCAGCGTTACTGGTTGGGGCATAGACTTGGATTACTGTGATATTGAATGGTTTGCCTTGCAACGAACAGAGATCATTCTGTCGTTTTTGAGATTGCATCCAAGTACTGCGTTTCGGACTCTTTAGTTGACCACGATGGCTACTCCATTTCTTCTGAGAGATTCCTGCCCGCAGTAGTAGATATAATGGTCATCTGAGTTAAATTCACCCATTCCAGTCCATCTTAGTTCACTGATCCCTAGAATGTCGACATTCACTCTTGCCATCTCTTGTTTGACCACTTCCAGTTTGCCTTGACTCATGGACCTGACATTCCAGGTTCCTATGCAATATTGCTCTTTACAGCATCGGACCTTGCTTCTATCACCCGTCACATCCACAGCTGGGTATTCTTTTTGCTTTGACTCCATCCCTTAATTCCTTCTGGAGTTATTTCTCCACTGATCTCCAGTAGCATATTGGGCACCTACTGACCTGGGAGTTCCTCTTTCATTATCCTATCATTTTGCTTTTTCATACTGTTCATGGGGTTCTCAAGGCAAGAATACTGAAGTGGTTTGCCATTCCGTTCTCCAGTGGACCACATTCTGTCAGATCTCTCCACCATGACCCGCCTGTGTTGGGTTGCCCCACGAGCATGGCTTAGTTTCATTGAGTTAGACAAGGCTGTAGTCCTAGTGTGATTAGATTGACTAGTTTTCTGTGAGTATGGTTTTAGTGTGTCTGCCCTCTGACACCCTCTTGCAACACCAACCATCTTACTTGGGTTTCTCTTACCTTGGACGAGGGGTATCTCCTCACCGCCGCCCCTCCTGACCTTCAACGTGGGATAGCTCCTCTAGGCCCTCCTGCGCCCGCGCAGCCACAGCTCCTTGAATGTGGGGTTGGTCCTCCGGGCCGCCGCCCCTGGCCTGGGGCGTGGGGGCGCTCCTCCCGGCTGCCGCCCCTGACCTTGGACTCAGGGTAGCTCCTCTTGGCCATAGCAGTCTGGCACTCTCGGCCGCTGCCCCTCACCTCGGACGTGGGATAACTCCTCTTGGCCGCCGCCCTTCGGGCATGGGGTCCTCCCATGTTGGGTCTGCCCCAACAATCCAAATCCTAAGTGCATATGGTTAAAATAGATCAATTTGTACAGAGGGGTCTGCTCATTCCTTCCCAAGGAAAAGCTATGTCTTTAGATAGCTAATCAATGTCTTTAAATGATATTACTACATTGGGAAGTGGAATAGTGTGAGAATGTGTGCTCAGGAGACAGGAACCTGGACTTGGATTCTGGCTCTAGCACTAACTGTGTGCTTTGAGTAAATTGCTTCACATCGCTGAGCTTCTGCTTCCTTTTTTACAGGGTCATTATGAGAACTAAAAGCAAGTGAATGCCTACCAAGCACTTGGAATGGTGCAAAGAGAGAAGTCATCGACCACGATAGCTAATACATATTAGATACTGCATTTTTCTTTTTCATGATTTAAAATTTTTGTTATTATTTATTTCTTACTGGGAAAAATAATGATTTCATTTGTTTGTATACTTTTTCTTATACCTTTCCCCACTCTCTCCTAATATCATTTTTTTATCACTAAGTTTGTACCCTCTTTTAGAAAACTTTGTAATTGTAAGCCCTTTGTTTACTCCTTTATTTCTTAAGCTCTCAACTGAAGCCAGGATTTCTTGACTCTCTGTTTTGTAAAATGAAATATTAATCCTCATCCTCCCTTCAGTGCTTCAGCTCCCAACTTATAGCAGTGTGCCTTAATTTTTATAGTGATTAACAAGTAGATTCATTTATAATGTTTAAATAGTCTTTTATCTTAAAAGATAAAAATCATAAAATAATGAATAGAAATGAAATACCAACTGTAAAATTTTGAGTCACTTATTGTAACTTTCTAAAAGTCTGGTGAAGGGTGAAGGCTGCTGTGAATGTGGGATGGGACATGGGGGTGGGGGGCTTGTCCCCTGCTCTCCCCTCAGCCTCCCTCTCATCTTGCTCCCTCTGGGGCTCTGCCCAGCAGACCGTTCTTCTCTACTGTGAACTCTCCCTGTTTCTCTCCCTCTACTGCACTCCTCTTTATTCAGCTATCACTTCTCCGTCCGATGAGTCTTCAAACATTTGTTGAAGCTTCTGGTCTCCTGTTGCCCCCATGCTTGTTTTTATTAGCAGAAGAGGGAGGAGAGGGAGGCTATGGGTTCTTGAGCCCGGTGAGGAGGTTGGAATCCAGTCTACCAAGGGCAAGACTTCTGACCTTGGGCGAGTCATGTAACATCTGTGAGTCAGCTTCCATATCTGTAAATACTGATACAATGTACATATCTCAAAGGTTAATGAAATGAAATACGAGTTATCATTGGTAAAGTTTTACAGCAAATAATAATGCAGAGCAAAGACCACAAACACAAGTCACTCTTATCAATAGCTGTTATTATACCTGTAAGTATCTTTACTATCATTTAATTCAGGTCTTGGCAGAGGTAGTTAAAAAGTGCTCTTTAAAAATGTGGCTAAATAATTGGAGAAGGAAATGGCAACCCACTCCAGTGTTCTTGCCTGGAGAATCCCAGGGACAGAGGGGTCTGGTGGGCTGCCGTCTATGGGATCGCACAGAGTCAGACACGACTGAAGTGACTTAGCAGCAGCAGCAGCAGCAGGTATTGGACAAAGTACAGCAATGCATTAACTATGTAACCTTCAGGAGAGCCCAAGGCAACAGTATCATTACTATTATCTTTGTTTTTTAACAAATGGGGAAACTGAGCCCAAGAGAAGTTAAATAACTTGCTCAAAGCTAATAAATGATGGGCTGGGACTTAAAATGATTTGGTTCTAACCTCAACGCTAGTATTCTTAATTATTATGATTGACCACCTCTACATGATGAATGTAAATGATCCCAATAAAAATGTCAGAAGTTTTATTTAAAAAAAAAATGTGGCTAAATATAGTCAACATTTGCTATCTTCCTTCACCTCCCAAGGCAATACAATCACAAAAAGAACCAAAATAGTCTCTATATAAATATCTGAGTTTTTTATTTTATTATCCAAAATTTAATCTTTTATTTAATATTATATATTCTGATTCAATAATAATCTTAAGTGTTTACCATGGGTAAAATTTTAAATTAATTTAAAGTATAACTGAATTTATAATAACATTAGGATTTAGCATTAATCAAAGAATGGATATCATTAATTGAGCTAAACATAAATAGAATTGAAATATATCCCAAAATATCTGGATCTTTTGTTTTAAAAAGTCAATTGAGAATAAGTACATTTGAAAGGATGGGTACTCTCATATATTATGCGTGAGAATGTAAATTGCTATAATTTGTTTGCGTAACAGTTTGGTGCTAGGCACAAAAATTTTTTAGGTGTTCATGCCTTCTAATCCAGAGAAAGCAATGGCACCCCACTCCAGTACTCTTGCCTGGAAAATCCCACGGATGGAGGAGCCTGGTGGGCTGCAGTCCATGGGGTCACTAGGAGTTGGAAACGGCTGAGCGACTTCACTTTCACTTTTCGCTTTCATGCATTGGAGAAGGAAATTGCAACCCACTCCAGTGTTCTTGCCTGGAGAATCCCAGGGATGGGGGAGCCTGGTGGGCTGGCATCTATGGGGTTGCACAGAGTCGGACATGACTGAAGCGACTTAGGAGCAGCAGCAGCCTTCTAATCTAGTGATTATACTTCTAGAAATAGCTTAAGGAAACAGTCTCAAATACAGGTGAAGATTTTTACAAGGAGAATGTTCTTTGCACTATTATTTACATAAAAGAATTAGAAATAGCCTAAAAGTCCACTAGTCAGGGGAGGACAGTAGAGGGGGTAGGGCACCATCGGGGTCCTCAGCCACCCAGGAGAGGGATACAAGAATTGGGGCAGAGTCAGAGGGACTCCAGGTTCTTGTGGGATAAAGGGCCTTGTAGAAGCAAGGAGGGTGCAGACTGTGGGAGCTGTATCATCAGGAACTTTGTCAAGGCAGAGACTCAAGCACAGGAGCAAGACATCCTTTTAATTAAGAAGAGTTATTTTCCAATAAGCATAAATCCACAATTATATATATATATTTTACATTAAAGGGAGTAGAGCATAGTCATCACAAACCTGGGATTTGGATCAGAAACACTTAGGTTCAAGTCCAGGCTCCGGTAGCAACATAAAAACCGGCTGACCTAAGTTTAGGTGAGTTTCAGGAGCCTGCACGTCATAGACAATGGACCAATATTAGTTATTACCAATTCATAAGCACAAGTGTTCCCAACCTCACATAATTTCCAGAGTATTCCCTCCCTATCTGTTTTTCTGTCTCTGGTTTTATTGCTTTTATAACTTCGCAGATGGCTGTCTCCTGTCTGATTATCCTCTCCTTGTGCCCCAATAGGAGATCAGGATTTTGAGTTGGCTTGGAGGGAGGTGGTAGGAGGATGAGTAACTTTTCTTAACTAGCAGCCAGCAGAGCACAGGAGACAGAGAAACATGCCAGGTTAAGCCCCCAGTGGCATTTGTGGACATCCCAGGGGAAGCTGCCAGAGACCTCGCCCCTCACTGCTCCCTGCAGCCGCTGCTCACTATTGATGGAGTCCATAGTCTGTTTTCTCTTTCCCAGGGGTGAAGCATCACCTCCTTCCAGCCCGACCCAGACAAGGAGCTGAAGGAAGATCTCTGAGACCCAGCTGCTGCCATCATGAGCTCAGAAGACCGTAGGAAAAGCTCAGGTAATCAGCTGCCTCGTCTGTGACTGGTTTCTACTTGTGATCCAGAACTGGGGGTGGTGTTGAGAGATTGTTGCTGAGCCGTTAAAGATGCCAGGATTCTTGGCCTCTGGAGGAGAGGAATTCAATCCGGGGCCAGTGACAAGGTGTGATGGCTCAGAGCTTTAGTGTAATACAGATTCATTGAAGTGTAAAAGAGATAGAAAAAGCTTCTGACATAGACATCAGAAGGGGACAGAGAGAGTACCCCCCTGCTGGCCTTTAGCAGGAAGATATATACATACTCAGTTCAGTTCAGTTCAGTCACTCAGTCATGTCCGACTCTTTGTGACTCCATGAATCGCAGCACACCTGGCCTCCCTGTCCATCACCAACTCCCGGAGTTCACTCAAACTCACGTACATCGAGTCAGTAATGCCATCCAGCCATCTCATCCTCTGTTGTCCCCTTCTCCTCCTGCCCATAATCCCTCCCAACATCAGAGTCTTTTCCAATGAGTCAACTCTTCACATGAGGTAGCCAAAGTACTGGAGTTTCAGCTTTAGCATCATTCCTTCCAGAGAAATCCCAGGGCTGATCTCTTCAGAATGGACTGGTTGGATCTCCTTGCAGTCTAAGGGACTCTGAAGAGTCTTCTCCAATACCACAGTTCAAAAGCATCAATTCTTCGGCACTCAGCTTTCTTCACAGTCCAACTCTCACATCCATACATGACTATTGGAAAAACCATAGCCTTGACTAGACGGACCTTTGTTGGCAAAGTAATGTCTCTGCTTTTCAATATGCTATCTAGGTTGGTCATAACTTTTCTTCCAAGGAGTAAGCATCTTTTAATTTCATGGCTACAATCACCATCTGCAGTGATTTTGGAACCCCCCAAAACAAAGTCTGACACTGTTTCCACTGTTTCCCCATCTATTTCCCATGAAGTGATGGGACCAGATGCCATGATCTTCGTTTCTGAATGTTGAGCTTTAAGCCAACTTTTTCACTCTCCACTTTCACTTTCATCAAGAGGCTTTTTAGTTCCTCTTCACTTTCTGCCATAAGGGTGGTGTCATCTGGATATCTGAGGTTATTGATATTTCTCCCGGCAATCTTGATTCCAGCTTGTGCTACTTCCAGCTCAGCATTTCTCATGATGTACTCCGCATATAAGTTAAATAAGCAGGGTGACAATATACAGCCTTGATGTACTCCTTTTCCTATTTGGAACCAGTCTGTTGTTCCATGTCCAGTTCTAACTGTGCTTCCTGACCTGCATATAGGTTTCTCAAGAGGCAGATCAGGTGGCCTGGTATTCCCATCTCTTTCAGAATTTTCCACAGTTTCTTGTGATCCACACAGTCAAAGGCTTTGGCATAGTCAATAAAGCAGAAATAGATGTTTTTCTGGAACTCTTGCTTTTTCCATGATCCAGCGGATGTTGGCAATTTGATCTCTGGTTCCTCTGCCTTTTCTAAAACCAGCTTGAACATCTGGAAGTTCACGGTTCACCTGTTGCTGAAGCCTGGCTTGGAGAATTTTGAGCATTACTTTACTAGCGTGTGAGATGAGTGCAATTGTGCGGTAGTTTGAGCATTCTTTGGCATTGCCTTTCTTTGGGATTGGAATGAAAACTGACCTTTTCCAGTCCTGTGGCCACTGCTGAGTTTTCCAAATTTGCTGGCATATTGAGTGCAGCACTTTCACAGCATCATCTTTCAGGATTTGAAATAGCTCCACTGGAATTCCATCACCTCCACTAGCTTTGTTCATAGTGATGCTTTCTAAGGCCCACTTGACTTCACATTCCAGGATGTCTGGCTCTAGGTGAGTGATCACACCATCGTGATTATCTGGGTCATGAAGATCTTTTTTGTACAATTTTTCTGTGTATTCTTGCCACCTCTTCTTAATATCTCCTGCTTCTGTTAGGTCCATACCATTTCTGTCCTTTATCGAGCCCATCTTTTCATGAAATGTTCCCTTGGTATCTCTAGTTTTCTTGAAGAGATCTCTAGTCTTTCCCATTCTGTTGTTTTCCTCTATTTCTTTGCATTGATCGCTGAAGGAGGCTTTCTTATCTCTTCTTGCTATGCTTTAGAACTCTGTATTCAGATGCTTATATCTTTCCTTTTCTCCTTTGCTTTTCACTTCTCTTCTTTTCTCAGCTATTTGTAAGGCCTCCCCACACAGCCATTTTGCTTTTTTGCATTTCTTTTCCATGGGGATGGTCTTGATCCCTGTCTCCTGTACAATGTCACGAACCTCAGTCCATAGTTCATCAGGCACTCTATCAGATCTAGTTCCTTAAATCTATTTCTCACTTCCACTGTATAATCATAAGGGATTTGATTTAGGTCATACCTGAATGGTCTAGTGGTTTTCCCTATTTTCTTCAATTTCAGTCTGAATTTGGCAATAAGGAGTTCATGATCTGAGCCACAGTCAGCTCCCAGTCTTGTTTTTGTTGACTGTACAGAGATTGTCCATCTTTGGCTGCAAAGAATATAATCAATCTGATTTCGGTGTTGACCATCTGGTGATGTCCATGTGTAGAGTCTTCTCTTGTGTTGTTGGAAGAGGGTATTTGCTATGACCAGCACATTTTCTTGGCAAAACTCTATTAGTCTTTTCCCTGCTTCATTCCATGTTCCAAGGCCAAACATACTAGCAGACTGCTAATTAGTAAAAGGAAGTGTCTCAAAACTCGTAGACTGGCACCAGGCCGCTCAGCTACATGTATTTTGAGATAACATTGGCACAAGGTGAGTCATCCCAGGCCATAAACTATTGACATGAATCTTGAAGAAAGACAGATTTCCAAGCAAATACATAGTCTCAGTAACATAGCTTAAGAGAACATTTGCGTGAGTAAAACATACTGGTTTGTTGAGTAAAACACACTGGTTCGTCAAGTCAGTTCTGAGTCTTAGGTGAACCGACTTGAAGAAAAAGTCTAGGGTAAATCTGTAGTTCATTAACATAGCTTAAGAAAAGCATTTCCATGAAAAAAACGCGTTGGGTTGTGAAAGTTTTGAGAAAAGTTAAGTTCAGGTGGAATCAGGTATCATCATGGCAACACAGAATTTTAAAAGAAATCTCATTTTAATTTTGTATAGAGAAGGAGAAAAAAAATCTGACACTTGAAATTTGTTTCCTCCTGCCACTTGAGAGAGAGAGAGAAAAAATGTCTGACACTTGCAGCCTATTTCCTCCATTTGGGGGTGTCAGGAGAGTGTGTTCTCCTCTGTTCTGTCTCATCACAACAAAGATTTGGAGTGACGGACATTAAATCCCTTGGCGCGTCACAGCTCTGGGGTCTTGGACAGACTGTGTTATAGCTCTTAGAAAAATCAGTGTTACAGCTCCGTGTTACAGCTCTATTTTATTTAGAAAATAGCAGGGGAATCCATCCCTGAGGCGTGAGGGCATGCCGACCCAAAGATGTGAAGAGAAGAGAGTGGCGGAGTACACCAGCATGTGGGGTGGGGGTGGGGGGGTGGGGTGGGGGGGCGGTGGAGAGAGAGAGGGAGAGGGGGAGAGAGAGAGAGAGAGAGCCCTTTGGCTCCTCTTTTTATATGCTTTTTCCTCCGCCTGGGCCTGCCCTATGTAAATTGGTCTAGCCAGGAGCGCTGTTTGTTCTACCTGAGGTCCTCACTCTAGTCCTCGGACCTTCCTTTGACCTTCCTTTGACCTTCCTTTGACCTTCCTTTGTTCTATTTTCGAGGGCTTTTCCCATCCTTGTCTTTTAGACACCACCATTTTGGACTTCTGTTTCCTAACTGCCTAACAGGGGCCTCTAGCCTTCCTGCCTGTTACCCTCTCATTCCTTCCTTTTCTTTTAGGAGAATTATGTTGCCTAGGGAAAGGGGCATCATTCTCATTCTGTAACTGCTTCTGAGCTGAAAAGGGGCATTGTCCCTAAATTGGTGAGGCAACATATTCTCCTAACCCTCATATTGAGGGTCTCTGATCCAGGGCCCTGAAGTAGTACTTGGAAGAAGATGCCACAGTCATAGGAGTTTGAGCACAACCATTTGTAACTTAAAAGCCTTCATGTGGCTAGAAACAAATCCAGCTACATAGTTATAGATGCAGGGAGAAAACAGCAAAAACAGAACAATCAGAAGTATTGTAATTAGGAGAGTTTAAATTTAGAAATTGAGAACAATCGTGATCAGGTGTTTCATTTTCCTTCTCAGGAAGGAAAGTGGCAGCATTTAAGTTTCCACAGACTTTAAGATTAGTTATTGGTCCTTCTAACAACAATGACTGATATTTAAGAAGCCGACTGTCTACCATCCAACCATTAACCTTAGAGTTTAAGATTCCACTCACATAATGAGAAGTCAGTACAGTAAGATTTCACCCATTAATAATTTTAAGAGCTTCACATCCTAATCAATCTGATTTCAGTGTTGACCATCTGGTGATGTCCATGTGTAGAGTCTTCTCTTGTATTGTTGGAAGAGGGTGTTTGCTATGACCAGTGCGTTCTCTTGGCAAAACTCTATTAGTCTTTTCCCTGCTTCATTCCATATTCCAAGGCCAAATTTGCCTGTTACTCCAGGTGTTTCTTGACTTCCTACTTTTCCATTCCAGTCCCCTATAATGAAAAGGACATCTTTTTTGGGTGTTAGTTCTAAAAGGTCTTGTAGGTCTTCATAGAACCGTTCAACTTCAGCTTCTTCAGCGTTACTGGTTGGGGCATAGACTTGGATTACTGTGATATTGAATGATTTGCCTTGGAAACGAACAGAGATCATTCTGTAGTTTTTGAGATTGCATCCAAGTACTGCGTTTCGGACTCTTTTGTTGACTATGATGGCTATTCAATTTTTTCTAAGGGATTCCTGCCCGCAGTAGTTGATGTAATGGTCATCTGAGTTAAATTCACCCATTCCAGTTCATTTTAGTTCACTGATTCCTAGAATGTCGACGTTCACTCTTGCCATCTCCTGACTGGTTCCAAATAGGAAAAGGAGTACGTCAAGGCTGTATATTGTCACCCTGCTTATTTAACGTATATGCAGAGTACATCATGAGAAATGCTGGGCTGGAAGAAGCACAAGCTGGAATCAAGATTGCCAGGAGAAATATCAATAACCTCAGATATGCAGATGACACCACCCTTATGGCAGAAAGTGAAGAGAAACTAAAGAGCCTCTTGATGAAAGTGAAAGTGGAGAGTGAAAAAGTTGGCTTAAAGCTCAACATTCAGAAAACAAAGATCATGGCATCTGGTCCCATCACTTCATGGGAAATAGATGGGGAAACAGTGGAAACAGTGTCAGACTTTATATTTGGGGGCTCCAAAATCACTGCAGATGGTGATTGCAGCCAGGAAATTAAAAGATGCTTACTCCTTGGAAGAAAAATTATGACCAACCTAGATAGACATTACTTTGCCAACAAAGGTCCGTCTAGTCAAGGCTATGGTTTTTCCAGTAGTCATGTATGGATGTGAAGAAAGCTGAGCGCCAAAGAATTGATGCTTTTGAACTGTGGTGTTGGAGAAGACTCTTGAGAGTCCCTTGGACTTCAGGGAGATCCAACCAGTCCATTCTAAAGGAGATCAGTCCTGGGTGTTCTTTGGAAGGAATGATGCTAAAGCTGAAACTCCAGTACTTTGGCCACCTCATGCGAAGAGTTGACTCATTGGAAAAGACTCTGGTGCCGGGAGGGATTATGGGCAGGAGGAGAAGGGGACGACAGAGGATGAGATGGCTGGATGACATCACTGACTCGATGGACGTGAGTTTGAGTGAACTCCAGGAGTTGGTGATGGACAGGGAGGTCTGGCGTGCTGTGATTCATGGGGTCGTAAAGAGTCAGACACGACTGAGGGACTGAACTGAACTGAACTCACATCCTAATAAAGCAGTTTCAGAAATTACTCCTAGATAGTGTGGCCACCCACATGCCACTACATCTAACTCTCTGCTCAGGTATCCTATAGGCTGCTGGTGAGGCTCTTGGGTTGTGTCAAAACTCCCAAGGCCATACTTCTTTTAGTGACAAACAAATTAAATTCTGACTCTGTGGGCAAACTTATAGTGGGATCTTGCAGGACAGCAGTCTGAAGAGCCTTAAAAGCCTTAGATTGTATGTAGACCAAACCAGTTTGCTGGTTTGGGCTAGTTCAGTTTCAGTTATAAGTTTATATAAAGGCTGGGCAAGTTCCCCATAACCTGGAATCCAAATGCGGCAATAGCCTGTGATTCCTAAAAGTCCTCTCAATTGTCTTAAAGTCATAGGTAGGGGGATGATTTTAAAATATTTGGCTCATTCAGGAATTTCAGACAACAGAGTATAAGAATTAAGCACCACAGGGTGTAAAGGAACTACAGCCTCATTTATTAGTCGTAAATCCCGAACTAGTCTCCATTTATCATTTGACTTCTTTACACCCAAAATAGGAGTGCTGCATGGACGATTACAGGGAATTAATGGCCCCTGGTCCTTTCAATTGTCACTGATGGGTTTTAACCCTTCCTTAACCTTGGGCTTTAGTGGATACTGTTTTTGATGTGGAAATAAGTGTTGGTCTTTGAGCTTGATAACTACAGGAATAGCATTTTGTGCTTGACCCACAATTTTGTGTTTTTCTATCAGCCCACACTCCAAGATTTACATTTTGTTCAATTAATGGGATAGAAAGGGAGGGCTCCATATTCATGAAGATAGAGACATGGACCTTGCTCAGTAGATCTCTCCCCAAAAGGGGTGAGGGAGAATCTGGCATGATCAGAAACTCGTGTGAAAATAGCACAGAGTCCCAGTTACAGCTTAGAAGATGACAGAAATAATAAAGTTTGGCTAATCTAAACAGCCCCATATGGAAGTGGATCGGGGAGAAAGTGGGCCAGGGGCTTCAGTAAGCACAGAATAAGCTGCCCTGGTGTCCAAAAGGATATCAACAGATTGGGCCCCCACAGTTATTAATACCTGAGGTTCCTCAAGTATAATTAGGATGGGAGCTTGTGTGGAGATCCCCGGGCCCCTTCAGTCCTGATTATCTTGAGAGTCTGACCCCTGGGACCTACACCTGTGGAGGCAGTCTCTCCTCCAGTGCGGTCCCTTGCAGACCAGACATGGAGCCTGGGGTGGCTTAGATGCCTGAGGGCAATCCTGATTGAGGTGCCCCTCCTTTCCACAGTAATAGCAAGCCATCCCTTTTCACCTAGGTCCCTCCTGGTATTTTTCTCAAGCTGTTAAAGAATAGTTCTGACAGCCATTACAAGGGCTTCCACCTGTTCCTTGGTCTTTCTCTGCCTTTCCTTTTCCTCATATTCCCTGCCATAATAGGCTGTCTGAGCCAGTTGCAACAGATTATCTAAAGACTGATTTGGTCCATACATCTGTTTTAGTAGCTTAGGGTGGATATCTGGAGCCAACTGAGTGAGAAATCTATCTTTCAAGATCACTCTTCCCTCTTCACTTTCAGGATCAATCTCAGTGAATCTGCAAAGGGCTTCCTCAGTCTATCTAGGAATTTACCAGGAGCTTCCTTCTCTTCCTGTTCTATGTTTGCCAATTTGGCATAGTTTAAATCTTAGCACTTACTCACCTGAGTCCTTCAAGAACACGTCTCACAAAATGACTCCGATCCCCATCTTCCTTTAGCCATGTTATAATTCCATGTTATGATCTGGTTCTATAGTTGGGACCACCTGATTTCCAGTGGAGAAATCCTCTGGAATTCATCCTCCCTCTTCCCTACTGATTCATTACCAAGCCATTCATCTCCATAGGCAACAGCTTTCCCCCAAACTCGAGGTTTGAGTCAGGAGTTAGCATCTGTCGCAGAATTACATCTTTCCAAGTAAAGTCTTAAAGCAGAGTAGGGAGCTGAAAGTTTCATACCCAAATCGATACCCTTAGGACATAAATCTGGCATGTCTCACAGAGAGAAAAAGGGCAACACATATGCTACTTCTACCCATTCCTCTTGTTTTCTACAGAACCTGTTAATTGTAAAACAGTATTATAATTAAGAGACCCTCCAACCAGTCACCGTTCGCCATCCCCCAATGAATACCAGAGCCATGCAGTATCTCATAGGAAGATCAGGTGTGTCTTCTTTAAGCTCTGGGGATCAAATCTATCCCAGTTTTTCAAAGGAGTGAGGCTGGAATTGTTAGCTCCCATCTGTAAGAGAGAAATAAGTGACCAGCTCCATCTTTCTACCAGAGGCATCCCTTCCTGCTCTAGATGGGGATAGAGATAGGTCTTCCACCTAAGCTTCCTTTCCTGGCCAGAGTCAACCTATCTCTTACTGATGCAGGTATGCCACTACCGTCCCTCCCCATCTGCCACTGAGGCGGGTTGGAGATGCATTGGGGGTAGACCTGATGGCATCCCAGACTAATACCCAGTTCTTCGCCATTAAAGCCTTTGCTTGCCTCTGATGCCAACCTAGGTGCAATCAGAGTAACCTTCTGGAATGCCTCCCAACCTAAGACCACTAGGAGAAACAGTCATCTCCTGAGTGCCTGTGCACAACCCTGAGTATATTCCTGAACACAAAACTGGTAAATCATAAAGGGCTGAACATAAAATCAAGATGTTCCTTCCAAGCATCACCACACCAACATAAGTGATAGCAGAAGAGATGGTGAAGGGCTGGCCAGTGAGGAAGAAGTGATTTTGTCCTCTAGTTATTGGGGCCAATCCTTCCAGTTCATTCGCACAGTTTCCACAGAAAGAATATCTAAGGAGTTGGGACAAAAGCCACTGGAGAGCCTCCTCTGGTCCGCTAAAAGCTAGCATCACCAAAGGAAGAAGCCTGCTATACTTCCTATCTGAGTAACCTTTAACTGAGAGAGCTCCATCTAGCTTCCAAAATTTCGACTCCTAGCAAGGCTAGGCACTTCCTAACTACCAATCCAAGTTTGCGAACTAAGTAACAGTACACAGTAACAGCATAGATTACGAGTCACTTGAAAGTCTATGATCCTACAGATTAGGTTAGTAGTTCTAATTCCCGGGAAGTTATGAAACAGTCAAAGAGACTGGAAAGTTTGATGGAGAAAGGTGAATTCGGTCCATACACTTTGTCCATCTCTGGCCGTTCCCCTGGAGGAGACATTGGGTGCCTCTTGACATTAGCAGGTCGGTATAATCCCCCCAATGGGGTTTCTGCCATAAGCTGTGTGAGGTCACCTTGGAACCACAGATTAGGACACAGCTCTTGCTTCACACATGTGTATCTCTTTCAGTCAGTCACACACACAAGCACACCATAGAGTTATTAAAGTACAGCAGAAAATGTGTTTTTTAGGAGAAGAAAGAACTAGAGCTCCAAGCATCCTTACCTTGTCCTGAAGAATCCTAGATGAGCCCCCAAGATGAAAAGTTGCTGACCGTGAAAGACACTGGAATTCTTGGCCTCCAGAGGAGAGTAATTCAAACCAGGGCCAGTGACAAGGCTTGATCGCTCAGAGCTTTTGTGTAATAAAGTTTTATTAAAGTATAAAAGAGATAGAGAAAGCTTCTGACATAGACATCAGAAGAGGGCAGAAAGAGTACCCCCCTGCTAGTCTTTAGCAGGAAGTTATATACATACTAGCAGACTGCTAATTAGTAAAAGGAAGTGTCTCAAAACTCATAGACTGGCACCAGGCCGCTCAGCCACATGTATTTTAAGATAACATTGGCACAAGGTGAGTCATCCCATGCCATAAACTATTGACATGAATCTTGAAGAAAGGCAGATTTCCAGGCAAATATATAGTCTCATTAACATAGCTTAAGAGGACATTTCCATGAGTAAAACATACTGGTTTGTTGAGTAAAACATACTGGTTTGTCAAGTCGGTTCTGAGTCTTAGGCAGAACCTACTCAAAGAAAGACAAAGTCTAGGGTAAATACATAGTTCATTAACATAGCTTAAGAAAAACATTTCCATGAGAAAAACAAATTGGGTTGCTCAAGTTTTGAGAAAAGTTAAATTCAGGTGGAATCAGGTATCATCATGGCAACACAGAATTTTAAAAGAAACCTCCTTTTAATTTTGGATGATGATGATGATGATGTTCACAAGTCGCTCACAAGTCGCTCAGTCGTGTCCAATTCTTTGTGACCCCATGGACTATATAGTCCATGGAATTCTCCAGGCCAGAATACTGGAATAGATAGCATTTCCCTTCTCCAGGGGATCTTCCCAACCCAAGGATCGAACCCAGGTCTCCCTCATTGCAGGCGGATTCTTCACCAGCTGAGCCACAAAAATCTGACACTTGTGGTTTGTTTCCTCCTGCCACTTAAGAGAGAGAGAGAGAAATGTCTGCCACTTGCAGCCTGTTTCCTCCATTTGGGGGCTTCTAGCCTTCCTGCCTGTTACCCTCTCAGTGTCTCCAACCTGAGTTAACCTACAGAGGAATAAAAAAACCAAGAAGGGGATGGATAAGCATCCTTGAGTCCCATAGAGTCCAAGGGGTCTGTTCCCTCAGCCTCCTTCCTGTCTGTCTCCTCAGAGAGCCACAGCAAGGTATTCACTTCCTCCCCCTCCAGCCCCCTAAGCCCAGCTAATGATTCATAAGTGAGGCCAGGACAACCCACAGGGAGGGGGGACAGCAGATGGAGTCCCCGAGGCCAGGCAGAAAGTGGAGAGGAGATCCCCCAGCATCTCTGGGCCTTCTCCTGCCCTCTCCCTTTTCCGATCCTCCTCCTTCTCCCAGACCCTGAGGCATCACCACAGAGGCTGCTTCCTCTGGCTCTCCCCCTGCCACCAGCCTAGTCTCTTTTTAAGGATCAGTAGACTCTGAACTGAACCCCAAACTGAGCTTTGCCACCTCCCACCTGTGTGACCTGGATTGCCTTACCTGAACTCACCTGTAAAATGAAAAGAATATTACCTTTTGTTGTTATAAGAATCAAATACAATGTGTGTCCATGGCCTGGGCCATTCTGACAAAGGTTTGTATAGTCAAAGCTATGGTTTTTCCGGTAGCCATGTACGGATGTGAGGGTTGGACCATAAAGCAGGCTTAGCCCCAAAGACTTGATGCTTTCAAATTGTGCTGTTGGAGAAGACTCTTGAGAGTCCCTTGGACTGCAAGGAAATCAAACCAGTCAATCCTAAAGGAAATCAGTCCTGAATATTCATTGGAAGGACTGATGCTGAAGCTGAAGCTTCAATACTTTGTCCTCTGATGCAAAAGCTGACTCATTTAAAAAGACCCTATTGCTGAGAAAGTTTGAGGGCAAAAGGAGAAAGGGGTGACAGAGGATAAGATGGTTTGATGGCATCACTGATTCCATGGATATGAATTTGAGCAAACTTCAGGAGATTGTGGAGGACAGAGGAGCCTGGCATGCTGCAGTACACAGGGTTGCAAAGAGTCGGACAGGACCTATCAACTGAACAACAACAAGCGTGGCCTGGGCCACATAGTAGGCCCTGCCCAGTGCAGTGCTGTCCCTTCTACTTGAAATATGTTAGTTCCAGGTGGAAACCTCTCCCCCTCCTCCGGGATCTTCCTTCCTCCATGCTGTGTTCGGGCATCTGTTCAGTGCTCCCATATATAAACACCTGTTTACCAGGTGTGATTGCCTCAGACAGTACTCAGTACTGGCTCTATTGATCTCAAACACCCCTGCAGAGACCCAGGTGCTCAGTTATTTCTCCCACTCACTCCCACCCCAATCAATCAATACACAGTTAGTGCTGTGGGTTTCTTCCATGTGTGCCCTGGATTCCTTTCACTCTTAGTGAAGCAGAATAAATAAGAAAAATTAACAGCTCTTTATGCTGCAGGAAAGAGAGGGGGGAAGATTTCTGATATCTCTCCTTCAAATAAGGATACCAGTCTTATTGGATTAGGGCCCCCCACTTGTTATCTCATTTCACTATAATTATCTCCTTAAAGGCCCTATCTTCTACTAGTCATGGGGGTGGGGAGTTCGAGCTTCAACTTATGAATTGGGTAGGAGGTGGACACAGTCCACCCATAACCCCAGGTGAATCCATCAACAGGAACCCCAGATGACTGCTACTCAGGAAGATTAACCAGTTTATACTCAATACCATTTAGATTCTGTCATTATTTCCTCTAATCTTTTTTTTTTTCCATCTAGAGAGTGAAAACTTTTTTGAGGATATCATTCAGTATTTAAAGGACTCAGTGAGCAGAGAACAGCTGGAACTCCTGCTCACTGAAAAGGAAGCCTGGGAGACTTTTGTGGCTGAGGCTAATTTGTCCAGGTAATATGCATGGGTGCATCAGAAATGTCACCTGTATCCCCCTGCACCAGGGTAGCTTCCTCCTGGCAGGCACACCTCTTCCAGGCAGGACTATGGTTGGTGTCGAGGATGTTCCTTCTCAAGATTCCATGAGGAATGTTTCCTCCATGTCATTTTCTGGTAGTGAACAGTCTCAGGTTGAGAAGAGATGAAATGTGCAAAGAAGGGGGCAGGTTACATGGCCTTGGACAAGTTATCAATCTACTCTTGGCCTTAGTTTCTTCATTTGTTCAGTTTTATTGTGAGGACACTGAGATCATGCATGCAAAGTGCTTCCATAATGACTGACACAGAGTAGGTGTGCCATGCAGTGCTTAGTTGCTTCAGTCTTGTCCGACTCTTTGCAACCCCATGGGTTACAGCCCACCAGGCTCCTTTGTCCATGGAATTCTCCAGGCAAGAATACTGGAGTGGGTTGCCATGCCCTCCTCTAGGGGATCTTCCCAACCCAGGGATCTAACCCAGGTTTTCTGCATTGCAGCTCAGATATTGTCTGAGCTACCAGGGAAGCCCAAGAATACTGGAGTGGGTAACCTATCCCTTCTACAGGAGATCTTCCTGACCTGGGAATCAAACTGGGGTCTCCTGCATTCCAGGCAGATCCTTTACCAGCTTAGCTACAAGGGAAGCCCACAGAGTAGGTGCTCAATGTTAACTTTTAAAATAAGCTTTTTGGGAAGAGACAGGGGCCAAGGTCCTTTCTCCTGGTGATGAAAACCAGATGGGACCCTATTTAGGATAAGTTGGAAAATCCTGACACCATCACTTTGTGTTCCTGGGGATTCTGACTAGAGTGCTTTCATTCCCCATCTTAGGGATTGTACCAACCCTGCAGGATCCTGCTGGCCCATATGGCAGAGAGGCTGGAGAGGAACTGGATGGAGCTGGTGGGGTCCTGGCTCTAGCCCTGCCTAGCTCTGGGGCTCTGGGCTTATGTCTTGGAGCCCCAGATCTGTCCTGTGTCCAATGGGAATAGCAATTCAATCTGATGGATTGTGGTGGTGGCATCAGAGTGAATTGCAGGGTCAGAGGTGGGGAACCAAATGGAATCATCTCGTCCAAAGGCCCAGGGAGGCCTGGACCAGGGTCAGACCCAGGGGTAATGGTGGAGCAGAGGGTCCAGGTTGGAGGACAAGTAGGCAGGCTTGGGCAGCAGAGCCAGGACTAGAGTGAGGAGAGTGGGCCCCGAGGACACAGAACTGAAGGGACTGTGACCCTAGCAGAGGTCCCCTGAGTTGGGGTCGGGGGGGCGGGCATTTCTTCCCTCCCTGACAGGATCCCCTCATGCTGGGCTAGAGGGCCCTGGGTGACCATGTCTGCACACCCTGCCTGGGACCTGGCTTCTCATTCCATCTGGGACCCTCTTCTAATCTACATGGAGCCTCTCTGACAGTGGAAGGATGTGTGGCTCAGGGAGCCCTCCAGAGTCACAATGAGTGGCTGTGATTGTGTGTCATTTGAGGGATTCTCAGGAGCCTCACACATCCCCACCAGAGGAAAACACTTCCTCTACCATCTCTGCAAGTGCTGGTCTCTTCAAGCTCAGCCATTCAGATGGGTGTTTCCTCGAGTCTCTTGAATCTTTTGAGGTTCCATAAAGTTGTACATAGACTTGGAGAGCAGGTAGTTGAAGTTGTCACAGATAAAGTGTGAGTTAGACTGGTGATCCCTGAGAAGTCAGGGTGCTGGGTGCTGGGTCAGGAGTCAGGGAGGTGGGCTGGAGAGTCCAAGGGAAACAGGCTCACAGCACATCTCCTGGTTCTCTGTCACTTGGGGCAGTGGATAGACTGAGTGACCTGCAACTGGGGAAGGCCAAGGTTACCAGGCTTGGGGGAGAGCAGATGCCAGGCAAAATGACCTTCAAGGGTCCTTATAGCTCTGAGTAATGTGTTTCAAAAAAATTCTATGTACACTGAGTTAGCCAATCTGTAAATTGCAAGGGCACAGTCCCCAGGACTGTCCTTACATTAGACACCAATGGCAAGTTTGGGGGTTCCCAAAGCTACTCGAAGGTCTGAGAATTCCCTAAAGGGATGCACAGAACTCACTGAAAGCTTCATGATCCCAGTTACAGTTTATTACAGGGAAGGATGAAGGTTCCCATCAGCCACAGGGCAGTCTGGGCGGGTTTCACACACGAAGCTTCCATTTTCATCAGGATGCATTACTGTCCTGGATTCAGTGTGTGGCAGGACACACGGAACACTGCCCACCAGGGACCCTCACCCTATTTAACAAAAAGTTATCCTGACCTGTTTTCTCCAGCCCCCACCCAGAGGTCAGACTAATGCCCTAGAGTTCAGCTCCTCCAGAGGTCAGAACTGATACCATGTGACCCAAAGCCCCATTACATCACTTTGTCAGACTGTCCAGTGTCTAAAGTCCCAAGTGGAGGAGGACATTCCTATCAGCCAGAATAGTCTAGGGGCTTAAGGACCACTTTCCAGTAGCCAAGGGCAAAGAGCAGGTTGACTCCTCACTAGACACTGAGACCCTTGAATGAAGGTTTTCTCCTCCAATCCCACTTCTCTTTGTTTCTCTGTGGCGTTCACACTCTAGAAACCCTTTGGAAGTGTTGGTGTTGACCTGCCTCTGAGGCATCTTTATCAAATACCTCTCTGAAGTTAAGCATATTCTAAGATGACCATTGCCGATTTTTTCCATGACTGAATAAAGTATATGGAGCGTCTACAATATCCAAACATGTTTAATGTTGAAAAACATTTTACATTTGTAAAATTCTTTCCTTGTGATTTGTAATAATATATCTGTGGTTTACGCAGGATAGCTCTTGTCAAGCCTATTTTATGGACTCCCTTGATGTTCACTGTTACAGGGAAGAGGCAAATGTACTACATGAATATCTGCTGGAGCTGAAAACAGACTTGGTAGAGGAGGACCAAGACAGGCCACAACAAGACCAGCTGGACAGGAAGAGGTTTTTGGAGGAATTTCCTCGGGTGAAACAGGAGCTGGAGGAGACCATAGCAAAGCTCCATGCGCTGGCAGACAAGGTCGACAAGGTGCACAGGGACTGCACCGTCACCAACGTGGTGGCCAGCTCTGCGGGCGCTGTGTCTGGCGTCCTGACCATCCTTGGCCTGGCTCTGGCACCCATGACAGCGGGCATCAGTCTGGGACTCTCGGCCACTGGGTTAGGGCTGGGAGCGGCGGCTGCTGTGACCAGTGTGTCCACCAGCATTGTGGAACACGTAAGCAGGTCATCAGCAGAAACCGAAGCCAGTCGCCTTGGGCCAATAGCTATCAATGAAGAGGAGGCGTTTGCAGAGGTTTTATGTAAGAGGACACCCCAGATCGTTTCCTCTACAAAGAACCTCATCCAAGCCTTGAAAGGCATTGGGAAAAATGTTCGTGCCATCAAGCTGGCCAAAGTCAACCCTCGCTTAGCATCCCACGCTAAGCGCTTCATGACTGTGGGGCAAGTCTCCGCCCGAAGCAGCAAGCAGGTGCAGAGAGCATTTGGAGGCACGGCTCTGGCAATGACCAAAAGTGCCCGGATCGTGGGTGCAGCCACGGCAGGTGCTGCCCTCCTGGTGGATGTGGCCTTCCTGGTGAAAGAGGCAAAGCACTTGCACGAAGGGGCAAAGACAGAGTCAGCGGAAAGGATGAGGCAGATGGCCAAGGAGCTGGAGAAGAAATTGGAAGAGCTCATCCGGACCTATGAGAGTCTGTAGGAGGGCTGGACTTGGCCCTTACCAGGACAGTGTGGGAGCAGGGACATGTGTGGGGCCAAGAGAAGAAGGCACCGTGTTAGAGGGGAAGCAAGACAAAGAGGGGGAAACTGGGTGGTCTCCTGACTTGTTTTAGACTATTGTCTGGACTATGCCATTTTCCCAAAGGAATAGAAATCCTTAAACCCTCTTGTATTCAAAACATGTCATTTTCTTCCCTAAATTCTCCCTCTTGGCTCAAGATGAATCACAAAGCTTCAAGTACCACTGTTCAAAAAGTATTTTTTAAAAATACAGAATAAGTGTCACCAATTTGTTCATGTCTCTAGATCTGTTTCCTCTGCGTTTATCTTTAAAAACCTTAATAGGAAACCAACACCTTTTTATTTGCCCAACAATCACATGATCAGGGAGCCTAGTTCATGACACCAGCCCTGACCTCTTGCTGTCCCTCCAACTGTCCTTTGTTGGCATGTAGAGGGGAGAGGCTGTGACACAGCGGCACGTATGACCTCTCTCGCTCTGATTTCTGCATCCCTCCATGGTGCCCTTCTGAGCGTTTCACCAAAGATCTATATCACCTCGAGGGGACCCCAGGAGGAAAACAAACAGAACTTTCTAGCGTCTGTGTTCCTTGAGTTTTCTACATTGAAGAGTGGTTGATTTCCAACATCATGTTAGTTTCAGGTATATAGTACAGTGATTCTGTTATGTATATATACAGAGTCAGATTCTTTTATCTTATAGGTTATTACAAAATACTGAGTATAGTTCCCTGTGCTATACGGTAAGTCCTTGTCAGTTATCTATTTTATATATAGTAGTGTTTATCTGTTAATTCTAAACCTCTAATTTATCCCACCACACCCCTTCCCCTTCAGTAACCATAAATTTTTGATTAGCAGTAATTATTTGATGTTCTACTACATGTTTTTTTGTTTTTTTTCCCAGAGGGGATTGGGGGTTGTTTCTTTTTTCAGCAAAAACTCCTCTACATCCTGTTTCCTCCTTTACCTCTTTGGAACAGCCCTGCAGAGCTCCCAAGAGACTGGCTCTTGGCCTGGTCTCAGTAAGGTCACTGAATTAATAGAAAGTAATTCTCAACTTTGAGGTTGTGCTTTTCTTCAGTGGACAGTACTGAGTGATGGATGGATTGATGGTGAGGAACTGGCTTCTGCAGCTGCGGGAGGGCCAGACAGGTGTGAAGTCTGCCAGCCAGGCTGTCTGCCTGGGACAGCAGAACTTTCAGGTCCAGGATGAATCTGCAGTCCAGGGCAGAATTTCCTCCTTTTGCCAGATCTTTAATGTAAACACTCCTGCAAGGAATCCTTTGCCTTTTAAGGCAGCATGTTCACAGATTTCCCGGATTAGGGTATGGACATCTCTGGAAAGCAGACAACAGCCCCTGAGTGGCCACCGCCCTTCCTATTCATTCATTCTCTCATTTTTCCCCACGTGGTCCACCTAAGGGCTAGGCCTGTGCTGAGGACTGGGGGCATAGAGGGTGGCCACCGTGGAGCCTGAGGCAGTCAGAGAAACAAATGGCTGCGGTACAGAGTGGAGGTTGGGTTCAGAAGACTTTGGGGACACGGTGGGCGGTACAATCCAGGAGGAGAGGACAGGAAGGCTGCCTTGTAAGGAGCGGGGAGCATGTCTGTGGGAACAGGGACTGTGCCAGGGCTTGATGGAAGCCATGGCTAGAAAGGAAGGGGACCCTCTCTGCTGTCAGATGTACTCCGGCCCTCGGTGCCAGGAGGGGAGGGAATCGGGTTCTAGGAAATCAGACTCTGATGTACCAAGGAGTGAAAAGCAAAATTCCCAAGATTTCTGAAGAAAACAATGGAGACCTGAAGTGATTGCTGAGGGGCCTCTGGTTAACACTTGACCCCCTCCCTGCTCCCACCTGCTCATTTTATTATCAAGTGTGTGTGGGTTTGAGAAGCAGAGACAGGTGGAGAGTTCAGGCTCGTTTGCTCAGCCCTTCGTCTCACAGACAGTGGCTGGAGAGGGGCCCAGCCAGGCCCTCCTGCCAAGGGGCCCACTTGAGCCTGGGGTGTTGCCAAGGACCGCTGGGCTGGGCCTCATTGCACGGGTGATGCCTATAAAGGCCTCTCCTCTCATCAGCCTTCTCTGCAGCACTCCGAATTCACTTCCTCCAACTGCTAAGTGCTAGGGGCGCCCCTTACAGGGAAGCCTGTAAAGCAGATTCAGGCTCCCACCATGAAGCTGAGTGAATGGGGTGGGGGAGGGGGTTGGGAGGGCTGTGGAGTTCAAAGCCTCCTCTCCTCTGCTGTCACATTAGGGTGCTTCCCACCCTTGGCCCTGGCCCAAGGCCATCAGGTTGGGAGAAATCCTGCCCAACGTTACAAAGCCCTGGTTACTTCACTTCTTGCTGCCATTAACCACTTATGCAGCCCATTCGAGAAAAATCTCCAGAAAAGTAACAACTATGTCTGCCAGTTCACCACACTATCCCCAGTGTATCCACAGGTCTGGCACTCGTTGGGGGCACAGTAAATGCCCCTCTTCCTTCCTTCAATTATTGCATATTAATTAGTCTACAGTGTGGCAGGCAGGTGCTAGGCTGAGATTTGGGCCTTTGGGACCTTTCTTCACTTTACAGCTGAGGAAAGGGAGACTCAGAGAGGTTAAGTGACTTGCCCAAGGTCACACAGCAGGTAACAGAGTAGGTATTTGGACACACTTCTTCTACCTGGCTCTTTTCCACTTGACCCCAAGTATTGCAGTGTGAAAGTGTGGAGGCAAGGAGAGGGGGTGGCCTACTGAGGTGATGGCCAGAACAGCAGAAGATGAGGTGGGACAAATGGGCTGGGGCAGGGTTATGATGAGCATCGAAGGTCAAGGGAGGGATCCATAGGATTTGGCCTTCATCTAGTGGGCCACAGGGACCAGGGGTTTGTTTCTGCTTCAGGTCCTTATTCAACTAAAGTAGTCTCAGGGAGGGGCTTGTCACAGCGTTCAGTTTTCTCATCTGAGAAATGGTACAAATATATGATGTTTTAGTAATCCCAGTGGAAAGTCTGAGTGAAACATACCAGGGCTAAAATCCACATGTTTGTGTTTTTTGCAGTTTATTTATTGTAGCTGATTTCTAGTATCATAGTGTCGTAGTTGGAAAGATGCTTGATATGATTTCAGTTTTCTTAAATTTACCGAGGCTTGCTTTGTAATCCAGCATGTGATCTATCCTGGAGACAGTTGCGTATACATTTGAAAAGAGTTCATTTTCTGCTGCTTTCAGACGGAATGCTTTATAACGTCCATCTGGTCTAATGTGCCATTTAAAGCCTGTGTTTCCTTATTAATCTTCCATCTGCATGATCTGTCCATTGGTGTAAGTGGAGTGTTAAAGTCCCCCACTAGCTCAGATGGCAAAGAATCTGCCTGCAATGCAGGAGACCCACGTTTCATCCCTGGGCTGGCAAGATCCCCTGAAGAAGGGAATGGCTAGCCACTCCAGTATTCTTGCCTGGAGAATTCCATGGACAGAGGAGCCTGGTGGGCTACAGTCCATGGGGTAACAAAGAGTCAGACACGACTGAGCTACTAACACACACACATAATTTTGTTACTGTCAGTGTCTCCTTTTATGTCTGATAACTTTTGCCTTATATATTGAGGTGCTCTTACATTGGGTGCATACAAATGTACAATTCTTATATCTTCTTCTTGGATTGAACCCTCAATCATATGTAGTGTTCTTCTCACTGCTAATTTAAAATGGATAACCAACAACGATCTACTGCATAGCACATGGAACTCTGCTGGATGTTATGTGGCAGTCTGGATGGGAGGAGAGTTTGGGAGAGAATGGATACATGTATATGCATGGCTGAACCCCTTTGCTATTTATCTGAAACTATCACAACATTGTTAATTGGCTATACCTCAATAAAAATAAAAGTTAAAAAAGTCATAGGTAGTGTCCTTCTTTGTCTCTTGTAACAGTCTTTATTTTAAAAGCTATTTTGTCTGAGTATTACTACTCCAGCTATCTTTTTCATATGTATATAATTCTATTTATTAGTTTCTTTTATTTTTGTTTGTGCTGGGTCTTTGTTGCTGTGTGGGCTTTTCTCTAGTTGCAGCGAGTGCGGACAACTCACTAGTGGTGTGTAGGCTTCTCATTGTGGCAACTTCTCTTGCTGAGGGCCACAGGCTCTAGGGCACACAGGCTTCAGTGGGCTCTGTAGTTGCAGCTCTCGGACTCTCTAGGGCTCAATAGTTGTGATACACCGGCTTAGTTGCTTCCCAGTATGTGGGATCTTCCAGGATCAGGTACTGAGCTTGTGTCTCCTGCATTGGCAGGCAGATTCTTTACCACTGAGCCACCAGGGAAGGCCCCACACTCCAGCTTCCTTTTGCTTTCCATTTGCTTGGAATATCTTTTTCCATCCCATCACTTTCAGTCTATATGTGTCTCTAGATCTGAAGTGGGTCTCTTGTAGACAGCATAAATATTGGTCTTGTTTTTTTTTTTTTTTTTTGAATGTAAAAGCAAAGATTTTTATTAGTATTAAGGCTGAAATGCACATATTTTTTATTCCCTAATGCCTTTTGGTATTTATTTAAATTTGGTATGCATGCAATTTCTCCTATTGTTTTTTTTTTCTTTTTTTTTTAAATTTTATTTTATTTTTAAACTTTACATAATTGTATTAGTTTTGCCAAATATCAAAATGAATCCACCACAGGTATACATGTGTTCCCCATCCTGAACCCTCCTCCCTCCTCCCTCCCCATACCATCCCTCTGGGTTGTCCCAGTGCACTAGCCCCAAGCATCCAGTTTTTTTATCCATTCAGCCAATCTATGTCTATTGGTGGAGCATTTAATCAGTTTACATTCAAGGTAATTATTGAGATGAGTGTTCTTGTTTTGTTGTTTTGAATTTGTTTTAATAGGTCTTTCTTTTCCCTTTTCCTCTTTTGTTCTCTTATGATTTGATGACTATCTTCAGTCTTGTGTTTTGATTTTTTTTTATTTTTTGTGTGTAAACTCATATATTTTTGATTTGTTACCTTTAGGTTTTGGTATAGCAGTCTGTATATATATATATAATCATTTTAAGGTGGTCTCTTAATTTCAAATGCATTTAAATACCTTGCGTTTACACGCTCCTCCTGATTATTCATTTTGGTATCATATTTGTATGTGAATAGTTTCCTGCCTTTACTGTATGTTGGCATTCACCAGTGAGCTTTTCCATGTCATAATTTTTCTTAATTCCTAATTGTGGTCTTTTGCTTTCCCTTGAGAAATGCTTTAGTATCTGTTGTGAAGTTGGATTGTTGGTATGAATCCTTTAGCTTTGGCTTGTCTGTGAAGACTTTTACTTCTCCAGCAAATCTGAATCAGAGCCTTGCTGGGAGGAGTATCCTTGGTTGTAGGTTTTCCCTATCACAACTTTAAATATACGGTGCCACTCCCATCTGGCCTGCAGGGTGTCTGCTAAAAAATTAGCTGATAATCTTATGGATATTCCCTAGTGTATACACATTTTTTCTCATAGTGATGCCTCCTGAGACAGGTCTGTCTCTCCCGTCTCCCCTCAGACTGTGGCTCCTTGACAGCAGTGCTGTCGTCTTTTTAAAAATTGATCATTGTTTTGGCTGCACCGGGTTTTTGTTGTCGTGTGCAGGCTTTCTCCAGTCGCAGCGAGCAAGGGCTGCTCCTCCTTGTGGTGCGTGGGCTTCTCACTGCAGTGGCTGCTTTTGTTGCAGAGCATGGCCTCAGTACTTGGGGTGCACGGGCTCAGTTGCCTCACAGCAAGTGGAAATCTTCCCAGATCAGGGATTGAATCCATGTCCCCTGCATGGGAAAGCAGATTCTAAACTATCGGACCATCAGGGATGTCCTCCTTGTATATTATTTGTAGCTTTTAATATTTCCTCTTTGTTTTTCATTTTTTTCAGTGTAATTATTATGTGTCTCAGCATGTTCCTCCTGATTAATCCTGTATGGGACTCTCTATTTCTACTTCTAAACTTCTATTTGTATTTTTATGTATATAGTGGGTGAGTTATGTTTCACTCTGAACTTGAGTAACTGTTACCTTTCCCATGTTAGGGAAGTTTTCAGCTGTTATCTCTTCAAATATTTTCTGAGGCCCTTTCTCTTCTCCTTCTGGGAGTCCTACAATGCAAATGTTGGTCCATCTGATATGGTCCCAAAAGTCTATTAAACTCTCATTTCTTTTCATTCTTTATTCTGCTTCACAGCAGTGGTTTCTACCTCTCTTCCAGCTCACTGATTCGTTTTTCTGCCTCATTTATTCTGCTATTGATTCTTTCTAGTGTATTTTTCATTTCAGTTATCGTATTTTTCAACTCTGTTTTTTATCTTTTCTAATTCTTCGCTAAAAATTTCTTGTAACTTCTCATTCTGTTTATCCATTCTTTTCCCAAGTTCTTGGATCATCTTTACAATCATCACCCTGAACTCTTTCTCAGGTAGATTGCCTATCTCCACATCACTTCGTTCTTCTGGGATTTTTATCTTTTTCCTTCATCTGGAACGTATTTCTTTGCCGTCTCATTTTGTTTAAATTTCTGCTTGTATATAGTGGGTGAGTTATGTTTCTCGACTTTGGAGAATTGGCCGTTTGTGAGTGACTGAACTGAACTGAAATGTCCTGAGTGCCAGCAATATACTCCCCTCTCGTCACCCAAGGGCCAGGAACCAGCTGGTGCAGGTAGTTCTGACCTGCGTTTGCACACGCGCTTCCACAGGCTACAAGATCAGTTTTCCTGCTTCTGGTGTCTGCCCCCTGGTGGGTGAGGCTGGTGGAGAGGCTTGTGTAGGCTTCCAGCAGGGAGGGACCAGCGTCTGCCCACTGGTGAATGGAGCCAGGTCTTGGCCCTCCGGTGAGCAGGGCTCTGTCAAGAGGTGGCTGTGGGCTCAGAAAGTCTGGAAAACCTGTGTGCTGATGGGTGGGCCTGTGTTCCCAACCTGTTGACTGTCTGGCCTGAGGATTTCTAGTAGCAGGGTGAGATCAGGTCTTAGTGCCAAGAACCCAGGATACCTGCCTGCAGTGAGTTCACATAGGTGAACACTCCCCGCTATGTGCACCACCAGATTTTATGACCCCAGAGAGAGCCATAACTGCCCCCACCTCCCCAGGAGATCCTCCAAGACCAGCAGCTAGGTCTGGCCCAGGCTGCTATGGAGTCACTGCTTTTGCCCTGGGTCCTGGTGTGTGACATCTTGCGTGCACCCTCTAAGAGTGGAGTCTTTCCCTCAGTCCTGTGGAGCTCCTACGATCAAGCGCCACTGGTCTTGAAAGCCAAGTGATCTGGGGGCTCCTCCTCCTGATGCCAGACCCCTATGCTGGGAAGACTAGTGTAGGGCTCCTGTAGGACTTCTGCAATATCATTATTCTCCAATTTGTGAAGTGCTCACCCAGGTGAGATGGGATTTGACTATATTGTAAGCACACACCTCCTACTGTCTCATGATTTCTCCTAACTTAGGTCTTTGGGTGTATCTTTTTTTTTTTGGTAGATTCCAGTCTTTTTTGTCAATAGTTGTTCAGCAGTTAGTGGTGATTGTTGGTGCGCTCCTGAGGGGAGGTGAGTTCAAAGTTCATTCTACTTTACCAACTTGTCTACAACCCTTCCAGTAGTTCATCGATTTTAATTATCCACACGCCCATCCTTTCCATTAGTAGTCAAGATTTACCTGATTAACTACTTCTAAAAACAGACTCTTCCAATATCAGAAATCACCAGTGTCACTGGCAAAGCCCACTGGGGTCCCCAGGAAAAACAAGACGGAATCTAGGTGATTAGGTCTACCCTCTTCTGTGATTAGTGTAGTTTTACTTGGGTACAGAAGGCCTGTGCGGTGGCCTTGCACGTAGCACATTGGATTAACATTCTCAGCACAGAACCACTGGGCCAGACACTTGCCAGCCATGTGCAGAAGCCGGCTTTTGTGCTCATTACCATACTCTGGATGCAAGATTTGGAATTTTCTGGAAAAAATAAGCAACTGAGCAGTTAGGGGTGAAGAGGTCTCTGATGCCAGCAATCAGAGACCAGTGGGCAAGGTGACTCCTTAGTGGAGGAAAATGAAGAGGTGAGCACTTGTGGGGACCAGGGTGGATGGTCCGCTTCAGGGGCCAGCAGTGAGGAGGGATGAGCAGGGGTAACAAGAGAGGCTGGATGATGGGAGGCTTAGCATGCTTTAGGCTCCACAGATACATGTGGATGCCTGGAGAGGGAGCCAGGACCCCTCCCTTCCACAAGGGACTTTGGAATCTGTAGACCCTGGGCTCTCATGCTCATGCATGGTGGGTGGTCAGGCAGCGGACTGCTCCCTTCCTCTTGATGGGCAGAGGTGGGCACCCTCCAGCACTTCCCAGGCACAAGGTGAACAGCCAATCCATAGGACTTTAAGGGGGAGAACTAATATTTGTGGGTCCTGTAGTGAGTTAAACGGTGGCTCCCCAAAAAGTGTCTACGACCTAATCTCTGCAACTGTGTATTGACCTTAGGTGGAAAAATGTCTCTAGAAATCCTTTAAGTGAAATATCTTGCGATCAACATTGATTACCTAAATCCAATAACTAGCATCCCTATAAGAGACACAGAGACAACAGAGAGTAGGTGGAGAAGTCCACGAAGAGACAGAGGCAGGATGGAGGGGTGCAGCCACAGCCAAGGAACGCTGCAGGCACCACCAGCTAGGAGAGGCGGGGAAGGCCCCCCAGAACTTCTATGGGAGTGGGCTCCCACTGACAGGAAGAAGGGCCCCAGACTCCAGTGCTGGCCCCCATCCACCTCTCCCATCACCTCCTGCAGCTCCTTTCCCAGGGCCTGAAAGCACACCTGCTCGGAGGCTGGACAGGCCAGCTGCTGGAGGCCTGGCAAGCATCCGGTCTAGGAGCCTGCAGCTCTCCTGAGCAACCAGGCTGGCCAAACACTGACCTGGGTTGGTGGGGGAAAGGAGGCCTGCATGCAGATAGGCTACTTGAGTCCACACCTTGAATCAAGCGCGAGCCCGATCCCTTCTCTAAGGAGAGCCTTTTTCTCCCTCCCCTCTCACCTGCAACTGCAGGGACACCTGTCTTTCCTGCCCTCACACTCCCAGTGCCTGGTGAGGGGCCTGGCTTGCACCCAGCCTTTGTTGAAAGAATGAAGGAACAAAAGCTGACAGTCCTATGGAAAGCCTCTGCCCCAGCACCCACAGGCTTAGGCACCAACTCCCTCATTCCTGCTTCTGCAGCCCCTGGGACGAGCCTCCAAAGGGCAGGCTTTGCCTTGTCTGATGACTAAGGAACCTCTGAGAAGCAGGCATCTCTAGCCCCTGAGCCAGCTCAGTGTCCAGCACATAGTAGGTGCTCAGCAACTGAAAGGAATTGAGATTTATAAGACACTTGTAGCATCCTTAAATCTGGCCAGCCTGCCTTTCTGCCTGACCACCACCCCCTATTAAAGCCTGGGCCCCAACCATGCTGCACTCCTGGAAGCTTCCAGAAATCGCACAAAGGAGGTACCTGCTGCAGAAGCAAAGCACAGTCCTTTCCAGGGAGCCCAGATACAGTGCCTTCTAGGCCACCTGCTCCAGTGCACAGACAGCCCCCAGACACGTGTCTCATAGCACAAGGATCTCTTTATTGTGACGCTCAGTGGAAAACATCTGTAAACCAGCTCACTGTAGTGGTGACAGCTGCAACCATGCTAAGGCACTTTCATTATATAAAAAAAGGGCGGGGGTGGGAGTTCTGTCCACTCCTTTGTGACAGCAACTGGGACCTGAATTCAGAGCTTTTTAGGCCTATGTAGCTTTAATATATCTTCATGATTTCTTGAGTTTGTTTCCTTAAAAAAAAAAAAAAATGCCTTCTTTGCCATAAGTAAGTCTAAATGCAGCATATACAAAATAGTTAGGAATACAAGGAAATTCAGCCACCAGTGTAGACCAGTGTAGGACAAGCTATTCTCTTCTAGACGTGCTTCTGAAGGAAAGGCAGTGATAAAGACTGGGAATTTTATCACTAATTACAGTGAGAGGGAGAAAAGACAACAATGTTTTCTTTTTCTTTTAAAAATGTCTGTGCAGACGGCAGCGTCTTGAGTTATACTGAGTCAACGGTGCTGATCAACTACCCTCGGGCCCCAGTCCTGGCCCTTTCCACTGCTCTGGCTGTCAGACTCGGGACAAGTCCATTAACCATTAAATATATTTGGTCCCCAAGAGTGTTGGGAGAGGCCACGGCTGGCCTTTCCAGCTTGGCCCCTAGGCCCTGCCTGCTCGGCCCAACAGCCCCGCTGCGGCAGGGATGGGCCAAGGAGGGGAAGGGGTCATCATTGCACTTGAGACGTTTGAGAAGCAGGAGGGGACAGTGGCGCTGCCCAGCGGGGTAGGGAGGAAGGCCCTTCCCTCCCCGCCCCCGGCATCCTGTGCCCTGCACAGAGGTGGACCCCCTGGGTCTGCTCATGTTGGACCACCCAGAGTCCACGGGAGCAGGGGAGCCAGTGGGGCAGAGGGTGTGAGGTCACCGAGTGTGATTGCCAACAGCAAAGGAGGGAGAGGGAAGAGCTGGTGGGGAGGCGGGGGAGGTGACAACTCTTCTGGGGCACTGGGCTAGCAAAACTCCTTAGTCTGAAGAAAAATAGATTCATAGAAAATTCTCTTGCCCATCCCCGGAGGCCTGCTCTTGCCCTCCTCGCCTCACCATCTTGTGCTCTGTGGCGAGAGGGCGGGAGATCCGGCTGGTCGCTCTGTCCCTGGGCCCGGGCCCAGGACCCTGACTCTTTGGTATCAGATTCGGGATGGGGGTGGGAGGGGAGCAGGGGGGCTGCAGCAGAGGAAGCCGAACGCCCTCAGGGAGGCCTGGGGGACGGGTGGGGTGGTGAGGGGGGCCTGAGGTCCCTGGCCTGGGGGGACGAGGTGGGGTCACAGTCACAGCAGTCCCCAGAGGGAGGAGGGGGTGCTGTGGGGGCTGGGGAGGGGAGGCGGAGTCACTGATGTCCGTCTCCGGGCAGCAGGAGAAGAAGAGCCGGTTACTCGGCAGCTCTGGCCTCGGCGGCTTTGGCCTCAGCCCCGTCGGCTTTGCCATCCATCTCATCGTCCGAGCAGTCGCTGGCACCTTTCCGGGCCATTCGGCGGGGCACAACGAATGGCAGGTCCCCACGCCTGGGGGCAGAGGCAGCGGTTAGCAGGGCCGGCCAGGTGGCCACAGAACAGCTCGTGTGTTTCAAAGCAACCTCAGAGGAAGACTAGCTCCTGACACCCCACGGGGAGAAGCAATGGGGGGCCTCAGGGTGGGACAGGAGGGCTCACGATAAGGGGGGTGACTGAAGCTTCCTGCTTTCACTCCAAACACCAGCAAAAAACTGTCAGGTAATAGGGGCTGATTAAAAGGAGGCCCAGTGGTAAAGAAACGCCTGCTAATGCAGGAAATATGAGAGACACGGGTTCGATCCCTAGATTGGGAAGATCCCCTGGAGAAGGAAATGGCAACCCACTCCAGTATTGTTGTCTGGAGAATCCCACAAAGGAGCCTGCTTGACTACAGTCCATGGGGTCGCAAAGAGTCGGGCACGACTGAGCGACTAAACAACAGAAGGAGCCCCAAGAGCAGAAGGAGCCACCTCTGCAAAACACCACACTCTGGTCACACTTGGTACCAAACAGGTGAGATCAAGAGACAGGCCGTCAGTGCAGTGTACACAAACAGGCACCTCTTCCAGTCCCAGAAAAGAAAACCAACAACATAAACACTGACTAGACTGTTGCTTTTATGCTTAAAAAACAAAAAGGATCACTGGGAAAAGGAAGTCAACAATGAGAATCTCGACCAAAAAGGCCCTCTGCCTCAACCATTTCATGCTGCCTGATCGGGACACTCCTTCGAGAAATGCCAAGCAGCCCTCTCCACCTGATCAGGGTTGGAAGATTGACCGGAGTTGTGCCAGGGCCTGGCTGGGTGGCTTTGAGCAACTTCTAGTTCACAAAACCTGAAAACGTTCTCAGCGGGTTTAAGGGCCATGACAGGAACAGACTTTTCAGGCAGGATGGGAATCAATCACCCAGAGAGATTATTCAAAAGGCTGGGCTACAGCCTAGGAGGCCGGAGAACCAGGAAGGGCTCTCTGAAAAGCACTTTTCTGGTGTCAGTAAGTGCCCTGCCCACTGACAGGGCTGAGAAAGGGGACTGAGTTTTACAATAGCCTCATGGTCAGAATTCTGCTTTTCAGGACAAAGCAACTTTTTGGAGGAGAAAGGGTCACACGGCGGGGTGGGTATGGGTGAGGGAGAGGGAGTCGGGCGGGGGGCAGTTGGCGGGGCTCACCTGAGCTTGTTCTTGAGGGAGCTGACCTCGCGGTTCATGGCATCCGCCGTCTCAGTGGCATCCTCCAGCTCGCGCTGCAGTTTCCGGCGGGAGGCATTGGCCCGCTGGGCCTCCTCCTCCGCCTCCTCCAGCTGCCGCTTGAGCTGCTTCAGGCGGGTGGACGCCTTGTCCGCCTGGAGAGACGCAAGGCCAGGGGCCCAGGTCAGGACCCCACATGCTGGTGGCCCACCCCATTCTCAGCTGCCTCGGGGCAGGGCCCTGCTCCACCCTGACTCACCTGGTCCTTGTACTGCTCGGCGTTCCTCCGCTCGTCATCCACCTGCAGCAGCACATCCTTCAGCTTCTTCTCGGTCCGACGCACTTGCTTGCAGGCTGCCTGGCGCTCCCTGCGAGGCACCAATACAGTGACTCAGGGGGACCCGCTCTTTTGGAGGGTCTGGTGGATAAATCCACAAACTGGGCCACCCATGTCTGGGTCTCACTGGCCTGTCCCCTGTAGGGAGGCCTTGATCAATGCTCTTGTGAAGGCATTAGGATTGGCCCCATTTCACAGATGAGGAAACTGAGGCTCAAGGAAGTGACATATCACAGAAAGCATATATAAAGCTAGAAAAAAAGAATGACTGATGCCCATTACAATCCGGGTTCAATCCCTGGGTTGGGAAGGTCCCTTGGAGAAGGGAATGGCAACCCACTCCAATATTCTTGCCTGGAGAATCCCATGGACAGAAGAACCTGGTACGCTACAATCGATGGGGTCGCAAAGAGTCGGATACGACTGAGTGACTTTCACTTTCACCCCTAAAGAAGTCTGTCTTGCTGAGCCCACAGATGGGCTGCCCAGGGAGTGGGAACTACCACCTCTCTGATTCAGCCCTAAGAGAGTCACCAGGCCCAACTTTAGAAGCGGGCCGTGGGTTCCTCTTCAAACTCTAGAGCCCTAGCAAAAGGCCCCAGGAGAAAAGATGAGAGCCCCATTAGGATAGGGGATGGGCACACAGAGAGGCCCGAAGATGGTGCTGGGTGGTGGGCGAGGGACACCCACTTGGTCTCGTTGTCCAGCTGCTCCTCCAGCTGTGCGATCTTGGCCTCCAGGGCAGCAATGGAGGCCTTGAACTTGGACTTGACGGTGCCCTCCATCTCCTGCAGCTTGACCTTGAGCTCCTTGTTCTGGCGCTCCAGCTGCTGCCTTGCGTTCTCGTTCTTCTGGGTATGGCTGCGCTCCAGGTTCAGGTCTGTGTTGAGCTGGTCGATCTGTGGAAGAAGGGCTGGTAAACTCAAGGAAGGCAGGGACCCTCATCACCAGATCCTCCTGGATGAGGGAGCTGCCCAATGGGAAGGGTTCAGAAGCAGCTCAACCCCCAAAAGAGAGGAACCAAGGAGACGGTGCAGGCACCAGGATGTCCTCCTCTGAGCATCGGATGGATGGCTTCTGCTGGGGGGCCCGGTGGGAGGGAGGCCCGACTGCCCACCTGCAGGTTCGCCTTCTTCAGCCTGTCGTTCACCAGCTCCGTGTTGCCCTGCTCCTCTTCCAGCTCCTCCTCCAGCTGTGCAATGCGGGCCTCCAGCCGCCGCTTCTCCTCCAACGCCAGGGCACTGGAGAGGGTGGAGAAAGGTAAGAGTGGCTAAGCTGGAGCTGGGAGCCCCCACACCCACCACCTCCTCCAGTGGACACGCCACGCTTGCCCCAGCTCACCCCTTGCCGCTGCTGTTGGCTATCTCGTCGGCCAGCTCGTCCCGTTCCTGCTGGGCCTGGCGCTTGGCACGCTCGGCGGCTGCCAGCTCCTGCCACGGGAACCCAGAACGTGACCCATGGGGGTCCCCATAGCCGACAGCCTCCACTCTCCATTCCCAGTACTCTGAGCCCCTGGCCTCCTCTTCTGAAACCCCTTTCCCAGGCCTGCTTCCTCCATGAAGCCCATTTTCATGAGCCCCTCTGAGGTCACAGCTTAGGCACCATATGTTTACATAGCCCCCACACCTAAGTGCTAAAAACTAAGCCAGGGGTGTTGTAATAAATAAGAAATCACCCTGGCCTGATGGAATGCTGGTCCCTCTGCTTTCCAACGAGACAGGAAGCAGGGGCGACAGGATAGAGATATGAGTTAAGGCCAGGGTGCCGGGGCTCTGAAAGCCAGAAGGGCAGAGGTGGCCTCTGCACCTGAGGCTGAGGTGGCCTCATCAGAAACCCACAAGCTCAAGAGGGCACAGCCAGTCTTGACAGGAAACCTGGCTACCTGGCCCAGTCAGGAGCAGAACTCGGTTGCCAGCATCCTCTCTGCAGAAGATGGCCTAGAGCCTGGGGAATGCTTTCACAACCAGCCTTGCATGAGGCAAGAGGCCGCCAGGGGACATTCAGTGCAGGAAGCCTCTGGAAGGGCCCCCTGCTCGCCAGGCGGCAAGTCACAGTGGGCAGCGGTGGTTACCACAGAGCCCCGTCTTGTGCAACGGAGTCGGCCCCAAATGGTGACAATTTAATTCACACACAATTTAATCACACCAGGGAGCCTTCCAACTTAATGAAACCTTGCACGGCAACCTTTCAGAAAACAAGAACCAGCCCTGCCCACGCCTGGAGCTTGGCCCATTTTTCAAGGCTTTCCCAGGTGACCCAGGCTGGTGAGTGGAGGCTCTGGGCTGCCACCTGCTGGTCAGAGGGTGCACTGCACCCGGCCCACCTCCTGCAGCTGGATCATCTCGGCCTCCATGCTCTTCAGCTTCTTCTCGTTCTCCTTGGACTGCGCCAGGATCTCCTCGCGGGAGGCGCGCGTGTCGTCCAGCTCCCGCATGTAGTCCTTCATCTGGGCCTGGGGGCGGGGAGGAGAGGCTTGGCACCACCACCCCAGCCATTCCCGTGCACCACCCACCAGAAGACACCCCACCAACCCCACCCCAGCCCCAGAAGACACCTCACCAACAGGGACCGGTGGCTGGTTCTCAGCCTGCACCCACGTTCAGCTCACACAGTTATCAAAGGGCAGGAGGGAAGACAAAGCGTTTCTGTTCTACACCACTGACAGTCTTCTGACCGTTAGGGTTTACAAAGGACACCTGTTAGGCCCTGGGTGTGTGTTAGTCCAGCTGCATTTCTGTTTACTTTCTACCACTTCTGGTTGTCTTGGATCCCACGCTCCAGGTCAAGGGCCACCTGCCAGGTTAGCTCCAGCCACAAGACTTATAAGCCTATGTCCTTTGTTCTCCTGTGATTCATTCTAACTCTAAAGATCTTGGGAAATACTTTTTCCCCCTCCTTTTCTTTTGTAGGTAAATCCCAAACTGGGATTCCCCAGGCCCAAGGGTACAAGTCTCGTTGTGTGTGGCCAGGTGGTACCAACTAAACTACCGCCATCAATGCATCTACAGCGCACGACTCTGCCAGCACCAGATGCTGACATGTGTTATCGTTGCTGGTTTGCAGGGTATAATGAGGCATCTCAGAGCTGGGTTTTGTGTTTTTTTAACTTGTTATTTTTAATTATTGACAGGCCAAGCATGTGTTCTGTTTCTGGACTGCTGCACTGATTCATCAGCTTGGAACCTTCTGTCACTGTCCATTAAGGCTGGATTGAGTCATGTCTGGCTTATTCTAGAAAACTGCCACCAAGTGACTAAGTAACTATAACGCCACTGCACTTTTAGCTTTGCACTTGTTTCTTTGTTTGATGTGAAGTCAACAATTTTTGACTACTGCAAGTTTGCTTCTGACTATAATATTTTGTCTCCACTCGGCCTCTGGGTCTGCATCTGTGTAGCAGCAGTAGTATTAGTCTCTAAGTCTCTAAGTCATGTCCAACTCTGGGACCCCATGGACTGTAGCCCGCCAGGCTCCTCTGCCCATGGAATTCTCCACGCAAGAATACTGGAGTGGGTAGCCATTCCCTTCTCCAGGGGATCTTTCCTACCCAGGGATCAAACACAGGTCTCCCACCTTGCTGCTGCTGCTGCTGCTAAGTCGCTTCAGTCGTGTCCGACTCTGTGCGACCCCATAGACGGAAGCCCACCAGGCTCCCCCGTCCCTGGGATTCTCCAGGCAAGAATACTGGAGTGGGTGGCCGTTTCCTTCTCCAATGCATGAAAGTGAAAAGTGAAAGTGAAGTCGCTCAGTCGTGTCTGACTCCTAGCGACCCCATGGACTGCAGCCCACCAGAATCCCCCATCCATGGGATTCTCCAGGCAAGAGTACTGGAGTGGGGTGCCATTGCCTTCTCCGCTCCCACCTTGCAGGCAGATTCTTTACCACTGCGCCACACCCAAGACCTTCAGGGTAGCACTCACAGGCCAGCCCAGCAGTGTCCAGTCCCGTGCTGGGCCCAATGCTGCCGTGTGCAGCTGGATCAGACCAGCCTGAGCTCACCTGCACCTTCCGCAGCTGCTTGATGGCTTCGTCCCGGTTCTTGTTGGCTGAGTCAATGTGGGCCTCCAGGTCCTTCAAGTCCATCTCCAGCTTCTTCCGAGCGGCCACAGCTATCGAGCGCTGCTTCCTCTCATCCTCCAGCTCGGCCTCCATCTCCCGCACCTGGGGAGGTGCTGACAGCTCAGGGGGCCGGACGGACCCAAAGATACTGCCTCAGCTCAGGGCCCAGGTGGGCTTGATCCAGTCCCAGGGAGTCCACAGGGCCTCCAGGGCACAGTGAGGATTACTGACCATAAAACCCTAGTAGAGGGGGTCACTGACCCCCGGGCAGAGAACTAGGATGCAAGGATGTGGAGGACACTCCCACAGACCAGTGGAAGGAGAAAGGAGCACCCAAACTCGGGCACCCCTGTGCGCCTCTGCCCAGGGAGCGGGCAGGCCCTCCGCACCTGTTTGACCAGCTGCTTTTTCTTCTCCTCACTCTGCTCGTCACGGCCCTGCAGGTCCCTCTCGAACTGGGCCTTCATGGCCTGCAGGTTGACCTCCAGCCGCAGCTTGGCGTCCTCAGTGGCCTGCAGCTCGTCCTCCAGCTCCTCCAGCTGCGTCTTCATCTCCTCCACCTGCTGCTCCAGGGCCCGCTTGGACTTCTCCAGCTCATGGACCTGTCACCAGGGGTTCCGGTAAGGACCAGAAGGGTGCTAGGCCCCGAGGGGAGCCAGGGCCCCCAGGTCCCCGGCCCCAGTGTCTGTGAGGCCCTAACTCTTGGTGTCTGGAGGCCGCCCCCCACCCCGAGAGCTGGCCACGGGCTCAGGGACTCACGCTCTTGCCCACGTCATCCTTAGAGCTCATGAGGTCTTCCATCTCGGTGCGGAACTGCTTGTTGAGCCGCTCCAGTTCTGCCTTCTGCTCCATGGCCTCCTCCAGCGCCCGGGCCAGAGACAGCGCCTTGGTCTCCTTCTCCCGGGCCTCCGCCTCTGCCCGGTCACGCTCCTCCGCATACTTAGCAGAGATGGTCTTCTCCTCGGCCAGGAGCTGGGAGACAGGCAGGCACCATGAGTGTGAGCAATGGGCTCTCGGAAAGGGTCAGAGCCTGACAGACAACAGCCTCTGCCCGAGGCAGGGTGTCTGCAGAAGGACGGGAGGAGGGACTGATGCACTGACGGCACCCACCTGGTCAAACTTCTTCTGCTTCTTCTCCAGGTTGGAGACGCTCTGCCGCTGGTGGTCAAGATCCACGAGCAGGTCATCCAGCTCCTGCTGCAGCCGCGTCTTGGTCTTCTCCAGCTTGTCGTAGGCAGCCACCTTCTCCTCATAGCACTGGCTCAGCCCCTCCAGGTCCTTCTGCAGCTTCCTCTTGGCCTCCTCAGCCGTCTCCAGGCACCCCACGCTGTCATCCATCTTCTTCCTCATATCGGTGACCTGGGTGGGAGCAAGGGGTAAGGAGCATCCAGTTGGCACCTGCTCTGGGAGCCGGGCTGCCACTGCAAGCAGAGTTATGGGGCACCAATTCAGTTATGGAAACAGCTTCCCAGCCGCTTCTCTATTCCTCTGGGACCAGGGAAATGGGACGTTCCACAGAGTGCAGGTGTCTAGCACACAGAGCCCAAGGCAGGTGGACACACAGGTCAGCTTGGAAAGGCCACTCAACCCTGACCTGACCAGCCATTTGTACCAAGACTGAGGCCCAGAGTAGGGAGCCTCCATCCCTCCCCTCTCCCAGGCAGCAGCCTGGCATCCCCCGCCCACAGGTGTCTACCCTGCAGCCCCCTCCTCCCACCCAGACACACAGCTGGCACCGCAGGAACGTGCTCCCTGTCCCCACCCAGATGTGGACCCGACTCCACGCCGTCCCCTGAGCTGGTGCAGATCTCGGGGCACATTTAAGTTCTAAGACAGGATCCACAAGAGGGCTCTCCATCTATCTTTGGCCCCAGATCCTTTTAGGGTCTAGAGAAGACCACGGCCTCCTTTCCATGATGATGTTATAACAGGCATAAAGCGAAATATGTAGGACTACCAAGAAACCACTGTAAAAGAGTGCAGTTGTCAGGTACTTTTTTAAGACAATGGTTCAGTAACCAGTGTGCTTCTTTAGCACAGCAGAGAGCAGGCTCCTGAGCAGCGAGGAGCACAGTGACCTTCCCAAAGCCTGGCCTCAGCTCAGACACAATGACCAGTGGTTTCCACTCAACAGGCCACAGGCACTGCTACCGTCACAGCTTGTTGCCCACATTCATAAGGGAACAGAATGCTGACGGTCAGCTGGAGACTGGTGAAATGAAGATGAACTCCAGCCAAGTTCAAGGATCCCTGAATTCTCCTCGGGGACCCCAGGAGTAAGCCCTGGTCTGGGGAGGGCAGGAGCTCCCCGAGGGAGGGCGGCCAGCTTGGGGAGGCCTGGCTGTGCTTCCAGGTCCAGGTGGCTACCCAACCAGAAGCTCCCCAGCCTGCAGGCTCTGACCACCGTTTCCGGGGCGATCTGAGGGGATCCAGCTCCGAACCTGGGCGTGGAGGGTGGAGATCTGCTTCTCCAGGTTCCGCTTGGCCTCTTCCTCCTCCTCCAGCTGCTCCTTGAGAGAGTTCTTCTCATCCTCCACCTGCTTCAGCTTGGTGCTCAGACTCAGCTTCTGCCGGTTCTCCTCCTGCAGCAGCTCCTGCTCAGCGGACAAGGGGGGCCAGGGCTCAGGACCCACACTGTCGGGGCCTTGTGGTCCCCATGGTCTCGGTGGGACAGAGAAGCAGGCCCCAGATTAGGGGGCAGCCAGCAAAGATCTGGCAGGGAGCCAAGAGGTCCCAGAGAGCCTGGGGACGCTGGGGAGGACACTGTGAGGAAGACCCAGAGGCCTGGCAGCTGACGCCGTGTGGGCACAGGTCCTCCCAGGATAAGAACAGCTGCGGGGGGCCCATCGCTGCCCTTACCTGCGTGTCCTGCAGCTGTGACTCCAGAGCAGAGAAGTCCTTGGTGAGCTTGCTAGACTTGCTGTCCGACTGAGTGAGAAGACCTGTCACATTGTCCAGCTCGACCTGTGTGTGGACGGAGACAAAGCCCCGTGAGCTTGACCAGGCTTGCTCGGGGCCCACCTCAGCTCTCTCAGCCATGCTGGACCTGAGCCACGGGCTGAACCCCGGGGGGCTCACAGATGGGCCGGGTCATGGAGACAGAGAGAGAGAAAAGACCAGGGGCCCTGGCAGCATGGCTAGGACCCAGGCAGTCCGGCGGGGGCCTCACCTGCAGCTTGGAGACCTTGTCGGCAAGCTCTGTGCGCACACGCTCTCCCTCGGTGAACTTCACCTGCAGCTCCTGCAGCTGGGCCTCCACCTTCTTGCGCTTGTGCTCGGTGTCCGCCTTGCCCTGCTGCAGCACCTTCACCTCGTTGGCCAGCTCCCCTCGCTCGTTCTCCAGGGTCTGCTTGGCCTTCTCGAGGTTGGCTTTCACCTGCGAGGGGAGAAGCAAAGACATAAAAGGGGGATCCTGTGACATGAGACTGGTTTTCCCAACATCATCAAAGAGCCGGTGGAGCCAGACCTGGAATCTGCTGCCTGGCAGCAAAAGCGACACTGGGCAAGTCCAGGGGGCAGCAAGCTGGCGAGGGCCATGGACTTGGAGGGCTCAGGCCTGATGTGGACTCATTTCCCAGCTGGAACAGGACGCCTGGCGCGTGGCCTCACCTCTGAGGACCACGGCTCCCCTGGCTCTCAAACCATCCCTGCCTGGCCTCCCGCACAGGGAATGTCCAAGGGCAAGACACTGTCATTGCTGATGTTAAGATTTTAGAATTATTTTTATAAGCTTAGGGAAATTATAATTGTTCATAGTTAGACTTCCAAGAAAGCCTCTTAGAAATTTGATGTTTACCGTAACACTGAAATGTTCTTCCAAAAGATATAAAAGCCAAGTTTACAGAACAAACACAATTCCAATCTATTCTATATCAAGCCAGTCACAGTATCAAAGGCAAGTTCAAAGGTAAACTGGACCCCAAGTGCATGCAAAAAGCTTTTTGAGTGAAAACAGCTAGAGGAAAAGGCAAGGCTTCAACCTGCCCAGAACCAGGAGGAAGTCAAAGGGAAACAGAGGAACAAGGCATGTTTCTGAAAATATTGTACAGGCTGCCACGCAGAAGAGCCTCTGTCTTCTCAGGCTGCCAACAAGGGTGGCCGTGGGCTGGAAACCACAGGAGGCAGGACTGGGCTTGTTCAGGAACTGCCTGGTCACAGTCCCCTGGCTGAGAAACCAGCCGGGTCAACATCCCCAGGGTTCTCCCTGAAGATTCCAGCTGACCATGTGTTGGAGGTGTTCTAGAGAAGGGCTGGGCTTCAGAAAAGGGACGCAATGGCCCTCTGAAACTTCAGCTTCAGAGTCACTCCAATTCCATGACACTTTCTAGTCTGGCAGGGTGTTGAACAGGATAATGATGGTAATAATAAGACTAGAACAACTTACTGAGCCCTTACCGACTATGCACTGTCACATGTTACCAACTCCAATTCTCATGTAATTGTTTGAAACGGGCTCTCACTAGCCTCTCTCATAGAAGAGGAAACTGAAGCAGAGATGGACCTGTATGCGCCCCCAACTCACACAGTCAGGAACGGCTGGAGCCTGGACTACGCGAGGGTCCCCCAACCCTCCCCCCGGCCCACAGTGGCCAAGCCTCACGGAGCCAGTCCCAGGGGGCCCACGCACCCGCTTCGTCTGCTCCAGCTGCTCAGCCAGCTCCTCCACGGCCTGCGAGTGCTTCTGTCTCATGTCCTGGATCTGGGCCTCATGGATCCTGGCCTCATCCTCAAGGGTCCTCTTCAGGATGTTCACTTCTTGTTCACGTTTGGACCTGAACAGAGAAACGCCTTCAGGAGGGAGGCCAGGGCCCAGGAGCAACGCTGCCCTGGTGGCACAGAGTCCACAGTAGGGAGCACTGGCCATTCCAGGCAGCTTTCTGCCTGCTGGCTTCCCTCCTCAGCGTCCGTCCTATAGCGCAGGCTCACAGACACACTTTTTTTCTTTTATTAAAAAAAAAAATGTAATATAGGCCTTTTATGCAAGGAATTGGATTTTATTCTAAATATGGGGAGCCAGGAGTAATTTATAAGATTTTTTTTTTTTTTGGCTGCACCACAAAGCATGCTGGATCTTAGTTCCCCTACCAGGGATTGAACCCATGCCCCCTGCAGGGGAAGCGCAGAGTCCTAACCACTAGAGAGCCAGGAAGTCCCCACAGACACGCCTTGTAGGGCTTCTGTAGCCTTTCAGCCTTAAAGCCCACCCCTGCCTCAGCCCAACTCCAAGCCAGGTTCTTCAACTCTAGAGAGAAGCTGCGAGGCCCCATCAGCTTCCATCTGTTCTTGTTGTTCCATCACTAAGTCGTGTCTGCCTCTTTGCAACTCCATGGACTACATCACACCAGGCCTCCCAGTCCCTCACTATCTCCTGGAGCTTCCAGGCTCCATGACAACAGGCCACACTGTGTGTGTACAGAGGCCCTGGGGTCCCCCCTCTGAGGCCAGGGCCCCTCTTTCCCTGCACCACCCCCATCCTCAGTGACCAGGCAGTCAGCCCCAAGGCACACCTGAGCTCCTGTTGCGCAGCTGTGGAATCCAGAGTGTCCTCCAGCTCCGTTTTCAGAGCCTCCAGCTCTTCCCCGAGGTCTCGTTTCTGCTTCTCGGCTTTATTCCTAGCAGCACGCTCAGATTCCAGGTCTTCTTGGAGTTCCGAAATCTGAGATTCCAGCTCCCGGATCTTCTTCAGGGCCATGTTCTTCTGGGTGGTTTCTTCTTCCACTCTGCCAAAGAGAACACCAACGTCAGGAGGAGGTCGCTGTCACCGTCAGAGAGCAGAGTCTGCAGAAAAGACTTAGGGAGGTGCGGCCGAAGCCACTCCTGCTGGTGACCATCATAGCCCCTTAGGAGCTCTTCTTGGCAAAGACACTGAGGCATCTGGAAGACTTAAGGGCTATTCCACTTGGAGAATTCAAAAGCCTCATAGAGTAAAAATTTCATTTTCCAAATTAAGCTTCAGTGCTTTAAACATTTTTTAAAAATTGAAATGTTAAATGAAAAAAAAAAAAAAAAAGGAAAGCTGTAAACTAGCTTCCCAGACAACAGTGGAGCACATGCCCACAGTTCACTGATGCACCAAGAACCACAGCAGGAAGCCTGCTGAGAACACAGGCACTGGCCATCCAGCCTGATACTCTGACCCTCACCTGGCCAGGGCTGCCTGGAGCTCCTCCTCCTTCTTGGCCAGCTGCATCTTGAGCTCAGCGATCTGAGCCTGCAGCTCAGCGATCTGGTCATTGAGGTCGGTGGAGTCTCCTTCCAGCTTCCGGCGGGTCTTTTCCAGCTCCTGGCGCTGCTTCTCCTCTCTTCGCAGGCGTTCTGAGAAGGAAGAGTGGAGAGAGGCCAACAGAGTCTTCAGTGGCTTCTCTTTGTCTTCAAATCTTATATAAAATACCAGACTTCACAGGGAGCAGCTGCCATGTCCCACGTCTGGAGGGTAGTGGCTGGATGCCACAGGCCCCGGGAGACCTGCTTGCCACCCCAGCTCCTGGCAGCAAGGTCCATGCTGGTCCTCGAGTGGTGGGTGCCCCGGAAACCCCAAGTCCAACAGTCCCTGCGTCCCACTACTTACCCTCCAGGTCGGTGATCATCGCCTCATGCTTGTTCTTGAGTTTGGCGAGGCTCTTCGATTTCTCCTCCTCTTCCATGAGGTTGGTGGTGAACTCGGCTATTCTGTCTTCCAGCAGCTTCTTCTCCTGGGGTGCGAGGATGGGTCAGGGCTTAAAGTTAGTTGACTGCAGAAGGCACTGGGTCTCCTCAAGCACAACCCACCCAGGCACTGAGGTCTGAATGGAGGGGCAGGGCCTGAAACACCTGGCCAAGTGCATTAGGATTTCCCAAACCAAAGGGGTCATTTTTAAGCCACCAGCTCCTCTGAAACAGCGGGGTAAGCCTCCTTGGGCCCATAAGCGGGGTGCCCAAGCCCTTCCTGCATTACCCCTTTCTGCGCAGGCAAAAACACCTCCCAGGTGACGGTGCCAGTGAGGGAACTGGGGCAGGAAGGCGTTACCTTCTCGACGCCTGTGACCTCGCCCTTCTCATTCCCTAAAGTGCCCCTGCTCTTCTCACTTTGTCTTCAAATCTTACATAAAATACCAGTCTTCACAGGGAGCAGCTGCCATGTCCCATGTCTGGAGGGCAGTGGCTGGATGCCATAGGCCCCAGGAGACCTGCTTGTGTGGCCACCACTGGAGTCCTAATTCCACAACAGCGACCACACAGCCTGCTTACTCCCCACGTCACAGGGTTCTGGACAGCCGTCCTGCCCTGTGAAGCCTGCCACCCCCATCTCCTCCGGAGATGAAGGTCAGCATCCTGACGGGGTCTCTCCCACTCCTCTAAAGTGATGCCCAGCTATCATCTGTGGCCAGGAAGACGCTGACAGGGGCCCAGCCACCGGCCTCACCTTAGCTAGCTTGCAGTTCTGGTCCTCCATGATGATCTGGTCCTCCTCCAGCTTCTTCAGCTTGGCCTCGGTGGTCACCTTCTCCAGCTGAAGCTTCTGCCGGGCACTCTCCTCCTCCTCCAGCTGCTCCTCCAGCTCCTGCCGTGAAGCCAGGGCAACCGTGAGCAGATAGGATGGGGTCCAGCACCCACGTGTGGGGTCACGTATTTAAAACTGGGGTGCGGGGATGAGAACCCCAGGTCCCGATTCCAACACAGGGTCATGTGTTCTGAGGGGCCACCTCTAGCGAGTGTCCACCCTCAGCTTCTCAGACCAGCTGGAGTGATCACAGAAGAGGGGAATTAAATCAGATTCAATGCTTGGCGGGACAGTGCTCATGAACACCTGACACGTGTCAGAAAAATTAAGCCAAGGAATTCCCTGGTAGTCCAGTGGTTAGAACTCTGAGCGCTCGCTGCCAAGTGCCAGGGTTCAATCCCTGGTCGGGGAACTAAGACCCCACAAGCCACAGAGCATAGCAAACAAACAAACGGAAAAAAAAAAAAAAAAAAAAAAAAACCTGCCTCAAAGAGAACACTCCCCAAGGCTGCTCCCAGGACAGAGCCTGTCCTCCCATAGCACTTGGGACGTCCCCGCTCCCCGCCCACCCTGTCCCCCACGCCCCTCCGGGTCCGGCCCGGCCCCTCCTGCAGGCACCTGGATGTTCTGCTGCATCTTCTTCTTCTCGGCCTGCAGGTGTTGGCATCGCTCTTCCTCCTCCTCCACCCTGGCCTCCAGGTCATGGCAGATCTCTTCCAGCTCCTGCTTCTTGGCTGTCAGACGGGCACGGAGCTCCTCAGCCTCGGCACACAGTTCCGTTTCCGCCTGGAGCTGCTCCTGGAGCTGCAGCTTCTCAGCCAGGAGCTGCGGGAACACGGGAGAAATGTGAACTCTGACGGCTGCTTGTGGGCTGCCTGTCCCCATGGGAGAGCTGGTCCCCAGCAAAGGCTCCATCTCAGGATGCTTAAGCTGCCAGGCATGTATAAACATCACATCCTGCATCGAGGAAATTACCCCCCAATTTCCCTTCAATGCCAAGTTTATGCTTTGTCTACTGGGGCTTCCCTGGTGGTTCAGTTTTAAAGAATCTGCCTGCAATGCAGGAAACCCGGGTTCGATCCCTGGGTTGGGAAGATCCCCTGGAGCAGAGCATGGCAACCCACTCCAGTATTCTTGTTTAGAGAATCCCATGGACAGAGGAGCCTGGCACGCTGTAGTCCGTAGGGTTGTAGAGAGTCAGACACAACTGAAGCAGCTAAGCAGGAGCCCTGGTGGCCAGCAGGAGGCAGCACTACGCGGGCAGAGTCTGCAGACACCCACCTGGGACTGGAGGGTCTCCATCTCTGAGAGCCTGTTCTCAGCAGCCAGCTGCTTCTCCCGCACCTTCACCAGCTCCTCCTCCTTGGCCATCATCTCCTCCTCCTGCCGGCTCACCTGCAGCAACGGCTTGACCTAGGACAGGAGGTAGAGGAGACAAGCTCAGAGAAAGAGCCCCGTCCAGGCTGAGATTTGGGGGCTTTCTCCTCACTTGGGGAAGCGCAAGGGCACGAGAACAAGGGGCAGGCAGGACCCTGGGCAGAGCAGGTATGCCCGGGTACAGCTTTTCAGGAAATCAATTTGGTGCTGTGCGCCATAGGCCTCTGACCCACTAATTACAGTTCGGGGAAACTAGCCCTGTATGTGCATGAAGATTTTCAGGACAGCATTGTTTACAACAGTGAGAATTTAGCAAAGAGATAAAGATCCACCGCCGGAAAAGTAGCCAGATAAATTATAAAACATCTCTAGGGAACAGTATGCTGACTTTTAAAAAATTATGCTTATGAAAAAATTTTAAATGGAAAACCCAAAAAAAAAAATATTTACACAAGTCAAAAAGCTCAGCTATGTAAGAAGATGTATGGTTTACACAGCAGAGATTTAATGGGAGTGTTTAAAAAAAAATGGAATAAATATTGAAACATCTATTCAATATTGATGTTGGCTCAAGGTTGAAGGGATTATAGGTGAATTTTTACTTTCTTGTTTATCCTTTTTGTTGGTATGGTATTTTGCAGTTACCACAAATTATGTACCATAAACAAAAGTAGCTTGACCAACTTTAAATACAAGAGAATTTTTTTGTATAGGCTGGGGAGGACCTAGCCACCGGGTACAGACCACGGTTTCCTGAGTGGGCAGCACTGTCACCTCACGGGGCCGTGGTGGGCAGGCAGGGCCTGGACATCCCAGGAGCTGCCCCTGGAGCCGCCCCAGCCCAGCCCCGCAGCACCTCGGCAATCCACGCTGGACACACACCCCAGCTCACGCCCCTCAAGACCCCACAGGGCAGGACCATCCCCCGCTCAAGTGCTGGGCCCGGGGACACGAGGGCAAAGTGCCAGCCCCGGGGCCTGAGCCCCGCAGGAGGCCAGTGTGAGGCCGGCTCGTCCCTGTGCCACGCGGAGCCCCTCCAGACCCACCTTGGTGAAGAGCCGCCACCACTGCCAGTTGCGCAGTTTGAGGTAGGCGGCACAGTTCCTCTGCAGGACCTTCATGGCCGTCAGCTGCTGCTGCCGCTTGGCGAAGGCCCTATGGGGCGAGGGTCATGGTCAGCGCCTCCAGGCGGGGGCCGGCCAACCTCCCTGCCCACAGTCCTAACCTCGCTCCTGGGGGCTTTTCTGGAGGGACCGACCCCTGCTGGGAGCACTTCAAAATAGATGTGGGGGGAAGGAGGCAGGCTTGGCGTTGAGTCCTACAGGTGACCTCGCAGAGGTGACCAGGACGAGGTCACAACCACCTTCCTTCACTAAAGGGTAAGTGAGGTCGCTGCAGAGTCAAGTGTAACCACTGGTCATTAAGGCCACCTGTCGACTGCAGCTCCCCACCCTCGTGTCACCCCCAATCTTGGGGCTTTTGTTTGGGGAGAGAATGTCAGCAGATGATGTCCTGCAAACGTCCATCTATCCAAACACCCACACTCATGCTCTCTCCACAACGCTCAGAGCTCAGGCTGGAACAGATGCCCCAGAGCCCAGACACAGAGGAGTCAAGGGGCAAATGTGAAGCTGCCCCGCCCACTATCCTACATAAGTCAGCCCCTGACCCCACAGGAGTTGCCGGAACTCAAGGGCACCTCCTCCCCGGAGCTCAGGGTCCTCTGGGGACAGCCGGCTCTGGGTGTCACCCCTACAGGAGGGACACAGGGAGGAACAGTGGGAGGCAGGGGTTTTCTTGGAGGGAAAATCTGAACAGTCACCCTTCCCTCCTGCTCACTTTAAACCTCAGGCAGAAATCCAGGAAGCAGGGGGCAAGGAAAGCTATGTGGGTCTCCCCAGGGACACCTCCTGCCATGAGGGTGCCCAGGCCCTGCTTCCTCGGTACCCTCTGCTACAGGAGAGCTGGGGGTCCCGAGCAAGGTGTGAGCGTCCTGGGACTCACTTCCTGGCCAGGTAGCCCCTGCAGCAGGCCTGGAAGCCGATGATGACATCCGTGATCTTCAGGTCCCGCTCCTCCTCCAGGTGCGCCAGCACGCCAGCCCGGAAGAAGACTTTGCTCTGCCCAATGCGGTACAGATTGCTGTCGAGTTCCAGGGCTTTGATCTAGAGGAGGAGAGCCAGCTGCTGAGCACGGGGCACCCCAGCCACCACAGCGCCCTGGAGCAAGGCCAAGGCCAGGGAAGGGGCCTGGAGCCGGGGCCGGCCCTGTTGCTCTGTGGGCAGCCTTCTCCTGGTGAAAGGAAAGTGGAGCTGGGGAAACGCTGGTATGGGGAAGGTGGGGGCCAGCAAGGGACAGGTAAGGAGTCAGACTTGCAGAGAAACACAGGATCTCAGCCCTGAAGGGACCCTGTAGGTCTCCTCTTTCTTCTCTGCCCCACCCCCTCACTACAGGCCTGTTCTATAAGCACCCAGTCAGGTCACCCTCTGAGCAGAGGGTCAAGCATCATTGCTTTGTCCAAGCCCAGCACCAACTCCAGCTCAGACCAGGATCAAATACTAACTAGGTGACCCCAGGCCTTAACCTCTGTGCGCCCACGTTTCCGCAGCTGTAAAATGGAAATAATGGTTTCTTTAATTAAAAGATAAGTTAACAAAGCAAATAAATAGCACTTCCTTCCTAGCAGAGCTGTGGGAATGAAACCAGAGAAGGCACACAAGGCGCTGAGCATGGGGTCACACGTGGGACCATTGCTGAACGAGCTTTAGGCAATGTGTCGTTACCATCACAGGGCTGTTTCGGTACAGTAACAAGGCTCTCTTATTAAGCCCACTGGTAACAGTCTGTCTGTCCATCTGTCTGCCTGGGAGAGAGGGGATTCAGAACAAACTCCAAAAGGCAGAGCCTTGAATAGGGTAAGAGGAATCTCGGGCTCTTGATGCCCAACGAAAGGCCCTGCAGGTCTGGAAGAGGCCCCAGGAGAAGGGCAGACCAGGGAGGGCAGAGCCATCACTGGGTGCCCCACCTCCCGTCATGACGAGCCTGGCCAACTGTCTTCCCTACAGAGCTGGACGGAGGAGACCTGCTTATGTCTAAAAGGGGGACATCCCTCACAGACCAGCAGCTGAGTCTCCGGAGAAACAGTGGCCCAAACACAATCTGGGGGGGCACCTCTGTCCTTCACACCTCCCTTCCCCCGGGTGACAAGCATCGCAGAGCACAGACCCGTGTCTCCTCCCTCCCTCTCTAGGCTCCACCTCCCTGCCCCTTACAGGGCTGCTCTGAACAAAGGTGGTATTGAATTTTTCTTCCCTTTTCTCTCTCCTCCCCGATGCCCACCCCAGCCCATCCTCTGTTGACTGTTTGGCAAAGATGCAAAGTAAAGAAAGCAGGGGGCGCTGGCTGCTGACCGTGGACACATGAGACCCAGCCAGATGCCTGTCTGCAAAGCAGAAAAATGACCAAGTGGGTAGAGCCCCACCTTGGCCACTGAGTCATCTCGAGGCCTTCATTCACTAAGCACAATCCAGTGCCCACTGCTGGTCGAACACTGGCCAGTGGTGGGGAAGAGAGAAAAGGGCCAGAAACTCAGATTCTGCTAGCTTTGGGCTAGTCGTGGGGCCATGGTGGTGAGCTGCCCCCTGTGAAGATTAGAGGAGACGGGAGCAATAAAGAACCAAATATGCCCAGAAGGAAGGGTCTCTGCCTCACACCACAGCCTTGCCATCTGAGACCTGGCCTTCTCCTCCCCTCCCCACTCCCACACACCATCCTGACCACCTGATGCTCAGTGCGCCTGGCAGAACCAGAACAGGCTCAATGGAGGAACAAGAGAGCACAGGCGTCAACAGATCCAAAGGGCCCTGACCAGGCACACGGGTGCTGGCCACTCGGGTGTGCACACCAGCCACGCGTCACCCACCAGAAGAGCCCACTCACCATGAGCACACACGCCTGCTTTCCGTCCATGAAGCCCTTAGGAATGGAATTTGGAGTCAGGATCTCGTATCTGAGGAGGAAAAGGGCGGCAGGTCAGTACACCCCTTGCTCGGATTCTATGTGGCCTGGGATATCCATGAGACGAGGGCCGTCCCTACAGTGGAGCAGGTGCAGGATTCTTTCCACAGAGTGTCTGAGGGAAAGGGGACACTCAGTGAATTATATCCTGCGCTTTCCTGAGGCTGAACAGCACGAGGAAGGCCTGGCGTTTTCCAGAAAGCGAATGGAAACTTGTGTCAGACTTTTCATTCACTTATGGGTGAGCTCTGAAGTGGGCTTACTAACTGCTAACCAGCACCTGCGTCTTTAGCCCTAGAAGTTTTTTAAATTAAATGTCTAGTTTCACAAATATCATCTGATACAAATCAGAAAATGCCTCATGACCTCATGTTAGAAAGATATGTGGAGTTCAGGCATTATCAGAAAAAAAACCAAGTCATGATATGTCTAAAGCCACCATTTCCCACTTCTAAACACGTCCTCCCTATTTGTTACCAAAAAGAAAAAAAAAGAAATAAATGGCATATATTGAGTACAAAGAGAAAACCTTTTGCTGCAGAACATTTTCCTAACAATCTCTGTCTATGTAACAGACCACAGTTGGTAAACACGGCCAGGCCCGTCTCTGCTGAGATGCTGCAGAGAACCGCTAATCAACGGGGTAGTCCAAGAAATTAACCAGAGGGCTGTGACAGACAGCAACCAGGGCTAAACACGTCATTAGGCAAATAGGCCCGTGTCACGACTGTCCCCGCTCCGCACACACAGCAGACATCCAATTCCATCGATTTTTTTCATACTCAAGGCTCCAGCTGATCCTCCTTTAATGTCTTTTCAGAGCTCGTCTAATTATAGCAAACAGCACCTGGCCCCCACAGTGACTGGGAGTGGAAGCCAACGTGATGACTTTCATTTTAGAGACAAAACAGGAAGTCCTTCCTCACGTGGAGCATGGCACAGAGGACCCCAGCTCAGTGTGGATGAGGAGACGACTCCCCCACTAAAGGCTCTCCACTCACCTCTGCCGGAACTCCTGGAAGACCACACGGTTGGGGAAGCCCTGACGGCAGATCCGGATGCCTTCGAGAACCCCGTTGCAACGCAGCTGATCCAGCACCAGATGGGGGTCCAGCTTGCCGGCCTAGGAAAGAAATCCATGCACGTGCTCTTTCTGTATGCCCAGGGACTGATGGAGAGAGGACGGGCCCCTCTGAACGCAACAGGACAAACGCCCCCCCAGGAAGGAGCAGTCACTGCCCGCCCATACATAGTAGTGACAGTTCAGTTACATGGTCCAGGTCTGAGAGGCAGAAACGCAGGCTCTACGGGCAGGCTGTACCCTAAGACTGCCCGAGCCACCCCGCAGGGTGACTGAACCAAGGGCTCTGTGTGCCACAGGCGAGGGATTTCTGCTCAGGGAGACAGACAAGGGCTGGGCGGCCCGCTGCACACTACCAAGCAGCCGCACCTTCTTCTCGTGGTTGGGGATGATGCAGCGGACGAAGTTGGGGTTGGTGTTCCTCAGCGTGGCCATGAGTTTGGCCAGCTGCTCCTTGTACAGCTGCCCCACCGTGCGGAACATGCCTTTGCGCGTCTTGAAGGCCCCAGGCATTGCCGTCTCCGACATGCCAGCCACCTGGTCCAGGCCAATGATGCGGTCCACTGGAGAGAGCAGGCAAGAGCACGTGAGTACCCGGCAGTCCAGGCCAGGGCAGAGGGGCAGGACAGACAGACAGGCCAATCTGATTAGAAAAAGAGGAGACTACAGAATGGCAGACCATTTCTACTTGGAGCTTACAAAGCAGGCTAAGGTCATCTCCAAAGGCTGAGAGCAAAGGTGACCTTGTGAGCAGAGAGGAGGGAGGAGGAAAGGGTTTGGAAAGATTGCAGAGCCGCAAAGTGGGGAAGCACATTCGTGAAGGCTGACTCTACGTTGTCACTTATCTCAGCCACCCTGGGATGCTCCTAACCCAGAGACACAAGAGCTGATGATGCATTCTGGAGGAGTGAGCAGAGCTGGTCCACTAGCCTGGCTCTGAGGAGGTGTTCAGACTTGACTGACAGGAACCCGATAGTCCATTCAGTCATTTGAAAAAAGCGGACCAGTATCCTGAACTCACACTGACCGTTACCTGAGAGCACTGGGCTAGGTCAGGAGGCAGGAGCTCTAAAGCTACTTGGCCACTGCCTGCAGGAGTCTGGCACACCCTCTCTCTGTCAGCAATCCCCCCATGCAGAGCTCTCTATATCAGGGGCCTAGAGCAACATGCACGGTGCCAGGGCAGAGAGTTCCAGAGAACCACTGCTGCCCACGGCTACCCCAAAGGCCGAGGATCCTTCTCCCTCTCAGGTCTCGCTTGGTCTCCAAGATCACGGGTCTTTCTCATCTAGACCAACCCTCTAAGCAAGCAGCCCTCATCACAGTGGCTCCTGCCCAGAACAATGAAATGAACTGCCTCCTCCCAGGCAAAAACCAAATGGTGAACAAGCCCAACCTAAGTGGCCAGCCATCTGAGGTCAGGCTTACACCAGAGCAAGTATTAAATTTGAAGACTTTCATTGCTAGATGCAAAAGTTAAGAATTCTATGACAAAGTCAGGTTCTTGTTCCTTTGTGGCCAGATCTCTGTTATTTATTTGAAAGCAACAGAAAAGACAGCTGCTCAAGAGGGAAGCCAGGAGTGAGGATAGACCCATGAACCCCTCAGTTAAAACAGGAGGCAACTGTACCTCTTGCAGCCCCCACAGGGCCCCTCTGGCCACCAAAGGTGTCCTGGGACTGGGTGGCTTGTGAAAGTCACTCAGGTTGCCCAGGAGAAGGTTGAACACACCCCCAAAACAACTGGTCATTTCATGCGAGGGTGTCCTGGCCCCAAAAGACCCTGCCCAGGAGGAGAGGTAACTGCTGCATAGACACACAGGTGCCCTTGTCAGCACTGAAGTGTCTGGGCCCACACGCGCACACACATGGCAGTGCCCGCACACACACACAGAGCAATGCACACAGCACCCTGTGCTGGGACACAGCAGCCATCACACACACACGCATGCACGCACGCACGCACGCACACACAGCACCTTGTGCTGAGACACAGCAGCCATCACACACACACACATGCATGCACGCACGCACGCACACACAGCACCGTGCTGGGACACAGCAGCCATCACACACACACACACACACACACACACACGCACGCACACACAGCACCTTGTGCTGAGACACAGCAGCCATCCAAGCAGTGAGATGCCGCCTTCATGAGGGGAGTTCTGAAGGGGATGTTGGACTGTGAAACAATTTTTTTTTTCTCCTTTTAAGATCTATAACATGAAGCTGTCAATATCAAATCACCGCCCAGATGGGCCTGGCTTTCTACTGGAGGCCTGTGATGGGGAGGGGACTGGAGCCTGCGCACAAGCCTAGGGCAGAGACCAGGGAAGGAGCACAGGCAGGCAGGAGCAGCCAGGCAGAGCAGGCAGGCTCAGCAGAAGCACCAGTCACGCAGCCCAGGGTGCAGCACACGTTGGCGCCGCGCCAGGCGGCCAGTCACCTGGTTCTAGGTGGAGGATAGGAAAGCGCTGATAGAAATAGGCTCTCTGGGTGCTCTGCATCTCTGCAACAGAGAGGTTAAAGCAAAACCCAGGCAGAGGGAAGGAGAAACTGGCAGAAACAAGGAAAAAAACGGCTTCGGGAGGTACTGGCTACCAAGGAGATGCAAGAAGGCAGTAAGGAGTTGGACAGAACCCAGGTGGCCGAGTGCTGGGCCTACAAGGGAAAGGTCTGTGGCCTCAGGGCCTAGAGCCTCTGCCCCAGAGGAAGTGACCGTGTGCCATGTTCAAGGATGCTTGGGGCTCAAGGACGCCAGGATTCAGGGACAGGGTGACCCTCAGGGCTGGAGGAGCCCACGCTCCTGGGAGCTAAGTGAGCACAAACCCTCTGGCTTGAGCCCTGCACTCAGCCAGGGCCAGGAAGGGAAGGGGCCTAGCTGTGGGCACGGGGAGGCAGGATGAGGGCCAAGGGCGTACCATCCTTCCACAGCTCCGAGACAAACTTGTCAGAGGACTGGTGCAGCAATGTGGCGATGTTGTCATTCAGCGGGTCCATGTTCTTCATCAGCCACTCATCGGCTTTGTAATCCACCTGTAAGATCAGACCTCGAGTCACAGGCTGCTCAGGGCACACTGGCGCACGCAGGCTCTATGGCAGCAGGCTGACCCCATAGGTGGAAACATCAAAAACAGCGAAGACCCTCAACCTGGTATTTTCATCCCCAAGAAGGAAATAATGAGAAGCGTCCATGAGACGTTCTCTGCAGAGTTAGGTGAAGGCAAAATATTTAAACAGCACCGACGTCTGGCTGCAGGGAACAGGCTAAGAAAACTATGTTGCAGCTACATAGTAGAATATTCTGTTTTTAAAAATGTTCACGGTAATATGAACATTGGGGGGAAAAATCCTAATAATTCCTTTTAGCAACAGGTAAAGTAATTTTTGTTTTGTTTTGTTTTTTTCAGGATATTCAGGTTTTCTCAGAGCATACATTCTCTTACCGTTTTTAAAATATGTTCTCAATAACAAGAGTAATAAAACATCATATATTGTAACAATACAAACAGAGCTACTGGCCACCACGGCCTGCTTCCTAACCAACACAGCGTAACTCAGCCTGTGGTCCCCTCCTGGCCCCTTTCTGCAGGTTTTCCCACACGCAAGGCTGCCAATGATGAGGTGCAAGATGGTGGCGTCTTTCTCCCTAGAGGCAGAATGACCTCCTGGGAGAGGACAAACCCTAGAGTTGGGTGTCTTGGCATGTGTCCCCCTGGGCACGGCCAGAATCCTTGTCTTTTGAGCTGCTGCAGTGCAGGCCGGACGGCGATGCCAGTTTCACCATTCAGCCCTTCCTGGGCTTTCAGGCGTGCCCAAGTTTGGCATCACCTACAACAGTGCAACAGAAGCCTGCCTGCGTTTCTAACAAAGGTGGCGGGAGAACGTGGGCTTTCGGAAGGGGGCATGGCCTCAGGTAACTAGAAAAAAGAGATCTCCTTAACACGTAGTTTAAAATCAAGAGTGGCTTCAACAGCCTTAGGAGACAAAGGAGCTAAGCAGGGGAGGCCGAACAGCGCAGGGCCACGTGCAGAAGGGTGGGGGAGGACCAGGGGTGGCTTGGGAGCACCACTGTGACAGCAAGTCTCTCATCACCGATCCTCACTCATCGCCGATCCTCACTGACGGGAAGGCTGAGGACCGACCAGCTCATCACACCTCCAAGTGTTAGACATTCTGTGCAGGCGACACAACTTCCTGAGAAGAACCAGCTTATAGTCTAAGCTTGGACCTCTGCAGACTCAGGACACACCTGTTCAGGTCCAAGCCCTGGGATCAAGCCCACTGGAGGACGTCTGACAGCTGGTATGAAGACAGCTCTGCTACTTCCTGGCCGGTGGTCTTGGCAATAACAAAGCCAACAACACCTACAGGCATGACTCTCATCCTGGGGACAATGTTACCCCTCAATCCCACCCAGCAGATGTTCCAGGATGTCTGGAGACATTTCTGGTTGTCGCAGGTAGGGAGGGTGCTACTGACCTCTGGTGGGGAGAAGCCAGGTCTGCTGCTAAATATCCTACAACGTGCAGGAGGGTCCCTGACAATAAAGACTGATCTGGCCACTGAGGTGGGCAGTGTGGAGGCTGAGAGGCCCTGCCCAAGAGCACTGACTGCCCAGCACTGGGCTTTGTGAGCTCCGTTAATACACATTCCCCAGTACAGTGGTGGTCACCCACATTTTCCAGATGAGGCAACTAAGCCTCAGAGAGGTGAAGTAACTGGCCCAAAGTCACATAGGAGCGGAGCCCTAATTCAGACTGCAAAGTCCATGACTTTAGCACAAATAGCACATCTACACCCTGAAAACACGCTTAATAATAACACCGCATGACACCAGGGTGTGCACGCCTCACCTTGCCAGCGTAGTGGATGATGCAGAAATCTGCCTTGTCCTTCAGCTGCTTGGGCTTCTGGAACTTGGGGTGGGTGCCCTGCTCCTGCATCACCTTCTCCACGAAACTCTTGTCCGTGGCTTTGGGGAACCAGCACTCCTCGTCCAGCAGGGCCAGGATGCCAGGAGGGCCTGCCTGGAGGGAGCATAGCATCGCGCAGGTCAGCTTGACCTGGAAACCCACCGACTCTCACCCTTGTAAAGAAGTCACAGCCTGGTTTTCAGAAACTCAAGAATCTCACCAGAAGGTGGGCAGTGCTTTCCTCACACAAGAAAAAAATAAGGAGCATGACTGAAAGCACTCCAATTACAAGTTCTAGCTGAAAAAGAAATTTCTGAGGTCTAGGCTATGTCCAACACACCTTAATCCGATGATCCATTGCAAGATTCTCCCATGAGAACACTGGAAATCACGTGGTGGCTTGATGGGCCATGCAGACCCCTGACCCACGTCCAGAGGCTGCCCCTCAACAGGGGTCCTGGCCCCTCGAGTCCCTCTGGGACCCCACTCGACACACAGTGTGTCCACACAACTATGTGGTGAGCGGGGACATTGAGGATAAGGCTCCTGAGGAAGAGGAAGCGCCCCGGAGCCCCAAAGCCTTTCAAACTCTGAGTTTATAAGAGAGCAGACTCGGGCACTGTGGGACTGGCTGACAGGCCTGGGAACCAAACACCAACTTGTTTGTTGGAAAACAAAACTGATTTAAACAAAAAACTCATCATCAAAGTAAACCATTCGGTATTAGGATCACTGATGGTTCCGTCCCCAGAGGGGTGGAGCAACAGGTGGGGCGAGGCGCAGCCTCGAGGCTCTTACCGGCTTCTCGATGAGGTCGATGCAAGGCTGCAGGTCGAGGCCGAAGTCGATGAAGTTCCACTCGATGCCCTCGCGCTGGTACTCCTCCTGCTCCAGGATGAACATCGTGTGGTTGAAGAGCTGCTGCAGCTTCTCGTTGGTGTAGTTGATGCAGAGCTGCTCGAAGGAGTTCAGCTGCAAGAGGGAGATGGGGTCAGACAGATCCCTGTTGTTGCCGGCGAGCCCCCAGGAAGGACCGGAGGGGTAGTTAGGCAGAATCTCCTGGGGCCCCACTGTGCCACCCCCGTGGGCCTTCCCTCATCACACCCGCAGCAGTGGCTGCACTGCTGGGGCCCATGGATCCCGCCAGCAGTCTGGTGGAGCCCCTGTATCAAGATGATGTTTTCAAATGCATAAAATTGATCAAAAGAGAAAGAAGTTATCTGGAAATGTAATTATCAAACGTGGTAACATAGAAATCTACAGTGCTTCTTAATTAACAAGCACAAGTCCAAGCCGTCGGCTTCGTAACACCTAGAGTTTGAAGCAGAGGTGAATGCAAACAGTATGCGTGTGTGCCAAGTCGCTCAGTCGTGTCCGACTCTTTGCGACCCCACGGACTGTAGCCACCAGGCTCCTCTGTCCGTAGGATTCTCCAGGCAAGAATACTGGAGTGGGTTGCCAGTCCCTTCTCCAGTGGATCTTCCCTATCCAGGGATCGAACACGCATCTCTTATGTCTCCTGCGTTGGCAGGCCGGTTCTTTACCACTAGCGCCACCTGGGAACCGAAACAATACAACATCCAACAACTGCTATGATGTGAAAATCCCTGATTTCTACTAAGACAGAACACAAGCATTGCTAATGCAGCTGTGGTTTGCGTACTCTGCTGAATATACTGAGAGGTTAGTGAAAATAAAGAGGTAATTCTCTCCCCACGCAAGTTCGCAGCTCCTCTGAAAACAGCCATGGACCCTAGGCTAGGCTGAAGAATCTCTGAGCTCCTGCAATTACAAGTTTTTGCTACCTGACCTCAAAGTCTTTATGGGCAGGGACAAAGTCATGTCACAACACTCAAAATAAATATTTGAGAAAACATAAACAATAAACAAACAGAAAGCCCCTGCCTGTGAGGCCTCCTAGGACACCGTCTAGATGGTACCATTCTCGCCAGCATTTCTGTTTGGGAAAGGGCACTTTGTTTAAGCTTTAAATATACCCAACTACTGTCTCCTGTCTCCACACAAGCAAGGAGGTGGCCAGTTCAAATCGCTGTGGGACCAGGTGAGAGAGGACCCCAGCCCAAGGAGAAGGCAGCCCCAGAGGCTCAGGAGGTGAGAGGGGTCTCAAGGGAGAAGCTTACATCAAAGATCTCGAAGCCAGCGATGTCCAGGATCCCAATGAATGAGGCACCCTGCCTCTTGGTCTTGTCCAGAGCCTTGTTGATGCGCAGGACGAGCCAGCGGAACATGCGCTCGTAGGTGGCCTTGGCCAAGGCCTCGATGGCAAAGTCAGCCTGCAGGGATACCCGGGGCGGCGGGGAAGGGTCAGACACAGGGAGTGTCTCATTCCTTTTACCCCAACAATGTCACCTGCAGGGCCCACCCCCAGAAAAACAGCCTCAAAGATGAGAAAAAACCTTCAAGCACAGATACGTTCACTGCAGTGTTATTTATAATGAAGAAAGTTGCAAGAGCCCAAACTTTCAACATTACATGCCAAGTGAACTTGTGTGTGTGCACGCTAAGTTGCTTCAGTCATGTCTGACTCTTTGCAACCCTATGGACTATGGCCTCCCAGGCTCCTCTGTGCATGGGATTCTCCAAGCAAGAATACCGGAGCGGGTTGCCACGTCCTCCTCTAGGGGATCTTCCACTCAGGGATCAAACCTGGGTCTCCTGCATTGGCAGGCAGGCTCTTTACCACTAGTGCCACCTGGAAAGCCCCAGAATGAACTTAGAGCTTTGCAAAGACTTTTTAAAAAATAAATGGATATGAACTGAAGTAGCTACAGAAGAAATGACATCTGAGATGTGCTTCAAGTAACACAGCTAGGGGTATGGAGACCAGATTAACCAGAAGCCAAGACCAGCCATGAGTCAGTGACTCCTGCAGCCTGGACCTTGGGCCCAGCTTCCTCCTGCTCTCAGTGGGGTGACACCACCTGCTCTCCAAGGTGCCGTGAGGACTCAGAGAGGTGACAGTGCTAACACAGGGGACACCCCAGGGCAGGCCTCAACGTGGCCACTGCAACAGTCCTCGCCAAGGAGGTGGCCCAACCCCCCAGCCAGAGGGCTCACCTGCTCCTTCGTCTGCGCCTTCTGGACATAATCCCGTCCCACCTTGATGCGCGGGGTGAGGATTCCTCGGGTGAAATCGGTCACGTTGATACCCAAGAGGTGGGATACTTTCTGGGCAGCTAATATTTTTCAAAGAGTAAGGAAGGAAGGGATAAAAGGTTTTAATTAAACCCAAGAGAACAAGTCCCTCTGCTCAGCCTGAGAAAGGTATGGTAACTGAGTCATCGTTACCAGGACAATCAACCCGGGCTCGGCCCTTCCTCCACAGGGCACAGAACAGTCGGCTCTCCCCTCAGACAGGCCAGCGGGCATGGCTCCCAACTCAGGGCCCCACAGCGGGACCTCTGCACACCCTTGGCCACGTCCTGAGTGTGAAGGAGGGTCCTGAACACAAACAGCACCGCCCTAGACACAGGGACAGAACAGGACAACTCACACGCCCACCCATTAAATTCTATCGAAAGCCCCTCCGGAGCACATGTTAAGGCTAACTTAAAGTAGGGTCACTTGCCATGACCTGAGGACTAGCAATGGCCAAAGAGCGAGGGTGAGGACAGTGTTTCATGTCCTCCCAAGTCCACAGGCAAGTTGAACGACAGCAGAAATGACTGTTTTACAAACAGAGACAACTGGTCTGGTCTCAGCATAAATGAGAGAAATCCGGGGCCACAGATCATGGGTTTTCTAGCTCATTCTGACACTTACTCCGTGAAGGAGCAGCAGGGTCATGTTCACGAATGTTTTACCAAAATACGGCATGACAGGCAGCCACACACATGCAGTAAAAAAGAAGAGTGTCTAAGATCTCTCCAAGACTCCTTCTCCTGACCCATCTAACCCAGGCCCCTACCCACATAATCAGGTGAGGGGCCCATGGGATTACCTGTGTTGTCGGGCATGGAGGCCTGGTCGCTGTTACGCTCCTTCTTGAAGACGATGTTGCCGAGCTGGAGGACCCCCGAGATGACTCGCAGCAAGCCTTGGGGTGCAATGAAAGGCAGCTCAGAACCAGGTGGGGTGTCACCCCCCTCAGAGGCCCTCGGGTAAGATAAACCATGTGGGGCACCAGGCCTTGGCCTAAAGCACATCTCCAGGGCCTCTGGTTGACCTCCGCTGGGGCAGCCTTGTGCTTAGATACAAGCTCTGTTAATGCTTCTAAGTTCAGACGTGCCTCTACCTAGGGCCCACTGTCTGTTTTTAAAAATAAAGTTTTATTGGAACACAGTCAGGCCTGTCCATGTACATGCTATTGGTGGGAGAGCAAAAGTGACCCTGACTCTAATGCTGGAGAACAGGGTACACACACCCCAGCCCCTAATCTTCCTAAAATACAGCATCAAGGCCCCCTCACCACCCTCTAGAGAAACAGGAAGACACAGGCAAGGACACCTTGCCACACCACTGTCACTCTGGGTGTCACCAGTGCAGAAGCCCCAGCCCCTTCCACACTCGGCTCGGACAAAGCCGGAATATTCCACTTCCAGCAAATGGCAAGGACAGGAGCAGTAGACCCAGGCCCTGGGAAGTTAGGGACCTGTTCTTTGTCCTCATATGTCCCCGGGAGATATGACCAAGAAGAAATAACCCTGAACCTCAAATCTGGGGGCCCACCTCCCACCACTCAGCCTTCCTCTGGTCTCTATGGACTTCCTAATGGCCAGTGCCAACAGGAAGTGCTCCCCAGCCTCCCTGGGGAGGGCTGGCCCATACCCATCTGCTCTTCCTCTGGGATGCCCATAATCCGAAAGGCCTCCATGGTCTCCTGGAACATGTCCTTGTCCTGTTGCCCGGGAATGGTGACATGCCCATTGGACAGGAAGCGGTATTTGTTGTATGACTCCAGCAGGAGATCAGCTGTAGGGAGCAGAGGGCAAAGTTCAGTGAGGGTCAGGAGGCTCCAGTCAACCCTGTGACCTCAAAGGTGTGGGAGATGGAGAAGCACCCCAAAACACCCCAGGAATGCTGAGTCTCCCCAGCACGAGAGACGGGCACACACAGAGCCCCCTTCCCAAGAGCATCAAGGCCCAGAAGCCTGCAGCTGCACAGTGACCTGCGCAGGCTCCCTCTGGCCTGGTTCAAAACAGGGGCCAAGCCTGCAGCTGGCCCAGGAACAGAAGTCAGGCTCTCCTTGCCTGCCCCCAGGCTGAGATTTCATTTCCTCACTGCAGTGTGGCCTGACTGCAGGGGGATCCCCAAGGTGGGCCCACAACTCACACTTGAGGTGCTCCCCAGCCCCAGACAGCAGGTAGTAGAAGATGTGGAAGGTCCGCTCTTCCTTGGCTTGGCGGATGGCACGAGATTTCTCCAGAAGATCTTCAAGAACATTAAGGAACTGTGCACACTGTTGGGAAGGCAGCCTGCCACATTCCCCCATTCAAAAGCCATGGAACTTCACCAGCAGAAAACAGCAAAACAAAACAAAGGCAAACTATCCTGGCTCTGTCCCTCATGGCGTGTAGCCTGTCCAAACAGCAGCTCTCACACTTGGGAGCCTCGTCTGTGTAAAGGGCCCCCTTCTCACAAGAGAAGGGAGCTAAGAACACCTCCCCAGGCTATTAACATAAAGGAGCATCCACCCAACTCTACCCTCAGGGAACCACACTGAATGACCTTCTATAGCTCCATCCTATTCGAAGATCAATTTTGCACACATGCTCAGTTATGTCCAACTCTTTGCGACCCCATGGACTATAGCCCGCCAGGCTCCTCTGTCCATGGGATTCTCCAGGCAAGAATACTGGAGTGGGTTGCCATTTCCTTCTCCAGGGGATCTTTCCGACTCAGGGATGAAACTCATGTCTCCTGTATCTCCTGCATTGGTAGGCGGATTCTTTACCACTGAGCCACCTGCAAAACCCTAAGCTCAATTTTATCCCTCCTATAAAGAAAAATCAACTTATCCTGGTCCTTTCCCTGGTGCCATAGACAAGGTGTCGCAAGAGGCCGGTAAAGGGGAAACCGCAGGAATCAGGAAGCAGCCTCTTCTCCATCAAGGTCACTTCTCCCAACCCCAGAACACTCTTTACAGTTAACCACAAGGATACAAGTCTCAATGTTGGCTCCCACGATGTAGCCATTGACATCAAAGTTGATGCGGATGAACTTGCCCTGAGGAAAGACAGATGAAGAGATCAGAGCCCCATCGTCCAGCCCCTTCCCCAGTGGCACAGCCTGGAGGCAGGAAACCAAGAGACTGAGCCTGCGTCTGGCAGCCAGGGACCCAGCACCCCAACCGCACAGGAACTCAGGACTCAAAAGGGCCACAGGGCTAAGCCTGAGTCAGGACCATCTCCAGGGGTGCCCAAATTCCTCCACAGAAGAGAGGAGGGAAGCAGTTATCTGGAGGCGCTCCTCCTGCTTGGTCTGACTCTGGGTTCTAACTGGCTGCGGTTACAGCAGGACAAGCAGGGGACCGGTGGGGACTCCTCGCTGCCTCGCTGTCTTCGTCACCTGAGCTGAGGAAGCTCCTTACGCAGGTGTGTGACCCAGTCTACTGCCTACAACAGGCCCGGAAGCACCAAGTCTGACCCTTCTCTGCGTCAAACACTCAAACACTCGGTGGGAAGGTGCCCGTGAGCACCACCACTCACAAATCGAGAAGAGTTGTCGTTCTTGACAGTCTTGGCGTTCCCGAAGGCCTCCAGGATGGGGTTGGCCTGCAGCAGCTGCCGCTCCAGCTCACCCTGGAAAGGAACCCAGAGGCATGGTGAGGGCCAGGCAGTGGCGCGGCTGCCAGACGTGCTCTGCCAGGCGGAGGGGAGGCGGCAGAGCTGTGCCCACACACCCCACGTGCCAGGGATGGGGGCTTCCGGACTCCAACCACACCGGCCTTGGCCTGGTCCCCAGTGTCACTCCAGAGCAACCTTTTTGCCAGATGTCTGGAAACGCTGCCTGACTTGAACTTGCTTCCTGGGCTAACCAACCAGCAGCCCTAGAAAGGGAAAGCAGGCTGCCCATCCAGCTCGGGGACCTGGTGGGACGGCCTGGATCAGCCCTGGAGGATGCACTGGGAAGCAGCACTTGAAATAAGAAAAGACACAGAGGCATCAATCCTTCCCCTGGATCGTTTCCATCCAGGACGCTGCCCTTCCTCTGCCCCCCGGACCTCTACTCCCCACCCAACAGCCCACAAAAAAATTTTCCCTTTTCATAGGACAAGGAGAGAGGGAACCAGATCTGCAAGACCCCACCTGGTCACATCTGTGTCCTAATAAACTCTGCATTTTCCCTGCTGGTCCCCTGTCCTGCTACTCCCCAAGCCCCCCCACCCCCCAAACCTGTTCCCAGCAAGTCAGGTGTCTGGGCATGGGATGAGCAAGGCCCACTTTCAGTTCTAATTATTTACTGATAACATCAATAAGCCCTACTACAGTCTCATGATACTTGGTGGTTGGCAAAAATGTCCCCTTATTTACGCCTTCTTATCCTTGGGTCCTCGTGATACTTAGAGTAGGAAATACAAGACTAGCCCCATTCCACAGAAGAGAAAACTAAAGTTGAGGGAAGGGGAATGAATTGCCCGAGGTCATCCAGCCATCATCCAGCAAAGCAGGTCATCGAATTCAAGGTTTCTACCTCACACCTGTCAGTTACCACACCATCTCTCGCCACGCCCCAGCCCTACCTGGGGATCTCCCTGCTATCAGGTGGGCAGGACTTTGGAAGCAGTTATCATCCTCCTGGCAGGCCAGGTAATAACTGACACTGCCTGAGGAAAAGACGGCTCTTGTTCACCTTAATACCTGGGCACTCTAGGGAGACAGCACATCACACAAGGGCCAGGTGGGGTTTTCTAATTTATCGGCAGGGCTGGAGTCAAGCCAGGACTTTCTGAGAATAAAGGCTGCCTGCCTGTAATCTGTGATGAAAGGGAGAACTGGCGGCAGGTGCTCCCCAAAGAGCCATGAGCTACAGCGTCCCAGGGACGCCTGCGGCACACAAGGCCACTCAGGCACACCATTCTGTACATAAGTCTACAGAACACCGAGGATGCTCTGGGGTCTGGAAAGGCCACCAGCGACTGGAGGGGGCCCCACTACAGCCATCCCTGGTCAGAGATCCTCCCAGGGTTGGAGAGTCTTGATTTTGGACTGTATAGATAATGTGGAGGAGGGTCAGTGCAGCCAGGTCAAGGGGCAGAGGTCAAGCCCACAGAGGAGGCCCTACAGGAGTGCAGGGCACCAGCAGTCACAGGACATTGGCTTCCATCCCCTAGGTTCAGACGGGCTGGGAAGACAGCGAGGCAGCCCACGGATCCAGAGTTGGTTTGAGCGCTGCTCCCCCACTCACTAAAACACCTTCTCCAAGCACAGGCCAGGCGGCCAGGCTGGCCGAGCCACTCCTGTTCCCAGTCAGGTGGGAGCTTGGTCCCCACCGGAGCAGGCAGCCTGCTTAGACGCAAAGCTAAGGCCTCTGTTGGGGACACAGGCTGCTGCTGTGGAAACGTGGGGCCACCAGGCCAACCCAAGAGCGACCAGCTCGGAGTCCCGAGCTGAACTCAGCTGAACTGAATGGTGGTGGCTAACCTACAGGTTTCTCTTCATTGATGCCTAACCGGGCACAGCAGAGACCTTTATTTGTCAATGAAACCTGCATATGGTGAAATTATGAGGCACTGCTATAGGCAGCATGTGCTTGTGAGGTTTGGGATTATCTGCATGCTCTCTGAAGGGCTTCCCTGGATGGAGTTTCTGCCAGGGGCCTCCAACTAGTACACAAAAACCAGAGGGAGGAAGAGCCTCAGAGGTCGCTGTTCAGACTCCAGAAGTCCATCTGGAAAGTCCCTTCACCCAGAGCTGCTTTGCCAGCTTGCCATCTGGCCAAAGCCTGGAACCCCATAAGCTGAGGTTTGGGGTATCCGAATGGGTGTTCTTGGGATGAGCACTTGGGTCACTGCGGGGAGCAAGCTCCCCAGCGTATGCCACAACAGGCCTAGAACACAAGGCACAAACCAAGTCAAGAGTGTCTCGTGGCCTAGGTGTGTGCGCAAAATCACTGCACAGCTTCAGGCGAGGAAATCAAACAAACTGGTCAATGGCCTTTACAACTGAGGGCCTGGACGGTCGTGGGAAGCCAAGGGCAGCCTATTCAATCATTCGAGTTGAACTTGGAGCTGGGTACTGGGTGCCCATCACACAGCAGCCTGAGAACGAGGACGTGACAAGTTCGCCTCCACTCGTCACAGCTCTCACATGCCGTCCTGAGTGCTGGGGGCCTGCCTCTCCCCGCACCTGCAGATGGATCAGCCCCAGACATAACGCATGTGGGTCGGCGTCACTGCTCTGTAACTGTGGTCCCCCGTCCTGTCCCACAGGGCAGCGACACCAAGACCACCCTCTGGAGATCCAGACACATACTAGGCATTCAACCAGTAGTTGGGAAATGGATTTTCCTGCAAATCCAGAGATGGAAAACCGCAGCTAGAGAACTCCTAACCTCCCCAGGCCTGTTTTTAAAATAGGTCCCTTAAAAAAGAATGGAAAATGGGGGAAGGGGAGGGTAGAGAGAGACAGCAAAAGAAAACTTTACTCGTTTCTAAATATAACTCCTGACACCCCTTGGAAAAAGATTCAGAATGTCTGGCAAAGTCTGGCACATGAAAAGTCACTTCTGGTTTGATTCCAGAAGACTATGCTCTTTAGAACATTCTGCAGGACACACCCCAGGTCTGCATGCAAGGAGACACACACCGCTACTTACTTACACACGCTGCACATGGCGCCCTGGGAAGTGGGGGGCGCCCAGATGGCTGTAGGGGACCCCAGTGGCACTTAGATTTCATAGGGAAGTTCAAGAGTGTGTACTTGAGAAACAGAGAGCACCACACGGGCATGCTTCAGACTGACCACACCCCGCTCTGGGGAAGCCCAGTGAGCAGATTCTTGGCACTGCTTCCAGCCAGTGCAGTAAGGGCCGCCCACCCCATCTGGTCCAGCACGCTGAACGTGTGGGGGTCTGGTCAGGCAGATGCTCACTCCGCTGTGCCTCGGTCAGGGCTCCGCACAGGGACTTCTGGCCCTCATGCGCATGGGAACTCTGAGCTTCTGAGAACAGCTAGGTGGTGAGACTGGTCCCCTTCCTGCCGGGGCTGTCATTGCAGAGTGCACGCGAGATCACCGTGTGTCACAACCCAGCCCCTTGTCCCAAGAGAGTCAGTGAACCGAGCCTATAAGAAGAGGTCTAGCCGCAGAGAGTGACAATGGTGTGGAGTGAAAAGCTGCTTAGAAAAAAATCGTAATTCAAGGGCACACGATGGGCAGAACACACATTCCTGGTGTACAACGTGCAGTAAACGTGCAGCTCACCTAGCGAGGACACCGCTGGGTTCGACCACAGTCCACCAAGGGGGAGAGGGGGGGAAAAAAGGGAAGTGAGATGACTTTGCAGCTGCCTTTTCTCTCTTCGCTGGGGGCTGTCCACCCAGAGGCATTTCAACACCAGGGAACAGAAGCAGGGGTTCCAATGCCGGCCTGCCCGAGATCCTTCAAGTCTCCATTGACTTGAGAACCAAGCTTTGGAATCTGTCTTCCAACCTCAGAAGTGGAGGACACACAGCATGGGCTGCAAACTTCCAGCAGTCTCCAGTTTCCACAACAACTCACAGTTAGGGCCGGTCAAGGAGGAAATGGGCTGGCTCTCACCAGACCCACTCCCAGGAAGGCCAGGACGCAGTCTCAAGGAAAGTGGGCCTGGCCTCTACTTCAGTCCCCCAAACACCAAGCCATGGATCATTAAGTGCTCTCCCTTAGGGAAACCAGGCATGTCCATGGGGAGGAAGACCACACTCACCTGGTCCTTCTTGCTCTTGTGTGATGAGGCCACGTGAGCCAGGTACTGAATGACTTTCTTGGTGTTCTCCGTCTTGCCAGCTCCAGACTCACCCCTGCCAGGAGAGCCAGAGTAGTTCTCAGGGGAGAAGTGGCCAAATCTTTGGTGTCTCCCCTTTCCCACTGCAGGCTCTACTGTCTCCCATTCTGTGGGTGCCAATGCGGGACACCCCTCTACCCCCGCAAGAGCCCGTGGCAGGAAAGGGACAGGCTAACTCTGGAATCCTCACTGGGGTCCTTTCCCATGGCCCTCCAGAGGCCTGACAAGAGTAAACTTCGGTCCACTGCCAGCCCTGGTCACTTGGCAGCCTTTGCTTCCAAAAGTCTCAGGAATCAGTTTTCAGCAGCTGTTGACTCAGGGGTCAAAGGCACTTATACATCTTTCCTTGAAACTTCACTTGAAGGAATGTTCTGTACCATTAACTTCCTCGGCAGTGGGTTGATTTATCAGCTCCTCGTTAGGTTCAGAGGACGGAGGTGAGAAGCCCAGGTAAAGAAAGCTGAGGTTCAAAGCAGGAGAATGCATTCTGGGGGCCATCAGCTCCCAACCCTGCCTTGTTGAGAAAATGCTTGCTTTTCTTCTTGGCTATAAACCCCAGCCCCACCCCCTCCTTTGAGGAAGGAGATTAAATCTTTGGCCATGAAATAAAGCTCATTCTACTGTGGGACCACTGAGTAGCAAACATTAAGCCTGTTCCTTGGGGAAGTGGGGGCTTCCCTGGTGACTCAGACAGTAAAGAATCTGCCTGCAATGCAGAAGACCCGGGTTCAATCCCTGGGTCAGGAAGATCCCCTGGAGAAGGGAATGGCAACCTAGTCCAGTATGCTTGCTTGGAGAATTCCATGGACAGAGGAGCCTGGCGGGCTACAGTCCATGGGGTCACAAAGAGACGTAACTGAGCAACTCACATTTTCACTTTTCACTTTTTGGGGAAGGGGTAGGGGATTGACTTGGGAATGGATTTCATGGACCTAGGTTTTGGTAGGAGTCCCGAAGAGTAAGAACAGAACAGAGTGACCAAGGCCCCGCCACCCAGACAGAAACACTTACGTGCACAAAATGGACTGGTCCTCTCGGTCTGAAATAAAAGAGACATGGGGTTAACCTCCAGGAGAGTAAAGCATCCCCCTCCAGTTTCTGAAGGGCTGCCCACTGCCCCCACCCCCACCTTCCAGGAGCAGAAAGCCTCAGACGCTGGCCTTGCAGGAGGATTGGGGGTTCCACACCACCAACACACGCTGATCCCCTGCCTCACTGGGAGGAGGGACATTCCCTGGTGGCAGCTGCTCCCTCCTCCAGGGGCTCAGACTGCCCGCCCTGGCTGCCCACCCAGCCCCAATTCCATCTGTCCACCTCTGAGGAAGCCAACCTCTGGAAAGCTCCCTGGAAATCTATTTTCCTGAGTGCTAAGGTGGAGGCTGCCCTGTGCATTTCTAACTTGGGGTTGTTGGAAACAAGGTCTGTGGCAGATATTTAAAAACACTGTCCCCATCCAGGTAAGAGGCACAAGTAAGACGCTGGGTGAGAGGTGGGGTCAAGGCTGGCTTTGCAGTGGGACAGCCCTGGGCTAAGATGCTGCCTCGGTGTGGCCTTCCCAGAGCCCAGCCTCCTCCCGTGATGGGGGATAAGAGTGTACGTGGAAATTACACACGAGAAAGCACCAGTGTGGTGTCTGGCATGGGGAAAGTGCTCAGAATGTGAGTTCGGAGGCAGGCAGTAAAGAACAGAAGCTCTTCATAATCAGCTCCTGGCCAGTTTCTGTGACAACTGGGGTCTCCCAGCCTGGGGGTCAGGAACTCTCAGCCACTCTCCTAGCTCTGTGAGCCACTCAGCCAGCAAGGATGTAAACAATGCTCTCCCCTTGAGGGCAGGCAGAATAGTAATGTTCAGCTCTGAAAGCAAAGTTTGACAGAAATGCTTTATTTAAGATATCAGGGTTGGCCTGGCTCAGTCCTGGGTGCGCAATTTTAAGCAACAGCTAAAAATAAAACCTTTTTCTTTTCCCTTTTTATCCCATCGCATGGAACACCCCACCCACCTCCTTGAGGTCAAGTCAGCCTGAATCCAGGACCAGGCTACTAATGGACACTTGGCTGCAGTGAGGTCTGCGGTTCCCAAGTCCTGGTTTCCTTATCCATACATAAACATGCTACTAACTCCCTAACAGGATTAGTTTGAAAAACAGAAAGAATGTGCAAAGGACTCAGCCTGGAAGCCTGTGCAAGAAATGAACTCCACAGGCAGCTGCTGTCCATCTACCTCCCCATCAAGAAGTCGCCATGATGGGTGGTGCTGACTCAGTCAGGGAGGTGGAAGAACTAGCTGAGAAGTAACCAGGGTTCCAGCAGTTGTCAGCAGCCTCAGTGCTAGAGAGAAACTGACATCAGCCTTCTGGAAGAACACCCCCACGGGCTCGACTGCCCAGCCAGACCCTGCAGGACACGGCAGCTCGAGGCAGACTCAGGGCAGCCTGTGTGTTCGGCCTCAAGAGATGGATTTAGCTGTTGGGCACCAGCAGATACTGCACAGCAAGGTCACGTGCCTCTCCGCAAGGGGACCCTCCTGCATGCTGATCCCAGCAGCCCACTCGGCTGCACATTTCTGACAATCACCTCTTCTCCTGTCTTGGGACGGAAAAAGGGAGTCCAGCCAGGGAGGAGCAACAAGAAAGCTCGAGTCCAACACAAGCTGCAGCTGCCCCTCCAGCCCTGAGAAATATCAACAGTGCGGGGGTGGGGAGGGAACCCGGCCACTCACATGGACACAGCCCGCACCCTGCCCCCCACTGGGCAAGGGTTCAGAGCAGACCCGGAGGATGACCTTGCTTCCAGCTCTCAACTTTCCCAAAGAACAGGGCCCTTCAAGGCTGTGCAGCAGGGTCTGAGACAGACCGGGAGGGGTCCCCGATAAGGCAGCAGGGAAGGGAAGGCAGGGGGAGGGGCGGGAGGGAGGTGCTAAAGGTGGGGGAAGCCAGGGTAGAATAAGAGAATAAGGGGACTGGGGGGTGGGACATGGCATAGAACAGAAAGAACACAGCTGTGATGGGGTCAGGCCTTCCTCCCCCACCCCCTGCTGCATCTCAGAGGCTGCCCAGCAGCTAGCGTGTTCAGTCCCGCTCCCTGGCAGCAGGCAAGAATGTACCTGCGCGGCACGGCAAGTCTGCAGGCAGTGGCGGCTGAGGCTACCATAAAAGGAAACATTCCCATCCCTTCCAGAGGAGCCGTTTTCCCAGGGCTGTCCGGGCCTGGTCCCTGGGACGGCTGGAATTCCTCTGATTGTCTGAGGGGGAGTCAGATGCTGAAAGGCTGAACAACAGGAAGCAAAGGCCCCAGACACACACGTGTGGGCACACACACACAGTCACACTGTGCACACAGACCCACACGCACACACACAGGGTTGTGGACAAGTTGCATGTGGACATGCATACACATGAATGCAGAGAGCAGACGTGCCTGGGCACATGTGCAGAGCCATGAGTGCGCACACAGGCACATGTACACCTGTGGGTGCACACACACAGATAGACACTTACACAGAGGCCTGCACACACTTCACATCCCACTTCCAGATCCAAATGCTTCGTGTAAGCTTCATCCACTCCACCATCTCCAGCTCTCCCTGCTCTCTGACTTTTCACCTCCAACTCCTGAAGCCAAGGTACCACTGCCAACCCAGCCTAAAAGGAAACCCTCCAACCCTTGAATTTTACACTTAAAAGAAACCTTAATTTGCTTCACCAGAACATTGGCTGAGGCAAACACTTTTGCAGAGGAAACCTGACAGGAGGCGTTTCTGATTTCCTCAACTCTTGCCCCAACCACTGGGTGTCCCTAAATCCACCTGCCCACATCCCCCAGAACCTGTCGATTTCTCTCTTTTTACAGAAGGTTGGGTCGGCACCTCTTAGGAGGCAGGCACTGCCCCTGGTCTGCACAAGCCTGTCTCACCGCATTTGGCTCTGTTCCTGCGCTCAGAAGCATCTCTTCTGGGTAGGGCTATTGTTTTTGTTTAGTCGCTCAGTCATGCCCAACTCTTTGCAACTCCATGGACCATAGCCCACCAGGCTCCTCTGTCCGTGGGATTTTCCAGGCAAGAATACTGGAGTGTGTTGCCATTTCCTTCTCCAGGGGATCTTCCTGAGCCAAGGATCAAACCCAGGGCTCCTGCATTGGCAGACAGATTCTTTACTGCTGAGCCACCAGGGGTCAGGCAGGAGATGGGGGAGGCTGGAGGGAATTCTCAGCGACTCTCCTCTGGCTCAGTTTACTGTGCTGGGGCCCCAGTGCATTCCGGCCAGAACTCTCCTTAACACACACTCCATAAGCTCTCCTCTCTAGGGACACGGACCCTTGAGAGTCCAGCCCACTCCATTGTTTGTTCAAGTCCTTATTTGAGCCTGTGTGGAATGAAGGCTTATTTGAAAACACCCTTCCTTCCTCCACTATAGAGGAGACAGACAGACAGACAGATAGGAATCCGACAGCCCAGAACCAGGGAAGTGCACCCACCAGAGAAAATCCAGTTCTGGGAAACAGGCTCCCATAGGATGAAGACAGTAGCCTGACTTAGGGCCCCTGAACCTCTCCTGCCCTGGTCCTGCTTTGGCAGGGACAGGGTAGAGACAGGAACAGGAATCTCTGCAGTGATTTTCAACTCTTTTAAAAGCCGCAGCAGGGACTTCCCTGGTGGTCAAGTGGTTGAGACTCTGCCTTCCAATGCAGGGGTTTCTGGTTCAATCCCTGGTCAGGGAGTTAGGATCTCACATAGCAAAAAACCAAAATGTTGAAACAATATTGTAACAAATTCAATACAGACTTTAAAAGCAGCAGCAGCCTTTCCTCAGGAAAAAATCTTCCTGAGTCCCCCATATGAAGCTACTGCTAAGTCACTTCAGTTGTGTCTGACTCTGTGCGACCCCGTAGACAGCAGCCCACCAACCTTCCCTGTCCCTCGGATTCTCCAGGCAAGAACACTGGAGTGGGTTGCCATTTCCTTCTCCAACACATGAAATTGAAAAGTGAAAGTGAAGTCGCTCAGTTGTGTCCAACCCTCAGCGACCCCATGGACTGCAGCCCTCCAGGCTCCTCCATCCATGGGATTTTCCAGGCAAGAGTACTGGAAAAGTAGGAGATAAAAACCATAGCTGCTTGGGAGGTGGAGACAGGGTTCCTGGGAACACACTTTACAACTACTGGTCCATGTGTCTGGAGCCGTGGGGGAGAGAATAAAGCCGCTGGCTTGGTGCCCTAGAGCCCAAGGCAGCACCCTCGTTCTGCACGTCCCCACAGGATGCCTGGCCCCTCAGCCTCTGGGCAATGCAAGGGCAGGGTTCCCTGGCAGCGCCGCTCTAAGGATCAAATGAGGCGGGTGCCTAAAGCCCGAGACACAGGGCAGGGTTTGGAGACTGACCAGAATGACCCCAGCTTTCTGCACCTTCCAGCTCTCCCAAATGCATGGCCTCCTCACAACGACAATGAGAAAGGTTTTAAGTTACATATCCAGTGATGAGGCCATTCCCTCCCTGGATTTTATTTTAAACCCCAAATGCCCTGAGGCCTTTTGGAGCCGATTTTGATGTCCACGTGGACAGGTGTTTCCAGCCAGCTCAGGAGGCCCCATCGCAGGTTGTGGAGAGGGGCGGGGGGGAGCCCCAGCCACAGGTATTTCAGGCCAGGTATAGGCTTTACAGGCTTCTGTGAGGGGCCTTCTCGCTCACTTCCTCTGAGAGAGGAGCTGCAGATTCTTGTCCATAAAAGGCCATGCGGCTCGCTCAGCCGTGATGTGACATCAGCCCCAACAGGAAGTATGGGAGGAAGGGAACAGGTCTGGTTCACCCACTGCGGCTGCCCAGGACTGACTCATTGGACGCTCACTCAGATAACGGCTGCTGGTCTTCCGCAGGGCTTCCCTCTGGGGGCACCTGGAACAGGGTTCTGCCTACAGGACCCGTCTTCAGATCAACCAGGTTTTTCTCCAGAACGGACTGAGATGTGGATACAGCCCAAGCAAAAATGAATTCACAGGGCAGTTGCAGCTTCGACAGCCCACCTGAATGGGTGAGAGATGGCACAACCAGTGGGCCTGCGACTGTCCACACCAAGGCGGCTGTTTTTTTTGCTAAAACTGCACAGCAGACCCCCAGGTCACCCGCTGTCAGACCCCTGCTCGGTGTTGCCTGGGACAGAAGCCTCGAGCTGCGGGGACAAATTCCAGGGCTGCAGGTTACTTCTCCTGAGACCCTCTCAGAGACAGCACTTTGGTCCCAGTGGGCGAAAACACCAGGCACTTTGCCGGGTGTAAAATGTGGAGAGACTTGTGGGTTTGAGCTCAGATGTGGGGGCTGGGAAGGTTCTAGACAACAGGTGGTCCCATCAACTGCATCTAGAAGTCAGGACACCAAGTCCTGAGAAACCCAATGACTTGGTCAAAGCATATAAGCTGGACCAAGAAGCCAGGCCTCCAGATTCTTCCCCACACTGCTCCCATAGGCCAGGGCCTCAGGGCTGCACGTGACGTGCTATTCCCACTCACGAAGGGTCACGCCAGCCTTGCAAGCTGTCTGCTACTTTTTCCAAAGCCAGCCCAAGTCATGAGCTTGGGTTATTTAAGTGCATGGGAAGCAATCAGAGGTGAGGAAGAGAGGGGGCAAAATAATGCCTCCTGTTAGCGGGTTGCTGCCAAGCCTCGGCGGCCTTGTGTCACGGCACCCAGGGGAACCTACCAGCACCCCAATGCAGTCAGTGAGCGAGGAGAAAAACCCACTGGTGGCTCCCAAGCACATGGTGGTGTCACCAGCCGTGTTCTCTTCAGGAACAAAGGTGGGCCCAGACCAAGCAGACACTCGAAGCCAGAGAACCCCACTCGGTGCTTCTGCCCACGTTCTCCCCCTGTAGGGTCAGGGTGTGAACTCTGCAGAGGCCCCAGTCCCCAGGCACAGGAGCCAGAGGTCTGGTAGGCCTACCCCACTAGCACCCCTGACAATTAGAAAGAAACTCAAGGGACTTCTCTTGAATTCCGTTAGGAGGCCCCAGATAAGCCCCTCTTGGTCAAAATGCTTCTGGTGGCTCACGCAGGTAAGCTCCTTGTGCACAGGTAAACCTGCCAAAACCACTGCTTCTGGCACACAGGGCTAGGAGCAAGAACTTCTCAGAGTGGGGCTGCTGCTGAGGCAGCTCTCATGGGTCTGCCAGGATGGAGGGAGACTCAAAAGCCACATGTGGGTATAGATGGCCCACAGCAAAGGTCATGAGGACATCTGGAGAGACCTAACAACCCCTGAGGCCAGTTTTACCCTCTGAAATAACCCCTCATGGAAAAGGAAAGAGAGGCAGGACTCCTGGACAGAGTGCACTAAGCCACAGGTCACAGCTCTGCAGCAGAGAGCACAGGCGGCAAAGACAAAGGGACACAAACAGGGAATGAGATGGACACCACCAGGCAAGCTCAGGACAAACCTGGCTTCAAGTTGGAACACAAACAGCCCTCCCAGGAGACAGCGGGCTTTGCGAATGTCCCATTGATGGGTTCGGTCCAACTTAGAGAACCAGGAACACCAATGCTAAGGAGACAAACTGCAGTGGCACGTGAAGATGCGCCCAGCAGAAGCCAGGGGATCCAATGTCTCGAGAAGGACAATCAAATGAAATAAAAGATGGGCTTGGGACTGTGGGTCCAGTATTTGCCCCCACAACATAGCTTCTGTTCTTGGCTTTCAGATTAGAGGTCTGCCCTATTGTGTTTGCAGTCCATCTTGGGTTAGAGAGACAGCTCTTCAATAAGAGTCAGGAAGTCCAGTTGGAATGACACCCCGAGCCCCAATCAGCACCACCTGTCTGCCAGAAGCACGGAGTTATTACAAAGGTCGACACTGGGCCATTAGCCTTGGTCAAGACTAGAGGAATTTTACAGAAGCCACTGATGTTATCCTAAGTTTTACGCCTGCAGACTCTCAGCTCCCTTATCTCTTTAGTTTGGAGGAATTTATCTTGTTCTCCTCTGATAGCTTAATTCCAGAAATCAGGCAAGCAAAGGAAAGCAATCCTTTCCTCCAAGCGCACCAGTGTCCAGCCCTGACATATCGGGACACACTCTCTTGAGGTCTCCAGCCAAGAACTTGAGAAAACAGGAAAAACAAGCCTGTAGGCAGCAGAGAGGTTAAAAGCACAAAGCAGCTTAGCCTTTAGAGACGTTGCAGGTGAGTTTTTGTTGTTTGCATGTTGCGGGGAGGGAGATGTGAAGTAACAGAGACATGGGGCCAAGTTCTCGGCCACCCGCAAAGTTTCAGGTTCCGAGAGGTCACTTCTTTCTTCTCTCCCACTTCAGTCAGCCCAAAGCAAAGCAAAGCCGGCCTGCTGGGTTGAATCAAAAACAAAACAAAAAAAGCAAGCCAAGAGCTGAATCCTTGAAAAGGACTCATTAACCACAGATTCCTCTTCTAAAAAGAACATTTTATAGAAATGAGACTGACAGGCGTGACCACATTGTAAGTAGGCAGCCTCATTTCAGGAGCTGACTTTCCTTCCCAGGGGGCCTCACCAAGCATCCTCTACGCGGGGGCTCTGGTGTTGGGGTGGCAGGCCCAGGGCTGCCTGTCACGATGCCCCTCTGGTAGCCCACCAGCACATAAACAGAGGACTGCTCCAGAGCCAGGGAGGAACTGTCTCTCGTGTGCACGACACCCTCCGGAAGACCCACCCTCGAGGCCTCATCAACCCCAAGGCCCAAGGACCAGATCAGACAAGCCGGGGGCTGCATCTGCCAGCACACGCCTGTGTATCACGTGGTGACTGCGGGGATGGCAGCTAGATGAGCCACTTCCTGTCCATGTCGGTACCCAGAGCCTGGCCTCTCGGAGGAGGCTCACCGAGGAGACTTTAAGAAGCCACCTGAGGAAGCGTTTGCTTATCACCTTCTTCAAGCAAGTGGGAGAGTGTGTGATGAGCAGTTCTTGCAGAAGGCAGGGACTGTTCATTCAAGACATTGCATCTCCAGGTCCCACTGCTACCTTCTATTGGACATTCGTCACAGGACACAGCCTCTCATTCGATCCTTGGAGTAACCCTGCCAGTTCCTTTATCCAGTCAAGAGGCAGACGAGAAAATGAAGGCCCAGAGTTGACCCCGATCGGTCAGGACACAACAGGGCCAGACTCCAACTAGCCCAAACCCCCTGCTCTCTTCTCCACACACTTTCTGCTCACAAGGCAAGTCTCTCCTTCAAGCTAAGGCCCAGAGAGACCCAGCAGACTAGACTCCTCTGATGATCTGCTCCAGAAGCGCCGTGTCATCTGTCAAAGCTGGACCCCCCACCCTCCTGCTGTGGTGTATCTGCCTGCCTCTCAGGCCCCCAACCCCAGCAGGGCTGCATCCAGCACAGCCGGCTGGCAGGAGTGACAGTGGGGTGGCAGGGGCGACAGAGTGCGGCCCTAGGGTAAGCCGCTGCCTCCAGGCCTCCCTGCAGACAGCGGGGCCTTTGTGTGCAGCCGGCTGGCAGGGCTCCCTGGCAGGGCCCGAGCCTCCTGGCCGGCACATTCCTGCCTAAGTAGAATCGTCATATCTGCAGCTTCCTCGGCTGCCTGTCCTGTGAGTCTGCTTTATGCAGGGACTGTTGAAGCACTTCCGACACAGCACCTCTGGAAGACCTTAGAGGGTAGACAGCTCCATGGGAACAACAGTTGCCAAGGCTGGGTGAAGGCAGAAAGAGGGCCCTAACCCACCAAGCCAACAGAGAGCATCCCTCCAACTCCAGCCAGGGAGGAGGACAAGTGGTGAGCCCTGGAGGAGGGGTACCAGGGTGGGAGTGGGAGAACTGGCTTCTGGGGCTGGCTCTCTGGGGGCCTTTGGACAGTCAGTTAACATTTCTGGGCCTGTCCTTCTACCTGTGAGGCAGGAGGACTGTCCTCAAATGTGAAGAGAATGATCAAATTCTACCCTTCTTTGCTTACCTAGAAAGGTTACTCAAGCACCGAGAGGCAGGTGGACACTCACCCAGCCCTTGGTGACCAACCACCCTAGGGCAGCCTCCACTGAGGAGCAGAGGTGGGACTAACGTGGAGCAAAGGGTTAAATAGTTCTCGGATGAGTTCAGGTCTGGAATGCGAGCAGACCCTGCTGTCCGAGCTCATTAGAACACCAGAGTCACCAAAAGTGAACCAAACCTGGTATTCTAACTCATTAACAGAGAAGGGAGTCCTTTTCTTCTCCTCCTGGGGGAGATAACTGAGCTCTAATTCTTTAACTGGCTGGGTCTCCAGTGAAAACACAGGCAGTCTTTCCCACAGAGGGAGACTCCCAAATTCCCCCCAGGGCAGCCCCTGGTACCCTGTCCCCCAGAGCTGATATACGCCTTCAGTCTTCTCATCCTTCCGGCCTCAGATCATTCAAAACCTTCCGCTTTTTACAGAATCCTTAGGAACGCGTCAACCACAGGTAGGAAGACCCAGTAATGCCCAGGACAACAAATTAACCCAATGGGAAAGCCAAGGTTGGGAGGGTGAACCTACCAAGTCACCACAACTTTAATTAAACCCAAGGCTGAGGATTAAAACAAACAAAACTGGGCCAGGCACACCTGGGCAGTGCCATAACCATTTATTGACACATACCTGCCAGCCTTTCCACAGGATCTGACCTCCACGGGGAGTTCCGCGGTGACTTTCTGACCACCCCAGGCCCCAGCAGCAACATCTTCTAAACTCTCAAGACACCTGACACTTGCTGCAGTCGTGCTGACAGCAGGTATAGGTGGCATCTCATCCTGTTATCCAGCTTCGCCCACAGATCTCTGTGTACAAACATGTCAGTCTCTCTGCCCAGACTGCCAGCACTTCGAGTGCCAGGATAATGTACTCAAGTATTCTGGCACTTTCCATCTCCTACCTCCATAGCCTAATCTTGAGTACCATGTGCCGCCATGCCTCATCTTGTGCCCAAGGCAGACTGCACTAATCTACCCCAGCATTCTCTGGCACTGAGTCTCAGAGCCTTGCCAACACAGGGCTAGGCAAGGCACTACTGATTGATCGGAGCTGACACTTGGCACAAAATCCATCTGCAATACTTAGTCCAAAAGTTCTGAAGTAAGTGGGGGCAATTTTGCGCCCCCAGGGAACATTCAATAGTTATGTCTGGGGGCATTTTTGATTGTCACAACTGGAGAGGGAGGGTGCTATTGGCATCGAGTGGGCAGAAGCCAGGATGCTGCTAAGCATCCCATAATACTCAGGGTAAGTCCCACCCCCACCCAGCCTGCAACAACAGAGTATCCAGCCCAAATGTCAGTGGTGCCAGTTTGAGAAACTCTGGCTTAGTCTAACAAATAGATAGAAAAACCATATAATTTATCATCCAAACTGGGGTGCTTCTGAAAGTAAGACAGCAGTGTCAATACTAACTGCAAGGCAGCAGCAGGCATAAATCAGGCCTACAGGCAGACCAGAGCATTTAAGAGATGAAAGGCAAGGGAGGTCCCTAGGAGAAGTCAAAGAGCTCCTCTCATAAAAGTCCCCAGACAAAGCCACCAACTCCCCTATTTGGCAGAATAAATGCCAGTATGTCATAAGCCACAGCCAGCTGAGGGACGAAATCTTTTTCTAGTTCTCATTTAAAGAAAAAGCAGAAAAGGAACTGTCTGGCTGTGCCTTTTAGGATGTGTGTGTCAGAGAACAGACTTGTGTTTCTCAAAGCCAGGGGGGCTGCGTGTATTAAGTAAAACACTCTCTCCAAAAGAGAGAAGCTGATTCTAACAACCTGAGGACCCCAATGCTCCACTGTTATTACCTGACTTAGGGCAAGAACCAAAAGACTCCTCCTGGGAACTTTCTTTATTGGTGAGCCATCTTGCATAAAAGGGCAACTTCTGTTAATTAACTTCCTCCCTATTGTCTCAAGAACAAGAAATCTGTTGCCGATTGCTTTGCTGGTCAACTGTGTGAAACGAGAGGGAACTTGGAAATGTCCCTGGTTAACATGGGGGCTGAAGAGCTGCACCGAGTCCAGCATGAGGCAGAGAGTGGGTGAAAACTTCTCAGTCTGAGGTTCAGAAAATACATGGACCCAGCACCTACACAGATCACTAAAGAGAAGCACTAAGACCCTAGGTTCCTCATGCCTGCAGATGTATTTCCTATCCCTGTTCTCCAAAAGATGAAAACACCCACCCATTTGCCCTCATAATTTGAGGCAGCTCCTTGGTTCCTGTCAAGGCCATTCCATTACAGCCAAGACTTCCTGCTCAACACAAAGGAAAGCTCCAGTCCTCTGCAAGTTCCCTTTTCCTTTTTTCCCCAGCTGCTTCCAACCTGTAGAGCTGACTTTTGTCCCTCAAAATTATCACAGTTGAACACATAACTTGGGCAAATCTCTTTAGGAAGAAGTCCTACAGGTTGTTAAAAAAAAGGCTAGCAGTCTAATTTCAGAAATTCCAATTCCTGGAGCCATGCTATAGTATATCACTACGTTATTCTTATCATAATGGCTTGACGAGAAGTGAAAAAGCCCACTTGCTAGAAAAAAAACCTTTTGGGTTCAGGATCCAGGTATGGGAACATGCTCTAACAGCAATGCAGAGCTCAAGAAGACTCCAGCCTGCATGAGGCCAATTATAAGAGCCAGGAGAAAACTGACTCATAACCTCTGGAGACAGACTCGGGCTCTTCTGGAATCCCACAAAATGTTCTCCCATCAGACTCTTCTAGTTAGCACTCTGAAACCAATATCCTACTTTAAAACTAAAAGGCTGGCTTCCTCAAGGAATTTCGATAGACGTGAACATGAGCCAAAGGGGAGGTCAAACTTGTACATCCTACCTAATTCACCAAGTTTGGTGATGAAACACCTTCCACAGCACTGTGTGGATGGTACAAGACAGACCCACATGTTGCCATTTTAAACCACTAAACCAGGGATAAAATTAATGTAAGACTCATCACCACCACTGCCTAGATTGACTATTAAGATTAAAGAAAAAATAAAATAGGATGCCCATGTAATAAGTAAGACATGAAAAACCACTATCAGTATAAGATATAAGAATGTAACCCTATGCTAAGTAGTTGGCTAAGCTCTGAGAATATAAAGGCAACATGGGCCTGGTCCACACCTAAGTCAAAGTATTACCAGGGTTAGCCCAGACATCCTCCCTAGCTGGCAGTAATACTTCAGTCACGTCTTTAACAAGAGTAGAGACTTGCCAGCTATTGCAAGGCAGATGGAACAGCCATGGTGGTGTGAAACAGAAAGGCCTATTGGAGAAATATAAGGAGTTCCATGCAACCAGGAAGTTGGAGAGGTAGGCAGCAGGCCAATTAAAAAAGGGACAGTGTAAGATGAATCAGGTTCCAGGCTTGGGTGATTGGGTGGATGGAGAAATGGCATCTAGGAGCAGTGGGCTGGCGGCAATCAGCTAATAGAGCTGGTCCTCAGCAGGAAAGTGATGGCAAAGCCACTGAAGCAGGTGGGGCCATGGTCCAGAGGATGAGACCTTGAGAAGCAACAGGTGTTAATAGGGGAGAAGACGTGAATGGGGCCATAAGATTAGGGAACCATAAAATCGCCGGAAGGAAGGGCTTTCAAAAGGAAGTGGTCAAGACTGTCCAATCCTAGGAGAGGTTGAGTAAGATAAGAAGCCAGAGCTCCACAGAAGGGAGGATGGGCTTTACCAGACAGTCTGGGAGGGCAGCAGATGACATGCAGGGGCAGGAGTATGGCTGAGAAGTGCTGAATGGAGGCACTGAGCGTGGATACTTCCCCTAAAGAGTTTCACTGTGATGGAGGAGGGCAGAGACAACCTACAGAGGGCACAGAATCCAGGAGACACTTTGTCTGTTTTTTTTAAAAGACGTAATAACTCACACATGTTTCCAGACTGTGGAGAAGAGAGGAAGAGGTTAAAATCATGGAGGAAAGGGAATAACAGGTAGAAAAGGCGGCCTGGAAGTCAGAGAACTGGCACAGGAGCTCTTGATCAGAATGAGAAATTGGGAAAATAATTAGGAAATGCACTTTTTTTAAAGCTTCTACAATATTCTATCAACATATAAACATCTCCTTTGACAGCCACCAGTCTTGGCTCTCATGCAGTGGCTTACAGACCTCGATGCACAGCCCCCTCACCAGCACCAGTGATAACCAATCCACAGGATCACCAGGGCTTTGAACATGAAGGAGCACCTGCAAAGTTGCCGACAAGGCTGCAGGTAAAGACAGACCCTTGGAAGGCTGAGGGACTCACCTTGCATCATACTCCTATAGGCGGTGTCTGTGATAGCGTAAATGTGGGGGGGCATCTCATGCCTCTTCTTGCCCTTGTACATTTCCACGATCTCTTCGGAATAGATGGGCAGGTTCTTATAAGGGTTGATGACCACACAGAACAGGCCTGAATAGGTCTGAAAAGAGTGACAAACGGGAATGGGTTAGGAAGTTTGACTCACAATGTCATGGAAATCCTGTAGCAAAATGTCTGCTGCCTCCAAGGATCCCAAGTCAGCCTGATGTGAAAGCACCTCATGGAGCCCCTGGTTTTCCAGGTCCTGCTCCAGCAGACCTGCTGAGGCATGGGGGCATCACCAACATTTCTGCTTTTTCAGTGGGGGGCCTCCCTTGACTGCAAGACTGCTGCCAGCTGTGCGCATCAACAAGCATGTGCTTTGGGCAAGATACGGGGCAAGCTTCATGGACAGTAGGAGTCCAGCTGTGAAACTGAGATGTAAGGACAATAAGAGATGTGTTTGCCTTCGTGAGAGACGCACAAAGGGAAAAGGATGCAGCTGCAGCAAGCCAACTGTGTGAAGATACAAATTATTCTATCCTGAGGGACTTTCCAAGACATTTAAGCCAAAACTTTTCCAGCATTGGGAAAGACTCATTATGTTCCTCAACCATATAGATCCTTTGTGGGAGAGTAGATCACAGACAGATAACCCCTCCCTGGAATCTTCCAGAGACAATAACATGAAGATCTCTTAAAAAAAAAAAAAAAGACCACTATCCTGTCCCCCATGAACTTTCTCCAAGACTCAGGTCTCCGCTGAAGGGGAACTCAATTCATCAGCACTCACAGTGAGACTCCTGGGAACACACCTGACACCCCAAGTCTGAGTTCACCAGGTTAGATCAGACCCCAGAGTCAAATCCCAACAAGGGCAAGTTTCTTAACTGCCCCCTCCCCATTTCTCAATCTGTAAAATGGGCACAGGCAGGCTAGTTGATCCTCATTGAGTGAGGGGCTCAGAGTAGTTCAGGAAAGCAGTTTCCAGCAGCAACAGTCTAGGCAGACCTGCCTTTCTTTGGTGTCTTCTTTTTCTAATAATTTCCCTGCTATTTTCTTTTTCTTCCAAGATCCCCCTCCCCCTCCCTGCAACACACCAAAAAAAGACAGACTCCTAATACCTGGATAAGACTCCCAAGACCACCTAGGGGACATGGGTACTCACTGAGGGACACAGCTCTCTTTAGGCAGCTGGAGCAACACAAGCACCTTCTCCCAAGAAAAACAGGCCAGAGGCCCCAAAGAAGCCAGGCAAAGCGAGACCCACAAGCCATGACTCACGCACACCTGCAGCCCCCGACTCTGCTGAGTGACAGCTGAAGACCACGGGGCAGGTTCCTGGCAGAGTTGGAAACAGACCCAGGTCCCACGACCCCCCTCCCCAGCCAGTGCAGACCTCCTTGGCTGTGGAGGCTGACTCTCCAAGAGCCTCCCGTCTTTTTGTTTCCCTCTCTACAAGTGCCCTTGACCCTCATTGTCCACAGTGTTGCCTCTGGATCCAACAGCAGCCCACATCTGAGGGGCTGTGTCAGTCCAGTCCCTTCCACCCCTGCCCTCTCCAGTCTCGCCAAAAATGAGGGTGGATCTTGTAGCCAAATCCAAACACAGGATCTACATGGGAACTGGTCGTGAGGACAAAGCTCCTTCCCAGCACTGGCCAAGGGCTACAGGTCTTGAACTTTCCAAGCAGCAGTTAGGCTGAAAGCAGAACTCCAGAGGGACCCACCAACCACGCAATGGCCCGCATGCAAAACAGCAGCTGAGCTTGGGACATGAACAAGTGTGTTTGGCTGCCTCTTCTGCTTGGAGGAGGGGATGCAAGGCCCTTAATTTCCTTTCTTCCTGGGATAATCAGTCAATTGTTTTCCCTCCAACTACTCTTTTCAGGAGGGACCAGGAAAGCTCTAAAGTAAAGCCGTCTGCACGTAGTATCAGCAAGCTCTGGCTCGCTACTACGAGAAGACAGGAGTGCCTTGGGTAACCTCTGGTTTTCCCTCCACTACTGTCGGGTGGGGGTGAGATGGCAGACCAGGCAGCAGCGAAGTCATCCCAGGAGCTCAGAAACAAGTGCGCTTTGTTCCTAGGGTTTGAGAAAACCCACATTCTAGGAAATCCAGCCTGATGAAAGTGAAGGACACGTGGCCACACATTTAGGGCGCGCAGTGGGGCCAGATGTTTGGAAACAGCTGGTGGTGACAGCAGAAGGAGCCTGGGGTTTACTAAGACAAGTCGTTCTGACAGCTGGGTGGGCAGATGGTCCTGAGAGGAGTTCAGGAGGACCTCAAAATTCTCTGAGCTAATCCCATCAAATCAGTGGACTATCAAACTAAGCCCCGTGGAATGAGCGCTGCAGCTCAGGTGGGAGGCAAGGGGCTGTACCTCGAGCCCATGGCGCTGGAAGCCCGTGGAGGCACAGACATTGAGCAAGTGGCTCTGTTTCCACCCAGCCACGCCAGGGAGCTGCTCCATTCACAGGCCACAGAGGCTCTTTGTGCCTGATCGCCCCCTGTCCCCAGGCCTCCCCCCACTGAAGAAACAGACAGAGCAGCTGTGGTGCAGAATTACCCCACGCCGCCCACAAGGCCAGGCAAACACACCACACAAAGGCTCCCAGGGTTGCAATTTGGAACCTCGTGTGCAGGGTGCGGGGGGGCCTGTGAATGAGGTGGCGCCCCCTTGCCCAGGCAGCCCCACCAAGCAGCTTTGATCTTCCCGAAGCCCTGCACCTGCTGGGGTCTCCATTAGGGCAAATGCACAGTCAGCTTCCTTCTGGTGAGGATGCTGAGAAAGAGGCCAGCCAGACAGAGGCACGAGGGTCTGTGCCTGGGGAAGGCCAGCAAAGATGCAAAAACAGGAGTTAATGGCTGATGCCTCCAGCTGAAGAGTTTCAGAAAAAAGGCTCAGATTCTACCCCTGAGCTTATAGGAGTGGGTCCATGCCTGCCTAGAGAGCAAAACACATGCTCTGGGAGATGAAGCAACTAACACACTTTCATAACTAATATTCCCATTTGCAGTATGCTGATAGGCAAGTGCAGGCCATCAATTTGTTTCATACTCAGTGGTTCTCTAACAGGACCCAAGCTTAACTGCGACACGTACAAAAGGCCGAGCAGAGGGTCAGAGTTACCTTCACCTACAACAAATGGCAGCAGCTACAGAGCCCAAGCCTGAATGAGCCCAGGATTGGCTGGTGTGTTACAATGTTCTCACAACTCCTTGTAGATGGGGAAGTGAGGCCCCACGTAGCCATGTCAAATGTTCAGGGAGGGCCAAGATGCGAACCAGGTGCTGGAGGCTCCAACTCGCATGACCTGAATCACTCTGCTTTACTGAGCAGGACCATTTCTTAGAGGCCAGCGGAGTGGTTCTAACATAAATCATCAAGGATACCAAGGGAAGAGTCCCCTGCCCAGACAACAGCACTTACTCCCATCTCCCATCCACAGACAAGCAATGCTTCCTTAAGGCCGTTTGTTTTTCTGCAAGTCACTAATTCTGAATTTCAATATTAATACCCCAAGAGAAGGGGGCTTTTAATTTGGTCCATACAATATTTTCATCAAGAACTCCTGACTTCCAATCTCAGGCCTGCCAACACCTGGCTGTGTGTGTAAATCCCTTGCCCTCTCTGGGCCTCAATCCTTCCCACTTGTCGTATTACATATTAGAAAGCTGGGTGAAGCTGGTCCATTAAGGACTTTTCCACTTAGATAGGTCAAAGTATCTCCTTATCCTACCAACTGCGAACACCACCCACTTATGTAGATGAGTCCTGGAACCACCTACACGTGTAGAGCCCCGCCCACTTATTTAGATATGTCCTGGGACCGCCCACCTTTTGTAGAGCCCCGCCCATTTATGTAGATGAGTCCTGGGACCGCCTACCCACACAGAGCCCCGCCCACTTACGTAGATGAGTCCTGAGTAGTAGCGCTCCTTGAGGTTGTGCAGCACCGAGGCTTCGTTGAGGCACGTGAGCTCCGCCATGTCTTCCACCTTAGAGAACTTGGGTGGATTCATCTTCTGGATATCATCCTTGTTCACCTTCACCTTCTTCCCGTTCTCCACCAGCTCCACAATGGCCTCCTCACCCATCTCTTCCTTGAGGCTGGCGGGCTCAAAGCCACTCTTGTCAGAAGGCACCCATACCAGCTTCTTGGCAGCCCAGTCGGCCTGGGCCAGGGGGTTATTGATGAAGTTTTTATCCACATAGAGATATTTATCGGCAGCTTGCTGCGCCATGGTGACTTACAGCCAGGACCTAAGGGAGAAAAAAGGATAAAAGGTTAGCTATACACCACACCAGCTACATAAAGATCACTTATCTCATATCTTTGTAAATTGTACAGCATTATAATAAGTAAATTATAGATAACCAGGCTGTACAATTTGTCAAAATTTTATCACTCTCTCTTTGCAGGAGAAAGATGTACGTTGCTGAAGAAAAAAATGATCAAGGATTCTGTAAGGAATTAATGGTAAGATGTATCCTACGGTAAATGTATAATCAAATCTATAAACAACAATTGTGCCAAATGATGAGCATAATAAGAATCTTGGACAGATGTAATTATAGTCACACTAGGCTACACCCACTAAGGCCAGGAAAGTGACCACACAGTTTAAGAAGACTTCCAACAACAACAGATTTCTAGTTAGCCCAAAACAGGCAACTGACTACAAGTGCAAAGTGTAAGTCTCCAGTTTAAAAAACTTTCTTATTTCATGGAGTCAACCAAGAGAAGAAAACATACCACCAGTATGTTGCCAACAGATTTTAATTCCACTGCCCCAAGAAATCAGGTGAAAAGGAAAGAAGTCAGGCTCCAGGAAACGTGGAGAGTAAGTAGTGACTACTTCCCTTTTGGGGCCTAATGTGAAAACATAACCTTCACAATTCATAGCTCAGGAGAACTTAAGCCCATGTGTGTTTGCTTTTTCTGAAGCTCATTTGCAAAACAAAGATGATAAAATAAGAACCCCTCACATCTGAGTGGTTTTATAGTTTATGAAATACTATCACACACACTTCTCTATCTCAGAAGATCCTCATTCTAACAACTCTGTAAGGTGGGTAAGGTAAGTGTTATTATCCCATTTTACAGATGAGGAAACAGAAGCTCTGGAGGTAAGGGGCTTTGTCCAAAGTTACCTAGGAAGGACTCATGCTCCCTGCTCTAACTCCCGCTTCCCACTGCCTAACCACAGTATTTATTCCTGCTCAGAGGCTCAGCTGGGATCAGCTGGGAGAACAGCTGTTTTGAGTGAATCAAAAGCAGGACTTAGATGCCCTGATCTAGAACAGAGCCAGCCAGAACCACCAGAGGAATAGCCCAGAAGCTCACTGCCTAGCTTACAACACAGAAAGGTTTTTCCCTTGTGAGATCAAGGCCCCCTCCCCAGGTCCAGGAAGCCAGGAGGACCCCAGATCCACATCTAGAGTCACAGAGTCTTTCATGCTTCCAGGTCCCAGCAGGAACTGCGATGCCAGGGACGCTTGGAGTGGAGAGAACAAAAGGAAAAGTCTGGGCCATCCAGGCCTTCTTATCTGGGCTCATTAAATGGTTTCCAGATCAAGGCTGAGGGGCTTCCTTGGACTCACTCCAGGAGAGGCTGTCTTCCAGGAAATCTGCTAGCTCCCCACCACCCCCACCCCCAACAAAGAGAAGGCAAGTCCAAGGAGCAGAGCCTGGCAGCCTCCCAGCAAGCTCAGTCAGTGGCTTTGTTTACATTCCCAGCAAACCCTGGCAGCCCCTCTCAGGGGACCAAGGGGCACCATCCACCTGCAGGGACCACCCCCAGAAGAAGCAGGCAGAGCCCAGAGTTAGGTAGCAGCGAACAATGCAGGAATGGGATGGCTGCAAACCACCTGGCTGGCCTCATCTTCTGTGTGGGGCTGGAGGATGGGGGACTGGACAGGCCCACTTCCAGCTGTCCTCACTTCCACACTGGCCACTCAAGCAAATCAGAGGCTTCCCTCTGCCAGAGCAAATACCAATTGTCCTCTGCCTCTCTGCTGTCCATCTGACCACAGGCCAGTCATCCTCTGCAAAACCCTAGCCCTCAGGCTCCCCAAACCAACCTCCCCAGTCACGTCACCACCAAGCTCAAGAGCCTGCAACAATCACTGGGCACAGGCCTCACTGGTTGCTGGTTCTTCGCCTTTTCGCAGACCTCAAATAGGTAAGGGACGAGACAGACTCCCACTGGGATGCAAACAGGGATTCACTTCAACCCTTTCCCCCCAACCCCAAGCCCACTGTTTGTTAAGAGTTCCACCAACCCAGCCCAGTGAAGGGGGTCAACCATTAAGTACCTACCCACCAACATCAAGCTCAGTTTATTCACAACCTCACTTAACCATCAATCACCCTGGGGAAAAAAAACCTCTTTGTATCCCAGTTTACAAATGAGGAAACAGCCCAGAGAGGGCACGTCACTCACCCACAGTCGCTCAACCTCATCATGGGCTAACCCAGATCTACCTGATCTCTAGGTTTGGGCTGTTCCCAGCACACTTATGCCTGGGGTCTTGCAAAAGAAATCCGTCCAACATTTTAGTGGGGCTAAAACTGCCAGTAAATTGAGTAGAATACTGGGAGTACAGGGGGACCCATTCCACAACATTCATCAGATATCTACTGGGCATTAGCAGGCAGGTGGGGAGGCTGAGAATGAGCCTTCCGGTGTGGACACGATAGCCTGTCAAAAACAGAGCAGGTTGAAACAGCATTCTCGCTTCCTCGGCCTGTGACTCTCAACAGCCAGCAGCATCAGTGATGTCATAATGACTCCTGGCTCTCATCAAACTCCAGTTTACCCCAGCAACTCCAACCCTGGGGCAGCAACAAGCCGGCTACCTAGGCTGCAGGCAGTGGGCACAGGACCTTCCCTGGGAATGTGGGTAAACTGCCCTTTCTTCAGTGAGCCTGGAGGCCATGAACTTAGAGTAGGCAGCAGAGGAAGACTCCACCCAACCCCCCCACCTTAAGCTCCTGGTTCTGCCCTACCTTCAGGCCTCAGTGGGAGGGCAGGCAGCAGGTGTAGGTCTGCACTGTCTGCCTCTGACAGCCATCAGAGACCTGCAGGCCAGGCATACACTTCCTGTAAGAGAGAGAGGTACACCCCGCACCCTCAGACCTCAGCCTCCAGGGAGGGCCAAGCCCCCATAGACAGTGAGCTTGAGGAATCCCCACTGGCCTCAGCACCTCAGAAGTTTTCATTAAACACTCCCGCTTGGCCAGGCCAAGGACAGAGCTGTTTGGCTTCAGCAACTCTGCTGGAATGATATGCATTACCAGCAATGCCAAGATCAATACATGGGCCTGACCAGTGGGGAGGGCCACAAGGGTCATGATAAACAATGGAGTTTCTATTCAAGCCCTCCCACTGAGACCCGGAAGGGAACGTCCACATTTGAGGGTTCAAGGGGGCTGCAGCTGAGCTCCTGTTTTCACCTGTGTTAGATAGAGGCTCCTGGGCCCCAGTGCCCAAAGGGGAAGCCAGTGCTGCAGACAGGTTAATGCTCACCTCTAAGGAGGCAGGTGGAGCAAGCCACCCCTGTCCAGAGCTATGAGCAGTGAAATAAGGACTGTTACAGAAAGGCCACTAGGAGGGACTGCCTGATGGCAGCAGCCAGCACACCGCCATTTCTCCCTGCCCTGTCCTGGGACCGTGCTAAATGGCCTCGGAAAGTTTTTTAAAACTCTGTGTAACAGAACAATTTACAGAATGAAAGAAAAATATCCCCCCTACCCCCACCACCACTTAAATTCCTGACATTCTCCCCACAAAAATTAGTTTTCTGTTTTAATGGTCCCTTCTAGTCCTGGTTCACAGAAACGCTTGATTTTTATTTTCAATTATCACAGGCAAAGCAGGGAATTCCACATTTTGTATTTTCCCTTCTGACTCTGACCACTTCCCCACAGGGCCCCACAGAGCCTGCTTGTTGATCACTTTTATCCAAATGCTTCACTGTTGCAGGTGATGACAAAGGAGCTCTGAGAGGGAAGGAACCACTCCTGCACACAGCTGGAGGAGTGGGGACTTGAACCTAAGACCTCGGACTCCAAAGCCTCACTGGCAATCACTTTTAATGGCTGCATAATATTTCAAAGTGGGGCGGTTGTTTTATTTTGTTTTGTTTAAAGGAAAAAAAGAAAACCACCACTTACTAGGTCTTTTCCTCTTATCTATTGGACCACCTTGAGATACATTCTCAAGTGGAGTTACGGGAGCAAAGGAACATCCAAGTGTTTTTATGGTCGCCAGATGTATTATCAACATGTTTTCCACAAGAGCAAACTGATGTGCTTGGCCACTTAGGGTACCCACATGCAGCAGGCACACCAGCACTAAGAGAACTGTCTGCAGGAAAGAGTCAGATAGGGAACCTCAGAAGTCCTGGGAAGCAGCAGGACCAGGCCAGCAAGGGGTTAAGGAGAAAGGAGGCGGCTCTGGCACGCTGCAGCCCTTCCCATGCTGGCTTCCTGCGGGTGCCAGTCCAACTCCAAGAAGCCCAAGGAGTTGCCTTTTTAGGCCATAATCGAGAGGACACAACCAGAGGCTAAATTAGGATTCTCAGGAAATGATGAAACTGAAAGTAAATAGGTTGACCAAAAACCTCTGCTTTCAACCCAAAATGTCATTCCTCGATTATTTGCCTTCTCCCCTTACCCCTAAAGACCCATTTGGATCTATTACTCCTTCCTGTTTTCCCAAGGAACCCTTTCTCTCCCTCCCTTCTGTTGGTTCTCTTTTTGTTATACTTGTTTGTGTGTTTGTCAGGAAAAGAAACTGCCAGCCCCTTAAAGACAGAATTTATTGTACTAGGACAAATCAGTGGTCCAAACACAGTGAACTTTTCCATTCCTAGACAGTAGGATTTATGTAAGCCTTCCATGGACGAAGTTCTAGGCTTGAGTTTTCAAAGTCATTGCAATTCATCTGAAAGCTACCGTCTTAACTCACTGTACTTAACTCAAAGTACTGCAGGCCTGCTACTAAGGTCTTCATTTTTCTCAAGCCTCATAATCATTTCATAAGGGGTATGTTATCATAGGCTTCCCAGGTGGTGCTAGTGGTAAAGAATCCATCTCCAATGCAGGAGACATGGGTTTGGTTCCTGGGTTGGAAAGATCCCCTGGAGGAGGGCATGGCAACCCACTCCAGTATTCTTGCCTGGAGAGTTCCATAGACAGAGGAACCTGGTGGGCTATAGTCCACGGGGTCACAAAGAGTTGGACACGACTGAAGCAAAGCAACTGAGCATGCACGCATGCATGTCATCATAGTCATTTGATGGTGGGGGAAATGAGGTTGAGACAAGTCACAAAACCCAAGTTCAAACTCAGAGCCACTCAGCAGCAATGCCCTGCTCAGTTTCTACTCAGACTGCCCTCTCCCGGGAGTTCTCCAGGGGGAACATGACCTGAGAACCTACCCTGGGGAAGCAAACCAGTAAAACAGACATGATGCCAACTCGAGGCTGCAAACCCCATCTCCCCCACCTTAAATTGGCGGAGCTAAAAGTAAGGTGAGGGCCTTGGGGGAGCCATTCAAGATCTCTAAGCCAAGGTTCCAGTTCAGAGACCCAGGCAGCCTCAACCCAGACCACAGCCCTGTTCCAGCTTAGTCACCGAAGTTTGCAAGCAGCCCCCTTGGATTTCTTTCAATCCCCACCCGCATCCCAGAGAACACAGGTAAACAGGCCCCTTCTCTTTCTCCTTACAGCCACTGCTGAGTGAAAAGGTGCCCTAGCACCACTGTTAACAAAGGGTCTGTGAAAGTAGCTGCTGAAATAATATAGAAATTTTCCAACCCATGAGATTTAATTATTCAATCAACTAATACGTACTGAGGCTCTACGTGCAAAAATATTGTGACAAAGGTGCAAAGGACCCAAGGAGCTTTAATGTAGTGAGATGACAGGACAGACATGTACCACTCGGGACAGTGCCAATCTGAGACTTTGAGTACAGAATGGACAGAGAGCAAGCTCCTTGGTTTTCTCTCCCTTTCACTGCTGTGCCCAGCATCAAATATGGTGAGCGTCTAAAAGGCAGGTTGGTCATATGGATGAAGAGGACGTAGAGCCGGCCCTCTGAATCTGTGGATTCCACCAACCATGGATCAAGACTCTGTGAAGGAAGACAGAGGAACAGCAACTTGTTTATAGGAAAAGAGAAAGAGGTAATTCATTGGAAAACTTGGAAGCCCAAGGGAGTTTCACGCAGGAGATAACATTCAAGTTGGATTGTGAAGATGGGTAAAATATTGAAGGGGGAGGGGAGAGAAGGTCAGAAAGTATTCCAGGCCAAGGGAGAAGAAGGTATAGTTTCAGATGAACTATGAAATTATGTGACCACACAAGACAGGGCTTCTCAGCCTCAGGACTGTGAACATGTAGGGCCCGGTAATTCTTTGCTGCGAGGGCTGTCCTGTGCATTGGAAGATGTCTAGTAGCATCTATGACCTCTACTCACTAGATGCCAGGGGCATTTTGTCCCCAGTTTTGACACCAAAGACATCTCCAGACATTGCCAAAGGTAGGGAGTGGCGGAGGGGGACTACCCCAGTTGAGAACTGCTGAGTTAAGGGATAAACATGAATAAATGTTGCATCAGGGACCCAGACCTCTCCTTAGTAAATTTTCTCCAAATTCTCAAGTGCACAAGCCAACTTTCCTTAAAACTGAAGTCCTCAGCAAAACGATGCCCAGCATCCAAACAATGACCATCATGGATGGCATCATCACCAAGGAAGGACGGTCCCTTTTAATACACTGTAAATTAAGGGATATGACCACTACTGGACTGTACTTTAAAGATTCCTAAATGCCCAATTAAAAAAAGAAAAAAATCAGGCAAAGGAGGCTGATGTATCGATACCCGCCCTGGCAGGACACAAATCTCCCTTGGAGTCTCCAACATGGCAGCTCAGCCAGTGACTCATAAGCAAAGTTCACCAGCATCAATCAAGAGGCCCAGGTAATTAACGGAAGACAGGAAGCAGCCATGTTGGGGAGCGCTGCCAGGGCTGGGTCAGCTCACTCCATCTCATCCTGGGAAATTCACCAAATGCTATTTACTGGACGGTTTTGGCAAATCAGGATCAGTCCCAGGGATGATACCCAGGGTGAATGTTTCCTACCTACCAGAGGGTTATCTCCACCTGGAAGAACCACAACCATCATCACACCTGAACTCTCCCCAAATCTGCACTCCTTTCTGGGTCTCCATCTCTGGCTAAGACGCTGGCCCTCTGGTCACCCAAGACAGTCACTGTAAACTCTTCCCTGGTGGATTAGCAGGCCCTCAGCCAATGGCACCCCACTCCAGTACTCTTGCCTGGAAAATCCCATGGACAGAAGAGCCTGGTAGGCTGCAGTCCATGGAGTCGCGAAGAGTTGGACACAGCTGAGCAACTTCACTTTGACTTTTCCCTTTCATGCACTGGAGAAGGAAATGGCAACCCACTCCAGTATTCTTGCCTAGAGAATCCCAGGGATGGAGGAGCCTGGTGGGCTGCCGGCCCTGGGGTCGCACAGAGTCGGACACGACTGAAGCGACTTAGCAGCAGCAGCAGCAGCAGCCGCCGCCGCAGCCGCCAACCTCATGGCCGGCACCCCTTGCTTCCAGACCAGGCCTGCCTCCCTTTCTGGGCTGTCATAGCCACCTCCTTACTGGCTCTTCTTCCCCTGAGTCTTCTACCTCCTTCAAATCCAGCCTCCTCACTGCCTTCAGGATGACTCAGCAGCTCCATCTCTATGCATGCTCCTTTCTATTTTATTGATATTACTTGCCTGTTCAAAATAGTTCAAGACTTCCCCAGAATACAACCTAATCATCTGTGCACGGTGAGTAGACCCCTTGTAATCCCCATTAATCTCCCCCATGCTCCCAGCCCTTCTCCCCCATCTGCCCTTTCTTTCTCGCTCAGCCTAAGCCATTCCTAGCTCCTCAGAAACAATTCCTACACATCCCACTCGGCTTATGCCTCCAGGCCTTTGAAGAAGAGGTGCCCTCTGCACCAGGAACCCTCTCTCAAATAGCTCCACGCTCCGTTCTCTGCTGAGAAAGACTTCCCTCGTGTCCCTCCCCTCTGGGCTCTGTCCCTGTCTCCACTGCAGTAATCCAGCAGCTGGACCATCATGAGGATAAAGACCAGCTTTCATTCATCTCAATTTCAAACAGCTCAAGGTCCGACTCTGGGTAGGTGCTCAATTAAAGTTTCCAGAATGAATGAACATGAAACAAGGTGAAGAGGAGGCAGGAGTAATGGGGAAGGTTTCAAGGAGGCTGGAGAATCCCGTCGAGCTTTGCAAAGAAGCCAGAGAGTAAGAGAGCTGAAGTGACAGGGAAAGCCAAGCTGAAAGCACACATCAGGGTCACAGCTACCTAATTTGTTACAAAACCCAAGCCATTTGTGGACTAATTGTTATATTCTCCCCCAACAAAAAGGGAAAGAAAGCATATCAGGGCTTTCAGTCCACAAAGAGAAAGAGTACTAAAGCTAAGTTACTGGTCCGCAAGGAGCTCTGCATACGGCTGAATAAACCATCACAGCTTTCTAGAACCACCTAGCACCCCCTGAGTAAGCAAGGTGGAGGTGCCTACCATCTACCACCAGATGTAGCAGAAAGGACCTCAGTTGAGGTAGCATGGCTTCTACCCTCATGGGGACCCAGGAAAAGGCCTGAGTCACCTTTCCTGCCTCTCTTAGCCCTCAGTCCGCATCTGCTGAGCAAGCGCTGTAGGCATGTTCTCTGGTACCAATTCAGAACAGAGACAGGACTTGGAGAAACCACTGCCACGCAGGGCACCAACTCTGCAGATCCTCAGATAAGTGTTTGTAATGCACTCTGATGGAATGCAGTGGAATGGGTGTGAACTTGGAGCCAGATGGCCCTGGGTCTGAATCCTCCAGGTATCACTCCTATGATCTTAAAGCTGTGAACACCTCAATTTCCTCACTTTAGAAAGAGAAAAAAAAAATACTGACCATGGACAATTGGAAGAACTGTAACTCAACTTCCCAACAAAGAAAACACTCTAACACTTACTAGGATCTCCCCTCCTAACTCCTCTATCTTGTCCTCTTGATCTGATTAATCCTAATCCTTCCTGGAAGGATATCGGGGCTTACAAAAACCTTCCAAAAGCTTGGTGACTCTCTCTGGGTTACTAGTCCACAGAGAACAACAGAGTACAGTCTGGTGACCCCCAGACAGTGATTGCACGAGGGGACAAGGCAGGTTGGAAATGCTCTGTCCCATGGCCCTCCTGCTGAGAGGCACTGGACACCCAGATTCTGAGATGCCTGCAATAAGGAAGCCCACTGCATTTTGTCCCCTCGGGCTTTGTTGTTATTGCTGTTGTTGTTTAGTCCCATATCCTTCAAGAAAAATATGTCTCAGTGCTGGCCTGGGATATGCTGGTCTGGTGGGATGTGTGCACGAGGCAGGTGGCAGAAGAGCTGGCCTTTGAGTCTGGTGTGGCACTGACCAGCTGGGTGTGACCCTGTGGACTTGCTGGGCAGCAGTGATCAGGCTCAAACAAGAAAATGGACACAGAAGCCTCCCAATATAAACAAGGCAATTCAGCTTCTCTGCTGCCCAGGGCCACCCTCACAGCAGCCCCCCACCCTGAGGTGCTTGCTCACTCTCCCCAGGCTATGAAGCGGGGAGGGGACCCTCCCCTCCCCACTTCAGGAATGTTGTTTGCTTACAGTAGAAGCCGGGACTTGTTTCCATTAGCAGTATTCCAACTCAGGCCTGTGTTGATGTTCAGCAGATAAGAAAACCAGACCAGAGACAGGCCAGAGAGGAATTTAGCACCAGAGCCCCAGAAACCTCCCCCTTTGATCTTCTCCTCAGAGACCATCTGGTGGGGCTTCCCAGGACTCCTGAGTTCCCCAGGGAACACGAAGACGCAGGGCCTGCACCCAAGGGACCCAGAACCTCAAGAGTGACACCAGAAAGGAGTATGTAGATGCCCTCCTCCTACATGAGGAATAGGGGGTGGGGCAGGGGGCGTGAGACGGAGTAGAGATTGGCAGTGGGGGCAGCGGGGTGGGGGGGATGCACAGCTGCTCACCAGTATCTTATCAGCCACTGAGGAATGTGGACTTTTTTCTAGGGCAGGGGAAGGCAGGAGAGGGTGACATCATCAGATTTGTATTTTAAAGAGATCACCTTCCCTGACCTCCATTTAAGAGGGCAGCAAGAGAAGTCAGCAGTTGAAAAAATACCCTGGACCAGCCACAAGGGGGGCTTCCAACCTGAGAGAAGAAATAGTTCTATGACAAGGCTGGGGAGAAAGGGATCCCAGGCCACATGAGGGGGACAAAGGGAGGTAGACCTCACCCTGTGAGCTACCACTTGGAACAGCCCGGCTCAGGGGGGACCTTGGCAGCCCTGCCCAGCTCCATCAGTTCCTCCTAAGTGAGAAGTGGCCTGGCATCCTAGGAACTCTGCGGTCAGTGTTACCAAAGCATCTCCGGCATAGATCTGTATCAGGTGTCACGGAGACCAATGCACCCAGGTGAGTCTCCTCCACTGAGATACCATCCTGTCCTCAGGGCCACGAGGTAATGAATGAATCAAGCGGCTAATCAGGGCAGAAGCAGTTAGTGCTTAAGGACAACTCCACTGTTAAGAATTCCAGGGACTGTCCTGGTGGTCCAGTGGCTAAAACTCCAAGCATGCAATGCCAGGGGCCTGGGTTTGATTCCTGGTCAGGGAACCAGATCCCACATCAGTTCAGTTCAGTTGCTCATGCTGCAACTTAAATAAAAAGAATTTCCACCATTCAGAACGACAGCCCTTCTTACCTAAAGAGAAAGCTCCCCATGGCCTTTAGAGATTAACCAACTCCCTCAACCAATGCCTCCATCTTTCCAGCCCCATCTGTCTTGTCCCCTGCCAGACATTCATTCTAACCATGGCTCCCCAGAGGACAGTCTTCCCACCATCATGACCCTCCACTCACCCAGGCAGCCCTTCCTAACACCCATACATTACTGCTCTTTCTCCTCTCCCCAGGCCTGCTCCAGCACAGCCTGCCTTATTCTGGAACCTCTCTGCCTGCCCCTGTCGTCCCCAGAACTCCTTCAGGTGCTGACTAAACCCAGGGTTCAGACAGTGAGTCCTCCTCAGTCAGTCAACACTTGTGGACGTGACCTTGACTGTTGAGAAGGCTTTACAGTCCACATTGTGTCTTCCGGAACCTGGCTGTCCAGGAGAATTACCATTCCCTCCTAACCCCTTCTGTCTGGTGTGTCAAGGGAGAGGAGCAGACACATCAGCAATGTAGCTCTCACTCAAAGGTAAGAGGCTGGGCACGCACGCTGCTGGGTAAGTCATCAGCACTGGACCTTGACTCTGCTTTTAATTGGTTCAATATTTGTGTAGTGAGATCACACTTGAGCCTCTCCTGCTTGGTAATGAGCTTCTATTTGGCTGCCCAGGAGAAACTGCAGAGAAGCAAACTGTTCCAGACATGGGGGTGGGGTCCCCTCCCAAACAGCAAGGAGCAAGTGACACCCCTAGACATGCCCCTAGGTTTGACAAGGTTGACAGAACTGCCTGGCCTCCTTCCATCAGGAACTGTGCATGGAACACACCACCCTGCCCTCCTGCGGACAGCATCTCTGAGCCTCGAGAGCTCCCCACTCACACGAGGGGTAACTCTGACCTTCAGATTCCTGCAGTGAAGTTATTCCTTCCCTTTGGTTCTGCTGATGATAGCCTGGTTTTTCTTTCCCCAAGCCTGCGAGCACAGTTTGCTGAAACCCAACACAGAAGAATAACCATACTGAGAAGATGTAATTATACGGCCGCAGTCTCAATGGGAAAGTGCAGCAGGCTGGATTCTGGAGCCCACATCAGGAACAGCTGAGAAGCCCAACCGGAGATCAGAAACAAAAGACAGTTTTGAAGACCACTCAATCCAGGACCCACCAGGCCTTCGGCAGCTTGTTATTCTGATTGATGTTTGCTGCTGCTACTGCTAAGTCGCTTCAGTCGTGTCCGACTCTGTGCGACCCCATAGACGGCAGCCCACTAGGCTCCTCTGTCCCTAGGATTCTCCAGGCAAGAAGGCTGGAGTGGGTTGCCATTTCCTTCTCCAGTGCATGAAAGTGGAAAGTGAAAGTGAAGTCGCTCAGTCATGCCCAACTCTTAGCGACCCCATGGACTGGAGCCTACCAGGCTCCTCCATCCACGGAATTTTCCAGGCAAGAGTACTGGAGTGGGGTGCCATTGCCTTCTCCGCTGACTGATGTTTAAATGGCACCAAAAACAAACAAAATCCCTGAATATCACAGCCTCTACTACTAACAGCCATCCTGATCCCATTGCTGCCAAGCTCAGAGCTCTAAGGCCGCAATGGGGCCCAGGCACCCCTGGGTCTGATGACCAATCTGCGTAGATGTTGAGTAACCCCTGATGAACTTTAGGAATGGGGAAGGTTCCAGTCTCCCAAAAGGTCCAAACTCCAAGGACCAAGCCCAACTGACTCTCTGCCACCCATTCTTAAAGTGCCTAAGGATAACCCCAAACCTCAGTGACTCTCTTTGGTAGATGAGGCAGGAAAGGCCCACAGTGAGCTGATCTGTGGCCATTCAGGACCATATCAATGACCTCTTCTTCTCCATCGCCCTTCCAGCTAAATCTGATGTACACTAATCTCCATGTTGTTTCCAAAGAGACCCATGACTGGTCAACAGTTATCTTCCTGAATTGATCAGGCGGTCACTTAACACTCCCAGAGAGACCTTCCAAATGGTTAATAGCTTATTCATGACCTTTATGAGGAAGGCATCTTAGAAAGAATCAGACTCAGGAGGCAGCCAGACTGGCCAGGGAAATACAGACCTATTGCTTTACTAACAGGACAAACTGGGCCAGGCCGACAGGGCCCCTGGGCCTCGGTTTCTCCGTCTGTAAACTGGAGATGCCCCAAGCTGCCCCAAAGGACAGGAGGGCTCCCCCAGCAGAGCAAGCTGACAGCCCACAGCCCTGACTCTGCGATGCAGTCAGAGCCCAGCTCGACTCACAGGACTACTGTGAGGACCCAAATGAACTAAGGCAGGAGTGGTGCTTGGTGGTGCCCCAGGCCTGCTGGCTCCCCACCCACAGTCTTGCCTCTTCTCTCAAGGAGTCGGTGCCGCTGAGCTCGCTCATAATGAGTCAGTCACAAGCACTGCCCTCACAGAGCCCACTTGGAGGGGTTTGAAGTCACATCCTGCCTCGCCTCACTTGACATGATTTATTCCACCCCAGGAATGCAGCTCATTTCCCAGAATTTTGTAAAGAACTTTAGTTAAAGAGTTTGATCTTGCTGAGAGCTCCATTTACCGCTCAGCTGTGGGGGGGTGGGGACCTCAGCTCTGCTCAGACCTATGGGTGGGAACCACACAAGTCAGCGCTGAAAGACCGCCCCTCCACCTAAGGAGCATCTCATCCTGGGGGCGCCATTTTTTTTTTTTAATCTCAAGCCACAATAGAAAATAATTAATTTAAAAGCTTTATCATAAATATGCAAAAGTGTCAAACAAAAGTTTCACAAAATGATGTATACACTCTAGGCACTCTGATATTTTCCATTCAAATCTATTTAATTTCTAAGACTACTGGTTGCCACACCAATAAGCTCAGGACCCACCAGTGAGTCTCCGTTGATAGCCTGAAAAACACCCATCTGACTCAGCCTTCACTGGGTAGATGAGTCTCAGACTCAGCCAGCAGCTTGCCCAAGATCACACAGTGAAGTTCACAAGGAGAAGTTCAAGTCCAAAGCCAAAGCAAGGTTCTGGGGCTGTCAAACCTCAGGCAGGTAAGACAGCAGCTGTAGCAGCCCAGTCGCCTGACATGGGTTGGATGGTTGGTCCCCCGCTGCTCCCATCCTTTGATCCATACCTCAGTAAAGCCATAGCAGGTATCCTAAGGCCTCTGCCACATTCCCTGCTCCCCACCGTTTCCCTTAAAAAAGAAAGAGGCTGACACTTGGAGATGAAGTGACCTGACTGGATCTGGGGGGTTAGGAAATGTCCTTTGAGGACCTGGAGTCCTGCTGAAAGATCACAAGGACAGAAAGAAAGAGCCCAGTTTCCTCTGTATGCAGAGTCCACAACTGATCAAATCCACTTCATTCAAAACCTCACCACTTAAAGCTCAAGGTCTGGCCCCACAAGGAAGAGATGCCCAGAAGTGCTATGATATTAAAGGCTTAATACAGATCAGATGGGAGAGGAAGGCCACTGCCCCAGGAAAGTGCTCTGCACACATTACATCTTAGGACAGTGTCACCTAATCCCATAGTGAGCAGACCCTCCTGCGTGAGTGTGTGTGTGTGTGTGTGTGTGTGTGTGTGTGTGTGTGTGTATAAACAGATATGCAGAGACATATGTTTATACACATACACACATTCTATAAACAGGAAACCCAAAGTTCCCATCTCTCTAGATCAGTGGTTCTGAAAACTTTCAGCCATCAAAGACTCCTTTGAGAATTGCCTGAAGGCCGTGAACCCTTTGTACCATCTTAGAGGTACATCTACAGAGACCCTCAAGCAGTCCTGGGACTTATAGGAGCCCCCTGGTTACCAGCTCAAAGGCAAAGGGGCATTGGAGTGGCCTCCTCCTCCAAGGCAATGTGAACTTCTTTGAAAGGATTTTCTTCCTTCATTTTCCTCCAGAAGGTTAAAAAGAGGTCCAAGGAAACAGAGCTGTGGTCGGGACGACCCAAGAGTGAGAGTCCGCATGGGAAGCGGAGGACCTGGGATGGTGGGGGCAGGAGGCCATCTCCCCTGGGGTGCTCTCATCACTCTGGACAGCAGAAACAAAAAATCCAAAACTGAACAGCAAACTGTCTCTCTTCTGTTTGCATCCCTTGGGCCTGTTCTCTACTGAGCCAGCCATGTGCCAGCCCTGCACACCGGCTGCAGGGCAGGCAGAGTCACACTCTCCAGAGAAGCCAGGATGGACAAGCAGCATTCCAGGGCCTGCAGCCTCTCCAGGGGAAATGACCCAAATAGGAGCCATGCACAGGATGAAGATAAAACCTGCATATTTCACACTTTACACAAAAATTAACTAACAGTTCCTAGAACAGGTCATGGTAGCATCTGTGTCTCAAAGTCTGGCTGGTATGAGCAGGCAGCTGGCCGCAGGGATGAGCCCACCACATCCGTCCCCAGAAACCTAGGCGCTGCTTATTTTACCGCTTGCCGAGAATCACTGCTTTGCCTGGGCCACAAGCTGGGCCTAGGGGAGCCAACGCTGGTGAGAGAATTAGCTGCAGCCCCTACCTTAGGGAGAAGCCAGATTCAGTCACCCAGCCTGCCCAGGGCGGAGCCTCCCCTCCCCCCATGCAGATGTGAGTGTGCGCGTGCACGCACGCACACACACACACACACACACACACACACTGTGGGATCAGCGCAGGGTGGGACACTTCAGGCCAACCTGGATGTGGCCACTGGAGTCTCCGTATCCAGGGATCCTGGGAACGTAATTTCACCATTCTGCAGCTCCCTTTCTTCGTCTGTACACGGGAATCACAAAGCCCGTGGCATAGGACCGTGCTTCTCACGGTAGACCTCACGACCACACATGACAACCCGGACCTGGAGGCAGGTTCCATGAGTGTCCTGCTTTGCAAAGCCAAAGCCCAGGAGATTTCAGTGACTTGCTCCAGGGCACAGGGAGTAGTAGCTGTTGGTGCCCTGGACCAGCCAGCAAGGTTGGTAAGAAGACTTGGTGACCAGCAGTGAGCAATGGGTCAGGAACAGGAGGGAGCGTGGGACGACCCACAGTCTTCTGTGCCCTCCAGAACCTCCAGAAGCAAAGCGGCAGATGCGGTCCTCATGGTTGCCACCGACCCCCTGTGCCCAGCCCCTTGCAAACTCCTTTAACCTGATTTCTCTGAGTGTGTTAGGAGGGGGGTTTCTCCCCCAGCCCCTCCCAGCTGTCCCTGGAGGATCCCACTGAGGAGGCAAGAATTTAACGCACCTCACGACCACCACAACCAGTGTGGAATGTCCCAGGTCCAAGAGCACAAAGGCCGCCTGCTAAAGCCCCGGAAAGGCCTAGAATCCTGCTCCAGCCCCTGATCCCTGATCCTTGCTCAGGTCCAAAACGGAGTATCACATTCTTCAGATTCTTGTCTGAAAGCCAGAAAGGCAGGCAGGCGGGCGGGGGTGGAGGTGGGGGTGTAGGGAGTGGGGGGCTCTCTGCCATTTCAACCTAAGGATAATTAAAGCCTGCAACTTGCTTTAAAGGGGAAGAGAGTCACCATTTTTCAGCCTCTAACACATGGATCTGTCTCAGGTGTGCAGGAAGAAGGTTGGAGGTGTGAAGCCACAACGAGGATAAGGCCTGATGAATTCCACCATGCTCGGCGGCCAGTAATTAATCCCATGATGAGGCATTCTTCATGAGCACTTGGCAAGCCGCAGCTACCTCCTCCTCACCCTGGCAAGCACAGGAGACGGTTGGTGGGTGGCAGGCCCAGCTCTGGGCAGAAGGCAGGCTGAGAATAGCAGGCTGATGGGCTCGGAGGCGGCCAGGAGATAGCTAGGAGGTGGTAGCGGTGCTGGAAGGCTGAGGGGGAAGCAGCTATGGATCCGTACAGAAGCCAGGCTGTGCCCAGGTCACACACTGGCCATCCACCCCAACCTGCTGCCCACTGCCCTATCTTAGATGGAGCAGAGGTGGTTGTTCTTTACACCTGACACCAGAAGCCAGAGAGTCACCAGGCCGACAGCCACTGTATACAAAAGCCTGAAAGTCTACAAGCCCCTAGCTTCACAAACACTTACAGGGTCCAGTAGGACGACAGGGCAGAAAAGGCAATGGAAGCAGATATTGAAAATGATTGGCCTGAAAATTAGAGGAGCAGGGAGAGGACTTGGGATCTCTCACCTGCTACCTCCGTCAAGGCACTTAGCTTCTCTGAGCCTCAATTTCCCCAGCTCTAAAATGACAACAATAACCTCAGTTATGCAGATGACAATACCCTTATGGCAGAAAGCGAAGAGGAACTAAGAGGAGAGTGAAAAAGTTGGCTTGAAACTCAACATTCAAAAACTAAGATCATGGCATCAGGTCCCATCACTTCATGGCAAATAGATGGGGAAATAATGGAAACAGTGACAGACTTTATTTTCTTGGGCTCCAAAAATCACTGTAGATGGTGACTGCAGCCATTAAATTAAAAGACACTTGCTCCTTGGAAGCTATGACAAAACCTAGACAGCAGATTAAAAAGCAAAGACATTGTCAACAAATTGACATTGTCCATCTAGTGAAAGCTATGTTTTTTCCAGTAGTCATGTATGGATGTGAGAGTTAGACCATAAAGAAGGCTGAATGTCAAAGAATTGATGCTTTTGAACTGTGGTGCTAGAGAAGACTCTTGAGAGTCCCTTGGATTGCAAGGAGATCAAACCAGTCAGTCCTAAAGGAGATCAATCCTGAATATTAATTGGGAGGATTGATGCTGAAGCTGAAGCTCCAATACTTTGGAAGAGGTGACTCATTAGACAAGACCCTGTTGCTGGGAAAGACTGAAGGCAAGAGGAGAAGGGGATGACAGAGGATGAGATGGTTGGATGGCATCACCGACTCAATGGACAGGAGTTTGAGCAAGCGCCGGGAGATGGTCAAGGACAGGGACGCCGGGTGTGCTGCAGTCCGTGCGGTCGCAAAGAGTTGGACACGACTGAGCAACTGAACAACAGCAAAATGGGACCATTAATACTATCACTTTGGTGGGATTAGGAGACTTCAAATGCAATAACCTGAGTGTGACTTCAACCTTCATAGTGATTAAAAAAAAGACTTGGGGCTTCCCTGGTGGTCCAGTAGAATTGGTTCACATTCCCAACTCAGGGAGCCTGAGTTTGACCCCTAGTTGGGAAACTAGATCCAACATGCTGCCACTAAGACCCAGTACAACCAAACAAATAAATAATAAATAAAATAAATACCTTTTTAAAAAATAGATGAAAACTGGTTTGTTAAAAATGGACAAAATGAAAGACATCCAGCTGTTTCTTGGGCAAGTACTAAGTGCTTATCATGGGCCACGTGCAGTGCTAAGGGTCCCAGTGGCAACTCTTCTAACAGAGGCAGGGACACCAGCAAGTATAGTCAAGAAGGGCTAAGACGGAGACCAGCTCGGGAAGGCAGGGGAACTGCCAGAGCAAGGGAAGCTCTCCAGGCAGCCATCCGACACTTCGGACGGCAGCTGGGACTCTAGATTTATAGTTCTGCACCAGTTTGCCACAAGCCTTTCCCCTTCCTCACATAAAAGCGGTGTTTATGGCTCATCGGAGGGGAGGCCATCTCTAAGAACACTTGGTCCAGGAGAAGGGGCGGGGGCGGTGTGCCATCACTCTTATAAGAAAGGCAAAGAGACCTAGAAACTGGTCCATCCCCCGTCCATTCCATGGGTCCAGTTACTGAAGCACTTTGATGACAATGAGTGGCACTCAAGAGGAGAGAGGATGAAAGCGGACAGAAGGAAAAGGGAAGGCAGGAGAGGGTATGGGGACACATTTACTTGGGTCCCCCCAAATCAGCACACAGAGGGCCTTCCACACTTTAGCTGCCCGAAGGCACCAAGAGACAGGTTCATCAGTATTACCCAGATTTTACAGATGAGCAAACTGGGGTTCACAGCAGTTAAAGAAACAACTGAGTGTCCATCAGTGGGTCCCTGGTTAGAGAGGCCTCCTCCAACACACACACTGCCACTCCCTTCTCTCCTCTCATGGGCTGTTCCATGCCCTCCCCGCAAATTCACCTGCTGCAGCCTTAAGCCCCAGGACCTCAGAATGTCCTGCATTTGGAGAGAGGGTCTTTAAAGACATATTAGGTGAAAAGGAGACAGTAAGAGTGGGCCCTAATCCAATCTGACTAGTGTCCTAAGAGGAGGAGGAGGTTCAGACACAGCAACACAGCAGGGATGAGGGCGGCTGACTGGAAGCCAAGGACAGAGACCTCAGTGGAAACCAACCCTACGGGTACTTTGATCTTGACCTTACAGCCTCTGGAACTGTGAGAAGTAAATTTCTGTTGTTTAAGTGGCCTGGTCTGTGATTCTTCCTACAAGCCTTCACCTGATTATCCTTCTCCATAGCATAAGGACCTGCCACAGTGAGCCTGTCTGTCTGGCTGCCATCTGCTTTTCCCCACTGGAATGTCAAAGGCAGGCTTCCGTTTCTTCTATCCAATCATGTATCCACAGAACCGAAACAGTCTCCAGCACACAGCCAGCATTTGATACATATTTAATGAATAAATAAACTGAGTGAAAATGGGATTTAAACCCAGCTGCTGCTTCTAGAGTCACCCACTCCCTTCCCCATGCCCCACTGCTGCCTTCTGCTTTATCCAATTCTCTATTCCTGTACCCATCTCTCCTCCTTCAATATAAAAGCCGGTAAATAATTTTAAATAGTATAAATCCAAAGATAATCTCTAGCCTATAATCACCACCAAACAGTAGTATAAACAAGGTGACAGGAGATGTAAAAAAGATACACAACAGACCTCATCTCAGCCACTAGGGAACATCATCATCTATTAAGTGCTGAAATTCCCGGCTAACGTGTTGTTCTTATTAGTAATTTTAAGTCAATATGTAAAAAATAACGTTAGGTTAGGTTTAGAGTTTGTTTTTGGTTTTTTAAGTGTGTATTTAATGGTGGGCGGAGGGGGGCGGGGAGGGAGGGAATTGAGGACCACGACAGAGCTCTTCTACTCAAACCTCAACCCTGCAGACCTGGTACTGATCCAAAACCCCACAACAGCCTGGAGTGGGGAAACGGTGAGGTTGGCAAAACCTGAAACAGGACCACAGAAGTGTCCAAGTGACCACGTTGCACCCTGGCATTCTCACTCCGGGCAGGAGGATCTTTGCTGTTCTTGCCTGGAGAATCCCAGGGATGGCGGAGCCTGGTGGGCTGCCGTCTATGGGGTCGCACAGAGTCGGACACAACTGAAGCAACTTAGCAGCAGCAGCAGGAAGATAGCAGAATTCCTGCCAAGTTGGTCCCCTGAGCTGGGAGCTGGGGCTAGGGGGTACCAGGACAGCAAAGAGATGGAAAGAGTGAAGAAATGGCAGCAAGGGAGTCATTTATCTGGAATGAAAGAGAATGCCAGAGCAAAGACACAGCATTCCAGTTTCCAGGCCCTTGACCACCCATCTTTTCTGCTTGCACGGAGCCCCAAATAGCTCCTTCACAGTTGTAAACATCTTCCTGCTCACAAGCAGCCACTGGGATTCTGAAACTTCCTCTTTACAACAAAACTACACTGCTGCAACTTGCTGCTGCAACTGGTTCCTTTCCCAGAGGCAGGAGCCGCAGCAGAGCCCAGGTGGCCTGCCTGGCTTTGTACAGTTCACGGACATCCCACCCCACCCACACTGCCCCCACCCTCAGCTGCTTGCCACTCGTGGTCACCAAGGGGCCTCCCTCCGGAACGCCAGGGGCTAGTTCCCCAGCCTCTCCGTTGACAAGGTCCCTTGGAGGCTCTGTCCCTCACTCCTCCCCATCCCAGCCCAACTCCCCATGTGTCTTCTGGTCCAGACCTGTATGAACCACTCAGGGAGTGGGGGAGACATGAAGATATTCCTCCAGTGAGCCCAGAAAGCTCTCCCAAGTCCAAGTTCCTGTGCTTTCTCATCACTGATGACAAAGTGGTTTTACCTGTTTTTCACCAACTCAACCTAGGCGTCTAAGCAGCCACTTTCTTCCACACTCACCCCTATCACAACCCATAACAGCCAAGTGAAGTGATTCTTTCCTGGGCATAGACTGTGAGCCCCTTGAGGGCAGGGCCTGGAATGTCTCATCCTAGGCATCCAGGAGTTTCTTTCCTAAAACAGATGCTCAGGATACATTTATTGAATTAATGAATTTCCAAGAGACTCAATAAAACCCATGGAACTTTCTGGCAAAGTCTGTAATGGTTCTTTCCCACAGTGGACCATAACATAGCCATTAAAATAATAATTGTGGAGCCTGTTGCAACATAGGAAACTTTATATTACAGCACTGAGTAAGTTCGAACACACGACAATATCTAATTTAATATTTAATTTTAGTATTTAATTTTGCAAAGTATGCATGTCTATGGACAGGAAACCCAGAAAAATGCAAAGGGTGGATAGGGTGAGAGGCAAATTTGTTTCTTGATAGTTTTGCTGTTACATTATTTGCGCTATAAACAAACCTCCACCCCCTTTTCTTTTCCTTTAAAAAAGAAACTGATTCCAGTAACAATTATGTCTCTCTCAACACTCCATGAAAAAAATCTCATCCCAAGTCCTTCAGCTGGCTGACCACATAACCAGAGAGCACAGGCAGAATTCCCAGCAGGCATCCTGAGGTTAAGGCCCTGGGAGTGGAATCCTGTACCCCCACATTTCCCAGGAAATGGCACAGGGGAACAAGCCTTATTGAGCCATCTGGGCTGCTTTAGGGGCTTCGAGATGGGGCTGGGGCCCAGAGCCACTTATGAGGAAAGGAAATCTCTTACTAGCCCAGAGTGACTCAGAGGGCCTTGGCGACCTGAATCACCCTTGTACAAAGCTCCGCTGAAGTCTGAGCAACTGAACAAGCTCCCAGCCCTGTTCCCTGGACATGCTGTGCCATGTCCCCACCTTGCAAACCAGCTCAGATGCCGCCTTCTCCAGGAAGCTTTCTCAGATCCCCCTGGGCCCGCAGCATTCTAGTGGGACACTAAGAGCTCCTGGAAACAAGAGTCCCTGATTCCTTCCCCTCGTTATTTCCAGAGCCCAGTCAAGCACCCAGCACACACTGTAAAGCTCTGAGTGAGTGAGTGAATGAGTGAAGTCGCTCAGTCGTGTCCGACTCTTTTCGACCCCGCGGACTGTAGCCCCCCAGGCTCCTCCGTCCATGGGATTCTCCAGCCTAGAATACTGGAGTGGGTTGCCATTTCCTTCTCCATGTAAAGCTCTGAGTCGTTACCAAATGAGTAGACAGACAGACACATGAAGCAGGAAGGAATGCACTCTGCAAGTGGACACAAGAAGCACCCACTATGGAGATGGTGGCAGGCTCCCCAGTGACCAGCCAGGGCCCCTCCAATGGCAGGCAGGCACAGCAGCCGGGGCTCTCCACAAACACTTGAAAAATGGCCGGTTGAGGTTAAAGGTAAAGTCAGTAGCCAAGGCAACACTATCAACCTCGCTCCAAGCAGCCAACTGCACTACAGATGAGGAGCCTGGTTCTGCTGCAGCTCCAAAAGTTCTGCTCCTCTCATCAGTTCTTGGCCACAGGTGAGGGAGGAGGCTTGGGAACCAGTCCAACCCCTCACTGTCAAGTAACAGGCAAGCCCAGGAGTGAAGGGCATCTGCAAGGTCACACAGGGGTCAGAGCATAGGAGTGTGAATCAGGCTCAGTCTCCTCATCTGTAAAATGGGGGCAAACTTCCTACCTCCCAGAAATGAGGGAAGAATTAAATAAGACAATCATGTCAAAACACTAACACAGTACCTGGTACATAACAAGTGGTCAATAAAACTTTAGTCTTATTACTATTATTAGTAAAGCTGGGACTTCAGCCCAGACATCCTGATTCCCAGCCAGCGCCCTCCCACCAGAGCTCCTTCCTTCCTTCCCCATCTTCCCTCCTACCCACCAGGCAATTCTAGCCTCCAGGAAGCTCAAGATGACACAAGCCGCCTCGTGTCCCAGGTTTCTGTCCCTGTGTCCCAACTCCCTAGTAGAGAGTCAGGCTCCTGAGCTAGAGGCATGCTCTCTGCCCTTGTTCCCACTAAAGCCCAGCAGGTCCAGCACAGGGCAGGTCATGCAGCAGGAAGGAGTCCTTTGATGATTGACTTGGCCAAGAAATTTGGGATCAATACCCAATACCTGACTCTTCAATATTAAAAAATAGACAAAAGTTTTTAAAAAGCTCTCTGCAACACGAAAAAAAGAAAAAGAGCTCCCTGCTACCAACTCTCCTATCCCAGGAATTTTCAGATAAGTACTGAGCACCCGCCTTTTGTGAGACAGAGAGATCACTAAGTGGCATTCTGAGCTTCAGCTGCCCAGGCCTTCACATCCCAAGCTTACAGCTAAGTACCAGTGGGACTTGAACTCCACTCATGCAAGAAGGACAAGGGATCAAGTCCATGCAGGGTGCTGGTGAGGACTTGGGGATAAAGAGATGAAACAAGACCCTACTTCTGACCTCCCAGTTCAGCCTTTGCCCCCATTTCAGCCCAGTTAGATTAAGTCACCCAAATGGTTCCAAACGCCTCTTTATGTTTATCAGACAGGAAGCTGCCTTCTCCAGCCCAGGGCCTTATGCAAAACACAGGAAACTTGGTGGCTTTTGAACACCAGACAACTCGAAATAAAGGTGCCTTGGCAGCCTTGTAACAGCTTTTTTTGAAATGCTTAAACCGGTTCAGATGTGCGTCACCAGCTGAACTGTGTGATCTGGGAAGAAGAAAGCAAAGGTCATAGGCTTAGAAAACCTCAGTCTCCAAGCTCAAGGAATCTTCCCACAGGTTCCTCAGTCATCTCACCATACCTTATCATTAAGGGACAGGCTTAATTTAAAATCTTTAAAACCTGAACATACATCTCCTACCACCCAAAGACAGAGGATGTTGGTGACAACCTGAAAAGGGGAGGAAGAGGAGGACAAGAACTAAGCCACTTGGCGTGTGTTTCTATGCAAGTTACAACAAGCCTATGAAAGAAGCATCTCCATGTGGCCAATGAGGAAGCTGAGACTCCAGCCTAACAGTTAGCAGGAGCAAAGGCAGGGGGCTGGTCCCAGCTCTGCCAGAGCCCAAAGCCCTTGTGTGGTTCCCTCTACATGGGTTTTGTATAGAAAATACAACTAATCAATCACCCAAGACCTTAAGTGACTTAAAATTACTAGAAACCAGGACTAGCTGCAGGGCAGTGGAAAGCCGATGTGGCTCTGAGTGGCCCACCCGCCGCCTGGCGCTGCCCCATGTGAAATATTGATTTTTGAGCCGCAGGAACTTCCAGCCCAAGTCGAACTGTCCAACTGGAAGAAGTTCAGAGAAACTCAAACCACTTCCCACCCCATTTCTTAACTCTAGGGCCCCTCCACCCTCCCAGCCCCCAAAAGAAAACGATTAAGGGTGTGGAAGAACAGACTTAAGCAAAGATGAAAGGAGCTAAGTACGTGTTGCTGGGCTGAACAGTGTGTTAAGGCGAGGAAAGGCATGATAACAGCTCAGAAACACTTTTAAATGAGGCCATGTGATTCTGAAAGGCACTGGGTTTGAGGGAAACCAGGGGCCAGAGCTTTCTACCAACTCAGAATGAGTTTGACTCGACCCTCTCATGGGGGGGCGGGGGCAGGGGGAGCAGTGGGAGGAGTGAAAATTACAATATCCCTAAGATCCCTTCTGAGCTTCCCAGCGGGCTCAGTGGTAAAGAATTTGCCTGCCAATGCAGGAAACACAGGTTTGGTCCCTGGCTGGGGAAGATTCCCTGGAGAAGGAAATGGCAAACCCCTCCAGTATTCTTGCCTGGAAAATCCCATGGACAGAGGAGCCTGGCGGGCTATGGTCCATGGGGTCGCAGAGTCAGACACGACTATGCAACTGAGCACATACACACAGGATCCCTTCCATCTCAGACACTCTACGATCCTAAGTAAATTCAGTAGGGAGGATTGTACTGTTGCTACTGTACAATTTCTCTTTTTTTTTTTTTTTTTGGCGTATGGGATCTTAGTTGCTGGATCAGGGATGGAACCTGTGCCCCCTGCAGTGGCAGTCTGGACCACTGGACCGTCAGGGAAGTCCCTGTTTATTTTTCTTTTAAGCCAGGCATCATTCAGAATTAGAGTTAAATGAAAGAAAAAGGAAACATGAGATGGAAGTTTCCAAAATAACATCCATGGAGGTAAGAGAGGGACTCGCCTCACAGAGGCCCCCTGTTCCTCTGGGCAGCAGGGTAAGAACCATAAGGACCAAGAGGCACCAAGGAAGTGAGAGGCACCCTGAGAGGCACCAAGGAAGTGACCTTCGAGAGGGAGGGGAGGGGAAGCTCAAGAGCACTTCAACTTCCCTGCAGGCTGCAGCCCCACCTGCCCAGGAAGGAAGCCACACCTTTCAGTGGCAACTTCCAGAAGACCCTGCAAGGGTCTCTCTAGCCACAGAGGAAGGCTTCCCCACCCAGGGCTGCAGATGAAGACAGCTGCTGAGGGCACTGTCGTGAGAACTCCCTAGATGGCCTGGCCCTCAGCCAAAGGTTGGCCAGGAGCCTTTTCTGCGCCCACCTACCCAGGCCTGGGTGTGCTGTGTCCACCCCGGGTGCTGAAATCACCTTGGGCCAGAGACACCAGTCAGCAGAATAGGGGCCTGAGGCTTTCTGACAGCAGCCAGCCTGCCTCAGTTACTTTTTAAAGAGACCTGCATCAGACACAAGGGGGCAGCTCCCCGCCTGCTCCCCAAATATCCGGTGCCATCAAAGCCTGAGGGGCAGGTGGGGGCAGACAGAAGGGGGTAGATACAGGCTGGCATCCCGCCTTCAAACCACCGGCCCATGGGGTGGCAGGCCCATTTTAGACCCAGGCTCATTGTGCATACTCATGTGTGACTCACATCACCTTTCAAGAGGCCTAGAGCTGCCTGGCAGGGACACAGGCCTGCCTGTGACCCTAAAGGGGTCTTAACCAGCTGTGCTACAGAAAAGAGCCAGCTCAGGAGTGAGCTGAGCCTGAGTCTTCTCTGGGGCCCACACTGTGCAAGGCTATGGCAGTCCTCCTTGAGAAGGCTAGCGGGGCTCTCCAATTCAAAACCCCCCTCTGATCACATTTTCTCGAGAATTTGGGCTTTTCCAATGTTATTAATACATAAAAACCATAGGCCAGATCTCTGAGGGACAACTGGAGATAGGGTGGGTTGCAATGACCCCAAGTTTACAAATGAGGAAGACCCAAGAGAATAAAGGTCTGGTCTGGTCTCCTGGTCAGGATGGGCTCCCCAGGAAAGGACAAGTGGACAGCGTGGAGCCAGGGGGATTGTGGGGAAACTGGCAAAAGGGCTTCCTAGAATACATTCCAGACATGTCCCGCGGGCTTCCTTTTCTTATACAGCAGAGAAAAGGCAATCAAAGCATCTACCATTTTCCAGAAACCAAGGGAAAGGATCAGAGTAGACATTTGTTTAAAGGGGTTACTCTGGTGATAATATGACATCATGGAGAAGAAAGCAGGCCCCAAAATGTTCCAACCACAGAGCAATTCAGTCCATTTTTAAGACCCTTCCTCTTCCCCTGCACGTGGCAGGCACTCAGTATGCAATCTGAGATCTCAAGCAATGCGTTTTAAAAACAAAGACCCCCAAGACTGGCCAGCCAACCACATATTTTTGTTGTTAATAAAACTAACAAAATTTTCAATTTCTGACTATTTAAGTAGTCAACACATGTAAAAAGGCATTTAGTGGAAAAAGCAATGCTCAAGCTCACCCCAGGCTCTGGCTTCCTGGGCCCTTTCTAGAGGCAACCACTGTTACTTGGGTTTCTGTAGCTATCCATGCACAGAGCGGAGGCATCATACCATGATTCGCACAGGAGGGAGCAATATGTATCCCACTTTGTATCAAGTTTTATTCACTTAAAATATTTCTTGGAGAGCATGCCCAATCAGTACCTATAGGTCAGTCTCGATTTTTTTAAAGGCTTCAAGAATTCCCACTGTGCAGCTGTACCATGATTTATTTGACCTTCTTAATGGGCAGTTAGCTTATTTCCTGTCTTTCTCTAGACAATGCTACAAAGAATATCCTTGGACATTTCCTTTTGCATGTTTGAGTTTATCTGCTGGTGAGTTCCTAGAAATCAGTCAGAAGGACTATGCTTTGACAGATATTGCCCAACTACCTTCTATAAAGAGAGTTGTTACAACTTAGACCCCATCAGTAGGGCATGAGGGCACCTAAGAAACTGGGGCATTATGGAGAAATTTAAATTCCTGCATGTCTCAATTTCCCAAGCACTCTTGGGTATAACTGGCAGACACATAAACTGGCATGGTGTCTCTGTGAAGCAGTACGCGCCTTCTAGCAAAATCAAATGTACCCCCAACCAGGGCCAGACCCAGAAGCCAGGCCTCCAGACACTAAGTCCAGTGTACCTCCATGTCACCCCTTAGCTCTCCCTAGACCACGGAAGCTGTGTCTGAGAACTAAAACGCAGTGAGTTTGTGTGTCTTCTGCCTGAGCCGGGGCCCTGCAACAAGGCTAATGAGCACAAGCTCATCACCAAGAGCATCCAAGAGCATCAGCAGGTGGGCCCCAGAACCACCTGTGTTTTTACCACTCAGGCTTTGTGGTCCATGAGCAAACACACACACACACACAAACACACACACAGAACATCATTTTTAGAAGCAGAAAGAGCATTGAGCTAGGAGCCAGGAGAACCATCCACCCTTCCTATCCTGTCTCCTTACCTGACAACCCAGGGAATGAAGACTGATCACATATATTTTCTTAAAAATGTACACAGTCACTATGTATCAGGCCCTTTACATACTTAATTTCTTTTAGTTCTCACATCTAACCCCGTAGGATGGATATCATGACTCCTGTATTACAGATAAGGACACTGAGGCTTGGGGGGTTAAGTGACTTGCCTACAGTCCTAAGTGGCAGGGTCAGGATCTGAACACTGTCTAGTGCCAAAACTCAGGACTCCACTCTTCCCAGCTCTAATGAAGAACCAGATCCCATTAAGTCACAAGCCTACTGCTTCCCAGGGGGCAGCCGGGGTTCCACTCCGTTGTCACAGGAGGGCTTAAGCCCAGGGGCTCAGCACACCAAGGGTTAAAGCCGAGAGGCAGTGACTCTCTGGGGCTGCACAAAGGGAAAATGTACTTCCTGCCCCTGTGGGCAGAGATGCTGTTTTATGCTCAGCAAATTAGGACGTTTGTTTAATTAAGACGACACACAGATTTTGTTATTCTAAATATTTTTGGAACATGATGCTTGGGAGGAAGCTGTCAAGGCCTGGATTTTTGTTTTTTCTTTTTTTCCTTTGCCTGGGGTTTCTCTCCACCCCCCTCCCCACCCCCACCCCCCGACCAAGAGAAGGGTAGGGCCAGGCTCAGAGGAGAACAACAGCCAACCCCTCCTCTCCTTTTGAAATAAAGATGTCAAGCTGGTAAGGGCTGTCTTAAGTACTTTATGGAAGGATTAGCTAGAAGAGGAAGTGAAGAAAGCACAGTTAGCCTGGCTTCTAGCAATACCCTCCACCAGGCGACACAACAATGCAGCAATTTTTAAGTGTGCTTTTCTCCTTTTAAAAAGCTAACAGATCCGTGTTTTGTTTTTTTCTGGAGCAAGAACGGGCAAGAGGCAGGCTGTGATTAACATGCATCCTTCATCCAGTGAGAGGGAAGTTGTCCCATCTCCAACCCCTTAGGTTAAAAGTTTAAAAATAAAAAATAAATGTCAGAAAGCCCTGCCCCTCTCTTTTCCTCTACCCTCACCTGCCCTTCAGACAAGGAGCCCCACAGAACGCACCTCTGGGGGTTGCCCTTCCCCAAACGCTGCCTGCCAATCCAAGCACCTGGATCTGCCATGGGCACTGCCAGGACTTGCTGAATCTGAAGAACAGAGCTTTTTTAGTGTCACCCTGCAGCCATCTGGGGGGCACAGCAGCTCTCAAATTACACTGAGCAATCTCTTGACGTTTTTAATTACACCTCAATTATCATAAATGAGCCCTCACTTTCCAACACTGAATGCTTGCCTCGGTTTGGCAAACCTGCCATGTCCTCCTTCCTCGAGGCAGCTTCCTTTCTCATCCCAGACAGAAGTGGCCCCTCTCAGAATTCCTCGAGTCCTTTGTCTGAGGCCTGTTGGAGACACTCATCACAGGCAGCTTCTGTATCTCAGTCATTGGGCCACTATTTCCCCCTGAGGACTGTAAACTCCCATAGGCCAGAGGAGAAGGGAGGGCTGGCTCCCTTCTCCCAATCCCATGACTCACAGCACCCTTCTAGGGTCTCTGTCATCTTCGCCTCACCTTAGAGTCATCTACGGATTTGTCTTGGCTCTCCCCTAAATGCCCTAGGGCACAGGCCAGGTCTTACTCAACCTCACACCCCCCACCACCTGGCAGAATCTCTGGCACAGAGGAGCCAGTTAAATATTTGCTCAATTACACATCTGTGTACCCTCCCCCCACTCCCAGCAGTCTTGTATATAAATTGACTAATATTAATCAAGTGACTGTCTAAATAGGCCTTAAACCAGCCTCCCTCCTTACCATAAAGGGAATAAACCACCCGGTGAGGTTACAGGCTCAGACAGCACTCAGAAATGGCCACAGTGTTGCAGTAAGGCGCTCAGGTTCTTCCCGTTCAACAGTTACTCAACAGTTACTTTGCAATCCTGTTAAGCCCAGGAAAGGGTGCAGTGAACCCAGAAGTGGCTGGGTCCCTCAACTGCCCAGCGGAGAGAGATCCGCCAGTGCCTAGGACCTGGGACTTCCCGGGAACCTTTTCCCCACACCGGCTGGGTGGGGCCACAGATAGCAGCCCGGGCGCTCACCCTGCCCCCACCTCAAGACAATCTGCAACCTGGTCCAGGAAGACACTCCGTTTCTGAGACACTTGGGCTCTTGGGGGCGCGGTGGGGGGTGGTGGGGAGGCGTAGGGGGGTGGGGGGTGCAGTCCTGCCCTGGGCGTGGCCCCGGACAGCAGGAGATCAGGATCCTGAACAGAGACATTTGGGGGGGGGGGGGGGGGGGGGTGGCGGGGTAAGTAGAAAACCCTGGATCTGGCCCAAAAGGGCACAATGCAATAGCCCAGGCTGGATCCTCTAGGAGCAGAGCCCAGCTCTCCCCGCCCCTACCCTGCCGGGGCGGTCCGCAGGTGCGCTGGAATCAGGTGCGCGCAGGGGTCGCGGAGATTGGTGCGGGCCTTACCCGGCCTTCCACTCCCAGGAAGCAGAGGCCAAAAGTCAAAGGATGCGGATCTGTGAGGGAGGGGAAAGTCTTTCCTGCCTCAAGCCGGGATCCCCGCCGGGTCCCCTTTCCCAAGCACCCAGCCGCACCTCTCCCGGTCCCCCTCCTCCGCCCAGCCGATCGCACCCGGGCGAATGAGGAAGTCGGGAGCCGAGGGCGGAAACCGGGCCAAGAGCAATGTCTGCTGCAGGACTGTCCGATTCTGACTCAGGAGGACGCCCTGACAGCTGCCAAACGGTCCCTGGTGCCCGCTACCTCCGTTTCGAAAACGCCCGGAAACTTCCCAAGGAGCCGCCGCCCCGAGCCCCCCATCTGAACCTCGCCCAAGCGGCTGGGTCCAAGGGACAGAGGCTGCCCAGAAGGGGTTAAAAAGTTTGCCCAACTTGGGCACTGGGCGAGGCGAAGGCGGGGCGCGTGCCCCGGCAGCAGGGGGAGGTCGAGGATCCCGGGTGCCCGGGCTGCGGAGTGTGCCGGCGGGAGGGCAGGGAGTGGGTACGGAGGGTTTCCGGGAAGTGCCCGGCCCCAAGCCTTCCTCGGCTCCCAGGTCTCGCTTCCGTCGGCGTCTTCACCGAGCATCCGCGCGGGAGTCCCGGGGCCCCTCTGTGAAGGGTGCCCAACCCGCTCTCCCCCGCCCATGCCTGGTCGCCGGCCGCGCGGAGGCCGAGAACCACTCATCGCCCAGCTCACCCAGACTCCGCGCGTCCGGTACCCGCCACCCCCGCTCGCCCGCTCGGGGCGGGACCCGCCGGTGGGGCTCGCTCACCTGAACCTGGATCTGCCCCGGGGAACAGGCGCTGCTTCTCCCGAGAGGGCTTCCTCGAGCGCTTCGGGCGACGGCGGGGTGGGGCGAGCGCGCGAGGCGGGAGCTGCAGCAGGTCAGCCTCGCTCAGCCTTCAGTGCCCTGCCCAGGAACAGCTAGGATCTGCGCGCCTCACCGCACCCTGAGCTGCTCCTCGCCGCCCTGCCGCCCCGCCCCTCTCAGAGCGCGCCCACTCCGAGCCCAGCGCCGGCTGCGGGGCGGAGCCTGAAGAGACGAGCCCGCCCCCGAGCTGTCTCACCCACTCCAACCAGCTGCTGGTCATGATGAACAGACAGCTTGACCTGTGGAAAGGCAGTGGGTGGAGCCTATAGGCCCAGAGGGGTGGGAATACGTTCTCCCCATCCGCCCCCATCTCCACCCCCTCCACCTTCCCCCCGCTCTTCTTAGGCGGGAGCCCCGCCCCCTAGGGCGGGCGCAACGAACCGCCAGGTTCCAGGAGAAGGATTGACACAGAGAGAATCCAACCAGGAGGAGTAGAGTCTCGGCGGACTCCCGGCAGGGATTTTGGTGCATTGCCTGATTTCGGGCGAGGCCCGGCGGGAGCCGACTGGGAAAGTCCGGGCTGCTGACACTCCGCCCCGCGAGCTGTTTTCTCTGACCCATGTCATTCTGTTGATACCAGAACAGATATTAAGTACCATATATGGGAAAAGTGCTATTTTACAATGCAGATGGCCTGTGGGGGCGGACCTGGACTCAAGCCCCGGATCCCTTGTGGGCGCCCTGAGTTCCATTTTTGACCCTGTCTTTGGAGTGCGCACGCTGCAGTCTTTCAGCCTCCACACGTCTGCTCCGGTGGGTTCCTTCAGCCTGGAGTGCCCTTCCGAGCCTCTCTTTACCTCCACGTGGTTAACTCGCACATTTCCTTTCAGATATTTTTTGCAAAATGTTTTCTTGGGGTTCTTCAGGCTGGCAAAGCGCACTGTGTGTGTGTATCTGTGTGTGTATTACTGCCCACAACAAGAGGATTACAGATTTTTTTTTTTTAATTTTTAAAAGATTTTGTTACATTTTTAACCCATCTGGAATTCATTTTAATTTTGGAGTGGGAAAGAAATCGAATATAATTTTTCTAATAGCCAACTGTCCACACACCATCATCACCTACCAACTCATATATTCTTGAATCTGTTTCTGAGTTGTATCCATTCGTCTTTCTGTGTGTTCCTGTGCCAGTTCCACAATACTTTAAGGATGGTAGCTCTACAATACATTTTATATCTAAAGAGGGAAAATTTCTCATTACTCTTTCCTTTTGGAATGTTCTTCCTACTATGACTAAACTAGTCTTCCAAATGAGCTTCAAAAAAAGTATGATCTATAGGCAAGACAAAACTGGAAAAAAGATTTTGCAACTCTGTGACAAAGAATTATCAACAATATGTGAATATCAACAATATGCATCCATAAGGTAAACCCCAAATGCTTTAAAATAAAAGTGGTCCAAAAAGGAACGGTCTAGTTAAAAAGAAGAAATAAAAATGTCCAGTCATCTGAAATGCAAACAAAACTACATGGAATGCCATTTTTCACCTATGAAGTTTTTTAAAAAAGAATAAAAATGTCCACCGTCAGCCAGGTTTAGAGATTACAGGTGAGAAAGTAAGTTGATCAATTTTTCTGATAATTAATCATAAAGTAATCATTGGAAAAGCACACCAAGATGAGTTTAATAGTTCTTCTTTGCAGCATATATAACTTGCATAATTTTTCTAAAACTGGGAGAGACCCACCCCAACATCATCTTGCATTTATCTCTCATAGCACTAACACACTAGATTTTTTAAAATATTTTTTAATTTATTTTAATTGGATTACTTTACAATATTGTGATGGTTTTTGCCATACATCAGTGTGAATTCGTCATAGGCATACATGTGTCCCCTCCTTCCTGAACCCCCCTCCCACCTCTCTGTCTACTCTATCCCTCTAGGTTGTTCCAGAGCACCGGCTTTGGGTGCCCTGCTTCAAGCATCAGACTCACACTGGTTATCTATTTTACATAAAAGGTAATGTATATGTTTCAATGCTGTTCTCTCAGATCATCCCACCCTCTCTTTCTCCCACTGAGTCCAAAAGTCTGTTCTTTACACCTGTGTCTCCTTTGCTGCCCTGTAAATAGGATCGTCAGTACCATCTTTTTAGATTCCATATATGTGTGTTAATACACAGTATTTGTCTTTCTCTTTCTGACTTACTTCACTCTGTATAATAGACTAGGGTTTCATCCACCTCATTAGAACTGACTCAAATGCATTTGAAGCTGAGTAGTATTCTGTTGAGCACTAATACATTAGCTTTTAATTGTCCATATACTTACTGTTTCCTCTGCCTGAGCTAGGAGCTGCCTGAGAGCGGATAGGAAATATGCCCTAAATGTCTCTGTGGACCCAGAACTGACACAAGGCTTGACATAAAATGATCTTTAATGGATGCTTGAACAAGACTCAGAGAACATCCATTTCTTTATCCATAAAATGGGTGTAATCACAGGGCCTTGCCTGCAGGACTGTTGGGGAGAACACAGGAGAAGTGGGCCTGTAAGTGTTTTATAAACTGCTAAGCAATGTGTACTTAACAACAGAGCATTATCGATGATGATCATATCTATTTTCCTCACCTTCAACCTCCTACACCACCTTCTCCAGAAAACTGAGGTCCCTAAGAAGATAGAAGGCCTGTCAGCTGAGCTCTGAATTCTCTCCTCATTATCTACTAGCTTGTATGCCTTCCTACTTCAGGAAGCCCTCCTGCTTACTGTCCAAACCTAACCCTTCCTCTGTCTCCTAGAACCTACACCCTAGTGGTATTTTAGAAAAATATTTTATCTATTTTATCTGAGTATTAAAATAGTATTATGGTTGGTGTACATACGTGCTAAGTTGCTTCAGTTGTGTCCAACTCTTTGCAACCCTATGTAAGGACTGTAACCTGCCAGGCTCCTCTGTCCATGGGATTTCCCAGACAAGAATACTGGAGTGGATTGCCATTTCTTCCTCCAGGGGATCTTCCCAACCCAGGGACTGAACGCACGTCTCTTACATCTCCTGCAATGACAGGCAGGTTCATTACCACTAGCACCACCCAGGAAGCCAGCCCATGGTTGGTAGAGAAAATACTAAAAAATAAATCAAAAGTATCTACAACCTTACAAACTCACTATAGCACCTATTAACAAATCTTATTTCCTTCAAATCTTTCTACACATACATATGTAAAATAAAATTGGCAGATCAACATGTATATGGTCATCTGATTTATTACAAAGTTACCACTGTAAATAAGGGGAAAAGATGGTCTTTTTTTCATTTTATTTATTCTTTTTTTTTTTTTTTGCCACCTTACACAGCATGTGAAATCTTAGTTCTCCAACCAGAAATAGAACCCACACCCTCAGGATTGGAAGCACAGAGTTTCAACCACTGGACCACCAGGGCAGTCCCAAAGATGGTCTTTTTAATAAATGGTGCTAGATCAACTGCCTATCTACACATTGAAATAGATTTTTTTTCTCCTTCTCTTATACCATTGAGAGGAATAGCTTAGGATGAATCTGAGACCTAAATGTAAAGATTAAACAGTCAAACTTCTAAAAGAAAGTTCTTCATGACTTTGAAGTAGGCCAAAAAAATTTTAAGACACAAAAAGTATAAATGATAGGAAAAGATTGTTAAATTGAACTTTGTTAAAATAAAGAACTTTCATCCATTAAAAGATGTATTTAAGAGAGTGAAAAATCAGACCATAGACTGGGAGAAAATATTTACAATACATATATACAAAGCAAGGGTGTTATCCAGAATTTATCAAGAACATCTATGTTAAGAAAAAGACAGTCAACCCAACTTTTTTTTTCTGTTTTAATGGGCAGACTTGAATGAGTACTACATAAGAAAGGATAACTAGCCCGGAAGCAAATTGAAAAGGTGCTAACCCTCATTAGTTATCACAAAATGCAAGTTGAAACCACGATGAGTTAGCACCACTCCAGCTAGAATGGCTGAAATTAACATAACATGTGTTGGGGAAGATGGGACTTCCTGAATCTCTCATAAATTGCTGATGGGGATGTAAGTTTCTATAACCACTTTGGGAAAGTGTTTGGCTGTATGTTCTAAAATTGAATATACTTGTATAGGGGTTTACCTGGTGGCTCAGATGGTAAAGAATCTGCCTGCAATGCAGGAGACCCAGGTTCGATCCCTGGGTTGGAAAGATCCCCCTGGAGAAGGGAATGGCAACCCATTCCAGTATTCTTTCCTGGAGAATTCCATGGACAGAGGAACCTTGTGGACTACACTCTATGGGATCATGAAAAGTCGGACCCGACTGAGCGACTAACACACTATACTTATATAACCTGTGATCCACAATTCCACTCTTAACTACATACCCAACAGAAGTGAGTGCTCACACCTGACAAAGACATGTACAAAAATGTTCATAGCAGCTTAACATGGCCAAGAACCAGGAATAGAAAAGCCCACCAACAGTACAGTGGATAAACTGAGAATGTTCATACAATGGACTACTATACAGAAATAAAAAGGAAGAAATTAGTATTATGTGTGAAAAGACACAGTGACTCGGATATCCATGAACTGATAAGTGGATGAACAGAACTGTGGTATATGCCTACAATGGCATATTACTCAGCAACAAAAAGGAACACACTAACACGTGCTACGAGATAGACAAACCTTAACAACATTATGCTAAGTAAAAGAAGCCAGTCACAAAAGACAACATAGTATATAATTTCATGTGTATGAAATGTCTAGAATAGGCAAATCTTTGGAGATAGAAGATAGATTAATGGTTGCCACAGGTTGGGGAAAGGAAACAATAGGAATTTACTGCTAATGGGTATGATGAGGTTTTTTTTTTTTGAGACAATGAAAATATTCTGAAATAAGATAGTGGGAGTGGTTGCACAACTCTCTGATACATTAAATCGAGAAATTAGACAAATTGAGACAGTAACATGGAAACATGTACATTACCATATGTAAAATGGATAGCCAGTGGAAATTTGCTGTATGATGCAGGGAGCTCAGTCAGGTGCTCTGTGACAAACCAGAGATGTGGGATAGGGTGGAAGGTGGGAGGGAGGTTCAAGAGGGAGGGGACATGTGTATACCTATGATTGATTCATGTTGATGTATGGCAGAGACCAACACAGTATTGTAAAGCAATTATCCTCCAATTAAAAATAAACTAATAAAAAAAAAAACAACTGAATTGTTTACTTTAAAAGGATGAACTTTATGGTATATAACATATCTTAAGCTGCTATTATTTTTTTAATGAATTACTTTCACAGACATACTGCTAAGTGAGAGTTTAGACACACACACACAAGTAGATATTGTATAATTCCATTTTTGTGAAGTTCTATAACAGGCAAAATCAAACTCTAGTAAAATAAGCCAGAATAGAGGTTTTCTTTGAAGAGAGTTAGTGAATGGGAGAGGAACCAAAGGAAACTTCTGAAATACTGGGAGGTTCTGTGTCTCAATCTGGTTGGTGGTTCCAACTGGGTCTCCACATGTAAAATTCATTGATTTGTACATTTAAGACTTCTGTGCTGTACTGATGCTAAATTTGTATTTCAATAAAAAAGGAAGATAATAAAGCAAAACTGAAGCAAACTATAAACAATGGGCAAAGATGGATAAAAGGTATATGGGAGTCCTTTGTCCTATTTTGTTTAAGTTTGTGACTATATAAAATTAAAAGTTACAAATAACATGAAAGTGAAAGGCACTCAGTCATCTCCAACTCTTTGTGACTCCATAGACCTTACAGTCCATGGAATTCTCCAGGCCAGAATACTGGAGTGGGTAGCCTTTCCCTTCTCCAGGGGATCTTCCCAACCCAGGGATCGAACCCAGGTCTCCCACATTGCAGGTGGATTCTTTACCAGCTGAGACACAAGGGAAGCCCAAGAATTCAGGAGTGGGTAGCCTATCCTTTCTCCAGTGGATTTTCCTGACCCAGGAATCGAAACAGGGTCTCCTGCATTGCAGGTGGATTCTTTACCAACTGAGCTATCAGGGAAGCCCTGATAACATATAACATAAATAACATGTATATGTTATTTATATTAACAATAACAACTGATAACAAATAACTAAAAAAATACAATTCAAGTCATTGTGTATACATAGTTTATGTTCCTGCTAATTCTTTTTCTTTTCAACATCTTGGCAGCTCATCTGCCTGTAACCATACTTGGGAATTTCACTGTCTTAAAAACAAACCAGAAAAAGGATTACTATCCAAAATATTCAAAGAATTCTTAAAACTCAACAAGAAGAAAACAAACCACATGATTAAAAAAAAAAAGACAAAAAAACCTTAACAGGAAAATGATATACAGAGGGCAAATAAGTGTATGAAAAGATGTTCACCATCATATATCATGAGAAAAAGCAAATGGAAACAATGAGCCTCCACTACACACCTGTTAGAATGGCCAGAATCTGGAACACTGATAACACCAAATGCAGGTGAGGATCTGGAGCAACTGGAACTCTTATTGATTGCTGGTGGGCATGCAAAGCCACTTTGGAAGCCAGTGTTGTGGTTTCTAACAAAACTCAACATACTTTTACCATATTATCCAGCAGTTCTTCTCAGTGTTTATCCAGAGGAGTTGAAAACATGTACACCTCCAAACCTGCACATAGATGTTTCCAGTTGCTTTATTCATAATTGCCCAAACCTGGAAGCAACAAGATGTCCTTCTGTAGGCAAATGGATAAATAAACTGCTCCACATCCTGACAATGAAATATTAGTGCTAAAAAAATATGAACTCTGGAGATATGAAAAGACATGGAGGAAGCTTAAACATATTATTAAGTGAAAGACTCAATATGAAAAAAACTGCCTGTTAATATGATTCCAACTATATGACATTCTGAAAAAAGGCAAAACTATGGAGTAAAAAGATGAGTAGTTTTTGAGGGGTTGTAGAAGGGGAAGGACCAAACAGGCAGAGCACAGAGAGTTTTTAGAGCAGTGAAAATATTCTAGCGACCTCCGTCGTGGTCCAGTGGTTGAGAATCCACCTTCCGATGCAGGGAACAGGGGTTCAAACCTGGTGAGGGAACTAAGATTTCAATGCCTCCAGGCAACTAAGTCCATGCACCATAATTAGAGAGACCCTCCTGCCGCAGCTACTGAGCCCACATGCTCTAGAGTCCTTGCTCCAAAATAAGAGAAGCCCACGGGCCACAACTAGAGAAAGTCTGTGAGCCACAAGGAAGACCCAACACAGCCACAAAAATTTCAGTTTAAATTAAAAATTTTTGTAATTAAAAAAAAAATACTCTCATGAGTGATGTATACCACGTTCTGCCCTACATCTCATCAGGAGATTTATCCAGAAAGTGAGCCTTAACTCACAGCATCTGCATCAGGCCCTCAGATACCGCACCTTGCTCTTACTCACCCTCTGAATCTGCTCTTCAGATGTCCACAAGCCCAAAGCCTCACTGAGGTCTTGCCTTCCTAGATGGCATTTGAATCTGCTCAACATCCCTTCCTCCCAACACAGACTTTCTAGAAACTCCCGAGAAGGGCTGTTTGCTTTCCCTGTTCTCCCTTCCATGATTGCTTCCCAGTCCAGGGTGGACACGCAGCTGGAATGCACCAGTTTGGGCTATAACTGTTTGTGGAAGGTGGTGTTTCTTTCAACTGGCTGGCACCTGGTTTATATTGATCCTTCAGTATTTTTAATAGCACCTCTGCCAGAGGCTCCCATTGACTGAGTGATTACCATGTGGCAGGCATGGTGCCAAGTGCTTTGGTTAAACATCATCTCATTTAATCCTCACAAGGACACTACGAGGTTAGAGATGAATATTGTCTCCATTTTACAGATGAGGACGCAGAGGCTCAGAGAACTTAGGTTGACTTGCTAAGTTCACACAGTGCTGGGGCCAGAGTTCAGCCGATGTCGGTAGAGCTTCAGAGTCCAAGTGCTACATAGTACTACACAGAGGTGCCCAGTGTTTTCAGCTCTCTTCTCCCTTCTTCTCCTCCCTCCTAGATCTGGCTTCTGACCTACTCCCCCACTTTCAAATATTATATTCACGTGTGCTGGTTTAGTTGCTAAATCATGCCTGACTCTTGCGACCTCATGGACCGTAGCTTGCCAGGCTCCTCTGTCCAGGGAATTCTTCAGGTAAAAATACTGGAGTATATTCATGTGAATGACTTTCAAATCCATATCTCCAACCCCAGCCTTTTCCTGATGTTCAGTCTTTCTTTTTTTTTTCCAGTTTGTTTTTATTGTGGTTAAAATACATATATAACATAAAATGTGCCATCTTAATCATGCTTGAGTGTATGGTTCACTGGCATTAAGGCCATGTACTGTTGTGCAACCATCACCACTATCCCGCTCCAAAATCCTTTTCATCTTGCAAAGCTGAAACGCTATAGCCACTCAACAAACAATACCTCCCCCATCCTCCTTTCCTGCTCCACTCACCTCCTGGAAAACCACAGGGCCACTTTCTGTCTCTATGAGTTTGACTATTTTAGGTCCTTCTCACATGTAAGTGTACTCAAACAGCATTTGTCTTTTTTTCACTTAGCATAATGTCCTCAACTTTCATCCATGTTGTAGCATGCATCAGAACTTCCTTCTTAATGCTGAATAAGATTCTCCTATATGTACATACCACACTTTGCTTATTCTTTCATCCATTGTTGAATACTGGGGTTGCTTCCACATTTTAGTTATTGTGTCTAATACCCCTATGAACATAGATGCACAAACATCTCTTCTGTTTTCAGTTTGGGGGAGTATATGCTCAGAGTATAATCACTGGATCATACAAGGTAATTCTATTTTTAATTTTTTAGGAACATCATACTGTTTCACAGCAGCTATATTTCACCTTCTTACCAACAGTGCGCAAGGTTTCCAGTTTTGTCCACATCCTTTCTTCTGTTTATTTATCATAATAAAAAATATTGTTAACAAAGAAGATACATACAACAGGAAAATAGGTGAAAAGTTTTTGGTTTGGGATAGTAGCCATTTTAATGGATATAAAGTGATATCTCATTGTGGTTTTGATTTGCATTTCTGTGATGATTAGTGGTGTCGAGAATCTTTTCATGTACGTATCGGCCATTTGTATGTCTTCTTTGGAGAAATGTCTATTCAACTCCTTTGCCCATTTTGGAATCATATTGTTTGGGAATTTTTGTTGATGAACTTCAGGAGTTCTCTGTATATTCTGGATATTAATCCCTTATCAGATGTATGATTTGCAAGGCTTCCCTGGTGGCTCAGACGGTAAAGCATCTGCCTGCAATGGGGGAGACCAGGGTTCGATTCCTGGGTCGGGAAGATCCCCTGGAGAAGGAAATGGCAATCCACTCCAGCACTCTTGCCTGGAAAATCCCAGTCCATGGGGTTGCAAAGAGTCGGACACGACTGAACAACTTCATTTCACTTCACTTCCCTCTAATCTCTGGGTTATTATTTTACCCTGTTGATATTGTTTTCTGATGCACAAAATTTTTTTTTCATGAAGTGCAATTTGCCTATTTTTTACTTTTGTTGCATGTGCCCTTCAGTCTTTTTTTTTTTTAACCCATATAATATTTTATGCTAAAATAATACATCTTAGACTAAACAGAATATCTTTGGAAGGATATACAAGAAGTAAGTAACACTGGCTATTCTTAGAAGAACTGGGTGATGGGGAAATAAGAGTGGGAGAATTTTCACTGAAGAAAAAAAAACCTTTCTCTCTCTTAAATTTATACTCATATAAATACATTACCTATTTAAATAAAAATCAAATTTAAATATAAAAGATATACTAGAAATTAAAATATAGATATAAAATAATACATTCTCATTTTTTTAACCTAGAAAAAAAATTCAAGCACTAAAAAAAACATGTAAATCACCTACAGTTTTATTACCCAAGATTCTCAGTGCGTTTCCCTATTGTTCAGTTGTCCAATGATTTGGTTCTTGCCAAACCTGTCTTCAAGCCTGACTCCCAACTCTGCTCACATTCCCAGCTTCTCAATGCCAACCAGACTCAACCCAGAGGCCTCTCCTTACTCCTCCATCCTTTTCTTCCCCTGACTCCAAGGAGACTTCACTCCTCACTTCCCTCACCCTCACAACCTCCTCACCCAGCCTTCCTTTCCTTCTCCTCAGCATCTCCTTGCCTGGAAAATCCCATGGACGGAGGAGCCTGGTAGGCTGCAGTCCATGGGGTCGAAAAGAGTCGGACATGACTGAGCGACTTCACTTTCACTTTTCACTTTGATGCATTGGAGAAGGAAATGGCAACCCACTCCAGTGTTCTTGCCTGGAGAATCCCAGGGACAGGGGAGCCTGGTGGGCTGCCGTCTCTGGGGTCGCACAGAGTCGGACACGACTGAAGTGACTTAGCAGCAGCAGCAGCATCTCCTTGCATTCTGGCACTTTCCCTCCCCTCCTCCTCAGATGGGTGCTAGAGAATAAATAACTATGCTTTCTGTTCTTCTTAAGAGCTTTCCTGAGATATAATTTGCATACCTTTCACCCCTGTAAAGTGTACAATTCAGTGGTTTTGAATCTAGTCACAGAGTTATGCAACCATCAACACTGTTTAATTGGAGAACATTTTTATCACTCCAAAGAAACCCCATATCTGTTAGCAGCCACTCCCCATTTCCCCCCAACTTCCTCCTCCTGTCTGAGGCAACCGCCAGTCTACTGCCTGTCTCTAGAGATGTGCCTTTTATGGACATTTCATGTAAACAGAATATATAATATGCAGTCCTCTGCATCTGGTTTCTTTCACCAAGCATGAGTATTCCAGGTCCATTTATGTGGTGCTTGTATTAGTACTTCATTCCTTCTATTGCTGAGTGATCATCCCTTGTATAGGCTTCCCTGGTGGCTCAGATGGTAAAGAATCCACCTGCAGGGCGGGAGACCCGGGTTCGATCCCTGGGTTGGGAAGAACCCCCTGGAGGAGGGCATGGCAACCCACTCCAATACTCTGGAGAATCCCCATAGACAGAGGAGTCTGGTGGGCTACAGCCCATGGGGTTGCAAAGAGTTGGACACAATAGCTGACTAAGCACAGCACAGCATCCCCTTGTATGGATATACCATATTCTATGTATCCACTCATCAGATGACAATAATCAACTTTCCTGTAGGTTTATAACATTTAGCTTTTGCAACTGCATTCTCATCCCACCTCACTTCATCTTGACATTTACTGTTTGAGGAAGGTTGTGTTTGTCCCAGGTGGTTCAGTGGTAAAGGGTCCATCTGCCAATGCAGGAAACACAAGAGACTCGAGTTCAATCACTGGATTGGGAAGATCCCCTGGGGTAGGAAGTGGCAACCCACTCCAGTATTCTTGCTTGGAAATTTCCACGGACAGAGGAGCCTGGTGGGCTATAGTCCATGGGGTCCCAAAGAGTCGGATACGACTGAGCATGCAAGCTGAGGCTAGAATGAGCAGGTATGACTTGCCAGATATCACAGGCTATTAAAAGGCACAGTTATAATCTGAAGCCCTTTTCTCTGTGCTGTTCTGCCTCCCTCCTCAGTCCATTTTCTGTCACAAGCCCCTTTTCCCTTTATATTAATGACTCTGCTCCTCATGGTGTCCACAATGCCCCAGGCTACTGTGCCTTGGATACACAGAGGTTTGGATGTGTGCTCAGAGAGGGCATTAAGTCTGTATCTGATCTGGATTTATAAGCCAAAGGTTTGCCGTCCTTCCAGCCTCTGTGTAGATGGGCTGCTTCTGGGTCCTGGGTGTGGGGGCGGGGTAGCCCAGAGGAGATGGAGTTTTAGGAGGACATGACCCCACCATCCACTCTGCAGAAAGAGGCCTCCCCCACCTGCTCCAGTGCCACCCAGATCTTCCTGTGGCCACTTCCTTCTGCCTGCCGTACCCCTTCCTCTCTAACCACAGAGAACATTAACACACCTCTTGATAACACTAGTCACATTGTCACACAATTCTTTATTTGTCTGCTCCTCCAAACCTGGGAGCACAGATCTGAAAATCACCTTAGTGTCACAGCAGCTGACGCTTATTAGGATCTGGGTCAATGTTGGTGGAATGAATGGGTCTTCCTTTGTTTTTTTCTTTTTTGGCTGCTCTGGGTCTTCTTTGCTGCACAAGGGATTTCTCTAGTTGCAGTGAGAGGGGGCTACTTTTCATTGCTGTGTTCGGGCTTCTCATTGCTGTGGCTTCTCTTGTGGAGCAGGGCATTCGAGCTTCAGTAATTGCAGCAACAGGTTCCATAGTTGCGACTTGAGGGTTCTAGAGTGTGGGCCCAGTAATTGTGGCACATGGGCTTGGTTGCTCTACGGCATGGGGGTTCTTCTCGGACCAGGGATTGAACCTGTGTCCCCTGCCTCAGCAGGTGGATTCTTATCCACTGCGCCACCAGGGAAGTCCCAGTCTTCCCTGTTTTAATAATGGTGCCTATTGGGAATTCTGGGCAGTTCAGTGGTTAGGACTCGGCACTTTCACTGCTGAGGGCCCAGTTTCAATCCCTGGTCAGGGAACTAAGATTGTGCAAGTCATGTGGCATAGCTAATAAAAAATGAATTACTTAATTAAAAAAAAAATTGTGTCTATCATCTATTGAATGCTGACCATAAGACATTTATCCTGACAACAACCCTCAGATATGGTGTCTTATCTCCTTTTCACAGAGGAAGTGGGGACTCAGAAAGGTAGAGTTTACAAGCCCAAGGCCTCATAGACAATAAGAGACAAAGCAGAGATTTAAATCTACACCTATTTGCCTTGCAATATGCTGCTTTTACCACCCTCTTGCAGCACGTGTGAATTTAGAATCAGGCCTTTGGAAGTGGATAATATAAAAATAAAAATAAAACAAGACAAATTTCAACATGAATCAACTATACCTCAATTAAAAAATAAAATATGCATCACATTAAAAAATAAACAAGTAAATAAAGCATAAGGTTGCCCATAGCTTCACAAACTCTTGCCTGTAATCTCTACTATTAGATCTCACTTCTGGTCTCAAAAGAGAAAAACAGCTCAGAGAGGTTAAGAGACTTCCAAAACCACACAGCTCGGTAGGAAGACCAGCCTTCAAGGCCAAGCCTGCTTGTTTCCAAGGGCAAACCTGCGTCAGCACAGCACAGCTGCCGGGTGTTGAATCCACACTGCCTTGCCCAAGTGAGTCTCAGTTTCCACTGAGAAGCTTTACAAGGAAATAAGTAAATGTAAATATTGGAGAAATTGGTACCCTGATGCCTCCCTGGTGGGACTGTTAAATGGTGCAGCCACTTTGGAAAACAAGGTGGCAAGTGCCTCAAAGTACTAATCATGGAGTTACCAGCTGACCTAGAAATTCCACCCCTAAGCATCCACCCAAGAGAAATGAAACAACTGTACACAAAAATGTGTACAGGAAATGTGCATGCATGTTCATAGCAGCATGATACATAATAGCCAAGAAAAGGAAGCAATTCAAATGCCCATGAACTGATCAACAGATAAGCAAAATGTGGCATTCTGTATAATGGCCTGTTATTTGACAATAGAAACAAATGAAGTTCTGATACATGGTACCACATGGAGGAACCCTGGAAACCTAATGCTATGTGAAAGAAGCCAGACACAAAAGGTTACATATTGTATGATTCCATTTCTATGAAATGTCCAGAATAGGCAAATCTATGGAGTGGGAAAGTAGATTAGTGGTTGCCGGGGGCTGAGGGGAGGAGGGAAAGGGGCGTGACTGCTCATGGGTACGGGGTTTCTTTGGGGATGACGAAAATGTTCTGGAATTGCTGATGGTTGCCCAACGCTGTGCCTACACTAAAAACCACTGAATTGTACACTTTAAAAGGGCGAATTTTATGGTATGTGAATTATATATCTATAAAGTTGTTACAAAAAGAGGAAAAAAAAGGTCTCTGCCTTTTCCAAGTTTCACGGAAACAGGTATTTGAAAGTGCCATGGTCCCACACCCATGCTATGCAAAGCATGGCCTCTGCTCCCTGGGCCCAGGATAGTACCCACTGCCAAGCATGGCCTGTTTGACTTGGTGTGAGGGTGTCTCTGAACCTCTCTTCCCTTCAAAGGTGCACTCTTAACATTGAGCCTTCTCTGTGTGGCAAAGGACTTTACAGTCATGACAGATCCCTTGCTGGGAGGTCAGGCCACGTACTGTAAAGTCCAAGATGAAAAAGCCATGGCAGCTGTCCAGCCCAGCCAGGTAGTGATGGAGTCAGGTGACATCAGTCGTGTCCGACTCTGTGCGACCCCATAGATGGCAGCCCACCAGGCTCCCCCATCCCTGGGATTCTCCAGGCAAGAACACTGGAGTGGGTTGCCATTTCCTTCTCCAATGCATGAAAGTGAAAAGTGAAAGTGAAGTCACTCAGTTGTGTCCGACTCTTAGCGACCCCATGGACTGCAGCCTACCAGGCTCCTCTGTCCATGGGATTTTCCAGGCAAGAGTACTGGAGTGGGGTGCCATTGCCTTCTCTGGAGTGGAGGGGCATCGGGGTCTAAAAACCCTGGCAAGCAGAGAAGAGTGATTGAGGAAGCACTGCTCTTGCCCAAGAGAAGCCCCTGCACCTCAAAGACATTTAACCAAAGGAAATGGAGAAAAAAACCACAAAGTGCTTGGGTAAGATAGGGAGGTGCCAGCAAAGGACCATGCAGTGGAGGGTCACAGCTGGTGTCTCCCTGTAAACAGAGGGCAAAGGTTTGAGCTACTAGAAGCACCCGTGCAGGGGGCAGATGGCAGTGTCTGGATTTAAGGTGGCCTCCAGGGGGCTGGAAATTCCTCCTCTGCTTACAGTCCATAAGCGTCCCATGGCCTTTAGGAAGACAATAACCACTGATGTTTATACGTCCCAGACATTTTCTGAGAACATTTTGTATATTCCCTCACATGATGCTCTCAAGAGCCCTCTGAGGTGGGTCTCTTTAGATTCCCCACATTACAAATGAGGCCACTGAAGAACAGAGAGACTGAATGACTTGCTCAGTATCACAGAGCTAACAAGTGATGGAGTCAGGCTTCCAGCCCAGGGCATCTGACTCTAGGGTCCTAGTTCTTAGTAACCCTTCACCTGCCCCTATTTTAAAAATTGATTTTATTTTTTAGAGCATCACTAAGTTCATAGACGGAGAAGGCAATGGCACCCCACTCCAGTACTCTTGCCTGGAAAATCCCATGGACGGTGGAGCCTGGTAGGCTGCAGTCCATGGGGTCACTAAGAGTTGGACACGACTGAGCGACTTCACTTTCACTTTTCACTTTCATGCATTGGAGAAGGAAATGGCAACCCACTCCAGTGTTCTTGCCTGGAGAATCCCAGGGACGAGGGAGCCTGGTGGGCTGCCGTCCATGGGGTCCCACAGAGTCCGACACGACTGAAGCGACTTAGCAGCAGCAGCAGCAGCAAGTTCATAGAAAAGCCAAGGGGAAGCTACAGAGATTTCCCATATACCCTTTGCCCCCATATATGCAGAGCCTCCCCATTATCGACATCCCCCATGAGACTTATTGAGATACTTTAGTTTATAAGAAATATGACTTTGGTCATTCAGATAATCAAAATATACTTTTCATGTATATATTTGGCCTTCATCCACAGCTCCTGGCTCACAGCTCTTAAAACCTTTGGAATTTCCTAACAGAGCAGAAAAGTTTTGTCATAACTTTTGGATTCCACTTAAGGATGGGACTGGTTGGAACTTCCCTGGTGTTCCAGTGGCTAAGACTCCACGCTCCCAATGCAAAGGGCCTGGGTTTGACTGCTGGTCAGGGAGGTAGAACCCATGTGCCACAACTAAAGATCAAAGATCGTAAAAGGATGGGACCAGTTGTGAGTGGAGTGAACCTTGCAATTAGAGGGGAGGGAGAGGGACTAGAGGTGGAACCAGGCCAGTGAGTTAATCAAGCAGGCTTCTGCAAGGAAGCCTCCATAAAAACCCTAAAGAACAGGGTTCAGAGAGCTTCCAGGTTGGGAAACATGTGGAGGGTGATGTGCTCAGAGAAAGCATGGGAATGACACTCCCTTCCCCACATCCAGCCCTATGCATCTCTTCCATCTGGCTGTTCCTGACTTACATCCTTTTATAACAAATCAGTGATCTAGTGAGTAAATGGGTTTCCTGAGTTTGAAATCAATTGAACCTAAGGAGGGAGTCATTGGAACCTCCAGTCTATAGCTAATTGGTCAGAAGCACAGGCAGCAACGTGGAGTTGTGATTGGCATCCAGAGTGAGGGAAGGAGTTAGTTGTGTAAGACTGAACCCTTAACCTGTGGGATCTGACGCTATCTCCAGGTAGATAGTGCCAGAATTTGGTTGAATTGTAGGGTACCCAGCTGGTATCCAAGGCAGTGCTTATTGATGTGGGGAAACACACATACACGCACAGAGGAATTGGTGACTTGAACCCTATTAGTGGGACATTGGTTACAACTGATGAACCCACACTGATACCTGTAATCACCCAAAATCCATACTTCACTCTTGAACACTCGGGGTTCGCTCTTGCTGTTGTACATTCTGTGGGTTTGTACAAATGTGTAATGACACGTATCCTTCATTATAGTATCATGCAGTTTTGTCACTGCCCGAAAACTCCCTTGTGCTCCACCAATTCATCCCTCTCTCCCCCTATTTCACCCAGGTCTCAGCAACCACTGATCTTTTTACTGTCTCCATAGTTTTGCCTTTTCCAGAATGTTATATAGCTGGAATCATACAGAATTTAGCCTTTTCAGATTGGCTTCTTTTACTTAGTAATAATGCATTTAAGATTCCTCCATGTCTTCCCATGGCTTGAGAGCTCATTTCATTCTGGCACTGAATAATATTCCATGGTCTGGAGGTAGCAGTTTATTTATCTGTTCACCTGTTGAAGGACATCATGATTGCTTCCAAGTTTTAGAAATTATGAATAAAGCTGCAGTAAACATCTATGAGCAGTTTTTTCTGCTTTGAAAATTTTTTTATTTGAAAATTTTTATTTGAAAAATAATTTTCACTTATATTGCTTTTTAGTCTGGAGATGGGGACAGTGGTTAGAGGCTGGCCTGAGAGTCCCCAGCAGAGGGACCAGACTGGGTATGGCCTTCTAGGACCCTCATCATCATCACCATCATGAAGCTGTAATAAGAACTAGGAATCCAGGACTTCTCTGGTGGATAAGAATCTGCCTGTCAAGGCAGGGGACATGGGTTTGATCCCTGGTCCAGGCAGCTTCCACAGGCCACAGAGCAACTACAGCCCGGGGGCCACAACTACTGAAGCCCATGCGCCTAGAGCCTGTGCTCTGCAATGAGAGGAGCCACCAAAATAAGAGAAGCCCGCACTCACGACAAAGACTAGTCCCCACTTACTGCAACTGGAAAAGCCCATGCACAATAATGGAGACCCAGTGCAACCAATACATAGGAAAAAACATATAAATACACACACGTGTGTATAAAGAACTGTGAATCCTGTGACTCCTGCAGTGCTGTTGTCAGCATCTATCCACCACGGAGTTCCTAGGATCCAGGGTCCCTGAGCAGTTTCAGGTGTGCTGCGTAACTCATTACATTCCCATAGCAACCCTGCATGGAGCAAATCCTACAGTTCAGATGCCGATGATTTGCACAAGGTTGAGTTTTTATTTTTTACCCTCAGCCCACTATAAGAAATATATTTTATAATACAAACAGCCTCAGATAAATGAAACAAGTGTCCCCCCAATACGCTAATATCTTCCAATCTTTTTCATTTTTGAAAATACTAGTCATGACATTGACTTCATGACACATTTGTGGAATTCTATGTATGCTGCAGATTCTGGCAAATTACTGAACCTCTGTAAGCCACCTGGCACACCTCAAAATGTTGTTGTGAGTAGTAAATGAGATAAGGTATGTGAACAGTTTAACACAGGACCTAGTTTATGGGTTAGGAAGGAAGAAATGGTCCTTATAATACATCAGCAAGATGGATGTTATCACTTTACTGATAGGATAGAAAATGAGGCTTAAGGAGATTAAATGGTTCCTAAGGTCTCACAGACAAGGGCCAAAATCAGGATTGAACTCAGAATCAGGCTCTTTTTTCTGCAATTCTAAGCTGCCTTCCTAGAGAAGCTTAACTTGCTGGGTGTGGCTTCCAAAGGTTGTACTACTGGTTACAGCTCAGTCACCTGGGTAGCGGCCGAGTTCACCTCTCCTGGAGAATATAAGAAGCTATTCCTACTCTCTCCTGAGCTCGTGACTGTCTTCTCTCCCCCTGCTCCATTGTCTAGTTTAATATCCATTTGCTGGGCACTAACTGGCTAACAGAGTTCTGCCAAGAGAACGCACTGGTCATAGCAAACACCCTCTTCCAACAAAACAAGAGAAGACTCTACACATGGACATTACCAGATGGTCAACACCAAAATCAGATTGATTATATTCTTTGCAGCCAAAGATGGAGAAGCTCTATACAGTTAGAAAAAACAAGACCAGGAGCTGAACTATGACAGTTCAGATCATGAACTCCTTATTGCCAAATTCAGACCAAATTTGAAGAAAGTGGAGAAAACCACTAGACCATTCAGGTATGACCTAAATCAAATCCCATATGACTATATAGTAGAAGTAAGAAATAGATTTAAGGTACTAGATCTGATAGACAGAGTGCCTGATGAACTATGGACGGAGGTTCGTAACACTGTACAGGAGACAGGGATCAAGACCATCCCCAAGAAAAAGAAATGCAAAAAAGTAAAATGGCTATCTGATGAGGCTTTACAAATAGCGTGAAAAGAAAGGAAGCAAAAAGCAAAGGAGAAAAGAAAGATATAAACATCTGAATGCAGAGTTCCAAAGAATAGCAAGGAGAGATAAGAAAGCCTTCCTCAGCAATCAATGCAAAGAAATAGAGGAAAACAACAGAATGGAAAAGACTAGAGATCTCTTCAAGAAAATTAGAGTTACCAAGGGAACATTTCATACAAAGATGGGCTCGATAAAGAAATGGTATGGACATAACAGAAGCAGAAGATATTAAGAAGAGGTGGCAAGAATACACAGAAGAACTGTACAAAAAAGATCTTCACGACCAAGATAATCACGATGGTGTGATCACTGACCTAGAGCCAGATATCCTGGAATGTGAAGTCAAGTGGACCTTAGGAAGCATCACTACGAACAAAGCTAGTGGCGGTGATGGAATTTCAGTTGAGCTATTTCAAATCCTAAAAGATGATGCTGTGAAAATGCTGCACTCAATATGCCAGCAAATTTGGAAAACTCAGCAGTGGCCACAGCACTGGAAAAGGTCAGTTTTCATTCCAATCCCAAAGAAAGGCATTGCCAAAGAATGCTCAAACTACCGCACAGTTGCACTCATCTCACATGCTAGTAAAGTAATGCTCAAAATTCTCCAAGCCAGGCTTCAGCAGTACGTGAACCGTGAACTTCCTGATGTTCAAGCTGGTTTTAGGAAAGGCAGAGGAACCAGAGATCAAATTGCCAACATGCGTTGGATCATCAAAAAAGCAAGAGAGTTCCAGAAAAACATCTATTTCTGCTTTATTGACTATGCCAAAGCCTTTGACTGTGTGGATCACAAGAAACTGTGGAAAATGCTGAAAGAGACAGGAATACCAGACCACCTGACCTGCCTCTTGAGAAACCTACATGCAGGTCAGGAAGCACAGTTAGAACTGGACATAGAACAGACTGGTTCCAAATAGGAAAAGGACTACGTCAAGGCTGTATATTGTCACCCTGCTTATTTAACTTATATGCAGAGTACATCATGAGAAACACTGGGCTGGAAGAAGCACAAGCCGAAATCAAGATTGCCAGGAGAAATATCCATAACCTCAGATATGCAGATGACACCACCCTTATGGCAGAAAGTGAAGAGGAACTAAAAAGCCTCTTGATGAAAGTGAAAGTAGAGAGTGAAAAAGTTGGCTTAAAGCTCAACATTCAGAAAACTAAGATCATGGCATCTGGTCCCATCACTTCATGGGAAATAGATGGGGAAACAGTGGAAACAGTGGCTGACTTTATTTTTCTGGGCTCCAAAATCACTGCAGATGGTGACTGCAGCCATGAAATTAAAAGACGCTTACTCCTTGAAAGGAAAGTTATGACCAACCTAGACAGCACATTAAAAAGCAGAGACATTACTTTGCCAACAAAGGTCCATCTAGTCAAGGCTATGGTTTTTCCAGTGGTCATGTATGGATGTGAGAGTTGGACTGTGAAGAAAGCTGAATGCTGAAGAATTGATGCTTTTGAACTGTGGTGTTGGAGAAGACTCTTGAGAGTCCCTTGGACTGCAAGGAGATCCAACCAGTCCATCCTAAAGGAGATCAGCCCTGGGTGTTCATTGGAAGGTCTGATGTTGAAGCTGAAATCCAATACTTTGGCCACCTGATTCGAAGAGCTGACTCATTGGAAAAGACCCTGATGCTGGGAAAGATTGAGGGCAGGAGGAGAAGGGGATGACAGAGGATAAAATGGCTGGATGGTATCACCGACTCGATGAACATGAGTTGGGTAAACTCCGGGAGTTGGTGATGGACAGGGAGGCCTGGCATGCTGCAATTCATAGGGTCGCAAAGAGTCGGACACAATTGAGCGACTGAACTGAACTGACTGGTCACATGGCCATTCCCTCTCTTAGCCTGGAACACTACGGATACTGCCCTCCCTACCTCATTCAAATCACCCCTAATATGTCACCTCCTTACTATTATCCCTAAACCCCTAATCTGAATGAGAATAAACACCCCCTCTCCAGGACCGCCCCTTTCTCCTGCTTTAGCTTCTTTCATGTGTGTGTTTTGGCCTGACAATTTATACGCTATCTTGGTTTATCCATTAACTCTTGTCTTTGCTAAAACATAAACTCCAGGAGAGTAGGAACTATTAGAGTTGGATCTCTGCTCTGTCCCTAGTGCTTAGAACAGTAACTGGCACAGAGGAGGTACTCAATAAATGTTAGTCGAATCAGTCAATGACTTTGGACTCAGACTACAGAGCTGGGCTTATAAACCAATGCAGACCATAGCGAGCCATTTTGGTGGACATTCTAACAAATGGACTCAGACAAGTACAAAGGGAGCTCCCTGGAAGCACAAAGGAGGCAGGGATCAATTCTGATTGTGGATCAGGGAGGAGGAGGTCTCTACATGATCCCTGAAGCTGGGTGGAACTGCAAAGATGGAGATGGCATCCCACGTGAAGGAAAAGGCAAGAGGGAAGATGCAGGGGCGGAAAGGTTGGTTGGCACATAGAACAATCCACAGGGCCTGTAGGTTTGGGTTCAGGATTGATAGGCAGGTGGGAAGATGGCTAGGGTGGGTTGCTAAGGGAGTTGAATGCCAGGCTAAGGAGTTTGGAGTTTGCAAGTCTCTGACAGTGTCTTAAGGTGATCCATCCATCTATTATCTTTATCTATATTCATCTAAATATATCTGATTCCTATCTATCTGTACACACATATGTGGAACACATATTTACACATGCTGCTGCTGCTGCTGCTAAGTCGCTTCAGTCATGTCCAGCTCTGTGCAACCCCATAGATGGCAGCCCACCAGGCTCCCCCGTCCCTGGGATTCTCCAGGCAAGAACACTGGAGTGGGTTGCCATTTCCTTCTCCAATGCATGAAAGTGAAAAGTGAAAGTGAAGTCGCTCAGTCGTGTCCAACTCTTAGTGACCCCATGGACTGCAGCCCACCAGACTCCTCATCCATGGGATTTTCCAGGCAAGAGTACTGGAGTGGGGTGCCATTGCCTTCTCCCCTTACATATGCTATGGGAGCCTATTAAAATATACACGTAAAATAAAAATTAAATATAAAATTAAAATTATATATATGCTGCTGCTACACATACAAAAAAAATCACACATATACATACTTGCACATGTATATGTGTTTTAATAGGCTCCCAAGATTCACAGTTTGGGCATAAAAGGTTTTGCGATGAAACTCTCCCTCCCGCTTCTGTCCTCCCCTAATGCTACTGTCGGAGAAGGCGATGGCACCCCACTCCAGTACTCTTGCCTGGAAAATCCCATGGACGGAGGAGCCTGGTAGGCTGCAGTCCATGGGGTCGCTAAGAGTCGGACACGACTGAGCGACTTCACTTTCACTTTTCACTTTCATGCATTGGAGAAGGAAATGGCAACCCACTCCAGTGTTCTTGCCTGGAGAATCCCAGGGACCGGGGAGCCTGGTGGGCTGCCGTCTCTGGGGTCGCACAGAGTCGGACACGACTGAAGTGACTTAGCAGTAGCAGTAGCAGTAATGTTACTGTATTTTGTGTCTTGCCCCAGCAGATTCACATTTACTGCAAGGCCACACTTGCATAGAGGCTGTAAATCGGGTGCAGGCGTTCTCACCTCTGACCCACACACAGGGCGTGGCCTCTCTCACCGCTGCCTGGTGGTCCTTCCACTTGGTCCTGACCGGAAATCCTGCGCGCTCCACCCTCTGCCAGGTAGATGGATTGAGTCCGCCCACTTCTGTCACATGAGCCAATCGAGCACGTTTATGCAAATTGAGATCCTTTCCCTGCTCTCCGCCCCGCTCAAGACAACCAACGGTTGCAGAGGTGCAACAGGTCAGCCAGGTTCCTGTTCTGACCGAGCTCAGAGAGTTCTGTAAAATTTCTGCCAAGGGCAAAAACAATTTGGAAACCTCGGGAACTGGAGACAGGAGGACTGGGGAATAAATGGAATGCCGCAGTAAGACCGATGGCACTGAATCACAGAAACTGAGGCTTGAAGGGTTGCTGGAGGTCATTTTGTCTGACTTCTGGACTGACATTCTGCCTCACTCCGCGTGATTCCTGTCAGGTGCTCACAGGTGCTGGTGAAGTCACTACCTGCAGACATGACCCAGCTGACGAGAAAGAGCACGTCCCAGATCTGGCTATTCAGTTCAGTTCAGTTCAGTTGCTCAGTCGTGTCCAACTGCGACCCCATGGACTGCTGCACGCCAGGCTTCCCTGTCCATCACCAACTCCCAGAGCTTGCTCAAACTCATGTCCATCGTATCAGTGATGCCATTCAACCATCTCATCCTCTGTCATCCCCTTCTCCTCCTGACTTCAATCTTTCCCAGCATAAGGGTCTTTTCCAGTGAGTCAGCTCTTCGCATCAGGTGACCAAAGTATTGGAGCTTCAGCTTCAGCATCAGTCCTTCCAATAAATATTCAGGACTGATTTCTTTCAGGATTGACTGGTTGGATCTCCTTGCAGTCCAAGGGACTCTCAAGAGTCTTCTCCAACACCACAGTTCAAAAGCATCAATTCTTTGGTGTTCAGCTTTCTTTATAGTCCAACTCCCACATCCATACATGACTACTGGAAAAACCATAGCTTTGACTAGACGGACCTTTGTTTGCAAAGTAATGTGTTTGCTTTTTATGCTGTCTAGTTTGGGCATAGCTTTTCTTCCAAGGAGCAAGCGTCTTTTAATTTCATGTCTGCAATCACCATCTGCAGTGATTTTGGAGCCCCAAAAATAAAGATACGGGGGAAAGCCCCGTGGAGAATCAGAAGTGGTCTCAAGTACTGCTGTTGTATCTTTGCTGTGTGACTGTGGCACTCCGCCTCAACTCTCTGAGCCTCAGTTTCCACACCTGGAAATTGGGAGTAATAACACTACCCTCCTGGCTACTAATAACACTACCTTCCTTGATGTGAGGATTGATGGGCTAGTCAAATGGACAATGCAAGGCATTTCCATCTCTGCAAGTCATAGTCCTTTATAATTGAAAAAGTATCACTTTGGGGTTAGACAGATCAGGGTTTAAATTCTGGTTGTCCCAGTTGCTTGGGATACCTGCCTTAGGGAAGTCACTTTTACCTCTCTGACTCTCACTTTATTCAGTTTTAAAGTTAAAATTTTCATGGGCTGTTGATAGGATTAAACGAATTAAGGTTTATAAGGCACTTGGCAAAGGGCTAAACCACTTGTGGTGGCTAGAACCAAGGCACCTCCTGGATCCTCTGTTTCATCATCTGTCTTCTGGGTACAGCCATCATGTTCCCCGTATGCCTCAAAGGATTGTTCTGAAGCTTAAATATCTTGTGACACAGTTATAAATAGAAAAACATCACACCAATATTAATTAGTGATAATGCAAGGCAGTCAGCACGTTGGAAAAAAGCCTGACCTTGACCCTGGCTCTACCTTTCATTCTCTGTGTGTCCTTGGACAAGTGACTTCCCCTATTGAAGGGTCAGTTTCCTTGCCTGCAACAGACCATATATATGGGCCATCTTGGACATTCGTAAGATGGACTATGGAAAGTGCCTACTATAAAACTTGCACACAACAAATTTTAATAAATGGTTCCTATTATTACTAGCAAGTTTTTCTTTAAATTTCCCTAATTCTGTTTCTGGAACTGAGAGAAATAGTGTGAAAACAGAACTTGTTTCTCACAGTACATTATTCTGTATCTTTTGACTTGTATTATGGGAATGTATCGGTTTTTTTTAATAAATAAAATTTAAATTTAAAATGGAAATACAATACATTATGTATATAATGTACAATAACAAAACATAATAAATTAAAATTTAAAACTAAATTTTAATCTCATGGGTAGAGGCCTTGTCTGGTGTAAGAAGATACCCAAATGCAAAGTATAACCCGGTACCCACACAGGCCAGAATGTACCTTGGAACGGCAGAGTCATGTTTTTTTCTAAGATTACAGGGAAAATTGCCAAATCCAACAAGGGGTCACCTCTGAAGGGACTGACCATACATTGGTGTAAACATTCTCCAAGCCGCTTGAAATCATGTTCTATGGAAGGAAATGACCTCGATTTGGAAACCCTCAGGATGGATTTCCCTCTGCATCAGAGGTATTCGGGACTTTGGGTGACTCACTCCTCCCTGCTGGGCTTGCCCTCCAACCCCAATAAGGTTGAACAGCTCATTTGGGAACAATAGCTCTCCCCCGACCCTAAGGCCTTACATGGATATCAGCTAGCTCTGGGCCATCCACCCAATCCACAGCCAGACTTCTCCAATGTCCTAGGATGCCGCTGGCCTTGGACGGCCTTGGACAGCCTCCCTGCCCCTTTCTCCCCTAGGGCCCCAGTCTGAACTGATCACGACTGCTCACATGCAGCTGAGAATGAAGGGCAGATAGAACATCACAAGCCAAACCCACGTTTTCCCTTGTGTCTACCATCACATCTTTGCTGTCTGTGGCAGTCACCTGGCAGTTAAGGTTCAGCTTCACAGATGATCGAGGCAGGCAGGAGAAAGACTGATGTTTAGGGCCTGGGCTTTAACTGCCTCATCCTGAATTTACATGTCACTTTCACACATCTCATTGGCCAGGACTAGTCACAGGTCCCACCCTTTCACTTGGGGAGTGACTGGAGTATTCAGGGAGCATTGCTGTGTCTGCTACATTCTTCATTCTCAGTCTTCTGGCCAATATTAACTGACTCTAGACTCAGAGGATATTAGAATGGGAGAGACCTTGGGACTCCTTTCATCCAGAAGCGAATCAGAATCCTCTGAGGTTGTTGTCCAAAATGCAGAGTCCTTGGTCCTACTCCAGACCTGCTGAATCAGAACAGTCTGGAGCCTGGGAACCCACACTGTTTTTCTTTTAAATCTATTTATTTTTGGCTGCACTGGGTGTTCATTGCTATGCACGGGCTTTTCTCTAGTTGTGAAGAACAGGGGCTACTTTCTAGTTGCGGTGCACCAGGTTCTCACTGCAGTGGCTTCTGTTGTTGCAGAACACGGGCTCAGGAGTTGTGGCACACGAGCTTCGTTGCCCAGAAGCATGTAGAATCTTCCCAGATTAGAGATCCCACCCGCGTCCCCTGCATTGGCAAGCAGATTCTTAACCACTAGACCACCAGGAAAGACCAGAATCTACATTTTTTAAAGCTCACTGGGAGATTCCAGCAGAAATCAGGCTGGAGACCTACAGATGGAGTTAACCCCCCTTTTATAGATGAGGAAACTGAGGCTGGGAAGGACAGTGACTTTCTCCAGGCCACACAGGAAGTAAACGATCAATCTTAGATCAGAATCTACGCTTCCTGGCCGTTGCTTTTAGCACCTGTATTTGTCACCTGTGGTCTCTGCCCTAGCTTCTGATAACACCATTTTAATTCTCTTTTGTGGAGACAGGGTTCACAGTTCAAGTTCCCAGGGTTCAAGTGGGGCTGACCCACCCAAACTTGGAATGGGTACATGACACAGAATTAACCAATCAGAATCCCAGGATATGTTCTGAGACAGTGTGAGATTAAGTTCAGAAAGTGGGAGGCAGCCTCAGGATGTTTGCTGGAACTATTTAGGGAAAGAAACTCTCTTTCCACTGAGGTTGTTCCCTGGTCTGCTGTGAGCCTGGAACAGCTGGCTGTCTTTGCTGTCATGAAGGGACAGTACCCAGAAATAAGCCCTGAAGAGAGAAAAACAGAGATAAGGGAAGGAGAAGGGACCTGAGAGCATCCTCAGATGCCTACATCCAGCTCTGCCTGGACTTTTCCCTGAGCCAGTAAATTCCATTTCAGTTCCTGGAGGTTGCGGTTCTGCCCTTGTAGATCCAAATAAATGACTGGGGACAGAGCCCTGGGGGTCAGAAGCACCACATCCAGTTAACAAGCATCTACTGAGGGACTTTGGGGAGCTTCCAGTGTGAGGTACTGACCGTGCCCCTCACAAACCAGGACACAGGACCAACACACGAGGCAGTTGGGGTGTCCAAGACAGTGGGATGCCTAGACTGGCATCACAGACATCCAGGGTCTCGTGTGATCTCCTCCCCAGGAGTTAAGCAAGGGAAGCATAATCATCTCAGAATGATGAGGAAACTGAGGCTCAGAGAGATGAAGTCACTTGCCCAAGGTCACATTAGAAGTGGCAGAGCTGAGGCTTAGCCCAGGTGTTTCCACATTTAGCCCAACTGCTTGGTGCTCCATTGGGCTTCACTCGGCCTGGAATTACTTGCCAGAATCATCTGAATGATGATTTCTGTTGTGCAAGACACTGTTGTAAGTACTTTCCATGTTTTGCTTATTCGGTCCGGACAACAAGATACTGGTGAATATGATGAAGGTGATGATGGTGATGATGACATTGCACAGTTGAACAAATAAGGGGGCTTGGGAATTTAGCCAAGGTCACAGGGCTGGGCAGCATCAAGGTCTGATTGTGGCCCAGGGAGTCTGGCTCCTGAGCCCTCTGTGGCTGGAAGTTCACTGTCCTTGCTACACCACATCTAAGCAGATGGCTCCCTAGCCTCTTCTCACCTTGATGAGAGTGGCTGATTAGAAACCAACCTGGGGAGGTGGGGGGTGGGGGGCGAGGGTAGATGGATGAGAGCATCTTCTCTGATCACATTGATGTTCCTGAAATGGCTCCAGCCAGAGTCGCTTCTGGGAGGCCTCGAACAAGGTCAATGGGGATTCTGCTAAGAGGCAGGGGGTAAAGAGTTATCTCCAGACTCCTATATACACAAAATAATTGAAAGCAAAGTCTCAAAGAGACATTTGTAAACATGGACATCTATAGCAGCAATATTCACTGTAGCCAAAATGTAGAAGCAACCCAGTGTCCATTAACAAATGAGTGGATAAACAAAATCTGATATATGTGTGTTTGTGTGTGTGCTAAGTCACTTCTGTCGTGTCTGGTGGTTTGCCACCTCATGCACTATAGACCACCAGGCTCCTCTGTCCATGGGATTCTCCAGGCAAGAATACTGGAGCGGACTGCCACGCCCTACTCTAGGGGATCTTCCCGATCCAGGGATCCAACCCACATCTCTTATGTCTCCTGCATTGGCAAGTGGGTTCTTTACCACTAACACCACCTGGGAAGCCATATATAGGAAATTCTGAGACAACATGGATGAAAACATTGCTGCAGAATGAATGAAGACATTCTACTTTGTGAAATAAGCCAGACACTAAAAGATAAAAACTGTATGATTATACCTATATGAGCTACCTGGAGCCATCAGATTCATAGAGGCAAAAACTAAAATGCTGCTTGCCAAAGATTCAGGGGAAGGGCAAATGGGGAGTTATTGCAGAACGAGGGCTGGGTTTCAGTTTTGTGGAAGAAAGTTCTGGAGATGGATGGTGACACAATGTAAATGTACTTAATGCCACAGAACTATACACTTTTTTTTTTCTTTTTTTAATATATTTTTTTCTTTTTTTGAGAACTATACACTTTTAAAAAACATATTTATTTATTTATTTTCAACTGGGCTGGGTCTTCACTGCTGCGTGTGGGCTTTCTCTAGTTGTGGTGAGTGGGGGCTTCTCTCTGCTGCAGAGAGTAGGCTTCTCATTGTTGTGGCTTCTGTTATTGCAGAGCACGGGCTCTAGGGTGCACAGGCTTCAGTAGCTGCAGTGTGTGGGCTCGGGAGTAGTGGCTCCTGGACTCCAGAGCACTGGTTCATTAGTTGTGGTCCATGGGCTTAGTTTCCGGGAGGCATGTGGGATCTTCCCGGACCAGGGGTTGAACTGGTGTCCCCTGTATTGCAAGGAAGGCTCTTAACAACTGGACCACCAGGGAAGCCCAGATCTACACACTTGTGTGCGTGTCAGTCACTCAGTCGTGTCCAACTCTTTGCGACCCCACAGACTGTAGCCCACCAGATGGTTTAAATGGCAAATTTTATATTATATGCTTTTTACCACAATTAACAATTAATTAATTAAGGGGAAAAAAGAGTAGTCTCCAAAGACAGCCCACTCTCAAATCCCAGTTCTGCCACTCATGTGCTGTGTGACCTTGGGTAAGTTGCTTTCCCTCTCTGTGGCTCAGTTTCCCCACCTATCAAATGAGGATCATAATAGCTAGCTCAACAGAATCACAGTGAGGTTTAAAGTGGTTCATACCAATAAAATCCTCAGAGCTGTGCCTGGAATTCTGTAAGCACTCGGTAAGGTTAGCTATTATTATTTTCATACAGATACTTAGGACTGAGACTAAATGAGAGAAGAAAAATGATGATTCTTTCTTCTTTACAATCCCTGTCTCTTTCCCCAGTTTCCAACAGGCTAAAGACACTAGATTGGGAAATCACTGGTGGTCCAGTGTTTAGGACTTTGTGCTTTCACTGCCAAAAGCCTGAGTTCCATCCCTGGTCAGGGAACTAAAATCCCACAAGCCTCAAGCAGTGATCAATTGAAAAAAAAAAAAAAAGACACTGGACTATGCTCTCAGCCACAGGGTGAACAGCGGAAAAAAATAAATGTCATCGTCAGTCAGCAGAAGATTTCAGCCCAGCCCCTCCATGTGCTGCTGCGCAACTTTGGGCCAGCTCATTGACCTCTCTGTGTCAGACTTTTCTCTTCTATGAAATGGGTAAACTACTGCCTGTCTCACAAGTGAAGTGAGGATTAAGAGAAAGAATGGGCCACTCCACACGTGCCCATCCCTCCTTCTTCCTGGATCCATAGCAGGGGTGAAGGGTGGGGGGTGCAGCTCTGTGTTCCCTCACTTCCCAGGCTGCTCCTGGTTTGTAAAGAACAAGATAAATGTTTTCTCCAATGACTGGTACTTCAGTTCACATGACCAGGACAAGCATCATCAACAAAAGGCCACCCACCCTCCAAGGTCTGCAAAAGAGCCTTCTTCCTCTTTTTAGGCCTTCAAATATGGGCCAGGGAGATGCCCAGGGTGATAAATAAAGAAAAAGCAAAAATAAAACCCCCAAAGTGTTTATTCTGGGATAAGAGTACGTTGCTAAACACAAGCCACAAAGACTTGTGTACAAAAACCACAAGCCAGGGTGCTGAGCAATGTCCCAGGCTGCAGTGCTGTGAGGAGGGGCTGGGCCGGAGCAGCTGGGCTGGGCCCAGGAGGCAGGACCAGGCCCTGCCCGAGGCAGCCCTCCAGGGCACACTGGCACCTTGACGTCCGGGAGCTTGGGATTTCTCACACTCCAGACCACACAGCCTGGCAACCTGCATGGACATTCATGGTGCCCCCTCGAGGCTGTTCCCGCTTTGGCCCCTCTCCTCTATAGGGCCCCCTCTGCCCACCCTACCCACCTCAGTCCCACTAACTCCAACTCATCCGCTGTGTTTAGACACCATCTCTGCTGGCAAACCATGATTGACCCCACCACCACCACCACCACCCAGACTCTGTAACCCCAGCATTCATCTCTGTCACAGCTATTCTATGATGTGTTGCAATTTTTGTGTACTTGCTTTTCTAAGCTGCAAGCACTTAAGGGTAAGAATAGTATAATGGTCAGGGACATGGATTTGAACCCAAATTGCCATGGCTTGAATTCTAGCTTTCCAGCCCTGTGACCGTGGATATTTGACTCAATCTCCTGTGCCTCAGTATTTCCCTCTCTAAGTTAGAGATGATAATGACAGTGCCCGCCTTATGGAGATTCTGCTGATTGCTGAGTATGTCTGTTCCAGTTTTGCATTCCAAGACTGGAGAAATAACAACAGCATGGGTTTCTGGGACCCATTTAGCTAAGCATGGAACCAGCCTGAACAAACCTCCATTGATCACCGGACTTCCATAAGCCCTCACCCTAGCGGTGGACCATTGTGACATTTGGGGTCTCCTGGAATTAGGGTCAATTCAGAGCCAAAAAGTCTGATTATTTCCCTCTCCTTAACACACTGTCCGGAGAGGGCAACGGCACCCCACTCCAGTACTCTTGCCTGGAAAATCCAATGGACGGAGGAGCCTGGTAGGCTGTGGTCCATGGGGTCGCTAAGAGTCAGACACGACTGAGCGACTTCACTTTCACTCTTCACTTTCATGCATTGGAGAAGGAAATGGCAACCCACTCCAGTATTCTTGCCTGGAGAATCCCAGGGACAGAGGAGCCTAGTGGGCTGCCGTCTATGGGGTCGCACAGAGTCGGACATGACTGAAGCGACTTAGCAGCAGCAGCAGCAGCAGCAACACACTGTCACCCTGGTCAATGTCTGGAAGTCCCTTTGGGGGAAGGCTGGGAGAAGGACAAAGACAGTAACTCTTCGATAGTGTAGTGGGGTCCCTCCTCAAGGCAAACTGGTACCCTCTTCATTCCAGCTGTCTGGGTCTGTAAACTGGTTCAAGTCCGGGAGTTGGTCGAGGGTGACAATGGTTTTGGTGACTCACGTTAGGCTCTGTTCACTTGAGCTGGAATTCTGCCACTAATATAGATCAAGTAACGTTTAGTAGACCACCCATCCATTATTTCTAGGGATGCGGTGATCAACTAGGCAAGGCCACAATTCTCTGCGCGTTTAATTGGATTTGAATGGATTGATGTAAGTGAAGCACTAGGATAGTGTCTGCCGTGCTGCATGCAAAAGAGAAGCCCCCCTCATCATCGCCAGTCGTCTTTATGCTCCCTGTGCCTGGCAGCAAGCAGACACCTGGTCAATGACTACAGAATGGGGTGGGGAGTGGACCGGTCCATGGTCCAGGTACAGCTGGAGTCTCTACTCGAGACATAGCTGACTTCACCTATGATTCAGGTAAGACTGGAGGTTCTGGGACATCCAACATGGTCCCACCTGCATGGGGCCCAGAGGAGTTCTGGGAAAGAACTCACTAGAAGGTAAAAGAGAGTCCAAGGGCTTCCCTGGACACCCAGTGGTTAAGATTTTGCCTTCCAGTGCAGGGGATGCAGGTTCGATCCCTGGTCAGGGAACTAAGATCCCACAGGCCTCGGGCCAAAAAACCAAAAACATAAAACAGAAGCAGTATTGCAGTAAATTCAATAAAGACTTTAAAATGTTTCATATGTTTTTTTAAAATCTTTAGGAAAGAAAAAGAGTCCAAACATGGAAGGCTGGTTTGAGGGCATCAGGCCAAAGTCAGAAGGAAGAATTAGGAACACAGAGCAGCCTGGGCTGTGACCCTCAGATGATCTCTACTAGACTTAGTTATTTGTTTTTATTTAGCTGCAATGAACCACCAGCTACATGGTGCTGACAAACTTTCAGGGTGTAGCAATTAATCTCTGGTAGTTTATTTAAGACTCCTTTCTCATTCATTTTATGTTTTCTTTTTCCCCTGATTTCCTCTTCCATTCACCTTTCCCAAATATGTATCAGTCTTGTAAATCTCCTTGTAAAGATTTCTTGCATGCGTTTTAATTTTCAGAAATGATATTTTGCTCTCTTTACTACTTCATGGTCTACCTCTCAGCATGGTTGTATGTAGACTATATGCTGTTTCTTGCTGCTGCGCCAACATCCCCAGCCTAGATCTGCTACATTTTGCTACCAATTAAGGCTGCAATGAACATCCCTACCCAACTTCTCTTAGGGATTTTTAGGAGAGTTTCTCTGAGATGATTACCCAGAAATAAGATGTCTGAGTGACAAGGTGTGCCTGGATTTAATTTTGCCAAATATCGCCTGGTACTTCCAGAATGGCTGCGTGAATTCACATGTCCACAGTGGTACTTGGGGTCTCCCAATTCCTCACATTGTCACCAACACTTGAGAATATTGACCTTTCTGATCTGTGGTGTGTGCAAAAGTGGTATCTCACTATTTTAAAGTATTTTTGTTTTCTGGCCAAGCTGTGCAGGATGTGGGATCCTAGCTCCTCAACCAAGGATAGACCCCACACTCCCTGCTTCAGAAGCTCGGAGTCCAAACCACTGGACTGCCAGGGAAATCCCTATATCTCACTGTTTTAATCATTGTTAACTTAGAATCTGTCTTCTCTGCTGAACTGTAAGTCCATGAGGGAGGCAGGCCCACACAGAGGGTATATCTGTGGCCTTAGCATCCTGACCAGTGCCTGCCATGTATGAGGCACTTCGATTTCTACCTTTGAACAGATGAATGGATTACTACCACATACAGCCCTCCTGAGCTCAAGCTTGACTCTTGGGGAGGGGAGAGGGTTGAGTGAGCCAAATAGGAAGAGCTGTTTACTGAAGTCTCAGAAGTCACTGGCCAAAAGGAAATTCCCTTGAGACTCCCATACACAGCTGGAGGAATGCAAAAGAGCAAACATTCCCACAGAGTCAAAGAAAAGCCAGGGGTTGTGGAGAGAAGTGTCTCTGCTCATCGAGAAAACACAGGCTCTGCTGAGATCCCAGAAGACTCTGGCAGGAGCTGCCAGGGCAGAGTCCCCACAGACAGAATTGAAAGTCAGAGGAAAACAGGACATTTGCTGCTGGGTGGTTGGACCAAATGGGATCTTTCTCATGTGTTGTTATTATTATTATTATTTTTAAAATTTGAAATGAAATGGAAGTCACATGCCTCTGAACTGTTTGGACCAAAAGTCTCCCTGTGGGGCCTGCACAGACCACCACTTATCCTGTCCCGGGTCTAGGAGATGCTTTTCTGCTGGAAGCCTCAGTTTCCTCATCTGTAAAGTGGGTACAATAATGGAGCCCACCTTATTGCCCAGCTTGTAGTAAGCCTGGTTTTGGGAGACTTTGCTAAGGCTCAGTTCAGTTCAGTCGCTCAGTCGTGTCCAACTCTTTGTGACCCCATGAACCGCAGCACGCCTGGCCTCCCTGTCCACCACCAACTGCCTGAATCCACCCAAACCCATGTCCATTTGTCGGTGATGCCATCCAACCATCTCATCCTCTGTCGTACCCTTCTCCTCCTGCCCTCAATCTTTCCCAGCATCAGGGTCTTTTCAAATGAGTCAGCTCTCTGCATCAGGTGGCCAAAATATTGGAGTTTCAGCTTCAACATCAGTCCCTCCAATGAACACGCAGGACTGATCTCCTTTAGGATGGACTGGTTGGATCTCCTTGCAGTCCAAGGGACTCTCAAGAGTCTTCTCCAACACCACAGTTCAAAAGCATCAATTCTTCAGCACTCAGCCTTCTTTATAGTCCAACTCTCACATCCACACATGACCACTGGAAAAACCATAGCCTTGACTAGACGGACCTTTGCTGGCAAAGTAATGTCTCTGCTTTTTAATATACTGTCTAGGTTGGTCATAACTTTCCTTCCAAGGAGCAAGCATCTTTTAATTTCATGTCTGCAATCACCATCCGCAGTGATTTTGGAGCCCAGAAAAATAAAGTCAGCCACTGTTTCCACTGTTTCTCCATCTCTAAGGCTCAGGTTTGGCATTAATGAGGGCCAGGGGAGCATGGCAAAAGGCAGGCCGCCTGGCCTCCCTATGGCCTCGCTTTTCTGGCTTCCTCTTGTGACTTCTGTATCTACATAACTCGCTCACTCAGTCGGCAAACTCCCATAGGAGCACTGAGGCCACAGTGACAACCAGACCCACCCCGCCCTGGAGGGGTCTGCAGACACAGCGCAGAAGGATGACAGTGCGATGAAGGACCACACAAGCGTCTACTCTGTCCCTTTTAGTTCTGTTGAAACGTCACTTTTCTCACTGACAAAATGGGACTCACAGAGTTGTTTTCAGGTTCAAATAAGATAATGGACCGGTGGGAAAGAAACTTCCAGACTGCTAAATGCTTCTAAACAGATGACCCAGACTGTATTAGGAAAGCAGAAATCTACTTACAGAGTGATGCTCAAGATTTGTGTGCTTTTTCTCCTGGGCACTTTAAAATCTAACGGCTGAAAGAAGCTTTCAAGGAAAGGAATGATGCTCTTAGCCGATCCCTGGGTGGGGGCAGTGGGGAGTGGAGGAGGGGGCTCCAGTTTGGTTGCTCATCCTTGCTGCTATTGGTTATCTAGTCACTATCGTGTCTGACTCTTTGCAACCCCATGGACTGTAGCCCGCCTAGCTCCTCTGTCCATGGGATTTCCTAGGCAAGAATACTGGAGTAGGTTGCCATTTCCTTCTCCAGGGGATCTTGCCAACTCAGGGATCGAACCAGTATCTCCTGCATTGGCAGACAGATTCTTTACCGCTTTCCACTAGGAGAGCCCTTGGTTGCTCCTTTTGTTTTCTAAACTGACACAAACTGTCTGAGTGATGGGAGGGTCAGGAGCAGAAGCTGATGGAATCCCATTACTATCTTCCTCTCTCAGCCCAGAGGTCAGGGAGCTGAGCGGGGCGGGGACATAAAGCTCACTGTGTCAGCAAAGGGACAGTGTTAGTGAGAGGACAGACTGGCTGCTGTAAGAGCGAGGAAAACAGCACTGCTTTGACATGACAGTGATGTATTTCTTTCTCACATAACCGTCCTGGGAGATGGTCCGGGGCTGGCACAGCGGGGCCCCCAGGCTCCTTCTACTTCGTTGCTCAGCCACCCCCAGGGCTTGCCATTATTCATGCACCCTTGACTTCAAAATGGTAATCCCCTTGTCATTCCAGGTTAAAGGAAGAGAGGCAGAGGGGATTGGCTGTCACATTCCTTTCCTATTAAGGGCATGTGGAGCCAGACTCCAAGATTGTCACCAGGATTTGATTTCTGCTTCTGTTGTTCGTGTTCCTGAGTACACATCGAACAGGAATGACCTCTATAACTAATAGGATATCATGGAAACATGGAATATGACTTCTCAGGCAAGGTTATAAATGACATTGCAGCTTCCGCCTTGCTCTCTCTCAGATCACTCGCTCTGGGGGAGGCCAGCTGCTGTGTCCTTTGGAGAGGCTCACCAGGTGAGAAACTGAGGCCTTCTACCAACAGCCAGCATGAGGGAAGCATCTTGTAAGTAGATCCTCCAACCCCAGAGAAGCCCATTGCAGACCCAGCCAACACCTTGACAGCAACTTCATAAGAGGCTCTGAGCCAGAACCATGAGGCTAAGCCATTAAAAAACTGACTCACAGGAACTGTATAGGATAATAAATGTCTACTGTTTTAAGCTGCTAAGAGTAGGAGAAATCTGTTACTCAGTACAAGCTAACTAGGGCTTCCCTGAACTTATATGCAGAATACAGCATGTGAAATGCTGGGTTGGATGAAGCACAAGCTGAATCAAGATCGCCGGGAGAAATATCAATAACCTTAAATATGCAGATGACACCACCCTTAGGGCAGAAAGTGAAGAGGAACTAAAGAGCCTCTTGACGAAGGTGAAAGAGGAAAGTGAAAAGGCTAGCTTAAAACTCAACTTTCAAAAAACTAAGATCATGGAATCCGGTCTCTTTACTTCAAGGCAAATAGATGGAGAAACAACGGAAACAGTGACAGACTTTATTTTCTTGGGTTCCATAATCACTGCGGATGGTGACTTCAGTCATGAAATTAATAGACGCTTGCTCCTTGGAAGAAAAGCTATGACCAACCTAGATAGCATATTAAAAAGCAGAAACAAGCTTTTCCATTAAGCGGCCTGAGGTGACCTCTAAAATTGGAGTGCTATTCACTCATCCCAGAAAATCCCACAAAATCATGCAAATCAAGAGGTTCAAATCTTCATGTTCACTTTAAGAACACTCGTGAGACTGCCCAGGCCATAAAGGGTATGCATATCCGAAAAGCCACCAAATATCTGAAGGATATCACTTTAAAGAAGCACTCTGTGCCACTCCGTCGTTACAACAGTGGAGTTGGTAGGTGTGCACAGGCCAAACAGTGGGGCTGGATGCAGGGTCGCTGGCCCAAAGAGTGCTGAATTTTTACTGCGCATGCTCAAAAATGCAGAGAGTAATGTTGAACTTGAGGGTTTAGATGTAGATTCTCTGGTCATTGAGCACATCCCGGTGAACAAACCCCCAAAATGCGGTCCAGGCCTTACAGAGCTCACAGTCGGATCAACCCTACATGAGCTCTCCCTGCCGCATTGAGATGACCCTTACTTTAGATTGTTCCTAAACCAGAAGAGAAGGTGGCACAGAAGAAAAAGATACCCCAGAAGAAACTGAAGCAACAAAAACTTATGGCCCAGGAATAAATGCCACAAAAAACAAATGCAAATAAAAGTTAAAAAAAAAGGCAGAGATATTACTTCACCAACAAAGGTCCCTTTAGTCAAAGCTATGGTTTTTCCAGTTGCTACATATGGATGTGAGAGTTGGACCAAAAAGAAGGCTGAACGTCGAACAACCGATGCTTTGAACTGCAGTGTTGGAGAAGACTCTTGAGAGTCCCTTGGACTACAAGGAGATCAAACCAGTCTATTCTAAAGGAAATCAGTCCTGAATATTAATTGGGAGGACAAATGTTGAAACTGAAGCTCCAATACTTTGGCCACCTGATGCGAAGAGTTGACTTATTAGAAAAGACCCTGATGTTGGGAAAGATTGAAAGCAGGAGGAGAAGGGGCAAGAGAGGATGAGCTGGTTGGATGACATCACCAACTCAATGGGCATGAGTTTGAGCCAACTTTGAGAGCTGGTGAAGGACAGGGAATCCTGGTGTGCTACAGTCCATGGGGTCACAGAGTCGGACACGACTGAGTTACTGAACAACAACAACTAGCTAACTAGCATAAGTTCCCAGAAGTAGCACTCATCATTTTCACTCACATCACATCCTTAACCTAGCTACACGGTCAGGTGTAACTGCAAGGGACTCTGGGAAATGGGCATAGCTGTGTGTCCAGCGGAGAAGGCAATGGCACCCCACTCCAGTACTTTAGCCTGGAAAATCCCATGGATGGAGGAGCCTGGTAGGCTGCAGTCCATGGGATCTCTAAGAGTCAGACACGACTGAGAGACTTCACTTTCACTTTTCACTTTCAGGCATTGGAGAAGGAAATGGCAACCCACTCTAGTTTTCTTGCCTGGAGTATCCCAGGGACGGCGGAGCCTGGTGGGCTGCCATCTTTGGGGTCGCACAGAGTCAGACACGACTGAAGTGACTTAGCGGCAGCAGCAGCAGCATGTGTCCAGCTAAGACTTTGATGACTTAGGTCCTTAACTTAATCACATCTGTCAAGGTCCTCTTGCCATGTAAGGTCACATATTCACAAGTTCCAGAGATAAGGACGTGGGCATCTTTGGGAAACATTATTCCACCTCCCACAAGGCAGAAGCTTGTATGTGAGTGTTCATAGCAGCAGTTTTATTCACAATAGTCCAAAAATGGCCAAATGTCCCTCCATGGATGAATGGCTAAACTTCTGTGGCCCATCCATTCCATCCATGTGTGTTTAATACTACACAACAATAAAAAGAGATGGCCTATTGATACACACAACTTGGTTAAATGTGAAGAAAATGATTCTGAGTGAAAAAAAAAAAAAAAAAAACATTTCAAGAGGATGTGTGAGGCTTGGTTCCAATTATATGATACCTGTGAATGAAAATCACTCTAGCGATGGAGCATGAAGGTCGCCAGGAGGTAGAAATGAGCAGCAGTGGTGGCTGTAAAGGAGAGTCATGTGGTGATGGTACAGTTAAGTATATATTTTTTAAATATTTGTTTATTTTTGACTTCGCTGGGTCTCTATAGTTGCATCACACAGAAACTGCTCTCCAGTTGTGGTGCACAGGCTTCTCTTGTTGCAGAGCATGGGCTCTAGGGCTTGTGGGCTTCAGTAGTTGCAGCATTCAGACTTAGTTGCCCCAAGTCATGTGGGATCTTTCTGGACCAGGGATCAAACCCATGTCCCTTGCATTGGCAGGTGGATTCCTAACCACTGGACCACCAGCTGCTGCTGCTGCTGCTAAGTCGCTTCAGTCGTGTCCGACTCTTAGACGGCAGCCCACCAGGCTCCCCCGTCCCTGGGGTTCTCCAGGCAAGGACACTGAAGTGGGTTGCCATTTCCTTCTTCAATGCATGAAAGAGAAAAGTGAAACTGAAGTCGCTCAGTTGTGTCTGACTCTTCGCAACCCCATGGACTGCAGCCTACCAAGCTCCTCCATCCATGGGATTTTCCAGGCAAGAGTACTGGAGTGGGTTGCCGTCGCCTTCTCTGTGGACCACCAGGGAAGTCAACAATTAAGTATCTTGATTGTGGTGGTGGCTGCATGAAACTACACCTGCGAAAAATTGCAGACAGTTATCACAGTGGGCCTCCCTGTTGGCTCAGACAGTAAAGAGTCTGCAATGCAGGAGACCAGGGTTCGATCCCTGGATCAGGAACGTCCCCTGAAGAAGGAAATGGCAATCCCCTCCAGTATTCTTGCCTGGAAAATCCCATGAATGGAGGTGCCTGGAAGGCTACAGTCCATGGGGTCACCAAGAGTCGGACACGATGGAGAGACTAACACTTTCACTTTCACATACATGAATGCATGTCAAATCTGAATAAGCTCTGTGGATTGTAGTAAAGTCAGCTTCCTGGTTTTGATAATATACTCTAGTTAGGCAAGATGTTAATGTAGGGGGAGGCTGGGTGAGTCTCTAATTATTTCAAAATTCAGTGTTAAAAAAAAAAGAGTAAGGGACTTCCAGACCAGAGACCTGGTTTCTGGGTTCTCGTCCTGGTTCTTTCCTTCTTGTGCCTTAGGCCAATCCCTTACCATCTCTAGGACTCTATCAGCCCATCTGTGAAATGGGGGTTTGGCTTACATCTTACTTACAAAGTTTTCTGTTTCACAGGAAACCCTTTGTTCAAGATCTGACACTGTGGCAGGCACCCTAGGCACCCCAATATTGTGAACCCCAGTGGGATTTACTTACCACCTGTAAATTCTACTGCAAGACTCCCCAGAGCTCAGGGGAAGGCTGGAAGTGCCTATAAATGAATGCCCTCTGATGGGAATTGGTAGTTAAACAGTCCAGCCCCCTGAGCTTTTGGAAGGCTGGCTGGGAGGTCTTCATTCTACACTGGCACCTGGTGATCCCCAGTCGCCTGACTCGATAGCGGGTACTTTATAGTTTGTCTTGTCTTCTCTGGGCTTCCCTTGTGGCTCAGCTGGTAAAGAATCCACCTGCAATGTGGGAGACCTGTGTTCAATCCCTGGGTGGGGAAGATCCCCTGGAGAAGGAAATGGCAACCCACTCCAGTATTCTTGCTTGGAAACTCTCCTGGATGGAGGAGCCTGGTAGGCTATAGTCCTTGAGGTTGCAAAGAGTCAGACACGACTGAGCGACTTCACTTTGTCTTCTCAGTCTCACTTTCACCCAAGTTGCCTGGAACACAATCCAAACAACTGATGGGTATTCAGATCCTCATCTTAGTGTCTCCATCTGCTTCCAATCAAGTCAGGATCCCCCAGGGGCAAAGCAAGAAGACCTGAGTGTGAGGGAGAGCAGTGTCCTGTGGGGACCTCCATGGAGCGCTGGGCCTGCACCTGGATCTTGTGGGAGAGCTGAAAAGGGAGGGAGTAAACAGGAACCCCTGGAACCGTGGTGGCAGAAGGCGGGGCCCTGTGATGATAACTTGCTGTACCATCCTCTGAGCTGACCAAGTCACTTTGGGGCAGTTCTCGTCATATCTTCCCTTTTCACTCAGGACCATGTTCCTCTTTTGACCAAGAAAGTGACCCAAAAAGGACTGTGGTCACTTTCTTATCAGGCCTGTGGTAGAGGCCGAGGACACCCACTTCAAGCTCTTCCCCAGCTCCCATGGCTTCAAGCACCTTCTCCAAGGAGGACACCCAACTCCACTCGGGGCCACTACAGAGCACCCCAAAAACTTTAAGCCAGATGCGGGAGCCTTAGGTGGTGCCCTGAGGTTGGGTCCCACTGCATGCAGTCCAGGACTGCAGCTGGGAGGGAGTCCAGCTGTTGACTTGCGGAGCAGCCTCTCACTAGTGTCTGCATCCTCTAAGTCTCTGTCCCTCCAACAGCATCCACACAGCAGGGTCACAGGACAGATACGTAGAAAGGTTTCAGAAACCAGAGACCAGGGGCTTCCCTGGAGGTCCAGTGGTTGGGACTCTGCACAAAGGGCATGGATTCAATCCCTGGTCAGGGAACTAAGGTCCCACATGCAGCGGGGCACTAGAGAAAGCCCTGAGGGCCACAGTGAAGACCTAGCACAGCCAAAAAGTTTTTAAAGAATTCTTAAAAAAAAAGAGGATTAATGGGCATTTTGGTTCAATTTCCTGCTTCTGTGCACCGTGACTCTTCTTCACGGCCACACACAACCTTCAGTAAAGTCTCGTTACTAAAATCTTGAAGAGCTGTTTCTGTCTGTGGAAGGAGACATGAAACCCCTGAAAGCTCCTTGCAGGTGAGCACACAGATGAGCGCAATAGCTCCTTGGGGCTCAGTCCCATTCAGGAGAGCAAAGTTCAGAGAGGGGTAGTCATTTGCCTGAGGTCACCCAGCAAGTACATTAATTAGAGTCTGGATGTGAACCTGGCTACAGTCCATGGGATCACAGAGTCAGACACGACTGAGCGACTACGCACAGTGGCTTGCCCTCAAAGCCCAGACTCTTTCCACAATAAAGCCTGAATGGTTGGTGTATATATACTTTCTTTTAAAAATTATTTTCTATCCTGGCTTATCACAGGGTATTAACTACACTTCCCTGTGCTACACTGTAGGGCTTTGTTGTTTATCCATTCTCTGTATACTAGTTTTTACACCTGCTAATCGCAGACTCCCAGTTCATCCCTCCCCTACAGCCCCTCCCTCCTGACAACCATGAGTATGTTCTCTGTGTCTGTGAGTTGGTTTCCATCTTGTAAATAAATTCATTGGTGTCAAATTTTAGATTCCACAAATAAGTAATATATATTTGCCTTTCTCTGACTTCACTTTGCTGCAAATGTCATGATTTCATTTTTTTCATAACTGAGTAGTATTCCATTGTGTGTGTGTATGTGTGTGTGTGTAACTTATGGTTATCACCAAAGGGGAAGGGGCATGGAGGGATAAATTAAGAGTTTGGGATTAGCAGATACACACTACTATACATAAAAGAGAGAAACAACAAAGTCTTACTGTATAGCACAGGGAACTATATTCAATATCTTGTAATAAACTATAATGGGAAAGAAAAGAATTTCTGGATGTGCTTGGGGGAGGGGTGGGCAGGGGCTTTCCCAACAGTCTGTTACAAGTCAGGGCCCCAGGGGCTTCCCCATCGCTTGTGAGAGCTGATCACTTCCCCCAGGGCCCAGCTAGCTTCTTCCAGGCTCTATGACTGGACTGGTACTGACCAGGCCATCAGTGGCCATGATGGTGATGTTTATTGGTCAGCTTGATGTGGTGCTAACCCTAGGCCTGAAGCCTCACAGCAAAGACACAGAGAAAACCCAAAAGAAAATCTGCAAGGTTGGAGGGATTCAGGTATTTTCTCTGGGCTTCGCCTGCCGGGTCTGTTTCTCTGGCCGTTTCTGTCTGACTGTTTCCCTTTGTCTAAGTCTCCCTTTTTCTCACACCTCTTACTGCTTTGTGTCTCATTTGCTTTCCCTCTTCTGTTTCTCTCTTTTCTCTCGCATCTTCCTCTCTGCATCTCATGCTCTCCCACCATCTGTCACCTTCTGTCTCTGGTCCTCTCCTCCACCTCCTTTTCTCTTTCTCTCTCCTGAGTCCCTCCACCTCCCTTCCCTCTGTCCCATTCTCCTCTCCTCATTGCCCCTTGTCCTCTCTCCCTCCTTGTCTCCTCCTGCTTTTTCCTCCCCCTCTGCGTCCCCGCCCCCACTGGAGCTCCAGCACGGAGACCCAGGCAGCCTCTCTGAGAAACAAGGCTCCCCAGGGGCCCAGCAGGAAGCATAGTTTCCCCTCTGACCCTGTCGGCTGGCCTTGGGGGCCGTAATGTCCCTCCCACCCGCTCCACTCAGGGACCCTGAGCAGGCTCCCAGGGCTCAGGATGGACGATCTCACTTCTGAGGGGCTCAGAAGACAACCTTTACCAGGAAAGTGGAGAGCAGGGGGCTAGGCTGGGGCTGGGGGATCTGGGGAGGAGAGCTCCAAGCTCACTGAGCATCTCCTGGGTGTTGGCACTGTACCGGGTCCTGAGGGCGGGAGAGCATTAAAGGTCACAGTCTCTTTCCAAGAAGAGAGAGGACACATAAGGACAAGGGGCTAGGGGGCAGGGTGGCAAGAATCGATCAAAGCCTGAGGGGAAAGAGAAATCTCTGTAGAGGTGGGGGCTTCCAGGCCAGCCGGAGGGGAAAAGAACCACTCCCACAGATTTGCACAGCTCTTAATATATTTTTAGATCCATTGGATGACTGTTAGGAGAGGTAGTGTGCTGTGTTAGAAAGCATCCAGGGGTCAGAGGTCTGGCTTCCAATTTAATTCCCAGCTTGCTGCATGTATGACCTTGGACATGCCCCATAACCTCTCCCAGCGTGCTTACTTCACATATGAAGTTGGTGCAAAAGACCTGCTCACAACAGTGTTATAGGGTCACAAAGGTGGCTCAGACGGTAAAGCGTCTGCCTGCAATGAGGGAGACCCGGGTTTGATTCCTGGGTCGGGAAGATCCCCTGGAGAAGGAAATAGCAATCCACTCCAGCACTTTTGCCTGGAAAATCCCATGGACGGAGGAGCCTGATAGGCTACAGTCCATGGGGTCGCAAAGAGTCGGACACGACTGAGCAACTTCACTTTCACTTTCTTTCACCACAGTGTTACAGAGTAGATAGGGGATTAAAGGAGAGGTTATTGGAGAGAGCTCAGGGCCTTGACCCTTAAACCTTGACCCTGTAACCACTTCTTCTTTGCCTCCCGGGTACCCTCTATCCAGCCGTTGTGACAAGGCTGTGAAGTCCCTGCAAAATATTGCTTGTATTTGGCATTTTTTTCTAGGCTCTGTTCTGCATCTGCCCCCTTTCCTGATCTCCTTGTTTCATAGAGACCTTTTTTAAAAAAGTATTTTATTGAAGTATAGTTGATTTGCAATTTGTGTTAATTTCTGCTGTATAGCAAAGTGATGGTTTTATTCATACATACAAACACACACACATGTATATATTCTTTTCCATATTCTTTTCCATGATGGTTCATCACAGGATATCGACGATGGTTCCCTGCGCCATACAGTAGGGCCTTGACGTTTATCCATTCTCTACATACAAACTTGTGTCTGCTAATCCCAAACGCTCAATCCATCCCACCCCCATTCCACTTCCCCCACCCTCTGGGCACCACAAATCTGTTCTCAGAGGATCTTTTATATGGGAGCACCACAAGCAGCATCAGGACCACCTGGGAACTTGTCAGGGCCCTTAGTTACTTAGTTAGGTCCCTCCCCAGACTAACTAAGGCAGAAACTCTAGGTGAGCGCCTTCAGGTTTTAAGGAGCCTTCGAGGGGCTTCTGATGTTCGGGCAAGTTTGAGAACTCTGGGATGGAGCGTCTTCTCAAGGACCTCCACCTCAAGGTAGACTCGGTAATAGTTTCCCTGTGGCCCAGGTGAGGTTGTGAGGCTCAGGGAGGCAACTGGTTCACCTAAGGTCACACAGGTAGATGACAGAGTTCAGGTTGGAATCTGAGAAAAGTCAATACTCTTTCCACATCACCCTGCACCTCCACCCTGGACACCTCCCTTCCCAGTGCCACCGGGACACAGGGCCCAGGGCCCAGGGCTCAGGCACTCCTGGGGGAAGCTCCACACATCCACTAGGCATGGCCCTGCCCAGGGACCTCTCCTTCTTCACCTGTTATTTGGCACAGGGCCCTGCATTCTCAGGGTCTGATAACCAATTTATATTCGAGTAGAAATGGCTGATAATGCCTTCAGAGGTACCTCCTGCATTTTAGGGGATGCTCCTGGTAACCAGGAAGAAAGAAAGCTCATGGGGGGGCTTCCAGGTTTCTTGTTAGAAACGTGTGTATGTTTTGGTGGGAGGGCCATGGATCCCTGAGCACAGGCCGAGTGGTGTCCTGGAAACAGCACAGGCCCTGCTGTGCTGGGTCATCACTGCCTAGGGGCCTCGGACGTTTCCTTAAACCTTCATTTGCTTGCTTGTAAACAAGCAGGATTCCTACCTCCTGTTCCCTTGGGAGGGCCCATGAGAGAGCATTTATCAGGTGGCCCTACCTTCCCCAGGTTGCCCTGGCAGGCTGCTGTGAGTGGAGCCCAACCAGGGCAGGGTCACCCCAGGTTATAAAGTAGGGACCCTTCCTGGGACAGCGCTTAGTGCCACCCGTCTGCACTACCTGTCAAAGGACTGCCTGGAGTCTGAGTGCCTGCAACTCCTGTTCCTGGAAGCCTTCCCCAGTGCCGGCCTGAGCTGCAGCCCTGTGGGAGGCAGTGGGGACTGTGGAGAGAGCCCTGGGCTGGGAGTCAGGGGCCCGAAGCCTGGCTGTGGCTTTGCTGGCAACTCTCTGTGTGACCTGGACAATTCCCTATCTTTCTCTGGGCCTGAAACCTCACCTGAAAAATGAGAGTGAGATGTAAGGATGCATAAAGACCCTTCCCACATAGGCTGTGTAACCATTCCTTAGCTGCCCTGCCTGTGCCCCAGGCATGGTCATGAACAGAGCCTCCCACGCAGCCTCTAGGAGATGTACTATTTTCTTCCCTGTATAAGTGCTTTGAGGGAAAGCCCCTATGTTTGTGTCTCTTTGATCTGCCTTCACCTTTGCACTTAGCTCTGAGATCTGTACATCACTTTGCTCACTCAGGACCTACTGATTAATTCCCAAAGATTCTGGCTTTGTTTCAGAAAAGTACTTTTTTTTGAGGTACCACCTCCTCCAAGAAGCCTTCCCTGGCGGCACCTCCCTGCAGACACGTAGTATAGAATGACTGTCCATCCCACCCCTACAATAATCTGCCTGCAATACAGGAGATCTGGGTTCCATCCCTGGGTTGGGAAGATCCTCTGTAGAAGGCAATGCCTACCCACTCCAGTATTCTTGCCTAGGAAATCCCAAGGACAGAGGAGCCTGGTGGGCTATAGTCCATGGGATCGCAAAGAGTTGGACACAACTGAGCGACTAACTACATATAAAGGACTTCCCTGCAGTTCAGTGGCTGAGACTCTGAGCTCCCAGTGCAGGGGGCCTGGATTTTATCCCTGGTCTGGGAACTACATCCCACTTGCTACAACTAAGAGTTTATTTTTTTGCGTGTCACAACTAAAGATACCCCATGCCATAACTAAGACCCAGTGCAGCCAAATAAATAAATAAATCTTAAAAAAAAAAGGTATAACCTTGAGGAAGATTTAAAAAGAAAAGAAAGACAAAGAAAGTCTTTGCAGCGATGGGGGCCACAGCTGGGAAAGGGCTCTTCCCAGGAAGGTCTGCACATGGCAAACAGCTGGCCGGGGTGTCTGTGACTCACCCCACTCCCACAGACTGGCGGATGCTGCAGTCAGGCTGAGACAGGAGTCAAAGGCCTAAAGGAATTTTGATAAAGACAACACAAGCCCTGGAGTATTTCTAGAATGCAGGAGGTTAAGCGTGCAGGGAGCTGGGTCATGACAAAACTGCCTGATTAAGTTACTTATTTAATTTGTTTGCCTAGATAACATATTCCCGTGATACAAGACTCAAAGGGCTTCCCAGGTGGCTCAGTGAAAAAGAATCTGCCTGTCAGTCCAGGAGACACAGGTTTGATCCCTGGGTTGGGAAGATCCCCTAGAGGAAAAAATTGCAGGCCACTCCAGTATTCTTGCCTGGAAATTCCCATGGACAGAGGATCCTGGCAGGCTATAGTCCATAGGGGAGCAAAAGAGTCAGACACGACTGAGCAACTAAACAGCAACAAGATTCAAAGGGTACCGAGGGGGCACCGTGAAAAGCCTCCCATGCTCCTGTTCCTGCCGCCTGTCCCTCTGCCCCAGAAGCAGCCGTGTTTCTTTCCAGGTGCTTCTACAAACATCCTTGCTCTCCTTCTCCCTTTTTCATATAAGGATACCCAACACTGTCCTTCACTTTGCTTTTTTCCTTAACAGGTCTTTGCAAGCATTTCATATGAACCCATAAAGGGCCATTTTCATTGCTGAATATAGCCTCCCTTGCTGGATTATGGGAACTCTTTATTATTAAGTCTTTGTGGGCTTCGTGGATTGAGCCCCTGAACTCGGTGGGCATCCATTCCGAGGCCTGCACATGGACCGTGCATGCACAAGGGTTTGGATGCAATGAAAGATTTCTATCTCCAGGCCTCAGTTCCCAGGATGAGAAGTGAAAGATTCTTAGAGTTGTCCAGACTACCTCTCTATTTGTGGCCCAGAGAGGGAAATGACTCACCCAAGATCACACAGCAAGTCAGGGCAGAACAGGGGTTAGGCCATGGGTCTCCTATCTCCCAGTCAGTTTTCTTCTCATGATTCTCAGTAGGATAATCATGGGGATCGAGAACAACTACTCCAAGCCTGAGCTTTTGTGCACAGGAGCACTCAGGAATCCTGAAGCACAGGGCCCCAGGTTCTGCAGGGGGAGAAAGGTGAAAGTGAAGGTCACCCAGCCGTGTCCGACTCTTTGCGAATTCTCCAGGCTAGAATACTGGAGTGAGTACCATTCCCTTCTCCAGGGGATCTCTCCAACCAGGAATCATTCTTTACCAGTTGAGCTATCAGGGAAGCCCCTTCAGGGGGAGGAAGGTTCACAGAATCCCCAGGAGCTCCCTGGCTAGCATGTTTGGTGCTAGGTATGACTCCTCAGAAGACCCAACTAGTGGTTATAACAACAACAACAACTATAATAACAATAATAGCTACCCTGTCAGATACTTCTACTGTTGGTGCTTTATGGAACTTGTCCCTTTTGAGCCTCACAAGGGTCCTGCAAGAAGAATGTCTTCAGTCCCATTTTCCCCAGCTGGACACTGAGCACAGAAAAGGTAAATAATCTCATTATTTGCCAACATCCCCCAGCCATGAAGGGGTAGCACTGGGATTTTAACCAGGTATGTTTGACTCCAACTTTCCACTGGGATTATTAATACTCATCAATATATTTGAGCTTCCCAGGTGTTTCAGTGGTAAAGAGTATGCCTGCCAAAGCAGGAGACCTTTGCAGATTCAATCCCTGGGTTGGGAAGATCCTTAGGGGAGGAAACAGCAACCCACTCCAGTATTCTTGCCTGGGAAATCCCATGGACAGAGGAGCCAGGTGAGCTGCAGTCCATGGGGTTGCAAAGAGTCAGACATGACTGAGCGACTGAGCATAGCAAATCAATATATTTGTACCATTTTTCAGATGAGAAAACTGAATGCTTGCAACAAGGCCCCTCCCTGAGACTACTTTAGTTGTGTAAGGATCCAAAGCAGGAATAAACTTGCAGTCCCTGTGGCCCACAGGATGAAAGCCAAACCCTCACTGGTCACTCCCTTGACCTTTAATGTTCAGCATGACCCTGCCCCAGCCCATATGCCCCAGCTTGTTCTGGCCACCACCTGAACAGGCCACCCCCTCTCCTTGCCTCTGCATTTCCACACTGTGACACTCTGGGTAAAGCGGAAAAAGCCAGGTAGAAGAACTAGGTCCAAATATCAACGGGGGAGCCTGGTGGGCTTCCATCTATGGGGTCGCACAGAGTCAGACACGACTGACGTGACTTAGCAGTAGCAGTAGGAAGCAGCTGTATAGCACAGCGAGTTCAACTCAGTACTCTGTGATGACCTAGAGGAGTGGGATGAGGGTAGCGAGATGGGAGGGGGGTTCAAGAGGGAGGAGATATATATATACACACACAACTGATTCACTTTGTTGTACAGCAGAAACTAACACAACATTGTAAAGCAATTATACTCCAATTAAAAACTATTAAAAAATGGACAACGTGATGTTTTGAAATAGGCATTTATTGTGAAATGATTACCACAGTCAAGTTAATTAACACACCTATTACCTCACACAGTTAACTTTTTTTGTGGTGAGGACACAAGATCTACTCTCAACAAATTTCAAGTGTACAATATAGTTTTATTAATTATAATCACTATGCTATAGATTCGATCCCCAGAACTTATTCATCCCACATGACTGATATTTGGTACTCTTTGACCACTGACTCCCCATCGCCCTTGCCCCTCAGTTCCTGGCAACCAGCATTCTACTCTCTACTTCTGTAGGTCCAACATTTTTAGATTCCACATAGGAGTGAGGTCATATGGTATTTACCTTTCTGTGTCTGGCTTATTTCACTTAGCATAATGTCCTCAAGGCACATCCATATTGTCACAAGTGATAGGATTTAGATGTTTTTAAAGGCTGAAAAAAAAAAACAACAACAACAAATATCAACTCTGTTACCTGCTGTGTGACCTTGAGCAAGTCTCTTAACCTCTCTGAGTCTCCCTTTCCTCAGCTGTAAAGTGAAGAAAAGTCTAAGGCCTAAGGTCAGCCTAGTGCCTAACCGTCACACTGTAGGCTAATAAATGTGCAATATTTGAAGGAAAGAAGAGAGGTATTTATTGTGTCTCAGTTCATGCCAGACCTTAAGAAAGACACTGGGGACAATGTGTGAACACTCTGCTTTCCTGGAGATTTTTCTCAAATGGGCTGTGGATATGATTAATCACAGCAGGAGGTAAAGTAACCAGGACTTTTGTAACTGTGGCCAGGATTTCTCCCAAGCTGATGGCCTTGGGCCAGGGATGTGGGTGACGAAGCGCTCTAATGTGACAGAAGAGGAGAGGAGACTTCTCATCCCCACAGCCCTCCCAACGCCCTGACCCCCACCCCGATCCCCACCCCGATCCCCACCCCATTCACTCAGCTTCAATGGTGGGAGCCTAAATCTGCTTTTCAGGCTTCCCTGGTTCTCCCTGGCAGCACGAGCACTTAGCAATTGGAGGAAGCAAGGCTGGGGACCTTGCAAAGAAGGCCGATGAAAGGAGAGGCTTATATAGGCCTCACCTGAATAGCAAGGCTCAGCCCAGTGGCCCTTGGCAACACCCCAGCCTCAAGTGGGCCCCTTGGCAGGAGGGCCTGGCTGGGCCCCTCTCCGGCCACTCTCTGTGGAACGAAGGGCTGAGCAAACGAGCCCAAACTCTCCACCTGTCTCTGCTTCTCAAACCCACACACACTTGATCATAAAAGGAGTAGGTGGGAGCGGGGAGGGGGTCAAGGGTTAACCAGATGCCCCTCAACAATCACTTCAGATCTCCATTGTTTTCTTCATAAATCTTGGGAATTTTGCTTTCCACCCTCTGGTACATCAGTCTGTTTTTCTAGAACCTGATTCCCTCCCCTCCTGCCACCAAGGAGTACATCTGATGGCAGAGAGGATCCCATTCCTTTCTAGCCATGGCTTCCCTCAGGCCCTGGCACAGTCCCTGTCCCCACAGACATGCTCCCCCCTCCTTACAAGGCAGCCTTCCCGTCCCCTCCTCCAGGATCGTACCCCCAATTGTGTCACCAAATCCTCTGAACCCGACCTCCACTCTGTACCGCAGCCATTTGTTTCTCTGCCTCAGCCTCCACGTGGCCTCTCCCGAGGGTGGAGCCACAGGCTGCCTCCCTCTGGGCTCCCGGCCCTCAGCACAGGCCTAAGCCTTAGGTGGACCATGAGAAAGGGTAAGAGAATGAATGAATAAATGAATGGGAAAGTTAGTGGCCACTCGAGGGCTGTGGTCAGCCTCCAGAGAAGTCCACACCCTAATCCAAGAAACCTGTGAACACGTTGCCTTATAAGGCAAAAGGTAGCGTAAGGGCATGTTTAAGTTAAAGATTCAGTGATAGGCAGGAATTCCACTGTGGACCACAGATTCAGCCTGGACCTGAAAGTTCTGCTAGCCCTTCCTGACCGCTTGCCTGGATGATTTCAGACCTTTCTGGCCCTCCCGCAGCTGCAGAAACCAATTCCTCACCAACAATCCACCACTCAGTATTGTCCACTGAAGAAAAAGCACAACCCAAAAGTTGAGAATTGTTATATTCATTTGGTGACCTTACTGAGAGAAGTGGACAACAGAGCGTGGGATGGTTGGATGGCATCACCGACTCAAGGGACATGAGTTTGAGCAAACTCCAGGAGACAGTGAAGGACAGGGAAGCCTCGCGTGTGCAGTCCATGGGGTCGCAGAGTCAGACATGACTTAGCAACTGAACGACTGAGACTATAGGCTGTCAGAAAGCCTCTCGGGAGCTCTGAGGGACTGTTCCAAAGAGGTAAAGGAGGAGACAGGATGTATAGGAGCTTCTGCTGAAAAAAAAAAAACAAACTGTCATCAAAAATCAAAAGATTACTGCTAATTACAAAAACCCCAGACATCTCAAGTTAATGATTTTAGTGTCTTTCTGTGTATGGGAAGATGCAAGAGTCTGGGCTCATTGGAATTATTCCTTTGATGTACATCTTCACTATCTAGGAGCAGTGGCCTATTTTTCTCCATCCTGAAACCCCTCAGTGTGTACCTTCAAGGTCAGCTGCAGTGGCTGATCATTTGATAGCATTCCTCCTTGTTTACTGTAATGGCAGGTGACTTTTTAAAATTAGCTAATTAATTAAAAAAAAAATTGGCTGCATCTCATGGCTTGTGGGATCTTAGTTCCCTAACCAGGGATTGAACCCCAGCCCTGGGTAGTGAGAATGCAGAGTTCTAACCACTGGACCACCAGGGATTTCCCCCAGGTGGCTTTTTTCTTTTTTTGTCCACAGCATATATGTAGCCTACTGGTTCTGTTTCTTTGGTTGAACCATGAATGATACAGGGGCCAAGGGAAGTTGACCTCTAGGAGGTCTGTAAACTGGGAGACCACTTAGGATGGGGTCCTGGAGGGCAGAGGAGAGCCAGCCTAGGGATAGGCTAGAAGATAAGGTGCCCTTCACCTGGGGTCTATGTGGGGCACAGGTCTACATGGAAGCTGGTCCACTGACCTTGGCTGTGGGCGAGCTGGAGGTGGAATACCGACTCCATCGGCAGCTGAGCAAACCCAGGAGTTGGGGATGGAGACAGCAGAGCTGGGGAATGGGCAGTGGGAAGCGGTAAGTCCTGAAGCCTGGGGATGCTGGGAGATGTCTCTGAGAGGAGGTGGAAAACTGGACCAACTCCTGCTCATCTGACCAGGTGTATGGCCAGGCTGGGCTCTGGGGACACAGCAGAAGATAAGGTACAGCTGCTGCTCTCATGGGTCATGCTTTCCCCCTCCCTGTGTTGCCCTGTAAGTGCAGTTCCTGGCACACAATACATAGTTACTGGACAAATTACTGAGACCCTGCTGTGTGACCTTGGGTAAGATGCTTTCCCTCTCTGTGCCTCAGTTTCCTCACTTATCAAATGAGGGTCATAACAGCACCTAGCTCAACAGATGAGGCACTTGACAAAGAAGGTCTAGAAGAGAGAAAAGGATGGAACAGGGAGCTGGGTTGAGAAGAGGCCTGGACTGGAAGGTGAGGTGCCCAAGGTGGGAAGGACCAGCCCTCCCACACCCCCAGGAGTCAGAGTCAGAGCTGGGAGCTGTAAGCCAGCACTGAGGCCGAAGGAAGGACAGTTCTCTTCAGATCTGCCCTCAGTCCATCCACCCATGGATCACTTTCCTGTTTTGGGACAGGCTTCTCCTCCCCCACAGGGTAATCAGAGCCCAGAGCTCTGCCCTCCACACCCCAGACCTCCCTTTTCCCTCAGACCTCTCCTAAGCTGTGGTTTTAGCAAACAATTGAATCCTTCTAGTCCTTGGAGGCCTGGCCCCTTCCTTCTTAGCAGTGGAAAGAAATGCTCTGCATTCCTGAGTCAAGAGGCCAGGGGCCATTCTTGCTCAACCAGGGGCAGACCCAGAGATGCAAAATTAAGTCTGAACCCTGACATCCTTCCCAGGTTCCCCAGTTCCTTGGCTGCCACTGCCCACCTGGTGGGGCGGGGGACTGGTGGCATCTGCTGGATCGCAGGCATTGTTTTCCTTTTGGGAGCCCTCATTCACATTTGGAGGCCTGAAATCACCGATGGCTGTGATGTTCTTGTTTACCGATAAGGCAGGAAATATTTCATTTCACAAAGGTCACAGCAGAAAAGCACAGGGGCCAGTCCTGGGACTTCAGAGTGCCTGCTTTTAGGCTCTAGGCACACTGCCTCTGGGGGGAGAGGAGAAGGAAAGGTCTGGATTAGGAGTCAGGTAAACAAGCTCTACCTCCCAAGGCTGTGAGGCCTCTGGTGGTGAGTCTGGGGTGGGAAACCAGGAGACAGGAGGCTGGAGAGGTCGGTAGGGGCCTCGCAGTTTCCACATTTGCATGTCCCGTCTATCGGGTTTCCAGGTAGGGTGTCCTTTGGAAAAACAGTTTGCTACTGATGTGAGTGAAAGTGTTAGTCGCTCAGTTGTATCTGACTCTCTGCGACCCCATGGACTGTAGCCCGCCAGTCTCCTCCATGGAATTCTCCAGGCAAGAATACTGGAGTTGATAGCCACCCTCTTCTCCAAGGGATCTTCCCGACCAGGGATCAAACCCAGGTCTCCTGCATGGCAGGCAGATTCTTTACTGTCTGAACCATACATTAAGAAAACACAGAAAAAAGAAAAAGAAAAACCACAGGATCAGCTGATCTCTAAAGCCCTCCTGGCAGTAAGATTTGATGACAAGTGGAATCAGGCCTAGGGGCAAATGGAGGGTGGCTTACTCAGGTTACCCCTGAAGTGGCCTAGGGCATGTACCGGGCCAGGGGTCAGAAGTCCTGTTCCTGATGCAGACGTTGAGCCCCACCTGCAGCCTCAGATAACATGAGCCCTGTGCACCTGGAGCATCGCTGGGTCTATAGAACCGTGACTGTCCATGGAGCACTTGTTAGCACGTCTCCTCAGTGACTTGTCCCTGAGGTGCACCGGTCGCCCCTCTGCAGATGGCTCCTGGGAGAATCACGAGGACAAGCTCTAATATCTGGACTACTCTTTACAACTTGCAAGATGCTCCATGGACCTGATCCCACCTAAACCTCACATGAGCCCCGAAGCCACAGCGTTTATTATTATTAAAAGACCAAGAGACCACTGCTGAAGAAGAGCATGGCAGTCAGAGTCAGAAAGGAAGCAGAGGTTGGAGCACTGTGATTTGAAGATGGAGGGCAGGGCTATCAGCCAAGGAGTGTGTACAGCTTCTGGAAGCCAGAAAAGGCAAGGAAACAAACGGATTCTCACCTAGAGTTTCCAGAAAGAACACAACCCTGCTGACACTTTGATATTAGCCCCATAAGAGTAATTTTGGACCTCTGACCTCTGGTATTAATTGTAAGATGATACATTTGCCTTATTTTAAGCCACTAAGTGTGTGGTCATTTGTTGCAAGAGTCATAGAACACTCATCCCAAACCCAGGGAAGCTCAGAAGGATGCAGTGGTAGGGATGGGATTCAAATGCAGTCCTTCTGTCAGTAGGAACTCTGCTCAGGCTCCCAACCATGACGTTAACTCAACAGCCGATCAGGGTTAGGAGTTGGAGACCCTAACGCCATTGTCCGTAAGGAGGAGAAATGACCCTGGTGGAGTGTCTAGGGGAATTCTGTTGTTTTTAAGGTCAGAAATGTTATGGGAGAGAGGAATGTTTTGGGCTGGGCACAGCAAAGAATTTCCATATTTTGGACCAACTCCAGTTGATGAGCACTGGCAGCCTGGAGCTCCGTGCTGAGCGGGATCTTGAGGTCAAGCCCAGGCTCCCAGGTAAATTGCTTTGTGATTGACTGGCAATGCCTGCCTTGCCATGGATGAACAGCAGCGTATGCTGATCTGGATTAGAAGAGCTCCCCAGGGATGGCCCTGAGTTTGATTCATCTTTTTATTCCCAGGGCCTAGGTGTTCCTGAAATGGAGCAAGCACTTAATAGATATTTGAGGGAAGGAGGGAAAGAGGTCAGAAAGGAGAGAGGAAGTAGGGAAGGAAATTTTATTTTCAGGGAGTCCAGGTCTAGGACCAACAGGTAAATTCCTGGCTAGAAAGCTTCTGATTTGCCGCCCCTGCTTCTCTTACCTCCTTGCTCTGATCACACCAATCCCTTCCTTTGGAGATCCACCTTCTCCTGTCTCATTTGGTTCTGGTGGGACACCAGAACAAGGTGCTGACCGTTCTATCCTGGGGCAGGCCTGTGACTCACCCCGACTTTTGTTCCCAGAATCCAAACTTTGATGAGAGGGCACTCCGGGAGAGGGCCTGGAGAGGCGGTCCCCAAACTCAGCCATGGTGGAGTCCACTGGTGGGACTCCTGAGATGGATCTCAGACACTCCTAACCCCAAAAGTCATCTCATTCAGGACCAACAGCCAAAGGCACAGAAATCACCAGGAAAAGAAACATCTTGGGGAGGTCCATGGATCTGACCCTTCCTGAATCCCAGGAGCCTGAAATCTCCCTCAGCCTTGGCCATTTCATTCCCAAGAATGTCAACATGGGGACTTCCCTGGTGGTCCAGTGGCTAGGACTCCAGGCTCTCAATGCAGGACGCCTAGGTTTGATCCCTGGTCAGGGAACTAGATCCCACATACCACAACTAAGAGTTTGCATGCTGCAACTAAAGATCTTGCATGCTATAACTAAGACCCTGTGCAGCCAATAAATATATAAATATTAGAGAAAATGGAACCCATGGTGGCTCAGACAGTAAAGTCTGCCTGCAATGCGGGAGAGCCGGATTCGATCCCTGGGTTGGGAATATCCCCTGTAGAAGGAAATGGCAACCCACTCCAGTATTCTTGCCTGGAGAATCCCATGGACAGAGGAGCCTGGCAGGCTACAGTCCACACGGTCACAAAGAGTCAGACATGACTGAACGACTTCACAGAAAAAGAAAAGTCCCAGATCTTACCCAGGATGTGCACTGCCTTCCCTGGGAAGAGGCCCCAATCCCTCCCTGCTGTAAGACCCTCTGATTGCAGACACTGGGTCTCAAACCCACAGAAAGGTCTCAAAGCCCTCAAGAAGCTGTGGGTCCCCTTGGAGACATGAAACCCACATGGCAAAGGTAGGTGAACTGAGAAGGCAAAGTCTGTGATGAAGGTCAAAGTTGCCAGGAAGACTTGGGGAGGGCCCCCGCCTGGATTTCAGACCATATCCAGTGTCTCCAGAAAGAAAGAACTAGAAGCCACTACCCTAATCCTGAGGCCTGGAGGGAAGCAGCAAGTTCCTAGGTAAAACAGGTTCCCAGAGGCTTTATCCTCCCTGGCCACTCCTCCAGGCTCAGGCTAGGGGTGGGGTGAGAGAGAAGGAAGAAGGGTCTCCTCTTATCTTTGGGTGGGGGAGGGCTCCCCCACCCCAATCCCCCACACACATAAGAGGAAAGGGAAGAGAACTCAGGCTCAGAGCCATGGGCTACAGGCTCACCTGGTCCCACCCATCTCGATCTGCAGCTCCCATAGGGCAGTGTCTCCAGCTGGAGTGTTCATTGGAAGAGGGTGGCCGAGTGCAGCCAGGACACGGGTCTCCCAGGTTGGGGTCTGGGCTAGCACACAACCCAGCTTCTTTCAGACTGGACATTTCTTGCAGCCCCTCCATCTTTCTGCAGACTCCCAAGATAAAACAAAGGAAAGAAGGGGGCACTGGATTAGGAGCCAGGGGCCTGAGTCTCCAGACTCACTATGAGACTAACCCCCATACAATCTCAGCCTCTCTGGGCCTCCATTTCCACATCCATCAAACCAGGGAGTTGGCCTCCATTGGCAAGGTCCCCTCTGGCTCCAGTGTTCTGAGAGCCAAGGGAGATGGGTTAGGGCCACCCCACTCTGGCTTTCTCCCATCTCTCCGATGGCCTCAGAGATCCCATACGGAAGAGGAATTTTTTTTAATTGAAGAATACTTGATGTGCAATATTATATGTCATAGGTATACAGTATAGTGATTCATAATTTTATAAAGTTATACTCCATATACATACAGTTATTACAAAATATTGGCTACATTCCGCTTGTTGTACAGTGTATCCTTGTAGCTTATTTTACACCTAATACCTTGAACAGTCACTGACTTAGATTCCATGTCTAACCCTTTGTTCACCAACAGGAGAAAGTGAGCTCTCATGAAAGGCCCTTCCCATCGGGCCCTAACATACCTGCCTCAGCTCCTGGCTCACTCAGGAGACCAGATGTTCCAGACACACCCTACTGGGGGCCACACCCCACTGGGACCACACCCCAGTGGCTGCATATGTTCACACCACTTTGCCTCCTTCAAATCCCCCTGTTTTCTCAGCCTGACACTCAGTCTTGCCTTCACCCAAGAAGGCCCTGTTCAATTGATACTCCACTGGGCAAGGTGAGCTTAATTGCTGGCAGCCCCATGATTTGTCACAGCACAGCACTCAGCCTCTGTAAATCCACTGGTCCATAAGGAGGCTGGGGGTGGGGGGGGGAGCTTAGCACACTCTGATTTACTAAACGAAAGAAATGGTTCCTTTAAACATAACTGAATAAATATTGACTTAAGGTTGAATTACTCTGGGACTGGGGGTCCTGGTGCGAAGGCTTGCTGCTTCAATAGTCATCCAACAATTTCAGTGCACCTACTAAGCACTGAGAGCACTAGGCCAACCAGAGTAAGGGATATCCTTGAGGAATTTATGGTCCAGTGTGAGAGACAGGCATGTGAATCACTACCTCGGTGTGATCAAAACCCTAATAAAGACATGCAAAGATACCCCACGGAGCTGATGACACTGTACCAGCATCTAAGAGGATGGCAAGAGCCACTGGGCAAAGGACAGAGCAGGTAAGAGTGGGGTGGCAGTCTTCTAGGCAAAGGGCAAAAACGCTCTTGCTACTTTGTAGGTCCTTTATAGCACATGACCCATTAAAATAATTTTCTTACACTTATGTATTTAACTCTCCCATTAGACAGAGGATGAGATGGTTGGATGGCATCATCGACTCAATGGATATGAGTCTGAACAAACTCCTGAAGATGGTAGAAAACAGGGAAGCCTGGTGTGATACAGTTTATGAGGTCGAAAAGAGTCAGACATGACTGAGCGGCTGAACAACAGCAAACAAATTAGACAGTAAACTCTAGGAGAGGGGGCACGGCCCGTGCCTTGCTGTGCTGCTCACCACTGCTGAACGCCATTTCTGGTGCTGCATCCTATCAAGTTAAATATTTCCTGAATGATCAAATGCTTCAGGCCTGAGAGTCAAGTGTAAAGAGAATGTGGTAGGAAAAAAGGACTGAGGAGTCTGTGAACCCCAGACCACTGGCAGGCTGCCCTGCTAAGTGAAAGTGAAAGTTGTTCAGTCATGTCCGACTCTGTGACACCAAGGACTGTAGCCCACTAGGCTCCTCTGTCCATGGAACTTTCCAGGCAAGAATACTGGAATGGGTTGCCATTCCCTTCTCCAAGGGATCTTCCTGACGCAGGGATTGAACCCTTGACTCCTACACTGCAGGCAGATTCTTTACCTGAGCCACCAGGGAAGTTGGGTCTTTTTTTGGCAGGCACTAGGGACCCATGGCGGAGAAGGCGATGGCACCTCACTCCAGTACTCTTGTCTGGAAAATCCCATGGACGGAGGAGCCTGGTAGGCTGCAGTCCATGGGAACGCGAAGAGTCGGACCCGACTGAACGACTTCACTTTCATTTTTCACTTTCATGCATTGGAGAAGGAAATGGCAACCCACTCCAGTGTTCTTGCCTGGAGAATCCCAGGGACAGGGGAGCCTGGTGGGCTGCCGTCTATGAGGTCGCACAGGGTCAGACACGACTGAAGTGACTTAGCAGTAGCAGCAGCAGGGACCCATGGAGGGGTTTATAAGGAAGACAGGTAGTAATATTTATGGTTTAGAAAATTCCTCTGGTCCCAGTGTGCAGGATGGGCACCTGGGGCCCAGGTGGCCCCAGCCAACAGGTGGGCAGACAACAAAGCGATTGGAGAAGTAACCCAGGCAAGAAGACTTGAATCTAGAGGCAGCCGAGTGGGGTACTCTGGCATGGAGGAATTTACATGTGTCCTAGGCCAAGGCCAAGGCCAATCTGGGCTCTCAATGGGAGACAGCAGCTCTCATCTCCCCTCCTCTCCTGGCAGGCGAGCAGGAGAGGGCCTCCTTCACTGGCTCGGCTCAGCGCATCCCCAGGAGGTCCGCGCCAAGCCTCAGACAGTTAGCAAGCTCAGTTTTGCCTCTGCACTCTTTATACTTTTGTCTTATTTTTCTCTTCTGAAAAGTCACCTCATGTTTTAACACGTGTGTATTTTTAAAGTGAACATTAGATTAATGTATGAAGGATCGTTGTACTATTATTCTCTATACTCTGGTACGTGTGAACATTTTCAAACTAAAAACACAAGTGCCGTAAATAGCAATTTTAAACCCTGGATGGAAACTCTTAAATTATTTCTATCTCGTGCGCGCACACACACACACACACAGTCATGTGTTTGAATTTACCTAGCTTCTATCTCTTGCCCAAGGGTTCCAGGCTGAGACCCAGTCTTTGCTTTGCTAAAAAGAGATTGCTAAGATGTCAGGGAAATCCGGCAAGACATTCTTCCTGTCGTTAACCAGGATTTACTGCAACATGGAAAAGAAGTACAGTGTTGTTTTTAAAAATTGCACCCATGCCCCCTAACACTGGCAAACAAGTCCAAGGGCTAAGGCTGAACTCAGAATTACAGACAGCCGGGGTTCGGGTTACCTGCGACCTTTGGGGACGAGAAGCCAGTAAGCTACATTTGTACCCAGGTCGTGTGGTTCTAGAGTGCTGGCTCTTACTAAGCCATACCACGCAAGCTGGAAGGGGCAATTGACTTTTTAAAAGTCGAGTTTGATGCCAGGCACTTAGCAGGCGCCGAGTGGGCTGGGCCGTCCTTGAAAGGAGGCTGATATTTCTCCCACCAGACTCCAAACTTTCGGGGGGTCCAGCACTACCCCCTTGGCCGGCTCAACCACTCCTGCTCGCTTGCTCCGCGGGTCTAAGGCTCCTTTGAGCGGGATGGAGCCGAGGAAAGTGCTCGGACCCGGGACCGGGCCGGGCGTGGTCGGGGGGTCGTGCGCGCCCCAACGGGAGCGGAAGCCCACGGGTCGCCTCCCCGGGAGGCAAGGCGAGGCGCGCGCTTCCCGGCAGGAAGGCATTGGGAGGCGCGGCCTTGGAATGTTGCCCCCGGCGGGCGGGCTGCATCAGGAGGCCGGCAGACCAACACAGGTGACGACAGCCGTTCAGATGCAGCGCGCTGGCAGCGCTCACCTTATAAGGGCAGGCTCGGCGCGGGCAGGGCGGGGCCGGCGCAGGCGGGGCGGGCGTCCTACCCTGAGGCCCCGCCCCTAAGCCACACCGAACGTCTGCGGGCAAACTTTCTGCAAGGGCAGGCAGGCCTCTGCAGTGATGCCCCCCCAGGTGCCTAGAGTCTCTTTGGGGACACCCCCCGCGTCCGTCTCCGGGCTGAGACCCGCTTCGGCCACGTCTTACCCGGGCTAAACTTGACCAACTCCCTTTTTTTTCTTTTTCTTTTTTTTTTTATTGACCGACTCCCTTTGTGACTGTGGGCGGGCTTCTTCACGTCACCACGGTCGCAGGCCCTTATTAGGGTACATGGTGGGGGCCACGGGGGTACCTTTAGTGACCACATCTTGGAGCACTCATTCACCTGGCCTTACAGTCAACGGGTGCACCTTGCTGGCCAGGACTGTACCAAGTAGTGCCTTTTCTAACTTAGGAAGTCTGTAACCTCAGCCCAGGGTCTGGCTAAACAGTAGCCATTGATCCGTCAGAAGTGTTTGGTTGACTGAGCACTTCTTGGTGGGAGGAGACTCCAAACCTGAGAGGAAGTGTCCTGCAGGAGTCAGTCCGCTGGTCACCTGGCTTCCTCTTTTCTCCCTCCAGGCTCTCCTCACAGTCCAGATCCTTTTTCTACCCTAATCTATTGATTTGCGCCTCTGTGACCTCCACTCCTTACTGTCCTTCACAGCCGCCCAGGTGCCCACAGGCTGCCTTGAAGGGCAGCAAAATATACCACCCCAAAATACACCTCTTTGGTCTATTGATTATTTTAAGATGATGATTAAAAAAAAAAAAAAAGAACAGCAGACATGAGAGAAGCTCTAAAAACTGAGTATAAGTTACCTTTTGGTAAGAAACAGTTACATTTATAAGGGAAATCTTTTTCTGTAAGGGTGTCTCCCTATTCGTACCAGGGACAGCCTGTGCTCAGTCTTTCAACTGTGTCCCACTCTTTGCCACTGCATGTGCTGAAGCCCACCAGGCTCCTCTGACCGTGAAATTTTCTAGGTAAGAATACTGGAGGAGGTTGCCATTTCCTACTCTAGAGGATCTTCCCGACCCAGGGATCAAACTTGCATCTCTTGTATTTCCTGAATTGGCAGGTGGATTCTTTACCACTGCGCAGCCAGGATGGCTGGCTCTAAATTTCTAGAAACACTTATCCAAGGAGAAGGTAAGGACTTAAATATGCATAACAGCCTCACCCACTTTTACTGTGCTTTTCCTGGTAAACTTTCATAAGTGACTCTCCAGTCCCAACATCCTTTTTATTTAATTTAATGAGTTTATACCAAAGAAATAGGTAGCTATTTTACATGTAAGGAATAAAAATCTGAAAAAATAAACAGTACAAAGGGTGAGAGCATTTTAACCAAGTTTACATTTCTTTTTGTTATGGTCTGTAACAATTCACCTCATCATATTGCAATATACAATCCCAGTTGTAGCACCCATTACCACCACAGAACTAAATTTAAGGAAGTTGTTGTTCAGTCACTCAGTCATGTCTGACCCTTTGAAATCCCATGAACTGAAGCACACCAGGCTTCCCTGTCCTTCACTATCTCCCTGAGTTTGCTCAAGTTCTTGTCCTTTGAATCAGTGATGCTATCTAATCATCTCATCCTTTGCTGCCCCCTTCTTCTTTTACCTTCAATCTTTGCCGGCATCAGAGTCTTTCTCAATGAGTCTGAGCTTCTGTCAGGTGGCCAAAGCACTGGAGCTTCAGCTTAAGCATCAGTCCTTCCAATGAGTATCCAGGGTTGATTTCCTTTAGGATTGACCGGTTTGATCTCCTTGTAGTCCAAGGAACTCTCGAGAGTCTTCTCTAGCACCACAATTCAAAAGCATCAAGTCTTGGTGCTCAGCTTTCTCTATGATCCAACTCTCACATCCATACATGATTACTGGAAAAACCATAACTTAACTATAGGCACCTTTGTCAGCAAAGTGATATCTCTGTTTTTTTAATATGCTGTCTAGGTCTTTGTCATAGCTTTCCTTCCAAGGAGTAAGGATCCTTTCATTTCATGGTTGCAGTCACTGTCTGCAGTGATTTTGGAGCCTAAGAAAATAAAATCTGTCACTGCTTCCACTTTTTCTTCTATTTGCCATGAAGTGATGGGGCCGGATGCCATGATCTTAGTTTTTTGAATGTTGACTTTCAAACCAGCTTTTTAACTCTCCTCTTTCACCCTCATCAAGAAGCTTTTAGTTCCTCTTCACTTACTGCCATTAAAGTGATATCATCTGCATATCTGAGGTTGTTCATATTTCTCCTGGCAATCTTGATTCTAGCTTGTGATTTATCCAGCCTGGCATTTCTCATGATGTACTCTGCATAAAAGTTAAATAAGCAGGGTGACAATATACAGCCTTGAGGTACTCTTTTCCCAATTTTGAACTAGTCCATTGTTCCATGTCCAACTCTAACTGTTGCTTCTTGACCCATGAACATGTTTCTCAGGAGAAAGATAAGGTGGTTTGGTATTTCCATTTCTTTAAGAATTTTCCACAGTTTGTTGTGATCCACACAGTCAAAAGCTTTAGCATGGTCAATGAAACAAGAATAATTTTTTTTTTTCCCCTGGAATTTCCTTGCTTTTGCTATGATCCAAAGAATGTGGGCAATTTGATCTCTGGTTCCTCTGCTTTTTCTAAATCCAGCTTGTACATCTGGAAGTTCTTGGTTCACATACTCCTGAAGCCTAACTTGAAGAATTTTGAGCATAACTTTGCTAACATTCTTTGGCATTGCTTTTCTTTGGGATTGGAATGAAAACAGACCCTTTCCAGTCCCGTGGCCACTGCTGAGTTTTCCAATTTGCTGACATATTGAGTGCAGCACTTTCACAGCATCATATTTTAGGATTTGAAATAGCTCATCTGGAATTCCATCACCTCCACAAGTTTTGTTCATAGTAATGCTTCCTACGGCCCACTTGACTTCGCATTCCAGGATGTCTGGTTCTAGGTAAGTGATCACACCATTGTGATGATCTGTGTCATTAAGACCAGGTCATTTGTAGCACCCATTACAATCATGAATCTAAATTTAAGGAAGTACATTGTTACTAATGGCCCTGAGATGAAACTGATTTACATTCTATTAAAAACTACAGTATATAAGCACTTTATAATAATGCTTCTTAACCGCCATTTGTTGTAAGAACCATCACCAAAGTTTTTTGGAAGTGAGTCCACACAGAATTAAATATTTAAAAGGTGAAATGTTCCTTATTTTAACTTTAGCAAGATCTTTCTTTTTCCATTGTTAAGAAACACTTTAATAGTTTTAAAGCAAATGGTGATACAAGTAGAGTGCAGATAGCTAAAATGCACTCCTGAGTTCAAACTTACAAAAAAATGTTTTGTAAATAGTTCTCAATTAAATATTCTCCCTCCTCAGCCCCCTACCCAAAATCTTGAATTTTTTCTTACAAAAATTTGGTCAAGAGTAGAAATATCTCCAGGCAGATGTATATGCCACATCATAGCAAGAATGATGAAGCCCAACTAATGACTTCGGTATTAGAAATAGAAGGTAATTAAAATGTAATCAAAGTTACATTAAGAAAAGCTTTCACTGAGTAATACTGAAACAGTCACAAAGGTTAAGAAAATACTGATATCAAAGTACAAATGACTACAATATTAAAATAGACAAAAGCTACAAGAGCTTGCTTTAAAAATAAAAGACACAATGCATAAGAATTGTTTTCTTGTTCTACTCATGAATTTTGGTCTTTATATTCATAGGATTAGCTACATCTAGTAGAGTTTCTTATGACATCTGATGAAGTCTCATTCCAACTTCAGATGGTGACTCTTCCCTAAGGAACCTTTTGATTTCGGTTACATCCTGGTCACTGAACAGTTTTTAAGCAGTGCAGCATCGCTGTGATTTGCTGAGGCATGACTACATATCCTGTATGCAGTGCCATCCCCACAATGGGAACCAGCATGGAATTGAACACAGTCCGCTCCCAGGGCTCCAGCATGTAGAGAGCTGTGACCAGCAGCTACTGGTAGTAGAACCAGGACATTTGCTTCCAGGCCTGTGCCTCTGGCATTGCAGACAAATGTCAGTCTGTCCGGCCAGCCTCTCCCACAATATCTTCTTTTGCCTGAGCTGAAGATGATATTTAAGGTGATACTTTTTGGCTATTTCAGGGAGTTACTCAGTTTCGTGGGAATCTCCCATGTACACAGAAGATATATATTACTAAACGTTTGTTTGTTTTTCTCTTGTTAAGCTATCTTTTGTCAATATACTAGCCAAACAAACTAGGAAGAAAGAAATGAAAAATATTTCATCCCTACAGTGTCAACTCTCTCAAGCTTAGCACACAGGGCTGTTCCTTAGAAGCATCAACGATGTCCCACGGTTTCTTCCTAGAAAGTCTTTCCCTCGCACACATTCAGACATATGCTCATCCTGAAAAAAGTTACCTCTTAGTGTCCTTCCTGTGACTTCTCTGCTGATTACTTAATCTTTCTGAGCTGCAATTTCTTCATCTGCAAAATGCAGATAAAATAATGCCCACCTCACTATGTTATCATGTGTGAGTTAATGTCCGTACCACACTCAAGGCAGTGTGATGAACCAGGTTCACCTGACTGTGTTCTAAATATCCATACATGCACCCTGAGTTCCCTGAGGGCTGGGCTTTTCCTTCTCTGCCCATGGGTACCCTGTGCCTGGCACAGAGTAGCTGCTGATTTTTTGTACTTGGTGGTGAGTGAGTGAATTTCAGGTAGTGGAGAGAGGGGAGCAGGTGGTCCCTCACCAGAATGGCCACCACTCACAATGAGAAAATAGACTTCACTTATGCTGGGAGAGGGCTTCCCAGGTGGTGCTAGTGGTAAAGCCTGCAATGCGGGAGACATAAGAGATGCAGGTTCAATCCCTGGGTCAGGAAGATCCCCTGGAGGAGGGTATGCAACACACTCCAGTATTCTTGCCTGGAGAATCCCATGGACAGAGGAGCCTGACAGGCCAGAGTCGATAGGGTTGCAAAGAGTCGGACACATCTGAAGTGACTTTGCATGCATGTAGTTGCTGGGAGATAGTATATTCTAACTTTCCCTCCACAACCCCTACCCTAAGATTCAGAGCACCCCAGGAAGGGCATAGGATAGCTATTGATCCCATGGTCCAGGTGAACCTCTGAGGCACGCGGAAGTGAAATGACACAGTGAGTGGCAGCGTTAAGACTGCTCCCCTTTCAGCACTCAAAATCCTATGTCCCAGGGACACCCTTAAGTCTCAGGCAAACTAGAATGGTTGGTCACCCCAGATCAAGTTCCAAACCCTAGTCTCTGAGGACCCCCACCACTGCCCTCCCCTGGGCCCATGTCATTGTTCCCAAGTTTTTTAGTGAGTTTCCTGAACAGGAGACAATGCCCTCCTGTCCAGAGGGTCTGGGCAGGTTAAAAAAAAAAAATCATTATCCCTCTTACTCTTCCTTTCTTTTAAATAATTTTATTTATTTTTGGCTGTGCTGGGTCTTCATTCCTGCACGGGCTTTTCTCCAGTTTTGAGAGGGGGCTACTCTCTAGTGTGTCGGCTTCTCATCACAGTGGTTTTTCTCGTTGTGGAGCATGGGCTGTAGGGACCACAGGCTTCAGCAGTTGCCGCTCTCAGGCTCTAAAGTGCAGTATCGATAGTTGTCGCGCACAGGCTTAGTTGCTCTGTGGCATGTGGGATCCATCTGGATCAGGGATCGAATCTGTGTCTCCTGTGTTGGCAGGTGGCATCTTTACCACTGAGCCACCTGGGTAGGCCTCTTACTCTTTCTTACCCCAAAATCAGACTCAGAACACAATGCTGGGGCATGTACAGACTTGTATGTGCCTTCAACTTACTTTGACAGACTCGTGGCCACTCTGAGGACTGGAAAAGGCAGCCAGCCCCGCCCTCTGCGCTCTCAGGCTGCTGGGGGAGATGGACGCATGCACACGTGGCATCGGTCTGGTGGCTGGCCAGCTGGGAAAGGGTTTCTGAAGAGCCACCTCCTGACCTGGCCCCTCCCCAGCTGCCCTTCGGCTCCCACCCCGTCTTCCTCCCCTCCCCCTCCCCCTCCCCCTCACTCGGCCTGGTTTCCTCCATTAACCAGGGAGTGAGAGCTGGTCTCTCTGAGGGCCTTTCTGCCCCAACCAAGGTCAATGACTCAGGGCCAGTGAGGTTCTGGGAAATGCAGCCTCCAGAGAAGAGGCATCAGAGGCCAAGTCCTCCCGAACACAGTGAGGGCATGGCCCCGGCCTCACGTGCAGACAGGCTCATCTTCCCAGGCCGCCCCAGCCCCTGCTGGCCTCATCCTCTGGGGCCACTGTCCTGGAGAGCTGTTCTCTGCTGGTTCCCCAGAGGCTCTGGGGCCAGCGCCAGGACAGGGAGGGCCTGGGCTGGCCCCACACAGCCTGTGTGCCTCCCCCTTGCTGAGGAGACACTCACTCTTGTGGGCCTGAGAGCTGCAGCCCTGACGTTGGCCTGGCTATGGCTGGGTGGTCAGAGCTAAGGGCTGAATGAACACCTACCCAGGTCCGCTAGGCAGCCAGTCCCTCACTTGCAGCCACCGTGAAGCCCCCCTCCTTCCCCCAGCCATGTAGTACTCAGCAATTCAAGCAAATGTGGGCATGGAAGGCAAAGACTTTTGGAGGGGGAGATTGGACATGGAGAAGGCACCCCCCGGGGCACTAGTTCCTGCTCCCCTCCCCTCTTATAGAAATACTCTCTCCCCATCAACCTCCCTATCAACGTCAGTCAAGAGCAGCCTCAAAACAGGGAGTGTGGGTTGGTTGGGGGATTTCCCTGGTGGCGCAGTGGTTAAGACTCTGCACTTCCAATGCAGGGGCTTGGGTTGGATCCCTGCTCGGAGAACTAAGATCCCACATGCTGCAACTAAGAACCCAGCATAGTCAGATAAATAAATAAAACTTTTTTTGAAAAACTGACAGTGAGAACCCAGAGCCAGCTCAGGACTCTCTTCTCTTGCTTGTTCACCCCAGGCAAGGCCCACACCCTCTCTGGTTTCTATCTCCCTCTCCTGGCCCAGCCTTGGTAGCTTCCTTCCTTTATTTCAGCATCACAGGTTTGATAGGGACAGAATGAAAGAACAAAGAGGGTGGTTAAATAGTTAATCCCACTAGAGAATTATAAATAGAAAAATATGACAGACCCCTGTAAGTTAATGATTACTCAAGAAAGCAGGTTTGCTTAACCACAAAATCAAGCAGGCTTGCTTAACAACAAAAGCATGCAACAGAAGCACAGGACATGCCCCAGAACAATAAAACAATGGTGACATGAGACCCACACCCTGCCCAGTGAGCTCAGGAAGTTAATGATTCCTAGGACATGCTCTCTACATGCATAAAAAACAACAATTTATGGATCTAGCTTGATCACACAGGGACCAAAAACTCCCCTGCTCAATCTGGAGGAGGAACTGATGATGGAAACATGATGTCTAGATTTTCTCCTCCGCCCCACTTTTTCTTTGATTATATAACTGTAGCCCACTAAGTTCTCTGGGTGTGGCATTTCTCACCTGCCCATTTGTAAATCTCACAAGCATCCTATTCTAATAACATCACTTCTTATTTCCCACTTTTAAAGAACCTGCCTGCCAATGTGAGAGACATAAGAGACGTGGGTTTGATCCCTGAGTAGAGGATTCCCTGGAGGAGGAAATGGCAACCTACTCCAGTATTCTTGCCTAGAGAATTCCATGGACAGAGAAGCCTGGCGGGCTACAGTCCACAGGGATGCCGAGTCAGACATGACTGAAGTGACTTAGCATGCTTTTCTACCACTTTGTTCTCGCTGAATTCTCCTCCATGCTGACATAAAGGAGCTCTTTGTCCCCCTACCCCCGAAATGACACCAATAGGTTTTAGGTTCCCTGTGAGATGGAAATGATTAATGCAGGAAATAACATGAGAGTACTTAATACATCCATCTCAAAAGGGGGAGTACTCGAAAGGCCCAGGAACAGAGAGAGGTGCCCAAAGTCATAGGGGAAGTGGCAGAGGTGTTGAGGTTCAGCCAAGCCCCCTATGTGAGGAGAGAGCATGCATGCATGCTAAGTCGCTTCAGTCATGTCTGACTCATGCAACCCTATGGACTATAGCCCACCAGGCTCTTCTGTCCATGGAATTCTCCAAGCAAGAATACTGGAATGGGTTGCCATGCCCTTCTCCAGGAGATTTTCCTGACCCAGGGATTGAACCGGCATATCTCATGTATCTTGCATTGGCAGGTGGGTTCTTTACCCCTGAAAGTGAAAGTTGCTCAGTCATGTCTGACTCTTTGCGACCCAATGGACTATACAGTCCATGGAATTCTCCAGGCCTGAATACTGGAGTGGGTAGCCTTTCCCTTCTCCAAGGGATCTTCCCAATCCAAGGATCGAACCCAGGCCTCCCTCATTACAGGCAGATTCTTTACCAGCTGAGCCATAAGGTGTAATGAGGTCTGGGAGGTGGGATAAGGATGAGGACAAGACCAGGCATGAGGCGAGGCGTGGAACAAACCCCTGGTAGGTTACATGCTCCAGTCATTCCTTTGCTCATTCATCTTGGCAGAGTCCTCGTCTGTTCTTGGCCCCATGGAAGTCAGTTCAGGAAGAGCTGAGCTAGGAGCAGCTAGGAGCCTAGCTAGGAGCTAGGAGTGGCTTAAAGAGGGCTTTGATCTTCAGAACTGTTTTCTCAAAGCCTAGACCAGGATCTTCTGCATCTGAATTACGAGAGCTTTAAAAACGCACATCCCAGGTCCCATCCCAGACCCATGACCATCAGCAGATCTTTATAAAAATGGTTAAAAATAAATAAATAAAAAATGGTTAAAACTCTGTGATCCCAAAGCAGGGGGCAAGCGTTCGATCCCTAAGATCTTATATGCAGCACAGCTCAGCCAAAAAAAAAGAACAAACAACTTTGTTACTTTGGACTTGGGAAGTGTCAGAAATGCCAGAATTTGGGGGGCCTGGAGCTTTCTAAGACAAAAGTGGCAGGGACTACATGGTGGCTGAGGTGGGGCAGGTCTGATGGCATTCCTGCATCTCAGTCTCCCCTCCCCCAAAGTAGGTGGGTGGTGCAGGTGCTTGGCTTCAGCTCAAGTTTCAGGCCCAGGAACACTTCTCTGAGGCGCTCAATCATCATAAAATACTCCCTTTGACCTGGGAGTCACACGTCTATAAAATCCTGAAGAAGAAATAAGCTCTGTGTCTGAACTTGTTCATTCCGGCCTTGTAATAATGGATAAAAAAAGTTAAGTAAAAAGTACCTAAATGTTGGACAGTGAGGGAAAAGTTAAGGGTATGATCCTAGCTGAGCCGACCCCCAGTCCAGGACATCCTGAAGGGTGGTCATGGGGATGCAGAGAGCCACTGCTGTGGGGTGGTGGGAAGACTAGAAGCAGGGAGACCGGGACCCTGGGGGGTCACACTATCTGGTTCATATCCTGTCTCTGCCCCTTCCCAGCTGTGTGACTTGAGGCTTTCACTAAAGTGCTCTGAGCTTCGGTTTTCTCATCCATAAACTAGAGGTCACAATAGGACCTACCTGCTAGGGTTATGTGTGTATTGAAGGAGTTAATACACAGAATATCTAAACAAGCAGTGCCTGGAACCCCTGTGTTAGCCACTATTGTTACACTCCGTAACAGGCTGTTATGGCCTAATCTGTGTCTCCTCAAATTCATCTGTTGAAGCCCTAATCCCCCAGCACCCCAGAATGTGGTAAAAATGTAGCATAGAAAAAAAAAAGAATGTCACTGTATTTGGAGATGTGGCCTTTACAGAGGTTGTTGTTCATTTGCTCAGTTGTGTTTAATTCTTTGTGACTGCATGGTCTGCAGCACGCCAGGCTTCCCTGTCCATCACCAACTCCCGGAGCTTGCTCAAATTCATGTCCATCGAGTCAGTGATGCCATCCAACTGTCAGGCGAGTGTATGCTCCTCGGTTCTGTCTCATCACAACAAAGATTTGGAGTGATGGACATTAAAGCCCTCAGCGCATCACAGCTCTCAGGTCTTGGACAGACCATGTTATAGGTCTCAGCTCTCAAACAGACCGTGTTATAGCTCTTAGACAAATCAGTGTTACAGCTCTGTGTTACAGCTCTATTTTATTTAGAAAATAGCAGGAAAATCCATCCTCGAGGCATGAGGGCGTGCTGACCCAAAGACGTGAAGACAAGGGAGTGGGGGAGCGCCCCAGCACGCGGGTTTCAGGGCAAGGAGAGAGAAAGAGCTCATGCATGGGGGTGTGAGAGAGAGAGAGAGACCCCGGCCCTTTGGCTCCTCTTTTTATACGTCTTTTCCTTCCCCCGGGCCTGCCCTATGTAAATTGGGCTATCCAGGAGTGTTGTTTGTTCTACCTGAGGTCCTCACTCCGGTCCTCGGATCTATCTTTGTTCTATTTTCGGTGGCTTTTCCCTTCCTTATCTTTTAGCCACCATCATTCTGGACTCCTGTTTCCTATTTTAACTACCTAACACAACCATCTCATTCTCTGTCATCCCCTTCTCCTCCTGCCCTCAATCTTTCCTAGTATCAGGGTCTTTTCCAATGAGTCTGCTCTTCACTCCAGGTGGCCAAAAGGCAAAAAGAGATGCTGCTGCTGCTAAGTCGCTTCAGTCGTGTCCAACTCTGCGACCCCGTAGACGGCAGCCCACCAGGCTGTGCCATCCCTGGGATTCTCCAGGCGAGAACACTGGAATGGGTTGCCATTTCCTTCTCCAATGTGTGAAACTGAAGTCGCTCAGTCGTTTCTGACTCTTTGCAACCCCATGGACTGCAGCCTACCAAGCTCCTCCATCCATGGGATTTTCCAGGCAAGAGTACTGGAGTGGGTTGCCATTGCCTTCTCCGAAAAAGAGATAACAGAGGTAATTAAGTTAAAATGAACTTTATTCGATCATTTTTGATGATCATTTAAATGTTCCAATTTAATCATTTAAGAATGATCATTTAAATGACCCAATATGACTGGTAACCTCGTATGAATATAAAATTTGGGAGACTTCCCTGGAGGTCCAGTGCAATGCAAGGGCCGTGGTTTCAATCCCTGGTTTGAGGGACTGAGCTTACTTCAACAGCACAAATATTTTTTAATTTGGCTGCACTAGGTCTTTGTTGCTAGGCATGGCCTTGCTCTAGCTGTGGCACGTGGGGGCTTCTCTTCCTTGTGGTTCTCATTGCGGTGGCTTCTCTCGTGGAGCAAGAAACAGGCACGCGGCTTCAGTAGTTGTGGTGCATGTGGGCATGGCTACTCCCAGGCGTGTGGGTTCTTCTTGGACCAGGGATCAAACCCGTGTCCCCTGCATTGGCAGGAATATTCTTTTTTTTTTTTTCATTCATTCATTTTTTAATCGAAGGATAATTGCTTTACAGAATTTTGTGGTTTTTTGTCAGGCTGCAACATGAATCAGCCATAGGTATTCATATATCACCTCCCTTTTGAACCCTCCCATCTCCCTCCCCATTCCACCCCTCCAGGTTGACACAGAGCCCCCGTGTGGGTTTCCTGAGCCGTACAGCAAATTATTTTACATATGGTTATGTACGTTTCCATGTTATTCTTTTCATACATCTCACCCTCTCCTCCCCTCTCCTCAGGCAGGAATATTCTTAATTACTGGACCACCAGGGAAGTCCTAGAAACTTTTTTCTTTCCAAAATGTGGAAAACTTTACAAATTTGCATGTCTTGCTTGCACAGGGGCTATGCTAATCCCTGTATCATTCCAGTTTTAGTATATGTGCTGCTGAAGTGAGCACCCTACACACTTTTAACACGGTGCTTACCACGTAATGGCGCTGTGCTCCAACGTTACATATATTATCTCATGTCAATCTCTCAACCATAAGGAAGTTATATACTATCTTCCCATTTCAGAGATGAGGAAAAATGAGGATTGACTAGTGAGGGGGATGGCTTTCACTGGAACCAGGTCTTTCTGACTCCGAGGGCCTATTCAAAGCCTAGCTCCATCCCCCTTGGTGGTGCCCCACTCAGCCTCTGGCATCCCCGCCTTCCTCCTGGGACAGAGAAGTCATGTTATTTTTCCATATTTTGCACATGCTGCTCCTTCTGCCTGAAATACTCTTCCCAGTACCTGCCTCTGACTCTTATCCAATTCTCCCAAACAAAACCCCTCTATGTATTACCCAGCCCTGCAGACTTGCTCCTTATCAGGGCTTCCACTCTTTCTGTGCTTTATCATTATGATGTTATTTGTTACTTGTTGCTACTCTGGCATTTATACTTTACATTGTATCCATGTGCTTGCTGTAGGATTCTTGAGGGCCAAGGTTCTATCTTTCTCTGCTTTGACTCCTAATTCCTAGCATCAGGCAGCCCAGAGAGGCATCCAGATACACCAGCTGGCTGAGGTTAGGGGGTGAAGCCACTGTGTTGGGACTAGAGAGAATACTGCAGCTTCAGGAGTAGTTCCTAAGCAAAGGACTCCTCTGCCTCCTGCCTGGGGCCAGGGTTGTAAAGGCAGATGAAGGAGAGAGGCCCCAAATCCCCACTCTTGACATGAGAACAGGGATGCTGTGACTCCCCTGGGGATCAGAGAGTGGCCAAGGGGGAGGCTGAGGGGTTGGGGTCCGGCCCCCCACACTCTCATTTCATTCCCTCGTTCCTGGGCACACCACACATCTCTTTGGGCCTCAGTTTCCTCGTATGTGATACGGGAACAATGGTTGCTACCTCAGGTGGGTGTTGGGAGGGTTAGATGTGGGTGGTGCACCTGGCAACATGGGACACAAAGGGATCCATGCCAAACTGCCTGCCGGCGGGTGGTTGAGGCAGGCAGCCGGCCAGAGACAGACAGCTACACGCCTGTGGTCGGCCAGGAAGCCGGCCAAAGGTGGGGACCCAACTAGCAGCTGTGTAGCAACGGCGTCCTGGCTCACACCCATTGGTGGCTGTGTGGATGGCTGGCTTAGAGGCTGAGCGAGAGGCTGGGTCAGAAGTGGCTCGGAGGCATGGAGACCAGGGGACCAGACTCAGGGTGAATTCCAGTGGGCATTCTCCAAGGGTGAGGTCACCACCAGGAAGGGGGTGGTGGCTGGGGTTAGAGCCAGGACACAGAGCCAAAGGTAAGGCCCACTGCCTGGCACAGTAACAGGCCCCTCCCATGGTGAGGTGCTGGGGTCCTTATTTCTATCTCGGGAAGCCTGGTGTTTCCTGTTTAACATGTAGCTTAGAGTTGGGGGAAGCTGGGGGAGGGGAAGAAGCAAAGCAAAGGACACTTCTTGAGCACCCGCAAGCGGGTCCAGCATGTTTAATCCACATTTCGTGGTGATTATTTTTAAGCCCAGTTTGAAGATGGTGCAATCAAGGCTCAGAATGGTGGAAAACTTCCCCCAAAGTGAAAGCGGTATAACTAATGGGTGAGAACCCAGAGACTTTGGAATCAAGCATATCTGAGTTCAGACCTGAGCTCCAACACCTGTTCATGCAGAGTTACTAAAGCTCCCTGAGCCTGTTTCCTCATCCGTGAAATGGCAATAATGATAGTCAGTACCTCACTGTGAGGGCTCAGTGAGATGACGCATGTGACATCTAGCCTTCAGGGAGGGCTAGCCACCATTGTCCCTGTTTTGCTGCTGTGACAACTGAGCCTGAGGCTAGTGAGGCCATATGTGCCCCATTAGTGGAAGGCGAATTCAGGACCTGAACCCAGATCTGATTCTTTCTTCCCGACTTACACCATCGTGCAGTGGCTGGTGGCGGCTTCCAAAAAGCTGGGGAGGGAAGGCTCCCAGATTTCCGGCTGAGCCATGTAAGCCAGGCTGGGGACCGGGGTTTGGGGTCACGCCTGCACCCGGTGTTCCAGGCAGCAGAGAGGAACTGCGACAGCGTGCCTGGAAGCCCTGCTCATTCACGGCATCCTGCCCTCTGATGATATTGTTCTCTGGACCCTTCCAACCCATGGCTTGCACATTAGGGTTTCCGGTAGCCTGGCCAAATTACCTTCACTTACCGGAGAAGCCCTCCCCAGGCGGCTGGGGTAGGGGCTCAGCTGCCCTTGGCCCTTCCCCCAGGCGGAGCGTGCTCAGGCAGGCACAGGGAAAGCCCCAACAACATCACCTTGACCAGCAGGTTCTGACCCTGCAGACTGCCTTTCTCAGAGACACTGCCGACCTGCTTGTTCCCTGCTCCTGGAGCCCAGTGAAGAAAAGGCCGTGATTCATTTCTATTTTAGGGTTGGCTAAAGTCAAGGCACTTGGCTTCGGACCCCAACCATCACAAACACTCTGTAACCTGGGCAAGCCTTCCCCCTCGCTGTGCCCTTCTGAGGGTCTGGATGATACTCCAGGACTCCTCACACTCTGACATTGTAACACTTTTACACTTAGGGTGGATTTTCTAGCTCCAAGTCACCCTTTGAGGAACTGCTTCATTTTGTACTGCTTTGGGTAAAAATAAAGATTTTGCTTAAGACAAAAATAAACAATCTGCTTGCCAATGCAGGAGAAGTGGGTTTGATTCTTGGGTCAGGAAGATGCCTTGGAGGAGGAAATGGCAACCCACTCCAGTATTCTCACGTAGAGAATCCCATGGACAGAGAAGCCTGGTGGGTTACAGTCCACGGGTTGCAAAGAGTTGGATACGATTTAGTGACTTAACAACAAACTGGGACTTCCCTGGTAGTCCAGTGGCTAAAACTCTGTGTGCCCAGTGAAGGGGGCCTCGGGTTTGATCCCTGGTCAGGGAACTAGATGCCACATGCCACAAGTAAAGATCCCATGTGCCACAACTAAAGTCAAGAAAATAAATATTAAAGAACAAACAAACAAAAACAACAACAAACTTAAAGTGTAAGCTTCTTGAGGCTGTGGTCACTTTCCCTCCCATGTTTAGAAGGCACCCACCATAGTGACCACCCTTCATTCATCCAGGTGCTTCTAAGACCTGCTAAGGCTCTTTGGTGCTTAGCAATCCTGTTGGAAACAGGGTCTTGGCCTTTCCACTGATGTCACTTGGCACTCCGTCTCCTCATCTGTGTAATGGGAAGAAGTAGCTGGCAGGGGAGTGGTGGGGTCACAGCAGAGAACATAAGCTCTACAAACTCAAACTTCCATCTCCGCCTCCAGATCAACTGGGTAAACTTGGTATTAGGAGTAGAGGTGCAGAAGCCACATCCCAGGACGTCTCAGGACTGAGAGGGTTTTGCAGGTGTCTGTGCTGCAGAGGGGTCAGGGGTGTCCCTGTGGCTGCCAGGCCCCGCAGCTGCATTCTCATAACCCCTCTTTCACCGGCCCAGGAACACAAGGCACCCAGAAGGCAACAACAGTGGGGCAGGGGATGCAGAGCCAGCAGCGTCCCGGTGAGATCAGCACCGTGAAATTAGTCAGACGGGATCACCCTGAGATCTTGTGTGCACAGCCAGTGACTCACACCACCAACAGCCTCACAGGCAGAGATGCCAACCTGGGAGGCAGCTGCTCCAGCTCACCTCACCCCGCAGCACACCTTTTAAGGACAGGGAGCTCCGGGCAGCGCAGGGGCCCTGCCTCCGCCCTGAGGCCTTTGCCAGCCCAGCTCCACACCTACTCGGGTTGGGCAGAGGGGCCAGCCCCCTACCTGGGTTCAAATCTGCCGTTGTCACTTTTTAGATATGACCTTGGGCAAGTCAATTTCCCCAAACCGGTTCCTTCACTTGTAATATGGAAATACTTGCCTCACAAGAGAGGAATTAAATGAGGTCATGCACAGAGAAAGTGCTTGGCGAAGGGCACCTTTTAAGGAGTGGCAGTGGAGGCCAGTGGCAAGGGAAGGGCTCAGGCTCAGGCATCAGGGTGCTCAGCTCTGAACTCGAGCCCCAGCCCTTACTTGCTGGGCATTTTTGAGTTACTCAGCTCTGCATCAGTGCCTCTCGTATAAAGATTGCTGACGCTACCAGCTTTGTCAGCCTCTTGTGGGGTTAGGATCACGTACTCCATTTTATAAGGTGAGGGGGGCACTGCAGGAGCAGAGCCAGCCCAGGTGTCTGGGGGCTGTGTCCTGGACAAGTTCCCAAGCTCCCTCCATGGGTCTGGTATGTGAATGGGAGCAGTGATGAGAATGCCCGACTTGCGGGGCTGCTGTGGGGGAGGTACTGAGAACAGTGCCTGGCACCCAAGAATCATCCCTCAACACCGCCTGTTCTCATTCATCTTACACACAGCTCTTGGCCTTTCTCCACAAATGCCAGTTGCTGGTTTACTTCCTTTTTACATGCCTGTGACAGATTCCAGGCCGGCGGCCTTCCCAAGGCCACAGGCCTTGCTGCTGAGCTAGCCCTGCCCTCTGGTGCCCATCACAGACTTCTCAAGGCAGCCCTGGGGCTGACCGCTCAAAGACGCTGCAGTAAGTCAGGCAGTTCCAACAGGGACACTAAGAACACCGAGTGCACGCAGCACCCTAGGGCCAAGGGGAAGGACACCCTGCAGCCTGGTATCCATAGGGTGGGTCTCTCAGCTGGCAAGTGAGCCAAAGGGTGGCTTGGCCACAGGAGAAAAAGCGATGGGCTTTGCTGGCTGGAAACCTGGTTTGCCTGGCACCCTCCTCCATGGGCCAAGGGAAGCCTGGGAACAAGAATGGGCGGAGAGCCTGGTCTCAAAGCCTCTTGAGTTCCTGCCCACACACAGGAAGGACAGCCCGCCTCCTGATGGGCTGGGATGGGCATGGGGCCGGCCAGGTTTCCCAGAGTGTGTACACAGGAGTGAGCACCCGGTTAGCAGAGGTGGCCCCTGGGGATCAGTGACAAGAGCCCAGGCTTCAGAGGCAACCAGCTCTGGGCAGAAGCGTGGGCTCTGCACCCTGAGAGCCTCCATGTCCTCACCTGCATAATGGGGACCACAAACTCCCTTCTGCCTGACGTGTGTGTAAAGCCGTCCCCGAAAGAGTGGCCACCACTGACAACAGCAGTTACAGGAATGGCTGGTCAAGGGCAAGAGGGTGGTGGGGGTCGGAGGGGGAAAACAGCAGCAGCCTGGGAAGGGGTCACAAGTGCTCCCAGAGCCCAGACAGAGTGGAAGCTGGCGACAGTGCAAACCCTAGCTTTATTGGTCCGGTTTTTTCACAGTGAAGCCTCAGAGAACCAAAGGGCCAGCTAATGGTGAGGGAGTAGTGTCTTGAGCTTTCCAGAGTCAAGGGTCTACAGGACGCCCATAGCCCAACACATGTCCGCTGCCCTGGCGCCTGGGAGCAAAGAGGGAGGGGTGTCTCTGGGGGGATGGGTGTGGGCCCAGGGCCTGTTCTTCACCATGGGAGGTGGAAGGGATCACATAAAGTTCTTTATTACAGACCTACAAAAAATGAGAGAATTACATGTATTACTCTCACTTGTCTGGGTTTCTTTTTTCCTTGTCTTTTCACAAAACAGCAGCAAGAAAGAAAAATGCAGGAGGCAGGTGAGCCAGGCCCCGGGATTCAGATCAGAAGGGAGCAGGGAGGCAGGACGAAGCTGCTACTGCAGGTTGGCCCTGGGCTCTGTCCCAGCATCCCGGGAGCAGGGCCTCAAGCCCGTTTTTCAGTAGCCCTGTTCCTCGGTGGCCACCCTGGAGGGCAGCAGGTCAGGAGCACTTGGGGCTCCTATGTTTGGAGGCCTGGTCTCCAAAGCACAGGCCCACAGGGGCCAGACAGAGGAAGGAGGCGGGAGGGGCCAGCACAGAAGGGTGGTGAGTTCTACTGGGGTCCCCCCGGGACCTCGGGGCCCCGGCAGGCAGGGGCAGTCAGGATGCTTCCCTGCTTGTCAGCCAATCAGTTTCTTCAGGAAAGCCTCTAGCTGGTCTTCATCCTTGATCCCCACAAACTTGTCCACCACATCCCCATTCTTCATAGCCAGTACGGTGGGCACAGCTGACACCTGGGTGGAGAGGACAAAGGAGGTCAAGTCACTCACAAGTGAGCTCTTCTCCACATTAGCTCCAAGCTCTGGGGAGCGGGCTGCTGGCTCAGGCCTTGAAGTGACTGCCCAGAGCCACAGGCGGGGCCCCCTCCCTTTGCGCAGGGGGACTTCAGGGCCTGGAGGTCCACCCGCTGGAGCAGCTTTTCCACTGTAGGCTCCCAGCTGTACCCTTCCTCCACCAACCACATGACTGACTCACTGTCCCAGTGGTTTGGCTGGAATGACAGGAGAGATTAAAATAACCCATGCAGCTGCAGGCCCAGGCTGGGGGTGGGGAGGAGCTGAGGGGCAGCCTGGCACTCTTTAGCTGGGGGCCTTGGCCAGGTCACACCACCTTTGGAACCTTGGTGCCCTCTCCTGTGAAATGAGGATGAGTCTCGTTGGTGAAGCTTTAGGACAGAAATTAGAGGTTTGTATATAAGGCTGAGTGGTCAGGAGCTCAGGCTCTGGGGCTGGTTGATCGAATCTTGACCCATTTGGGGCGAGCCACTCCATCACTCTGAGTCTCGTGCTTTCACCAGGAAATGGAGATACTACCGGGACTTCAATTAGCGGGTATGAGGGCTGCATGGGGTAATCTAGGCAAAATCTCAGCACAGTGCCCTGCCCTGAGCACACAGGGAGCACCCCACAAATGAAGGCTACAGTGGGCACATCACAAAAGTCGAACCTAGGGCCGCGAGCAAGCTCCTCTGGCTCCCTGTAATGATGGTTAACGGGGTCCAGAAATTCACTGACTCACACTGGGAGTGTGGGAGGTGGGGCTCAGCCTTGAGAGCTGATGTTTATTTATTAGAGGGCTGGACATTCCTGGCCTGTGAAGCGTTTTCTGAAGCTCCCCCAGGGGACCTGTACAGATTACATGGTACATAAATGAGGCTGAAGACCTGCTCTGGCATGGCGCATTTTCTGCTGCCTGGGCGCCCCGCCTGGTATCTGTGGGCATTTGATGAAAAAAAAACATATAAACAGAACAAGATAAACACAGACTTTTCTTACATACAAGTTAACTACAAAGTAACAACAGTGATTTCTAAAACATACCATGTTTTCACATATTCCAAGTGCGGTCCTGCTGGTGAGTCACTTGGGAAGCCAGACTTAAGATTCAGAATGTTCTAACTGCGCACACGGCAGTTACACAACAGAAGTGCAGGCCTGACCAGTCACATCTCGGGTGCCCCACGCACTGACTGTGGCAGGCTGTGCATCCCTCTCCTAAGAGGCTTTGCATGACCTAGCCTTCAGGCCCCTTCAAGGACTGTCCTGGGGCTGCTGTGGGCAGCAACTGACACACTTCCCAGAGGCAGTGTGCAGACAGACCCACTGGCGGTGCTGGGCTGGCCACGTGTGCCCTGTCATGGTCCCACCACCGGCTCCTGTCCTTGTCACTCCTGCCCCTGGCGTGGGTGACAGCAGAAGCACAAGGATCCACCACGTGGCTGCTGGCTTCTGGGTCCAGAAGGCGCCCTCAGGATGCAGTCCCTGGAAGTGCCCCCGAGCCTGCACGTGGTCTCTTGCGCCCTCTAGTGGTCTGTGGAGGCAGTGGCCTCACACCTGGCAACTCTCCACTGAACCCCAGAGGCTCAGGCACTAACTGCTCCACTTTACTTGCTGGACCTCACCTATCCTGTGCTTCTTTAACTAAGATGAAACTGTATCTCAATGTCTGAGGAGAGGTCTGATTGTTTTTACAGGTCTTCCCTCTAAGCAGGACCCTATGCTCACTGAGGTGGCTTGGAGTAGACTGTTTTCCTCCTGAATTCTAGATGATCCCCTGTATAATAATCGCATTAGTGTAAACTCATGTACATGGTTACACATGCAGACAGTGCTGTAGCTGGGTGTACAGCAGACATGCTGCGGCTGCATCTTCATGACAACCAAGGTCTAGTCATTACTTATCAAGGGAGTTCTTTGAGGTCTGAGCCTAGACACACAGACAGACACACACAGAGCCAAGCTCCTGCCAGAGCAGGATCTCCCAGGACACTGCAGGGATACCTGAGCTATGACTGGACTCTCCTCATCCCCGAGGAGGAGGAGGTGGCTTTGCTGACCCTGAGTTCGGCTCACAAATCTGGAGGGGCTGGTGCTTGTAAAGACTGCCTTAAATGGAAGTGCACAGGGCCTTGGCACATTCTTCTGGAATGGTGATGTGAGTTTCAGGGGATTGTGGTAGAGCAAGAATTCAACTTCCCTCTCCATTCTGGCGCCACTGAGGCAGGCGAGGGGCCAGAGAAGGAATGAAAGGATGCACTAAAATGTGCTGCCTTCCTCCTGACCAGGAAGCCACGTGGAGGTGGCCCAGGCTTGGCTAAAGACCCCAGGAACCCAGGAGAGGTAACGCCTGTGTGTGTCTCCACCCCGCCCACACCGCCACTGTGCTTGGCGCCCTGCCTTGTCCTCTCCTGTCTCAGCCCAGTTTCCTCTATTTGTGAACTGCTAAGGACCTCCTGGCGGAGAAGGCAATGGCACCCTACTCCAGTACTCTTGCCTGGAAAACCCCATGGGCGGAGGAGCCTGATAGGCTGCAGTCCACGGGGTCTCACAGAGTCGGACACAACTGAATCGACTTAGCAGCAGCAGCAGCAGCAAGGACCTCCTGCAGACAGCCGCAGCACTTGCTATTGATAAGTCGCTAAGTTACTATGTATTACTTCAGAAGTACTATGTATTACTTCAGTAATGCTGAAATACTATGATTCAATGAACTGTCTGTGAGGTTATGGTGGCAGTGGTGGTTTAGTTGCTAAGTTGTGTCCGACTCTTGTGACCCCGTGGACTGTAGCCTGCCAGGCTCCTCTGCCCATGGGATTCTCCAGGCAAGAATACTGGAGTGGGCTGCCATTTCCTTCTCCACTGTGAGGTTATATGGACCATTAAAAAAATTTCAAACAAAAAACCCAAACAATGTACCCCAAATGTTGGCAGTGATTTGTTTGGATAGTAAGATTACTGCTATTTGGTTGTTCTGAAAATGCTGTTTAAAGGGCATTCTCTGTAAGATGAGATAAATAATGAAACTCCACGTGTGAGGTGAATATCAGAAGCCCCAGAGAACAGCATTAAGGGTCAAGGTCCACACCCCGAGCCACTCTTTCTCTGCAGAGTCTGAACAATCGGGGGAATGCCCAGCCAGAGAACCTGAGGAGCTGGGGAAGAAGAGGGCCCTTCACTTGGCCAACTCAGGGCAGTGTGTGTGTGTGGCGGGGGGAGGCACACCCCAAGGCCCTGGGTGACTTTCCCTCCTCTCTCCTTTGGGAGATGGTGAAATTTTAGGGTGGATAGTTAATGGAAACATAGAGTGTGGTGGCAGGGGAGAGGAATTTGTGCAAGAAGGAGACACACCCTGGGAGTGTGTGCTGGGCTCGAGAGTGGCAGAAGAGTTTGGGGAGAAGCCCCTAATTCCCTGAATATGACTTAAAGCAGCTTCTCCAAGTTCATTCACCATTTGGAAAAGGCCTTCAGGCCTTGGAGGAAGCTGTCCCAGGAGGAACTATGGATCCCTTAGCTGAGACGTCCTCAGACTCTCTTCCAAAACACCAGGTGTGAAGGAAGGAAGGACGGGGGTAGGGGAGGGGTCAGGAAGAATCACTGAGGGAGCTTCCTAAGCCAACAATGACCTGGCAACTGGTCAGCTCAGGACCTGGCAAGACCAAAATGCTGTGTCCAGGTGACAGGGCCCAGCATCCTTGAGGTCCCTCTGTATGACCCATGTACTCTCTGGACGGTGGACAGAGAAGACCCTACAAGAGGACCCCTCCCCTGCCACACACTTTCCAGGCTTAACCACAGGATTTCAGGGCCAGGCTTAACCACAGGATTACCAGGAACGCAGACTCCCAGCAATGCTGGCAAGGTGCTCCTGGGAATTCTCATCACCTGTGTGACCACAGCTGGAGGAACTGGGTTATCCCTTGTAACCTTATAGTTACCACAGCTCCTGGGGCACTGGATGTCAGTGCTTGGGATGTGTCAGCCTAAGTTCTATTGGCTGAGACCAAAGCTGTGGTATCAGGAGGGAGGGAGCCTAAGACACGTGAAGTCTGTCTGTCCTCCTGGGGTGGCCAGAAGCTCCAGCCCTGAACTCACACTGGAAGGCCACACCCACTCCCACAGCTCCCGTGGGTCTCTGGGGAAGGATGGACAAGCAATGAAAGCTGGGGGCCCCTAAATGGCCAGACCAGTGCCTCCCTGACTGAACGATCAGTGGGAAAGCTGAGCCCTGTAAGCCGCTCTGGTCACCCAGTGCTGTGGGCAGTCTTACTGGGGTATCATCCCCCCAACCACCTGCAGTCATCATCCGTGGCTTTGCCTGCCCAGCATCTCTTGCCCTTGCCGCTGGTCAGGGCAGCCCGGCTTTCCTTGAGGGACCACTCCCAGCCCCAGGTCCAGGTCTGGGGCAGCCAGCCTATTCTCACCCTGCCCCCACCCATTCCTGCCACAGGGACTGTGGAGGACAGGCACCTCTACTTGATCTGGTCTCAAGGGAATCAAACATGGACTTCTAAAGTCTGAGAAAGGGAGAGGCCACCTCTTTCATCACTACTACCAAGAAAGAGTGAAGGTTCACTATGGCCAGATCCAGATATTTCAAGAGAACCAGAAATATGGATTTTCACATGAAATCTTCTTTGTTTTAAATACTAGCATCCAGCCCATTACTAAAAAAAAACCAAACAAACCACTTTGAGGGCCAGACCAGCCAGCCCAATCAAGTCGCTGAGCCAGATGTGACCCACAGGCCACCAGGTATGTGACCTTGGCTCTGTAATGACTGTCTTCAGCATGGCTATTCAGGCTCCTCCCAATGTGGCCGAAGTCAGCCTTCCCAGCCTCCTGTTTGCTCACTCCTTGCTCAGCCCTTCACCCTGGCCAACCAGCCACAATGGACCACTCCCTGTTCTCCAAAGACAGGTCTCCATGGCCCAGAGGATGCCTTACATCCACATATTTCCTGCTCCTCTTCCTCTGGCCCACTCTGCACCAGGCATGCAGGCCCTGATGTTCTCTGAGCAAATGTGTGAGACCCTGACCTTATGGTCTTTGTAAAAGATATCTGCTCTGCCAGAATCCACCTCCAAAGAGCTGCATTGCTCATTCTTTACTCCTTCCAGGTCTCTGCTCAGATGATGCTTTTCAGTGAGGCCTTCCCTACCCAACCCTTTAAAAAAAGGAAACCCTCCCTGCCCTAGGCCCAGCACTTCCACCTGCTCTTCTTGATTTCTTTTTTCCCAGGACACTTATTATCTGAAACAGGGAACAGTGACCTGTGGCCCACAAGTCTAACCCGCCACCTGGAATTTTGTAAATGAGTTTTCTGGCACATGGCCGTGCCCATTCATTTAGATTCTATGGTTACCCTTGAGCTACCAGACAGGTGAGCATTTGCAACAGAGACCAGTGTCCTACAAAGCCTCAAACAGGTACCATCTTGTCCTTTAGAAAACAAGTTTGTGGATGCCCAATCTAAAACACTAGCACTCAGGCTCCACGAAGGCAGGGACTCTGTCAGTTCTGTTCACTGCTGCATCCTCAGCCCCGAGTCACAGCCCTGGCATTGAAGGCACTCTGGATACATGTCTGCTGAAGAAATGGACAAGTCAATCAAACACGGGAGAGCAGCTCATGTCTTCGTGTCTGTGTGCTCTTGGCCCTGCCTTCTTCTCTGTGCATTCTTCACGGCTCCGCTCAGAGGGTCCCTCTAATGTGACACATTCCTTGTCCCCTCTACCTCCCTCCCTGTTCCCCTTGGAACAAGGAGCTCATCTTGTTTGTGCCAGAATCATGTACGCCTGGCACACTGCAGGGACAGATGGATGAATCCATGAATGAGGGTGGGCCATCAACTTCCTGAGACTCAGAGAAAAACCCAGTGTTTGGGGTCATACATCCCAGTTCCTAAAGGTATTGAAGAGACAGGAGGCTCAGAGGGTTAATGGAGTCACAGCTGCAAAGTGCTCTAAACCCCCGAGAGCTCTAGAAAGAATCAGGACAGCCCCTTACTGACTCCCTGCTGGTCCCTAAGACATTTCCAGCTACCCCGTGACCCCAAGCACCCTCACCAGTTGCCCTGTAGCAATCCCCTGCCGATCCATACCTCATACTCTAGGGCGAGGTCTGTGTGGTCATCGATATCCACTTTGGCCATCACCACCTTTCCATGCTGCTTGGCCACCACCTTCTCTAACCGGGGCCCCAGGATCTTGCAGGGACCACACCATCTTGGAAGGGGAGAAAGAAGCATCCCATCACAGAAGTGCTCGCCCAACGATCTATAGTCCTCTAGGACCTTCCCTCGTCCTGTGTCTTTCTGCTGGACCCTCTCCCCTTGTCACCTCTCCCTACAGTGTGTGAATATTAACCTGCGATGCTGACAGGCTGGTTAATTACAGGAGACTCTGCAACTAGGGAATTTTCACAGGTCCTGGATTTCTAATAACACGGGCCTCATCCTAAGACTCTTACAAAGGGTATTTCTTAGAAATGGGATTTGAAGTTAAAACGTTTAGGTTCAAAGACACGCTTCCTCACCAATCAGCTAATTATTCTGAAGCCTCAGTCTCCTCATGTGAAAGAGACTGTGGCTGTCAAAGCTCTGATGATAAATTAACTAAGATGACGTGGATAAATGTGTTTTGTAAGCTGTGGAGTTACTTCAAACACCTCACAGCCTCAGAACTAAGGGAGCAGAAACCAGTGGCTATGGAGTTTCATGACATGCCAGTCACGGCACCAGGACCTCCTCAGTTTTTACTACTCAAAACCCTCAACCCAGCAAAGAAAAAAAAAAAATCTTCCTAAGAAACTGAGGCCCATACAAGTTCCCAGAACTGTGCAAGGTCTGGGACTGCATCCAAGACTGTGTTCCAAGGGTCCTCTTTGAGGCCTGGGTTACTCTGTGATCCCTGAGGCCCTGGGTCAACTGCCATGACTGCACTGGACACAGATGTTGCCCTCCAAGTGGTAAGCCTAGGCTGTTATCCCTAAGTATGTGGCACTAAGGACAGTGGCTGGCACTCAGTGAACAAACTCACCCCTTGCTTTCTTGGTGGGGAAGAAGATGAGGCATCAGCCAACTCTTTATGCATCTTGGAAGCCCTCTCTGGTGTGCTCACCAGACCAGGATGGCAGGATAGCTCTGCCTTCCATGAATCCTTGGTTGGTGACTCCCATTTTATTCTTAGCCTTTAAAACCCTTCGCATTCAGAGATTCCAACAAATGAACTCACAACACCTAAAAACGCAGTCTGCAAGACTTTATCTCCTACCACAAATGAAGACAAGAAGCAACAAGGCCATCACATGGTCTGCCCAAGGTAACATGGTGAGTCAGAGAAAGAATAGGAACGAAAGCAAAAGAATCTGTCAGTGGTTTGCCCAGAAGGCCTTCCAACTTTTAACTCAGGCTACACTGGTTCCTTTCAGGCTGCCCTACTCTGAGGGGTTTGTCCAGTAGTTTTGGAGTCAGGCATCGAGCCAGGTCTCAAAGGTCTAGAAATGAAGAAGGCTAGGCCAACCACCAGAAGACCATAGGCACTTAAATATCCCTAAAACAAACTCATACAGCATTGGAAAGAAACTCTCTGCCCATGGCCTGCAAGTGTGGGCACCACTGCAATGGCACTGAAAACTTTTTGCCAGCCCTTTCCAGTCTGGATGGCAAGAGTTAGTTAAAATAAAACTAACCCTCTGCAGGGATCTGTATACGTTTGGTATACACCAAAGGTCAGATGATGCTAGAGGCATGTTTTTCCTGATTTGGTTCAAGCTGAAAATGACCTGAGCCTCTTGGGTAGTGAGATACAGAATATAAGTGCTTCCAAGCACTAATCATAGTGAGTTGTTTTTTTTTTTAAGTTATTTTTAATTGAAAGATAACTGTTTAACAATATTGCATTGATTTGTGTCATACATCAATATGAATCAGCCATAGACATACAGAGTTTACAAGACTGTTTACTAGTCTGTCTCCTATCAAACTGCATGTAATCTTTGAGAGAAGGGACTGGGTCTCCTCAACCTTTGCAATGAGTCTACGTATGTTGTTGTTGTTCATTCACTTAGTTGTATCTGACTTTTTGTGACCTCGAGTCAATGTATGAGAAGTATCAAATGGAGTACTGAGACACAGAAGCCTCTCAATAAACAAATACCTGAATAAGTGATACCCTAGTCTTCCGCGAACCCCCAGGACTCACTGTGCATGGAAATCCACAACCACTGGTGTCTCACTATTGACAACTCGGTCTTGAAAATCAGGTCCATCCTGGATGTTAAAGGTTGTTGAACAGACTCTGGTGGTGTATATAGACCGGGCTTGGCTGGGTGTTACTGTCAGGTAACCAGGACTGTACTGTGGGGTCTGCAGGGCCCTGGAGGCGACGGGTGCCCACCGACTCTGAGAGGGCTTCCCGGAGATTATGGAGGTCAGGAACCTCCTCAGAAGAAGTCGCTGAGCCATCTGTGAGGGGAAGAGGCAGGGACAGTGGGGGCAGTCAACACATCAAGAAATAATAATAATAAAAAGGTATGTGGGAGTACCGTGGTGGTGGTGGTGGGGGTGGGGTTCAAGATGCAGGACCAGAAGTAAAACGCCGGAAAATAATACATAAGATTTCTGGAGTAGAGGTGAGTAAAGAATGAGAATCAAAGGGAAGGAATCAATAACCATCATAGGTTAAAAAAAAAAAAAAAAAACAGTACAAGAAAACTGGGTCGACAACCAACGAATCAAGATATTATGGAATTACAATAGAAGAGGAGGAACCAATATTTACAGAGCATCCGCTAACAGTCAGGTATCTTACATACATTAGTAACATATACATATCAACCTTGCAAAGGTTTCAATAACGCTATCACTCAAAAGGATTCCGAGGCTCAGGTAAATTGTGACATGCCCAAAATACATTATTAAATAAGAGTCAACAACAGAACCCAAGGCGGTCTGAGAAATTCTTACTCTATCGATTACTCTTCTTAAAAGTGTTTAATGGAAAATTAAAGACAAAGAGAGCGTTGTCAAAGGATCAGGAAAGAGGAACCACAACAATTCAGGGAGCAACGAAGAGGCATGGGGGCAGGAGTGTGGGGGAACTAAAAAGGAGGGACATGTGTGTAGAAGGAACTGGGGAACTGGACGCCAGCAGGGACCCCGGCTCCTCGGAAAGCAGGTTCCCCCCTCCAGGGTCTCCGCCCGCCGGCCCGCACAGGAAAACGCCCGCAGTGTGCCTCAGCCGCAACACCACCTCGAGCCACCCCAAGGGCCTCCTACCTCCCTGCAGCGAGAGCAGAGGGATGCACAGCGGGTCCCTCCGCACCGGTCAAGGGCACTTCTGTCGTCACTTCCTGAGGGGGCGAGCCTTTACTGTCACTTCCGGGGACAGGCAACCTAGAGCACGTCTTTCCGCAACTCGAGGGAAGACGGGGGCGGAGCCTCAGTTGAAAACCGGAAGAAAAGGACTCCTGGAGGAAGAAACCGGAAGTGGGGCCGTTATTTAGGGGAGAGACCGGAAGGGGCGTGTCTTCAGAGGAGGAACCGGAAGAGGCAGGCAGGCCGAAGAGGAGGAGCCGGAAGAGGAAGGGAAGGAGGAGCGGGCGTCCGCAAGGTACTGGCTGTAGAGAAGGGCGGGAGGTGTGGTTCCGGAGTTTGCAAACTCTTGCCCTATCGGCCGTACAACATCGACCACTCCTTTGTCTCATTGCCTCGGTGCTTCTTTGGAGCCAAAGAGGGCGGTTTGTGGCCCTTGTCTGTCACAAGCGATTGTACAACCTCAGGGTTTGGGGCAAGTCACCCTGCCCCTGGGGGCTTCAGTTTCCCAATATGTGACATGAAAGGCTATACTTATTCTCCCCCCAGGACCCTCAAGCTCGTCTCTTTGGAGTGCTGGGGAACTGGGCCCAGACTAGATACCAGATGGCGATGTTACTTGGAGGGCTTGCCTTTGAGGCCCCACGTAAAGTGTGATGACCTGTGAACCTGCTTGGGCCTGGGTCTTGCTTGCACATCTGTTGTCACTGTCATGGACAACAGGGGTTTAGGCACGTGTGTCCCAGGCTGGTGTCACAGTCACCCCATGTCTCTCCTGCACCCTGTACCTTACCTTATAACCTGTTCTGTGAATACATCAGTGCCTTTTCCTTCCTCCTTGCCTTTGCTTAATTTGAATTTTTTTTTTCCTCTGTCCGTTTGGTAGAATACCTACTCATCACCTCTTATTTGAGCAACATTTCTTGCCTCCGTCTCCCTGGTGCTTTGTCCAGAACTTTGACACGTTGCACAGTGTCTGTCTTCCACGAGATCATGTGCTTCCTGAGAGTAGGGATTTGTAGCTTTTACACATTTCCATAGGCCCAGCACCAACCTGATATAGTGCCTGACTCACAGAGAATGTGCCATAGATGCTTATTAAAGTGCATATCTTTTGATATCCCAGAGAATGGTTCACAGTCTGAGTGGTTATATGACTTGCCCAAGGTCGTGAAGCAGGTAAATTGGCAGAGCCCCATCTCTCACACCTCCATTTCAATCTACACTCCAGCCAGTGGGAATCATTATTTCATAGTTTGCTTAAATCTCTCTTGTATGCTTGTGCTCTGTAGTTGCTACTCCCAATGACTGGAAGGCTTTTCTCTCTACTGTCCATCTGAGGAAATGCTGCCAGCTACCAGATTAGGCATCATCTCTGGGGACACATACCTGATGCTCTTCGAGTGGGGTTAAATTGCCTCCACTGGGCTTCCACAGCCCCTGTGCATCTATCAATCAGTCACACACTCAGTGCTCGAGTTTGCTACTGTTTACTCCTCACTCACTATGCTGTCAACACCTGGTGGTCTCTGTCTCTCCGTTGCTTACTTTGGAATACAGCTGTGTGTTGTTGTGCACGTGTGCTCAGTCGTGTCTGACTTTTGCGACCCCGTGGACTAGAACCCGCCAGTCATCTCCATCTATGGAATTTTCCCGGCAAAAATACTGGAGTGGGTTGCCATTATATCCTCTAGGGGAATCTTCCTGACCCAGGGATTGAACCTGCCTTTCCTGCCTTGGCAGGTGGATTCTTTACCACTGAGCCACTTGGGAATCCCTGGAAGGCAACTGTGCTCACCGCTATACCATCAACATGCTGATTTTGGGGCTTGGATCATCATAGTGGGTGCTCAGTGAGTATGTGTTCCAAGAACAAAGAACAGGGACCCAAATCATACCTTTGACTCCAGATCCTATTTTCCCTACCACATTGCATGGGCTAGTTGTGCCTTTCCAAAGTCATTGCCATGTTTTCCTCCAGTTCATTTTGGCCACATCATGCTGTTATTTGTTCTCTGTCCAACTGGCAGGTTCACTGGCTCACTCCCCAGGCAGGCAGGGCCACAGCCACAGCTGTTCAGGGACCTTCCTCTGGGATAGGGTGATGACCTCCTTGAAACAGGTCTACATTCCCTGGTCAGCCTTCCACTAAATAGAGTCTCTTATCTGTTGTGGGCAGAAGACCAGGGACGGGCATGGGCAGGCATGGTCTCCTCCACCTTATCTGAGCTCTTGTTTTTGCCTCTGCCTCCACCTAGGACTGGAGCCAACAGTGATGATCTGTAGCAGGACCCCAGACCCCCTGCCTCGCCTGAGGTCAGCGTCCGTTGGTGCAGCTGTTGCTGTTAATGCCAGATGCCATCTGGCAGGGGCGCTCCCATCCTGACTGTTTTCATTTCTGTTTTTCTGTATCTTCAGTGCTTTATCTTCCAGGGCCTCTTTGTTCAGTCGCTAAGTCACGTCCAACTCTTTGTGACGCCGTGGATTGCAGCTCACCAGGCTTCCCTCTCCTTCTAATTAACCCTGTTTAGCATTTCCACAGCATTTTCTAGAAGGTCAATTTCCCTGATGAATCCACATCCTGAATTCCAAAGGAGGACCAATCCTGTTTATCCTCACTCCATAGTCACTGCACCTCCATTGACCTCAGGCTTCTCTGCTGAGAAATGGGAAGAAGGAGGCCTTCCTCCTAGAGGGCTGTGAGGTTGCAAGAAGGATGGAGCGCAGGGTCTGGCACGTTGTTAGTGCCTGATGATGAAGGTGTCTTCTTCCACCTGCAGGGTGAGAACCTGGGAGAGGGTGGCACTCACAGTGGGCTGCAGAGGGGCTGGAGAGGGGCTTCCCAGCCCTGTGGGGGGTCCACCTGCTCAGCCAGAGCTGACCTGTCCTGGCTCTGGTTCAGTTACGAGGCAGGCTCAGGGCTCAGATGTGAGGGGAGGAGAAGGAAGCTAGGACTGGCAGTCTGAGCTAGAGTACAGCTTCTGCCCTCTTACTTACGTACTGCAGGGTTTTTCAACCTGTGGTATGTGAGCCACCTGTGGGTTTGAGAATTCAATTTAGTGGGTTGTGAAAGTCGCTCAATCGTGTCCGACTCTTTGCGACCCCATGGACTATACAGTCCACGGAATTCTCCAGGCCAGAATACTGGAGTGGGTAGCTGTTCCCTTCTCCAGGGGATCTTCCCAGCCCAGGGATAGAACCCAGTCTCCCATATTGCAGATGGATTCTTTACCATCTGAGCCACCAGGGAAGTGGGTTGTGATCAGCTTTTAAAAAAACAATCATGGGACTTCGCTGGAGGTCCAGTGGTTAAGACTCCTCACTTCCACTGCAGGGGGTGCAGGTTCAGCTCCTGGTCTGGGAACTAAGATCTCATATGCTATGTGGCACAGCCAAAAAATAATAAAAGAAAATCAGACTTTTTCAGAGTACATTGCATATTTTAAGTATTATTTTGTGAAATATTTCTTGGTGTTATGTCGACATATCTTTGTGTCCTAGGTTGTGATAAAGAATGTATTTCTTACTGTGGATCATGGTCAAGGGGTTTGAAAGCTACCGATCTATTGAAGAGTTACCAAACATCTGACACTGTTCTGAACACCCTTTATGTATTAATTCATTTACCCTACAACCCTGTAAGGTTGTTACTGTTACAGCCCTTGTCTTAGAGATAGAGAAAATGAGTCACATAGAGGTTAGGTATCTTGTCCAGAGTCATCCATATAGTAGGAGGTGGAAGCTTAAAGGTGATGTACTTCCCCTAGCAAGGATTTAATTTAACCTGAGACATTTAATTTAACCTCTTCCCCACCCACCCCTAGGACCAGCCAGCCAATCTAGGGCACCAGAGGGCAGTGTCAGGCTCAAACCCTTGCAGCTGGTGGTGAGGCAGGTGGGCAGCAGCAGTTTTCAGCCGTGGCTCTAAGGAGAGGCGCCCACACGGTGGCAGTATGGTCTCGCAGCCTCCCCTAGGGCTGGCCACCATCGCGGGATCACAGCTACCTCAAGTCTTCAGGGGACAAGGCCGTGGTACAGGTGCCTCTCGGAGACCATGTGTTTGGGGATTTCATGGCTGGAGGGAGGTACCTTAAAATAAAACACAAAGACAGAGATGGTGGGTCACAGTCTAAATTGATAGTGAGTTTCTCTTCAGGAGGTGTTGCTCCTGTATCTTTGCTTTTTGTCTTTTGTGTGTTTTTTAAAGCACTGTTGCAGAACAATTAGAATTGTGACTTATGTTTTGCAATTCAGGAAGCTGGTTTCATGTGATTCATGTTCTGTCACGTTTCCAAGAATTACACAATGTCCCCTCACCCCTTTCTGAATATGAAGACGAGCCTGAAACAGTGACAGTACCCTTAACTCCTAGACTGGCAGGACCGCCCTCCTGGGACGGTAGGTCTGGAGTGTCATGGCTGTGATGTGGTGGTGGGGGGTGGTATATGTTATTACCTCCCTTGCCCACCCCGTGTCCTCAGGAGACACATACAGGCTGGGCACCAGGGCTCATTCTAGATTCCACTCACTGTTGAGGTGAGGCTCCTCACGTGTTCCTGTCTGGTCAGGTCTGGTGGCTCAGATTCTGTCCGGCAGGGCAAAACCTGCAGCTGTGAGATGCTGTGGAAGGGTCGCAAATGAGGACCTTTCTTGGCCAAATGCTTCCTTCACCCTGTGGCGCATTCCTCTTCCCGGTCTTCAAACAGGAGCAGCCATAGGGTAGAAAAATAAGCCCTAGGCCCCAATTTGAACCACATCCTTCTTCACCAGCTCTGCCCATGACCCACTGCCTGACCTTGAGCACTTTGGTCAACCCTTCTGGCATCGTTCCTTATCTGTATGAAGTTCTAACAATGCTTACTCCACAGAAAGGTTAAGAACTTTCATAATAAGGAAATAATGGCCAGCACATCTGTGGTCCTTAACAGATGACTTCCAAATGTTCTAGCACTTTTCATATTTCAACTCATTTTATCCTCACAGTAAGCAGAATACTGTTATTAGTCTCCTTTTACAGCAAAATACTGTTACAGTTGCATTTTGTATTTTATAGGAGAGAAACTGAGGTCCTGAAAGGATAAATAACTTACCCTAGATCATGAATCAAGCAAAGGGTAGGGCTGGGACTCACCCAGGCAGACTGGCCCCAGGAGGTGTGTGCGTAGCCCTCTAGTTCTACTATGTATTTCATATTATCTTTAAATAAAACATAGTCTGTAAATACTCTTTGAAGAGGTAGCCTTTATTGTAAATAGTCTTTTTTGTTGTTGTTGTTGTTGCACTGTGTAGCTTGTGGGAAATTAGTTCCCCCACCAGGGATCAAACCGGGGCCCCTGGCAATAAAAGCACTGAGTCCTAACCTCTGGATTGCCAGGGAAGACCCCCAGACCTCACATCTTGATAGGAGTTGTATAAGTTTTATTATTATTGTTAATTTTATTTTTTGCTGTACCACATGGCATGTGGGAACTTAGTTCCCAACTAGGAATTGAACCCCCACCCCTGCAGTGGCAACTTGGAACCTTAACCACTGGACTGCTAGGGAAGTCCTGTTGTAGAATTTTTGGCCATCTTTATTCTACCGCAGCGTCTCACAGCAGAGGCTTCAGGGTGCCTCTTCTCCTGGTAGACTGAGTTATTTTACACTTAAACATGGCTAGGGTTAAGGGGCTCATCTCATACATTTTTGTAGTTGCTCTATTTCTAACCTACTGCTGTCACTACAGTCGTGTCCGACTCTGTGCGACCCCATAGACGGCAGCCCACCAGGCTCCCCCGTCCTTGGGATTCTCCAGGCAAGAACACTGGAATGGGTTGCCATATCCTTCTCCAATGCGTGAAAGTGAAAAGTGAAAGGGAAGTTGCTCAGTTGTGTCCAACTCTTAGTGACCCCATGGACTGCAGCCTACCAGGCTCCTCTGTCCGTGGGATTTTCCAGGCAAGAGTACTGGAGTGGGGTGCCATTGCCTTCTCCGTTCTAACCTACAATGATGGCTTATAACACACTGAACGTTTTGATACTACGTTGCCATTTTTTTCTGTTGGTGGCACTCTTCTGTATTTAATTAATTTATATGATTTGGAATTTGAGAGACTGGTCTGAGATGGAATATTTCAAAGAGATTGAAAAAACCGGTGACAGACTTTTGAAGGATTTTGCAGTTGGCACTAAACTTGGGACTTTCTCCAGAAGAGCAGGCAAATCAGTCTTATTCATGTAGATGTAGGAGTGAGACAGTCTGTTGGTCCTTTCTTCCCTGCTTAAATACATCTGTTGCATGCCATTTTTTATTTTGGGGTTGATGGATCAGTCGTGTGATGTCCTTGGATTAAATACTTGGGCTAAAGCATCTCATATATCTGCCCATCGACTTACTTTGTAGCAGATTTACGTTCCGTCTGGGATGCCAGACTGAAGTCAACGCTTTTTTTAAAGCCCACAGCCTGACAAAAAGCTTTCCCCAGTCAGCATTTTTACCATATTTAAAAAATATAAGCATCTGTAGGGAAATGATGCAGACTTTGGTTGCTTTTCTAGGGAAGAATCCAACATGGCTTTTGGGGCTGATGTTGTAACTGATGAGAGAACCGAGGATCCTGAGGCTGAAGCCTCATCAGGGCTGATGCTCTGGACTCCAGAGCCGTCCTCTTCTCTTGAGTCATCCCACCCTACTTGCATCGCAAGATGTCTGGTTTGGTGGAGTGGATTCATACTCTACTTGAGGATACTTTTGTAGAATCAACATTTCGACACTTCTCTTCGTCCTATGGGCACACTTTCCTAGGTTTGGTAACTGTTTGGTCTCTTGACTTCTTATAACCCAGTGTCCATATGAAGGAATCTCATAGGGACAGTAATAAGGAGATGGTTGCTTTAATGGTTTAATATTTAGAGGATGGCTCAGAGGAGGTGGATTTTTGAAACACCACATCACTGACTTGCTATGTAATGGGTTTCTGCCTCAGGTTCCTCATCTGTAAAATGGGAAGAGTGATATCTAGTACCTCTTAGGGTTGTGGTGATAATTAATATAGCAAGCTATTTCATGCATGTGTTACTTGTCTATTGCTGTATAACAAATAACCCCCCAAATTCAGCATCTCAAAACAAACATTATCTTGAAGTTTCTGTGGATCAGCAAACAGGAAGCAGCTGCCTGATTCTGGCTGGGTGGTTCTGGCTCAGGGTCTCTCATGAGGCTGTGTGTGAGTTGCTGGCCAGAGCTGCAGTCATCCAAAGGTAGGACTGGGATACAGTGTGCTTCCAGGCTCACTCATATGGCTGTGGGCAGAGCTTGGTTCCTTGCCACATGGGCTGCTCCACATTGGATGTCCCTTCACATTCAGTATGACAGGTGGCCTCTCTCAGAGCGAGGGACTCCTAGAGAGAGACAGAAAGCACAGTTTTTGGTAGATGAAGGCCATAGTCTTTTTTATACCCTAATCTTGAAAATGACATCTTGTCACTTCTGCTGTATTTTATTTGCTAGAAATGAATCACTAAGTCCACCCACACCCAACAGGAGGGGGTGAGGCTCCACCTCTCTGGGGGATAAGTATCTAATAATTTGTGGACATACCTTTAAAATCACCACACCAGTTCTGGGCATATAGTAAATACTCAGTGAATGATTAGGTGTTATGCTGAGCTTAGCAGACAAATTCATTTCTTGGTGAGTTGATTTCCAGGAAGGCTTTAGGGACACCCCACTTTTATCATGCAAAAGGAATTTGGGGCTCATATTAACCTTGAGATTACATTCATTTTCTTGTCATTTGGGAGGGAAGATTCTTCCAGAGGCTGGTGGTGTCCAGCTGGGTCTATCAGTCCAAAGAGTCTAGGAGAGGAGCACACGTCACTTAAAGTCCCCTTCTCTAGACCGAGCACATTTTCTCCCCCGACACCTGATGCAGTGTCTTCTCAACTGAGGCCAGCAGATGGCACCAGTGGCACCACCTGGACCGGGGGGCAGAGCCCATGCCCTGCCAAGGGCTCCCAGCCCCTCCTGCCCCCAGCAACTCTACAGTCCAAAAACAGAGATGGTTTTTTAAAATAAATGAGTTTATTTCACCATGGAGTATAAACCCAAATTTGGGCAAAAGAGGAAAAAGGAAAAAAAAATCTCTGCAAACCTAAAACCTCCTCAGTTTCCCTTGTATATGGTTTTCTATTTTTATATCGTTACAAGCAGTTGGAACTACACTTTCGTATCCTGATTCTTTTCACTTAACTTTGTCACACATGTACTTGTATCAATATTATGTAGTCTTTTACCACTTTTTAGAGTTTTTGAGGGCTGTTCAATATTCATGGGCTGAATGTACCATAGTTTATGTAACTATTCTCCATTTTTCTCATTTCATTCTGTTCTTAATGTAAAAGATAATTTGCTTATTATTTATTTTATATATGTTGTTTTCTGCCATAATTATTTTTGCCCATGCTTTTTGCCTTTTAATATTTATCATTTTCTTTAAAATAGGTATATTAGCAGGATGGTTGTACCTAGAAATGGTAAACCTTTTCCCCTGGGGAATTACTCTGTTGCTTCTAAACTTGGAAGGTTCTTTCTTTTATTATAGTACCTCCTCTTCACCTCTAGTTTCTATATGGCTTTGAAAAATTAATCTGAAATTAATGTTGAAGTATAATATGAAATAGGGGTCTAAATGAGATTGATTTTCTTCCCCAAGTTAGTAACCCATTGGTCCAACATCATTTTTATTTACTTATTTAATTTTGGCCATGCCCAGGGCATGCGGGATCTTAGTTCCCTGAGCAGGGATTTAACCTGTACCCCCTGCATTGGGAACTTAGTCTTAACCACCAGACCACCAGGAAAGTTCCAGTCCAACATCATTTATTGCACAATCCTGTACAATCTTTTCCACTGATTTGTGATTCCCTTTAAAAAACATCTCCATCTTAGAACAGGCTCTGCTTCTGGCCTATTGTTTCATTGATTTGTCTGTTTTGCATGTGTAACTTTATAATATTTTCAAAAAGAATGAATGGATGAAGTCAGGCCTTAGCTAGGAGAGGGGCTTGATCTGGCTGGAAACAACAAGATCTGCTAGAGGGCTGTCTAAACGTGACAAGGAAAGAAACTGAGGCAATGAAGGACACATGAGTCCATACAACACAATAGGAAGATAGCAGACAGCAAAGATGCCATGCCTAAGGCAGTGGGCGCTCAGGGGCCAGGATTTACAAAACAGGTCCCGGGGGCCGGGGAGGGTAGGTTGCTAGAAGCAAGCAAGATGTAGACAGGACTCCAGCCAATGCAGCAGTGATCTTCACAGGAAAAAGTAGTTCTCTGAAGCCAACTATTAATTTACAGGAAAAATACCAGGGAATGTGTGTCTCATTGGCTGAGTAAGAGCTGAACCACGTCTTATTAAACACAAATAAGGCTGGTGATATTTTGATGGAATTAAGAACTTGGCACATGACGGGAAGAGCAACAGATGTCACGTACTTAGGTGTCAGTCAACTATTCGTTACAGCACCTTGAACCAGGGGCTCAGCCAGCCTTTAGTAACTGGGTAGGTGAGATGTGTGTAACAGGATTTGATAATATGGGTACGGCTGCTAAGTTGCTTCAGTCATGTCCAACTCTTGTGTGACCCCATAGACGGCAGCCCACCAGGCTCCCCTGTCCCTGGGATTTTCCAGGCAAGAACACTGGAGTGGGTTGCCATTTCCTTCTCCAATGCAGGAAAGTGAAAAGTAAAAGTAAAGTTGCTCAGTCGTGGCCAACTCTTAGCGACCCCATCGACTGCAGCCTACCAGGCTCCTCCGTCCATGGGATTTGCCAGGCAAGAGTACTGGAGTGGGGTGCCATTGCCTTCTCCAAATATGGGTACAGTCCTAATTAAATAATTTATTTTCATACTAGTCTTAACCACTGGACCACTAGGGAAATCCCAAAAGATTTATTTTTTAAAAAAAGTTTAGGAAAAGGAAGGGTGGACTAATGGGACCCAATTTTGGTTACCTGTAAACAGTGTGAAATACAGCAAATTCCACAGCCTGGGATTAGGGAGAGACCCTTCACTGAGAAGTTTCAGCTCTCTGCAAACTATGCCAAGTCTTGCCATGGGGTAAACACATCCTCCCTGACAGGCTCAGGCTTTTGGAGTCTCACTGTTGTGACTGCAAATACCTGGAGCACAGACAGCAGTGCCAGGGGTAAGGGATTTTGGACCTGGCCGTCATGAAGAAGCTGTTCCAAGTAAAGGGCAGCGGATCCGGAAAGCTTGTGTCCCTACCATTCTAAGTGGACACATGAAGGACTTACTGGTAAGAACCAGTGAGAAAGCTATCACCTGTGATCCCGGGCTTTTGAGGAAACCACCATGATTATTTTCTGTACAAATGCTTTCCCATGGCTTACTCATCAATGGGACTCAAATACCTGATGAGAGGGTAAGAAGGGACAGGTTCCTGGTGAGGAGGGACAATAAAAAAGCCAGAATAGCTCAGGGAACCAGAAACTACATTCATCATAGTTATCTTACAAACTCATTTATAAATGATTTCTTGCCCATGCTAAGCTGGGTTCTGTATGGAACAGTGGGGTGAATCACCTCCAAGAGAATCCCCACTGATAGCCAGCGTGGCGACCATTTCACAAAACCTGATCTGGCAGGGCAGAGGCGAGGAGGCGCTGTTTGGAATGCCAAAGGGCAGGGGAGTGGGATGAGAGAGAGAACAGAGGGGGAAGGCAAGTCAGGGAGGGTGGTCCTGGGGAGAGAGCAGCTTGGCAGAGACCCGCCTAAATAATACAGCCTGCAGGGAGCTGTCCTCTCTCTGCCCTCATTGGGATTTTGAAAGCAGAGATGGGGGCGGAGAGGCAGTATGGTGAAGGAGGGCCGGCCTTAGGGCTTCCCAGACTCCTGGCTGGGACCCCGGAGATCACCTGACCTTTCTCAGCTGGTGTTTTCATCAGGGGGTAATGGCCCCACCTGCCCTACTTGGTGGAGGACCTTAGAGCCTTTGTCTTAAAGTGCCTGCTACAACCCATATGAAGATGAGGGTGGATTGCACTTGTGAAACGCTGCACGGGTGGGTGGAATCCAGGGGCCTCAGAAGAGGAACACTGGGCACTTGACGGGGACAGAGCTGAGGCCAGCCTGGTGTTCGTGATATCTGGCTTGCAGACAAGTCTGGCGTGGAAGGCGGCTCCCTTCCATTTGGCAGATGATGCTGTCCCTGGACCCCTCTTCCCAGAAATCCCTGAACCAAACAGGAGGGGAGACCACCGTGTGGCCGCCCTCAGCCCATCTGTGTCCTCTGTGTGGCTTTGGTGCGGTCACCGCGATGATCTGAGGGGGGTCTTTGGCAATCACGTGGGAGCACGAAACTGCGGGGAAGAGGAAGGCTGACTGTGAGCCTAGTGGGAGCAGCCGCCCATCAGAGCTCCTCCTTGTTGCTGTTGAAAGGTGAGACCGGAGGCCCTGGAGCCAGAGGGTGCCCTCCTGGCCCGTGGTCGCCAGGCCGCTGGTCGCTGGCCCCCTGGTGCTGGCCCATGGTGGCAGAGTCCCACAGGAGCCCGCTCTCCACGCCGTGCTGACGGAGGCTCTCAGTTCCCACGAGCCCCTGCGTTCTCAGGTAGCCCTGCTGGCAAAAGGGCGGGAGCTTCTGGTGTGTTAGGGCGAACAGGAAACAGGACTCTGCACAGAAGTAAAAGGAGATGGGCTGAGAGCTGTGGAGACAGGGGCAAGGGGAGGGGCTGCTGATGCCCTCGTGGCCTCACTGCTTCCCTCCAGCCTCTGAGCCCAGGGGCCGACTGTTCTGGGTATCTCATGTCTGACCTGGGTAGCCGTGGACCCCATCCCTCCCTGAAGTTGTAAGACTAGGAACCGCCTTGACATTATGGGGAAAAAAAAGTTCCAAAGGAAAGCAAACCAAAGAGATGGCCCAGCTCCCAGAGATGGGGGCCTGCATGCTGCTGTGGGTGGCGCCACTGGCAGGGGCGGGGGGATCTCACCCACTCAGGAGCAGCTCCTCGGCCTTCTCTTCCGGGAGCCACCCTGGGGGGCTGGGATCTACTGAAACCCGAGTGCCTAGAGCGTGTGCTCTGTGACAGGCGAAGCTCCCACAATGAGAAGCCCACGCACAGCAAAGAAGACCCAGTGCAGCCAAAAATAAAATAAAAAAAATTTTTTTAATTAAAAAAAAAGCAAAGGATTAAGCAGATGTGGGCTCAGGCTTCTGAGGGCTTTAGAGACAGGATGGGAAGATGGCGTGTCAGAGAACCATCCTGACCTCCTGTCTCAGTAAACAGGCACATTATAAAGGGTGCTATAAGGCTCACATGAGTGATCAGGCTGGGAGTGCTACAGGAAAATATTTCTCACCTTATCTCTGACTTCCAGTACAGAGGGCCCTTGGCAGAATGGGCCACAACCACCCTCTCTGAGTAGGGAAGACAGCAGATGTGGGAGAGGAGGGAGGGGTTGCAGTGAGGCAGCCTTTTGGCAAGCACCCCCTACTATGACATACGTCACCCCTTCTGCAGGGCCAAGGGGCAGAGAAGCCCAGCAGATCTGGGGCCAGAACTAGCAGCTGCACATCTGCTAAAGGGAGGGAGGGGAAGCCCACCTCTGCCAGCTAGCCCTTTGGGGGAGGAGTCTTGCATGTTCAAGGCAGTGATACTTGGTGGCTTGTACTGTTGAGTATATCTAGGAGGTAGGAGCCAGGAGGCTCAAAGGGCCTGTGGTGATGGACTGGTGGGAGCCATGACTCAGGGCTGGAATACACCCCCTAAAAGGTTCCAGCATCTCTATGCTCCTGAAACCTCAGGAAATAGGTAGGCATTTTGCACCTTCAATGCACAATTTCCTATGGAAGCATACAGTCAGAGCTGATGTCTGCAGGATACTGGTACTTCAAAGCTGTTTTAGCTCTGCTCTCTGAAGTACCCCTGCTGGAGCGTCTACATACATTTAGACTGTTGACTTCAAGTACTGTTTTCAGCCATCTCCCTTGGTACATACATTTTTTATTTCAAGGTGAGCTGAAGGATTCTTGCTCTCTGACCTGTAGGCCAAGGACTGACTATCTCTAACCTGGTCTGATACGAATAGTGCCTGATATGCAGCCACTGTTTCAACAGATATTTGCTGAACAGAAAAAAGAAATGGCTATCCTAGTAATTCGGAGAGTTAAAAAGTAAAAAATTAACTTTTTAAAGTTAAAAAAATTCTGGCTTGTTTCAGTCAGTTCTGCCTCTGAATCATGAGACTTCTCTTCCCAAGTCCCTCTTTGGGTTCGGCTATCAGAGCTGTCTTCCAATTCACCAATTTTCCCTTCATCTATGTCTAATGTGCTACTAACCCTGACACTGAGTTCTAATTACAAGTTGATACTTTTATTTCCAGAGGTTCTACTTGGACCTTTCTCAAAATTGCCCATTCAATATCCTTCCATTCTGTTTTTAGTAACCCCTTTTTTACTTATTCACAGAATCTATACATACTTTACATCTTCTCTCTGACCACTCCAATTCATACAGTCCCTGTAGGTTTGATCCAACAGTGTTGTTTCTGTTGACACTCCCGCACGGTCATTTGAGTTCTTACGTGTTAGTGATTTCTGCTTGGGAGTTCATCTTCCAGAGAACTTTATCTGTGGGAATTCTTTGAGGTCTGGCTTTAAAGTCTATTTCCTCACAGAAGACTTGCAATGATGCCTGTGATTTCTGCATCAAGATGACAGTGTGAACTTTGGCCCCAAACTCATATGAATGAGGCTTAGTGGATGGAAATTCTCAAAGGAGGTTTTTCCCCCTGCACTCTACACAGAGCGAAAAATCCTGCATCTCCTGTCTCTCCTGGGAGTGCTTTCTGGCTCCTAGCTTACCCACTGAGACCCTGGCTTTATTTGAGGTTTTCTGTACCGACCTCTTAGGGCTTCCCAGGTGGTATTAGTGGTAAAGAACCTGCCTGCCAATGCAGGAGACACAGGAGACGCGGGTTTGATACCTGGGTTGGGAAGATCCCCTGGAGAAGGAAATGGCAGCTCACTCCAGTATTCCTGCCTGGAAAATCCCATGGACAGAGGAGCCTGGCGGGCTATAGTTCATGGGTCGTAGAAGAATCAGACACAAGTGAGCAACTAAGTACACACATACGGACCTCCTACCCTGCTCCAGCCTCGCCTTGCCATCCCCAAGTGCTGGTCAGTTACGCAGGCTCTAGACCCCTGATGACCAGCAGACATCACCACCTCCGGTGTGTGTGCATGCTTTTCTTAGTGTCTGGCTTCTGGGGGGTTCCCTTATTTTCCTGTAAGTTCTTTAAAGAAGACGTTTTACTCAGTGTCTGCATGCACGCATGCTAAGTTGCTTCAGCCCTGTCCAATTCTTTGTGACCCCATGGATTACAACCCGCCAGGCTCTTCTGTCCATGGAGTTTTCCAGGCAAGAATATGGGAGTGGGTTGCCATTTCCTCCTCCAGGAGCTCTTCCAGACCCAGGGACCGAACCTGCGTCTCTTATGTCTCCTGCGTAGGCAGGTGGGCTCTTTACCACTAGTGCTACCTGGGAAGCGCTAGTGTCTGCAGGTGTGCTGTACTGGGAGGGGTCATAGGAGACAGACGTCTCAGGTGCGGGTTTCCAGACGTGTGTCCTAAAGTTCCACAGGGCGCTGATCTACCTGGTCTTCTTCACCTTCCAGCTCAGTCTCTCTGTCCTCCTGGGAACCTAACTTACCTGCATAGAAGCTTCGCAGGTCGGTATCCAAACAGTTCTCCAGGAAGCGCCTCAGGGGCAGGATGTGTCCCACCGGGGCCGTCCAGTCCGTCAGGAAATCTTCCACGACGTGGTGGAGGGCTGAGGGCCTCGGAAGCGGCCAGCCTGCCGGGCGGAACCTCACCTCCTGCTCTGTGGGGAGGAGAGGGCACCACTTCAGAGCGAGTGCATGGCTTCCCAGAGCTGCAGCCCGGTGCCGCCCCCCCATCCTCTTCTGCTTGACCTTCCTGACACCCCTCTGGTCAGCTGGTTCAGCTGTCCTTCCAAATGTCTGAAAGGCTGATGTGAAGGAGAGGGACTAGGCCAGACTCACTCCTGTGGTGTCAGGGGGAGGAACTAAGACCAGTCACTTGAACTTGGTTTGCTTCTAAGACTTCCACGGACTGAGATCTGTTGCGGCTGCTTTGAAACTGGTCTTTCTGTGAGTAGGCTCTGGGTCCTGTCTCCAAGGGGTCTTAGGGCCCCTCTAGTCCAGTTTCCTATCTGGTGGGGTGCCCCTCTGTGTGTCCCCATCACAGGGCACCAAGCCATGACCATTCCTGTACCAGGAAACTGTGAGGGGCCTGTCCCAGCCTCGGCAGCTTTCAGGATGAGCTGCTGCTTATGAGTGTGAACCTGGGTTCCTGTCACTTTTACCCGCTGACACTTCCTCTGCCCTCTGGTACAACCCCTAATTTTAGATCATCCTCTTCCAGGTGATATCCCTTCAAGTTGGGAGGCAGGATTTGTGTTCCCCAGGTAGGCCATCTGTCCATAACTACTCTGTACAGGGCACCATGCTGGCATTCTGTGTTATCTCATCCATTCTCCTCTTACATGGAGGGTATCACTGCCACCCCATTTCACACACGAGCAAGCTGAGGCTCAGAGGGGTCAAGTAATGGTGCAAGGTCACACAGCGAGGGAAGGACGACCCTGGGAACACTGCCCAGCTCTCCTGCTCCTTCCTGTGCTAATCTGCTCCTGTCCCTTTGCTGTTCCCCCTAGAGTCAGTCTCCAGACCACCTTCCATCCCCCGTCTCACTCCAAGGTCAGCCTTCTCTGGACACAGTGACAACACTGTCCCTCTTACTACTGGAGGCAATCACGGCACTCCATGTGTGGCCTGCTGTGGGTCAGAATCTGGGGACGGCATTGATCATTCATAGACCGCTTGCTCCACTGAGACTCTGGGCAGGGCCCCTGGTGTTCCCCCTTTCATCAGCTGAGGGTACCGCATGAAGGCGCAATGGTGTTGGGGTCTGAGGGGGGCCCCGGCTCACCGGTGGGGAGGTGCCTGTAGTAGTAGATGACAGGATGGAGGAAGTTGGACAGCCAGGCGTCTTCCATGTGCCCCACAGAGCGGTCAGAAAAGAAGACGTCCTTGTCGGGCCCAGAGTAGTTCCGGCCATACTCCATGTTGATGACGAAGAGGCCGTGCCTCGCCCTCTTTCCTGTGATTGTCTCCAGCTGTGCCAGCATCTGCATGGGGAACTCCTCCAGATACTCAAAGGTGGTGGCATTCCTGGGGACAGGGGCACACAACTGGGGTGAGACCCTGGGTGCTTCAGCAGAGGTGACAGGAGCGTGTGTGCTGTGCACGCACCACCTCTCCTTCCTAGAAGCGGCCATCAAACAGCATACAGACTGATGAGATCCGAGCATCTCACCTGAATACTACTAGAGCCTAGACTTACAGGTGTCAGAAAGCCGGGAGGAACCTGAATGGGTGTCCAGGGAAAGGGTGAGACAGGCTGAGACCAGTGACAGAGAAGCCCTACGAGGGAGTGAAGGCCTCTGAGTGCTCCAGAGACAGGAAGGAGGCTGGTGGGGCCCCAGTGGAGCCGACAGTGAGGGGCAGGAGAGGTCAGCAGGGGCAGGTCAAGGAGGGCCATGTGTGCCACGATGGGAAAGTCTCCTGGCCCAGGAAGTGGGGTTGAGGGCCTTCAGAGGGTACTGAAAAGGGTGAATTCCAAGTGACTCAAGTTTTAAAAGAATCATTCCGGCCACCGTGTTGAGAGCAGACCATGGGGGCCAAGGCGAGAGGCTGCTGTATCAGTGCAGGAGGGGGATGCTTTTGGTGTCCAGACCAAGGTGGCAGTGGTGGGGCTACTGAGAGGCAGGCAGGTTCTAAACACAGTTTGAAGGTAGAGTGGACAGGATCTAAGAATGGTGTGAGTGGTGAATGGGTGTGAGAGAGACAGGAGTCAAGCGTGATGAGGGAGGTTCTGCTCTAAGCACCTCTGAGTTTCCTGCATGTCCCTCAACCTGGTGTGCTGCTGCACCCACTGGCTCTGGACCAGGCTGTTCCTTCTGTGGCTTCTCACCTGCCACCTGTCCTTTCAGACCACACATTCCCCCGCCCCCACCCCCAGCTCTGCTCCCTTCCCTGCTCCTGAAGGTTTCCTTCTAAGGGAGTGACCTCTGTGATCTGTTGCTTATCACTTCTTTGATAAGGAGCTGGCTGGCCCAGGGAGCTCTTAAATCCCCACAGGTGGTCATCTGTCATCGCTGCAGGCCACTGCTTATGTGTTTAGTGCCAGATGCTTTCCACCAGTTATCTTTACTCCTTCCTACAGCCCTGCAAGGTCAACGTTATTAGCTCTATTTTGCAGATGAAAGAAAGGCTCAGAGAGGATAACCTGTCCCAGATCACACTGGTAGAAAGTGGCAAAGCTGTCGTCATACCCATGTCTGTCAATCCGTCTGTCAGCAGAGCTCATGATGTTGATTTTCCCCAGAAGAGCCCAGTCCCCTCCCTCTCTGCCACCCCAGTCCCCAGCCTTCTCCATCTTAGGAAGGAACCACTGGGCTGTTCCACACATGCAACAGGAAAAGAAGAGCAAGACAGAGTAGGGGGGTAAGCTGGTGGGGATGGGGGCAGGAGACGGGGAGGACGACTCACTCCTTCAGCAGGACCACGTCGGCCAGAACACTGAACATCTGGTAGAGCCCAGAGGCCTCGTTGATGCGCCGGATGATGGCACTGGCCAGGTGTGTGATGGGGTGCTCGGTGGAGGGCCAGGCCACGCCGTGGTGGCGCTGCTCCAGCAGCCGGTGGACGGCACGCACTGAAACGGCCAGAGGGAGAATGGCAAGCTGCCTTTAAAATGTTACCTTTCACCTCTGGGAGGACGCAGAGTCCCCATCAGCTCTGATTCGGGACACACTCGTGTGCATGGCTCTGAGAAGATGTGTGTTCAGAGCTTTAGAGGAGGGTTGTACAGGTTTTCTGAGAAGGGCTGGAGGGGAAGTGTTTCTGGCTTAACGGTGTCTGTCGGGTGACTCAGTTCTCCTCTGGTGGGACAGCAACCAGAGAGGACCGTGAAATGAATGGGTGTGGCTAGATTTGGTCCCCAGGCCTGAGACTGCCTGTTTCTGCTTTAGGCCACCTGCATGTAAAAGTCCTGCCACTGCACATGAGACACGTCCACACCAGACCCAGAGCCTTTCTCTGCAACCTCTCGTCTCCCCATAGCCCCCATGTCTGTCAGAGACTCCCAGATGGAGAACCTCTGATGGCTCCCTCTCCTTCACAGCCAAAACCCAATCTCAGTTCTACTTTGAGATACTTTGTATATTTCTGGAAGGATAGAGAAGAAACAGTTATCTCCAACAACAGGGAACATTTTCTGTGGACCTGGGGCTGCCCTTACACAGCTGTGACACTGAGCCACCCCACACAGCTGCCTGCCTCCTCGAATCAGCACAACACCCAAGTCTAATAATGGCAAAGACACAGACAATTCACGTGACAAGAGACTCAGTCTGCCAACGGTCCCAGGAAAGGATGTTCAGGCTCATGAGACAGACAGACAGAAACCTGGTTCTCTGGAGGAAACAAGGTTAGGCTGAGTTTTGTGAAAGGCTGAGGAATTACATGGCTAGGGGAGTGGGGCAGGTGGCCAGACAAAAGGAGCACAGGTGCAAAGACATAAAACCTTGAGAGAAATGGGCGCATTCTGAAAAGGAGGCAAGGGCAGGCTGGGCAGCCGAGCTGGTGCTCTCCTGTATGAAGCTCTGGACACCATACCGAGGAACCGGCTGGGGAGCCCCTGTTTTTTGTTCGGACATGTTGTTCAAACAACAGTGTTTTGGTGGGTATCAGAGTGGCTGGATGGGAAGCCAGAGAGACCAGTGGCAGGAAGACCAGTCAGGAGAGACAAAGAGGCCCTGAGTCAGGCAAGCGAGGCTGGGATGGAGTGACGGGGGAAGGGAGGGGCAGGGCTCCCAGCAGGCCCTACCTTCCGCAGCTACCATCTCTCGTCTTCTGTGGCTTTCCTCTGCTTTGCTGTTTTCTACTTGCCTCCCTTGGGACCTGTTTCTCAGCTGAATGATGAGCAAGGTCGGGCAGGATATACCGTGTACAGCTGCACTGCCCCTCCCCCTAGGCGGGTCCTCAGCCAGGAATAGTGACCACAGGTCTCAGTGGCCTGTCCACCCAGAACTGTTTCGCATTTGCCTGAAACTCAGTGGTGAGCTGGGAGCCTTTGAGTCAGACAGGTGTGGATTCAGATGCCACCGCTGCTTTCTGTTGGCTGGGCGACTTTGGATAAGTGACTTACGTTCTCTGTGCCCCCATTTCCTTCTATGAAAAAGGGAACTGAAATAACAAGATCTGTCTTATGGGGCTGTTGGAAGGATTGAGAATGTGAGATAGGTGGGGTTTCCCAGATGGGTCAGTGGTAAAGCATCCACCTGCCAATGTAGGAGGCGTGGGTTTGATCCCTGGTCTGGGAAGATCCCACATGCCTCGGAACAACTAATCACATGTGCCATAACTATTGAGCCTGTGCTCTAGAGCCCAGGAGCCACAACTACTAAAGCCCAGGCACCCTAGAGTCCGTGCTCTGCAACAAGACAAGCCACCACAATGAGAAGACACACACGGCAACTAGAGGAGTAGTCCGTGCTTGCTGCACCTAGAGAAAAGCCCACGCAGCAACGAAGACCCAGCACGGTCAAAAAAAAAAAAAAAGAAGAAAGTGATCTGGAGAAAGATCAAGGGACGGGGGAGGCAAGAGAGAAGGGGCAGGACCTGCCAGGACAGCGGGTACAGGGAGGGTGGCGTGTATAGGAATGTGAGGAGGGTTTCCTGCTGGGGACACAGCTGGAGAGGGAGACTCTTCCTATTCCGTGTGAGTGTGTCTGTGTGTGTGCAGTCTGCAAATATTTTGGTAAACAGACAGCGAACACTCTCTCCTTGGTTTTCTTCCCTGACAGCACACATGGGGTATAAAATATATCATCTGGAAATCAACAGCAAAACATGATTATCTTTCCATGCCAAACTGGAAGGAGAGTGAAATGCAGAAACTAGCATCAAGGCAAGTGAGGCATCAAATTAGATGCAGAAACATCAGGAAGAAGGACCCTTATGGTGTTTTTATGGTCAAATTAACTGGCCTGTGTAACACTAGTCATGCAATAAAGCACCCATCCAATGGGCTACCCAGAGTGTAGAAAACTGGCACCGTTGGTACCGAGAGTTTTAAAAAAAGAGCTGAGATAATCTAAGTGCCATTTTTAATGAAATTTGTTGGTACCCAAAGAGTTTATGTGTACATAACGCTTTTCAGGTGCACTGCCTCCAGGAATTACCTTATTTAGTCCTTACTATGGCCCCACGGGGAAGAGAGTTCACCTCATTTACCTCTCTGATGTCAGGGGAGGGCCGACAGGCTTAGGGAGCCTCACAGTCTGAGACCACCCAGCCGTTCCCCGAGGTGAGCTGTCCCCAGGCTCAGCATTACTGCCAGTGTAGGTACGTCACCCACACAGGGCTGACGCATGGAGCATGCACCCCCAGGTTACACCTTATCTGGGACTTCTCTAGACCAGCGGGCCCCAACCTTTTTGGCACCAGGGACTGGTTTCATGGAAGACAACTTTTCTACAGACTGGAGGGGGGAAGGGGATGGTTTGGGGACGATTCTTATAAGGAGCACACAACCTAGATCCCTCGCACTCACAGTTCACAGTAGGGTTTGCACTCCTATGAGAATCTAATGCCGCCACTGATCCCACAGAAGGAGGAGCTCAGGCAGCACTGTGAGTGATGGAGAGCTCCTATAAATATACATGAAGTTTTGCTCGCTCACCTCCTGCTGTGCGGCCTGGTTCCTAATAGGCCACAGAATGGTACTGGGCCATAGCTCAGGGGTTGGGAACCCCTGCTCTAGACATATCCTCAGACCATGAAAACCCACTGCTGTCTGCCCCAGATGGGAATTTATGACAATCACTGCTGATAAGCAATCCCTTTAAGAGTGCTCTAAGGGAATAAGGCATGTGTTTGCAGACCCTAGGGATGGTTCTTTCTGGGGACAGCGGCCCTCTCTGCCAGGCTCACCTGTGTATCGGAATCCATGGATGAAACCCCCAGCAGATTTCCGGTAATCCACTGAGTGGCTGGCAGTCCCCAGGATGAAGAGGCCCCGGCTCCCTTTGGATTCATAGCTGGCTCTGACCAGGGGGTATTTCTCGCTGAGTTCACTCCCTGAAGAGAGTCGGAGTGACCTGTGAGTGGAGAGGGTTGTGAATTAAAATCACTGCTGTGTATGAAACACTTTTTACAGGCCTGGCACTGAGCTAATTTAAACCACACCCCAACCCTAGAAGGCAGGTATGATCATGTCCATTGAACAGACAGAATAACTGACCTTCAGGGTCAAGATGTGGTGGGGCAGGGACACAGCCAGGACTCAAGCCTGACTGGAGCCTGGGCTCTGGGTCCCCGTGTGACCTGACAGGAAGATCCGTTCAGGCCCTTCGGTGTCTCCTTGTCCACCCGGGGCCTGAACCAGAGGGCTTTGCTGAGAGATCTAGTTCCTCCCCTCCATCTGGACTCACTTGCTGAAAATGGAGAAGTCAAACTTCCAGCCCAGGCAGCGGATGACCCGGTCATAGGCCACGCGCATGGCAAAGTTGTCATTGTTGTCCTGGGGGAGGGGGATGGCGTCGGAACTCTGGTTGAAGAACTCCTCCATGAAGAGCTTCAGAGTGATGTGAAACTTGCCCTTGTGGTCTTTCACGATGGCCAAGTCTGTCAGGTCGGACTCGAGCAACCCGTCCAGGGACTTAAGCTGATAGGTGTCCAGCAGGCCATTGTTGATGGCCCTGGGGGCCCAAGTGAATGTCAGGAGAGACAGAGAAGTGTCTGTGCTAGGTGAAGGAGACTCAGGGGCAGGGGTGCTTAGTCGGGGTGGGGGGGGAAGGGGTGGGGCAGGGCAGCACACACACCTCCCAGCATACCTGAGGTCTCCGACGTAGTGGGTGGCCCAGGAGAGCCGGACCCGGGAGCGGCTCAGCATATGGATAAAGTTGGTGACACTGAAGATGTTCTCTGCTGTCTCAAAGGCCGAGTTCCCCCGGCCTAGGATCAGCACATTCTGACCCTCGAAGTCCTTGGGATCCACAGACACGGACTCATACCCATCCACATATTCGGAGCCAGGGAAGTCCACCTGGTTGGGGACCGACAAGCCAGTGGCCACAAGAAGGACGCTGCAGGTGGGGGACAGAGGGAGGATGGCTTATCCTCTCAGCTATGAGACCACTAAGTAAAAAAATCCCTCTTTGGGCCTGCCGCCTGGCTCGCCGGCCCCACCCAGACTGCTAGGTCCTAAAGGAAAGCAGGTCATTCATTCCTTTACCTACTTCCTGACCTGGCCCAGTGTATCTGACACTTTACCTCAGCCCCCTCACTGAATGATCCTTTGGGTATAGTTTGTTTTCACCTTTCTGGGATTATACCAAACGTGAGAATCAGTTTTAATTTCTGACTCTAGAGAGGGTGACACCATGAGAAACTGAATAATTCACTTAATTTTGAACACAGCAGCCATAGCCATACCAAGTACCACCTTCATCATGAAAATGAAACCAGACACTCTGCTTTCCCCTTTCTTACTTCCCTGATAGATGCAGAATCTGCTGAGCAGAGATTCTGTACGAGTCCCTGTACTAAGTACTTTCTGAATCATCTCACTGCTCAGAGCAGGTCTGCGTCGGTGTTATTTGGCCTGTGTTACAGGTGAAGACTGCTGGCTCCAAGTGAGCCCATGGACTCCATAGCTCCTCAGATAGCAGAGCTAGAATCTGACCAAAGCCCAGCCTAATTTCAGAGTCCTGCTCTTTCTGCTGATGGGGATTATAATCTTGTGGTGGGCAAGCCAGGAGCTGGACCCTGCGGCCTGCAGAGGAAAGAGTGGATAACAAGATAGTTTCAAAGACAGGAACAGGTGGTCTGGAGAAAAGGCTTGGGCAGGCCCCATCCCCCCTTGTTTTCTGAGCTGTCCACTGGCTTACATCTGACTCCCCTATACTGTAGCACTTCTAAGTCCTAAGATGCGAGGGTCCAAACTGACCTCGCTCCCTAGGCTGTAACAAGCAAGGAATAAGGCTGGGCCTCAGGCAAAAGGCTTGAGAAGATGAACTGTGATGGAGCACCTGCCTGGGGCCAGGTGCTAGGCTGACAACCAGGAAGGGGGAGTCAGTCTGGTGGGGCGTTAAGAACACAGGCTTCAGAGTCAGAAAGACAAGTGCAGTCAAGTGGCAGCTGCTACTTATTAGCCGTGTGACAGAATACCAGTTACTTAGCTTCTCTGAGCCTCAGTTTGTCATTCATAAAATGGGGATCAGTGAACCTCCTTCATAGGGTCCTTGTGAGGATTAAACAAACACAGTAGAATGTGTAACTCTGAGTTGGAGTTGTCTACACAATATTAAGCTTTCTCCCAAGCCAAAGCAAGCTAAAGCTGAATGCTAGCAGCCCTGCCTGTTGTGCCTGGCTCTCATTCAGTTCTGAAATCCTACCGAGCCCAGCTAACACTTACTGGACACTTGCCAGCATTTCTCAGAATGAATTTTGGGGAATGCAAGTTCTAGGAGATGCGCTACAAAAAGGGTTTTGTAGGTGCATAAGCTCAGATAATGCTGAATATTTTACCCAATGTTGGAGCCCTTCAGTGAATGTGAAAATATTTAAGACTGAAAAATCCTGGAGGAAAGAAATGGTCAGAATTTTCAAATATCTTTGGGCACACACATTTCTAGGAAACACTTGGGAAATGATGGATGAACTGAACCTCTGTGTACTGGATTTCAGTGGGAACAAAGATGGGGAGGGGGCTTTCCAGTTGGCTCAGTCCATAAAGAATGTGCCTGCAATGCAGAAGACCCAGGTTTGATCCCTGGGTTCGGAATATCCCCTGGAGAAGGAAATGGCAACCCAGTACAGTATTCTTGCCTGGAGAATCCCATGGACAGAGGAGCCTGGTGGGCTACAGTCCATGGGTTCCCAAGAGTTGGACATGACTTAGCGACTAAATCACCACCAAAGATGGGCTGAAATGCCCTTTTCCTCCCATTTCTCCCACACCTATGGGCCAACCAATGGGTTTTCTTCCTCCCAGAAAGGCCCCAGCTTCAGCAGGTGAGCTCTGCAGCCAGGTTCCTTACCTACACTGGTATGCCTGGCCCCGGTGGTCGGTCAGGATGAAGTAATGGCCATTCCAGGCCCCGCGATCCTTGTTCACAGTGACGTGGGCAATGGTTGTGTTATACAGCACGTGAAGCCCCAGCCGCTCTGCAAAGTCGCTCAGGTAGCGCACCATGTCGTTGGCGTCGGGATAGTAAGCGTCCGAGTAGTGTCTGAAGAGCAGCCGGGGGTCGTGGCTGAGCAGAGAGTTCCAGTCGTGACGCAGGTTGAACTCGGCATTGGTCTTGCCGGTGTACCGCTTGTTGATGCTGATGAGCTTGCGGTGCCGGGGGTAGCGCGTGAAGAAGCTGCCCGGCACTGGGGCGCGTTCGAATACCATGTAGTCTCTGCCTGCCCTTTGCAGGAAGTAGGCCATCTGCAAGCCCGCGGGCCCGGCGCCCAGGACGCAGTAGTCCCGATGCACGGGCGCCCAGGCCTGGGCAGGGCGCAGGTAGAGAGCCAGGTGCAGGGCGATGGTCAGGAGCGGCCCCGGGGCGCCCCACAGCGGGGCGGCGGTGGAGAGGCCCATCCTACGGCAGACCAAAGGGGTGAGGCCTCGGACCAAGCTAGGCCCCTCGAGGCTGGGGGACGGGAGCCAGGAACTGGGGGCCTAGAGAGAGGCAAGGGCTTCCCCGAGCGCTCACTGCGATTTAGGGCGCAGCCAGAACCCAAAGACCTCTGACCTCAACTGCCCAGACTGCATCGTTTCTAGCTCGGATCTGGGCTCCCTCCAGGAGTCCCGAACCCCTCCATCTTCCTCACGACCTTACTTCCCAGGGGCGCCGGACTCCTTACTGCCATGGTAATAAAAGGGTGGGTATCTTCCCCAATTTCCCCTAATTTCTGGGGTGCCCAACACCCTCCTAGGGCCTCCCGAGGCCAGACCCTTGAGAGTCACGTCTTTTGGCCTCGCCCCCGCGCTCCCGGCTCCAGCCTGGAGGAGGACTGGGCTGCACGGTCCTGTCCCCCTCCCGCGCCCGGCGCCCTGGCCTCTTCGGTCACGTGACAGGGATGCCCCGGCACACCTGCCGCGGAGCCGCGCGAGGCCACTCTCCTGCAGACGCGCGGCATCCGGGAGCCGCTCCCCACGCGTGCGCTGTGCCCACGCCCGCAGCTCCCGCCTCCCCGCCCGCCGGCCCACCGCGCGCACAGAGCTCGAACCTCCCAGCCGCTCCGGAGACAGCCCGCAGCCGAGTCAGGCCTCAATCGGCCGGCCCGCGCCTCCGCGGCGGCCCCGCCTCTCCCGCCCGGCCAATGGCAGGGGGCAGGGTCACGTGGCGAGGCGCGACACGGCGGGCGGGGCTGGCCAGGGCTGGGCGCCAGGGTGCCAGCAAGCGAACCGCACGTGCTGTGCCGCCCGCCCGCACCCGCAGGGAGCGTGGTGGCAGGGTTGAAGATCGAATCTGGCAAGGGCGCGGAGCTCTTTAAAACTGTATATTTATGCTTGTAAGGCAGGCACGGGAGCAGATGACTTTGGGAGATAAGCCCCCGTGACACTTCATTAATGTGGGAAAGGAGTAGTTGGCTACCCAGTACTTTGAAACTGGAAACCAAGTTGGTGAAACCAGGACCAGTAAGGCAACTAAGGAGTTTTCGCTACAATGATTCAGTCTATCCTTCACTAAGTAACAAACAGGACTGACTTGATCTTCCATCAGAAGAGGGGGGCTCCACTCTAGTACTCTTGCCTGGAAAATCCCATGGACAGAGGAGCCTGGTAGGCTGCAGTCCATGGGGTCGCTAAGAGTCGGACACGACTAAGCGTCTTCACTTTCACTTTTCACTTTCATGCATTGGAGAAGGAAATGACAACCCACTCCATTGTTCTTGCCTGGAGAATCCCAGGGACCGCGGAGCCTGGTGGGCTGCCCTCTATGGGGTCGCGCAGAGTTGGACACGACTGAAGCGACTTAGCAGCAGCAGCAGGGGCTGTTTCCTATATAATGTAGCTGACTAGCCAAATGGCACTCAGAGGGGGTTTGCTTAATTAAGATCATAGAGTTGAGAACTGGAGTGTGGAATTAACACACACACCGCCCCCCCTCTCCCCCCCCACCATTTATACTCCAAATCATGAGCTCTTTCCAAACTTTTTATTAATTTATGAAGCCCGTTTTATGTGCTTGATATCAATTAACAATTAATTGCCTATCTAAGGAAGAAATGGAGAACTTTAATTGAGCCAACCTAAAGCTGGGAGAAATATCAATAACCTCAGATATGCAGATGACACCACCCTTATGGCAGACAGTGAAGAGGAACTAAAAAGCCTCTTGATGAAAGTGAAAGAGGAGAATGAAAAAGTTGGCTTAAAGCTCAACATCCAGAAAACGAAGATCATGGCATCTGGTCCCATCACTTCATGGGAAATAGATGGGGAAACAATGGAAACTGTGTTAGACTTTATCTTTTTGGGCTTCAAATCACTGCAGATGGTGACTGCAGCCATGAAATTAAAAGACGCTTATTCCTTGGAAGTAAAGTTATGACCAACCTAGATAGCATATTGAAAAGCAGAGACATTACTTTGCCAACAAAGGTCTGTCTAGTCAAGGCTATGGTTTTTCCAGTGGTCATGTATGGATGTGAGAGTTGGACTGTGAAGAAGGCTGAGTGCCAAAGAATTGATGCTTTTGAACTGTGGTGTTGGAGAAGACTCTTGAGAGTCCCTTGGACTGCAAGGAGATCCAACTAGTCCATTCTAAAGGAGATCAGCCCTGGGTGTTCTTTGGAAGGAATGATGCTAAAGCTGAAACTCCAGTACTTTGGCTACCTCATTCGAAGAGTTGACTCATTGGAAAAGACTCTGATGCTGGGAGGGATTGGGGGTAGGAGGAGAAGGGGACGACAGAGGATGAGATGGCTAGGTGGCATCACTGACTCGATGAACGTGAGTTTGAGTGAACTCCGGGAGTTGACAATGGACAGGGAGGCCTGGCATGCTGATTCATGGGGTCACAAAGAGTTGGACATGACTGAGTGACTGAACTGAACTGAAAGCTGGCTTAAAACTTAACATTCAAAAAACTAAGATCATGGCATCTGGTCCCATCACTTCATGGTAAATAGATGGGGAAACAATGGAAACAGTGACAGACTTTATTTTCTTGGGCTCCAAGGTTACCACAGACGGTGACTGCAGCCATGAAATTAAAAGACGCTTGCTCCTTGGAAGAAAAGCTATGACAAATGTACACAGCGTGTTAAAAAACAGAGACATCACTTTGCTGACAAAGGTCCATACAGTCAAACTATGGTTTTTCATGTATGGATGAGAGTTAGACCATAAAGAAGGCTGAGTGCCTTTTGAATTGTGGTGCTGGAGAAGACTCTTGAGAGTCCCCTGAACAGCAAGGAGATCGAACCAGTCCATCCTATGGGAAATCAATCCTGAATACTCATTGCAAGGACTGAAGCTGAAGCTACACTACTTTGGCCACCTGATGGGAAGAGCTGACTCATTGGAAAAGACCCTGGTGCTGGGAAGGATTGAGAGCAGGAGGAGAAGGGGGAGATAGAGGATCAGATGGTTAGGTGGCATCATCGACTCAATGGACATGAGTTTGAGCAAACTCAGGGAGACCATGAAGGACAGGGAAACCTGGTGTGCTGCACTCCATGGGATTGCAGAGAGTCGGACAAGACTGGGTGACTGAACAGCAACAAAGGACTGTAATCTAGGAGACAGTCTTTCAGACAGCTCTGGGGACTGTAACGAAGGGGTGGGGGAGGGAGGCCAGTTTTATCTGTGATTTTGATGAAGAGACATATGCAATCAAGCCCACGGCTTGGTAGAAGGTTGTTGCTCTTTAGGAGGAATTAAGCGACTTAGCAGCAACAGCTTAATGGTTTTAGTTCTTAAGTATGGGGAGATGCAAGAAACTGGGTTCAGGAATTTTTCTCTTGTAAATATCTGTCTGAAGGCCAGTCCTACCAGTTTTCCTAGAGCACAAAAGTGCCTTGTCCAAATTCTCATCCAGAATTCCTCTCATGGTATATGTAGGTCATCAAGTGGCTAATGACTTGATTCTTGTAGAACTGGGTGGGAGGCTATATTCCTTATTTTACAGTCCCTTCCCTTTCAGTCTTAATTTTGACCAAGGTTTAATAGGTATTCTGTGACTGATATAGCCCATGGTGATAGGAATGCTCATTCCCAGACCAGGCAAGGAATCATTGATAGGCCATTCAGTGTGTTATTACTGGACTGGGCTGTTAGTAGTAGCCAAAAGCCTCTGGAACTCCTGTCTTACTGGCCTGTTATGGTTCAGGTAATGATTCCCTCTAGTTTCTTCCCATTATCTAGAGTCAGACTGTTACTATCATTGACCTTGTAGAACTGTGTATTTGTTGTGGTCACCTAGTCATTATTTTTATTGGAGGCTCTGTCACACATCTGGTTGTGCAAGAAACAATAGTCTTAAAGACTTCTTTGGTAGTCCACTGGTTAAGAATCTGCCTTCCAATGCAGGGGACATGGGTTCCATCTCTGGTCGGGGAACTAAGATCCCATATACCTTGGGGCAACCAAGCCTGTGAGCCACAACTACTGAGCCTGTGTGCTCAGGAGCCCAAGCACCACAACTCGGGAGAAGCCCACAGGCTGCAACAAACAGCTTGCGTGCCACAACTAAGACCACCAGCAACTCAAAAAAAAAAAAGTCTTGTAAAATAGGCAGAACATGTGAAATATAGCTGCTGCTGCTGCTGCTAAGTCGCTTCAGTCGTGTCCGACTCTGTGCGACCCCATAGACAGCAGCCCACCAGGCTCCTCCGTCCATGGGAGTTTCCAGGCAAGAGTACTGGAGTGGGGTGCCATCGCCTTCTCCGAAATATAGCTAGCAACATTCTTTCCTAAGGAAGTATTTAAGCTGAGAGCTTTCATTAGGTGCAGCCCAGTAACTCCCCAGGTCATCTGACCAGTCCTTTCTGCCCCCATTACTGTCTTTAAGGGAAATGGCACATTGGCATTGTACATAAAGTTCAACAAAGATGTCTGCATGAACAAAGCAAGTGGTGGGTCATTGTGACCCCTTACAGGACTGAGAAATGAATGTTATCTCCTAAGGAGTTCCATGACTGGCACCAGAAGAAAAATTGAACTTTAGGGTTGAACAGGTTATTTCTGCCATTGAGGACTTGTGGTTAATGCATAACATGGAAACACAATGCACACTAAAGGGGAGGGAGGAGGTTTTAACCTTCCTTGTCTTGCCTTAAAATGGAAATTTTTATCTTATCATTGGTAATATTGTAAACAAAGGGGCCTATGACAGAGCAGTGTAGACACTTAAGCCCAAATCCACTGCTCATGCTCAGCAACTGTGGCTGAAGTGGAGGCAATATAGAGGATGACTGGGTGACCCTGCACCCCATTCAAGTGAACTGGATGACCGGGGCTGGCTTTCCCGAGGTGAAATGTGAATCCTGAATGAGATTTACTTGCACAGAACACAGTGCATCTATGAATAAAGTAAGAAATTCAAGAGCTGTTAAGCAGTCCTGTGAGATGGGGCTGAGGGTTCCAGTGGGAAGGCAGCCATGGTGAGTTTGGAAAAACACTGGTTTTCCAGCTTTTCATCACTGAAACTTCTCTACAAAGTCTTTCTTGAGCTCTCAGACCTAAGTACACCCTTAGGAATGCCATTTATCTATTTTTTTCTAGGCTGTTATTAGCATCAGAGAAAAGCTCCTGTTAGAGCAGAGATGAATCTTAATCATTATAGTGACCTCAGGGCTTCCATCAGTATCTGACATAGAGGAGGCCCTTAGTAATTTGATGAATAAACACTGAAAGCAGACAAAAGTACCTAACCAAAAATGAAGCTAGGGAGGTCAACTTCTTAGTAGTTACGATGATCATGAGAATGGGTGTGGACAAATAATTAAGTACTTAAAACTGCTGGTCTTATCTTGTACTGGGAAATTAGGCCTGATAAGGTATGGCAGGGCCTTCAGACTAGGCTGAGCCTGCACTGTAGAATGCTTCCGTTTTGAGGCAGGGCTATTTACAGCCATCAAGTTGGTGGAAGTAGAGGACAGACGAAAGACATGAAGCAGGTGGAGGTTGCTGTTAAGATGTTTTTGGGCCACTTGTTCCAGATAATTCTGCTGGGTTCAGCTTGGGGAGTACCAGCCTGACCTTGAAACCCCACACTTGTCACACTATAATGTGAATTTTCTAAGACTCCACCTACACCGAACTCCCCAAGAAGCAGACGTTAATACGGTTTTCCTAGTAACTTGGACAATGAAGTCCAATACATTTTTGCTTGCTTTCTGAGGCTCAATCATTTTGATCAAAATTGTTAAATTTAGGACGGCTACCCAAAAGTGGAGCCAGTTTTCTCATCTGTATAATGGCATCACTTCCACCAGCATCACAGTTCTGTGTCAGGATGAGATATTTGTTTATGACACCATGCTTTGAGGGTGCCGGCTTGAGATCACATCACTAGCCCATGCCAAGTGAGAGTGAAAGTTGCTCAGTTGTGTCTGACTCTTTGCGAACCCACGGACTATACAGTCTGTGGAATTCTTCAGGCCAGAATACTGGAGTGGGTAGCCTTTCCCTTTTCCAGAAGATCTTCCCAACCCAGGGATCAAATCCAGGTCTCCCGCACCGCAGGTGGATTCTTTACCAGCTGAGGCACAAGGGAAGCCCAAGAATACTGGAGTGGGTAGCCAATCTCTTCTCTAGGGGATCTTCCCGACCCAGGAATCGAACTGGGGTCTCCTGCATTGCAGGTGGATTCTTTACGAACTGAGCTATCAGGGAAGTTTATACAAACCATTACAATCAACACCCTGTGGAACATCCACCAGGATGTTCTGAAGCGGTCTCCTTCACAGCAGCGACCTCATCTCAAGCTTCAAAGACTGCCCTGCTTCATCTTTACAGTGATGTGTGTCTCAGGGCGGCAGGTGGGTCTGGCATGTAGCCAGCTTGTGCTTGTGAAACGGACTTCCTATGGGGACCTCACAATGGACCTCACTCCCTGGGAAAGGATAATTTCAAGGGGTTCCAAGAACAAAAAACCCAAGGGCATTCACCTTCTAGCAGGAATGTAAAACCACTAATGCTGAGAACAAAGGAGGGAACCCAGATTATGAACTCTAGAGAGACTCTGCTGCGTCTCACCCTCCCTCTCTGAAGGGCTACTCGGAGAAGGAAGAAGGGCTGTCGGTCATAACGCAGGCACAGATGAAGGTAAGGGACTAAACAGAATTTATTTCAATGACCTAGCTTCAGAGAGCAAGAATCAGACACACATCCCACTAGGTATTCAGGGTCCTCCAGGCTCGAAGCAATCACAGATGCCAGTTCCACATCACCATCTGGTTTAGGCTTCTTCCTCTGAAAGATACAAAGGTTACATCAAACTGGTGAACTGCTTATGATTTTCAACACTTTCACTCAGATGTGAAACCATTCAGATCCTCAGAGGACTACCAGGTATTTCCTTCAGTCACCAACCAGTGAAGCAAGTGAGAGAACGATTTAAGGCCTAGCATGAACCTGGAGCATCATTCCTCCCTGGGACCGCTGGCTAGTATCAGGGACTTCTAGACCTTCCTCTAGACATTTCTTTCCTGCCCTAACTCTCCTCGCCAACCCCATCATGTGCTCTAAAGGCTCTGGAAATGGCTCCTGGAACTAGACTGAATGCCATACCAAGTGAAGCCTCAGGGAATTCCTGGAGTTTTCCACTGAGGTTAGAGGACTGAGGCTGCAGTGCTTGAGCCCCAACCAGCCCACAGCTCACGCCAGACTTCTGAGGGAGGCTTGCTACACACCTTCTTCTTCCTCTTCCTCCTCCTCCTCCTCCTCATCGTCCTCATCGGAGCTGAAGGTGCCGTCGGGCAGGCTGTAGACACGGATGACCTGCTTGTTGGGGTCCTTGAGGATGAGGTACTTGCCCTCCTCCAGCTTCATGCAGATGTCGATGACGCAGCGCAGGATGCCCCAGGCATTCTCCACGCTCAGGTTGATCTGACTGGCGAACTCGTTGGGTTTGAACTGCTGGGTACCCAGGATGACGTGGCGAGAGGAGTCTTTCACGTGGTACCGGGACACGTAACTACCAGGGGAAGGAGTGTTAGGGTGGGGCACGCCGGCACAGACCATGTGGCACGGGACACGCAACTGGGGGGTGTCGGGTGGCAGTGTTAGGGTGGGGACCGCTGGCACAGAGGCACAGCTGTGCCTGGGGTTGAGTTATCAGTTAAATGGCAGCCTCGTGCTTGTCCCAAGAAAAGGGAGAAAAGGGCAGCCTTGTTCTCCTAACCCGAAGACCCCTCCTTTCCGAAGATGAGCTCCCGGCTCCTGGGCAGGAATCTCACCCAAGCTTGAGGTACTCAGATCCGGCCAGTAAAGCACAGCAGGTCCAGCGGGCTAACTTGTAGCTGTTGTTTTTCAGCTCGGTGGCAATGACAGCCCCTCGCTGAGAATCAAGCTTCTGTCGCCAGTCAACGCCGTTACAGTGCTGTGGGAGGAGGGCCCCAGTTACAGGTGCCAAGGCACCATGCTGCCTGTGGACTACTGGCCCCTCTGGTAGAGAAGAAGGTCCCTAGTGGGCTTAACCAGGGAGGGGAAAGCCCACAGGTGGAGCAGAAGGAAGACATCATCCATCCCTCTCTTGCACAGCCTGCCACACAGCTGGTGCTTAACAAACTGTAACTCCTCTCTTTACAAGGTCTCAACCAGACCAGGACACATACGCACACATGTTAGAAACAAGTGCCATACAAATGTTTATCACATGTGGTGTGGAGAGAAAGAGTTTCACAAGGGAGTGTGACAGCTCACCCGTGGAGAATACTGGCAGAAGCTGGAGTTAGGGGGATCTGAGAGGGACAGGGAAGAGACAGACTGATTTAGTGTGGAAGCCCGCAGAGGGAGGGGAGGTCAGGTAGGTCTGACCTGATGGAGAGGGAGTTAGGGAGGTCAGTTAAGAGACAAATGCAAAATAACAGGCGTTATGAGTAGGGTCCTGAACTAGGGTGATGTCAGTGAAACCCAGGGCTGGGCAAGTAGACAGCCTGAGCCTGACAGCAGAATTCAAGGGTGCAGAGGAGGAGGAGGAGGAGATGTTTGAGGCTCTGAGCCTAAGAAAGCAGGAGAAATGACACTGATGGACAGTCAAGCCAGAGGGAATGACAAATGAAGACACTGGAATGACAAAGTGTTTTAGAAAAAACAACCACCAAAAAATTCCAAAACAAAAACAACGATAGACCAGGAGTCAGAAGAGATTTCAGGAATCATTTCTGGAGTTCAAGGAAGAGGCCTGGGGTTAGGCTTAAATCTAAGATGGTCCCTGGTGGCCCTGCTCTTGCTGCATCTGCTATCCCAGAGTCTGGGGGAACCCTGAGCATAACTACCCAGGATCATGCTGCTACTGCTGCTGCTGCTGCTAAGTCGCTTCAGTCGTGTCTGACTGTGCGACCCCATAGAGGGCAGCCCACCAGGCTCCCCCGTCCCTGGGATTCTCCAGGCAAGAACACTGGAGTGGGTTGCCATTGCCTTCTCCAATGCAGGAAAGTGAAAAGTAAAAGTGAAGTCGCTCAGTCGTGTCTGACTCTTAGCGACCTCATGGACTGCAGCCCACCAGGCTCCTCCGTCCATGGGATTTTCCAGGCCAGAGTACTGGAGTGGGGTGCCATTGCCCTCTCCATGCTACCTTGTGTCTAAAGAGATTCTGCAGATGGAATCAAGGTCCCTTAAGATAGGCAGACCATCTGAGTGGACCACACACAGTATAAAGAAGTGAATGTGGCAAAAGAGTTGCATAAGGGACTGACCCTAAGAGAAGGTGCCACTGGGGGGTTAAAAAGGAGGGAAACAACAAAGGAAATGTGAAGGCAGCTGAGAAGCGTGCAGGACCAGATTATGGCAGCAGCAGAGGGCGCCGTCACACAGGACGATGTTCCTGGGGGCCTGTGGTCAGAGGCTAAGAGCAGGCCACTGGTTCAGGGCTGAGTTTGCAGCAAACCTTCTAGGGTGCTCTCAGCAGGTGAAAGAAGCTAAAGAACACCTGAGGAGTGAAACCTGGTGCCCAGAATGCTAATCCTTAGGCTCTAACGCAGGCAGAGCACAATGGCCCCTGACCTCCATCTCACTGGACCCTCATTAACACAGGCCTGGCCTTGCTGTCCTCCTACCAAGACTCTTTTATTCTACACACCAGTGACCAGGAGCATGGCCACACATTTTACATTCAGGTGTGTAGGCCAGGTACTTTCAGAAAGGATGACAGCCCCATCCTGGCACACTAGCCTGGGAGAACGGAAAGAGAAGGAAAAACGAAGGATGCATATTTCTTTCAAGATGCCCCTCCTGAAAAGCCAAACCTGGGATAATCTGAGTTCAGTAAGAGACAAAGTTGAAAAAAGGGTGCCGAAAGGTTGAAAACCAGGTAGGGGCTGCCGTAAGTGAAATAACAGGTCCAAAAGGAGAGCTGCCAGCCCAGCTCATAAGGAGAGACTGAAATCACACTTGCAGAGGGCAGAAGCCAACGGGAGGCCGGAACGGACAGAGACAGAAAACACAAAGGAAAGGTAATCACCCGCACACACGATCTCTTCCTCAAAGTGGAACTAAGTAGGGGGAAAATTCAGAAGACAGAAAACCTCTGTAAGCAAGGCAAGGGGAAGAGAGACACAGGCTGCAGGCGCCAGCCCGGGACACGGTGTCCCGCGTGCCTCACCCTGGAGTCCCACTCATTGAGGGTCTTGATGTTGATGAAGGACACCTCCCCGTTGGCTCCAGTCATGACGCCATCGTGCTCACAGCGGACGATGAGGTCGATGTCGTCCCCGAGCTTCCACCGGCGGTAACTGCAAGGAAGAAGGAGTGCCTCTGGTCACCTGAGGCCCTGGGTCCAGATGCACCACCCACACAGGGCGGGGGCACTAGGGAGGAGGCATACCGGTACGCCACAGAGGCAATCTCGTTCTTATCCATGTCGTCCTCCACAAATGGGTTGGGGTTGGGGAAGTTGTATCTTTCCTTCCCCTGTAAAAATGACACAGGTGTCATGAGACAGCGCCAACCCGTTGCCAAGGCAATCAGCCATACCCGGCACCTCTCCTTTGTCACAGCCCTGCCTGGGTCCCTAGAGCTCGATGGGGCTCTGGGCACACTTCCGAGCCCAAGCGAGCACCCCGTGGGTCACAACAGAGGTAACAGCTCGCGTTCACCCTATGCTCATGTTTGTGAAACACGAGCTTCTAGTCTCTTATTTAACTAGCAACAGCGCCCCCTCCTGTTATGTCTTCCTCCAAGGTACACACAGTCATTTGTCACAACATGTACGTATCCTGAGCTTACCATCTTTCCTCCTCCATTGTGTGTTAGTCGCTCAGTCGTGTCCGACTCTTTGCGACCTCACGAACTGCAGCCTGTCAGGCTCTTCTATCCATGGGATTCTTCAGGCAAGAATATTGGAGTGGATTGTTGTTCCCTTCTCCAGAGGATGTTCCCGACCCGGGGATCCAACCCAGGTCTCCTGCATTGCAGGCAGATTCTTTACCATCTGAGCTACAGGGAAGATCTTTCCCCCTCCATTATAAAGTTTTCTAAGGGCAGGCACTTAGGCTGGCTGGTTGCTGTATCTCCAGCTCCTAAGAAATGTAGCTGTATCTGTGCACAAGGGTGTCTTGGTCATATATTTCAAGGAATCTTCACAACGTATCTATATGAGACAAATATTATTCAAGTATTCTAATTTTACAGAGGAGATTCCTTGGTGGCTAGGGGGTAAAGAATCTGTCTGTAGTGCAGGAGATGTGGGTTCCATCCCTGGGTTGGGAAGATCCCTGGGAGAAGGAAATGGCAACCCACTGCAGTATTCTTGCCTGGGAAATCCCAAGGACAGATGAGCCTGGTAGGCTATAGTCCATGTGGTCTTAAAGAGTCAGACATAACTTAGCAACTAAACAGTTTCAGAGAAGAAACATGACTGGCACCACAAAGCTAAAAGTGGTGAATCTAGGGCTCAAAGTCAGGCCTTCTGACCTCTAACCTCAAGCTGAGATCTCCTCTGTGACAAGCAGGGACCCCCGTCTGTCCTGTCTAATCCCACAACCCAGAGCTGACGACCCAGTACATGCTCAGTAGGCAGCAACTGGGGTTGATGAACTGAGTGCTCCCAGGACCTTACCATCCTCAAGCACTGCTGGGAGAAGTTGTGGTTGATGTAGGTTGCTTCCATGGCCAGGTTGCGGGGTGAGTTGAAGGAGTTACCTTCATCTTGAGGGGGTTCGTTGGCTGTCTCACTCACTGTCAGAAGGTCTGCAAAATCGGCAGCACGGTCACCCACCCATGAAACAGTCACCAAAGAGGCGTAGGGCCCCTTAGGGAGATGTGGTGATTCAAACGACATAGGCCCTTCCTCTAGAGGACCGCCATCTGCTAACCTGGGTCTTCTGAGGGCGGCTGGGTGGGGCGGGTTTCTGGATAACCTGAGATACTAACATTACATTCTGTCACAACCACACTTATTTTTGAGTGACCTGGTTTTCATTCAACGTGTGTGTGTACATACACATGTGTATGGTACATGTGCATTTTTTCCTTCATAAATATGCTGAAGTAAAAAGGGCATCAGTCCAAAGAAAAAGGTCAAGTACATACTAAAGCGGGTATGGACAGATGACAGAGGTCAGGAAGATGCTACTCAAATGGGTGGAAACACGGTGTTGGGGTGCCGCGAGGACTCAGAATGCTGCTGCCTGACAGGGGTACTGCAGTGACAGCCCCTTCCTCTATCTCTGAGGAGGCTGAGGGGGATTCTGACATGGCTGTTGGTGTTCGTGGGGAGACAGAACACCTTCTACCCATTCTCTGTACCTGGGAATGGCTTTGGACCAACAAGGACACTCAGAGCCTCTGTGTTGTTCCTAGACAGGCTTCTCACCAAAGTCAGAGTTGTCCCTCTTGTCAAAGAAGAGCTTGGATCCGACCCTCTGGACAACGATGTCCCAGGAATACACAGAGCGGGTGCAGCTCATCAATGTGGCCAGAATGGCGTCGGTGGCAAACACATTGCCCTGAGTCTTCGCCAGCTGCAAGGAGGACAGCAGAGAGATGGGGCTACTTTGGGGCTCACCTGCCCATTCACAGGAGGTGAAGGACTTGTCTGCAAGGAGCCCTCACACCTATACCTACACCTCTGCTTGTCTGAGCCAGGCTGCAGCAAGCCAGCCAGCAAATTTGTATCCTGGGTCCAAGGAACTGCAGTTTCCTGACCACCTGTTACACCCCAACACTTACGGTCCGGTCAGCAGAGTGCCTTCATTTTCACCTAATCCTAAATTGATTCACATGAGTCTTATCTACAGGGGCATCTGAGGCCTGGTTGGTTCATACACCCCCCCACCCCCTCGCCACATCTCTGCTCTCTCTGAGGCCTCAGCGGTGGTATTGCAGCGCTCCCCTCAGGTGGGCACGGGGCAGGGGTGCCCACCTTCCGGATGACGGGGTCGTCCGTGGTGGTGACGGTGTGGAAGATACGCTTGATGCTCCGAAGCGGCTTCTCGCTCCGCGTGGTGATGCGGTCAAAGGCCTTGTCGTAATACTCCAGGGCCCCACAGCACTCGCTGAGGGGAGAGCACACAACACACGCTAAGTCAAGGGGAGCAAGACTACCTACTTCTTCTCTGTTACACCATGGAATCCAAAATCTTATCCAAGTCTAACACGAGAGATGAAAACAGTCTCTGACTGGACTCTCAGAGCTCATGCAGGGCCTGCCCCCTCAGGTCCTGAAGTGGCTCCACCCAACAGTGACCACAAGTGATTTGGCTCAGGACACCACTCCCCGCCCCACTTTAGAGACAGGGAAAGGAGCAGTGACAGAGCCCTCAGCAGGAGGCTGCCTCCTGGTTGATGCTCCAGCTCCCGCTAAGTTGCGTCCACCCACTGGCCTTCTGAGATAAGGAGTTCTTTGAAACATCAGGAAAAGCGTCACTTCTCTTGAAGAACTGCAATCTTTCTCTTTCTGCCCAAAAAGCTAAAGAACCCAACCTTCTCTTTTGCTTAGGATTTCAGGAAGCTGAAAGAAATCTAGAGTTTTAATAATAGGAAATTTCTTTCTGCTTTCTCCCAACAAGAATCCTATAATTTAATTTTTCTTTTGCTCACAATGCCAGGAAGTTGAAAGAGAACTGAAGTTTTAGCTTCAGTAAACTTCTTTCTGCTTTTCCTGCCACAGGCATTTTTTTTTTTTTAAGCTCGTCCGCTAATCTTAGGCAATGTTTTTGGAAATGCTAGGGCTCAGGCCAACAGTCATCACCAACATTCACACACATTAACAGCATGATGGAGAGTAGGAAAAGATGCCACCTACATGTCCTGGGGCTCTGACACTTCCAAGTACCGCATCTTCATCAGCTGAGGGAAGTCCATCTCCTCCTTCACCTCCCAGTCACTGCGGACTTCCACCGAAGAGTCTCGGGGCTTCTGTCAGGAAAAACCGTTGGAGGGGGAAAATGACAGCCAGCGCGAAACATAAGCAAAAGGCAGGTAACAGTATGAAGGGCTTGTATTCAATAAATATATCCAGAACAGTCATACGACAGGCTGGCTGTTTTCTAACAGCTCCTCTGCATTTCTCCCATGTCATTACCTGGTTATTCTTGCTGCTACAGCAAGCACTGAGTCCAGCAAATGTAACTCCCACAACTGCACCTTTACTCTGGCTTACACATGTCTTCTACTTGCACAACGTCCACATAAACACTTTTAGAGGAATGTCCACGGTGGCACCATGCACAATACCCTCAAGTAAAAACCCTGATGTCTATCAATGGTGAACAGACAGACAAAACGTGGTCTATCCATGTAATGGAACATGGCAATAGAGAGGGATGAAGTGCTGACATGGGCCACCACATGGAGGAACCTTGCAAACATGATGCTTGGTGAAAGGAGTCAGTCACAAAAGATCATTCTGCTCTGGTTCCATTTATATGAAATGTCCAGGAGAGATTAATCCAGAGACAGAACACAGAGAAGGGGCGGTCTAGGGCCGAGGAAAACGGCTGACCGGAACAGGGCTTTTTGTAGTGATGAAAACATTCTGACACAGACCACAGTAATGGCTGCAGGACTCCGTGCATAAACTATGAACCACTGAGTTCATCTTAAATGGGTGAATTGTATAGTATGAGAAGTAAAAACCTCAATAATGCTGTTATAAAACCAACCAAAAAAAATCAAATTCCTGGACAGAATTCTGATACAGATATACTACCTGTGATTTTTGGTCCCATTTCTGCCTCACTCCAAATTGTTTCTGGAATTTTTTCTGCAGTCGTATGCGTTCTCTGGAAAGATAGGAAAACTGCTTTCAGTACAGATTTTTAAGGAAAGTAGAGGCTTAAGAAAAAACAAAAACCAAGACGAAAACAGCACACACTAGACATGCTAGGAGAGGCATATTGCCCCCAATGTGCCAGTGTATACCAGTATATGACCAGTATATACCACTCCACCTCTAGAGGCTGTCCTCTGGCAGCCTCAGTTCGGGCAGGCTACTGTCCTACACAGCTCCAGGGACTCACAGGACCCGGTGTGAATGGGCCCTGGGAGCTGCACCACAGAAGCCCTGCGTCTAGGTGAAGCTCTGGGGTCACTTCCTGTCTGCCTTTGTTTCCGTGTCAGTCAGTGCTCACAACCAGTGCAAGCGGTTTCCTGTCCATGGTCTCTGCCATGACCAGCTCTTGGAAGACGACACCAGGGCTGAAATAGTGGCTTAACTGGCTTTGGGGAGGCTTTTTGGTTTTTCGTAATACTGGGGAAGAAGATGACTATTCTGCTCTGGCCTCCTGACAGCAGTGTGGTCAGTCCTGGAAAAATAACTTGTTCCAACAGGATGGGCAACTCACCTCTCCTTCTGCTTGGCACTCTTAGGCAGGGTCTGCAGGTTGAACTGCAACATGTTCCGTCGATCTTTGTCTCTGCGGAGATTTCGCTAGGAATCAGGAAAAAACATCATGTTAAAATCTTGGGACATTCAGCTGATAATTGGTGGTGCCCAATGGGATGCTGTTAGAGTGAGTTTAGGATGCAGCAGCCCAGTTGCACATTTCACTCTGTGCTTTTACAGGATCAACACCTGGGGTTTTTAGGTTGAGTAAGCACAGGCCTACCTCCCAGATACTTTGGGTCTGGTCCCAGACCACCACAATAGAGTCAGTATTGTAATGAGGCAGGTCACACAATGTTTTGCTTTCCCAGTGCCTATAATTTATGCTACAAATACTATACACTATACTGTAGTCTACTAATGTGCAACACTGTTATGTCTTAAACAATGTATATATCTTCATTAGAAAGAAATTTTATTGCTAAAAATGTTAACCACCTTCAGCGATTAGTAACACCACTGATCACAACAAATATGATAATAATAAAAAAGTCTGAAATATTGCTATGACAGAGACATGAAGTGCGCAAATGCTGTTGAAAAAATAGAACTGAAAGACTTGCTCGATGCAGGGCTGTCACAAACCTTCAATTTGTTAAAAAAAAAAAAAAAAAAAGCAGTTATCTGGTTTTTTGTACTGAAGCACAATAAAAATGTTTGTACCTTGAATTAGCTTAGACTCATATCCATGCTTTTACTGAGGCAGGTTCACTGGCTCTTATTAGAGTTGCTGAGTTTGCCTCTTTATGTGAGAAGATGCAGCCCAACTGGATCATCTACTCAGTAAATCCCGGACACAGCAATTATTCGAGGCAACAGACACTGACGCACATGGTTATCCAGCACAAACAGCCATCCTTAGCACAGATGTCCTAGCTACTGGTCAACAGACAGCTGAACTGTTTAAAGGCATTCCTGGACATGGTACCCGTTTACTTTAGCACAGTTTGTCACTAAAGAGCTACTTGGATTCACTCAGCTCTGCTGAGTCGTATCTACCTCCTTGTGACCCTATGGACTGCAGCCTGCCAGGCTCCCTTGATACTAGAGCGGGTTCCATTTCCCACACCAGGGGATCTTCCTGACCCAGGGATTGAACCTGTGTTTCTTGCATCTCCTGCTTGGCAGGTGAATTCTTTACTACTGGGAGACCTGGGAACCCATAATATATTATGGGATTCATTAGGATACCCATAGTAACATGCTTTCCCCTCATCAGTACTCACATGGTACCATTTTTAGCACCAGGTGACAGCCCCAAGATGGTCAGACTGCTGGCTCTTGACTTACCTGTGCGAATCGCATTCGATTCCGCTGGTAGGCGGTCTTCTGTGTGCGCGCTGTGTCCACCAGCTGGAAACTAGTTTCATCCTCCTCGTGGAAGTAAGCATACTGACTTCCACCTCCAAACTGAGAGGAGTACTTATCTGCAGGCAAAGGTGACAGTATGTAACACTACCCACAAACTTTTTAAGTACATAGTAGTCTAAAGCCTGATATTTACAGTGTGGTCTCAGGAGCCACCCCATCGGCTGGCAGCATTTTAGATGTACAGACTCACAGCTCCACCCTAGATCCACTGAGTAAGAACCATCCTTTTAATAAGATCCCCAGCAGATTATGGAGAAGGCAATGGCAACCCACTCCAGTACTCTTGCCTGGAAAATCCCATGGACGGAGGAGCCTGGTAGGCTGCAGTCCATGGGATCGCTAAGAGTCGGACACAACTGAGCGACTTCACTTTCACTTTTCACGTTCATGCACTGGAGAAAGAAATGGCAACCCACTCCAGTGTTCTTGCCTGGAGAATCCCAGGGACGGCAGAGCCTGGTGGGCTGCTGTTTGTGGGGTCGCATGGAGTTGGACATGACTGAAGCGATTTAGCAGTAGCAGCAGCCAGCAGATTAATATGCACATTCAAGTTTAAAAAGCTCTGATCCAAAGAACTTTCTAAGTCAAGACAGAGTCTGAGGAATTCAAGACAAGCCCATTTTGCACTCTGCCTTCTTCTGTAAGAACAGGAGTTACAGTTTACTCTCTCAGGAGAGGCAAGCAGGCGGTTACACACGTCATCACTGTCACCAGCTGGCGCCCAAGGCAGACGTGGCTAATGGGCTAGGACTGGCTTTCTGGCTGACCTCAGACTTCAGATCGTCTTTGACTCAGTATTCCAGAGAGCCATTCCTAGCTCTCTTGACTAGTACAGAGGAAAAAACTAACTTCTATTAGGATCCTAAAACCAGGAGTTTTAAAACTGGGATCCACTGACTGGCCTTACAGGCTCAGTAAATCTCAAGTAATGAAATACAAAATGGGAATATGTTCACCAGATTTGTAAAAGGGGCCATGGCTCCCCAAAGTAGGGGGGAAAACCTACTATAATATGCTGAACAGTCTAACTTTTGAGGCTATTTACAAAAAATGGATTGTCTCCACAGTCCATAATAGGCCCCTAAAAATTATGAATTATCACCATTTCGTTCCCATCCTAGAATGCTTTCAGGTGGAGGTTACTAGAAACACGAACAATCCACCGAGGGCCTGACCTGGGTAGGCAGGCAGGCGGAGAACACTTACTCGTGTATCTCTTGTCTTGGTATGTGGCCCCCGTCCAGTCTGCAACCTAGTGAGCACAACAAGGGAAGGCAGAGAGCACGCGTCAACCAGGCAAGTTTCTGTTGACCCAGAAACCCCCTCCTCCCAAGTGAGGACACGGTGTCACAAAGTGTTAGAAAGACTGGCTCAGGATAGCTTTGTAAGAGCCCAGCTCTCCTATGACTACTGGAAGTAGCCAGAGCTTATAACCATTATCCTTTTGAGAGAATAAAATTAAAATGAACTTGGAGCATCAGCTGCAGCTTTAAGAGATTCAGACCCTGCTGACAGGCAAGCACCTTTCCGAGCCGATCTCCTTTGCTGAACGGCTGGTAGGGCATATCCCGAAACTGCTCCGGAACTGCACAGGGACCCCAGCCTGAGGGGTTGTCCTGGATCACAGGCGTCATGAACTTTGCCATCTTTTAAAACCTTAAAAATACAAATAACAAAGTAACTCCATGAAGAAAAGCCTCAAAACAACAACAACAACAACAAAAAAACACACAAGTCTTCCATTTGAGGTAAGCTAATACATGAATGATAAAGGTAAAAAAGCAAAACACAAAACAGAAGCCTCAACTGTTGAGCTGCTCTCCACTTAACATCTTCCTGTAAATAATACTGTGAATACTTAAAACTCAGACGACTGCTAACCAGATTTATGTATCATATCTCACTGTTTTTTTTTTTCTACTGTACTATCTCTGAAATGAACCTGCACCTTCTAATTGATGAGGTGTCATGTCGTATCTGGCAACTTTTCTTTCTTAGTGTTACATGAAGAAATTGTGCTTCTTGAATTCAGTGATGTCTTACAGATTTGATGAAATGTAATTAACTTTTTTTTGAGTTTAATAACCAAGTTCCAGTTCTCATTCACACCTTCAACAGACATACGATATTTAATTCCCCTAAACCTCAGTCTCTTTACCTGAAAAAATAATAAGATCCTTGTTTTATTCCCCTCAGAGGATCACTGTGAAAACCGTATATATTAGTTAACATATGTGGAAATAGTTCCATTGTAAAATGCAAGACACTTACTACTCAGTCTTACAAAAATACATTTACACACAGTGCCGAGAAAAAACAAGGGTCCATGAATATATCCTGAAATGCAACCTTCCTTTGTTGTTCTTCCAATTTTCTGTTGTCAGTGCAAATTCTTATGCAGGGCATAAGAGTCAGGCAGAAAGTCCAGCAGAAGGTTGAGGAGGCCACCTGAAGCCTTATGTCATGAAAGTGGCTGAACACAGCCAATGTTCATAAACATTATGAGTACCAGGCATGTTGTTAGTGCTTTCCACACATTAATTCATTAACTCCTCTCAACAATCTCCTCCCAAGTTAGGGCCAGTATTAGCCCCATTTTCCAGATAAGAAAACTGAGGCACAGAGATATCAAGAAATCGCCTAAAATCACAACACTAATGGATGAAAATCTGAACCCTGGGAAACTGGCTTCAGAGTCCACACTTTGTGTAACAAAGTGTGTACACACTTTGTGTAACACCAGTACTCCTCTCAGGAAGAGTAAAAACCAGGGGCTCCAGACAGGTATCTGCCAAACAATTCCTACCCAAAACTCATGCATTTATCATCCATTCTAATCCCCTGAAAATGCCCAGAAGCTGAGTTCCCAGGGTAAAATTCACCACACAAATATTTCCAGAGTCTGGGGAGCAAAGAGCAAAGGATACTAAACTTATGAAACTCTCTTCATTTTCCCATGATGGGGAGAGTTCCTAGAGGTGACACTTGCGTGATCCAAAAGGGCATGAACCTGGAAGCCCCATCCTCCCACCTGAACTTAAATTACAGTACAGGAAGCAGACTGAGGGAGAGTGTGGTGGTCTCAAAACAATACACCCTTATATATTACCAGGGTCCTACAACATGTCAGATGCAACACCACTAAACCCCTAGGCCCCCATTTCAGATATAAAACTACACAGTTCAGCCAAATCAAGCAGCTGATCTCATCATTTCAAGATAGACTTGGTTTCTAGGGTCCTCTGTCTTAAGTGTAACACTCTTCCCATTATTTTACAGCTGGACAGCAGCCTGAAAAGATCCTGGGTTTCAGATCATATCAATAACACAATAAGATATCTCCAAACACACTTTAAAAGCGGTGGAAGGGTTTCAACGCGTAAAATAAAATGTAGGCAGAGCACAATGTAACCAATAGGGGAAACTAAATCTTTCAGTTGAAACGGAGTGACAGCTGTACTGGCTACACATACAGGATGAGGCGGCACCAACAGGACAGTCATAGGGAGAGCCTTGTGGCTGGCAGGCCATGTACTGGGCACGTTGTCGCTGCCACTGCAGATCGTTTGCCAATTCCTGGGGGGTTAGTATCAAACCAGAGATCAACCAACTACATCCCAGCCTTCCAATTCATAAGCAAGGAAAAGAAACATTTAGACCGAACTCCTCAGAGCAGGGCCGAACATCGCTCAGGTTGGCACACCCCACACCGTGGGGCACTTTAAAAGACCCTGAGACTCAGCGGGGTTAATGGCACGTTCACATCAGAACAGACCGTCGGTGGCCGCTAAGCGGACTCCAGGGAAAGAGACCTCAACCACAGGTTCTGCCCCGCACTGGGTCGGACCTGGGGGGGCCGAAGGCGGATTCCTGCCCCGCCCAACGCAGGAACAGAAAGGCAGGAGTGGGCGTACGGAAGTCTCTTCCGGTAGGCCCCCGAAGGCCAGGCGCAGCCCAACTCTGCTCTGGAGGTCCGCGGAAGCGTATGGAATACGCTGCTTACCTGTAACGGCCGTAACCGGCCCCGATGGTGAGAGATAGTCTAGGCCGGATACCGCGCCACTGCCTGAGCTCCGGGGAACCGGGAAAGGAAGAAAGATGCGCGCGCAGCGGCCGGTACCGTAAACACGACCGACGGTGTCGTAAACTGCTTCTTGGCTTCCTTCCGGTTCGACGGCGGAACGCAGGAGTCGTAAAGCGAAGGCATATCCGGAAGTTCGTCACTGTTCTTTTCGCGGTGTTCTTATTTAGCCTTCGAGGCTGATAGACACCGGAGGATGTTTATAGTTACGTCATGGGGCATCCGGCGACACTCCGAGAGTTTCAAGTTCCATGAAACGTGGCGGCCTTGGAGTTGGAGTTGGAAGCGGAGACTGGCTGATGTCCCACAATGCCTTGCGGGCCGCTCTGGCCACTCTGTATCCCACAATGACCCGCGGTTCCTGCCTTCTTTAAAAGAGCGTGTGTTTCGAGTTTCACCGTTAGGGGGAGTTCGAGTCTTTCAAGCAGGTTTTTGTGGCTACTCACTGAGCCTTCAGCGGTTTCGGAAACAGACCAGGAGGTGCAAAGTCACCTGAGTAGATCAGACTACTAGTTTTGGGGGTCGCTGCCAGTGTTCAAACCATAGCTCCGCAGTTCTCAGACTTTCTTGTTTGACAAAGATTCCTGGAGTGCTAATTTGAAAAATGAAGATTCCGGGTCCTCTTCCATAGACTGTTATACCAGCGTGGCTTAGCTGGAGCCCAGAAACCTGCATTTTAATTGGTTGTGATTCTGAAGTGGCGACTCAGGAACCACCTTCCTACGATGGCAACGGTGCTGTCTTTTTGGAAACAGCCTACGGAGTTTGTCCTGCAGCACGCCAGGCCTCCCTGTCCATCACCAACTCCCGGAGTTCACTCAAACTCATGTCCGTCTAGTCGGTGATGCCATCCAGCCATCTCATCCTCTGTCGTCCCCTTCTCCTCCTGCCCCCAATCCCTCCCAGGATCAGAGTTTTTTCCAATGAGTCAACTCTTCACATGAGGTGGCCAAAGTACTGGAGTTTCAGCTTTAGCATCATTCCTTCCAAAGAACACCCAGGACTGATCTCCTTTAGAATGGACTAGTTGGATCTCCTTGCAATCCAAGGGATTCTCAAGAGTCTTCTCCAACACCACAGTTCACAAGCATCAATTCTTCGGCACTCAGCTTTCTTCAGAGTCCAACTCTCACATCCATACATGACCACAGGAAAAACCATAGCCTTGACTAGACGGACGTTTGTTGGCAAAGTAATGTCTCTGCTTTTGAATATGCTGTCTAGGTTGGTCATAACTTTACTTCCAAGGAGTAAGCGTCTTTTAATTTCATGGCTGCAATCACCATCTGCAGTGATTTTGGAGCCCCCCTCCCCCCCAAATAAAGTCTGACACTGTTTCCACTGTTTGCCCATCTATTTGCCATGAAGTGATGGGACCAGATACCATGATCTTCATTTTCTGAATGTTGAGCTTTAAGCCAACTTTTTCACTCTCCACTTTCACTTTCATCAAGAGGCTTTTTAGTTCCTCTTCACTTTCTGCCATAAGGGTGGTGCCATCTGCATATCTGAGGTTATTGATATTTCTCGTGGCAATCTTGATTCCAGTTTGTGCTTCTTACAGCCCAGCGTTTCTCATGATGTACTCTGCATAGAAGTTAAATAAGCAGGGTGACAATATACAGCCTTGACGTCCTCCTTTTCCTATTTGGAACCAGTCTGTTGTTCCATGTCCAGTTCTAACTGTTGCTTCCTGACCTGCATATAGGTTTCTCAAGAGGCAGATCAGGTGGTCTGGTATTCCCATCTCTTTCAGAATTTTCCACAGTTTCTTGTGATCCACACAGTCAAAGGCTTTGGCGTAGTCAATAAAGCAGAAATAGATATTTTTCTGGAACTCTTGCTTTTTCTATGATCCAGCAAATGTTGGCAATTTGATCTCTGGTTCTTCTGCCTTTTCTAAAACCAGCTTGAACATCTGGAAGTTCACGGTTCACGTATTGGGGAATTTCAAAACATTTGAAAGAATCTGAGCACGAGATTTGTGTTCAAACCTCAAGATTCTTTACTACCTGGTCTCCTAGGCTTCCTTTTCAGTCTCCTGGCCTGTCTCCTTTATTGGAAAATGTACTTGCTGTTAGAGCTGATATTTATTCTTGGCTCTGCCACTTTAGCAGTGTAGCTTTCACATCTCTGGGCCTCAGTTTCTTTATTTGTAAATTGAAGATGAGAAAAGGAGGTGCTGTGAGGGTAAAATATATGTATGTGAAAATAGGAATTCCACTTACCAGTTGGACAAACTCGGGCTTGTTAATTGATCTCTTTGAAACCTTATTCATGTATAAAATGAAAATGTTAACAGCAGCATCTGTTTCTATAAATTCTCTTCTAATCCACTCATCATCCAGTTTCCCTAATTTTTGTTCACGGTACCCAGTGGATGATGCTTATTGAAAAACCTTGTAGTCATCATTGGTAGTTCCTTTTCCCACCGCATTCAATCCTTCAGCAAGTCCTCTTTATTCTTTTAGAATACATTTTGAGGGAATCTGCAGGTAGCCCTGTGGTTAGGACTCTGCACTTCCATTGCAGGGGGCGTGGGTTTGATCCCTGGTCAGAGAACTAAGATCCTGCAACCTCACAGCATGGCCAGAAATGAAACAAAAAATGAACCATGGTAAATGCCACCACTTGCCCTCACCATCTTCAGCCTCATGCTTGGGCCCCCAGCGTCCACTTGTGTTCCTCTAGGGTTCTTTCTTTGTGTGGTGATCAAAGCAATCTATTCACAACCTTCTAGTAGCTTCCCATTATATACTTGGAATAAAATATGAAAGTCTTCCTATGACCTATCTGGTCCTAGCTTTCTATCATCTTTATATCCTGCCATTTTATATTCACTCTTCTCTAGCTCCAGAGAAGGCACTGGCGACCCACTCCAGTACTCTTGCCTGGAAAATCCCTTGGATGGAGGAGCCTGGTAGGCTATAGTCCATGGGGTCGCTAAGAGTCGGACACAACTGAGAGACTTCTCTTTCACTTTTCACTTGCATGCATTGGAGAAGGAAATAGCAACCGACTCCAGTGTTCTTGCTTGGAGAATCCCAGGGATGGGGGAGCCTGGTGGGCTGCTGTCTATGTGGTTGCACAGAGTCGGACACGACTGATGTGACTTAGCAGTAGCAGCAGCAGTAGCTGCTCTTGCTCACATGCTGTTTTTTTTTTTTTTTCAATCATGCTGCATGACTTGCAGGATAGTTCCTTGACCAGGGATCGAACCTGGGCCCCAGCAGTGAAAGTGCTGAGTCTTAACCACTGGACCACCAGGGAGCCCCAATCATGCTTTTTTTTTTTTTTTTTAATGCCACAGGGCTGTGGAAAGAATTAAATGAGTTAATTTAAGTGCTTGGAATAGTACCAGGCACGTGGCAAGCGAGAGAGTGAATGAGGACAGGGCAAGGCTACCCAGAGGGGTGGTTGGTTGTGGACACAGGCAGTGAAGATGTAGGGGAGATGTATTCCCGGCACCAGAGAACAGCAGGCAGCAAGGTCTCAAGCAGGAAGAAGCCTGGGTGTGACCCAGAAAAAGGAAGTTTCCATTTAGAAATGTGCAGGCCATGGAACAGAGTATGGGATTTTATCCTCAGGATAAAAGTAAGCTACTGAGGGATTTTAAAATGGGGAGGGAAGGAGGGAGGTCATGACCTGATTTAATGTAAAGGAGGGTCATCCCTACTGCCTGTGGAGACTCAAGAGTTGGGTAGGCAGAAAGAGGCAGCAAAGGTGTCCATTGGGGGAGGAATTTAGATAGGATCTCCCACCTAAGCCCAGGGACCCAGTATTGAGAATAAGACAGACTCTCCAAATTCTTCTCCATCTGGGGTGTGCAGGGACATCACGGCCAAAATGGAAAAGATGATTAAACTCTGACACAAAAGCGAGATTGCAGCAGATGGCCTGTGGGCCCACAGGAAAAAAAAAAAGAAGAGGAAAACAAAAGACATGATCCAAGCAATCCAGCAAAAGTTAGATCTCCCCTTATAGTGTAGCACATATTACAACTTACTATTGATATTCAGTACACTGACATTAATTGAATCCTTATTTATGTGCTTGGGGTAATGTGCTGAATTCATTTTCTCATTTAATTTTCACAAAACCCCTATCCACTCATTCAACAATTCCCCAAATATGGATCACCAGTCACTGTTCTAGGTAGGACAGCAAAGCCTCTGCTTCCCAGAGCTGACACTCTAGAAGCAGAGACAGAGCTTAGACAAGGAAGCAAAAATATTTCAGCACATGATGAGAATTATGAAGAAATGAAGCAGAGGAAGAGGTGAGGAGGGACGGAGGAAGATGCAGCCGTTTTAGAAGTGATGATCAGAGATGATCTCACTGGGGAGATAACTCTTGAGCAGACACAAGGATGCTGGGACCAGGCCAGCTGTGGGTCAATATGGACTCATGTGTGGAGCACCTGAGGGGGTGAGGGAAGGGCCTGTGTTCTCAGTTGCTAGAACAGTGTCTGACATACAGCAGGTGACCAGTAAGCACTTGTTGACTAATCAGTGTATAAAAAGATCAAAATTAGTATGAGATCATTTATTCAGCTTGCATTGTAAGAGCCACCACTTTGCAGCAGGACCCTGTATTTATAACAATCCATTGTAAGATTCTTCAAAGAACGTCTCTTCTAGATGAGTGAGTGACTGCAAAAGTATTTTCTAAACTAAAAAGTGGAGATCCATAGTAGGCCTGCTGGCCTCTCCATATTCATACCCTGATGTCATGTCTAGAAGCAGGAGGCACCATTATTACTCTTTTCTCCTTGGCCTTTTGTGCTGTTCTGTCCTGTCCCTTTCAGATAAGACAAATGCCTTGTCTAATAGGAACCTCCAATGTTTTAAAAAGGGAACTAGCATTTATTGAGTACTTATTATATGCCAGGCAATGTGCTAGTGTTTAAAACAATCATCTCTTATGCTTTCTAAGTGTTCTTTGAGACATTCATGCAGGTGGGGAGAAACAGGCTCTGGGCAATTGGGTGTTTGGCTCCGTGAGCAAATGACTGCCCCAAGATTTGAGAGCAATTTTGTGTCCTTATGAACTCCCATCCCGGGAGGGAGGTTCAAGAGGGAGTGGACATATGTACATCTCCGGCTGATTCATGTTGATGTTTGGCAGAAACCATCAAAATTCTGTAAAGCAATTTCCTTTAGTTAAAAAATTGATTAAAAGAAAACCCTTCCATCCTTTACAGGATGGTGCAGAAAGCCTTCCCTGAGGTTTGGGTTTTCTTTTTCTCCTTCCTCCCATGTCTCTTGCCTCTGGTCTCTCTGATTGATTCAGACACTTCCTGTCCTGGATATCAGCAGCAGTTCCAGGATTTATCCATGGGAAGGTAATAGAGACAGCAATATGGTGGAAAGGAGGGGGAACCCTGGGCTTGTCTTAAAGCTGTGTTTGTGGAGTAGATACCCTGCTTTCATTGGGGTTGTATGTTTATTGGGTGAAAGGAGCCTCTGTAGTATACTCTGAGAACTTGGCCAAATGTGGGTGACCATATCATTTACCATCTAACTTAGGGCCCTTTGGGGAGAGAAAGGGGTTGTCATCAATACTTATGCCAGGCAAAAGCCGTAAACTGGAACTGTTCCTTGCAAATTAGAAGGTAGGATCACCGTAGGGGAAAGGGAAATAAAATTGGCCTCTGTTCTGGTTACCTGCTGCTGTGGAACACATCTATCCAAAATTTGGTGGTTTATGGCAACAATCCTTTTATATTCTCTATTCGCTTCTGTGGGTCAGGAGTTGAGGAAGGGCTTGGCTGGGTGGTTCTGGTCTTGGGTGTCTCAGACAGGTGGTTAGAGGTGCGGGGAGCTGGCTAGACAATTCTCTTTTTCTTTCTCTCCATTTAGTCTCAGGGTCTCTCTGTGTGGTGAGTTCACATGGAGAGTTTGGGTTTCCTCAGGACATGGTGGCTTCAGGCCAGTCAGACTAGTCACAGGGGGCTTAAGACTGCCAGAGCACGCATTCTGACTAATAAGCTGGGAGCTGCATGGCCTTCTATGATCCAGCCTCAGAAGTTGTGTGTGTGTGTGTGTGTGTGTGTATGTTTGCTCAGTTGTGTCCGATTCTGCAACCTCATGGACTGTAGCCCTCCGGATCCTCAGGAGGAGAAATTCTCCAGGCAAGAATATTGGAGTGGGTTACCGTTTCCTTCTCCAGATGATCCTTTCTGACCCAGGGATTGAACCCAGGTCTCCTGCATTGTAGGCAGATGCTTTACCCTCTGAGCTACTAGGGAAGCCCCTAAGTTACGTAAGTAACTTCGGAAGCCTCAGAAGTTACGTAGCACCAGTTCCATCCCTCCCTTTGTTCCCAGTGAGTCCCAAGCCTGTCCACAGTCAAGGCACAAGATTCTAGAAGAGCATGTGGAGATGCTATTGTGATCATCATGGGAGCAGAAAATCTGCCGCAGATGTCAGCTGACCTTTTCTAAGAGTCACTAGTTGGTTGTCTGCAAACATGTGGCTGATGAGTTGGGGACACATCAAATTCCAGACAGTGTCTGAACAAGTCTGGCTGAGGGGAGGCCTGGAATGTGGCCATGGTTTATCATGGGAAACTGATCACAGGGAATGGAGATGTAGAAGGGGAAGGGTCTAGGAGCCAGAGCTGGTGCTGTCCAGGGGGCTAAATTGTTACCCCCATTTCCTGGGCCAGAATGCCCCCTTCAAGTTGCCTCTGCTGATAGATGCTTCTTCAGAAAAACGCTGTCTCTTGTTCTGACTCTCTCCCATCATGATCGTAAATCCTCACAGAGCTTTTACTGCAGGAAAGTAAGTGCTGGTCAGGCCAACAAAAGCACCGGGTCCTGCCGGCGGCTGTATTTCTTGTGCTTTCTATTAAATAGACAGATCATCTGTTTATGCATCAGCCCTGCTTTGTTAGCACACTTACCCTGAACTGTGATGGGCTCACCAAGGCCTCCTTTGGGGACCTGCCAGTGTGGCCAGCCCCATTCCAGTGCAGCAACCTTGTGTGCCTTCCAGGAACCAACACAGGAATTACCATCCCGTTTTACACATGGGAAAACAGAAATATAGTCAAGAGGAATGTCTTGCCCAAGGTCAGCCAGCTGGTAAAGGTGCAATTGGAATGCACTCAGGATTGCCTGAAACCAGGCTGGCATCTCATACAGTTCCCAGGTCCAGATAAGCTCTGAAAACCACAAGCTTTCTCATGAAGTTGAGGATAGCATCTGATGGCAAACCTGATACGAATTGGATATGTTGTTATTTACTTTTCAAAGAGTTTTTGTTTTTGATGTGGACCATTTAAAAAGTCTTTTATTGAATCTGTTGCAATATTGTTTCTGTTTTTTATGTTTTGGTTTTTTGGCCTCCAGGCATATGGGATCTCAGCTCCTGGACCAAGGATAAAACCCACATCCCCTGCATTGGAAGGTGACGTTTTAACCACTGGACCACCAGGGAAGTCCCTGGACGTGAAGTTATTTATAGGCGTTCATATCCCACTTAGTATGAATATGTAAACATTTTGCTGTATAGGAATAATGAGTTTATGAAGGGTTTATGGGATTCTGCCCCAGAACTTGCTGGGCATATTGTGTAACATATGGTAGTCTCACCATATAAACCTTTCTGAAGTCCACAGAATTCTGTTAACAAGCACATTGAGCCCCAGGTGTTTCAGGTCAGGAACTATGAACTTGTACCACACTTTTTGGTCTCAGAGATACAGAAGGCACTACCCCCAATTTACAGATGAGAAAGACTGAGGGTGGGGGAAGTGGTACCCAAGGCAGATTCCGTGAAATTGCAGCATTTTTATCATCCTGTAGGGGTGTGCTGGGGGGAAGGGAAGCCTTTGAATCACCAGCCCACCTCAGCCTCCTAAGAGCCTTGTCGCCCCAGCAAAATTTTAAAAATAGAAAACCTGGAAGGATTAAAACATCCCAAAGGATGTTTCAGGTCCACCGGAAGAAAGGGAGGTTCGCTATAGGTTCTGTTGGCTGGCATTCAAATTTATTTATTTTTTAAAAATCTCAGCTGGATGTACACTCACCCATCACAGGATCAGTTCTCAGAATAGAGAGGTGCCTGTTGACTCGCCCACCCCACTTCCTGCCAGTGCGGGCATATCTCCAAGTGCTGAGCCATCCACTTCTCTGCTGTGGCCTGAGATATATCAGGATTTGCAGCCCTGGTGACGGGAGACAAAATAGACTCCCATTTCCTTTGGAACCATTTAGCTACTTGAGAGAGTGCTTGACTGTTTCAATGAGATGATCAAGAACCAGGCTTCTCCTGGCTCCTCTCTGCCCTATACATTTTCCCTTGTTGGGAACTGGGATTTGGTGTTCTGGGAAAAGAGATAAACACCAGTTCTGGCTTGATCTACCTGTGTAGTGTTGGATAGCATCTCTCTGCGAAGCTAAGGTTTGGTTTCTGCAGTGCTTGCGTTGTTTTCTGTGCCACTTGTTGTGGTTCCCACTGTCCTTAAAACTGGAAACCATGCCTGGCAGCTTCCCAGAGAGCATTATCAGGGCTATGTAACTGCAAGATATATTTAATGAAGGTGGGGGGTCTCATGGGGCAAGATGGTATCACAGCAACACAGGCATTGGTGGAGATAGACTGCCTGAATTTGAATCCTAGGTTATTGCTAGCCACATGACCTTGGGCAAGTCATGGGATTATCTGAGCCTCAGCGTCCTCATCTGTAGAAAGGACAGAATCATAGTAAGTAGGTCATGAGAATTAAGTCAGATAACATGGAAAGTGCTTAAACAGTGCCCAGCATGCAGTAAACACTTAATCTATGTTGGCTGGACTGGCATAGTCACCAGAAACCAGCAGGGGTTTGACTGGGCAAGTACTTTCAACATTTCAAAAGCAATAGCTTGTCACTGGTAGCGATCCAGGTCCTGAGCTGGTCATTCAGAGTTCAGTGACCTAGCCTTCCTCTCAAGTGGCCCAAAGTCTAGTGAGGAAGTAAGTGGGACTGCTTCAGGGGCTACATTGCCTATGAAATGCTTAACAAAATGGGTTTTGAACCAACATTTATAAAGCAGATTTCAGCTAAGAAGCTGGTGCTGAGTAGGGGCTGCCCCCAGACCAGGGATTCTCTGCTTTGCCACACTCCTTACTATTCTCCATTGCATCATATCTGACCTACTTCCTGTTCATGTGTGTTTGTTGCCTGCCCCCCATGGGAATTTGCAGATAAATTACAGTGCAAAGCTGTGAGTGTTGTGGGAATAGGATGAGCAATAACTCAGCCTTGGGCAGTCAGGAAGAGTTTCCCAGGGGAGGCAAAGTCACAGCTGCTTTTCTCTGAAAGCTGCGGAAGCTGCCGAACACCCTCATCTTTATGGTTCAAGGACAGGCATAGGCAGACACAGGCAGAGCCGGCAGGGATCTCTGACATAAAGCCACCAAAGCTAAGTGGCCTGTTTGAGGTCATTCAGCCAGCAGATGGCACAACTAGGGCTAGAATCAGGACTGCCAACCAAAAATAGTTGTGGGCCTTGACAGTCAGGTGAATTTGTACTCTGACGTCTTGAACTGGAGGCCTATCTCTGCCACTTACTTGCAATATGACCTTGACTAAGTTGTTTCATCTCCTTAAACCTCGGTTTCTTCATCTGTAAAAAGGGCTAAGGATTCTGACCTCAAAGGAGCATCCTGAGGGCCAAATAATGAGAAACTGAATAGGGAGACAGTTGTAAAGTCAAGAGGACTCTTGACATGTGAGGGTCATCACGATTATTGCAAATTAGCCACCATCCCCCCTACAGGTCTGCCACCATCTGTTCGGCAGAGACCTTGAAGGGGACCCATCCCCTATCTGCCTTGTCCAGTTCCTTGTGGCAGCATGCATGGCCTTCTTCCAGCTGTAGACCTAGGATGGGAGTCTTTTGGAATTCTCGGACCTTGAATGTGAGCAGGACTCTGGGTGCAGAGCTCCAGGGCTCCCCTCTTCCAGGAGCTGCCAAAGTCTAAGGAGGTACTGAGCTAGAGATGGGAATGAAGCAGAATTTTGTGGGGAAAAGAGGAGAAATGTCAATAATTCCTTAATTTTCTTTAAGACTGCCAGCTGGGGGAACCTTGAAATTGCTGGTCAGTGGCTGAAACTATTAGGAGAGAACAGCACTAATGACCTCGATTTGGGGGTCACCTTGTGCTGAGTTCAAATCTTGGCTTTTCTCCATACTAGTTGAGTGTGTCTTTTGGCAAAATTGCAAGCTTTCCCAAACCTCAGTGTTCTCACCTGCAAAATGGGATTCTTTTTATTTATTTTCATTGAAGTATGGTTGATATAGTGTGTTAATTACTGCTGTACAGCAAAGTGATTCAGTTATAGACACACAAATATATACATATACATTCTTTTAAAAATATCATAAGACATTGAATATAGTTCTCTATACAAGAAAGACAAGTAGGGCCTTATTGTCTATCCATTCCATATATAAAAGCTGGCATCTGCTAATCCCGGCCTCCAACTCCGTCCCTCCTCCAGCCCCCTCCTCCTTGGCAACCACTCGTCTGTTCTCTACGTTGGGGAGTCTGCTGCTGCTGCTGCTTCATAGATAGGTTCATCTGTGTCATTTTAATGTCTTGGATTCCACATGTAAGTGATATCATATGGTATTGTCTTTCTCTTTCTGAGTCACTTCACTTAGTATGACCATCTCTAGTTGCATCCCCAAATGGGATTCTTAGAAGTAGCTATTTTATAGAGTTATGTGGAAGTTAAATGAGATTGTATGGTAAAGGGTTAAGCACAGTGAGAAGTTCAATAAACTGCCAGTTGTTAAATCATTAGAAATAGTCATAACCATCTATCATACTTGTACAGGATTTTACCACTTATGAACTAGTTGTGCTTTTCTTTCTTATCCCATCTGACCTTCCCAAGAACTCTTTGAGCTGGCCTGCGCAAGGATTATGATCTCACTGTACAGATGAGAAAACTGGAACCCAGAGACGGCAGAAATCTGCTGAAGGTCACACAGCTTGTGAGTGGCAGAGCCAAGTTCAAGTCTTCTCAGATGGAAGATGGTTAGTGTTCACTGGGCCAGGCCAGCCCGCCTGCAAATGTGACTAGGCTTGTCCCAACGACCTCTTCATAGAGAAATAGTCCAGTGTTGCTTCAGACTCTCGTCGCCCCTGTTTATTGTACTCTGAGCCTATACCACTTCCGGGGATGAAGAAATTTCTCTTTGTTCGGTGGCGTCAGACTGACTTTTCCTTGTGTTTGTCCTAACTGAACCTCCAGGGGTCCCGTTTCAGCCTGATCCCCGCGGACCACCAGGAAGTCCATGTGTTCTGAATTCTGGCCACAGGATGGCGCTCCTCCCCAAGGCATGAAAAGTCCTGCCCAGCTCTTGGATTGCATCTCAATGCATCAGCTATTAATTAAACACCTACTGTGTGCAAGTCACTTTGGCTGCTAAGGAGAGAGCTTCAGTTTGGTACTGGAGACGCCGGTTCGCTCCCTGGGCTGGGAAGATCCTCTGAAGGAAGAAATGGCAACCTACTCCAGTATTCTTCTCTGGGAAATGCCAGGAACAGAGGAACCTGGCAGGCCATAATCCACGGAGTTGCAAAGAATCAGACACAGATGAACGACTGAGCATGAGTACAGATTTTCAGAGTTCACCGAGCAGTTGACATACGTTGCATTTGCCGAATAATCCTGTTGTATTGGATGAGGTGGCCTCTCCACCCCTCAGTTTGGGGAGGAAACTGAGGCACAGAGAGGTGGCAGGGCTGGCATAAAGGCACAGGGTAGCACGTGGCAGGCACTTGATGAATCATAGGTGGCAGGTTGAATGGGGTGGACCAGGCATTCTTCTCTTCCTTGCCATCATTTGTCTGGGAGGGCAGGGACTATCTTATCTGCCTTTCTTTCCCCTCTCCTAGGACTTTGCCTGGTCAAGGGCTTCAGCACACCTCTGGGGCAGGGAGAGGAGAGGCAGGGGGCTCCTGCAGGCCACTCAGCCTCCTTGAAGCTGCAGTGCCGAACAGCCGGCCAACTGCAGCTCCCAGGCCAGGCCCGGAAGGCTCTCTGGATGCTCTCAGGCTGAGAGATGCAGCCTCTAGGCTGGAGCTGGTAGAAGAGACTGCAAAGAGAGGTCACTGCATCCACCACGAGCCATGGGCAGGATGTGAGTGACTCACCATAATTGGGTCCCTGAAGCTGCCAGGTGGCCGAGGGGACAGGAATGGCTCATTCATTCATTCATTCATTTATCCATTCAACAAACATTTCCTAAGATCCTGCTAAACATTAGGGATACAGAAAATTTATCATACATTTAAAAAGAAAAACACGGCCCCTGTCCTCTTGGAACTTTAAGGGCAGCAGCCTAGACAGAGGGTAGAAAATGAACAATACAGATTGATAGGTGCTGCTCAGAGGTCCAAGTGCCATGGGTGGGGGGTGGTGACTGAGTCCACCAGGGGCAGGGGGACAAGCTACATAGAGCGGGGATTCTTTTGCAGGATCTGGAAGGATGAGATGAGTCTGTAGATTATCAGGCAGAGGGAGTGCGGAGGTGGAGGGAAGGCAAGAATCAGGGGTGATAGCGCATGGGAGCAAGAACTGTCAAAGACCAGTGAGCATTTTTTAACTTATCATTTTAATTATTATTTTTGATCTATTTCTAAAAATTGGAGTATAGTTGCTTTACAATGTTGTGCTGGCTTCTGCTGTATAATGTGAATCAGCTATTTGTATACATAGATCCCCTCCCTCTTGAACCTCCCTTCCACCCCCCTCATCTCACGCCTCTAGGTCATCACAGAGCTGAGCTGAGCTCCCTGTGCTGTACAGCAGGCTCCCTCTAGGTATCTATTTTACATCGACCACTGCATTTGAGGATGGGTAAGAGGTGCGCCCAGAGAGAGACCATGAAACCCATCCTGAGGACAGTGAACTGTGTCTCGTCGCTGTCAGGGAACATTTCAAGGCTTTTAACCATCATGCCAAGAGCTGTGCTGAACTCTGGGATCCAAAATGCAGCATTGTGGTTCCCAACTTTGAGGAGCTCAGAGTTTCAGGGAATTCCCTGGCGATCCAGCTGGGGGCCTTGGTTTGATTCCTGGTTGGTAAACGAGGATCCTGAGGGTCCTGTGACACAGTCAAAAAAAAATAAAGAGTTTCATGGAGAAGGTGGACAAAAAGAAGACCTTCACTCATGTTTCCTGAGTCCTGCCTGCTTGCTGTGCATGGTACTAGGTGCTTCCTGAGCACTGGTTTATCACCTACCTTGCAAGACAGATATTATCATCTCTCCCATTTAATAGGTGAGTAAACCGAGGCTTGGAGTGCTTAAGTACAGTTGTCCAAGGTCAGGGGGCTAGTCATGGTGGAGTCATGGTTTGTCTTTTTGGCCTTTGAATGGTTACCTTTACTAAAGTTAATTCATTCGTGTTATATGGTTTATGCATATGGTTCAAAACTCAAAAGATGCTCAGTGAAGTTGGTCTCACTTACATCCTTGCTTCCGGTTCTCCCTCCCCAGAGATGACCACTCTTACTAGTTTCTGATGTTTTCTTCTAGAGATGTTCTATCCAGACTCAAGCATGAAAGGTAAGAAAAGACAAGTGCAGGTGAATCACCAGCGTGGGCTTGGGAATAGCCTGCAGGGGATTGAATCCTTTTTCATCTGAGCTTGAAGAGCATTCCCAATAATTATAGTTTGAGCAGGGGGCAGGAGGGCGGGCAGGGATGGCAGTGTGTGTGTGTGTGATGGTGCAGGGCTGGAATTGAGGGGAGGATGTGGTGATGGCACGGAGATGAGGGAGGGAGAACCCGCTGGGGCTGAAGAGAGACTGAATAGGGGTCAAGGAGGGGAAGAGAGGCTGTGGAGGGGTGGTCACAAGGGCTGGATGTGCACTGAGAGGGACAGAGGTGGCCCTGGGTCCAGGACGGTCCCCATGTGAGGCCTCGGGTGGACTCCTGAACAGTTCCAGCCCATCAAGTCACACACCAGAGTTGAGACGCTGGCAATGGGCTGCCTGGGAGGCCCTGGGCTCTGGAGCCTGGGAGGCCTGGCCTGAGTGGCCCACAGGGGACTCTGGGCAAATCCTTTCTCTCCCCAGGAGTCAGTGCCAGTCAGCACTTCACAGAAGTTTGTTGCCCCCGCTGTTCTCCACCATGGAGGGAAAGGCGGGGTCAGGGATGGGGAATGGAAAGGTTTGGGAGAAGCTCAGCCTGGGATGGGGCTTCCCTCATAGCTCAGTTGGTAAAGAATCTGCCTGCAATGTGGGAGACCCTGGCTCGATTCCTGGGTCAGGAAGATCCACTGGAGAAGGGATAGGCTACCTCTCCAGTATTCTTGGGCTTCCCTTGTGGCTCAGCTGGTAAAGAATCCACCTGCAGTGTGCGAGACCTGGGTTCGATCCCTGGGTTGGGAAGATCCCCTGGAGAAGGGAAAGGCTACCCACTCCAGTATTCTGGCCTGGAGAATTCCATGGAAGTCCATGGGGTCCCAAAGAGTTGGACACGACTGAGCAACCTTCACTTTTACTTTCAGGCTGGGATGTGCTGGAGGCTCAGGACCCTTTTCTGGAGGTTTCCAGGCTGCACCTGAATGAGTGTCCCCCATGCCCAGAGCAGGGGATAGGGTAGGGTAGGAAGCCAGCATATAGAGAGAATGTTACATGTTATACGAATATGCATGTAATATGTTAATAACATGTAGCACATGTGGACACTAATCCTGTTTGATCGTCACCTCTCCTGTTTGGGAGCCCCATCTAGTCGGGCATGGAGCCTTGTGACCCAGCGCTTGGAATCTCTGGTAACTTCCTGGCTTTCTGTTAGAACAAGATGTTCCAGACTCATCTTGTGCTGTCCCTTCCCCAGTCCTGGCATCAGCCTTTTCTCCAAGGAGCCTGGTTCCCTCTTTGAGAAGGGCTGTTTGGAGGTTTTGGTCCTGGGTGGTGGCCAGATAGAGGGAAGTGATGATCTCGGGGAGAGTCCTTGATCTGGGCAGAGCCCCTTAGCTCTTATGACTCTGGACGAGTCCCTCTCCTTCCCTCGTGCAGGGAGAGTAGTTTAGAGGACCAGTTCAATCCTTTCCAGACTCAACTGAGGCCGAGAACGAGATGTGGGAAACGTTCACACTGTGTGCCCCTGGGCTGCTGCAGTACACAGCGGAAGCCCACGGACCTGGATTCAGGCCGCAGCTCTGCTGCCAGGTGTCTGGGTGACTCTGGGTGTGTTACTTAACCTCTTTGAACCTCAGGGTCCTTGTCTGTGACATGGGGATAAGAGCACTTACCTGGCACGGCATCCACAGGGATTATGAGAGACGACACGTGTAGGTTCTGACATCTCTCACCTACAGCAGGTGCTCGGTGCGTGTAGATTCCTTTTTTCCTCCCTCTTTAATCATGTGGCTTCAGCACCCCAGGAAGTGGATGGTTTGGGAGAGGGGAAGAGAGGAAACTAGGGAGGAAGAAGAGGTAGGAAATAGCAGTTCAGGGACAAATAAAGAGGAGGGAAGGTTAACTCAAGATGGGGAAGATGATTCATTGTCAAATTTGACCCACACAGAAGGCTCTCGTTGCTTGGGGGAGATGGTGAACCTCCTGTTGCTGGAGGTAAGCAAATAGAAGCTGAGAGGCCGTGGGTCACAGAAAGGATCCTGTGAGGGCTCCTGCACTGGCCAGGAGGCTGGCTCATCCACTCAGCAAACTTTTGGAGAGGGCTGAGCTTGTCTGGCCCTATGATGGGATGGGGAGTCCCCAGGTGAATGGGACAGCACCCCTGGCCCAGTCCAGGGAATGAGCCAGTCTCGAAGGTCCCTTCGACTCTGCGGTTCAGTCCTTTAGAGTGTCTAGGCCTTGTAGGGAGCTGGCTGTGGATTTCCAGCGTGTGCCTTTTGGTATTGATCCACTGGAGCTAGGCTGTTGGGGCGGGGGGAGGACGCTGCAGTGTTGGTGCGGAGGACACGCTGTAATCTGTCAGTGTCACCCTGGCCGCAGCTGGCCGGGGAGCCGTCCTGCTGTTAACTCCTCACTGTCCTGCCGCCGCGGAGCACACAGCTCGCACAGCCACCTCCCAGGTGCCTCCTTCTTGTCCTGGAGGAGGGCAATGTGGGTGTGTGTTCTTCTTCTGTTTCTCCCTGGCATGATCCCTCTGCCCCAGTCACAAAGATTCATTCAGTGTTTCCAAGACATTCCTGGGGCATTCCTTCCTCAGTTACCAGCTGTCCCTACCAGCTATGGTCACTGAATTTTCTTTCACCCACCCATCCATTCATCTATCTATCTATCATTTTAGTATCTAAAAATCTGACAATTTTTCCATTTCTTGAAACAACTCTCCATCTATCAACCCATTCAATCATCCATCTGTCCACCTATCCATTAATCTATCTATCTATCCATCCTTCTAGCTACCACCCACCCTCCATCCACTCACCTTTGCAATTCACTTCAGTCCAGTTCAGCTCGACTCAGTTCAATTCATTCTGCCTTTATTCGATTTATAAGATTCCTAGGTTTCGCCATGTGCCAAGCAAGTGAAATGTGAGTCATGTCTCTGTTGTCAAGGAGCCCAGGCAAGAGTCTTCACCCTTCATGGCCAGTTTTGAGTCTCACTTCCGTTAACCCTTTGCCAGTCCCCTGAGCAGAAGCAGTTGACGCTAAAGGGCTGGTCTGTGGTAGAAAGTTTAGTCTGGTTTTCACAAGCTCCACAGACCAGCACTAAGGCAAGGGGAGAGGCAGAGTGTGGGCAGGAAGTGAGAGGGAGGTGAGCCAGTGGGGCAGGGATTATCATGGAGGGAGGGGCTTCCATTCAGCCCTGAGCACTCCAGTAGTGAGTGAGTGAGTGTGTGTTGGGGGATGGAGGTAAGGAGAAGAGGGCAAGGTGATCGCAGCTGGAAAAGTAAATGGTGAACATGGAAGCTCTGGAGCCAACAGACTGCTGGGCTTATGGTCTGGGCTCTACCTATTCCCACTGTGTGACCTTGGGCACACACCTTAGTCTCTCTGAGCTTCATCGTCCTCGTTTGTAAAATGGAGATAATAATAGGATCCATCTCATCATGAAGCTCTTATCATTAGCACGGAAAATACTTCAGTGAATGCCTGGCACCAAGGGAAAGCTCCACAGACTCTGGCTATGATGATTTTTCTTCTTCGCTGAGTACCAGCTGTCTCAACCCTGTGCTAGGAGCTTTCACATTCAGTGTCTTCTCAGAGCGTTCTAGTCACTATTATGTAGAGATTATTGAACCCATTTTGCAGATGAGGAAATGAAGGCTTGTTATTATTAATTAAAAACAATTGCCTGTGTTGTAGTGGCATGTGGGCTCTTTCTTGCAGCACATGGCCTCTCCAGTTGTGACACGTGGGCTCTGTGAATGTGAGATCTTAGTTCCCCAACCAGGGATCAAACGCGAGTTCCCTACACTGCAAGGTGGATTCTTTTTGTTTGTTTGTTTTTAAACTTTTTACTTTGCATTGGGCTGAGCACTGAAGAACTGATGCTTTCGAATTGTGGTGCTGGAGAAGACTCTTGAGAGTCCCTTGGACTGCAAGATCAAATCAGTCAATCCTAAAGGAAATCAATCCTGAATATTCATTGGAAGAACTGATGCTGAAGCTGAAGCTCCAATACCTTGGCCACCTGATGCAAAGAGCCAACTCATTGGAAAAGACCCTGATGCTGGGAAAGATTGAAGGCAGGAGGAAAAGGGAGTGACAGAGGTTGAGATGGTTGGATGACATCACTGATTCAATGGACATGAGTTTGAGCAAACTTTGGGAGATGGTGAAGGACAGGGAAGCCTGGTGTGCTGCAGTCATGGGGTTGCAAAGAGTTGGACACAACTTAGCCAATGAACAACAGCAACATAGCGGATTAATAATGTTGTGATGGTTTCAGGTGAACAGTGAAGGGACTCAACCATACATATACATGTATCCATTCTCCCCCAAACTGCCCTCCCATCCAGGCTGTGCAAGGTGGCTTCTTAACCACTGGACCTCTAGGAAAGTCCTGGGAGGCTGTCTCTTGTTCACATCACACAGCTGGTGAAGGATGGAGCTCGGCTTCAAGTATAGGCATTTCTAAAGGAGATCAAATCAGTCAATCCTAAAGGGAATCAGTCCTGAATATTCACTGGAAGGACTGATGCTGAAGCTGAAGCTCCAATACTATGGTCACCTGATGCGAAGAACTGACTCATTGGAAGAGACCCTGGTGCTGGGAAAGATTGAAGGCAGAAGGAAAAGGGGGAGACAGAGGATGAGATGGTTTGATGGCATCACCAACTTGATGGACATGGGTCTGAGCAAGCTCCGGGAGTTGCTGATGGACAGGAGGCCTGGTGTGCTGCAGTCCATGGGGTCACAAAGAGTCAGACATTACTGAGTGACTTAACTGAACTCTACTCACCATGCTCTCCTTCCTGCCCTTCTGCTGCCTTCCAAGGGGTGCATGCTCTGAGATGCAAGGATTGGAAGACTTTCATCTCAGTTTCTGTGTGGAGCATCTTTTGACCTTCTGTGCTTTTAACCTAGAGTTGTTGCTTATTGTCTCATGTGTGTTTTCTCTCTTTTCCAGACAGTATGAGAGCAATTTTTCTTCTCTATAGCAACTGAAGTGTTGACTTTGACTATGAAAATGACAGAATTTATGTTTCCCTTTTCGCCTTGCTTGCCAGGAAGCTTGAACTTTTGTCATATGGCTTCCTTCTCCTTTGTATGGGTTGGATCTCTACCTTTAACATTCTTTCTCTTTTTGTTCTTTTGGCTGCACTGTATGGTATCCGAGATCTTAGTTCCCAAAGGGATCAAACCCATGCTTCCTGTAGTGGAAGTACGAAGTCTTAACCACTGGACAGCCAGGGAAGTTCCTAACATCCTTTTTTTTTTTTTTAATGGAGCTTTTGGTGTAAGGTCTTCTGCTCTTGGGAAGAGCTTTATAAATAGATGTTAATTGAATGGAAAAGGGCAAATTGCAAATCACAAGTAAATAATTCAAATGAAACTGTGAACTTCAGGAAAGGGACTTGTTTTACTTATATTTGTCCCTCCCACTGTGTCTAGCAATGGCTCTGGCTCAGTGAATCTTGCATGGAAAGCTCAGTTCAAAGACTGCCCCTGGAATAAAATTTAAAACTCTGCTCCATGAGGACTGACCCCTGCCCCCCTCTTCCACCTCCTCCTTGTCCCTTGCTCACCTGGGATAACAATTGGATCATCTTTTAGATCTGCTTACAGGCGAAGTTCTTTCCTGCCTCAAGACACGAGGCTTTGCACATGCTTTTTTCCTCTGCCCAGAACTTCTCCCTCTCTCCCATCCTCTGTTTTCCTGGCCCTCCCTCTTTACCCTTGAAATTTCAGCTGCAAGTCAGTGTCTCAGAGAGATTTGTGATTATTATTTGATTCTTAACTTGCTAATTTTTCCTCTTCCCCGTTGGAACATGAGTTGCAGGAGGCTGAAACGGTCTTTTTTGATCACTTCTACCCCCAGCATAGTGCATAGAACAGCCTGTGAGAGGGGCTGAATGAATGAGTGAATGAAAAACATCAGAGAGTCCTGCAGTGTTCCTGAGAACTGGGCTGGCCAGAGCCAGGAAGGAGGTGGTTATGGCTCAGCCTCAGAGCCCAAGGGATGTCCTAACTCAGAACTGTGAAGCCTCTCTAGGCATCATCCTTGCACCCCAGACCCCAGGCCCTTGCCAGGGAGAATTGCCCCCTCCCTTCTTCTTGCTCTTCTGTGCCCTGTACAGCCCTCTGGGAAGTTTCCTGTGACTCTGCGTGCGTTTGTGTGCATTTGCGTGTGTAGGTGATGGAGGTGCGGCAGAGCAGTGGGTGCCAATGAGGACTCTGGACTCAGAGACCCCTATGTTTGAACCCCGGCTCTGCCACATCCTAAGTACACCTTGGAGTCATGGCTTTGTTTCTTGAGTTCACTTAAATAGGAAGTGCTCCATAGTTGTTGTCATGCACCAGACATTGTTCTAATGCCTCCCTTCCTCCTTTTTTAATTTTTTTTTTTTAACAAAACAAAATGTTTTTATTTGATCCACCAGAGCCTGAGTCTGGACACCAGTGGAGAATCACTCTACAGGGTTGGTACTGACAATTGATGAAATCGGCTCTGTTTCAGAAGAACTGCTGTGTGTACAGGTTTAAAAATACAGCTCAGAGTAAAAGGAGGAACATAGAGGGGGCCCAAGGATTCCTCCTGGACTCTGCTCCTCCCAGCAGAGGTCAGGTGGTACTGAGGACAAATCACTTCACCAAACGCAGGGCTGGGCCCGGGCCCACCTGACCTGCTGCCCCAACCTCGGCCCGGGGCATGGCTTCCATCCTGACTGGCACTCCAGGAATTGCATAGTGTTGCGCCTCGCCCCTGCTCGAGCCCTTGGTGGCCAGGCACCTGCCTCCTGGGACACTGCTGGAACACCAGGGACCCCTGCTTGCCTCAAGAGGGCTTGGAGGGAGATGGGATCTCGGGGAAGACTGGGAAAAAGGCTTTTGACCTCATGCCCCACAAGGGGGGGTTCCTGCTCACCCCAGGGTCCTGGCCTGACCCCACAAAGGGGTGGCCTCTGCTGTTATCCTGGGTTCCTGACCTCTCACCCCCCAAAACTCAGGGGGCACAGTTCTGGCCTCTAAACCACTCAGATTTGGTTTTGTGAATGGAGCACTTGGCTGCAGGAGGCCTCAGGCCCAAGAGTAAAGCAGCCACAGTGTGGCCATTAGAAGTTAAGCCAGAACTCAGGGTGGGCTGGTCGGAGGCTCTGGCACACAGCCCCTCTAATACTCTTTTTTCATTAACTCCATGTAACAACCTTATGCGTTGGGTTCCATTATTATTGTTTCCCTTTTGCAGATTAGGAAACAGGCATAGAGACCTTGCCCAAAGCTGTGCTGGCAATAAGTGGCCTGAGCCCGGATGGGACCCTGGCAGTGTGACTCCAGAGCTCATCCTCTTAAACGCCAGAACTTTCTGCCTCTCTGAGCCTCAGTTTCCACGTCTGTAAAGGGGGTGATAACACTTGCTTGTCGTTGTTCAGTCACTCAGTCATGTCCAACTCTCTGTGACCCCATGGACTGTAGCACACCACGCTTCCCTGTCCTTCACCATCTCCTGGAGTTTGCTTAACCTCATGTCCATTGAGTCAGTGATGCCATCCAACCATCTCATCCTCTGTCATTGCCTTCTCCTCCTGCCTTCAATCTTTCCCAGCATCAGGGTCTTTTCTAATGTGTCGGCTCCTCACATCAGGTGGCCAAAGTATTGTTAAGCTGTAATAAAATGTGATTTGCTAGTGCCTGGCCCAGTGTTGTTGTTGTTTAGTTGCTAAGTTGTGTCTAACTTTTTTGTGACCCCCTTGGACTTGTCGCCCACCAGGTTTCTCTGTCCATGGAATTTCCCAGGCAAGAATACTGGAGTGGGTTGTCATTTCATTCTCCAGGGGATCCTCCTGAAACAGGGATTGAACCCACATCTCCTGTATCGCAGGCGGGTTCTTTGCCACTGAGCCATCAGGAAAATCCACCTGGCCCCTTGTAGGCTCCCCCAAGTTCCAGTTTGCTGTGGCAAGACAGACAATCAGGAGGCTGGCCAAAGAGGGCATCAAAGGCTTTTCTGTGATGGCACTGGAGAGGCATTGAAGGTTTTAAGTGAGAGAGGAACATAAAGAAACACATTTAGCCTGTGAGATCCTGAACTGTGTAAGCATCAGGATAGGCCATCCCAGACTTCTGACTTGAATGGAATGGGAAGAGCCATTCTCCTTTTCCCCCTCATGCCAGACATTCTTGTTCTTGTTGGGCTCATTGAAGAGGGCTGCCTCAGAGAGCCCATCTGAGGGCCTCTTTCCTTCTCTGGTTTGAGCAGTCGAGGTGGAGAGAGGTGCCTGGGGCGATCTTCCCATTTGCTTCTTATTTCCTTTGGGGTCCTTTTCATAGCCATGTGGGTGAGGTGAGCCAGACTGGTAACTCGGCTGGAGATGAAGGAAGGAGAGAAAGCGAGGGAGAGATAGGGAAGGAGAGCCAGAGAAAGAGAGAAGGTGAGAGGGAGGTCAAAAGAGAGATTGACAGAGAAAGAGAGAAGAGGAAAGCTGGGCTTATTGCTTCAGGGGTGGGTCCTCCTGGTGACACAAAGGGGCCATCTCACCTAGTAGGGTGTTCCCTGGTTCCAACTGATGCTCTGAGCCTGTGTACACACTCCCATACACATATGCTCCATGAGTCCCTACAGGGGCGGGCTCCTGTGACGTCATATACCTCCATGCTTCCCTGTGCCTGTAGATGCACAGGTGGGGCTACAAGTGTGTGAAGCTTAGGTCTGTAGAGAAGTGTGTGCAGTGGGCAGCACGTCTCACTGGAGCGCCAGCTACTCTGTGTGCCCGCCCCGTGTTAGCTCACCCCCCTTGCCACGCCTTGGTGCAAGCCTCTCTTTTCCTGTCCATGATCCTGTCTCTCCTGAGTGCTTCCCACAGGGGAGTCTGTGTCTGGGTCGTGTCTGCACACTTGAGACCAAGGCCAAGACCTGCCGGGGCAGGTGTGGTTAAGAAAAGGCGGCAGACTAAATGGATATGTTTGTGTGAGTGGATCTAATTCCATAAGTGTGAGTGTTTGTTTGTGCGCTCGTGTGTGCTCATACAGGCCTGCACATAAGAATATGTACATGCACACATGCTCATAGGCACGTGCACTGTCAGGGCTATGAATGTGCCTCAGAGGCGTGCTTGAGTGAACTTATAAACACACATCATGGCTACAGCTTTATGCAGTGGTACAGTGATGTTTGACAATCAGCTCTCTATTTTAAAAAGTTGCCTGGTCTGTATTGATAGCATCTGCCCATTTCTGTGCTGTAAATACTTCCAGCACAGCCAATCTCAGGGTGCCAGTGTGGTGTCAGTGAATGCAGAGCAGAGAGGAGATGCACATGGTGGGTTTGCCTGAGCCTGTAGGAGGTAGCCCTGGCATACACTGGGAATTTCCATCTGTGACAGCGTGAGGGGGAGGGAAAGGAAGGGCCCAGTTCCTCCAGCCTGGACTGGGAGGAGTCCCTTCAAGCTGGCTCACAGACAACTTCTTTCCAGAGCCTGTGTGCCGGGGAGTGGGGCAGTCTTTGGCTACCAGGCAGCTTTCTCAGCATCGGCTTGGAAGCCGGTCCAAACTGCTGCTCCTTGTGATGTAGGGCTAGACACTCGCGGAGACAGCAGCTTTCTCTCACCCCTGCAGACACTCTCAGGGCTTTTGGAGTTTGGTGAGCTCAGCACTTCTCCAGGGAGGGTTCTCTAAGCTTGGAGTATGAGTGGAGAAGGGAGAAAAAAAGCTTCAACCATCCATCAGAAGGGGTGGCTGGGATGACTTCCCTACGGGTCCAGTGGTTAAAGACTCTGAGCTCCCAATGCGGGGGACACAAGTTCGATCCCTGCTTGGGGAACTGAGATCCTGTGTGCTGCAGGATGTGACCTAAAAAACAAATAAATACCCTTTAAAAAAAATAAAACAGGAACTGTTGGCTGGGGATGTCAGAAGTCAGGTTCTAGGGCAGGCAGCCTGCTTGAAGCCAATTCACTCTGCAGGTCTGGTTTGGAAATTGCTTGCTTTCTCTGGACTCTAAAACGCCTTTCCTCCCCACCAGGGGATAGGTCTTCTGACCTATATGGCCTCTTACCTGGCCCCCACCTCCCTGCCCTGCCCGGATTCAGAACCCTTGTATTGGACCATGAGATCTTATTCACAAGCCGGAGAGAGGCTGAGCTGCCCCGAGACCTGGGCGTGAGGGGTGCGGGGCGTTAGGGGACCTTGCTCTGGCCCTCCCCCACCCCACCCCTCCCATGGTGGGGAAGAGTCCACAGACCAAGGCCATGTGCTCACCCTGAGCCCACACCTCTCTTGAAGCCCTCTTTCTCTGGTGCCTGCTTTTTAGAATTTCTATCCAAAGTCTCCAGAGTCAGCTTCCATGGTTGGCCACTATCTGTCTTGAGGTAAAACTGGCCTGAGCAGTGCCCAAGGAGTCGATGTTTCAGGTGACTGTAGCTGGAACTTGGATGGGCAGGCTGGGGTAGGCACCCCCTTAGAGGCCCCGGGCATGCTAAGTGGAGCTGGAGATTGGAAGGGAAGGGAGTGGGGCAGGCAGTGGGCTCAGACCCAGGGTGGGCTTGCCCTGTACCACTTTGGGGAGCAGAATTCAGAGGAGGTTTAGAATTCTAAATTCAAACTTTGTATTTTAGGTCATTGTGAAGATTGACTTGTCAGGATAGAAGGATAGAACATATTTTAAAGTTAGTCAGATTTGTAGCTGTTAAACATTTTGACTGACAGTATGGAGGCCATTTGTACTCCTGCCCTGGGACCAGTGAATGTCAGGGGTGAGCTTGGAGGAGGAGATGCTTGAGATGGGTGGGAAGCTTGGCAGCCAGGCCCAAGTGGAGTCATGAGTCTTGACCAATTCTTAAGGGGAGTTTTCCGGGGCCCCAGGTTATGGGGCTGCCTTTCTCTTAAGTCTGTGTGACTCAGAGGACCTCTGCATGCCATCTCTTTTCTCTTGAGCCTTAAGAAGAGCTGTACAATGACTAAGCTTCCTCCCTTGCATCTCAGACAGTGTCTTGCCTCTCAGAGACCCTACCTCCTGAAGCTCATGAAGAAGTCCTGGTCTGTGTCCAAACTGGGGATTTGATGTCTGGAACTCCCTGGTCCTCATCACTGTTCGTTGTTATAATGGTTTCTTTTTCTTTTATTTTTTGGTCACGCTGCATGTCATGCAGGATCTTAGTTCTCCAATCAGAGATTGAATCCAAGTCTCCTGCACCGGGAGTGCAGAGTCTTAGCCACTGGACTGCCAGGGAAGATCCTGTTACAGCTGTCTCCAGGTTGACCTGGTGACCCCTCATAGATCACCCTTCTGGCTCTCCACATGAAAATATTAAGATGACCAGGCTAGTGAATCCCAGCCATTATAGTGAAAGAGACCACCATTTTTTTTTTCTGGTCTGCCACTGTAGATGTTAGTAGGACAGAATGAAGCTTTTTTCTCCTTTTGGAGCAATGTATCATAATGTTTCATTTTAAACAAGCTTTGGTCAGCTTTTTTTTCCCCTGTTTTTCATGGCATTTATTATTTTTCTGAGTCAAGGATAATAATTCAGTAAGGGTGGTGGTAGAAAGGTGGGCACAGGAAACCCCTGTAAGGAGGGGGAGGGGAAGAAGCATTTTACAATTTGCCAACAGAAGAGGACTTTTTTGGTCTGTGTTTAAAATCTTGGTTTGATTTTGAAATAACTTCTTTCCATCCTATTCCACACGACAGTCTTTTTAAAGTCCAAATGAACTAAAATGAAATGTATTTAATGCATTTGGAGAAGTGCTTACATCCTTCCTTCAAATAATTGACCCTGGCAGTTTAACTAGAATAGAGCCAGACGTTGGTGGACTAGTTTTTGAGCTGCCTTCAAACGGGGCCTTCCTCTAATGTCAAGGGTCAAATTTTCCCGTTAGGTTAGCCTTGATAGGCCAAACATTTTGTTGCTGTTGTTGTTTAGTTATTGAGTTGTGACCAACTCTTTGTGACCCCATGGACTGTAGCCCGCCAGACTCTTCTGTCCCTTCTTGCCTATTCCAGGCGAGAATACTAGAGTAGGTTGCCATTTCCTTCTCCAGGGGATCTTCCTGACAGAGGGATCGAAGCCACGTCTCCTGCTCTGGCAGGTAGATTTTTATTGCTAAGCCACCTGGGAAGCCCCAGGCTGAATGTTTGTGTCCCTCGCAAAATGTATGTATTTAAACCCTAACCCACGACATGATGGTATTGGGGGCAGGGCTTGGGAAAGACAATGAGGCTTAGATTAGGTCATAAGGGTGGGGCCCACATGATGTGATTAGTGTCCTTATCATAAAAGAAGACCAGAGGCTGGCTGTGCTGTGTGAGGACAGTGAGAATGTGGCCGTCCGCAAGCAGGAAGATTGTTTTCATCAGGAATCGAATCTGCTGACACTTTGATTTTAGACATTCTGGACTCCAGAACAGTGAGAGATAGCCATCCCGTTTATGGGACTTCATTATACCAGCCTGAGAAGACTAAGACACATCTCGTCTTGCCTTTCACATTTGGAGAGTCCCAGGTCCCCCTGCTAGACCTTCCCTACTTGTCTCCCAATCCACAGTCCCCTCTGAAGAGCACCCCTGTACAGCGGACCCTCTAAGTACACTGGCAGGGTCATGCCCATTCCAGGCTGCACACTTTCACTGGGAAAATTGAAACCCTGGAGTGATGTTGGGATGTTGATGGAGGCTGATTTATTCTAAAGCTGAAAACTCAAGGATGTTATGTTCACGGCCTTCAAATATCTGAGGGACTATTGTGCTGCAAAGGGAAGGGATTCATTCATTGCTGCTGGTCAATGGAAGAGGTGGGTTGAAATGCATGTGGGGAGGAGACTTTTACCAGTGAGCATGGGCTGGGGCTGCCTATGAAGTAGGTGGGCCTCCTGTTGCTGGAGGTGTGTAAATATCAGTAAAGGATATTTAGGAGGAATCGCATGACCTGGGGAGTAGGGCTATTCTACTGTGTGGCTTCTAAGCCTCCTCTTCCTCAACTCAGGTCTGAGAATCTGAGTTCTCAGATTTCAGCTTTAGAATGATCTTAAATGGGATGCTAGGAGCTGGGAAAGCAATGAAAGAAATCCACTGACATGAGGACCAAGCTATAAAAAAAAATCTTTATTTCATGTACCAGGATTTTTTTTTTCTTTTTTCAGTTTTCAGCTTTTTAAAATTTTTTTCTGTTAACAGTCTGAAAAAAAAAAGGACCCACCAAGAAAATAAAATGGAGGTTGGTTTCTTGAACTGGTTTGAGCTGGACATGAGCAATTGTCCACCCTGGCAAGTGGCGCCTTCACGGTCCTGAACCCAGCTCCTTCCCTCCAGGCCCCCTAGCCCTTTCACCCTATACCTGCATGGCCTTCTTCAAGGGGACCCAGGCCCCAGGCCTCATGGCCCAGGAAAAAGTGCTGATTGCCATCCCAGACACTCTGCCAGGACTCAGAGAACTGGGGTCAAGTTTCCTCTTTGGACAGTGCCCACTTGTTGTTTTCTTGGGGCTTCTCCCTTATCTCTCCTACTTGATCCTTTCAGGTTTGGAATCTGGGGGGGGCAGTGGGCAAGGCTGAGGTGGGAAGGGAGCGATTATGACTTCTGCTCAGACTGAGAAATACTGGGTGGCCCCCACCCCTGGCTTTGGCTGCCATGACTCTGTCCTGGAGCCCCCGTGGCCTCCAGGGAACTTCCAGGTTGGCGGGCAGATATTCTGTCTTGAGGCTCAGGCTGGGTTTAGGGTTCCAGCTGCTACTGATCTGAGAAAAGAGCTTTCCTTCCCCAGACAAAGGATGGGAAGGGCAGCTGGGAGTGGGCAAGCCCCTGAAGCTTTTCCAGCCATTCCCCCAACCCCCCAGAGCTCAACTTAAGAGAAGGCCAGGCCAATGTCCAGAAAGAGACGAACCAAGCCATGCTGATGGGGGCAGGAGGGGACCCTGCCTTCAGCACAGTAACTGGCAGGCTGGGCTGAAATTCAAGCTTGGGAAAGCGATTGGTTTTCTTTCCTTCTGAATGGGCCTTGCTGCTCTGGGGAGAAAGGGGAGCAACATGGGACACCCTCAAACTTTAGTCTGTAGTCTAAGGTTAGCTTTGGGGTTGTTCCTCACGCTGGGACCAACTGTGTAAAGCTCTGCTCTCCATCTCTCAGCCTTCACCTGTCCCAGCAAACCTCAGGGGAAACTCCTTTCCCCTGACCCCCAAACACTATGGGGGAAGCCTGGTGGCTGATCTTCCTCCAAGGAAGTCCCCTCTGCTCTCTGTGACCGGGTTATGGAAGTCAAGAAAGGGGACACAAAACAAAGAGTGGCTTTGGGGCCCTCTGGGACCTTTCCTTCTCTGTCTGAACGGCAGAATACATTTGCTCACGTGTGTATTTTTGCTTTGACATTGGATGTAGGGGCAGGGGGTTGGGAGCACAGTGAGGAGGCATATGGTGCGTGCGTGCGTGCGTGTGTGTGTGTGTGTGTGGCTGAGCATCTGAGTGGCTGACTGATGATTTGGGAATGTCTGGGGGCTGGATGGCAGCCATTCTGGTCATCCCTTGGCATCCTCCTCTGGGCAGGTGGCAGATCTTAAGAGTCATGGACACCAAGCATGAGAATGTGCCTTCAGAGCTCATCTGGGCCAATCCACATGTTTATACAGGGAGAAACTGAGGCCCAGGGAAGCCTCAAAGCCGGGGATTCCAGAATCCAGAACGGGATTCCAGACTAGTGCCCTTTCCATGCATGCAAACTGTGTGAGTGTGTGTTGTGTGTGTGTGTGTGCATGTGGTGTGGTGAAAGGGTGTGCATGAACAAAAAGGCCAGTATGGAGCTGTGTCGTCAATGGCTTTGGAGGGCATGAGCCAGTCTTCTCTGAATCCTGCTACTGGCTGGGGAACTGGATGGAAGGATTTGGACTGAGTGTGTGTCCCCATGAGTGATTCCACTGCTGGGCTTCGAGGACTGTGAGAGTGTGTGTGTGTGAGTGTGGGAATGGGTGTGCTATCTCCCTTGTGTGGAGCAGATTCTCAATGATGGTTCTCTGTCTTTCATATGAGCAGCACTTTCCCGGAGGAAGGAAAGACATCTTTTGTCACAGCCCCTGTGGCTCCCTGGGGCCTCTCCCTTTCCCCTCCTGCTTGAAGCCCAGCTCTCATCTCTCACAACAGCTTGTTGGTTTTTTAAAATGGATTTGTATGTTTGTTTTCTGTTTTCTCTTTACAAGTTCCCTGCTAAATTTTAAGTCCCCCACCCCACCCCATTTTTTTTTTGTTTGTTTTCACAGTTTAAAGCTGGAAAAGAATTAAAAGAAAAATACTATCTGATTTTCTTGCAAGTAAATCCACTTATTATATATTTACATTTATTTATAGTCTGTGGTTTTTTTATTAAAAAAAAATCACCACTTGTTTTTCCTTTTTCTTTTGTAAAAAGAAACCTTTTTGCAGTGTCATTGTTGGACCCGCTGGGCCCTGAGGGGGCTTCAGCAAGTCCAAGGACCCCCAAAGGGTCAGTGAGCCCCCTTCCCAAGGGGTTGGGGGCCGATGAGTCTGGGGGTCCGCCATCGCCCCAGGGTCATCGCATGGCCCTGAGGTGAGGGGTGAGGAGGGAGAGATGCTTTATATCCCCCCGGGGGGTGGGCATCTCCTGCCCACAAGGACAGGAGCTTGGGGTGGTGACCCCAAGAGGCTCACCCTGAGGATTCCGGGGTTTTCCGGGCATCTCAGCAAGCCACTAGCAGCCATCCCCTCTCCTTCCCTTCCCTCAAGGCCTAGGAAGTCATCACAGTGGGTTAAGGACCATAAGGACTGGGAACCCCAGGGCTGGGCAAGCCCCAGATGCACCCCCCTCCAGGCACCTTTCGGACAGGAGGGACCAAGGACTCTTGGGTCACCTGGAGGCCTACAATTGCCCCATCAATGCTGGGTGGAGCCAGCTCGCAAGCCACCGAGCTTGCCCAGCGTTCCTGGGGCACCCATCCTGAGGCTCCAGGGACCTGGCAGTGACCAAGAGGCTAACCTGGCCCCGGGGCCCCTGAGTCTCCACCTCCCCCACTCTCCCAGGGAGGCGGAGCCCGCTTGGGGTTAAAGGGAACAGAAAAGTAACTCTCCCTGCGTTAAAAAAAAAAAAAAGTAACATAAACCCCTGATAAATGCAAAGAACGTTTCCCTTCCTTTCTGCTCCTTCTCATTTTTTTTTTTTTTGCTTTAATATTATCTTGGTTCCCTTGTATGTTTTCATTTAAATTAGTTTTTATTAAATGTTAAAATAATGGTACATGGGAAATCATGCATTTTCATTTAGATTTATTTTCTATTTTTAATTTTTATCCTCTCGCTTTTTTTTAAAGTTTGTTTTTCCTTCCCTCGTTTATATTTTTGCACATTTATTGTTTTGCCTTTGTTCCTCTTATATGTTGTTCTTTTTTTTTTTAATTTACTTGTTATGTTTTTCTCTTTTTTTGTTGTTTTTTTGTTTTTGTTTTTTTGCTTGCCTTTTGAAAGGTTTGTCCCCCCTGGTATGGTTTGGTGTCCCCGCCCCCCACCCTCCCTTCACCCCCCGGCCCATCCCGCGGGCCGCGCCCCTCCTCCCGGCTCTGGGCGGCGCCGGCGAGGCCCCCGTGGGCTTCATACAGGGGTGGTCCTGCGGTTGGCTGTGTTGGAGTGGAGAGAGTCTTTGTTCTCCTTCTGGATACAGTTGTGAACTTGGAGGAAGCTGTTATCCCTGTCGGAGTTGTAGGTGGCGGTGGGCGTGGTAGCGGCCTTCAGGGGGTCCCTGCTGAGGGTGTACATGGAGATCTCCGTGGACGGCAAGGTGTTGAAGCCCTTGATGCCCACGGGGGAGGCGTCCCTGGAGTGTGAGGGCTCGGTGGAGCGCGAGCTGGAGCGGCTGCGGCGCTGGTAGCGGTAGCGGTAACTGGGGATGCGGGTGATGGCGGAGGCCTGGAGGTAGTCCGTGGCGCGGGCTGTGGCCCGCAGCTGTTTGTGCCGGTCGATAAACATGTGCACGGCCAGCACCCCGACCATCTCGGCGATGATGAAGGACAGGGCCCCGAAGTAGAAGGACCAGCCGTAGGAGTAACTATTCTTTTTGGAGTCGCTCTTGGAGGGGTCTCCGGCATTGGCAGATATGTACACTATAATGCCAATGATGTTACTCAGACCTGCGGGCGGGATGGGTGTGGAGAGGAGGCAGGGTGGAGGGGAAAGCAGAAATAATGATGGTTAGTATCCAAGGAGGATGCCAGGCCCTGGGCAGGATGGCGGTAGGCGGACACCTGGATGTGCTTTCCCTGGTCCAGCCGTTTTTGTGGAGAATGGATGGGCTGATATAGGGGGAAGTTAAGCATCACCTTACTATCCTATCATTCTGTTTGGAGAGAGCCAGAAAGGGAAGAGCTAACAGAATCACAGATACGGGAAGAAGGGAGAGAACAACGGGGCATTCTACAATATACTGAGTAATAATAATATTAGTTATTGAGCATTTACTACCTGCTTTCACAGCTGAGTGCTTTGCAAAGGGTTTGCAGATGAGAAAACAGATTGCAGAGAGGTTAAGTAAGTTGCTTAAGGCTGCATTGGGATTTGAAGCTGCTGTAGCAGGGGGTTAGGGCTTCCCTGGTGGCTCAGTTTTAAAGAATCTGCCTGCCAATGCCTGCCACTGCAGTTCAATCCCTGGGTCAGGAAGATCCCTTGGAGAAGGAAATGGCAACCCATTCTAGTATTCTTGCCTGGACCTGATGGGCTACAGTCCATAGGGTATGAAAGAGTCGGACACAACTTAGAGTCTAAATAAGAACCACAGGCAAGGGGTTAAGTCTGGTTCCTGGAGCCAGAGTGCCTATATGCAAAGCCTTTGGCAAGGTAACCATCATCTGAGTTTCCATATCTGTGAAGTGGATATAATAATAGTGCTTGCTTCTTTTAGGTTGGGGGAAGATTAATACACATGAATACGTATGAGTTACTACTACATGTGAGTTAATACACATGAAAGCTGTTAAGAGTCTGCATGTGGTAAGTGCTGCTTAAACGTTAGTTGTCGTTATTAAATGGCTTATGCTACAACCCATGTTCTTCTGGCATCTGAAGCCAGTGTGACTTGTCACGTAGCTGTGCTGAGAAATGTGGTTTTGAATGCCTGCCTGCTCCCACCTGGGTAGGACAGGGAGGGAAGCGGGTGATGAGGATAGACCCAGCACTGGGAGTGGGGCCTTCTCTCAGGAGGTGGGGGAAAGGTGAGTCACTGGGCTAAAGGTCAGGTGTGGGGGCAATCCCGGTGGACTCAGTGGAGGGCTCAGGCCTGGCTATGGCGCGGGAGCCCAGCACAGCCTGCCTTCTGTGCGACTTGGCCTGTTGGAAGGTCCAGAAATCCCTCTCCTCTCTCCCCTCTTTTCTCTGCCAGGCCCCTCCAGTCACCAGGCCCCGCAACCTCAGCCTCCTCCCTGCTGGTGGGCCTGGCCTCGGGCCGCCTGGCGCAGCAGCTCTTACCTGCAGACACGAAGAAGATGCCGGCACTCAGGATGATGTTGTGTCGAGTCTTATAGAACTCGCTGGCTGCGATGCAGAGTCCACCCATGAAGAGCAGAATCACACTCAGGATCGGGAAGATGCTCGAGGCCCTCACAGCCCCTGGAGAACACAGTGGGTGGGGAGAGAGAATGCCATGGCTGTGAGATGAGAGGTGGTGTGTCAGAGGGAGGAGAGGGAGGAGCTCACGGGAGTGGGGGCTGGGTGAGTTTTATGGACACAGGACCAGAGTGGAGGTTGCTTAGCAATACTAGGGAGGGAGAGAGAGGGAGCATGCCACCGCTCAATTCACAGGGGCTCCCCACTTCTTCAAGGATCAAACCCCAGCACTTCATGAGACTCACATGGCCCTGTGAGACTTGGTCTCTCCCCAGCCCCACCTTCCCTTCTGTCCAGCCACAACAAACTTCCCATGACATATTATTGCACGTTTCTGACTTTTGCCTTACTGAGCTTTCTTCCTAGAATGTCTTTCTTGCTCTTTTTCACTCAGCCAACTTCTATTCATCCATCAAAGCCCAGCTCAAAGTCCCCTCCTCCATGATGCCTTTCCTGATTTCTTTAGGCAAACTTATTAGCTTTCTCCTCGGCACTTTGGGGCACTTGGGGCACAGAGAAAGGCAGTGTGTTATAGTGGTTAGAGCTGGGTGGTTGGACTCTGGCTTTAGCATTTATTAGCTGTAAAAGTTTGGGTAAGTCATCTCATCTCTTCATGCCTCAATTTCCTTACCTGTAAAATGGGTGTGGTGATAGTTCTTGCCTCTTAACATTATTGTGAGGACTAAATGAGTTAATTCTGATAATGTACTTAAGATAGGTCTCTGAAGCCATATAGTAAACACTTGTTCAGATAGTTATTATAGTAAATAGTTGTTTATATATATGCATCCACCATAGGTCATGGGATCCCATGAGAGACAGGATTGTAGTTGTTTTTTTTTTTTTTTTTTAGTTCTCTCTCTTCATTCATTCTGTCCTCAATACCTAATTCAAAGCCAGAGATACAGAAAGCCCCCGATACAAGCTCGCCTTGTGAATCAATGTGGAGAGGTGGTCCGGAAAGAGGAAGAAACTGACACATTGCAAAGAAAACAGAAGAGAATAAAAGCAAAAGCAAATTTAAAAAACCTCTCAAGACAAGAAGGAAGGATGAACAAACAGGCAGGAGAAGAAAAGAATATTTTTGTGAATATTTTACCCCAGCATGGAGGAGGATGAGAGAGAGGCACAGATGGCTGGGGCAGGGGAAGGAAGGTGGTTGGAGGTATATGAGGGGGACTGTGTCTGAAAGATGCCCCAGAGGTGTGGAGTCTTTGGCAGTGTGTCTGGAAACTAAAATATTTGTTTTCTATCCAGATTCAAATGGCAGAGAGTGACCTCAGGATCTCCGACTCCATGTCCTGGCCTGTGTGGACCAGGCAGGAGGCAGAGGTATCTGGTGGCTATTATAAGGAAAACGATGTCTTCCTGACACGTTGGGGTGGCTTGAATGGCAACCTAGGAAGTTAAGTCCTTTTAGACTGAGAACCCTTTAGCTCGGTCCAGAGGGTGGTTGGGGTGTATGCTTTGGAGGGGAAGTGCCTGCTCTACTGGCCCATCCCTGTTCCTTCTGGTGGCAGCATGACCACAAAGGATCTGTGAAGAAGAGAATTTTTCTATATAGAACTTTAGGAATTTTTCTAAGGAAGAGTTTTAGGCCATTTACTGTGACATGTGATATAAAACCCTTCTTTCCCTGGTGGATCTTCAGTCTACACTGCTCATGATGCTATTGAATGAATGGATTATTTTGGGGGGACTTGAAGAAGGGTGGAGTTCTGTATTGCAAGCTGGAGACACCTGAGCTGCTCATTTTGAAGCAGGGGCAAGAGGGTGAGGGGCAGCTGGGTTACTCTGCAATCCAGTAGCCCTCTCCCCTGGCGGGCAAGGACTGGGCTGCCTCCTCTCCAAACCTGAGTGGACGCTTTCTTCCTGCAGGTCTTTTCTGAGATGATATCTCTATCCCCAATTGGATTGACACATGCCACCCCCACCATACAGGAATGCATGGCCAGATGCGCCCATTCACAGCTACCTGGAGGCCCATCTCCATAAGTACATGAGGATGGCGAGAGTATATCGAAGACCCAGCTCACAAAAGGTAGGATGGATTAAACAACCACACCGCGTTGCGTCTGACATACATGGTACAATTTAATCCTCATAATACCTCTGCAGGGTGTATTTTTTGCCCCAATTTATAGATGAGAAAACTGAATTTCAGAGAAGTGATGTAGCTTGCTCAAAACTACCCAGTTAGTAAGTCAGGATTCAAGCCCAGATCAGTCCAACTTTTGGATACCCTGGACTCTTCCTCTGGGGTTTTTAAAGAGCCCAGGAAGCACCCTGCAGGGTTCAGAGATCTGGGTTCTGGTCCCAGCTCTGCCCCTCCTTGCTGTGTGGCTGAGGCAGGTACCTTGCCCCCTCTGGTTTCTCCATGTTTAACATGGGTGTGGACCATTAGATGATTTCTAATGCTTTTCCTTATCTGTGTGGATATGATTTCTGACCAGCTGGAAATGGGGATGACAGTATAAAGAAAGATAGAGAGGTTGGGGTGACTTCCAAGGGGCAGCAGTGGCTGCTCAGATGAGCAGGATGGAGGAAGATCTCTGGCCTTCTCTCTGCAAGGAAGCAGGCTCTTCCTGCCCGCAGTGTGCTGCATTTGGCAGGCTAGGTCTGCATCCTCAGAGCTCATGCCTCACGGCAGCCCTGGGCCTAACGTTTCCGGTTCAGCCAGTCTGCTGTGGGAGCCTGGATGCCCCAACTCCCGTTTTTCTGCCAGCAGAGAGAGCACCAGCTGTGAAGGGAGATGAGATGCTGTGTGTGTCTGCATGCACGTGTGTGCGCGCGTGTGTGTATGTGTGTGTGAACTGGGTTAGGGGAGTGGGCCGGCTGGAAGGAGACGTTTGCTATGTTGCAGCCAATGTGGAGAAAACAGGACCACTTCACAAGGTAACAAAAAAGCAAGCAGGCAACAAACAGAAGCCTCTTTACTCCAGCAGAGCCAGCTCAGACACCAGCCTCCCTTGGAAGAGGCCTCTTTACGCAGAAAAAAGGTGATGGGGCAGCTGGGAAACAGTACCAGCCTAGGAAGGCTGAAGTCCTCAAGACATAGATCCAGGCTGGTAGAAAGCTGGTTTCGAGCTGGCAGGGACCCCCACACTGAAACAGTCTTCTGAAGGAGGTCATTCTGGCTGGGCAATGTCACAGAGGGATTTTGAAGTTAGCACACCTAAGTTCAGAGCCTGGCTTTGCCACTTAATAACTGTGATCTTGGGCAAGGGTCTTTACCTCTCTAGAGCCTCAGTTTCCTTGTCCTGTAAACGGGAAGAGTCATAATAATCTCCTGTTCATAGGAGTGTTGTAAGGCCTTGCTGCTCAAATGGCAGTCGAGTACCAGCAGTGAGGGCATCATGAGAGGAGCTTAGCAGAAATGCAGATTCTCAGGCCCCACCCCATCTAGTTAAACTGTACTGAATTAGAGTCTGCATTTTGGATAAACAACAGGGTCTTACTGTAGAGCACAGGGATCTATATCTGATACCCTGTGACAAACCATAATGGAAAAGAATATGGGGAATTCTCTAGTTCTCGAGAGGTTAAGACTCAAGTGCTCTCACTGCCAGTGCCCAGGTTTGATCCCTGGTTGTCAGACTAAGATCCCGTAAGATGTACAGCATGGCCAAAAAAGAGAAAAGGACATGAAAAAGCATATATATATATAACTGAGTCACTTTGCTGTACAGAAATTAACAGTGTTGTAAATAAACTATACTTCAATAAAAATACATAAGAAAAGAATCCACATTTTAACAATATCTTTGTAACAAGACTAGTATGTGCCTGAATGTTTGAGACATGCTATTGCAAGAACTAAATTGGATAATAACTGTTTTGTTTCTGATACTGGGAGGGCAGTAAAGGATAGTGATTTTTGTTATTTTTAATGTCCTTTTTCTTTCATGCCAGACACAGTTTCCTTATGAATTATCCTGACTTCCTACTAACCTGTATTACGGTATTAATAGTAATAGCATTACTCAGTTCAGTTCAGTCACTCGGTCGTGTCTGACTCTTTGCGACCCCATGGACTGCAGCATGCCAGGCCTCCCTGTCCATCACCAACTCACGGAGTCCACCCAAACCCATGTCCATCAAGTCAGTGATGCCATCCAACCATCTCATCCTCTGTCATCCCCTTCTCCTCCTGCCCTCAATCTTTCCCAGCATCAGGGTCTTTTCAAATGAGTCAGCTCTTTGCACCAGGTGGCCAAAATATTGGAGTTTCAGCTTCAACGTCAGTCCTTCCAATGAACACCCAGGACTGATCTCTTTTAGGATGGACTGGTTGGATTTCCTTGCAGTCCAAGGGACTCACGAGTCTTCTCTAACACCACAGTTCAAAAGCATCAATTCTTCGGCGCTCAGCTTTCTTTATAGTCAAACTCTTACATCCATACATGACCACTGGAAAAACCATAGCCTTGACTAGCTGACCTTTGTTGGCAAAGTAATGTCTCTGCTTTTTAATATGCTCTCTAGGTTGGTCATAACTTTACTTCCAAGGAGTAAGCGTCTTTTAATTTCATGGCTGCAATCACCATCTGCAGCAATCTTGGAGTCCAGAAAAATAAAGTCAGCCACTGTTTCCAGTGTTTCCCCATTTATTTCCCATGAAGTGATGGGACTGGATGCTATGATCTTAGTTTTCTGAATGTTGAGCTTTAAGCCAACTTTTTCACTCTCTTCTTTCACTTTCATCAAGAGGCTCTTTAGTTCTTCACTTTCTGCCATAAGGGTGGTGTCATCTGCATATCTGAGGTTATTGATATTTCTCCCGGCAATCTTGATTCCAGTTTGTGCTTCTTCCAGCCCAGCGTTTCTCATGATGTACTCTGCATATAAGTTAGATAAGCAGGGTGACAATATACAGCCTTGACGTCCTCCTTTTCCTATTTGGAACCAGTCTGTTGTTCCATGTCCAGTTTTAACTGTTGCTTCCTGACCTGCATACAGGTTTCTCAAGATGCAGGTCAGGTGGCCTGGTATTCCCATCTCTTTCAGCATTTTCCACGGTTTATTGTGGTCCACACAGTCAAAGGCTTTTGCATAGTCAATAAAGCAGAAACAGATGTTTTTGTGGAACTCTCTTGCTTTTCCGATGATCCAGTGTATGTTGGCAATTTGATCTCTGGTTCCTCTGCCTTTTCTAAAACCAGCTTGAACATCTGGAAGTTCATGATTCATGTACTGTTGAAGCCTGGCTTGGAGAATTTTAAGCATTACTTTACTAGCGTGTGAGATGAGTGCAATTGTGCACTGTGGCTGCAACGGCGCACGAGCGTGGGGGGGGGGGCTGTGAAGGTGCACGAGCATGACTGAGAGGCGCTACCCCAGGCCCGAGGTCAGGGGCGGTGGCCGAGAGGAGCTGACCACATCAAAGGTAAGGAGCAGAGGCTGTGGTTTGCTGGAGCAGCTGTGAAGAGAGACCCCATGTCCAAGGTAAGAGAAACCCAAGTAAGATGGTAGGCACTGAGAGAGGGGATCAGAGGGCAGACAGACTGAAACTACAATCACAGACAACTAGCCAATCTGATCACACAGACCACAGCCTTGTCTAACTCAATGAAACTAAGCCATGCCATGTGGGGCCACCCAAGATGGCTGGGTCGTGGTGGAGAGGTCTGACAGAATGTGGTCCACTGGAGAAGGGAATGGCAAACCACTTCAGTATTCTTGCCTTGAGAACTCCATGAACAGTATGAAAAGGCAAAAAGATAGGACACTGAAAGATGAACTCCTCAGGTTGGTAGGTGCCCAATATGCTACTGGAGATCAGTGGAGAAATAACTTCAGAAAGAATGAAGGGATGGAGCCAAAGCAAAAACAACACCCAGTTGTGAATAGGACTAGTGATGGAAACAGAGTTCGATGCTGTAAAGAGCAATATTGCAGAGGAACCTGGAATGTCAGGTCCATGAATCAAGGCAAACTGGAAGTGGTCAAACAGGAGATGACAAGAGTGAACATCGACATTCTAGGAGTCAGTGAACTAAGATGGACTGGAATGGGTGAATTTAACTCAGATGACCATTATATCTAGTACTGTGGGCAGGAATCCCTTAGAAGAAATGGAGTGGCCATCATAGTCAACAAAAGAGTCCGAAATGCAGTACTTGGATGCAACCTCAAAAACTACAATGATCTCTATTCATTTCCAAGGCAAACCATTCAACATCATGGTAATCCAAGTCTATGCTCTGACCAGTAATGCTGAAGAAGCTGAAATTGTACAGTTCTATGAATACCTACAAGACCTTCTAGAACTAACACCCAAAAAAGATGTCCTTTTCATTATACGGGACTGGAATGCAAAAGTAGGAAGTCAAGAAACACCTCGAGTAACAGGCAAATTTGGCCTTGGAATACAGAATGAAGCAGGGCAAAGGCTAATAGAGTTCTTCCAAGAGAACACTCTAGTCATAGCAAACACCCTCTTCCAACAACACAAGAGAAGACTCTACACATGGACATCACCAGATGGTCAATGTCAAATTCACATTGATTATATTCTTTGTAGCCAAAGATGGAGAAGCTCTATACAGTCAACAAAAACAAGACCGGGAGCTGACTGTGGCTCAGATCATGAACTCCTTATTGCAAAATTCAGACCGAAATTGAAGAAAGTGGAGAAAACCACTAGACCATTCAGGTATGACCTAAATCAAATCCCTTATGACTATACAGTGGAAGTGAGAAATAGATTGAAGGGACTAGATCTGATAGACAGAGTGCGTGATGTACTATGGATGGAAGTATGTGACACTGTACAGGAGACAGGAATCAAGACCATCCCCAAGAAAAACAAATGCAAAAAAGGAAAATGGCTGTCTGAGGAGGCCTTACAAATAGCTGTGAAAAGAAGAGAAGCAAAAAGCAAAGGAGAAAAGGAAAGATATAAGCATCTAAATGCAATATTGTAAAGTAATTAACCTCCAATTAAAATAAATTTATATTAAAAAATGTAATCCAGAAAAGAAACCAAAGAAGAATAAAATTTATATTACTTTAATTTTTCTAATATGAAACATAAATGTTCTCTGAGATTAAAAAAAAAAAAGAAAGATATAAGCATCTGAATGCAGAGTTCCAAAGAATAGCCAGGAGAGATAAAGCCTTCCTCCATGATCAATGCAAAGAAATAGAGGAAAACAATAGAATGGGAAAGACTAGAGATCTCTTCAAGAAAATTAGAGATACTAAGGGAACAATTTATGCAAAGATGGGCTCAATAAAGGACAGAAATGGTAGGGACCTAACAGAAGCAGAAGATATTAAGAACAGGTGGCAAGAATACACAGAACTGTACAAAAAAGGTCTTCATGACCCAGATAATCACGATGGTGTGATCACTCACCTAGAGACAGACGTCCTGGAATGTGAAGTCAAGTGGGCCTTAGAAAGCATCACTATGAACAAAGCTAGTGGAGGTGATAGAATTCCAGTTGAGCTATTTCAAATCCTAAAAGATGATGCTGTGAAAGTGCTGCACTCAGTTTGCCAGCAAATTTGGAAAACTCAGCAGTGGCCACAGGACTGGAAAAGGTCAGTTTTCATTCCAGTCCCAAAGAAAGGCAATGCCAAAGAATAGCATTACTATTAATGCTAAAACTTATCATGAGGATAAGAGAATATCTTATTTATTCAATGCACAGGTATTTATTGATCTACAAGTAAGCGTATGAAACTGCACAACACCATTTCTGGGTTTCTTCCTACATGCCAGGCCCCACTAAGTACTTCCCATGGGTGAACCCACTTAAACCTTCTACCAACCCCATGACGGTATGAGTCTTGGTTGCATATTACAAATAATCTCGAGGAATTGGCAACATATTTCGGTAAAGGGACACGTAGTCAAGGTTTCTGGCTTTGCAGCCGTAAGGTCCCTGCTGTAACTACTCAACTCTGCCCTTGTAGCATGAGAATAGCCATCAGCAATGAGTGTGGATGTGTTCCAATAAAACTTTATTTAGAAAAATGGTGGGCCAGATTTGGTCTGCCTATTACAATTTGGCCCACATAGTGCCCTGTACTAGGGAAAAGCTGTGTGGTCCAGAGTGGAGGGATGTTTTTCTTTTGACTATGTGGCCGTCACCATGCTTGGTTCCAGGCTGAGCATAGAAGGTTTATGGGTGCAAAATCAGGCCTGGTCCATGCCTTCATTGAGTTTAAGTTCTCATGAAGGACATATGGCACAGATGAACATGTAATTAACAATTAGGATGAAGTGCTATGCCAGAAAATTACCCATATGGCACCATGAAGGCAAGTGGTAGTCTAACGTACTGCAAGGAGATCAAACCAGTCAGTCCTCAAGGAAATCAGCCCTTCATTGGAAGGGCTGATGCTGAAGCCGAAACTCCAATACTTTGGCCACCTGATATGAAGAACTGACTCCTTGGAAAAGACCCTGATGCTGGAAAAGATTGAAGGCAGGAGGAGAAGGGGACAACAGAGGATGAGATGGTTGGATGGCATCACTGACTCAATGGACAAGAGTTTGAGCAAGCTCTGGGCATTGGTGATGGACAGGGAAGCCTGGCATGCTGCAGTCCTTGGGGTCGCAGAGAGTCGGACACGACTGAGCTGAACTGAGTGTCATCTGTAGATGGCTGATGCTGACTGAAGGATCAGTGTGTGCTGGGGACACACACACTGTGGATCTGTGTGAACCCTTAGTTCTCATTTACAACTCCATAATTACTCCCATCACACACAGACTAAAACTGAGGCACAGAGAGATTAAGCCTTTTGTTCAAGCCCACTCAGGGAGGAAATGGAGGAGCTGGGTTTGTGAACCTAGGGAGTCTGACTCTAGGCTGTGCACCAAACCACTGCACCCCGGCTCTCAGAGCATCCTCATGGCTCACATGGGCATTGGAGAGGGCTTTCCTGAGATTGATGGACAAGGGGAAGCTAAGTGGGCAGAATAGAGGCAGGGCGTTCTAGGGAGAGGATGCAACATGAGCAAGGGCTGGAAGACGCATGGCTCATCTGGGAACTTGAAGGGGCTGGTCACAGAGACCTAGAGCGGGGCCTTGGGGAGCTCTAAGGGAGTTGAAGCAACCGGGCCCAGGCCACCCGGGGACTCACAGGTAGCCTTTAAAGGTCTTAAAGCTAGCAGGGCCATCACAATCTGATTTGGATTTTAATTAAAAATATTTTTTTTGGCTACACCCAGGGCATGTGGGATCCTACTTCCCCAACCAGAGATCGAACCTGTGCCTCCAGCATTGGGAGCACAGAGTCTTAATCATTGGACCACTAGGGAAGTCCTGATTTGCATTTTCAGAAGCAAATGAATTAAGAAGGGGTCCAGGGTTGCTATAGGGCATCAGGAGGAGGACTGTTTCTCACCGCATAAGTGATAGTGGTGCTTGGACCAGGGCAGATGCAAAGAGTCTAGCAGGGGAGGGTGCATTTGAGGGGTGTTTAGGAGGTGAAGTAAAGCTTGGTGATGAATGGATATGTGTGGAGAAGAGGGTGGCGTTAAGGATAACTTCTGGGTCTCAAGTTTGCTGGCTTGTTAGATAAAACCACTTATGGGGCTTGGAGAGGATCAAGGGGTAAGGAGGGAAATCAAGGTTTGTTTGGGACACATGAAGGCTGAGGTGCTCTGGGGACATGCATGGGGAGCATGGAGTGGGGAGATGGATGTGTAAGACTGGGGCACAGAGGCGCAGTGTAGGCTGAAGCTGTAAATGGGGAGTCAGACTCCGAGGTGAGCACAGCAGAGCTTGAGCATGGAAGAGTAGGGGGTTTACCTTGAGGCTTGGGGAGCCCCAGTATTTAGTGACTGGCTTGGGAAGACCTTGGGCCAATCTCTTGGTGTTGCTGAGGCCTCCACTTCCTTGTCTGTAAAATGGGACTGAAAACTGGAAATCTGTCTACCTTATAGGGTGCCTGCTAAGTCACTTCAGTAATGTCCGACTCTGTGTGACCCTGTGGACTGTAGCCCACCAAGCTCCGTCTATGGAATTTTCCAGGCAAGAATACTGGGTGGGTTGCCATTTCCTCTTTCAAGGGATCTTCCCAACCCAGGGATCGAACCCTCCTCTCTTACATCTCCTGCAGTGGCAGATGGGTTCTTTACCACTAGCACCACCTGGGAAGTCCCACCTTACAGGGTGACAGTAATTAAATCGGAAGAAGACTGTGGAAGCTTTTGAAAATACAGAGCCTTGGGTAAACTAGGAACAGTGTATTATTGTTTTCTATGCTAGTGATGAAAATGAAGAGTGTCATAAGCACCCAGAAGGGAATATCATCTAGCCTTTGGGAGCAGGTAGGCTCAGCCATAAATCCCTCACTCACCCTTTCTTTGGCCATGTTCTGTAGACAGATCATCTCCAATCTAGTGCCCTGTGAGCCTGGCACCCATGGTGTCCTGTGGTGGGCACAGCTGGAGGACAAGTAGATGGCTGCACTCGGGGATCCTGCTTCCACACTCAGTCTGGCAGAGGAGGAGGGGAGTGGTGTGTAGGGTGGAGGGAGGTGGGCGGACCTCTGCCTAGTGCCCACTCTTTGCCTGGCTTGTCCTGAGGCCTGATTGTGGGTTTTCCCTTCTCTGGGTCTCAGGTCTGGCTCTGATTAGGTGGGACCAGATGACTTGTAAGGTTTCATCCATCCCTGGTGGTCCTGTGCCCCGCAGACCTCCATCAGAGACCATTCAGCCACGCTGGCCAGGTGCTGGTCATGCCTTTCATCAAAACAGTCATCATGATCAGGTATAGGGGAAGCCGGGGCTCCTTATTTTCTTGGCATGGTGTTAAACTCTTTATGCCTGTTATTCCCTTTGGAATTTGATGTGTTCTAACAGGACACAGATGTGCTGGGTTGGGTGGAGCTTCTGGGCTCCGGGGCATCTCTCGCCATCTCCTCCTGCATGCTGTGCTGGATGAGGAGCCAGTGACTGTGAAAGGGGATGAGCTGCTGTAAATGCAGGTGAGAGTGAGCGTGAGAGAGTGAGTGTGTGAGAAAGAGTGACAGGAGAGAGGAGGAGAGGAGGGAAGAGGCAGGGGGAGGGAGGGATGGAGGGAAAGCCACTCAGAGCGGTGGTTAGGAGCGTGGGCTCCTGATGTGGGCTGCTTGGGGTCCCATCCTGCACTCCCCTGGTCTCCCACTGGCGGTGTGGCCTCTCTGTCTCAGTTTTCTCATCTGTGTAATGGAGACACCAACGGTACCTACTTCTTAGGGTTGTTGTGAGATGAATGAGGGTAACGTGTGGTGTGTCAGGCCAAGTGTTCCATGAAAGTTTGCTCTATCTACTGACATAGGAAAGGAATTTCAGACCCCAGCGAGCTTCCTCTGGGAGGGCCAGCTGTGCAGGTGGTGGAGGCTTTCTGACTTTCTGTGGTCTCTGGGGTCGGTGATTGGCTCAGGAGAGATGGCCTGAGCGCATCCCATGTTGCCCCCACCCCACGAGGCTCAGTGGCCTCCTCTGCTGCAGGACACACCCAGCTCCCAGGGCCACAATAAGGGGCAATGAGTCAACGCGTCTGAAGAAATGAGAACCGTGTCTGGTACCCACAAGCCCCAGGAAATGTTAGTTCTTACATGGCAGAGAGTATTATTGCTGTTTCTCACGGGCCTGGGGTTACCTAGACTGATGTTTATTAAAGTACAGGTCGTGAAGTCAGTGTGGTGAGGGTGGCATTGGGTACTTTAATAAGTGAACCAGGACAGAACAGAAGCTATCCCCATGGGCGGAGGGTGCGAGGCGGAGGTGCTGATCATGAAGCATTCGCTCTGGCTGCCTGGATGTGAGTTAGTAGGGGCTCTAACTTAGATATTCCTGACTGCAGGATGTGGTCACCCCACCGCAGTGACCTCTGAAAGGGACGTCCCTCATGACAATTTTGCTGAAAAGGGCTGCAGTTCCCGGGCAGTGGACAGGAACATGTGGCCTGGATAACCAGGGAGGCAGGTGGTGTCCCAGGGCTCCCAGGTGGTTCAGATGGTAAAGAATCTGCCTGCAATGCAGGAGACCCAGGTTCGATCCCTGGGTCAGGAAGATCCCCTGGAGGAGGAAATGGCAACCCACTCCAGTATTCTTGCCTGGAGAATCCCATGGACAGAGGAGTCTGGCAGGCTGCTACAGTCCATGGGGAGGCAAAAGAGTCACTTCACAGCTGAAGTGACTTAGCAGGCACCCTTTATGGTAGACAGTGTTCTTATTTTCAGTCCCATTTTACAGACAAGAAAGTGGAGAATCCCATGGACAAAGGAGACTGGCAGGCTATAGTCGATGGGGTCACAAAGAGTCAGACATGACTGAGTGACTGAACACACAGGTGGTGTCCCAGGAATTGTACTGGGCTGGGGCCGGTCACTGTCCCTCTCTGGGCCTCAGTGTCTTCCTCTTCTGTAAAATGGGAGAGTGGGGTTGGTGACCCTCACAGCATGTCTACTTTCAGCATTTCTGGAGATGGAAGGCTGTCTCCCCGAACTTCGAAGCTCTAGGGGGCAAGGAGGGGCAGTGCACTTCCCTCAGCACTCCCCTGGGGTAGCTGGGGAGCCCAAACAAAGCACCGCCCTAACCCTTGTCTCATGGTATCCTCAGAATTGCCCCTCACCCTCACCTGGACTGGTATACATTGAGGTTCAGAGAAGGTGAGTATCTGGTCCAAGGTCACAGAGCAGAGCTCACCTTAAATTCAGGCCCTTTCATTCCAAGTCCCAAGCTCAGGCCTTGACACCTGGTATCCCCCACAACGACGTGCCCCCCACCCCCCGCCCCCTGGTCCTCAGGGCCTGCTGGGACTGGCAGAGGGAGATGGAGAAGGGGGAACAGGGGAGAGCATGGGCTTTTCTGAGGCTGGGATGGGTGGCTTTGGCTCAGCTGGAGCCCCTCCAGCCTCATTCTGGGAAGAGGAGGAATGTGCTAGGCGGCTCTAGGGAGAGTGGTTCCTTGTATATTCATTCAGCAAATCTCTCCCGGGCCTGACTGAGGGCAGGCCCTGCACTGGGCGGGGTGGGTGGGAGCGAACTCTATTTGCAGCTACTCCCTTCAGTGTCCTCAAGCTGTTTCAGCATCCAGTGGGAAAGAAGACTGTAACAGAGTGGTCACCTTCCTGCGACCCAGCCTCCTCCACATCCCCAGCCTCAGAGGAGGGCTGCACTGTCCACCATCTCCCAGACGGGACACCTAGATGTCACCTGAGTCTTCTCTCTTTCACCTCCCCACTCCACCCCGATGCAGGATGCCAGTAATTCCTGCTGGCTCCAGAACTAGTCCCCCTTTTCATCCACCTCCCTCACCTCCTCCCTGATCCAAGCCCCATGTATTTCAAGCCTAGGTCATGGCTGTCATTTCTTACTGGTCTCCCTGTTCCTGCTGAGACCCCGGAGTCAGTTCTCCAGGAGAAGCGGAACAGTGCCATTAGCCTGGACCTCAGTCCTTTCTGCTCAGAACCTTTTCACGGTCTCATCTCAGAGTGAAGCTGAGGCCCCCAAGCCCTAGTCTGGCTTCCCATCCACAGCTCACACCCTCAGCCTCATTGTGTGGCCACCTCCCATCTCCTGGACACAACACACACACACTCACACTCACACACACACACCATGAAGAGACCCATGTGCACACAAGCAGACCCACGCATACACACAGGCACTTATATTCAAACTGATAGATGCTCAGATGCACAGACACGAAGGCATCAAAAGACACAGCGCACAGCACACACTCATGCCCCTGGGCACAGGACAGACACGTGGACACACCAACACACAGTAAGAGTCACAGGAAGTCACACCTGGTCACCACCACCTCTTCTTCACCAGCTTGAGGTAGGCAGCTTTGGCAAGAAGAGAGAGGGCTAATATTTTAAGGACAACTGGACTATATGATGATCTACTTTTACCTAGTTTGTTTCACTTTTTCTATTTCATATTCAGTGCTCCCATTTCATTTAGTTTGTGTTTTCCAATTTCTCCATCTCTTATGTTTTTTTTTTTTTGATGTTCTTTCTCAAGCCTTTATCAAGCATAGTAGAAAAACTTTTGTATACATATATAAAAATATATATATTTTAGAAAATATATGAATTTTTGCCTAACTAAAAAATTTATGACATTTTGATTCTACTTGTTTGACTTATGTGTGAATAGAATGCTAGATTTCTAATTAAAAAATAGATATGTAACAAACAAAAAAGGTTTACTGTATAGTACAGGGAACTATAGTTGATATCTTATAATAACCTATAATGGAAAATAATTTCAAAAATAATATATGTGTATATGTATAACTGAATCACTTTGTTGTGCACCTGAACTAGACTTCAATAAAATATATATATATATATATATATATTTAAAAAAGAAGAAGAGAGAGGGCTAAGGAGGTGCCACACAGCAGACCCAGCTGACAGCCCCATGGAGCTGCTTGGAAAAAACAGACTGGTTACCATGACTTTGTGGGTAAGTTAGTGATAGGTGGGCAAGGCCTGTATTAGCCGCACCTTTGTGGGGCCCAGAAGTCCAATGACTCGGGATGATGACTGGGACCAGTTAAGTCTGTCCCTCCTTGGACTCTGTGGCCGTGGAGAAGCTGGGGATCCCGTTGAATACCCACGGAGACTGGGCAGTAAAAGCATTCATTCATTCACTCATTCATTTGTCCCATCAGATATTAATTCAGTGCTTTCCTTCTGCCCCGTCCTTCAAGTGGTGTTGAGCTTGCCTGAAGCTTGGTCTGCTGGCTTGAAAACAAGTGAGTCCCACCTTTTCTGCCAGTCCAGGAGATGAGCTCTGTGCCCCTGGCCAGTCATGCCCTCCTGGCATCTTCCGCCTCCCTCTCTGTTCCAGATCCTCCATCCAACTGGTGGATCAAGGATGGCAGGGGTTACCCAGGCCACCTCACCGGCCACCCATCCTCAGCTCCTTCCCTGGGGCTCCTCCTCTGCCTGGCCTCCGAACCCTGGGGCTCAGATCCTGACCTCTTCTTTCTCTGCACCACTTTCTTGGTGCTGTCATCAAGTCTCATGGTGCTAAATATCGTCCCCATTCTGACCTCTCTCAGAGTCCTGACTCCGGCCAGGTCCCACCCTGTGAGTCTCAGACTCCATGTCACCTCCCCAGGGAGTCCGTGGGCCTCTTTTACTTATTGTGGCCGATACTGAGCATCCATCCTTCCCCATCCCAACCTGCCCCCTCCATGGGCACAAACCTTGGAGTCATCCTTTATCCTTTCCTGTCCCTGGAAATCCACATGCAACCTTTCAGAAGATCCTATATGCAGACCCTTGGGAATATTTTGAGGCTCTGACCCCTTCCCACCTCCTTCACTGCCACCACCTGCGTTCAAGCTGCTGTCATCTCTTGTCTAGATGATTGATCATAACAGGCTCCTTGTTTTTTGCTTGTTTTCTCCATCAGGGTGTAACTTTCATGAAGGCGCTAACTTTCTTTATTTTGTCCACACTGAGTCCCCATACCATCAACAGTGCCCTATACATAGTGGTAGTGAATATCTCCTGAGCGAATGAATGAATGGATGAATGCTTCTAGAGTCCAAGGCTCTGCATTGGTGCCACCTTCTCTAGGGAACACTTTGGAATGATGGCCTCCAGGCTGGGTTAGGCACCAGGCTTCCTCAGCACCCCGGATCACATTCTTTCCCTGCTTGAGGCATCTAGGTTAGGTTCTTGGGCCTGTCAACCCACGTAGTAGGTGAGCTGAAGGTTTAACAGACCAGAACGGGGCGGGGGTCGGGGGGGGCGGGGTAAGTTGACTCAGGCCCCACCCACCCAAATGCAGCCCCGCCCATCTCCCTGGACCAAAAGCCCATCTTCAGGAGAAGCTCCGCCCACCTTCCTGGGCACCAGCTCTGCCCACCACACTAGGGCAGGCAGTCTTTCTAGAAGAATGACTTCTGTCTTCTAGTTTCTCTAGCCAGTCAGGTTAGAGGTTGACAGAGAATGATGGGAATTCACATCTTCCAGCTTTAAATAATTACTTTTGTTGTCTAACCCCAGACTAGCATATTACAGATCAGAGGTCAACAAACTGCCAAATGAGGCCTGTTGCCTATTTTTGCAAGTGAAGTTAAGTTGCACGGGAGCAAACACAGCCATACTCAGTTGCTTCCGGGTTTGCTTTTGTGCTACAAGGTCAAGGTTGAGTAGTTGAGACAGAAACTTTATGGCCCACAAAGCTTGGAATGTCTCTTTTCAGAAAAGGTTTGCGAATTTGTTATAGATGATTAAAAAATATTTTTGGATTAAGTCAACTCAAGTCAGACTCCCAGAAACCTGTGCTGCTAATTTGCATTCAAGTCTTCTGTCTAGAGACACCAAAATGAACCAAACACTAAACAATTCTTTCTTTAAAATTCAGGAAATGAAGGTATACAGTAGGTAGGAATAGCTGCTGAAGAATCCTGTCTTTCCTTTCAAAATAGTGTTTATTGGGCACCTTCTGTCTTCCAGGAACTGTTCTTGGTAGAATAATGAATGAGACAAGGGTCCTGCCCCAACACTGGGCATCTGACTGATAAAGTATCGCCCCCTCACTGGGCTCAGCCAGTGTGGCTTTGTGCGCAGACCCCCACGTGGCTCCCCTTTCTATCTTCTCTCTTGGGGGCGTCTCTGCAGGCCCCTGCCTCCCAAGTCCTGCTGTTTCTCTGAGGATCCACCTACTAGGCTGTGCTCTGCCTGCAGCCACGGACGGTGCCTCATTCATTCCTCTGGAACTCTCCAGCACTCAGTGCAGACTCTGACATACAGAAGGTGCTCAATTTGTTTCTATGCCCTCGCCAGGCTCCTTTGAGAGCCCTAGACCAGGTAATAGGGGTTTCCCTGGTGGCTCAGATGGTAAAGAATCTGCCTGCAATGAGAGAGACCCAGATTCAATCCCCGGGTTGGGAAGACCCCTGGAGGAGGGCATGGCAACCCACTCCAGTATTCTTGCCTGGAGAATCCCGTGGACACAGGAGCCTGGTGGGCTATGGTTGATGGAGTGGTTGATGGGGTCGAAAAGAATTGGCCAAGACTGAGCAACTGACACTTTCACTTTCAGACCTCATAATGCAGAGGAAGAACAAACGATCCTTCAGGAATTCCATCTGAGAGCAGTGTCGTTTAGGAATTCATAAAGGGAAAGGACGAGCCTAGTAAGATATTGCCCCTTCTCCTTTAAAAAGAGACCTATGAGTGATCTGATGTCCCCTTCTTTTTTCTTGCTGCCTGGGTGGCTTCATGTTCCATGGGCTTTGAAATGAAACCCAGATTTCAGGCTGACCTGAGAGTTGGGTTTGACGCAAGGAGTAATTATTGAAAGTGACAGGGGTGATCCATATAATAAAATGCTTCCTACATTTTTCAAAGAAATGATCCAATACTAACCACTGCTGTGGGGGATGGGAGGGAGGCTTTGGCTGGGGAAGGGCACTTGGGAGCAGAGCGGATGGGGGCGGGGGCAGGGAGGGGTGCTCCTGGGAGGAGAGCAAACTGCTTTCAGAAGTGCTGTCTGAGAGCTTCGTACAGAGCTTTCAGCTACTTCTGCTGGGGTGGCTTTGCGGTCCCATGCATTAAGGACCCTCAGCCTCTCTTCTGGAAATCCTTTTCTCCTGGAACATTTTACCTTGTTAGTTTTCGCTGCTTCTTGAGAGATTTTCCTTGGGTCTCAAAATGCTTTCTCTTGATACTATGTCTCAGGTGGATTTAAGATCACAGCTATTACATCAGGATTTAACTTTGACTTGATTTGTGGGGAAAGAAAAAAAAAAATCTCATTGTTTCAGTAGAAGTTCCAGTCTGGCACTGCCTGGTGAGTCTCCTCATTGGATTGTTCAAGAAATATCTACGGAGTACTTTCTATGTGCCGGGCACTGGGCTGGGAATATAATGATGAATGAGATAGGTAGAGTTCTATCAGAGTTCTAGTGGAATTGGCAACACTGTCAGGGAGCTGGTTGCTCAAACAGACATGGACCCAGCAGCATGATAAAGATGCTAGGCTCTGGGAACCCCTTCAGGGGCATAGAGGACTTCTTGGAGGAGGTGTTGTTTCACCGGAAACCTGGAAAATGTGTAGGATCTTGCCAACAAAGAGGGGAGGAAGGGCGTTGCGGGTAGAGGGAAATAGCACACCTGAAGGTTTGGCCATGGAAAGGGGGGAAGACAGAAGGCTCAGCTTTTTCCTGCCCTCTGCAGTGACAGAGACCTCTAGATAGTTCTGGCCTTTGGTGCTTAAAGGATGGAAGGGCAAGACCCATCACCAGGAGAGAGATAAAAAAATTGCATCCACTCACGGAGGAAATATTCTGCTGTGTCAGCTTCATAATCTGCATCCTCTGGGAAGTGATCGATTTGCTTGCAGAGACCTTTGAAGTTCCCTGGAAAACAAGGGAAGAAAGTGCTTGTGAGACATCCAAATCTCCAGGGACTCAGTGCCCACTGGCCTCTTCCTGACTTCTTGTTCTTCTGAAGCTGGCTCAGTCCTCTCCCTCACTTCCCCCCTCCCCCCTCAAGGAAGGTATCGCTTTGTCTGTTTGGACATCTGCCCAGTGAATCAAAACACACACACCCGCGGTGCTGCAGAGAGGATCTAAGGCTTAAGACTTCAAAACCCAGCCTTCCATCTCTGCATCGAGGCTTCTGAGGATTAGCTGAGGCTTGGCGGGCGGTGGAGGTTTGAATCTGGGCTGGGGACTGCCACGGAGGAGACTGGTGAATACCAGCGTGCCTGCCTCTGTGCCCCAGCTCGGCTGGGAGTCACCTCGTGTTTTACATGCGAGAAAGTTGATCGCTTTCCAAAGAGGGCAGACCCCAGACCGAGGCTGACAAACATTCCCACAGCCCTTTAGATGAGTTTGCAAAGCATTTTCCCATCTGCAATTGCATGGAATTCACTATATGAAGCCTATGAAAGTTCTGCAATACTCCTAGGGTTGAACACCCCACCCAGGCCTGGGTCACTGGCCAGACTTGTGGAGTATGACTCAACCTGTGAGAGGAGTAATAGCATCTTCATTTTATAAATGAAGAAACTGAGGCTCAGGGAGACTGGATACAAGTGTGCTTATATAACTATTTTAGGTATTTCAAGCTAATACAAGCTAAGTAATTCTGTACTACATATTACAGAGAAGATGGTTGATCCTTACCCTACAAACCTCCCTTAACTGTCTCTGTGCCAATTCAAATAACTGAATAAGTCCTCATGGCCAGGAAATGATGGAATCTGGGCTCAAACAAAGACCTTTTGGTTTTAAAACTTTCCTTGGTGATTGCTGAGAAGGTGAGAGCCAGCTCAGATGAGAACCCCTAGCCCAGTGTCTAGCAGATCCCCAGCAGTGATCCCTAAATGAATGAGTGAACTACTGAATGCGATCTTCATAAACACTTATGTGGAGAATAGAATTTACAAGCATGGCTGCTTCATGACAACAGAGACTTTTGTCTGTTTCATTCACCATTGTGTCCCGAGCACCAGCACAGGCACGATGGATGTTGCCTGACTTTCTCTGAATGACTGGACACTCGAAACTGTGCAGGGAGATACGGCGACAGTGGGTGAGAGGCAGGTTCTGCAGCTGGCCTGCCTGGGTTTTGTTCAGCCTCACGGAGATGCCTCAGCTTCCTCATCAGAAAGCAGAGATCATAGCGATTCTTCCTTTGTCGATTGTTGTGGGGATGACATAAGGTAACACGTCTAAAGCACTCAGAGCAGTGCCTGGCACATTAGTAAATGTGCTGAGGGTATTGAGTGAGAGAGAAATGAACCTTGCTACATTTAGCCCCTGACATTCAGGATTTTCCTGTGATAGAAGATAATGCCACCTAATTAATACAGTCCTTAATATGTGTGAACAATTTATTTTCTTGTAAGATCCTGAGCCTTGTAGCCCATAAAGTAGGTTTTATTATGCACCATAGGTATTATTTAGGAATATTAAGTCATTATTACACATATACACAGCCGGATATATCATACAGCTGGATATACAGAATGTGCTCAGTTGCTCAGTCATGTCTGACTCTTTGCAACCCCACGGACTGCAGCCCATCAGGCTCCTCTGTCTACAGGGATTCTCCAGGCAAGAACACTGGAGTGGGTTGCCATGCCTCCTCCAGGGGGTTTTCCCAACCCAGAGATCGAACCCAGGTCTCCTGCATTGTGGGCGGTACAGGTATGCTTACATAATTGTGTTTCTAGCTATTATAATATGTATAGGTAACACTGGGGATCCTAGGTGGTGCTAGTGGTAAAGAACCCGCCTGCCAAGGCAGGAGACAAAGGAGACATGGGTTCAATCCCTGGGTCAGGAAGATCCCCTAGAGGAGGGCATGACAACCCACTCCAACATTCTTGCCTGGAGCATCCCATGGACAGAGGATCGTGGCGGGCTACAATAGGATTGCAGAGTTGGACATGACTGACGCGACTTAGCATGCATGCATAGGTAGTTCTGTACTACATATAACAGAGAAGATGGTTGATCCTTACCTTACAACCCTCACCTCCCCTTAACTGTATCTCTGCCAAATTCACTTCCTTTCCCAACTTCTGCAAGAAGAGAGATTCCCCAGAGCATATGAGGACTCCAGGTAGACAGAATTTGGCTCAGAATGCTCCCAGTGGGGCAGGTATCTTCTCTGTGTGTGCTGGACCATGTCTTGTCTTGCTTGGCACCCTCCCCACCCCATACCTTGCTGTCTCCCCCTCCTCTGTGGTCATGAACATGTGCCCACCCTGCTCTCAGCATCTTGATGCATTAACCAGAGGCTTCCCCTACCTCTCCTGACTTATCCCCCATCCAACCACAGACTTTTTTCCTGAGAAGAGTCTTCATTTCTGTTTCTAAGAGGATAACATTTACCTCCCCATTGGTAAAATTACAAATCAGTGTATTTGAAAACCACTTTGCAAAGCACTTTCCTTTTCTCTCAATTCAGTCTGACAAGTATTTCATCAGCACCAACTTGGTGCCAGGCATCTTTATAAGGAATCTGTGCAGGAGGTGAGGCGCTGAGAATGGTACTGAAGTGCCCCATGGCTCCTGACAAATTGGGGACTGTGCTCAACCCCCAACCACAGGTGGTGCCTCCACGTCTCTCTTTTAAGGGCCCCACCCTTCAGGCTTGGACCTCTAGTGCAGCTGCTCCCCACGCACCCTGGCCCCAGCCCCTGCCTCCATCATCTTTGGACCACTGGATCCCAGCACAGTGCCTTGCACAGGAGAAGGGCTCCAGAGATGTTTGTAGAGAGGCTGTGTCAAAGTATCAACAGCCCAGACCTCTCCTGTGAGGTCCAGACCTGGCGATCCAACTGCCTATTTGATGTCTCTTGGTGGATGTTTTAAAAGCATTGTACACTCAGCAGGTCCAAACCGGAACTCATGATCTATCCCTCAAGCCTGGTCTTCTGGAGGCAACAATTAGGTCAGCCAAGGCCTCTCTGTTGCTGCCTCATGCAAGCCTGAGCCCAGCCATCATTGCCAACATTTCTGCCTCTTCCCTGCAGGCTCCATCCATCACGACATCCTGTCTGTATCAGCTCTCAGAATCTTTCAAACCCATCGATTTTTTTTCCCCAACAAGAGCAATACCCACTGCCAGGCCACCCTCCTTGCTTCCCTAGATGACTGTGGTAGCCTCCCCACTGGCCATTTTGTACTCACTCTTATCCATCTTTACAGAATGATCATAGTGAAGCTTTGACAATGCAGATCTGTTCAAGCCATCTTCAGTTTGAAAGTGCTCAACAGCTTCTTGATGTTCTTAGGGAAAATTTCAACATCTTTAACAGGGCCCAACCGCCGTCTGGTCTAACCTCTGTCTCAGCGCACCTGCAGTCCCAGCTCCCTTCCCGCCATGCTCCCTCCTTCTATGGGGCCTTTGCGTATGCTGGTCTAGCCTCCTGTGCCCCCACCGTCTCCTTTGTTGTCCCTCCCTCGATGTCTCTATGTCCTCCCGCACTGTGCTAGTGTGGGATCTACCACTCCTCTGGCTGCTCTGTGGTCAGGGGAGGGCTCAAGGCATGAGTGATGCCGGTGGGAATGTTCTAGCGGAGAGGGAATGCTTGATAACCCGGGGAGGGGTGGGACAATACAGGAGCACTGTGAGGGGGAGGAGGCCTGGGACACAAGTGCAAGGCCAGCCTCACGTGGATGCTGGTCCATCCACGGCACTGTGGGGAGCTGGCAGTGTGGAGGCGGATGCAGGCGATGGGTGGGCATGGTGGAAGCTTGTGACACTTCTCTTCTGGTTGCTTCTACTTTCTGAATGAAATGGGAAACAGAATTGTCAACTGAGAGGAAAGGGAGGAAGGAAGTGAAAATTTTCTCCATGAGAGTGAAGAAGGAATGGGCTAGGCTTGAGACATGAAGTATATGTGTTGGTGGCCTGACAGTTCCTCCTGAGGTTCTGTACTTTTTTCTGAACACATTTAGGATATGGGGCAGTCCAGCTGGAGGGTTGCCTTTAACCAGGATGAGGGTCTGTGAGATGAATGCAAGAAGGGGAGGCGGAAAGGGAGTAGATTATTGCCAGGAGCCAGCGTGAGGAGCTCTGCCCATGGCAAAGGTCATGAGGAAGGAGGCTCGATATCAACACAGGGGGAACAATAGGGCTGATGACCCCAGTTGTTCCAGATTATGAAGACAGATCAGACTGTAAGCTGGTAAAGGGACCAGTGAAAAAAGGTGGGATCAGTGCATTGAAAGCATAAGGTGAGGGTCAAGGAATTGCTGGTGGGGGTGAGGGGGTGGGGAGATGCTCTGGGGAGTAAGCTGGAAGGGTGGGGCGAGGGAGTCAGAGAGGCTGAGATTGTGGAAGGGCATGGTTGTTGGTAACTTCAGGGTGAAGGATAAGACCATGAACTGGGTGGCTCGGGTCAGGTGGAGGTTGGGAAGCCATTGAAAATATTTAGCAAAGCTCAGACAAATTATTTAGGTTGGTGCAAAAGTAACTGCAGGTTGTTGGACTTTGTTGTTTCATTTGTGGTGCTAGTGGTAAAAAGCCTGCCTGCCGGTGCAGAAGACTTAAGAGATGTGGGTTCGATCCCTGGGATGGGAAGATTACCTGGAAAAGGAAATGCCAACCCACTCCAGTATTCTTGCCTAGATAATCCCATGGATAGGGGAGCCTGGCGGACTATAGTCCATAGTGTCACAAACAGTTGGGCATGACTGTGTGTGACTTAGCACGCACACATGCCTACATCATTTTAATGCACATTTCTTGTTTTTTTTTTTTTTTGCTAATGACTTATTACTTGCTGTTTATTTTATATTTATTTTAGACCAGGGAAGTGATGTTAGACAAAAAGAAAATTTGAGTGATTATCTTATTTGAGTTCAAATTGGGTTGTAAAGCAGTGGAGACAACTTGCAAAATCAACAACACATTAGGCCCAGGAACTGATAACAAATGTACAGTGCAGTGGTGATAAAGAAGTTTTTCAGGGGAGATTAGAGCCTGGAAGATGAGTGCAGTGGCCAGCCATTGGAAGTTGACAATGACCAAATGAGAGCATCGTCAAAGCTGATCCTCTTACAACTATAAGAGAAGTTGCTGGAGAGCTCAGCACTGACCATTCTATGGTTGTTCAGCATTTGAAACGAATTGGGAAGGTGGGTGCCTCATGAGCTGATTGTAAATCAAAAAAATCATCTTCTCTTATTCTATGCAACAACAATGCACCGTTTCTATATTGGATTGTGATGTGCAATGAAAAGTGGATTTCATACAATGATCAGTGACAACCAGCTCAGTGGTTGGATGGAGAAAAAGCTCCAAGTACTTCCTAAAGTTAAACTTGTACCAAAAAAAGGTCATGGTCACTGTTTGGTGGTTTGCTGCCTGTGTCATCTACTACAGTTTTCTGAGTCCTGATGACATGATTACATCTGAGAAGTATGCTCAGCAAATCCATAAGATGCACTGAAAACTTCAGCATCTACAGCTGGCATTGATCAACAGAAAGAGCCCAGTTCTTCACACAATGCCCGATCACACATCACACAACCAAGCCGTCAAAAGTTGAATGATCTGGGCTACAAGTTTTGCTTCTTTCTCTATATTCACCTGACCTCTCACAAACTGACTGCCACTTCTTCAAGCATCTCAGCTTTTTGAAGTGAAAATGCTCCCACAACCAGCAGGAGGCAGAAACTGCTTTCCAGAAGTCGGTCGAATCCCGAAGCATGGATTTTTATGCTACAGGAATAAACAAACTTATTTCTCATTGGCAAAAATGTGCTGATTTTAATGGTTCCTATTTTGATTAATAAAGATGTGCTTGAGCCTAGTTAAAATGATTTAAAATTCACAGTCTAAAACTGCAATTACTTTTTCACCAAACTATAATATACAAGATAATACTAGCCTATAATATACAAGATAAAACCAAATAACTTCTATATAAAGACAAAACTAAATGTTCACTTTTATTTCCTATATACATCAAATACATATTATAAAACTGCTTACCAAGTTAAACATTGACGTGCAAATGATTCATCCAATTATTCTAATAGGCCCCAAATCAATGGTTGGTTTTTAGAAATTATTGGTGTGATCTTTTGATGATGAGTCTTTTACAAGCTAAATGATGGCCCTGTCTGGATGGAGATTTGACACAGGGAACCACACCAGATGCTTCTCGCCCTTCTCTGTTAGAGTAAGAGTCATTCTGTCTCAGTGTAGAGAGTTTTCTACTAACCTCTGAGGGACAGAAAACTAAGATCATGGCATCTGGTCCCATCATTTCATGGCAAACAGATGGAGAAACAATGGAAACAGTGACAGACTTTATTTTCTTGGGCTCCAAAATGACTGCAGGTGGTAACTGCAGCCATGAAATTAAAAGACGCTTGCTCCTTGGAAGAAAAGCTATGAACAACCTAGACAGCATATTAAAAAGCAGAGACATTACTTTGCCAACAAAGTTCCATCTAGTCCAAGCTATGGTTTTTCCAGTAGTCATGTATGGATGTGAGAGTTAGACTGTAAAGAAAGCTGAGCTCTGAAGAATTGATGCTTTTGAACTGTGGTGTTGGAGAAGACTCTTGAGAGTCCCTTAGATAGCAAGGAGATCAAGCCAGTCCATCCTAAAGGAAATCAGTCCTGAATATTCATTGGAAGGACTGATGCTGCAGCTGAAGCTCCAATACTTTGGTCATCTGATGTGAAGAACTAACTCACTGGAAGAGACCCTGATTCTGGGAAAGATTGAAGGCAGAAAGAGAAGGGGATTATAGAGGATGAGATGGTTGGATGTCATCACCGACTCAATGGACATGAGTTTGAGCAAGCTCCAGGAGTTGGTGATGGACAGGGAGACCTGGCGTGCTACAGTCCATGGGGTTACAAAGAGTCAGACATGACTGAGTGACTGAACTGAACTGAACTGAGAGACAGAAGATTAGTGGTGAGGAATGACTGAGGTAAACTGGGACCCAGGCTGTAGTGGGATTGATCCCAGTGGTCTCTGAGGTTGATGGTGATGATGAGGCTGTGAACATTGGTTGGAGCATAGGGGTCTCCAGGAGCACTGGGGGCTCTGTGGCCTAGGACTCAGTCTGACTGACTAAGGCGGTGCTTAGGCTCATGAAGCAGTACCCTGGTGGTACCACACTGTTATTGGTAGAATTTAAGTTTGGTAGAACATCTATGTCTGCAGACATTACTACTAATAGTGAAGAGGGGTATCATCTTGTTTTCTGGGTGCCAGCCTTGAGTTCTGGTGTATTTCTTTCTGGTTGGTGGCCATCAAGTCCAGGGATTGATTCAGCTTCAGGCACAGATAGATCCAAGTGCTCAAATATCTGGTGTCTCTCACCATCTCTGTTCATCTTTCCTCTCTCCCCAGGGTAGACATTAAGGGATGACTAAGTGCCTGGCTCTGGGGTGGTGGAGGGAAACCTGACCTGATCCTTGCCTTTCAGGGATGCATAGTTTTTGGGGGAAAATAGATAGCACAGAATTTACTAGAATGTAATATCTCACATCCTATATTAGAGAGATATAAGGCATCTGATCCCATTACTTCATGATGAATAGATAGGGAAATAATGGAAACAGTGAGAGACTTTATTTTCTTGGGCTCCAAAATGACTGCAGATGGTGACTGCAACCATGAAATTAAAAAACGCTTGCTCCTTGGAAGAAAAGCTATGACAAACCTAGATAGCATATTAAAAAGCAGAGACATCACTTTGCCGACAAAGATCCCTCTAGTCAAAGCTGTGGCTTTTCCAGTAGTTATGTATGGATGTGAGAGTTGGACCATAAAGAAAGCTGAGCTCTGAAGAATTGATGCTTTTGAACTGTGGTGTGGGAGAAGACTCTTGAGAGTCCCTTGTACAGCAAGGAGAGCAAATCAGTCAATCTGGAAGGAAATTAACTCTGAATATTCATTGGAAGAACTGATGCTGAAGCTCCAATACTTTGGCCACCTGATGGGAAGAGCAGACTCATTGGAAAAGACCCTGATGCTGGGAAAGATTGAAGGCAGGAGGAGAAGGCAGGGACAACAGAGGATGAGATGGTTGGATGGCAACACTAGTTCAATGGACATGAGTTTGAGCAAACGCCAGGAGACAGTGAAGCACAGGCAAATCTGGTGTGCTGGAGTCCATGGGGTCACAAAGGGTCAGACACGACTGAATGACTGAACAATAGCAACAAGGCCTTATGGGCTTCCCTGGTGGCTCAGTGGTAAAGAACCCGTCTGCCAATGCAGAAGATGTGAGTTTGATCCCTGAGTGGGGAAGATACCCTGGAGGAGGAAATGGCAACCCAAGTATTCTTGCCTGGAAAATTCCACTGACAGAGAAGCCTGGTGGGCCATAGTCTCTGGAGTCACAAAGGAATTGGACATGACTTAGTGACTAAACAACAACAGTAAGAACACAAAGCCTTATGGGATCATAGTTGTTCAGCTAAAGTGTATGTTGCACAGACTGTATGCCATGTTCTGTGTGATCTGCTGAGGACACAAAGGAAAAAAATCGACTTTCTGTCCCCACAGAGCTTGCCATCTATGGGAGACAGGGAGGAGGTGCTGTGGGGTAGCAGGATGTGTGTTCTGACGAAGCAGGGTGTGTCTGAGAATACACAGAGGATTGCAGATTCAGATGTGTGCGTGCGTGAGTGTTGACACAGGCTTCCTGACTCAGAAGGTGGAGGAGTCAGCCAGGTGAAGCAGGTAGGTAAGGATGTGTGTGTGTGTGTGTGTGTGTGTGTGTGTGTGTGTTGGGGCATGTGAGGAAGCAGTGGAGGGTGAGAAGGGATTCTAGGAAGAGGCAAGTCAGGGAAGAGCAAGGTCAGGGGAGTGCTGGGCACACAGGAAGGGGCAGAGTGTCTCAGGGCGCCAGGCCAGTCCTCCAGGGCAGAGCTGGGGGTAAGAGGGAAATCTGGAGGCCGCACTGTGCTGGGGCTGGCTTACATCTTGGGAGCTGATTGTTAGTGTCTCTTCATAACTCACATGAGGAGCTTGAAATCAGCCACAGTGCAAGTGTTTGCACCACGGACATTGGAAAACACTACAAATCAAGGTCCTGTATCCCTGCACAGAGAGCCAGCTGGTAAACATTTACCAGCAAACCCCCAGATGCAGGGCAGTCTCATATGAGGGGTTGGCTGGTGCAAAGACATGACATCTTCATGGGAGTGGAGATTTACAGAAAGATTGATCCCAACAAGAAGGTTGGATGGGTGAGGGTGAGGGCAGGAGATGGCTGGGGAGTAGGCAGGGATCTGATCCTGCTGGGCTTGTGTTCCAGGCTGAAGTGAGGAGGGGGCATCTCAGCGCCCACTCCCCCCACAAGCAGTGGCTTTGAGCTTCTGGAGGATGAGGAGATGGGGGAGATTCTTCCACCATGAGGGCTTCTCAGGTAGTTCTAGTGGTAAAGAATCCACTTGCCAATGCAGGAGACATAAGAGACTTGGAGTTTGATCCCTGGCTTGGGAGGATCCCCTGGAGGAAGGTAGGGCAACCCACTCCAGTATTCTTGTCTGAAGAATCCCATGGACAGAGAAACCAGGTGGGCTACAGTCCATGGGGTCGCAAAGAGTAGGACACGACTGAAGCAACTTAGCACACACACACTCCCACCATGAACTGTAAAGGATTTTTCTGCCAAGGGGACCAACAACTGTGAAATCTCTACTGAACCCCCACTCCAGAAGGGCCAACGATGTCGCGCCAACCCCAGAGCCCAGAGACCTCAAGCCAAGCCTTGGAGGGAAGGCCAAGGGCTGAGTCTTAGGCTGCCACAGCTCCGCCTCCAGGAATTCCCCGCTTCAGTCTGAGAATTTCAGCTTGCAGGTATTAAGTAATTTAAAAGGAGGTTTCATCAGCTTTGTAAAAAGCACATTAATATCTCACAACACCAACTGCTGTCTCGTTTCTTTGAGATACAATAACCTCTTCATAAACCTGGTCATTAAGGGTTGAACAAGCGCTGTTTTATTCTTCCACATATTCAGGAGAGGCTGAAAGAGTAGCTCAGAACCTGGAGGCCACGCTGAGGGAGCTGGCTGACGCACGGGTAGGAAGTCGGTGAAGTAATTTTTTAAGTAAAGCAAATGAAGGGTTTGGTGGGAGCTGCTGGCGCTGTGTTTTAAACCTTTTCTGCTCCTGGCTTTTTGCTGTGCTGGGAGGGCCCTCCCTGATGGCAGGGATTAACGAGACCCTGGGGCGGGTGGGCGAGGTCGGCCTCGCCCACCTCTCTGGGAACCTCAGCCCCCAAGCAGTGCTGGCACTGGCGGCTGCTGGAAGGTTTGAAAAAAAACTCTCTCCCCATTCATTCATTCATTCATTGAATTGTTTTCAACAGCTGCTGCATGCTAGGTCTTATGCAGGTGTTGGCTGGGGTTAGAGTGGAGTAAGAAGACTGCCCTGCCTGCCTGCTTTCCTGAATCCGTCTCCAGGTGTGCCCTGAGAGCCCACCTTTCGGAAGTCCTGGGTATAGCACTGTGCACTTTTGCACACATCTCTGGGAGGAAGAAAAAGTGAAAGTATTAGTTGCTCAGTCGTGTTCGACTCTTTGCGACCCCAGGGACTGCAACCTGCCAGGCTCCCCTGTCCATGGGATTCTCCAGGCAAAAATACTGAAGTGGGTTGCCTTTCCCTTCTCCAGGGGCTTTTCCTGACCCAGGAATGGAACCTGGGTCTCTTACATTGTAGGCGGATTCTTTATCATCTGAGCCATCAGAGACTATCCTGTCTTGATTCTTGTCAGCTGCTTCTTTAGTTCTTTCAGTGTGATATGGGGAAGAGACTGGACCCCAGACTCAGAGAGTCCCAGCCTCAAAGCCCAGCTCTGCTAGCTATCAGCTATGCCGCCCTGAGCAAGTCATGTGACCTCTCTGTGCCTATTTCCTTCTTTGTAAAAAGGAAATTCTTGCCCTGTGGGGGTGATTCTGAGGACTCAATGAGAAAGCCCCTTGTACAGTCCCTAACTCAGAGCAGCACTCAACCAATGTAATCCTTCCTTCTCTCTCTTCTTCAAATGCCACCTCTTTCAAGAAGCCTTTCTTGATTGGCCTTAGTTGGAAAGACTCTTTTTCTCCTCTATGCCCCTCTGAAGTGCGACTAGGTTTTAATGGGCATAGGAGTCACTAGGGGATCATGTTAAACCAGTTGCTGACTCGGTGGGTCTGGAGAAGACCCTGAAACTTGGTATTTCTTGCAAGCTCAAAGGCAGTGTTGTGATTCAGGGTCCCTGGTGGACTATATTTTGGGTTGATTTTGAATACTTTGTATCTGCTTTAATCGTATTTTGTGCTCTGGTATCATTGTTCAGGGAAAAAATGGCTTCAAATCTGTAAGTTCCTCAAGGGCAGAATTTCCTTGATTCTAAGAACTTCCATGCACATTTCAGTGAAATTGGGATGTGTCTTACAATTGATGGGTTCATTTACTGCTGTGTGTCTCTCTTTCCCCGAAAAATCATTATTACATTGATGGTGTGTCTTACAATTAATGATAATAGCTACACAACAAGTGTTTATTGAACGAATGGACAAATAAACAAATGAATCTGTGTGCGTGTGTCTATGTGCGCGGAGAGTATTCTATACATTTCCATTCTCCTGAACAGATGAACATTATGCCAACTATTAGAATCCCTGGAGCACCAGGATCTTTTGTAGCTCTCTTATTAAAAGCCTATTTGAGGGACTTCCCTGGTGGTCCAGAGGCTAAGACTCCATGCTTCCCAATGCAGAGTGCCTGGGTTTGATCCCTGGTTGGGTAATTAGATCCCACCTGAAACAATGAGTATCGAAGATCGATCCCATGTGCTACAACTAAGACTTGGCACAGCCAAATAAATAAATAAATATTTTAAAAGCCTATTTGACAGTCTCAAAGTATGTGTATATCCCAAACCCCAGCAATTTCCCTTAGAAATTCGCCTTGGGAAGCCCTTGCCTGTATACATAAGGAGGTGTATATGAGAATGTTCCTAACAGCAGTGCTTGAAACAACACAACCCTGGGAACAACTTGCATTTTTCGCATCAGAAGAATGATAAGAACTTGGAGCATATTAATATAATGAGATATGACTCAGCAATGAATGGGAGTAGATTACAGCTACACTTGTCAACACTGGTGAATTCCACACACATGATACTGTACAGCACACACACAAAAACAGACTCGCAGGCATAGAACACAAACTTATGGTTACCAAAGGGGAAGGGGGCAGGGATAAATCAGGAGTTTGGGATTAAAATATACACACTACTGTATAGAAAATGGATTACCAACAAGGACCTACTATGTATCATAAGGAACTATATGCAATATCTTATAATAACCTATAGTGGAAGAGAATGTAAAAAAGAGTGTGTATGTGTATATATATATATATATATATACACACACACACACACACACATACATATAAATATACAACTGAATTACTTTGTTGTATATCTGAAATGGGCACAACATTGTAAGTCAACTATATTTCAACAAAAATTTTAAAAATACTGAACACAGAAATCAAGCCATGGATAAATACATATGGTATGATTCCATTTACACAAAGTTAAACATGTACAACTGGACAATAGATTTTTAAGGACATGGGTTCAATCCCTGCTCCAGGAAAATCCCACATGCCACATGGCAACTAAATCCAGGCATCACAGGTATTGAGCCAGCATGCTAGAGCCCCTGAACTGCAACTGCTGAAGCCCGTGTGCCTAGAGCCTGTGCTCCAAGCAAGAGTAGCCACCAGAGTAAGAAGCCTGAGCACCACAAAGAAGAGTAGCCTGCACTCGCTGCAAGTAGAGAAAGCCTGAGTGCAGCAACGAAGACCCAGCACGGCCATACATAGATAAATAATGAAAAAGGAAAGACAAAGGAAACACGTGGTTGTGGTGAAACTGTAAAGTCAAGCAAGCAGTGATAAACACAGAATTCAAGAGGGTGTCGACCAGACCCGAGGGAGAAGGGGTAAGGGAGGGGACAGGTCAGCTTCAGTGTGCTGGGATGCTCCATTTCTTAACCTGGTGGTCAGTTCACAGGTCTTCATTCTATTGCTGTTCTCTGTGCCTCACTATGGCAGAGACTACTGGCTGTTTCCTAATGTCCCATCTTTTCCATCTTCCCATGTTTTGCTTGGACAGGTGGCTTCCCAGAATATAGACTTTAGTTACCAGCTGCTCTTGAAGCTAGAGGTGACCGTGTGACCAAGCTCTGACCAATGGGATGGAAGTGGAAGTGGAGGGAGCGACATCCTTCAAGGGATGGCATGTGCCCTTCTCAGCCCCTTCCTCTGGGCACATGGAATAGAGAGCTCCAGTTGCCATCTTGGACTGTGATGCAACCTTGAGGATGGAGAGCTGCATGATGGAAGAATCAAAGACATCTGGGCCATGTCATCAATGGAGAGTCTTATCTCCCAGATGTCATATCTCCAAAGTTGGGTGATGAGAGAGAAATAAGCTATCTTTTTTAGCTAAAAAACAACCCTTGTTGCCAAACCTAATTGTAATCAGTGTAATCATGCATGTTAAAATAGTCTTTTATATGTATTTAGTATTAGATACTTTTTAAAGAACCCTGCGGAGAAGACAATGGCATCCCACTCCAGTACTCTTGCCTGGAAAATCCCACAGATGGAGGAGCCTGGTAGGCTGCAGTCCATGGGGTCGCTGAAAGTCAGATACGACTGAGTGACTTCACTTTCACTTTTCACTTTCCTGCATTGGAGAAGGAAATGGCAGTCCACTCCAGTGTTCTTGCCTGGAGAATCCCAGGGATGGGGGAGCCAGGTGGGCTGCCGTATATGGGGTCACACAGAGTCGGACACGACTGAAGTGACTTAGCTTAGCTTAAAGAACCCTGACGCTGGGAAAGATTGAAGGCAGAAGGAGAAGGGGATGACAGGATGAGATGGGGATGACAGAGGATGAGACGGTTGGATGGTATCACCAACTCGATGGACATGAGTTTGAACAGGCTCTGGGAATTGGTGATGCACAGGGAAGCCTGGCGTGCTGCAGACCATGGGGTCGCAAAGGGTTGAACACGACTGAGCAGCTGAACTGAAAGAACACTTAGTGCTTGCGTCGAGCAGGTTCTCACTAAGTATCTACAGAATAATTGAGCAAAAGGATGAATTAGAAATTGTCTCAGTCTTCTTCACAACCTCTTTGTTCAGGATAAACTTTTCTCCAGTTCAGTGCTGGCTGTGGCCATGACTAAGGGAAGACATGGGCAGGGGCATTGCTGAGAATTGGGGTGCAAGTCAGCCTTAGACAAGGGAGCCAGGAAGGAGGTGAAGAGAGTGGGTTTGACCTCACACAGGAGGAGTGAATGGATCCTGGTGGAGATAAGTGAACCAGGATCCTCAGTGCTTAGAGACTGTGGACAGGCCCCCAAGGTGGTGGCCAGGGCCCTACACTGGGAGCTCTGTGTGTCGCAGGCAGGGGTGCTCTTGCTGGTGGATTATGTGGACCTGACCAAGAATGAGAACTTGGGAGGATCTAGGTTCTGAACTTCAATGCCCCTTCATCATAACCTTGTATCTCTGTACCCCTCACTCCACAGTGTTGACGCTGGAGCAGGCTCCCAGGGACAGGAAAACATCATGCCCTCAAGTACCACCACGTGATTGAAAGCCCTGCGCAATGAGGTTAAGGACCCTCCACAGAGGTAACGAGTCAACCTAAAATGTACTCCATAAAGCAGGCCTTTATGTTTGAGTGTTGTCAAAAGCCATGAAACAATCCTCAAAAACAATTCTTAGTTCAGCTCCTGCTGCTAGAGAGGCAGGGAGGGTCAGTGGTTAGTCTCAGAGTCTGGAGGTGGGAAACCTGGGTTCGTAGCCCAGTTGTACCACAAAGCCCCTCTGAACCTCAGTCTTTTCATCTGTAACGTGGGGAGACAGTAGACCTATCTCACTGGGGCTGTGAGAATTGCATAAAACCCTACACTGAGAGGGTTTAGCACAGTGCCTGGCACACAGTAGGTTCTCAAAAAGTGTCAGGTGCTACTGCCTGGGGCCCATGCTGGGGGTGCAGATGGATCACCCAGTCCCTGCTCTCAAGAAGCTGCGGGACTAGTTGGGGAGAGTAGTGGTTACTTTCCGTGTCAGGATTGCTCCCAGGGGGAGGCAGGCCTAGGGAGGACGGGAAGCTGATAGGCATAGACCCTCTGGAACAGGATTGATCAAATGGCTCTGTCAACCCCAGGAGTGGGCAGGCAATGAATAAGCACTGTTGTGTGCCAACAGCTCTACATTCATCTCGAGAGCCTGGCGGCGCAGTGGAAAGATGGCCGGGCTGCTTGGTGAGACAGCGGGTGCTTGCACCGTCTTTCTGCCGTGTCTTAACCACGTGATCTTGGGCAAGTCACTGACTTCAGGATTCATTCAGGGCTTCAGCCAGTCCTCATTTCTACTGAATGCCCATTAATTGTAGTGATTGAGCTGGGCACCGTGGTAGAGAGGGGGTCAGTACAGCAGGACTCCCTAAACCCCTGGAAGAGTGTCTAGGAGGCACTGAGACACAGAGTCAATGTACCTGGCCCCGGGTGAAAACAACAGCAAGGGCAGGGTGGTCACGTGGGCCCCTTGGAGAAACTGTCAGGAGCGAGGTGCTGGGTTAAACACTGTACATTAATGGGGAGGTAAATGAAGGTAAACGAAGGTAAAATCAATCCTAAAAAAAAATCCCTCTATTATTTTCTCCACTTTAGAGGTGTGGAAATAGAGGCACCGAGAGATGAAGACATGCACTGAAGGATTCACAGTGTGAGCCAAATAGCTGGGATTTGACCCCAGGCAGTGGGGCCAAAGAGCGGATACTTTCAAACCGTGGTGCTGGAGAAGACTCTTGAGAGTCCCTTGGACTGCAAGGAGATCAAACCAGTCAATGCTAAAGGAAGTCAACCCTGAATATTCACTGGAAGGACTGATGCTGAAGTTGAAACTCCAATACTTTGGCCACCTTATGCAAAGAGCTGATTCATTGGAAAAGACCCTGATGCTGAGAAAGATTGAGGGCAGGAGGAGAAGGGGGCGACAGAAGATGAGATGATTGGACGGCATCACTGACTCAATGGACATGAATTTGAGCAAACTTTAGGAGATGGTGAAGGACAGGGAAGCCTGGTGTGCTGCAGTCCATGGGGTTGTAAAGAGTCAGACACGACTGAGTGACTGAACAACAGTGGGGTTCTGGTGAACCACTAAGTGATACTGTTACTGCAGAGGACAAGATGGTGGAGGGTGCATCATTTCATCTGAGTGGTGGTGAATTGTCAGGAAGGCTTCCTGGAAGAAGCTCCATCTCAGATGAGCCACGAGGGATAAGTAGAAATTGTCAGTTGAATGGAAGGGCAGGGAGGTGCTGGGGGGAAGAGCAAAGGTTAACCAAAGAAAGAAGATGGGATCCTGCCACCAAGAGTTTTGGTCTGTCTGAAGGACAGATGGTTGGGCTGGATATAAGCATGTGTGTGTGTAACCAGTCTTGAGAGATAGTAGTTGTGGTTAGATTATTCAGGACCTAATAAGCCATTAGAAGTATAAACTTAGAGCAGTGGAGAGCAACCAAGGATTTTTTAAGCAGGTGGTTGGTGTGGCCAGACTTGTGATTTAGGATGATAGTCCTGGTGGCTGCATGGGGCGTGGACTGGAGAGACAAGCCTGGAAGCCATGAGCCCAGTCCAAGCCACCAGCATCTCTTGCCTGGACCATTGCAACAGGAGTAGTCCAGGTGAGAGATGGAGGTGGCTCAGGCAGGGTGGGGACAGTGACGATGGAGAGACCTGCGTGTGTATGAAGTCAGCTGAGATTTATTTATCTGTAATATGGGGAAATGGGCCAGTCCTGTTTCCCTGAGGGTGTGATTGAATAGATGAAATGAGATAAAATTGAGAGCTAATAAACTCACTTGGTAAGCTGCAGAGCCCTGTGCAGGGGTGCAGGCTGTTTAGCCCAGGCAGCCACTGGGGATGAGACGGGGCCAGATGCAACTCTCCCTCCAGATACGCTTCCTACTCTCTGGACAAACTGCTGCTCTAACATTCATTAGTTGTGCCTCCTTGGGTTAGTCACTTCCGCTTCTCTAAGCTTCTATCTTCTTCAGTCAGTCAGTCAGTTCAGTCGCTCAGTCATGCCCGACTCTTTGGGACCCCATGAATTGCAGCACGCCAGGCCTCCCTGTCCATCACCAACTCCTGGAGATCACTCAAACTCATATCTTCTCCTTATGTTGTTGCAAATATGAATAAAATAATATGCAGAGTACTTGACATTGTGCCACCAAGGAAGTGCTAGGAAATAAAAATCTTTACAGGGCTAGCGTCTCTTGCACTACTCTGTGTACAAAGATCATGGGGCCTGGCTGCCAGGAGGTGTCCCACAGGCACTATCACTTGAGGGACCCTCATTCCTGCCAGCATCTCAGGAAGTCACCGACATATTGTCTAGATGCCTCCAAGGAACGAGAAGACGTCAATGGCCTTTCCTGCTTTGCAGAATCTGCCTTAAATTTTTGACCACCAATTTCCCTGAGTCTGCTTTGGTTCATTTTCATCTGCTTAAGTACATTCAATTTCATGGCAGAGATCCAGTCCAAAGTGGTTAAATGCCACCCAAGCCACTGACCCACAAGGATGGACATGTTTCATGGGACGAGGATCTGTATACCTGGAAATGCTTATCTAACTTCATTCTTGTTTCCAAGCCAAACACAAAACTTGGAAATCTTGTCTTCCATTGCCTACAGCACAAAGGGCGGATATCTTTAGGACCAGATTCCCACCCATGCCCAGTTGGAACCAGAGCTTCCCACCTTATCTGCTTTGACTCTTGTCTCCCAGCTATGCTGGACTCAGAAAAGCATATGGGGACTTCCCTGGTGGTCCAGTGGCTAAGACTCTGTGCTCCCAATGCAGGGGGCCTGGGTTCCATCCCTGGTCAAGGAACTAGATCCCATTTGGTGTAACTATCAGTAAGATCCGGCACAGCCAAATAAATAAACAAATTAAAAAAGAAAAGCATCTGCCCCTTCTTCTTTCCTCCTCATTACTTACACTTTCCTTCCTCACAGAATCAAACTCTCCTCTCTTCCCTGTCTGAAACAATGTCTGTTTTACTCCAGAGGGTAGCAGTATACAAGTAGGACCAGGACTAAGATCAAGTGCCTAGGGTCCAAATTTCAGGATGTGCTCACCTTCAGGGTGGTGCGGGTTCAGGGAGCATCTTCTTCAGTTTTTCAGCTTGCCCTTAGCCTGGCCCAATAAAGGGGAGATGTCAGATCGGTACCTGGGTGGGTGTTATGTTTTCAGAACTGCTTCCCAAGGTAGTGAGCTCCTTGTCATTGGAGGGGTTCAAGCAGAAGGTGGTCAGCTGCCTCTTAGGGTTGTTGAAGGGGGCACTTGTGTATTAGCTGGGAGGTGGAGTAGGCGCTTCTGAGGTCTTCCATCTTTTGGAAGTTAGGATTTATGGAGCCCTCCCTGATCCCACAGCTTAGGGCTGTCTATCCTTCTTTTCAACTCTGCATTTACCTCCAAGATCACTCATCTGGCAATTAACCACAGGCTGCCTCGTGACAGCTCTTGTATTGCTGTCTTTTCATTTCAAATTTCACGAGTGTATGTGTCATTTTCTGAATAGCGTTCCACACGCACTGAGGACGAGGATTAACTTCACACTTTCCGTTCTCTCTCAGTGGATATGAGAGCCTCTCTAATGTTTATTTAAAATCCCCTCTGTGCCGATACTTTATATCTCACCTAATTCAATGATCACATCAACCCCTTGGGTAGATCTTATTAATGAGCCTATTCTATAGATGAGAAACTGGAGGCTTGCTGAGTTATTAGTAATATTAGTTCATTAATTAATATTCAGATTCGGATATTAGCTACTGTTTAAAATGGAAATGCAAGACTGAAGGTATCAGACTGTTTGGGTGTGGAGCTTTGGGCAAATTGCCTAAGGGCTTTGTGCCTCTGTCTCCTCACCTTAAAATGGGATAATAACATCATTGATTTCACAGGTTCTTATGAGAGTTGAATAAGTGAACATACACATAAAACTCTTAGAATAGTGCATTTCCTGAGCTTTCCACGCACATTACCTGTTATTATTATTGTCATCGTTATTCATAATAACAGGAAAGAGAATGAGTAGAATGTGAGTCTTAGTATTTCCAGATGCATGCATAGATCTGGACCAGTCATCCAGATAGGAAGACAGGCCAGTCACCGACAGCGCTGGTGAATTTTCTCAGAATTGTCCCTCTCCCCAGGAGAGAATCCTGCCAGGAGCCATTTGTAGACATAGAGATGTGGATCTCTTATGAGTCTAACTGACAAGATTCACTGCCACAGAACTCGCTCACCTTTGGGGAAACTTCAAAAAAGCATTTTCAAAACTACAAAGCTGAGGGCGAGTCTTGGTCTTCATTCATTCATTAATTAATTGATTAAAAACATGTTGTCAGGTTTCTGTGAGCTAGGCACTCTGCTAGCAGATGAGGATGGAAAAATCAGAATCTTTGCTGTGAAGCCTTCATAGTCTGGGGGATTGGTGGACCAGCCCCACAAAGCCAGGCTGTGCTCAAAGGGGAGTTGAGAGACAGCCAGGCTGCCTTCTGCCTCTTCACTACAATCCCAGAGAGGGAAGGGGTTCTTGAGGGACAAGGAAAATTACTGCGAGGAATTGCAGCTGATCCACACAGCTCAGCGAGGAGGGAGATCAGGAGGGAGGTGGAGATGGTTGTACCAGTTGCCAGGTGTGAGCTGAAGAAATGGAGCAAGTTTTTTGGGGGACCACCAAAACCTCTGTTCCCCTCCCCCCAGCTGAACAAGAACAGACTCTGGAAAGACCTGCCCTGCCTGCCAGTGCCTCTGACCACAGTTGGCTGCTAAAGGAGCACTTTTATTGCTGTTGGGAAGGCAAACGCTGTTTGCCTTTCTGTCACTTAAAACAATGTGGTGTTGTGACACTCTGGAATCTGAAGATAAATGTTTAATAAAAGGATTCAATTTGATATAATGTCAAAACTTAATTAGAGCCACAGTGCACAGAGGGCTTTGCAGGGCCTTTAATTAGGACCCATTTCAGGGTCTGGTCTGATAAATCTCTGGCACTATGGAGGGGCTGCATGGGCTGCAATGGCTCCTCTGAGCCTGAGGCCTGCTGTCTGCAGATTCTAGTTCAAGGGCACTGCTTTCTGCAGCTCTAGGAGAGCTAATGTAGGGTCTTAGCTCACTCAGTGGGTGGAAATCTACATCTTCTAGGGTTGGGGTTGGAATGCATAACCATAGAATGATGCAAAGGATCCCTAACCTGTGTGAACCTCAAGGCTATAACCCCAAGTCAAATGAGGAGTCCTTAAACAGGGGAGCTGCCTTCAAGTCCACTTGGCCCCTGACCCTAGGGGCAGAGAAGGTCGCAGCTGCTGGACACTGGTTGACAATCATGTTTTTGATCCTAGCCAGGGCTCACATTTTGCAGATACGTACTGATACAGCTGGGCTTCCCAGGTGGTGCTAGTGGTATAGAACCCACCTGCCAATTCAGGAGACGTAAGAGATGTGGGTTAGATCCCTAGGTCAGGAAGATCCCCTGGAGGAGGGCATGGTGACCCATTCCTGTACTCTTGCTGGGAGAATCCCGTGGACAGAGGAGCCTGCTGGGCTATAGTCCATAGGGTTGCAAAGAGTCAGACACGACTGAGCGACTTAGCATGCACACACTGATACAGCTATACTTGTGGTCTCACTTCATGTCAAATAGATGGGAAAACAGTGGAAACAGTGGCTGACTTTGTTTTTCTGGGCTCCAAAATCACTTTAGATGGTGATTGCAGCCATGAAATTAAAAGACGCTTACTCCTTGAAAGGAAAGTTATGATCAACCTAGACAGCATATTAAAAAGCAGAGACATTACTTTGCCAGCAAAGGTCCATCTAGTCAAGGCTATGGCTTCCCTGGTGGCTCAGAGGTTAAAGCATCTGCCTCCAATGTGGGAGACCTGGGTTCGATCCCTGGGTCGGGAAGATCCCCTGGAGAAGGAAATGGTAGCCCACTCCAGTATTCTTGCCTGGAGAATCCCATGGACAGAGGAGCCTGGCAGGCTACAGTCCACGGGGTCGCAAAGAGTCAGACACGACTGGACTTCACTTCACTTCATGGTTTTCCCAGTAGTCATATATGAATGTGAGAGTTGGACTATAAAGAAAACTGAGCACAGAATAATTGATGCTTTTGAACTGTGGTGTTGGAGAAGACTCTTGAGAGTCCCTTGGACTGCAAGGAGATCCAACCAGTCCATCCTAAAGGAGATCAGTCCTGGGTGTTCACTGGAGGGACTGATGTTGAAGCTGAAACTCCAATACTTTGGCTACCTGATGCGAAGAGCTGACTCATTTGGAAAAAACCCTGATGCTGGGAAAGACTGAGGGCAGGAGGAGAAGGGGACGACAGAGGATGAGATAGTTGGATGGCATCACTGACTCAATGGACATGGGTTTGGGTGGACTCCGGGAGTTGGTGATGGACAGGGAAGCCTGGTGTGCTGCGATTCATGGGGTCGCAAAGAGTCGGACATGACTGAGCGACTGAACTGAACTGAATGTGAGTTAGTAACGTGAACACTGTCTGCTGCTGCTGCTGCTAAGTCGCTTCAGTCATGTCCGACTCTGTGCGACCCCATAGATGGCAGCCCACCAGGCTCCCCAGTTCCTGAGATTCTCCAGGCAAGAACACTGGAGTGGGTTGCCATTTCCTTCTCCAATGCATGAAAGTGAAAGTGGAAGTGATGTCGCTCAGTCGTGTCTGACTCTTAGTGACCCCATGGACTGCAGCCCACCAGGCTCCTCCATCCATGTGATTTTCCAGGCAAGAGTACTGGAGTGGGGTGCCATTGCCTTCCCCAAATGCTGTCTAAGCACCCCCAACTCCCCCTTTCTCCACTGCCATGGCCACATTGGCCCGTCCTTCAGGATCTCCTGTACTGCTCCTGCAACCAGCTACTAAAGTGAGGGAGCCTGACGCAGGGTGTCACCAAGATGCTGTTCCAGCACCATAGTCGGTAGCCATGCAACATGCTGCCCCTCCCTCCAATTCTAGCCTTAAAAGTGGCAGCAGTCTTGGTGGCAAGAGGTTATAGACCTAGTAGTAGGAGATTCAGAGTCAGACCTCAGTGAATTCTGTCGCTTCTGCACTGCCAGCTATGAGCTGTGTTAGCACTCTGAGCCTCTTCTGTGAAGGGGGTTAATAACACCTACATCAAAACATTGTTGTAAAAAAATCAAAGAATGTAAACAATGTGGGTGGGTGTAATGGTTAGCACTTTAGATTCATACTCCAGCAATCTAAGTTCAAGTATCAATGGGATGTTTTTAAAGGATGTAGAGTGTAGAGTATAATATCTGGAGCAGATTGTCTAGGTTCAAATCTCAGCTCTGCCACTTACTAACCATGATGACCTTGGGCAAGAAATGTTACCTCTCAGTGAATTTCCTTATCTGGTAAATGATTTTATGAATATCTGTGGAATTGTTAGAAGTATAAATAAGCTAATAGACTGAGGAGAACATCTAGTGCAGAGTAGGAACTCAGTAAATGTTACTATATTATTATTATGTAAATACACGGCACAGAATGGGTGCTGAATAAATGGTAGCAGCTTACAACCACTTTTGAAAATGGTCTTTATTAGTATACTTCATCATATTTATCAATGGTTTATCCTGGTTTTGGTCCTCCAAACCTCACAACTTTTAAGAGAAGGGAAGGCCACCTCATGGTGATGCTTCTTTTCTCATCCTTTCCAACTGGTCTGCATCTGCCTGTTTATTTGGCTTGTGATATAATCAGCACAAGCATGCAGGCTGAAAGAATGCCCTCCCCCATGTCTCCCCAGTCTTCATTTCCCCAAATGTACCATGTCCATTATCCTTCAGGCTATGCTGCAACTTAGTGGGCATCCAATAAATTTCAGATCAATGAATACTGAAGGAATTCAGATCAAGGAAGTTTTTCATCCTAAACTTGGGAGAGGATTTTTTTTCTCAAGCTTTTTATTTTGCACTGGGGTATGGCTGATTAACAATATTGTGATAGTTTCAGGTGGGCAACAAAAGGACTCAACCCTACATAAACATGTATCCATTTGCCCCCAAATTCCCCTCCCATCCAGGCTGCCACATAACTCTGAGCAGAGTCCCATGTGCTATGCACTAGGTTCTTGTTGGTTACCCATTTAATATACAGCAGGGTGTACCTGTCCATTCCAAACTCCCTAACTATCCTTTCCCTTCATCCTTCCCCCTGGCAACTATACGTTGGTTCTCTAAGTCTGTGAGTCTCTTTCTGTTTTGTAAGTTCATTTGTATCATTTCTGTTTAGGTTCCACATATCACAGATGTCATATGATACTTCTTCTCTGACTTACTTCACCCAAGATGACAATCTCTGGGTCCATCCATGTTTGCTGCAAATGGCATTATTTCATGAGAGATGAAGTTTTTAACCTGTGGTTTACTGATGGCAGACATTTCATCAGCTAGAAATGCATGAATATTGTGATTTCCAAAGTGTGTTTTGCTGTTGCCAGCCCAAGAGATGCTAGTAAGGGATACACCATGATGGTTCCATTAAGCTGGAGCAATTCTGGGCTAAATGAGGTTAAATAGGTTTCTTTACTGTAGGGCTTTTCTGAGCCTTTACTATGCTAATTGCATTGTCAGACTCACCTGTGGGAACACAGTGCACAACCTTTCCAAAAATTGTGTGTGTGTTTCATCTCGGGTGCAGATTCTTTGCATTGTCCTTTGGGAAACACTGCACTAAATTAATCTTGTATTTTACACCTGTACTTTTATGCAGAGCAGAGGGTAATGAAAAAAGTAGAGTACAAAGGTTTCCAACAACTTTTTTTTTCCTTAAGCACTAGCGTGGGAGGAATTTTTACACATGTCCCTACACTACCCACCTGCCTCCACTGTGCCCTGTTGGCATCATTTGAGCCAGCTGAGTGCTCCTGTCCCCTGATACATCCTCTTCCCTTCATGCCTCAGACCCCAGAGTTGCCTGGTTTTCTTCCTGCTCATCTTCAGACTCGTTTGCAAGCTCCTTTTCCGCTGATTATCTCATTCATTTGGTGTCCTTGGGGCTCTCCCCTTGACCCTCTTCTCTTTTCATTCTATGTAAGTTCTTATAAGAATCTCATTTCACAGCTTCAATTTTCATCTGCATACTGATGATCCATGAATCTCTATGTCTAACCCAAAACTGTCTTTTTACCTCTGACTTAATGGTGCACTGGCTTCTCCCCTCTGACAAGCATCCCACAGATATCTACACATCAACTTGAACCCTCTTCTCAGAGGCTCTCTCTGGATAAACCATGCCCTTCATCCAGCTGTTTTCCCAAGCTGCAAATATCAGTCATCCTTGATTTCTACCTCTCCACCCTCACTCTCACCTAATTGCCAATTCTTTAAAATATCTTGAATCGTTCATATCTCAGTCCAGACCACTCCTGACTTTTGTGCATTATCACAGCACCCTCCACCTTGCTCACATCCAACCACTTCCAATCTACTCTCCACTCTGTAGCCACTGTGATTTGCAAAGGTGAAATCTGGGCTTTCCCTTCTCTGCTTGAAGACCTTCAGCTCCCTATTCCTACAGGATGGGTCTTTTTGTCAAGGCCTCCCTGATTCAGCACAGTCTGACTGCCTCTTAAATCTCTAGCCTCACCTCTCTCCAGAAGCCATAGCCCAGCCACCCTGAGCTGCCCTGCCTCCTGTGAGCCACTCCTTGTCCTGCTCCTATCTTGAACTTCCCCAAATCCTTTCTGCATCCCTTCTCTTCCCTACAATTCCCTCTTCTCTGCCCTATCTCCATGCCTCCTATCTGTGCTTCAGCTCTCAATTTACTCATCAATTCCTCTAGGAAGGTTTCCTTGAAGTCTGCTCCTCCTTACACACCACCCCAGAGAATGGGCTGACCCCTCTTTCCTTTCCTACAGCCTTCCATGCTCATCCATTTGGTAGCATTTCCCACACTATCTTGACACGCTGCTTTGGCCTATTTCCTTGCCTCTTAAAAAACTGCTGTGCTTACCCTCATGTCCTTAGGTGAAAGGTTGCCTGCCCACCTTCCTGAATCCCCAGATATGCCCACGCACCATGTCAGCTCTCCCCAGGGAGCCAGCAGGGTATTGAGAATAACAGGTAGTGGAGACTGTGAAGCCACAATCAATTTTGCTGAGTTAGTGGAGCCAGTGAAAGGCTTGTGGAGAAGAGATTGCAACTATTGACTCAAATGAGGTTTGGGGATTTTCTGTGGTTTGCAACAATCCATTTGCCCATTACCAGTTGTGATGTGGAATTGGCAGCACTGACATATGGCCTGGGTCTACTGCAAGGGAGGGAGCGGGCTCTGGTGCCTGGGGGCAGAACTGATTTCTCCATTCCCAACTTCTCTTGTGCCTTCTCTTATTCCTGGATCAATGCCAGATTGGCAGCAAGGGTCTTTGTTGCCAGGCACTGTGATTTGGTTTACTTCCTGTCTCCCTCATTAAATGATGCCCACCCTTGGAGCAGGTATTGCAGAGGTTTTATTCACCATATATTCCCAGTGCACAGCAAGGGCCTTGGCTTATACCAGGTGTTCTGTGGAATGAATGAATTGAATGAATGTGTTCACAGCCATAAGTGCATGGAAGTTCACGGCTTTTGGAAGTGAACACATCTGGTGTGAATCTTGGTTTTATCACTCACAACTCATTTGAGGCCCAGTTTCCTCATCCAAAAAAAGGTGTGTAATCATATCTACCTCATAGGCTCATTATGAAGGTAAAAGGAAGAAATCTGTGCAGAATCCCTATCTCTGTTATCTAGTAGGTGTTCCACAGAACATCCATCTCCCATCCCTCTTCAGTTCAAAAAGCAATGTGTGTGGTGGGAAGGAGCTGGGCGTGGGAATCAGATAAGGATTGAACTCTGTGTTCCTCGCATCTCTGAGCCTGTTTGTTCACCTGTAAAATGGATTAATAGCTTCTGCTTTTGAGGCTTTCTGAGAAGATTCATCCAGATAATTTATGTTTAACACCTGCCCCATTCTAGAGTCTAGTAACTCAGTTAGTCATCGATCTAAAACTCAGAAGCCCAACACATTTTAGCCATTTGCCAAGAGTATAAACGTGACTTGCAGAGTCCACCTGATCATAGTAGCTGACAAATTAACACATGCTGAGCGACTGCTTCTGATTTTATGTGGCTACAGGGATTCGATCTCTGGGTCAGGAAGATCCCCTGGAGTAGGAAATGACAACCCACTCTGGTATCATCCAGTATCCTGGAAAATTCCATGGACAGAGGAGCCTGGCGGGCTAAAGTCCCTGGGGTCACAGAGAGTCGGACATGACCGAGCACACCCGCACACACACTCCATCCTAGGCAGAGAGGGAGGGCAGAAGGGAGGGGTGGATGCTGAAGTCTGAGCTGTGTGCTGGTGACACCTGGTGGTTTTTGAATGGGCTCCAGGACTTGGGTCCGGGACACTGCCAGCCTCTCCTCTGTGACTTTGCTCCCTTGGGTCTTGGAAGCACTGACCTCCCCTTTCTTCCCAAAGAGGAGCCTGCTGCCATATGGCCGTGACTTCAGCTGGCCTGGAACCTGGGTGGAACCCGGGGGAAAGCAGCCAAGCGTGCCTGCAGGGGCCCCTCCGAGGCAGCTGCTCTCCTGCCCACATCCCAGGCTGGAGGCTGCCCCGATCTGCTGCCAGGTCTCTCTCTGCCCTCACATGAGTGACTGGCTTTCCCCTTCCTGGGCAGACAGGTGGCGGCTATATGTGCTTGGTTCCCCTCCACCTCTCTGCCATTCTGCTGGCCTCTGATGCGTGCCTGGCCCTGCTTCTGACGAGCCAGAAAGAGTGAAGTGGGCGTGAAAAAGCAAGGGGTGTCTCTGAGAGTGGATGTGGCTGCTCACCCAGAACTAGCCTCCAGTTTTGAAAGAAGGAGAGAAACAACAGAATGGCATGCAGAGAGAACTTAGAGAAAAGGGATGGAAATTCGCTTCTAGCGAGTGCCTACTACACGCCTGGCACTTTCCATAAAAGATCTTTTAAAAGTCTCGCAACCAAACATTCGGAAATCAGAAAGATTGATAAGGGATTGCCCAAGATTACACTGAAGCCATGGGCCAGAACCAAGATTTAAACCCAGTCCTGTCCAACTCCCAGCTCTATGCTCAACCCACTGCATCATGATTTCTCAAACTTGAGTAGTGTTTAGGGGGGTATTAAGTGAATATAATTCTTTAAAAAAATTATTGTTTATTTTAAATTGATTTTTATTGGTGTATAGTTGCTTTTACAAGGTTGTGTTAGTTTCTGCTGCACAGCAAAGTGAATCAGCTTTATTTTTACATGCATCCCCTCTTTTGTAGATTTCCTTCCCATTTAGGTAACCACGGAGTACTGAGTAGAGTTCCCTGTGTTATACAGTAGGTTCTCATTAGTTGTCTATTTTGTACACAGTATCAATAGTGTATATATGTTAATCCCAATCTCCTAATTCATCCTCCTCCCTTTCCCCCTTGGTGTCTATACATTTGTTCTCTATGTCTGTGTCAAATGAATATAACTCTTACGGCTCTGTAGGTTGACAGATTTTTAAAAATTCTGATGTTTAAAATGTAAAACGAATGTCTTATGCTCACAGCATATGAGCTTATTGCTCTTATACAATTATAAACCATAAACAAAATTACCAAGGAAGTACAGAAGGGCAGTATTAATCGAATTCAAATGAACAACATTGATTTAATGTGAAGAGTGATGTTGTTTTCCTGGAGCCTCTTTTGAGTTCATTATGCTTTGGCCAATACATGCCAAGTGATTACTCTGTTTATCTACCAATGTTTTCACTTTGAATTATCTCAAGACCCTCACAGATAAATACCACTACTAACTAAAAAGGAAGATACATATGAATATGTATGCAAACATATAAATATATACATTGATTATAACTATCTGAATTACTTGGGTGTACAGCCAAGTAATGCTGTGTTAGTTTCTGCTGTACAGCAAAGTGAATCAGCTATATGTTTACATACATCCCCTCTTTTTTTAGGTTTCCTTCCCATTTAGGTAACCGCGGAGTACTGAGTAGAATTAGCTTCAGTAAACCTGAAACTAACACAGCATTGTAAGTTAACTATACTTAAAAAAAAGACCCTGCCAACATGTCATTTGACCTCAGTTTACAGGAGCCTGTCATCCACTTTTGCTTCTTTGTTTTCTCCTTAGCCTGTGACAATTAAGGCAGTAAATTCCTTGCTGAATGCTACTACTTTTGTGATGTAAAATTAAATTTATCAAATATTTTAAGAAGTGAAAGTGGTGTTCTACAAGTCTGACTTCCCACTGCCACCAACCACAGCAAGAGAGAAGTTCAATCTTTGTCGTGTAAAAGATTGCAACCCAAGGGCCGATTGTTGTCACTTGAAAGTGGGACATACCTGCCACCTCAGTGGCAGTTGGACATGTTTATCAACCTGTTAAAAGTTAAACGCTGTCACTTGGGGGTGGTTGCTCTGCGTGAACACAAAGGCAAGCTCCAGCACTGAATGGTGTTCAAAGATCCGTATAAGCCAGTTATGCATAAGTGGATTTTAAAAGATTATCATCAACTAGAAAATGCATACGCATGTGGCCACACACACACACATACACACACACATACACAGAGCATGGACCGTGAGCCCAGGCAATACTACACTCTGGGGAATCGTCCCTTGCCCTCTGTGACTGTCCTCAGATTAGATGAGCAAAGACAAGCGATGGGACAGTCACCTTTCAGCACAAATCTTCCAAATCTGTTTGCAGAAAGCAAGTGGCTCAGAGAAGCATTCTCTTACTGGCAGGAAAACTTAAGGCAGGTGGTCCTCTGGGAGGCAATTGAATGACTCTCAGCCAAGTGACGGCACAACTCTCGCTGCAAAGCGAGGCTTATAGTATGGGAAGAAGTGTGTTCCCACGGATGCCCTCGGAGGGAAAAGATACTGAAGTTTTTTTCCCTTTTCCTTCAGTTGCTACCTACAAAATCTCTTCTGGTTTCTTCTGCCCGTTCCTTTGTTCTATGATGTGGTGGACTGTTTGAAAGTAATATAGACTTAGGAGGGAGGCATCTCGGATCTGAATGCCAGCAACATCGTTTCCTGGCTGTATGACCTTGGGCAAGTTACTTAACCTCTCTGTGCCTCTTTCTGCTCATCTGTAAAATGGTGCCGTTGGTACTGTGTGGCCACCTACAGGGTTTGTTATGGAACTCATATGAGGCATTATATTAAATACTCAGTGTTTGGTCTTGTATCGTTGAGTCCATGAGCCAGTGCAGGATCACACTGCATCATTCACCACCTTGCACCTGGCCAGAGGCCAGTAAGAGCTCCAGAAAGGAGGAATATGGTATTTGCTATTCCAGTCCTTATCCTTCAAGAAGGCTGAATTGGGTTGCACCTCCTCTAGGAAGTTTTCCCTACTTCCAGAAGCTGAGAGAGAGAGAGAGGGAGAGATGTCTTCATCAAGTCCACTCCTGGCTGCTGGATTTGCCACCAAGTCTGTGCTTGTTTGTTCCGGTCATAAATTTTATCTTTAAGACTTTTCTAAAAAAAAAAATGTTTTTATTTTTCACTGGGTCTTCATTGCTGCACAGGCTTTTCTCCAGTTGTGGTGAGTGGGGGCTTCCCTTAGTTTCTCGGGGTTCTCATTGTGCTGGTTCTCTGGTTGCAGAGCACAGGCTCTATGGTGCCTTGGCTTCGGTAGTTGTGGCTCCCAGTCTCTAGAGCACAGGTGCAATAGTTATGGCGCTTGGCCTTAGTTGCTCCACAGCATGTAGGATCTTCCTGGTCCAAGGACTGAACCCACGTCTCCTGCACTGGCAGGCAGATTCCTTACCACTAAGGCACCAGGGAAGCCCTATCTTTAAGAGTCTCACATCTTATGAGGTAGGAGCAATTTGAGGGCAAAGATGACTTTTTTGGACTAAACTTAATGAGGAATACTGATACGGCATAGGTACTGAAATCATTCTTGAAATAGACAAAGGGGAAGTAAGAAGAGAATTAATTCTATCACTAGTGCCCCTATGTCCTTTTTACTGAAAATGTCGAAGATTAAGTAGAGTTTGTGCAGGCATGTGCACGTATGCACACACCTCCTGCCCCACAGGAGCTTCCCCTTTTTGCTCCATGCACAGTGGGTGTTAGGACACATGCCTGTCCCTCTGCTTTTCCCGCAGCGCAGCTGCATTTATCTCCTGGGACAGTGTCTTCTTCAACCAGGCATCACAGAAACAAAAAGATACTGGCAAATAATAGATGCTCAGTAACTATTTCTTGAATGGAGTTGAATTAAAGAGACAACTGGTACTCTAGCCATTTAAGACAAACTTGCATGTTTGCGAGGCAAGCTACACTGTTTTCCATCCTGTTAAATATGCATGTTGGTTCATGTATTTGCCAACGACAACAGCAATTAAACAGCGGGTGACATTTGCTGAGGACTCACTATCTGCTGCTCACTCTTACTTTATGCCTGTGATCTCATTTAACCTTCCAAACAATGATTACAAAGCAGGCTCTACTACCATTCCCTGTTTGGAAGCTGGGAAACTGATACATAGAGAAGTGAAGTGACCTGCCCACAGTTGCTTAACTAATGGATGGAGGCGGGGATTCAGAGCTTGCAGGCTGGCTCAGCCTATGTTTCCTGAATCCCTGCTATGCACTGGGTACACTCTAGGCATTGTACTAATCACACCATCAGTGGCTCTCCTTTGTGTGTCCCAGAATGTCCTGGAGGGCTTGTCAACATACAGGGTGCTGTACCCCAGTTCCAGAGTTTCTGATTGAGTGAGTTTGGGATGAAGGCAGAAAATCTCAGATGCTGGTGGCCTGTCCCTAACGAGGAAAAGCACTGTTAGCAATGTATAGAGATACAAGCTATAGAACTGGGCTGGTGCCAAAAAAATGCCCAGTGAGAACAGAAATTCATCTCTGGAACTCAAGTGGGGAGAATGAACAATTTGTAGACCCTTCTTATGTGCCAGCCCTGCTCTGACACTAAGCTACTTCAAAGGCAAGGCATCTTCCTTATTCAGTCTTTACAATGTGGAGAAGTCACAGAGGCATGAATTTGGAGAAGGTTTTGAAGTGGTAAGTGATATAGCATTTGGCATTTGTATGCTGGGGCTGGACCAACTCAGTAAAAATCACAGCTGTGCCCTTCCTGGTCGAGTCATTTTGGGCAGATGACGTAACCACCTTGTGCTCAGTCTCCAGTCTGAGAAATGGGGTTCTAGGAGGACCTACCTTACAGGGTTCACCGTGAGAGTCAAGTGACTTAGAATGGCAGTGCCTGGCCCAGAGTTTGTCACTGACTTTGCTAATTGTTAGTTAGTACAGAAAGACTGAAAGAGTGAGGCTCCAGCCACAGAAAGGGTATTGGACTGAGAGTTAGGGGAGTTGCTTAAAAACACATGGGAAGAACTTCCCTGCTGGTCCAGTGGTTAAGAATCCGCCTGCAAATGCAGGGGATGCGGGTTTGATCTCTGATCTGGGAAGATCACACACGCCGCTGGGCAACTAAGCCCATGCACCACAACTACCGAGCCTGAGCTCTGGAACCTCTGAGCCACAACTACTGAGCTCGCCAGCCTAGAGCCTGTGCTCCACAGCAAGAGAAGCCACCACAGTGAGAAGCCTGCACATTGCACCAAAGAGTAGCTACTGCTTTCTGCAACTAGAGAAAGCCTGTGTGCAACAAAAACCCAGCGCATAAACAAAAATCCCCAGAAAACAAAACAAACTAACCAACTAAACATGGCAACAATAATCTGATGATAATCATGGATAATACAGTATATTTGTATTTCTTATTGAGATATTTGTAGTCCAGACATAAGCAAAATGGTTTACAGCAAAATTTCACTGAGTCCTCCTGGTAATCCCAGTTATTACCTCTATTTTCAGGAGGAAGAGACCGAGGCTCTACCTGGCCTCGTCAACATGCTGTGTGATCTTGGGTGAGTTGCCTGGCCTCTCCGGCCTCTGGCAGGGGGGCGGAGGGTGGCCTCAATGGTCTCTAAGGGCTGTGCTGCTCCTGCCAGGTGACTCCTCAGCCTGTATCATTAAGACACATCAGTTCTTACAGCTTTGTGATCCCCAGAGCTGGGAGCTCCTCTCCCTCAAGCTTCAGGCATCAAAAGTTCCCTAGAATTCCTGATTTGGAATTCAAGACACCTCATGAATCATTCCCAAACCATGTAGTACTCTTGACTGCTGGGCATCTGTGTGGGAGGTGGCATGATGGCCAAGGTGAAGCTGTGAAACAGGCAGAAGTTTATGGCACCTTCTCAGCCCACTCAGTGGTGGGAGCAATGACCCTTCTTACCCACTTGCTGGGTAACACACACATTCCTGTAGGCTCTCTCAGCCTGTGTAGAGAGCCTATAAGGGAGGGGCATGGAAAGGTTTCCTTCTTTAGATGAGAAAACTGGCCCAGGGAAGTCAAGCTGCTCATCCAAAGCCACTCAGAATGAGGATCAGAGCCAGGACTTGAACTCAGGCTTGTCTGTGTACGAAGCCCATGTTAGTGACTACCACCCTAAACCATCCCTCCGTGTTTATTTCTTCCTCTTTCTCCTGATTTCTAGTTGTCCCTTCACTGTGCCGGTCCCTCTCTGAATTTGCTCTTAGTGTCCCAGGAAAGATCTGATAAGCACCTTCAAGGTACTAAGAAGCAGCAAAGACACTCAACCCCCAGACTGATTTGGTAGCTCTGGTTTGAGTTGCTCTCCTGACCATGGACCCCAGGGCCAGATGATCATTGGGGTCCCTTCTGGATCTAACATTCTTTGAAGTGAGGTCCTGCAACTCCATTAGACTTTGCACAATCCCAGATGTGGGAACTGTAGCACATTTCAAAAATTAAACTCAAACTTGTTCTTTATATAGAGGAAAAAACACTAGCTATTCAGTCTGAAAACTCACTCTGACTCCCCCAGCAACTCACTGTGTACGACCTTGGGCAAGTCACTCCCCCTCTCTGGGCCTCATTTTAAATGAAGTTTGGATGAGATGATTCTTCTTGGCTCTATAATTTGGAGATCACATCCTGCCTTCCAGTTGCTTGTATACCTGCCCACCCCCATGCTGGAGGACAGGGTCCCCCCAGGAGGACACCAGTACCCCTTCTCTGCCTTGGGCAGTGTTTCCAGGGGCCAGACAGCGCTACTCACAAATTCTGTGTTCAGTCAGTACTGTAGAACGAATGAGTGGTGCTTCAGTGTATCTAGTAGGCTGTTCCACTCTGCACATGGTAGCATATTACATCCAGATAATCACCCACGATAGCAGCTAATCTGGGTTCTTAAAAAGGAACTGTATTCTGTTTTGTCTGACTTGATAAAATAGCTCAGCTTCGGAGACATTGTGTTTATCTTTAACTACAGTTGAAAAAAATAATTTCTAGTAAAACCTTCTGAAAGTAATTTGACAATCTGGGGTTTTCTACCTCTAGTCATTTTTCTTGGAGAAAAGCAGACAATGAAAACAAATGCTCCTCAGTTACAGGCAATGCTGCTTGGGAATTTAAAGTCACAGACAGGAAAAATGTAGCAGAGTGAGCACACTGTCTTAAAATCTGGTTATATATTTTCATTGACATCTTTAAAATCCGTGTCACTTGCAGACCAACAAAAATCTCCAAATTCTAATGCTATTTCTCATCTTGACTTGTTTTAGCCTCTGAACCAGTCGCGTGAATGCACCGCCCCAGTTTGCTCTTTAGGCAAAGGATGTCAGCACCGACCCACTTCCTTCTCATGCCGCTGCTTCTTTCTCTTCTCTCTCTCTACATTTTTGTCTTTTTAAAGACTCATCCAATCCGTATCATTCTTCCTCGCTTCCCCTCCTCCTTCCTTCCTCTTTCTCCTCCTTTACCTCTCTTCCTCTTTCTTACTATTCAACTGGATAAAATGTCAGGGCTTTGTTGATTTGTTCTGTTCTTTATCAATGAAGATAATATTTATGGAAGAGCTTTGTGGATTTCATGGCAAAGGCAAGCTGAGAACCTCAGCCAATCAAGAGAGAGTTTTCTTAAGAGTCAAGTCATATTTTGCTTCTAAAACCTGATTCCCAGCCCTTTGTGAGAGTTCCAGCTCCAATGTTAAAACACATCCCTTTGGGATTTCCCTGGTGATTCAGTGGCTAAGACTCTGAGCTCCCAACACAGGGGCCCAAGTTCGATCCCTGGTCAGGAAACTAGATCCCACATGCCCCAACTAAAGATCCTGCATGTTGCATCTAAGACCTGGCACAGCCAAGTAAAATAATAAAAATAAATATTAAATTAAAAAAAAGGTATCTGGTTTTCCAAGCAGAAAAATCCTGACTGATTAGGAGCTCTAGCTAAGGTGGTCTTGGGCTCAGCCTTGGCTAGAGGAAGGATGGACAAGTTTAGAGTAAAACTAAGGCCCAAGAGATGATCAGTGAACCTATGATGAGGGCATTTATTTGCTGCAAGCTTTTGTCAGAGGTTTTTAAAATTAAGTATGGTGGACTTGGGGCTTCCCTGGTGGCTCAGATGATTAAAAATCTGCCTGCAATGTGAGAGACCTGGGTTTGATCCACGGGTTGGGATGATCTCCTGGAGAAGGGAATGGCTACTCATTCCAGAATTCTTGCCTGGAGAATTTCATGGACAGAGGTGCCTGGTGAGCTATCGTCCATGGGGTTACAAATAGTCGGACACGACTGAGTGACTAACAATTTCACTTTCATAGTGGATTTAATATGTTGTTAATTTCTGCTGCACAGCAAAGTGGTTCAGTTATACATATTCATACATTCTTTTTTATATTCTTTTCCATTATGGTTTATCACAGGATATTGAATATAGTTCCTGTGCTATACAGTAGGACCTGGTTTATCCATCCTGTACATATCAGTTTGTATCTGCTAACCCCAAACTCCAGCTTCATCCATCCTCCACACCCTTCTCCTTGGCAACTCCAAGTCTGTTCTCTGTGTCTCTGAATCTGTTTTGTAGATAAACTCATTTGTGTCATATTTTAGATTTCACACAGAAGTGATAACATATGATATATGTCTTTCTCTGACTTACTGCACTTAGTTTGATAAAGAGATTGCATCATTAAATTGTGGCATAATCTTCCAAACTAGATATCCTTATCCTCACTTTGCAGATGAGGGAACTGAGGTTCAGAGAGGTTAAGTGGCTTGATTAGGGCCATACAGACAGGAAGTGACACAGCCCTCTGACATCAAAAGCCTATTTCCATCAAAGTTTGTCTTCTTTCTGCTGAGCAATACTGGCTCCTGGCATCAGGCTCCAGATGAGTGGATTGGAGCCATGGTTTTATCCCTCGGATAAGACAGAGGGATCAAGTGAAGCCCCTTACTCCCACTGCTTGTCCGAATCCCAGAGGGGTGGGAGAGAGGGAGGAGGGAGAGGGAGAGGGCTTGAGGTTGTGTGTCTGAAAAATGAGAGGTGAAATGGGGCTCCTGGCTATGTGTTTGTGGAGAGAGAGAGAGAATGAGGATGAGAGAACCAGGGTAAATATACAATTAAGTGGTGTTTATTTCCAAAATGAAAATAACATTATGGTTTACTTCCGATTTTAAAAGCAAGGCATGCTTGTGGTAACAGATTTAGTCTGTACAGAAACGAATAAAAAAGAATGTGAAAACAGCCTATTATCCCCTAATCTAGAGATAATTGTGACCCACAGCTGGACTTTGAATTCTACAATAAGGTTTAGCTACCTCAAACTCACTTTGGTCTTGCCTATTGGCAGGTTGCCATGGAGACCTCCAGAAAACAGTTAACAACAGTAATTCTGATTTTCAAATTTTGGATTCACTTGTCACTTTGAGGTAGCTGGGTTGTTGTCACCTGATAACTTCTTTGGGCTTATTTTCTCTAAGATGAATTATAAAGCTAGCAAAAGAAAATGAGCCCATTAAACGTCATGTTTTCAAAGATGAAGGAGATGGGGAAAGTTTTGTTACGATATTAAGAAAAAAAAGAACATAGAATTATGTATCCAATGTGATCTGAGTCTTGATTAAGATATATATTTACAATAGAGAACAAACTAGTGGTTACCAGCGGGGAGAGGGGAGTGGGAGCAGTAAGACAGGGGTAAGGAATCAAGAAGTACAAACTACTACATATATAAAAAAAGCTATAGTGATGTACTGTATAACACAAAGAATATAGACAACATGTTATCATAACCATAATGGAATATAACCTTCAAAAACTGTGAAGCAGTATGTTGTACACCCGAAACTTACATAATACTGTACATCAGCTATACCTCAATAAAAAAGCTATATATTTCATTCACAGAAAAAAAGACATAGAAATTTAGTGCTTTTCCTAAAATGTTATCTATGTTTATTCTGGGTGAATTATTTTAACTGTCTTTCTTTATGTTTTTCTGTATTTGCTAAAGTTTTATAATGAGCATGTTCTGCTTAGACAGTCGAAGAATAATACTTGCTATTTTTTAAAAAGATAGATGTTTGGGACTAAGATATTTTTGAGATACTTGGTGACTAGCTTGTGCAGTCACTGCTAGGATTAAGCAATTTCCTGCTGACCTTAATCAACATTCTAGTCTGGATGGATGTTGGGAGTGGGTGGCAGGAGTAATGGGCAAAGGGGGTGTTCATTTGAGTTTCCTTTCCTACAAATGCCTTAAAAACTGCACTGTTGCTTATGAGTGGTAACATCAGTTAAAATGACCAAGCAAAAGTTTCTCCCTGTAGGAACCCCGAAAGTCTTCATTTATCGATAGGGTTCTGCTTTCCCATTGAAAACTGATGGCTTTGCCCATGAACATCTGCCAGAGATAAAACAAAAGGGACAGGTAGGAAAAATGGCTTGTAATTTTGGCTCTGTGGATGTGTGTCATCTAGTAAATTTCCTCAGCTTGGTGTTTCTGGTGTGAAACTGTCAAGAACTCCCTAGAAAGCTCCCTCTGTTTGGGTCCACTGGCAGAGAGACTGGGAGCCCCAGTCCCTCCTGGGTAGAGCTGATATGCCTCTCCAGCCTCCCACTGCTCTGTCCTTTCCAAATGAGTGGTAAAGACAACAATAAAAACCAAGAATCCTTGAATCTCAGGAGAGAGTGGAGAGGTGAAAGAAAGTCTGTTTTATGGTACACCTTCAATAAAAAAAGATTTACAGGTAAGTCATTTTCTCTTCTTTCTAGGTGTTAGATTGAGAAGATCCAGTAAACGAAACCCCAGAGAGAGCTTGGTCTAAATAAAAAATTCCCACAGCTGTCAAAACAAATAGCAACCGATCAGAAATACAACGTCAAGGGAGACTCCAGTTCCCAAATAACTCAGAGAAGTGTTGGCCTGTTACAGCAAGAGTAAAGACTTAAAGGGACATTGGGAGGGGATTTAGAATGCTATCCTCCTCCTCCAAATCTCAAACTTGGAGGCTGATTGAGAGAAATGAGTTATACGGGTCTAAGTTCATCTCTTAAGGAATAATCAAAGCCCTAACCATTAGTGAAGAATACTTTCTTTTCTTCATTTACTAGACCGTCACTGAGTGCCTTCTCTGAAATGGCTGTGAGTTGGGTGATGGAGATGCAGAATGGAGGGAAATAGATTCATCCCCAAGGAGCTTGTAGCACTGAGGGAGGAGCTATAGCTATAATTCAGGGTGTTACATATAGTGCTAGAGGCAAATGCTGGTTACTATTGTGGGAGATAGAAGAAAGGCAACTCTGTGTGTGTGTGTATGTGTGTGCATGTGTACAAGCTGATGATTGGCAGATTTGAGTTTCAAGGATGTGAAGGAATTAGGCAGGTAAAGGGGGCCCAAGGATAAGACTGTAAGTCAGATAGAATATCCATGTGTTCATTCATTCATTCAGCACATATATTGAGCTCTTACTGCGTTCCAGGCACTGTCCCAAGAACTAAGTGAAAAAGACAGATGATGTCTCTGCCTTCAGAGAGTTGACCTTCTAGGGGAATAGATAATGAATAAGTAAGCCAACAAATCTACAAAGAAGAGGCTTTCAACTACTGATGTGCTGTGAAGAATGAAAGTATAATGTGACCTGAGAGTGTGGTAGGCATGTAGGGGGCCACACCCTGAGTCAGCAGTGCAAAGACCTGAGGAAGAGCACTCCAGGTGGAGAATACCGCAAGTGTTAGGGTTTGGGGATGAGAACAAGCTTGGTGTCTTCAAGGATCAGAAGAAAGGGCTGTGAGTGAGAGGGGTAGCGGAGGCAGGTGATGTGGTCAAGGTAAGCAGGATGCAGATCACAGAATGCCTGTGGGTTGTGGTGAAGACCTTAAGAATTGTTTGTAAAGAATGAGAGTGGGTAAGTAGACCACTTGCTCAGCTACTGGTGGCCTGGGCCAAGGCAGTAGCTGTGGACATGGACAGAAGATGATAGTTTGAGATTACATTCTGGAGGTAGAATCAACATTATCTATGGAAGCACGAGTTGTGATGGAAGAAGGAAAGAGAGGAATCAAGGATAACTCCTAAGAGTTTTGTCCAAGCAGCAAGTAGATGGTAGCCATTTATAGAGGTGGGGGAGAGAAACTTGGTGTTATTTGGGTTTTGGTGGGGGTGGTTGGCAAGCATTTGAGGATCTATATGGATGGTTCAGTGTAACATAAACCCCAGTTTATAGAAAGGGACAAATGATAGCTGGAGGGGCAGGGTTTGGTCATGGAGGATCCTATTGGCCCCATGAGAGAGTCAGATGTAACACTGAAGCCTCGTGTGTCGATGAAGGGTTTACAAAGTAGGGCAACACTATCTGGTTTCATCTTTTGAGAGATGTGCTTCCAAAGCAGATGTCTGTTTGGAAGGATGTGGCAGAAGCAGAGAGACCACTTAAGATGCTGTTGTAATAGCCCAGGCAGAGTTGATAGGCTGAAGAAAGATGGACTGAATAGAAGTGGGCAGATTCTTGAGCTATTAGGTGGGTAGAAGATGCAGGATGTAGAGATTTGTTACATGTGAGATGAAGGAGAGGGTGAGCGCTTATTTTCTAGGTTTCTCAGTTCGTGGATGGTGTTTCCATTCCCTGCAGTGCAGTGTAGAGCATGGGGAAGGTTGAGAAAGAGGAGAGTGGTTATGGACTCCAGTGTAATGGATACCATGTTCTGCTCCCCAGGTATCAGCCCTTCCCTCCTGCTTCACTGAACACTGATTTTGTTCACAGTTGCCTTCCTCCCCTTCATCCATATAGTCATGTCCTTCAGGGGAAGTTGATCACACCCCCAGCTCCAGGGATGGTTCATGTGTCTGGGCAGGTAACCCATCACTGGCTAATGATTAACATGAGAGCAGTCATATGACTAACTTGGACCACTGAGATAGGAGGAGAGGTTTTTTGGGTGCTTCTGGGAAAGCAATTTCCTTGTTTTTACCCAAGAGCACCTGAAAATAACCCTCTTGATTTCTCTGGGTGTTGTCCTTTGAGGATGTGTAGCCCTAAATGCAGTCCATGGGGTCACAAAGAGTCGGACACTTACTGAGCGACTTCACTGTCACTTTTCCCTTTCATGCATTGGAGAAGAAAATGGCAACCCACTCCAGTATTCTTGTCTGGAGAATCCCAGGGACGGTGGAGCCTGGTGGGCTGATGTCTATGGGGTCGCACAGAGTCTGACACGACTAAAGCGACTTAGCAGCAGCAGCAGCAGTAGCCCTAAATCACTGTAGCTGTCTCACTACCATCCTGAGGATATTGAGAGAAACAGGCAAACAGGCTGGAACCACCTAGTTATGTGAGAAGCCCATTCCATATTGTGAAGCCAATTGGATTTTCTCTTACTTGCAGCTCAAAGCATCTAAACTGATAGAAGGGCCAGTGGGACCCCCTGGTGGAGATCTCCAGCAGGCACATGGACTTTCTGTCTAGGCCTGGAGATCAGGCTGTGATGTGAGATGGACAAAGTACCCCGCTGCTCCCACTGTTCTGAGAGTTGTTATTAATAGAACTGCTTTTCTATTCAAATAAGATTTTTTAAAAAAAACCAAGGAGGTGGAGTAATGAAGGGAAGAATGTACTTGAAGAACACGTTCCATGGTGTGGTGGTGTACAGGGATGGATTATGGAAGCTCTTTAATTAAAAATCTAAAGGAGAGAAGCTAATCATTGCAATGATTCAGACAGTGTTCAGAGAGAAGCTGAATGACCTATTTTCTGCGATTTTTAGAAGTGGGAATTCATTTGGTATTGGTTGCCCCTGATGACCTCTAAGAGACGTAGCTAGCCGAGAGGACAAAGGATGGGCACTTTTGGAATCTGGCATACATGAAGGCCAAGTCCAGTTTCCACACTTTGGAGCTGTAGTGTCTCCCCAAGTCTCTTTTGTAAAACAGAGGGGAAAGTGGTCCTATGAGTGAAACTGGGGAGCTTAGAAAAATCCTGTACTGTGCCCAGAAAATGGTAAGGGTGAGAAAGGGAGGGAGGAAAGGCGGGAAAGAGAGAGGAAGCACTAGAGCGTCTTTCTTCCATTCTCTCTCCATCTCTCCACCTTCAGGTTTTCCTCTTCAGCACCTCTGCTTGTCACATTTGATGGCTAGGTCTCTGTCCTACCTTCCTTGACCGATCAGTGGCATTTGATCTGCACTCTCTCCTTGAACTCCTTCACTTGCCTTCAGGCACCCTCTTGTTTGGCTGTCTTCCTAACTCACTGGCTACTCCTTCTCAGGCTCTTTGTTGGTTCTTCCTATCGTCCCCAAATGAACCGTGGAATGCTTGAAGTCTCCTTACCCCAACGCAAGTAGAGAGTTCAACATCCTCTTCATGGTCTATATAGCTTTACCCAATCTCTCCCCTTCCCCAATCTTCTCTGCCACCTCTCCTACCACTCTCCCAGGTCACCTGGTCTCCTTACTGTTGCTGGAAAATGCCAAGTACACTCTCCCTTCAAGCTTCTTCACTTACTATGCCCTCTTCCTAGAGTCTCACTATTGAGAGAGTCATTTCCTAGGCAGGTTGATAGGAAGTCTAGGGGTCCCCAAGGAGAGAGGGGTCTGGAATTCTCAAGGAGGAAGAAAGGACAAACTTTTTTTCTTTCTCCACATTCCTTAGGATTATATACCAATGATGTATCCTGCCTAAGGACAGTCTTTGGATTCAACCTTCTGTTATCTTAAAATGTTAATTATGGGAGTAGACCTGGTCTTTACAAGGATGTATCTTGCCTGAGGACAGTGTTATCTTAAAATGTAAATTATGGGAGTAGGTCTGATGAGGTCTTTACAACCTCCAGACATTCTTTGGATTCACTGGAGAGTATATAACTTCATTGTTAACACTAGCAAGCGGGTACTCTTTCTACCCCCTTCTGATGCCTATGTCAGAAGCTTTCTCTATCTCCTTTATACTTTAATAAAACTTTACTACACAAAAGCTCTGAGCGATCAAGCCTCGTCTCTGGCCCCGGATTGAATTCTCCTCCTCCGGGGGCCAAGAATCCCGGTGTATTCGCGTGATTCAACAACAACCTTTCACTATCTCACTTCTTTCAGGTCTTTCTTCAAAATGTCATCATTTCTGAGACACCATCATTAGCCACTGTATAATCCAACGACTCCCCACCTTATCAGTTTGCATTCTCTCTCCTTAATCTATCTTCATAGCTCTTAGCACCACTCAATGCATTATGTGTTTATCTGTGCGTTTCCCCCATTAGAATGTCAGCCCCAAGAGAACAGAGATGTTGTTTTACCACAGATCTATCTCCAGCTTCTGTAACTGTATTTGGCACAAAGTCAGCTCTCAGTAGATATTTATTGAATGAATATATTCATTGAGGGTTATGGCTACTGTTACCACTAATGTCATTATTTTCCCCAGCTTTAAGATACTATGGTTTATACCTGTAAAGCAAGAGGGAAACTTCCCAAGATTCCTTTCAGCTTCCCTACCCCAGGATCTGTAGCACAGTGGATATTCTGTAAATTGCTTACATGGGAACAGATACAAACAGAATTACTATGCTAAATTACTGATACTAAAGAGCCTCAGATCACCATACTCCTGGATGTCCTAGACTTCCTAAAAAGCCATCCTGAGCAATATGGTTAGACAGCCATTTAGACACGTCTGTTTTGACCTATGGTGAATGTCAAATGAAACAAAAACATTCTGACATTTTAAGAGCTTTAATTTACTCATGATAAAAGCCATAGCATCTGAATATGTCAAGTTTATAAGGCAGAGACTTTGGAAGAGGAATACGTGCCTACCTAATGTGAGGGCATGTCAATGAGTTGATTGACTCGTTGAAGGAGAACACTGGTAAGATGTTTGGAAGTAAAAGAGGTTGCATCTGCAAGATACACCTGAAACTTGGATTTAACATGAATCTGTCACACTCATTGCAATTTGAAGTTGGGTTATATGTGAAATCAAAAATTGCTAAGGTGAGTCAAATACATGCATCTCAGAGACCCTGGAAGTACAGAACACAATGATTGTTGTCAGTCAGTAGGATGTGGTGGAAAAAGCATAAACTTAGGAGTTATACAGGCTGGAGTTGGAGACCTAGCTCTCCTGGGCATCATCAGATAAGTTACTTAACATCTCTGGACTTTAACTTCTTTCAGCTTGGCAGAGACTGCAATGATCACCCAAACCTGCTTTCCCTGTAGTCTAGTACTCAATCTCACAGCATTTCTCAGCCCTCCTTTCAGTTAGGCATGGCCCCATGACTGTGTTCTGGCCAGTAAAATGTGATGAAAGTGATGTGTGTCACTTCCATTCCTAGACCATTAGAACCTCTCCTGGGCCATCTTCCATGCCCCTTCCCCTTCTGGTTTGAGGCAGAGGAACCTGGTCCCGTGTGCTGAAGATGGTGGACCCACAGGTGGAAAGGCATGTGTCCCTCAATCAGTGCTTGGAGGAAAGCTGCCTTTTTTGGACTTTAAGTGTGAAAAAAACAAATGCAAGTGAGAAATAGACTTCCATGTACTAAGCCACTGGAATTTGAGTATTTAGTTGGTATATCAGATATCATTACCCTAATACCTTTGTAAATATGAAGATAAAGATTTTTGGGGGGAGGGTTAATATATATTTAATTGAAAACTCCCAGAATATCTTGGTATATTGTTGTTTAATTGCTAAGTTGTGTCCAACTCTTTGAGACACCATGGAATGCAGCACACCAGGCTTCCCTGTCCTTCACTATCTCCCAGAGTTTGCTCAAACTCATGATGAGATTGGTCTGATGTGCCAGACCCCACTACTCTGTCAAATGATGCCATCCAACCATCTCATCCTCTGTCACCCCCTTCTCCTTCTGCCTTCAATCTTTCCCAGCATCAGGGTCTTTTCCAATGAGTTGGCTATTGGCATCAGGCAGCCAAAGTATTAGAGCTTCAGCATCAGTCCTTCTGATAAATATTCAGTGTTGATTCCCATTAGGATTGGCTGGTTTGACCTCCCTGCTGTCCTAGGGACTCTTGAGTCCTCTCCAACAACACAATTTGAAAGCATCAATTCTTCAGTGCTCAGCCTTCTTTATGGTCCAACTCTCACATCTGTACATGACTCCTAGAAAAACCATAGCTTTGACTATATGGACCTTTGTTGGCAAAGTGATGTCTCTGCTTTTTAATATGCTGTTTAGACTGGTTATAGTTTTCCTTCCATGGAAAAATTTCATGGCTGCATGAAATTGGTATGTAGCAAGGGTTTAATAGATATTGGTTCTTACTATCCTCTTGTTAGTTAATCTACAATAGTCATTACACATCGACCCTGAGATGGTTTTGCTAGACCCCAAGGAGATATCAAGAAATGTAAAATATAGTTCCAGGTCTCCAGTTACAGAAAATTATAGTGTGGAAGACAATTACCCTTCAGGTGTACCTGTATCCTAGAATGTCAAGCCTCTGAAGGACAAGAATGGACAAAGTGTCTCTAGGATGGATCATTAGAATTCAGAGGAAGAAGGTACTTTTGGTTGGGCTAGTTAGGGAAGACAATAAATCATCAATATTGGAAGAAAGCAGTTATGTAGGCTGCCACAAATAGTGGGCAATCAAAGAAGAATTTCTGTTTCATTTTGGACACATGATATTTTTATTTTCTTAGCAGTTATCCATTGCTAACCATGTTAGCAATGAAAGCTATTTAGAAAATTAACCCAGAATGTGGAAAAAGTGATAAATTAGGACACGGATGCTCATTACTAGGACATTTATAATGCCAAATGATCAGAAACAACACAAATGTTCAATACGGGGAGAATGCTTAAGTAAATCACAGTATACTCTTTAGAAGTAATCTGTCTCCAGGATCCCATCAAAGTTCACAGTTTAAATTACCACCTGCACAGAATGACTCCTACATTGTGACTTTGGCCCTGACTTCTCCAAACTCCACTCCCTATCTCTCACTACCTACAGGATGTCTTTATTTGGTTGTCTCAAAGACATCTCATACTCAGTGTTCCCAAACCTGAGCTTATGATTCGCACTCCTTCTCCATCCCTCCAAGCTGCCTTCTTCCAGCATCTCTTGCCTCACTATCTCCTGTTGTGAGAGTCAGGACTCTGGGAATCATCCTGGATCTTTCTCTCTTTCATCTCCAAATCCAATCTATTAGGTCCTAACTATCTTTAAAATCCATGCTCGCCTCTTCATCTCTGCTGTTGCCTCCTTGGTCTAAACCACCATCTCCTTCCATCTAGACTGTGGCTTAGCTTTTCATCTGCAACCCAGGTTCCTTTCCAATCTTCAAGATCACATCTCATAATTTCACTCCTGCTGTTCCTCACCCCCCAAAACTCCACAATGACTGTCAAGTTCTTCACATGGCCCATGGAATACCTCACTGTCTGAGCCTTGCCTGTCTCTCCATCCTCATCTCTTTCTACTCTTCTCCACCTCCTTCTCTGCAATCCTGCTATAGGATACAGCGTAGCTGTACTTTCTGTTCAGAATTCACTTTTCAAACCCACTCCTCCGCCTCCAAATGCACTCTTGCAGGTCATGTCTACATATCTTCCAGATCTCATAGACTCAGTCACTTCAAAAATGCTGTACATGGTTCTGCATCTAGGTCAGGTTCCTTTGGGACCTGCTATGTACCTTATATGGGGCTGCCCTGGTGGTGCAGTGGTAAAGAATCTGCCTGCCAAGGCAGGGGATGCAGGCAACACGGGTTCAATCCCTGGGTAAGGACAATCCTCTGGAGAAAGAAATGGCAACCCACTGCAGTCTTCTTGCCTAAAAAATTCCATGGACAGAGGAACCTGGCAGGCTACTGTCCATGGGGTCACAAAGAGTTTGACATGACTGAGCACCATCACCACTACATAGCTTATACAGATGGGGAAAAGGAAAAGGTGGCTTGGGGAGTTCTGGATGGTGAGGAGCCAGATGCTAAAAAACACTTATTGCTGATAATACAGAGTGGATATCCTACCTTTATACAACTCAGTGTCAAGCCATAGAGCAGAATTCTGATATTGAATTTGAATCAGGGTGAGTCACTTAAGCCAAAAATATTTATGATGTGCCAGACCCCACACTACTCTATGCTATATCCCCTACTCTTGTGTAACTTACCACTTATTTAACACATTTCAAAAACCTGGATTTCAGGAAAGCAAATTTGTATTCAGGGAACTCTTGTGAATGTGTTTTATTTCCTTGAGAAAGACATTTAATTTTCTGGGTCTCTGTTGCAATAACAATGCTTGATGACTGCCTTGTGGTGACTGGGGCTGGCATTCATGCTGCTAAAATCCTTGGGCATCTTCAGGCCTTGAACGTGATGCTGAGGACAAGTGGGGCTTTGAATCTGAGCAGTTGAAAGTGTGGCTTTCCCAAGACCTTTCCTTGATGCCTTCCCCCTCCCCCTGCCCCCACCAGAGGACTTGTGTTACTAAAGCAGAGAGCTGAGCAGGTTCTGGCTGGCAAGGACCCAGGGATTAGTGTCCAGGGTGCTAACATCATAATTGGGCCACCACTGAAGGTGGCAACATCTGCTGTTTGAGGCTCTGATGCCAGAACCCCCGTTGCACCCCCTGGCTGGCCAGGACCTCTGTCTAGGGAGGCAGCTTGGGTGGCCTTAGGGCTGCACTTAGCACATGTTCGATAGCTACTGACAGGTGTTGAAAAGCTCTCATTAGGGCCAAGAAATTGACTTGTGTCCTGGGCTTCTCTGGAAAACAATGAGGACCCATGGGAAAGGCTTTGTGCCTGAAGGAGCCCAGGGACTGGTAATTGAGTTACTGTTAAGGCGATGAGAGGCTGTGGTCATGACAAGTATTAGTGGCACGAGGCTGGCAGGCCAATGCAAGGCCATCCTGCATTTTCTCTTTGGCATGGAGTATATGGGGATTCATTCCTTCCTTAAACATGTTTAGCAGGGCAGTAAAGCTCAATAATCAATGAAGGCAGTTGGGAAGTCAGACTTCCAAAGTCTGGAGGTGGCAAATGGGATGCTTATTTGTTGGGGGAGGGTCACTACATTCTTCATGGTTACATGTCTCATTTAATGACAGTATTCCTGGGATGCTGGTCCTCTTATCCTCATTTTCTTTCTAACTCTCCACCTCCCCTCACTTTTTCCTGGATGACTCTTACTCAGCCTTAAGTACTTCTTACTCAGAGAATGTTCTAACTACAGCCCTCCCATTTGTACCCCCATACTCTCTCTTTATCAATTTGCAAATTTTTTTTTCCTTTGTGATATCATTGGCTGTTAGCTTGTTTTTGGTCTTTCTCCTCCTTTATTTTATGGGCAACTCAAGGTTAGGGACCTGGATGGTTCTGTTCCCCACAATCTCATCAGCCCAGTGTGCAGTGGATTTCCAATAAGCACTTTTCAAATTTGTCAAATGAATCAATGGTTCTCAAAAACTGTTGGCATTGTCTCTGACAATGTAAATGCATATGAGCATATTTATAGGTGCCAGTTCATTGTAACTCTGTTTTCATCCATTTATTCATACGTGCGTCATCTCCATTAGTATTTACTTGGTACCAACTGGGTGCTGAGGATGCAAAAGTAAATGAGAAAAAGTGCCAGCCCTTCAGTAACTCAGTTGGGGGTGGACTGCTGTAGATGTGGAAACATGGGCAGTCAAAGGGCTGAGTCAAGTTTGGAGTGAAGTCTGAGTCAAGTCTCCAGGTTTGGATCACTGATCCTTTAGCTCCTTGATTGTGTGACCTTGGGCAAGTGACTGCATATCTTTGAACCCTGAGCATCTTGTTGTACAATGGAGATAATCATATGCATCTTGCAGGGCTGTTTTGATACTAAATTGAATGAGATAAATATGTAGAAGCAAAGCTAAATACAGAGAAAATGTTGTTATTATTGTTTGTTTTTTATTACTTGGATAGGGCATAAAGAGGAGTTAGGTCAATTCTACCTAAAGCGGGGTGATTAAGGAAGCTCTTATAAATGAGTTAATGTCCTTGAGGAAAGGTAGATAAAGAAGGAAAGGTTTTTTGGAGTGAGAGCAAAGAAGGACTTCTTGGGGGATCTGGGATTGTGGTATTGTGAGAATTAGCATTTCTCCATTTCTCCCTCTCCCTGAAGGGCACATGCCACTCTCTCTTTTTCCCAGAATTTGTTCTGCTTGTCTTTTGGGTATCCCCCACTCACCCGTCCATTCCTCCTCCCTGGCTCTCACCCTGTTCCCATCTTTGTCCTCCCCACATTAGCCTGTACCTCATTATCCCTCTTCTCTTAAAACTGGGAAGAAAGATGAGTTGGAAATATCTCTGTCATCCATCAAATAAAACTGAGAGTTGGCAGCTGTGGTTTTATTAATGACTACTCAATTCTTCTCTCCCAACATCTGGAAGATATGTGCCGCAGGACGGACAAGCCAGTGATACATGAGGAGAGATTTATCAGCAACTTGGAGATGGATGGAGACCTTGAGGCCATCTCATCCAGCATTCACCCTGGACAGGAAGCTCCTGGCAGCATTTCTGAGGAAGGGCATTCAACCCCTGCCTGGACACTTTCCAATGACCCCCAAGCCCATGTCAGTGGAAGTCAGCTCAAATGTGTATCACTAGTGTGAATTTTGGAGAAGGAAATGGCAACCCACTCCAGTGTTCTTGCCTGGAGAATCCCAGGGACGGGGGAGCCTGGTAGGCTGCCATCCATGGGGTCGCACAGAGTCGGACACGACTGAAGTGACTTAGCAGCAGCAGCAGCAGTGTGAATTTTAGTCTCCAAGTCCAAATTTCAGTACAAAAGTACTTGAAAGTCAATATCTCTTCAAGGAAGAAATAGTATGATGTTCAAGAGTAAGGGTTCTGGGAACCAGGCTGCCAAGGTTCACATCCATACCCTATCACCTTGAATCAGTTAACATAGCTTAGTCTCTGTTTCCTCATCTGTAAAATAGGAATGATAATTGTTCCTCTGTGCAAGCTGCTGTGAGGAATACTTGCAGTAACAAGGGATGCACAGAGAACACTGCTGAGTACATCATAATAGCCTGATAAGTGTTAACTATTATTACTGTCTCTTTTTTGTTGCTTTTGTTCAGTCACTCAGTCATGTCTGACTCTTTGTGACACCCATGAACAGCAGCATGCCAGGCTTCCTTGTCCTTCACTATCTCTCAGAGTGTGCTCAGACTCATGTCCATTGAGTTGGTGGTGACATCCAACCACCTCATTCTCTGTTACCCCCTTCTCCTCCTGCCTTCAATCTTTCCTGGCATCAGGGTTTTGGTGGAACCCTTTTAAAGCAAGGGCTAGAGTGAGATTATAAAGGCCCAGAAGAATCCCCAGCTTCCCCAAATCCTTCTTCTTCCTGTTCTATATTGAGTAAAATGTCTTCACCAAGAATCATTGCCTTTCATCACCTGGTAACAGAGAAGTTTGTGAGAGACTAAAGGGAGTCAAACCTTTGCAGCCGGGCAGCCCATAGGACTTGGTTTGGCTACCTATTAACCAACTGGCCACAAGTAATTACCTATATTTCTGTACTTCCATCTCCTTACCTGCAGGAATGGGAACCGAAAGCCACACATCAGATGACAAGTTCTGCCTGATTAGCATCACCTCCCTGGTTCATTCCTGTCCAGGCTGCCTTCATTTCTTTCCTTGGTTACTGCAACTTCATCCTGATGGGGCCTCTGGTTACTGCAACTCCATCCTAAGTGGTCTCCGTTTCTATGCTTGTTCCCATATAGGCTGTGTTCCACCCAGCAGCCAGAGCAGCCTTCTGAAAACCCAAGAGAATTAATGTCGTCCCTTTCCTTGGACCCTCCAAGGGCTTTCAACATCTTCCAGGTGAAATCCTCATTCTAGTCCACAAGCACCTCCATGTCTGGCATCCACTTCTTTCCACTTTTCCATCATGCTTCCCTTCATTTCCCCCATATTCAATCTGCTCTCTCCACTTGCCTCCATTTGGACATGTGGAGAATCTCAGTGTCTTTGGACTTGCCATTTCCTCAACCCAGAAGCTGTTTGGCCCAGGTACCAACATGGCTCATTCACTCATCTCCTTTGAGGACTCTGCTCAATTGTCAGCTCCTCTAAGAGGCCTTCCAGGGCCACCCTATCTCATTTAGCATTTCCTTTAGCAAGGAGAGATAACAAAGCCTTCCTAAGTGATCAGTGCAAAGAAATAGAGGAAAACAATAGAATGGGAAAGACTAGAGATTTCATCAAGAAAATTAGAGATACCAAGGGAACATTTCATGCAAAGATGGGCTCAATAAAGGACAGAAATAGTATGGATCTAACAGAAGCAGAAGATACTAAGAAGAGGTGGCAAGAATACACAGAAGAACTATACAAAAAAGATCTTCATGACCCAGATAACCATGATGGTGTGATCACTCACCCAGAGATAGACACCCTGGAATGCAAAGTCAAGTGGGCCTTAGGGAGCACCACTATGAACAAAGCTAGTGGAGGTGATGGAATTCCAGTTGAGCTATTTCAAATTCTAAAAGATGATGCTGTGAAAGTGCTGCACTCAATATGTCAGTAAATTTGAAAACCTCAGCAGTGACCACAGGACTGGAAGAGGTCAGTTTTCATTCCAATCCCAAAGAAAAGCAATGCCAAAGAATGTTCAAACTACTGCACAATTGCACTCATCTCACATGCTAGCAAAATAATGCTCAAAATTCTCCAAGTGAGGCTTCAACAGTATGTGAACTGAGAACTCCCAGATGTTCAAGATGGATTTAGAAAAGGCAGAGAAATCAGAGATTAAATTGCCATCATCTGTTGGATCATCGAAAAAGCAAGAGTTCCAGAAAAACATCTACTTCTGCTTCATTGACTACGCTAAAGCCTTTGACTGTATGGATCACAATAAACTGTGGAAAATTCTGAAAGAGATGGGAATACCAGACCACCTGATCTGCCTCTTGAGAAATCTGTATGCAGGTCAAGAAGCAACAGCTAGAACTGGATATGGAACAACAGACTGCTTCCAAATTGGGAAAGGAGTATGTCAAGGCTGTATATTGTCACCCTGCTTATTTAACTTATACGCAGAGTACATCACGTGAAATGCAAGGCTGGATGAAGCACAAGACGGAATCAAGACTGCAGGGAGAAATATCAATAACCCCAGATACCCAGATGACACCAACCTTACGACAGAAAGTGAAGAGGAACTAATGAACCTCTGGATGAAAGTGAAAGAGGAGAGTGAAAAAGTTGGCTTAAAGCTCAACATTCAAAAAACTAAGATCATGGCATCCGGTCCCATCACTTCATGGCAAATAGATGGGGAAACAATGGAAGCAGTGACAGACCTATTTTGTTGGACTCCAAAATCACTGCAGATGGTGACTGCAGCCATGAAATTAAAAGACACTTGCTCCTTGGAAAAAAAGCTATGACACACTTAGATAGCATATTAAAAAGCAGAGACATTACTTTACTGACAAAGGTCCATCTAGTCAAAGCCATGTTTTTTCCAGTACCCATGTATGAATGTGAGAATTGGACTATAAAGAAAGTTGAGCACTGAAGAATTAATGCTTTTGAACTGTGGTGTTGGAGAAGACTGTTGAGAGTCCCTTGGACAGCAAGGAGATCAAACCAGCCAACCGGAAAGGAAATCAGTCCTAAATTTTCATGCTGAAGCTGAAGCTCCAGTACTTTGGTCACCTGATGCTAAGGACTGACTCATTGGAAAAGATCTTGATGCTGGGAAAGATTGAAGGCAGGAGTAGAAGGGGACAACAGAGGAGGAGGTGATTGGATGGCATCACCAATTTGATGGAGATGAACTTGAGCAAGCTCTGGGAGTTGATAATGGATAGGGAAGCCTGGCTTGCTGCAGTCCATGGGGTCACAAAGAGTCAAACGTGACTGAGCAACTCAACTGAACTGAACTTGTGTCAACATTCTCTACTCTTTATTTTTCTGCCTAACACCTATCATCCTCTGACAAATGTTTGTGCATTCATTATTTTATTGCTTCTTCCTTCCCATTAGGGTGTAGAGCTCATGGGGAAAGGCTGTGACTTTTCAATCTCTGCTGGATCTCCAGTAATCAGTCATGTGCCTGGCTTGGTGTAGATAGTCTATAAGTATTTTTTGAATGAGTGATTGCATAATATTCAACCAAAAATAACATTGTTTGTGGAAAAGTGCCTGGTCCATTGTAGGTGCTGTGATAAATGAGAGTTCTTAATTCCCTTCTTTATCAAACTAGAAAGAACATTAAAAAAACAAATACCCATGGGAGGGGCAGCACACTGATTTAAATTCACAGGGGATTCCTGCAAAAGGGAGGCCTGAGTTAAGAGGGCAAAGGAAGGCAAGCCAGGGGCTCTGCAGACCAACTTCACTCGCTAAGCAATTTTGCCTCCAGCCTGCTCTGTTTATGTCTGTGTGTACGATGATCCTCCAGGCAATTGAATTGCATTACCCTTTTCATTCTAATAATATGAACAGAATTCAGATGTGGTATTTGATGATGTCTTGTGTATTGAACGACTTCAGGACTGCCTGGCACATTGCAGCAAATTACTGTCAACTTGAGGGCCGCTGTGCCTCTACCAAACTGCCAATATTTCCGTGAATAATCCTGGTCATTTACAGTGATGCCTCAAAAATGAATTTTTATTTCATTGGCTTAATCTTTGGAGTTATCAGAAATGTGTGTTTATTCCCCGCAAGACTTCAAATGTGAGATTCTTATAACAAGACAAGAACTGGAAGATTTCCTGAAGGAGGAGAAAGAGGAGCCATCCCCTGCCTGGTTGGAATTGCTGTGTGTACAATACCTGCTGAGAGAGAGAAGAGGGTAGACTGGATTCCTTCCAGAAATCAGAAGGGAAGCTGATTTCAACTTGGAAGGGTGTTAATATCTTAAGACCAAGGCCGACAGACCAAGGGGAGGAAGTGGAAGCGAGAGGGAAGTGTGTGAGCATTTTCCCCAGTCCTTACTGTTGAAACCAAATGCCTGGACATGTGCCACATCCAGCAGTTCCCAGCCCCAGCACACTGCTTTTAGTCACTCAGTCGGATCTGACTCTTTGCAACCCCATGGGCTGATGGACTGTAGTCCACCAGGCTCCTCTGTCCATGGTATTCTCGGAGCAAGAATACTGCAGTGGGTTGCCATTTCCTCCTCCAGGGGATGTTCCCAGCCCAGGGATTGAACCTGCATCTTCTGCTTGGCAGGTGGATTCTTTGTCACTGAGCCACCTGGGAAGCCCCACCACAGCTCAAAGTAAGCACTCACGAAACATCCCTCAAGTTGGAGTTGAATTTAGCTGGTGAGGGTTTGGAGGCTGTGTTAGCTGCTATGATGTAGATGGGGATTTGGCCATGTCTCTCCCCTCCTAGCTCCCACCCCTGCCATACATTCATGTTGCCTAATAATCTGTTCCAAATAGAAGCAGCATTGAGGCCATTGGCTATGTCACAAGGAAGGATCCAGCCCTTCCCAGGGGAATCTCCCCGTCACAGACATGGCACATCTCCACCCACACACTGGGTCTCTGAGTCAGAAGGGCATGTTTTTGCTGCGACTAATTTTACTACTGTTGTTTCTATTGCATTGGTTAAATCTTGTTAGCTTTTGAGGGGAGGGGCCTGTTCCAGCTGAAATCTCAATATTAGTTATCTTGATAAAGAGGAATTTCTATAACCAGCCTCCAACTCTGCTTCCTCATTTAATGTCCTTATACAACCGGGGAAAGACAGACTGTACCATGAATAGCATCATCACTAAAACATCTCCTGCAGCTTGTCTGTCTGGCAAGGGCTTGTGAAATCATGGATGATTAGTGAAGTTGTACCAGCTAGCTAACCCAGCACCACTGCAAAGCTATTGGGTTAGTGATTGTAGTAAATCCAAGTAAAAGGATTGTTCTCAGCATTAATTATGCACAAATGTGATTGCCTTGTACTGTTCTAGTATAGTAACTCACAAAACAGGCAAAACTCGTTGCTCACTTGGGCTAATAGTCAAATGATTCACATCTATCTATCCATCTCATGCCGTGACCTGAAATGACACAGACGATAAAATTGCAAAAAGAATCAGGATAAAAGGATAGGTCAGTCAGAAGGCAATTTCAGCACCAGAGGAGAAGAAAAGAAATGTCAATTGGTGGCTCATAAAGTCCTAAAAAGTTGTCCGTGCTAAGTGGGAACTTTGGCTCAACGTTCTCTGACAGCCAGGATGGAGAGGAAAAGTATGTCAGTGACATGAATCTCATTGTGCAGAAAGGGACATTGCTGCTTTCCCTGTTTCTTCTCAAAATAAATTCCGTTATCTAATCAGGTTACCTGATTTAAGCCTTAGAACAATCTTGTGTGACAGTGACCACTATTGGCCCCATTCTACAGTTGTGAAAACTGGGGCTTAAAAAAGTTAAGGATCTTGCCAGAAATCACAACTGGAGAGTGGCAGGGCTGAAATGAATTTTTGGGCAGCCTAAATTCAGAGCCTGTGCTCTTAACCATATATTTCACTGCCTTTCCTGCAGGGTAACCTGGAAGAGTATATAAAAGCTTCTTTGGGCAAAAGCCCAACTGTCCGGGGAGATAGTCTCCTGCCAGGGATTGGGGATGAAAAATAAAAAGAAAGAGGAGAGAAGTAAATCCATGTGCAGTGGGAGAATTGGATGTTAAGTATGAAATTCATCAGCTTTTAAGCTCAAAACATCCCAATAGTCCATGAATGGGAAAATCAGAGATCTCAGGTCCCAGGGTCAGAATGACCTGGGTTAAACTGGCCTGGCAATCTTGTGGTCTTAAAATGATGATCTTAGTAAGAGAAAAGAGTTCAAACAAACAAACAAACAAAACAAAACAAAAACCCATTAGCTTGTCTCCTGCCTGTACTCAGGCTCACCCTATTATCACGGAACCTTGTCAGATTTCATGAGCTGTTGTATGGGAGGGGAAATAGTTGGAAGGTTCTCTCCAAGGTTCTGAAGCAAGCTGAGCTTATTTTTCTTTTTTCTCATGTTGGCTTCTTGCCTGAATCACTATGCCTGGTAACCAGATGAGTGATTGGGGTAGGGATGGGGGGTGGGGAGAGAAACACTTTTTTGAAAAAAGATACAACTTGCATGACCAAGTTGAGAAAATGTGTCTGTTTGCAAGAATTCAAGTTTACTTCCAGTGATACCAAACTTGAGAGGTAGTATAGAGTAAAGCAGAGGTCCCCAATCCCTGGGCCACAGACTGGTACCAATCCATGGCCTGTTAAGAACCAGGACACTGGGGAAGAGAGTGGTGGGTGAGTGAGTCAAGTTTCATCTGTATTTACAGCTGCTCCCCATTGCTCGCATTACTGCCTGAGGTCTGCCTTCTTTCAGATCAGTGGTGGCATTAGGTTCTCACAGGAGCTTGAGTCCTACTGTGAACTGTGCATGCAAGGTTGTGCACTCTTTATGAAAATCAACCTGAAATCATCCCACACCACCCCTCCAACCCTGGTATGAGGAAACATTGTCTTCCATGAAACCAATGTGATTGTGCTGTCACTTTAGTCATACCTGACTCGTTGTGATCTGACTGTTTGTGAACTGTAGCCCATCAGGCTCCTCTGTCCATGGGATTCTCCAGGCAAGAATACTGGAGTGGGTTGCCACGCCCTTTTCCAGGAGGATCTTCCCTACTGAGGGATTGAACTCAAGTCTCTTATGTTTCATGCACTGGCAGGCAGGTTCTTTACCACTAGCACCACCTGGGAAGCTCCCATGAAACCCGACCTGGTGCTAAAAACGTTGGAGACTGCCGGAGTAAAGGCAGTCCCCACAGAACCGGACTATGTTGGCTCAATTATTCGCATGCTGAGTGACTTGGCAAATTCCTTAAACCTCTATGCCTCAGTTTCCTCACCTGTAAAATGGTAACAACAACAATCCCCCAAAGAATTGCTCTGAGGATGAAATGAGTTATAAGTTACTAAGCACTTAGAACAGTGCCTGGCAAATAAAAAGTCCTATATATGTGTTTGTTAAGAAAGTTTGTTGCATTCCTTAAGGCACAATTGCTTGGTAATGGGGTCATCTCTGGGATGATAAACCTGGCAGGGTTACTTCCTGCCAAGAAGTAAATCTAGCCTTCGGGGATGCAGCATTGGCAGATAACACAGAAAACAGTATCTTGCTCTCATCCCTCTTATCACATTTACACGACAAGACAAAAAACATGCACCAAATCCAATTTTATGTCGCCTCTTGGAATTCTGACTCCAATAATTTTCTAAAATGTTGAATTCTGTTTGCTACAGAATTTTTAAACAACAGCTGTTCATCCACCCCAGAGGTGACAGCGAGTCAGTGTTGGGGGTTGTTCGATGTGAACCCACATCTCTTGGCTCCCTCATAGGGATGTTAGGGGGTCTAATTAATTACTGTTTGCAAAATACTGAGAAATACTCTAGTGAAAGTTGCTATAGAAATGCAAGATGCCGTGTTATTATTCCATGTACTTGTAATTGTTTTCAAAGTTTACTTATTGGGTAGGGAAAGAGGGAGATTATATTTCTTCCTTGATGGCAGTGGATAAGATTTTGTCAATCGGCATTTATGAATGTTAAATCGCTTTATGGAGATGTTGCATCTCTCGAGCTACAGGAATCTCATAATGGGAGAAATACACAAAGCATTTCTTCTTTCACTTTCACACCCCCAACCCTTATTCAACTCCTATTTTCACAGTAAAACAAATGTGAAAGGAAACATTATAAGAAGCAACCATGTGTATCCAAACCTAAGAGGCCCAAATACATATTTCTACATAAAATTTCCTGTATAATCAGTTTTTTTCAATAGAACACTCCTCCCATTAATTTATGGTTAAGTTTGAGTAACATTAGATTGAAAAAAATAAAGCAGAAACAAATATAATCTCCAACAATTAATATTATATGTTGGATTTTTCATCCTGAAAAGAATAAAATATGTTAACTTGGGCTTGATTTTGTGGAAAAAAAAAGTGTGAAATGACTAATAGTAAGTTTTACATGTCAGGTAAAGCTTTCCATGGTTATACGTGCTTTTTTCTTTATTATCTATTTCCCTCTGTTTTATGGGGATATATCTATTTTATAGGTACAGTTGGCCACTGTTAGATGAAACTTATTCATTTACTTTAAGGAATCTGTTTCCTTACTCAAGTTTGAGATAATTACATCAATTCTGGCATGCTGAAAAAAGAAAATTCACTGGAAGTAAAATTTAGCCCTACACAGGGTAAGAACGTAAGATCTTGTCTGGGAGCTGTTCAAATGGCGATGAAACCTGAATCAGAAAAGAATCCTATTATTGCTGATATTAGCAGTTCCTCAGCCAAGTTTATCCATAGCTTTACAAAAATTGATTTGCAATCAGTTATATTTGCTTTTAAAACTCCCATAAAATTTCAGAGGCCAATTTTAGTCTGGAAAGTGGAGCAAATAATTACCTCTTTTTTATGAATAAAATGTAAAACTCATATCTGGAATAATGATAATTTTCTTATTATTCCACACTTTGAGCCCCAGTCAAACCACTGTCCTCCTAGATATTCTAGTGTTGGGATTTTTAAATTCCATTTGGGATTCTAACCAGTTTTCCCTACATCAGGTTCCTCTGTCCTTCACTATCTCCCAGAGTTTGCCCAAGTTCATGTCTACTGAGTCAGTGATGCTATCTAACCATCTAATCCTTTGCCACCCTCTTCTCCTTTTGCCTTAAATCTTTCCCAGCATCAGGGTTTGGTCTTTAATTGTCTCAACTTGCTCTCCTGCCCCAGGACCTTTGCAGATGCTGTTACTTCTGCCTGAAACATTCTTTTCTTCCTTACCTTTCACCTAATTACCATATCAGCCCTTAAAGCTCAGCTTTCCCCAGGCCAACAAAACCTCTGGTTACACACTGTCTTAACTCCCAGTACATTTCCTTCACAACACTTAGCACAGTTTGTAGGTGTGTGTGTGTGTGTGTGTGTGTGTGTGTGTGTGTGTGTGTGTCTAAGCTTCACGACAGTAGGAACTGGTTCAGTCTTTTGGTCCTCACTCTATCCTCAGAGCTCAGGCTCCCCTGGAGCAAAGTAGGGGTTTACAATATTTTTGTTGAATGAATAAATGAATAACTCTGGGATAAATTTGAGATCTTTATCTAACAAAGCAAGAGCCAGAGGAGAAATCTATATACTCAAAAGCCTATTTTCCAATTGCCAGGCAGGTGTGCATTACCCGGGTAACAGCATCTCTACTATTGGTGAGTCCTTGGTATCAACCTGAGAAATGATGCAATTCTTTTCCCAGTGTAAGTTTAGCCCTTTATAATATAATTTCATTAAGTTGTGGCAAGTGTCCAGGATGCCATAATGAAATGCAAACAAAAAATTTGAAAAGACCGTATGATTTCCAAATTAAGCAACAGAAAAATATAATACCATACAATCAAACAATGATGATTTTTTTAATCAATGAAATAGATAACAAAGAATCCACTGGTATAGTGTGTCCTTGAAACCCATAGCTCTGTGTTGTTGTTAGTTGCTAAGTCATGTCTGATTCTTTTTGACCCCATGGACTCTAGCTCTCCAGGCTCTTCCATGAATGGGTTTTCCCAGGCAAGAATACTGGAGAGGATTGACATTTCCTCCTCTAGGGGATCTTCCTGACTCAGGGATAGAACCTGTTCCTTCTGCATTCACAGTCAGATTCTTTACCACTGAGCCACTGGGAAGCCCATAGCTCTGGGTAACATGAAATAAATGACTCTCTTTCGCCAGGCTCCTGCTGGCATCTCTAGCTTGTCTTGTCATCCACTGTTCACATCTTATATTCTAGCATAGCCTGTTCAGAGGTCCCAAACAAGTCCACACTGGGAACACATTGTTCCCTCTGCCTCAAATCATCTACACTTTTCCTTCCTCTTCTTTACCCTTCAATCTCCAGGATCCCCTGGGTGAACATCCTTTTTATCATTTTCTACCCAAGTAACACCTTAAAACATTTCCATATCCAGCTGAAGTTTCAGTTTCCCCTTTGCTATCTCAGTAACTGGCTCCATCTCCCCTGCGTTTTCTCAAGATGGACCTCTGGGAATCATCTTTACCTCTTTCTTCTCTCTCCAGAAGCAGTCATATATCATCCACTAGCTAATCTTGTCCCAAATCTGTCCCTTTTCTCCAATTCCATAGTCTTCACTGTTACCCCCATCATCTCTGCAGAGGTTTCCCCTTGGGTCTTCTCGCCTCCACCCCACCTCTCCATTCTTCCCTCCACGGTCAGTGTGTCTTCTGAAAGTAAATTAGATGGTACTTGAAACTCGTGTGTGGTTTCTGATTTCACCTAGAAAAATATTCAAATTCCCCTCCAGGACCTCCCAAGCCCTACGTGTGTTGGTTCTTGTCTTTCTCATTTTATTATGGTCACCATCTTGGGACCTTTCCATCTGGACATCCTCACATCAGGGGTCACAAACTTGACATGTCCTCAACTGAGCTCCCGATCCACTCCAACTGCCCATCTGTTCCTCCCTCAGCTTCCCACCTCTCAGGAAACAGCAGCTCCATCCCTCCAGTTGCTCAGGCCAGTGTTGGGCCCTTGTAAATATGTTTCTTATAAATGATTCAGGGAAAGAAGAGACTATGCATTGGTCAGTCTGCCAGTGATACTAAGTTGGCCCCCAAACAGATTCATCCTTGACTCCTATCTTCCTTCCTAAACCTCAACAGTCCCTAACAATTCCTGTGAGCCTTGCCTTCCATACATAGCCAGAATCCAACCACTTCTCATCACCCCTTCCCAACCACCCCAACCCAAGCCACATTCTCACTCACCTGAACTGTTGCAATGATCTCCTGAGTGGTTTTCCTACTTGTACTCTGGCCCCTGGGGTCTGTTCCCCACCCAACAACCAGATCATGACCTTTCTCTATTCGAAATTCTCCAATGGCTTCCAATGTGCTCAGAACAAAAGTCAAAGAAAGTCTTTTCAATCTGTCCCTGCAGCCTCCCTGTCCACTTCAACTCCAGGAACACTGGTCTAACCACTTTTCAGATGCACTGAGCACCTCCTTTTTCCTCCTTCCATGCAAGGCTATGGTCTAGATACCACTGTGGCTCTTCCCTTCACTTTTTCCCTTGGCATCCCCAGGTCAAACTGCAGCCCCTCTGCCCACCCTCCCTGGCCCCCTTCCTTGTTGAATTCTTCCTCATAGCACTTACTTCCATCTGACCTACATTTGGCTTTTTGATTTGTGTATGGACTATCTGTCTTCAGTACAACAAGGGCCCTTCATGAGGGTGAGGACTTGTGCTTGCTCTATCCACTCTGTCCACCTGGCATGGTGCCTGACACAAAGCAGTGCCTGACTCTGTCTGTGAAATAAATGCCAAGCGCTCTCCCAGGCGATGGGTGGTCGCTTCCATGTGGCACGTGCCTTGGTTTCTGATGTTTGCTATGATCCTGCAGAGATGATTGTGTATATGAGTGGAATGCCTGTGGCTTAATTATTGAGGATGAATGTTTCATTCTTGCCTTTTTGCTTTCTTCTGGAAAGGCCAAGCAGCTCTGAGCATGGAAGGAGAGCTGAGCAAAAGGAAACCCAGGCTTCCATGTCTGCAGTTCAGTAGGAGATGAAGACCAGTGAAGGTGATGTTTTGTGGTTAGACTCAGTGGTATACAAGAAAAGAGACACTGGCCCTGGAAGACACACATAGCTCACATGTCAAGGACAGAGAAGCTTGGCGTAGGCTCAGGAAGCCTCTGCCTGCAGGGAGGAGAAGGGGTATGAAGTCTGCTCTAGAAATCAGGTTGGGGGACCCTGAGGCTGGAATCACCTCTACTTGGATGAGGAGTGTAGTAGATCCCTGGATGGAGATTCTGTTTCCTAAATTGGATGGGGCTGGACACTGGGTTTATACTCTGCCTATAATTTTTTTACATGTATAAAGTTTTTATTTTTATAAATCTTAAAACTTTTTTTTTTTTACTGGATGTGGTAAAAATGGCCTGTGAACAGGCAGGGCTGTCATGAAGAAGGTGGTCCTGAGGTTTGTGTGTTTCCTCTGCCACAACCCAGGGAGTAGAAACTTCTGAGTCCAGCATATAAAAGCTGACACAGAGAGCTCCAGGACCCTAGAGAACCAGGCAGGTGGCACAATCATGGCATGGTTTTGGTGCCTGAGGGCACAAAGCTATCCTCCAGTCCTTGCCCACTTCCAACTGCTCTGCGTGCAGAGGGCCAGAGAGGTTTGGTGAGACAGCAGGCCGGCAGGGACTTTTTGTTTCAGAGGATGAATCTGTAGACTTGTCATTTCTAGAGGGCTGTCCAGCTCATTCTTCTGGATTGTCATAGGTAAGTGTATGACCACGGAGTATTACAGCAGGTACCGGTTTGCAGCAGGGCTGTCAGCAAGGTTTGTGGGAATCCCGAAGTTGTTCGAATGGATACAGGGGCAACGAATATGAACAAAGTCCTCATAAAGCCACGTGAGGGAAGAAAAAATGGCTGGGGAACTTGAGGTGGGCAGGGTAAAGGGAAAACAGTCTCAGCTGGATTGGGAGAAAGGCAGGCCCTGGGCTATGAATTTCAAACCAGGACAAGAAGCAACATCAGGGCAGAAGCTTCCCTTGACATTAAGGGAACGTGCTGCCTGACCAGAAAGGATAAGGGAGGGATCTTTGGCATCACGGGACAGACTGCTGGACACTGTTAAGGGACTTGGGAGAGGGAAGATGAGAAGAAAGAAGCACACAGTACATACTAACAATTTCACACATGAGAGCACTTAAAAGTCCTGTACTCAGTACTCAGTAGGGGGTGGGGGCCGTGTGTTGGACTCTGTGGCCCCATGGACTGTAGCCCACTAAGGTCCTCTGGTGGATGATCCTGGGCCATCCCCTGTCTTTCCATGGCACAAGCTCTGACCCCAGATCAGAGACAAGCTGGGTGAAGCCATGAGGGAGTGGGTAGGGAATGGGGGCCATGTGTGGCTGGGAGCCCACCTACAGTGGAGATGCTGAAGGCATTTCTCATGGACTGGAAGAGGAGTGGGGGAGGGGGAGGTAACATGGCTGAAGCCTCTCCACCCTGAACATGATGTTACCTGATTCAGGAGCCTTCCTTCCTAGAGGGCTCTCCTGGCTCTGCCTTACAGGTGGGGAAACTGAGGCTCAGAGGGTAAAGTAACTTGCCTGAGATCACTCAGCTAGTAAGAGTACATATGTTTTTCAAACTCCAAACCCGTGTTCTTTCCTGTGAATCAGGCTGGGGCGCAGCAAGCAGATCAGCTGGGTGGGGGAAGGATGGAACCGAAGAAGCAGAACCTGGGGTTATTCTCAGGGAGGGAGTGGTGAGGGGACAACTCTGGTGTACTGGGGTGGGCTTTGCTTTCATGATCAGATGGACCCGTGTTCAAATCACCCCTGTGTCAGCTGCTGGAATCTAGCAGGTAAAGGGAGCAGCTGGAATAGCCCAACTCTCCTGCTGCTGCTCCCTTAGGCTGCCACCCCAAGAGGAGGCCCCCACAGATCCTCTAGCCTTCGGAGGCCTGAGTTTGCAGTCCCCCAGAAGAGGCTGACTCATTTACTGTGGCTCCCTGCCACCGGAGCTGCAGGACAGTGGTCCAGTGGCCCCGGTACCTCCTAGCTTGGTCTGACCGCTCAGCCTCCTCTGGGTGACAGACCGGGACAATCGCATCACGACTCTGATCCTGGTACCTGCAGAAGCCTCAGCCTCCCAGGTCTCCTCTCATCACCCAGCACACACCTGTACCACTTGATCATATGTGATCATATATTAACGTGTCACCCTCCCTCATTAGACTGTGAGCTCTTGCTGGGTTGGAATGCACCTGAGTTGTTTGTCCCCAGTGCCCATGACAGGACCTGGCTCAACGTAGGGGCTGCTCAGCAAGTATTTGCTGAATTCCCTTCTGAATCGAACAGGAAACCCTCCCATCCTTGCGTGGGGACGATCCCGGTGGAGACAGCATTCCCTGACCACCCAGTCTGTGAGCTGTGCTCACCCCAGGGGATGCAGCACTCCATGCAGAGCACGCATCAGCATCCGCCACATTTCAGCGTTGTTTTCCTTCTGATGCTTTCAATTGCTGGTTTTATTCCAGCCCATTCTCACTTTCTGTCTTGGAAAATCACAAGGAAACTCCACGCTGCTCCTGGAATTCTTGCCAACACGATTCAAACAGACTCGAGCACATGGCCTCGAGTTCCCGCACAAACAAAGACATTGCCACTTCCAGCTCTGTGGCCTCCCTCCCTCTGCCAGCCTGGGCCCCCTCCCCACCCCCGCCACCTTGCCCCGAAGAGAGGTGGTGGCCTGTGTGCCCAGCTGGCCCAGTTTTCACCCACATGGTGCCCCATGGTGGGTACACTCAGGGTTGGAAGGTGCAGGCTGTGAAATAAACATGGACGTGAGTTGCCCGGTGGGAATATCCCCATCAATCACAATGTGTCCTGATTCCACATCCTGATTCCCACTCGTGCCCCCTGAGGCCTCTTTCTAGCTTCTCATTCACCGTGTGGCTTGGAACAAATAACCTACTCTCTTCGTGTCTCTATTTCCTCATCTGGAAAATGGAGATGTCATAGCACAAGATGGTTATGAAGACCGAATGAGATATGGCTAGCATGATGGTAGGATGGTGCCCAAAAATTACTTTACTTGACCAAAAGGAAAGCATGGAAATGTAATGGATATTTATAATGCAATGGGGTCACGCATCACTGTAAATATAAAATAAACTGTCGATTCAAAAAATGTATAACATTTATTTATTTTTGATATAACATTAATGCATGTTTATTGATAAAAATGGGAAATACTGAAAAGCATAAAGAAATAAAATTTGTCAACTTTTAACCCAGGGAGAATCACTATTGATGTTTGCTTTCTATCTTATAGTCTTTAAAATGTATGCATATTTATGGTTTATATACTTTACAACAATACTGTATGTTTTATATTGTAAGCTGCTTTTTACCCCCATTTATGTAGATCCTATTCTTCATATTCTTAAATGTTAAGTACATGATTTTAAATGATTATTATTCCATTTTTTCATTTTTTAAATAAAACTATAGGGAATGTCCTCATACTCTCCTCCTCACAAAGAGATCTGGTGACATCACTCACTGTGCTGGGTGGGCAGTGAGCTTTCAGGAACTGTTGGCTGAGATGCCTGTATCCGCATCAGCACGTGTTCTCTGAACTCAGGCCTTCATAAGGAACTATCTTCCTCAGTCCTAAGCCCCGTGACTGTGCAATCAATCACCCTCGTGCTTGGACCTTTCCAGGTGCACAGTTGGAAAACAAAGTTGGATGAAGTCTCCAGAGTTAAGGAATGACACGAGAGGCTGGGCTAGAATGTGGACCGGATGCATTCCTGGCCTAGGCATGGCTCTCTCCTGTCCTTCCATTAAATTGGGAAAGAATAATTTCAATGCTGGGCTTCTGAGAACATATTTCAGAGGGAAACACATTGCCTACTCAGTTGGAAATTACAAGATGAAGCAGGAAAAGTGTAGTGTTGATATCACCCCTCTGCACCTCTGAGCTGAATGACCTGGGACAGGGGACTCAACTTCTCTAATGCCTACATCCTCATCTGTGAATTGGGTTGAAAACTGCACCTACATCAAGGGAGTCAGAGGGATTTGGTGTGGTCTTTTGTGTCAGGGGCTTAGAAAGTGGCTGAGGGGAACTTAAAATTGAATTCTGTTCCTAAGAGTAGCTGCCTAAACTAGTGATATGGCTGCCTTAACCAGTGATGCAACTGCCTTAACTAGAAATGCTACTGCTTTAATCAGTGATACAGCTACCTTAACCAGTGATGCTGATACCTTAACCAGTGATGCTCTCATCTTGACATTCCAGAATTCTCCTACGTGAAGGGTGATGGCATCCCCAGGGGAAGGCAGAGCTGTTTTGGAACTAACTCCATTTCATGCCCTCAGATGAAAGGGACACCAAACTGAAGGCCCCTGGGTCTGGAGGACCTAGTCCAGAACTTATCAGAGGATGAAACTTCTGTGCTTGGACTCAAAGTGGTTTGATGGGCTTGGACCTTGGTGTGACTCAATTTGAAGAGTTTCTGCCCTCACTCCCTGTGGAGCCTCATGCAAGACCCTTAACTTTTCCAAGCTTCAGTTTCTTTGTCTGGAAAATGGGCATAACAATATTTCTCCAGGAGGTATCTTTGTGAGACATCACATAGAGATGGAGTAGTTATGGAATGAATCCCACAGTAGTTATGGAATGAATCCTGAACACTCGTGATGCATTTCTAGAATAATCATAGTTTTTCTAAAAAGCAGATCTCAATTAAGTATCCCTGGTTCCCAACCTCCTCGCTGGTTTAAGACAAGTTCTCATGAGGAGGGTAAGCCCTGTAAGGGGCTTATTCCAGTGCCTGGCACAGAGGAAGTGCTCAGAAAACATAGACCAGCCATTCCCTTTTTCTAAGGGATCTTTCTGACCCAGGGGTCGAACCCGGGTCTCCAGCATTGCAGGCAGATTCTTTACTGTCTGAGCCACCAGGGAAGCCCATGGAGTTGACAGGTGGATTTCTCCCTCGTGCGTGAGACCTTAGACAATTCTGCTCTCTGTGGACCCAGTTTATTCTGAGGGTCCTGAGCCCAAAGTTCTTTGTTTTATGCCAAGGGGTATGTTGGGCGAACCCTGCTTTCCCCAAAGTCAGAGAAATTGGAGTTCTAATGACTGCTGCACGCATAAGCAAGAAATGAAATGACAAAGTGATACGAAAGTTACAGTGCTCCGAATACCCATCTTCTCCAGGCATCCTGAGTTTTTCCTTTTTAGAGCAAAACCCTGCAATATTAATAAACGACAGAGAGAAGGCTAGAAAAATGACTCTTTCCCTTTGACATGGTGAAGATCACAGGGACTAGAGGGACCTTTAATCTTTATTAATGTGTCACAAGGGAGCCTCTCCCGCAAGCTGTGGGAAGCAGACATCCAAAGAGTTTGCATCACTCACAGTCCTCAGCATCCCTGGGTGCTTTAGATGACTGTCTGATACTGTTCAGAGTCTAGCAGGGCCACGTCACGGGGACCTGCTGTGTCCTGGGCAAGAACAAGGCGGCTCTAACCCAGCTCCCATCTGTGGGGGGCTGGAAGACAGGAGAAATTCAGGACATGGGTCTTGGTCACATGGGCCTGCTTCTAACCAATGCCCCGAAGAGGCTCAGAAGGAACCAGGCTGTCACTTGCAGGGGCAAGCACAGAACATGCCCAGAAGGGGTCACACCTGAGTTAAGTATGGAGCATACCCTCGTCTCCACCCACAGCTCTGCTCCTCACTGCCTGACTAAAAGCTCCTTCCCACGCCTCCTTCCCTATGGCTGGGCATGGCATGAGGGTGGCCAAAAAAATAACTTGATATCACATGGACCTCATTCTACTGACTTAGTGAGCCTGGAATTGCAAGGTAGTTTCAGGAGAGCATACATTTGCAAGCTCCGTCACTTCCATGCTCAGTTGTGTCCAACTCTTTGTGACCCTGTGGACTGTAGCCCACAAAACTCCTCTGCCCATGGGATTTTTCAGGCAAGAATAGTGGAATGAGTTGCCATGCCCTCCTCCAGGCGATCTTGAAAAGGTTTACAATAAGGACTCAAGAGCCAGGAATGTGGCAAGGTCACTTCTCTCCCCCTAATCCCCCTACACACATACTGAGAAATGGAGAGGTATATTTTGACATTCATTCATTTTAAATGCTTATTAATTACCCACTCAGCACTCGACACTGTTTTGGGCACTGGGGATCCAGCAATGGATAGGATCGCCAAGGTTCTTTTTGCCCTAGAACTTAAACTCATTCCAGTGTTCTAGAGGGAGAGTCTCTCCAGGAGCCAGAACTTCACAGGGTTAATCTCATGAAAGCCACATTACCATGCAAAAGAGGTGGAGGCCACCTGAACCCCCACTTTCTGAGCAAAGGTTCTAAGTTCAGGGAGGTCAGCCTGTTCAAGCTTGTAGACCTGGAATCTGATTCTAGATTCCAGACACCTTTTCTTTCTACTCGTTGCTCAAAGCCGACTAAGAAAGCTGAGCTGAGAGGGACGATGCCATCCGGGAGGCAGAACGCGGCTGAAGTGTGCTCAAATAAGGCATCCCCTAATTCGATTATGTTTGCAAGACTGCAATGTAATAAAACAGAGTTCTCTCATAAGCATCAACTCCTCATGTGTACAGAACAAGAAAGCAAAATTAAGATCAGAATTTCCAGGGAGAAAAGCATGTGTTGGAGGTTGAAATGTACAGAGAAAAGACCCAGAAGAAATAGATTCCTGATTATACCTCTCAGCTCTGATGAGAGGATGCAGGTGACTTGAGAGGCTGGCACCCCATGAAAAGCCAGGCTGGTCCCCGGAGGGAAGTCCCCCTGGAAGCACACCAGGATGGAACAGAGGGGCTGATGGGGAGAAAATTGTTAAAAGGCAGGAGAGTGGGTGGAGGCAAGCAATAATGGGGATCTGGGTGACCTGCTGGATTTATTTCAAACACCTCCTTGACTCAGTCTAAGCCGCCTCCAGCTTGTTCTGCAAGTGTCCACCTTCACAGGTAGGCAGAGTGGTTTTTCTAGCAACAGTAGAGAGGGGTAATGAGCATGTGGCTCCTGGAGCTAAGTTGCCTAGTTCGGAAGCCCAGTGTGTCCCTTCCGATGATGTGTGACCCTGGACAGACTACTTGCCCACTCTGGACTCTCATTTCCTCATCTCTAAGTGAGGGCTGATATAGTGCCAGACTCATGGTTGTCATGAAGCCTGAATGAACCACGAAACACTTAGAACAGTGCCTGGCATGCAGGAGATGCTCGATTAACGTGAGGAGCTCTCATTGCTTTAAATCTGTGTATAGTAGACCCTTTCCAGAGACCTTGGGTGGAAGTTCTTGGTTGTCCTCAGAGAAAACCCTGGCATTTGAGGGATTTTGCAATCTGGCCTTTGCTGGCCCATGTAGTTCTCTGTATCACATCCTCGCTGTCCATCCCTGCTTTCCTACTGGACTCAATGACCAATAGCTCCTGCCAACACCTTGCTTTTTCACTCTTTGGGTTTTACTGGTACTTCTTCCTCTGCAAGGATCCCTTAACCCTGGCCATATACAATACAGAATGAGTTTTAAGATGCAGCATCCTCTGGAGAAGGGCATGGCAACCCACTTCAGTATTCTTGCCTGGAGAATTCCATGGACAGAGGAGCCTGGTGTGCTATAGTCCATGGGGTGGCAAAGAGTCAGACATGACTGAGCAACTAATATTAACACTCCACCTTGGAGAGAACTTTCTGAACCTTTCGCCTACCCTGAAATTCACTGCTGTCTCTATTGTGCCTGTACTAAGCCCTCCCAAGGTTCTGGCCTGTCCCCCCATGATTGCATTCACATGACTGCACCCACCACTCAACAGTTAGGGCCCAGGCTCTGCTGATTCTGAACTCCTTGTTCTGCCTAGCGCTTAGCACCATGCTTTAGTCAGCGGCTGCTGAATGGATTTAGCCATTAAAAGAGGAGAGGGTGAGGGCCAGAAGGGCCTCCGTGACCTGCTATTATTATAAAGTAGGCACATGTTTAGTGACGGGGAAATGTTGAGTCCGCACAGAACCTTGAAAAGCTGTTCAGATTATTTCCCTGGTTGAAACCCTTTGAGACGAATGAGCTGGGGAAGGGAGGGAGGCCTGCCTTTGCCTGCACATCGCCTCTGGAACCCAGAGGAATAAAGCGAGGGTTCGTGTTTCTCCTTCGAGAAATTAGGTCACTGGGTGTTGTTAAGTGTGCCTTACAGAGCTATGCTAATCAGTTCTCCTCTGGCCTAAATATCTGGTAATTATCTTGGTTTTTTGCTTTGCCAGACTCGGCTTCCTAAAACAGTTCATCCACGCTGTTACTTCTCAAGAACTTCAAGGAGGAAACTGGGTTGTACCACCAAACAGCCAGTGCCCCAGCTCCTGCCTGGTGCCGGGGGTCTGTTCTAAGTAGCCCTGGGGCTCTTCTGATCTCTGCACAATCTAGGAGGCAGGTGATATCATTATCTCCAGTTTACAGGCGGGGCACCTAGGCTCACTGATTCGGGGCCATTGGCACCTCTGCGTGGCTCTCAGACCACCCCCTCCTTCCCCATCCTTGTTTCCCAGGCCCCACCCTGACTCCTTGTCCTGGTCAGGCAGGGCACGTGGCTTCTTCCCAGGCACAAGACCCGGCTCCAGGGTTATGGTGATCCAGGTTCCTGCCTCCCTATGCTCTTGCCCGCCCCCCACCCCTGCCCCCATGCCTGCCTGTTTCCGGTCTGTACCCCCGATGCAGCCTCCAAGACGTTGTCTAGACTCTGCGTGAAAATTTTCTCTATACTCCCCTTGCCCTTGGGGTCCAAATCACCTGCTTTAATGTTCGGTGGCCCACGGGTGGTCTGCATAAGCGTGCACGTGTGCTTGTTTGTAGGATCACTTTCTTTTCATATGAGTTTATAAAGTATAAGAATGTAGGGGTCAAATTTCTCTCTGCCTCTTAGCCTCAACAGAACATAGATCTAACAGAACATTAATCTTACTCCTTATGGATCTCATTCATTAAAAATAAAAAAACAAGGGACTTCTCTGGTGGTCCAGTGGTTCAGAATCCACCTTCCAATTTCTAGTGCAGGGTATATGGGTTTGATCCTTGCTTAGGGAACTAAGATCCCACTTGCCAGAGGGCAGCTAAGCCCTTGAATCACAACTACTGAGCCCTCAAGCCACAGCTAGAGAAATCTGCGTGCCTCAGTGAAAGATCCCTCATGCTGCAACTAAGATCCAACACAGCCAAATAAATAAATACTAAAAAAATCAACAGCAAACATTTATTAAACACCTACTATATACCAGACACCACAACCAGCATTGTTGGGCTGGGCTAGACTCTAATTGACTATTGATGAATGAGCAAATGTGAAAAGAGAATTAAGAAAAATCTAATATATTAGTGCCAATGCATTTGTTGCAACCCAAACCTTCACAATCCCAAATTTTACCTAACACACCAAAGGATACAGTCAGTCAGTCACAAATAAAATTAAATATGAAATAGAAATATAGATTATACAGCTTAGCATTTTCTGATTAGTTGGCTTGTTAGGAGGGATCTATTCTTAAGCTTGTATCTTTATAACGGGACAGTCTTGCTGGGCTATGAGGCAAAGAATAATTATCACACTAGCCATATAACTGAACTTTTAAAATAGGCTTTACATACAATGTGTTTAATGTCCAGAACACTCTCCCAAGGCAGGTCTTCTGCTACCCATCACTCTGAAAGGGGAATTGAGGCTCGCGTGAGTTTACACCATTTGCCCAAGCGGCAGGGAAGCCAGATGGCAGGCTAGGCCCCAAATCTATATTCTTTATTGGTTTCTATCTCTCAACTTCTGAAGTTCTAAAATTATAGGGCTAGAGAGATATTTTGACCTTGTAGTCATACATTTTCTGTAAGGCCAGAAATAAATAAGTGAAAATTAATCTGACAATCTCTAAGCAGATTGAAAAATACCCCTCTGTTCCCCTCGGAGTCAACCCCCATAATTGTTCCACTCATTGGCAGCTGATTCATTTAAATAACTCACAGCCTTTCATGAGGCCTATCGCTTGGAGTTGGCGTTTGCTTGATGAGGGTTCTGACTGATGGGAGATTGCTGGCTGATGTGTTTCAGAGACAGACACTAACTGTCACCTTCCCCAGCATATTAAGGCAAATCTCTCTTAAGATCTCACCCTTCTGTAAAACAAATTTTGGATATTCTGGGATATATGTGTATTCTCAGTCTTCCTGTGACCAAGGGAGAGGGTGGACCATGTTTCCTGGGACACCTGAAGACATCTGTGTTCTAAGTTACAGATCTGGCTGGAGCTGTGGATTGTAAGGGTCTGCGTGGAGCCCCTGCCTCCCTGTCCTCAAGGACAGGACTCCTGTCACCTTTCCAGGCCCACTGGGACTCAGATCTCCTGCTACTAAGGAGAGGGACTCTAGTTCCTCCCAGCCGCTTGCTGAGGATAGAAAATTCTACTAGTGGGCAAAGTGGCCAGGTGTTTTGAAGATAAGAGAAAAGAGGTATATTTCTGGAGATAAGAAGTTAAGGATGGGAAGAGGGGCTAGGAGGGAGTAAGATGGTGGTGACCTCAGCAGACAGGAATGAAGAAGGGCTCTGGGGAATGATGGGAAGAAAGCTTCTGCTGCTGCCATTCAGTTACTCCAGTTGTGTCCAACTCTTCTGTGCCCTGTGGGCTGTAGCCCGTCAGGTTCCTTTGTCCATGGGATTCTCCAGGCAAGAATACTGGGGTGGGCTGCCATTTTCTCCTCCAGGGGATCTTCCTGACTCAGGGATTGAATTTGCGTCTTCTGCTTGGAAGGCAGATTCTTTACTACTGGGCTTCCTGGAAAACCCGGAAGAAAGAAACACACCCAATTCTCAGAAAGGGAGAATTCCCTCAGACCTAAGAGTTGGACCATAAAGGAGGCTGAGTGCAGAAGAATTGAAGCTTTCCAGCTGTGGTGCTGAAGTAGACTCTTGAGAGCCCCTTGGACAGCAAGGAGATCAAACCAGTCAATCCTAAAGGAAATCAACCCTGAATACTCATTGGAAGGACTGATGCTGAAGCTGAAGCTCCAGTACTTTGGCCACCTGATGCGAAGAGCTGACTCATTGGAAAAGACCCTGACGCTGGGAAAGATTTAAGGTGGAAGGATAAGAGGGTGACAGAAGATGAGATGGTTGGATGGTATCACTGATTCAATGGACATGAACTTGGGCAAACTCTGGGAGATGGTGAGGGACAGGGAAGCCTGGTGTGCTGCAGTCCATGGGGTTGCAGAGTCAGACACAACTTGGCGACTGAACAACAACAACAAGGTAAGAAATACAAGGTGACAACAGGCCGTGAAGCTACACCTGTTGAAAAGGAAGCGTGGAAGGGAAACCAGGAAGGGGTACCACGTGGGACCACCTTCTGCATAGGGCGGGAGGGGGCTGAGGGTTCTTCCACAGGTTGGCTTCAGCCAGGCTTTGTGCAGATTGTGGCTACTCGAATTAGATGGATCTTAAGATGTTGGATTCCCCAGCTGACCTTGAACCTGGAAGCAATTTCAGCTTTCAGGATCAGTCCTCCTTTCCCAGACTCTCTGCTTCCCATGTCCTCACCATCATTGTACATTACTGGATTCCCTACAGCAGGGCCCCGCCCCAGACCCAATGAACCTGAATCTGTGTTTGAACCCAACCCCGCAATAACTCAGATACAGCGAAGTCTGAGAGGCAAACTTGAGGACTGTAAGCTTGATGTGTGGGCGCAGAGTGACGTCTACCATGCTGACTGTTCTGGTCCCGAACATAAGGCTGGATATGCAAAGGGACCTTAAGAGATGTGCATTGAAGGCCTGAGCTCATGAATCTCTGCAGAAGCAAGGATGACGGGGGTGGTGAAGGGGATGTAGGGAAGAGAAGAAGGGGATCAATCAATTTGAGTACGCTGCAAGGATTAGGAGAGGAGAGAGAAGGCCAGAAGCCAGATTCTCTGAACTCTAATAAAATCAGAACTATTGGTAAAACTTTTATGTGGATGGTAGCCTGTCTATGAGAAAGCCATCCTGCAGGACACACATATTGATCTCTCTTACAAATTCTTAAATGTTGCAAAAACCTGTCTCCGTGGAAGGGTCATTCCCCTGGAAAGAACAGCCCAGAGCAGAGTAGGCAGATGGAAAGGCAGGAGTAGGGGAGAGAAGAGAGGTTTGGGTCTCAAGTCCGGGGAGAGGGCAGATGGGGGAGACTGTCTTTTTGCCACACTGTTGCTGAAAAGACTGGAGAAAGGTGAGAGTAGGTAGCAGAAGAAGGGCATGGCCTTCATCCAGAGGTTCCAGGCTCTGACGGCACATGAGTGGTACACCTTACAGCTTACAGAATTTTTGCCTATATCCTCTCTGCTTTTCATTTTCAGGAGATGAAAACACTCAGGCAAGTGAGACAGGTGGCAGCATTCAGAGACACGTTCAGAAGGTGGACATGCTCAGGAGTAGGAGGGACAGGGTGACCTGGTAACAGGCAGGGTCCCACGTGAGTTCCCAGACTGCACCTGGTTGCTGGTGGGTCCTGGGGCTTGGGGCAGCTGCTGGCCATCCCTCCGTCAGGATCAAGTAGAAGAGAGGCTGGTGGTGCCCATGTTTGGCTGAGTCAGCCCTGGTGATGGAAAAGATGGCCTGATTGGTTCCCCAGTTAGCAAATAGCAAATGTCGCGGATAGCAAATGTTGGTCTTGGCTCATGGTGTCAAGTGGTGGGCTTGGGCCCGGCTGTGTTCCCGGGTCCATCACTTATGAGTCGGGGGAGGGGCAACTGTGGAAAACCAGCTTCACCTCTTGCAGCTCCTGCTTCCTCAGTGTAAACCTGTCATACACTCATTCGTTCCATTTAATTCTTAAACCATGCCTGTGATGAAACCTTAGTGCAGGACACAGAAAGAGCTGGATTGCACCATACTCTGACCTGCTGCGTTGTGCTACAGGGGAGAGGGGACCACAGAGGCCCCAAGTGGGCCCTCTGGAGCCAGACCTGAATCCCAGCTCCCTGCTAATTGGCTGTGTGACCTTGAGCAAGTTACTTCATCTCTCTGAGCCTTAGTTTCCTCATCTCTAAAACAAGTTTAATTAAATAGGCATCTCAAAAAGTTGTTCTGAGGATTAAAATGAGGTGCCATAAGTAAGTCCTTTAGAATTGTGCCTGGAATTAGTGCTCAATAAATTCTCACTCATTATTCATAGGCTTGGTGGGAGGATGGGATAGATTTATGAGATGGGTGATCAAATTTAATAGCCCTTTCCCCTCTCCTCCTTCTCAGACCCTAAAAGTCACCTCTGGTCAGATTCTGAAGCCAGGCAGGAGGGAATTTCATCCCATGACACACACACTCCACTTTTTTATATTGACTCTTTTCAAAGAGCTGGGAGTACTTCCAAGATGGTGAATCTCACTGTATGGATAATGGTAGTAGGAATTACATCCCATCAAACAACCACAGGACCTGCAAGGCTACCTTAAATTTCTGGTATCACCCTGCCAGGGGCAGACACAGCTGTCACAGTGGTGTCAGGGCTCTAAAGTGCCCAGCTTACGGCTCCCTCATGGCTGTGCCGCCCTCCCGCCTTCAACCTGTTCCTGTGTTGTTATAGCATCCTGTTCCTCTCTCCCTGTAGGGAGATATTTGAGAAAGAGATAGAGGGAAGCTGAGAAAGGCTGGTTTTAATAGTCTGGTACTACCATCAACAACAGTGACTATCAACAATAATAGCAGGGTGATAGGAGCAGCCCCTGCTCTTATGGGGAAGTGCGCCATCGGCAAGATCAAGCTGAGTCTTCACAATGACCCTAAGAGGTCGGCATGGCCACACCCCTAATTTTAGGAGTCAAAGGGGTGAAAGAGCTTTGTGTCCACAGGGCTGGGCTCAGCAGTCACACTCGGCGTCTGGGACACCAGGCCACCATGTATCTCTACTCCTTTGTCCCATGCTAGCTCTTGGGAAGGCCAGACAGAATATTTGCCGCCCCTTATGCATTTTCACAGAGTTGCTCTTGACCTCCTTTTACGATAACTGTCTTGGCTGCAGCAGATTCTTCTCTGGTGGCTACCATGGCCCTCTCTTTAGAAGAGCACCTGCCACCTGTAACTAATACAAATGACTGCTACTTATTAGTCCCTACTATGTGACAGACATACATCCTGGTTCAGGATCTCAGGAAGCGGCAACTGCACTCATTTTGCAAATGAGAAATGTGAGGGGCAGCAAGGCTAAAACACTGGCCTAAGGTTACCAGCTGGCCCCTCTTTTAAGTCATTTGATTCTCAGATCCACTTTGTGGAGGCCAGGTCTTAGAGCTTTGTGTTGACATCTGAAACGTTAAGTGGATCTACTCCCTCTGTTTTGCAGAGGAAGAAATGGAGACTTGGAGTGGTGAAGAGCCTCGATCAAGATCATCACCCTCAGAAGTAGAAGACACAGGCCGCCTCTAGCCCAGACTCTCTGCCCTCACCTCCAGAGCCACCTCTTCTATCCCACTGCTGGGAACATCTGCTGGGCCAGCCTGGGTGAGCGCCCTGGAAAGATGGCAGGGACCTCATTTCCCTCCACGGCCTGTTGGGAGACTTGTCTCTCTTTCCGCTTCTTGTAATATAAAGTGTGTGTGTGTGTGTGTGTGTGTGTGTGCATGCACACACGTGTGTATTTAAAAAATCTTCTGTCAGCACCATATTCATCTGAAATTGCAGCAGGAATAATACTTCAGTGTCCTCTTTACTTTCCCTGGTTCTAACAATCTTACAGTATCAAACAGCCTCCGCTTCAGAGCAAAAATAATAATGAATGACTTAAAATAACTCTGCTGAAGAAACTGAAGGTTTGATTTGAATTGCAGAGGGAATGACTCCCTTTTAGTTCTTCTTTTTCTTCATTTCCTGGCAAAGGCTTTCAGAATATACTAGATCCTTCTACATCCAAAGATTCTGAGAGTCAAGAAAAACCAGAGTCAAATTATTTGACCTAAAAGTGTGTATGTTAGGTATCTATTCTGGTAATTCCAAAATACCACCAATGTCACCTTAAGAATAGGAAGGTGATAGGAAGGAATTGATGTTTTAGTCTCTCTTTGAGGCTTTCTCTGGTCCATGGGGAATGATGTGGTCTCCCCACCACTGTACTGCCTACACGAGCATCTTCCTCTGCAATGGGTCAGAGTGGTCCATATGCCACAGAAGCCTATTACAAGCTTATCCCATTAATCACTGTGATCCGTATCAATAGAAGGGAATTCTCAGAAGAAGCTGAAATGCAGATTTAACCAATGTGGCCTTGAGCAGATTCATTATAACTCCTTGCATAGGTCCCCAGGGGACATGGCAGGTCACGGGTATACTGTGCGCTTCCGTAGAAACCCTGCTTAACCCCCATGGGCATAAATGAAGCTAAAATGATCAGAGAAATATACACTGGTGTATGCTAGCCCTGTGGCTCTGTTCAATCATAATAAAGTTCTGTGGATTTAATCAATTTTCTCTGTAGAGTGTCACAGCAGATAGAGCTGTGAATTGCACATTCTGTTTTGGCTTTGAGAATAGTTCTATTCAACCAAGTAGCCAATGGGAGCACAGTTAATTAATAAAAGTACATTCCTTTTCAGTACAATTTTGAGTATTGCTGTGATTTGACTGCCCCATGACTGCATAGATTTGAACAATGGCCAGTTTGAAGGCCACTCGAATGAACTTATTACTCAGCTCTTATTTATTAAATGTATTTTGAGGCTCTGAGTCATGGGGTGATCATACAATGATGCCAGTGGTTGGGAAAAAGAGAATTGCTGTTGAGTCTGTTGAGTGAAAACCCAAAGGGAAGATGGCTGCTCACTGGGCTTACGTCCTGGGTAAAATGAGGCCACATCAAGTTATGGAACTGCTGCCTTCCCAAATGCCAATCTGGGTTGGCTTGCAAAGTGCTGAAGAATGAGTTGTTACACCTTGTCTTGGAGGAGACTCAAGACACTCAGTTTGGGGTTGGAGTAGGAAAGCTTTACTTTGTCTAGTGTTACTTGAAGGAAGTCAATGGAACTGAGAGGCAATGAGTGTAACTCAGAGAAGTTCAAGATTTAACCCCTATGTAGGTCCAACCTGCTTCTTCATGCCCCTTCCCCTCGGGTCCTGGAGAATCAGCCCGTTCTCCATATCACCTTCCACTACCCTCTCTCCACACACATTCACACTTGACCCAATTCCCCCTTCTATCCAAAGACTCGACCCAATTCTTGAGCCTTCTCCCCCACAGTTCTGACCCAATTTGCTCATCATTTCCACAAAGACGTGACCCAATTTGCCTCCATCCTTCCCCATGCACATGCGATAACATTCCCCCCACACCTCCCCACACTACAGATCTGACCTAATTTCTACCTCCATGCTAGTCATTCACACCTGTTCCCCACCCGCCACCCCAATGGACTGAAGCCAGACCCATTACCTTCTCCTCCTGCACATGGGTCATCAGCCCCTTCTCTAAAAATACTGAAGACACAAGCTCAGTTCTGCACAGCAACCTTTTCTCTCCCCAGGTACCCTCGCAGGGATGTGATGTGACCCGATCTCCCACTTCTCAAACCTTACTCAGGTCACCTATTTCCTTGCACCTCCTCTTCCCAAGGACATGTGGTCATTGCACTGCCGGGATTTCCAGCCCTCTGACACAGCCGATGTCCCCAGTGAAAGTTTGTAGCACAACCCAGAGTCGGCAATTACTGCGGCACCTGGCATGGCCAGAGGAAATTACACAGCTGCCTGTGCCTTAATCTGATATTCAGTCATTAGGTTATTTTTAAAGAAATCATTCTGTTGACAGCGTATCTGTCAGCATTTTCAATTTTCTTTTTTGCAAAACTATGATGGGTGAATAGTTCCGGTCAAGTGGGGCGGACTGACAGTCAGGGGCTAAAGGCCTTTGTAGGAAAATGTGGAAAAGAGCAAATAAATGCATCAGCCACCGAATACTCCCTTCGCTATGTCAGTAGAACTCCTTAAGAGGTTACGGGAGATGGCTCTCTGTGGACTCCTCGTTCTCAGCTGCTACCTAATTAAAAAGTAAATATGTGTCAATTATCGCAAATGATTTTTACTTATCCACTGGAACCAGACCACAATCATTTATGCATTTTATAAAAGCTACTAAGCAGCTATCAGGTGACAAGGGCATTTTGTACTATCAATTTTGGGCACTAATTTGGATGAATAACCTTGGGGTAGCAGCGATTGGTTGAGGGAAGACTGGAGAGGGCTTTTGCAGCATTGCCCTAGTTTCCATAACTGTCTGATTATCCTTGTCTAACTGTCCACTTACATTTGATGGAGGAAGCCCACTGCACTCCTTTTTCTCTGGACTTGGTGGAGATGGGATGACACTCAGAGTGGAACTAAGATTAGAAACAGCTATTATTTTGAAAAATCTAGCATCTTCTTGTGAACAGTTTTTTCTTCTAAAATGAAGCAGTGCAAGTTGAAAGGCTTTGGGTACTGTGAAGAATGTTCCAAATGTTAGCCATTGTTATGATGTCAATCCCTATTACCATCACCATCATCACCACCAGCTCCGTAACCACCAGTTTCCTGACAATTACAATCACGTTTGTCATCACCACCACCAGCACCACCAGCACCACCACCATCTTCACCACCACCTTCGTTGTTACTACAGCCATCACCACCACCGTATGTGAACAACCGATCCTCATCTTTATCCCTTAAATTCTTTTCTCCTGGCAACCTCCTTACTTATGAATTTATCCTTACAAAGAATAAGAGTCAAAAATAAAAAGCATCATTCCTATCTTTACTATTTTATTTTATGAATTTTTATCTTTCTTCATGAGTTAGTTAGAAGCTCAAAACCTTCCTCTATTTATCTATCTAATTATCTATTTATCTGTCTATCATCTATCTTATTTTCGTTCTACTTTTGGTTGTATTTCTGAGACTCTGCTTTTCCTTTTCTTCATTTCTCCACCACCATTTGCAGTTGGTTTAGCTCTCAGAGCCTAAAGTAATTGCTGCAGCGGCTGAGACTATAGAAAATGCCTCACAACACCCTAGTAGAGATACCAGACTGTTCCTATTTGAAAACACCATGGTGAAGAGCAACTAAATTACTTTATCTTTATGTGGGAGAAAGAGTACAACTCTATTCAGAAAAAAGGTTTCTAAAATGAAAGAAGACAGTAAATCCAAATCTTTGATCAGCTCCTGCTGCTTTAGCCCTGTTATGAGCACATTGGTGACATCGTGAGAATGCTTGTTGAATTGAATTTGAGTGTCAGCTTTCAGACAGGAAAGGAATTAAATCCATGGTCCCTTGGGTCACCTTTATTCTCAGTCTTTCAGGCCCTATCCTTAATCTCTCCCACCTCTTTTTGTCTTATCAAAATTCATGATCTAGCTGAAGTAAAATTGACCATTAATATTTGGAATCCATTGGGTGGACTAGGGTTTAAATCCCAAGTCCACCAACAATTAGCCAGAAAAAAATGGTGTGACTTCTTTTAGTATTAGTTTTCTCGTCTGTGCAATGGTAAATCACACCATACAGGAAATGTTGTGGAAATTCAATGAAATATGGTCTATACAGTAGCTCCCAGTGTGTTCAACGCGTGGGAGGTGTGTGCTTGGTACGTGTACATTTCATGAGAAATATCACTTCCTCTTCTCCCTATGGCGTCCATTTCTGGTACAGCAAAAGGATGTCTGGGTTACATGTTCCTGGGAATCAGCTCTCCCTCTACAATCAGTTTATCTCCACAATGCTCAGCCATTAGGAGAATTTGATAATTGGTTTAGGAAGGACGAGTGACATAGGCAGACCATGAGGCTAAATTCCCGAGTGAATTTGCTGCCCTTTTACTCAGTGCAGGAGCCCTGTGAGACAGCCTGTCTCCATGGATGGGGATGGTTCCCACAGCTTGGTGGTACTCAGAGAAGGAAGCCCCATGCAGGAGTGAAGAGGGCAAAAGAGAAGTTCTGAACCTGACTCTCACCTCTGCACCTGGTAGCTTTGTGATTGTGAACAAGGTATTAATCTCTCAGCTCCCAAGTTTCCTCACTGGCTTCATAGGGATCTTAAGAAAGACTCTGCATGTTGTTCTGAGGATAAAATAAAAACATTTGGCACACAACAGGGTGCTTAATAGATGCTGTTTTTCTACTTTTCCTTCCTTCTCTGCCCTCTTTTTTTTGAAGATTTCCTTTTTTATCTATTTCCTCTTCTTCTGAGGTTCTGTGGTACAGATTTTGAGAAATGCTGGCTACTCATGGGTCGCTTATATAGAACCTGCAGTCATTAAGAGAATGGGCACTGAAAAAATCCAGTAAGTGATAAATGTTTGATCACCTAAACAAGCACAGCACAATTATTGGGGATAATTATTAAACTGTGAGATCAAATGAAACCAAAATAATACTAATTGTATTCAAAGTCAGTGGACAGATTCACTCTCTAATTTGTTTGAAAACACTACCCTAGTTTACTATTGATGCTCAATCATGCAATTATTAAAAAGAAGGCCTCCAAACTGACAACACTAATAATGGTGATACATCTTCCCAGTACGGAGGGCTCTCACTTCATTTTAATTGAAGGGAGGCTATGGAAGTGTTTTCCCTTATTTTTTTAAAAAAAATCTTCCTTTTTTTTTCTCAGACCATCTGTCTGGCTATTAAAATCCCATCAGCTTCATTGCGAGAACGCTTACTTCCCCCACGCCTGCCATCCCAAAGGGGGCTCTCAGAGCCAATGAGTTCATGATGGCCCAGGCCCCTCCAAAGGGAAGGCCTGCTGCTCCCTAGTCCTCCTTTGAGGCATCCTTCCTTCCTTTCCTGGGCTGTCCATTCTTCGCTGCACAGACCCTGTGATTCATTTCCAGTTCCCCACGTTAATACCCAGAAATTAGTTTATATCTCTAATAACGTGTTGATTCGTTTGACTGTTTAAGAAATGTCTCTTCTCAGCAGTCGAGGCTCTAACGAGACAGTGCTGGATCTTCACAATAAACAGGCTTGGGGTGAAATATATGGCTTCCAGTTCAGAGTACGCTTTGCAGATGAGGGATGTGAAGCCCATAAAGCACAGTGATGAAGTCAGGACCAAAGATATGGAAGAAAATAGTCATGTCTCTCTGCTCTGACCCAACACCTGGATTCCTAACCTTTGAGACTCTTGGGCTTGCGTGTTGCCTTATTTCAAACCTTTCCTATATTTCCCCAAGTCCTTCTGCCGTTACAGTCATGGGAGATAGTTTGTACTATTATTAAAAGGCTCTTTTTTCTTCCCCACTCCCGACCACCTCTGCCCCGGGGTATAATCATTACTGAGAAATCTCACAGTACTTCATACCAGGGGCAAATCCTTCTATGTTCGAAAAACTATCTAGCACAGAAAAAGAAATCCCTTCCCCTTTGGTAGATGCAGAGGAAATAGCTAATTGTGTTCATTCTGGTGGTCTTAGTTGTAGTGTTACAGTGTTAGTTGCTCAGTCACGTCTGATTCTTTGTGACCCCATGGACTGTAGCCTGCCAGGCTCCTCTGTCCATGGGATTCTCCAGGCAAGAATACTGGAGTGGTCTCGGGAAGTGGCATCTCCTGAAAACCCTGCAGGAAGATCAAGAGAAAACCCTCCAGCTCAAACCAGCATGTCCACTGGGGAGGCACACTCAAGATCTCTCTTTCCTTGGGCCATTGTTCACACCATTGTCCTTTCAAGATGGAAGAATCGGTCAAATTGCAGCCAAGAACTGAGGGTTGCTGATGCCTCAGAACAGCTCTTGTAGTCCAAGTAGTTTCTGTGGATTGGCCCCTGACCTTCACTTCACTTTTCATCCCACTGCCCGTTTATCATCTAAAGAAGGAAACTGATGAGTAATGGGGATGGAGGGACACCAGTCTCTCCATCTCTTTCAAACACGGTGGATGGTTTATTAGTCACAATGGTGCTTCTGCAAAGTGAATGATGGGCTTTTGTGCTATCGAGATGGATTTATATTTCATTGGTGTAAGGATGAAGGTTTAAATGAATTTAAGCAGAGTATTATCAATGTGTGTCAAAATTTTAACCAGTGTATTTAACCAGTGATTCCTTAGATATTATTGCTTATGATGAGGCTAAAATGGGATCAGTTTAAAGATATGTGTTTGATTCATAACAATGTAGGTAGTCCCTGGGTATGGCAAAAATAATACAGATAGTACCCCCAGTGCTGAAGGATGAGAAATCTCAGTTTAAAACAACATCCACCATCTTTGGAGTCCCTGTTCTGTGTGCAAATCCTTTATACAGATTATTTGCGTTTTTACAACACATTTCTTGATGAGCATTGTTACTCCTGTTGCAGACAAGAAACAGTGATTTAGTGAGATTAAGCATCCTGCCTGGGGATGCAGAGCTAGTTGGAATTCAAACCCAGACCTTTCTTATGTCCAAACAGAGCCCTTTCTGCTGGATCCTGCTGCCCAGTCAACTGGGGAAGAAACTAGGGCAGAGAGTGGTTGGGTTCTAGGGAAAATCTATGGTCCTAGGCTGCTCCGACCTATGGTCCTGTCGTCTGCTCCGACCTATGGTCCCGTCGTCTGGCCTGTAATTTTAGCCCGAGTCCTGGCCACAGGCTCTATGGCTTCATCGCTCAGTCCACAAGAATTTACTCCCCTGCCTGGCAGCTCCCTTCTGTCTCCAGGTCTGCATTGAGTGATCCTTCCAACAGTGTTTCTGGGGCTGCGAGGGGTGTCTGTTTCTGCCTGGGAGGGGTAGGCTCTTCCCCACTTTCTGCTGCTGCTCCTTTTCCCTCTGCCCAACTGCCATGGTCTCTGTGGCCTTTGTTTCCAACTGCTCCGAGAGGGGACGGCAGCCCCAGTGCCCAGGCAGCCTCGGCGCATCCCTTCCAAGTTCTCACCCCTCCCCCCTGCTAACCTGGTTATGCCGAGCTTCTGCCTCCGTCATCCTTCCCACGCCTGTCTCCTGCTCTCCCGGGGCTTGGAAAAGCCATTGGCTCAGGCATGGGTGGGGGTGGGTTTCTTTCGCTCTGCATCCCTCTTTCCCTCACCCCAGCCCTCCCTCCCATCCATTCTGCCTCTGGCCACATCTCTGTAACCCTGGCACCAGGTACCGTGGCAGCGGAGGCCCGTTGGGAAGCCTGAAAGGCACAGCGCTCTGGGGCTGGAGAGGAAGCCCTTTGAAACAGAACTTCCGGGCCAGGTTCTCTGGTTCTCCTGTGAACTCCATCCTGCCGGGAGGGATTCTCTATTCCAGGACTGAGGCCGGGAGAGCCGCCTGTTCTCTGAGCCGCTGCTTCCACAGCCAGCCAAGACTCAAACCGATTTCTTTCTCCCTCTTTCCCTTCCTCCATTTGTCCTTTCTTCCTTTCCTCTTCTTCCTTCTCTCCCTGAAAAATTTTGCTGAGAGCCCACCAATGCCAGACATTGCCTTAGCGGCTTCATTCCGACTAATCGACCAACTCCTCATTTCTTTTTCCTTTTTGATGTAGACCATTTTTTTTTTTTAAGTCGTTTTTGAATTTACCACAATATTGCTTCAGTTTTATGTTTTGGTTCCTTGACTGCAAGGTATCTGGGATCCTAGGTCCCAGACCAAGGATTGAACCCACATACCCCATACTGGAAGGCAAAGTCTCCACCACTGGACAGCCAGGGAAATCCCCAACCCCAATCACTTCTTATCCAAGTGCCCACCACATGCCAGGCAGCACGCCAGGCAAGGTGCACAGAGGCAAACCCGACACTGGTCTCAAGACCCTTACTGCCTGTTTCGAGGGACCAAGATTTGAAAACAAAGTACAAGAGAGAACCAAATCTTGTCTGTCTGAACTGGCCGGGGTGGCACGGGCCTGACAGTGGAGCTCTTCTGGTGTTTACAGCCCGTGGAAAAAGTTAAGAGTTGCCACATGTCTCCTGGCTTTGACCAGCCCCCATCCCTCATTTCACTGTTCAAAAAGAAAACTCTGAAATACCAGGACAATAGAAGTGGTTTCCTGCCACAATCCACCACAGATATAAAGCTCCATCTCTAAGTAGATGTCTCCCTGTCATAGAGAAAATCCCGGAAAGGAAAAAAGCCCTCCACGTCTCAGTGCTATCTGAGGCCTCTCTTCGGCCAAATCCTACCGCCCTTTCACGTGACTTTGTGGATAGATAGAGAAGCCCACAGCTTATCCAAGGATAGAAGCAGGGATGTAAGCTGGGAGAAAGGAGGATAAAGAGACCCAGGAATGCGGTCGGATGGGCCTTGTAAAGGCAGAGTTTCATCTGCTCTAAAGCATCGGCAGCAGACTGTGTGGTCCAGAGGGGAATGTTTGGTGCAGAGGATAGCAAAGTCCCTTCAGTTCCATAAGCATAACTCAGCTCCTACCATGTGCCTGGCTCTGTGCTAGGTGCGTGTGTGCTAAGTCGCTTCAGTTGTGTTCGATTCTTTGGGACACTATGGGCCATAGCCCATGAGGCTCCTTTGTCCGTGGGATTTTCCTGGCCAGAACACTGGAGTGGGTTGCCATGCCCTCCTCCAGAGAATCTTACCGACCCAGGGATCAAACTTGCATCTCTGATGTCTCCTGCATTGGCAGGCAGGCTCTTTACCATTGGTGCCACCAGGTGCTTGAGGCTAAATGCTGGACCAGGACTGGGCGGTGTGGGTCTTAGTCCCAGCACTGTTGCTAGTTGGCTCCATTGCACCAGGTCCCTTCCCTGTCGGGGCTTCAGATGCTTGGGTCATGAGGTGAGGGTCTGGACTGGGTGAGCTCCCTGGATATACCGCTAATTGCCTTCCTTCTTACCTTTTTTTTTTTTTTGGTGGTAACAGAACCTCTCATTTTTCAACAGGCATGTGGCCACCTGAAATAAACATTTATTTTCCAAGCTTTTTTATAGTTAACATGTAGTCACATGACAAACTTCTGGCCAATAATACCAAAGCCAAAATGTTGTGTGATATGTTCCAGGAAACCTCTTGATGAGTCATGTAACAGGAGACTTCTGTCATTATATCTTGATGTCATCCTCCACCTTGATGCCTGGAATGTGGAGGCAGTGGCTGGATCTCTGGCAGCCACACTGGACTGTGGGGTCAAAGGCCATACTTTGGATGGTGGGGCAGGGAGCTGGTAGGAGCCTGCATTGCTAACCCGTTTGTGGAGCCTCCAGACCAGCCTTGTATTTCATATCTCCAGACTGGTTTCCTTGAGAGAGAATGAACTTTTGGTCTTATTTAAGGCACTGTTAATTTTCTTTTCCTGTTGCTGTAGTCAAATCCAATCCTTCTTGATACAAGCTCTAAAATTCCTTCCAGGGACTTTGCTGGTGGAGCAGTGGATAGGAATCTGCCTGCCAATGCAGGGAAAATGGGTTCAGTCTCTGGTCTGAGAAGATTCCACATGCTCGTGTGTGACAACTACTGAGCCTGTGCTCTAGAGCCCACAAGCAGCTACTACTGAGCCGGTATGCTGCAAATACTGAAGCCTAAGTGCCTGGAGACTGTGCACTGCAATGAGAGAAGCCGCCAAAATGGAAGCCCGTGCACTGCAATGAAGAGTAGCTCCCCAGAGCAGTAGTGAAGATCCAACACAACCAAAAATAGATAAAATAAAGAGCAAGTAAAATTCTTTCCAGGGGAGCCATTCTGAGCTTGTGATACTAGGGGACTTCTTTAAGCACCCACTCCCTGTGCTAGGCAGAATAATGACTTGCCAAAGATGTCCACATCCCAGTTCCTCTAACCTGTGAATATGTTTCATATATTATGACAAAGGGCAGTCAAAGTTGCAGATGGAATTAAGGTTGCTAATCAGCTGACCTTAATAGAGAGATTATTCTGGATTATTCAGGCCTGGGCAATGTAATCACAAATATCCTTAGAAGTGGAGGAGGGAGGCAGAAGAAAGAGCATCAGATGGTTGCAACATGAGAAAGACTATGTGATGCTGCTGGCTTTGAAGATGCAGGAAGGGGCCACTGGCCAAGGAATGTGGACGGTTTCTAGAAGCTGGAAAAGGCAGGGAAACAGATTTTTCCCTTACAGAAGGAACACAGCCCTGCTGACACCTTGATTTTAGCCCAGGGAGACCAATTTCAGACTTTAGACCTACAGAATCACAACACAAGTTTGTGTCATGTTAAGCCACTAAGTTTGTGGTCGTTTGTTATAGGAGCAATAGGAAATGAATGCACTTACTCTGGTTTCTTACTGGCAAAGGAAGAATCACATGGCACCCATATTATACAGTGCTGTGCAGCTTATGGAAGGTGACCTCTGAGTGATCCTTAGGACAGGGCCCACCACACAGGCGGCTCTCAAACAACATTATCTCACAAGGAAAATCATCCCTTCCTCTGACACTGCCATACAATCTTCTTTAGCCATTAATGACAATCCTACCTGAAACATACGGATATGAAGTGCTCAGGCCTGAGCTAAGAGCTTCACCAACTCCAGGCACTCTGAATTGACTCAGTGCCTGGTAGGAAGGTTGTCATCCACCTTTCAGAGGTGAGGACACAGGCCCAGTTGGCCAGTGGCAGAAGTAGGATTTAGCCCATGTTCACTAGAGCCCCCTGGAGAAGGGAAAGGCTACCCACTCCAGTATTCTGGCCTAGAGAATTCCATGGACTATAGTCCACGGGGTCGCAAAGAGTCAGACATGACTGAGTGACTTTCACTTTCACCAGACCCCACTGGCCGTGCTCCAAAGCTGTGCTTCTTAAAGTGTGGCATCAGAGACTTGCCTAGGATCTAGAAACACAGGCTTAGCTCCCACCTGGGCCCCTGCATCAGGATTTGTGTTTCATTAAGATCTGTGGTGATCAAGGTTCACATCAGAGTTTGAGGAGTGCTGCTCTAGACCCAGTAGTATAGCAGTCCCCAAACAGTTTGGCACCAGGACCAGTTTTGTGGAAAGCAATTTTTCCATGGACCGGGGTTGGGGAGGATGGTTTGTGTGCATTACATTTATTGTGGACTTTATTTTATTATTGTTACATCAGCTCCACCTCAGATGATCAGGCATTAGATCCTAGAGTTTGGGGACTCCTGCAGTAGTGCTCTATTCTCTCCTTGACCTTACTCTTTGGGAGGCAGCCTCAGGTGATTTCATTTCCTTCATCTGCCTTGTGCCTTTCTCTTCTGTTCTACTTGGCCAACTCCTATTCATCCTCCAAAACCCACTGCAGAGGGCACTTCCTTAGGATCCCTTCCAGATCTCGGCAAATAGAGTTGTTCTTATGTCTGGCCCTCACATAGGCCTTTCTAGTGCCTGAGCTCACTGGTAATGGTCTCAATACCGGCTTGTCTCTTCTGATCTTCAGAGAAGGGGTATGTTTTCTATCATCCAACCAACCCTAACTAAGCACCTACTAAGTGCTGGGTGCTGATCTTATTCCTGGGGTTATGGCAGAAAATAGGACAGAAAAAGATCCTGGCTTCACAAAGCTTACATTCTAGTTGGGAAAGAAGTAACATACACTGTAGACAAATTCAGAAAACATGAAGAAAGGGAGACTAGGAAGTGGATGGATGCTGTCAGCCAGGGGGAATCCGGGCAGACCACTCTCCATAGAAGCTGACTTGTTTCTGTGCCCCACAGATTAGCACAGAGCCTGACATGCCCAGCACTCAAAAACTGTCAGAAAGGATCAGATCTGAGCATTCTCCCAGATCAAACTGCACGTCTTTAAGTTCATGTCCCTTCCCAGCAACTGCTAGACCATCTTTTTCATACCAAGAAACTTGTGACATTCCTCCCTTCCCTACAAAGTCTTCTGAGCTAAAAATTTAAAGCAGAGAATCTCCCATCCTCCAGCAATGCCCCCACCACCCCTCTCTCCTCAGCCAGCGTGGACCACGGGACTGTCTCCCCAGCGCCTGCCATTTAGTTATTGAATAAAGCACACCACGTGGTTGGTACACGGGGTGCATTTCCCGAACTGGGGTCAAGGTCAGAAAATGTCAGCCTCTGAAACAGAAACTCCAAGGGTGGTGTGAACTGGGTGAGGATCTCTTTTTTTAAGCAACAACTTCTTCTAGAGATGCTGAGTAAAGGGAAGTAGATGAGGCTCGCCTTCCATCTGAGTTTTATCAGCAAGCCCTGCTCGGGAATGTTGGGTGTTTATGCATTTATTTCCAGATGCATGGCTTTATTCACTCTGTTAGCTGCTATACCCAGCCTAGGCTGGTGGTGTTGTGTATACCTTTTTGGAAGACAAAGACTCCGCCTGTAATTTCCCATTGGCAGAGAGGAGCCTTTACAAACTCGGATGCCTACAGAGGCCAGAGGAGGGCCAAAGCAGCCCAGTAGCCTCAGAAGATACTTGGGAGCAGCAGGGACTTTGGGGAACCGCAGAGGACCTGCCGCATCTGAAGAGACATCAGCTGCCCTGCTCCTGTTGTTTGTTGCCAAGCAGGAAGGGGGCCCAGGGTTACAAAACTCTGTCTTTGTTTTCCTCAAGGGAGGCCAAAGACAGGTTTTTGTTTTTGTTTTTATAGGAAAAGTCTTGATTTGTAGAACATTTTGAGGGCCAAACACAACTCACTTGCAGGTCACTCTTTGCAACTGTTGGTATCATTAATAATAAACACCCTAGTGATAACAGCATCTGGGGTTTATTGAGTGTTTACTATGTGCCAGCAGCCTGTTAAGCACTTTGCATGGAGCATCTTACTAAAATTTCACAACCAGCCCAAGCGTGAGATACAATTTTCCCCACTTAGACATGAGAAACTGACCTTGAGAAGGGACATTCCTTGTTCAAGGTCACACAGAACTGGTAAATGACAAGGTTGGGATTTGAACCCAGGCTGTCAGATGCCAGAACTGGCACAAACTCCAGGCCTGGTTACAATATAATGCTGATCATGTTCATTATGATGATGCTAGGGGGAATCTGAGATTCAACACATAACAAAATCGAGCACCTACTATGTGCCAGGCCCTGGAAGCACAGGTGTGGAATCAGTCTACCCAAAATTAAAGGTATCACCTTCTTCCTGGGGCAAATGTCTCCTGTTCGCCCCATCTCAGTGAAGGTCACTCACTGTCACACTTTACTCAACGCAAGTGACAGTCCTGAGTCCTATGGATCCTCTGATGTCTGTTCCCTTGCTCGCCAGCCCCCCTGCCCACCCCTGCCCTCCCCATCCGAGGTCACCCGTGTCATCACTTGCTGGGCTGTGCAGCCTTCTCCTTTTGGACTCCCTGTTCCATCCTCCTCTTCTCCCCATTTTTACATCACACAACTTCCTGAGCCATCCTCCTAAAATGCACATCTAATTATATCATTCCCTTGGGAAAATTCTCCTCTTAGACCTCTTTGCAAGTGAACCATCCCTTTATGATGTGGTCTCTGTCTAAAGTCAAACCTCAGTATTAATACCTTCCCCTACCTCCCCTCCCACACTTGTTCCTCCAGCAATAGTAGAATCTTCGTGTGGTCCCCCAAACACCCCATGCTCTCTCACATCTCTTCCTGAAACAATCTCTCCACTCCTGGGTATTCTTGCTTGGGTCCTCCAATCCCCCACTGGGGCATAAGCCCCTTGAAGGCAGGGGCGGTATCTGATCACTTTTGTAAACCCAGAGCGTAGCGGGTAACTGACACACAGCCGTGACTGAGTACATTTTGTTGAAGAAACGGACATGGGGACTCATGGTTTGGAGGTGGAGGCAGAAATGGAAACAGGCAACAGAAAAGATGGAAGATGCTGCATCGGAGACATGCAGAGCTGCCTAAGAAGGAAAGAGGGAGGGAGTGTGAACCAGGTGGGAGCAAGGTGGGAGGTGGCAGAGCTAAGCCCTGAAGGAAGACAAGTGGGATGTGGTTGGAAATGGCCCTCTAGGCAGAAGGGTGGGGAGAAAGAATATATGTATGCCTTCACCTCTTCCCCCTCTATGAACTAGAAACGGGGTTGTATATGCATTTTGAGGCATCCTTCTGTACTCTAAACAGTGGGAAAACCTGGCAGGCCCTCCACTTCTCCCCACTCTGCCCCAGGTAATAAGCATATGCTAATTTAAGCTTCAAAGTTTTGAACACTTCATCATGCATGAATTACAAATAGCAATTTCTGCTTAGCCTTGTTTTCAACTTCTCAAAGTAATTTATTTACAGATTTGGGGGCCAGGGGAAAATTGTAAATATAATTAGTGTAATAGAAGGCTGTGCACAGGTTTTTGGATTGGACAGGTTTGGGTTGGAATCCCAGCTCTGCCACTTGCTGTGTGACCTTGGACAAGTCACTTAACTTCTCTGATTCTCTTAAGATGGAGATAGTGGATATCATAACATGTATCTTCAGAATTGTGAAGATTAAATAACAGCAGCCCTGGGAAACATCTGAATAATGCTGAGCACACAGGAAGCATTGCAGGAATGATTAGTTAGTATTATTGTTGTTATTAGTGAGAAAATGATGCCAGGGAGTTGTTTTTCAGGATTACTTTCTTCTGCAAAATTGAGGAAGAAAGGTCTCAGCTTTAGGGAAAATTCAAGAAGGATAAAGAAAAGGACTTGTGCAGACAGAGATAACAGTTTGAGGGGAAAATGTGGCAGAAAAGCAGGAATGATCCTTTATGCCCGGAAAGTGAAAGAAGAGAGAATGGGGCAAAACTGAGATAAAGAAAGGTCCAGGGATCAACAACAGCTGGTCACCAGCGAGTTTTGCCCAATGGAAAGGCCGAGAGAGAGACTGGTGCTGGGGTGTGTACATTGCACAGCGGATGGTTGGCAGACAAGGTGCTGAGCCGTTCACTGAGGCCACGGCAAGAGCGCACCTGCGATCTCGCACCTAATCTGCAGCATTCTTGTTAGCAGCTGGAAGACTACCCAAGGTCAAGGAGGTTCAGGAAAGAGTGAATATCGTGTCCATAAGGAGAAGGGGGAGGCAGCTCTTCTGAGGCCAACTCAGGGCTGCTAAGTTGGTACCTCTGAGCCAGGCGATAAGCATATGAGGATTTGGATTGAGAGAAAAGGTGATTTTGGATTGAGAAAAGGCTCCCTCCTGTTCGCCCAGGAGGGAACAGGCTCGTGGTGGCTTGTCAGCTTCCGGAAGCTTTGTGGCATAGCTGTGGCCCCGAAGGTGCTCCAAGAGCATCCCAGGTTGCGGGGTGTGTGGGAATCCCCTGCCTGTTCTCAAGGGCCTTTCAGCCAAACCTCAGAGAGATGACTGTCAAGAGGAGGAGTCAAGAGGAGTTTCTAAAAGTCCATCTCCCTCCCCTGTGGCCTTCCCTGGTGGCACAGTGGTAAAGAATCTACCTGCCAATGCAGGGACACAGGTTCGCTTCTTGGGTTGGGGAAGAGCCCCTGGAGTAGGACATGGCAACCCATTCCAGTATTCTTGCCTGGGAAATCCCATGGACAGAGGAACCTGGTGGGCTGCAATCCATGGGGTCACAAAGAATTGGAAGGACTGATTGTATGAGCATGCACACCACACACACACACACACACACATATATACACAGCCTCCCCTGATGGGAGGTCCCTGAGGGTAGACACTATTGCCTTAATCATTTACTCAACATTTAGCTCCTAAACACTCTTTGTGCCAAGGCTGACACACCCCCTGCCCTCACATTGCTCACAGGCTTCTAGAGGGACACAGAGCCCTAAGCAAGTAAATGCTAAAAAGAAAAGTCAATGTTAAATTGTCGAAGAAGGGAATACAATCGGGTAACAGGATGGTAGGCTACCTTAGATGGGATGGTCAGGAAGACTCCCCTAGAAGGAGAAGGTGATGTTGATCAGAGACTTTTTGCATCCCTGTAGCCCCAGGGCCCAGCCCAGTAAAAGCTTGTGCTGCTGCTGGGAAGGCAGGGCCTTGAAGCACCTTGATTGTATTCAATACATCATTTACAATCTTCTCTCTGTGCCCCCTTTCTCTCTGTTCACTACAGCTAGCTTAGGGTGCGTCATCTGGACTCTGCCAAGACCTTCTGCTGTGCTTGCCCTTCTCAGTTAAATTTCACCAGCTCCGCTGGACTGGGATCCCATCCGTTAGGGTCACAACGGCCAGCGATCTCACGAATGAGCAAAGCCACCTGTGACCATCCCTCGCTTACCATCTCTCTGGGTCCCCTTTCCTTACATGATGAAACATAAACTATTCCACAAGAGCCATTTCTGTCCCTGTGGGGTCCCATCTCCTCTGCCCACCCCCCCACCCCCCACACTCCCCAGTCCCAGCTTTCTACGCTCCAGCCACACAGGACTGGCTGCTCAGGTGTCTGTGCTTCTGCACTTGCCGTTTCTTCTGTCTGAGGTACGCTTCCTCTCCCCAGCTAGCACATTCCCATGCATCCTTCCGAACCCCGGTCATCCCTGGATCCCCTTCTTCCCAGTCTCTGTGCTCCCAGAACGCTCTGAGCTTAGGCTTCATGCTGCTTCGTCATCATTGTCTGTTCACTGGTCTGTTTTCTCTTCTAGATTAGAAGTTCCTTGAGGGTAGATGGTGCTATTGCCTCTGTCCTAGCAGCTCACACAGTACCTGGCAAGGACTCAGGGAGCAGTTGTAGAGCAGAGATCAAGAATCACCCTTTTCCTTGTCAAAAAATGTGCTCGTAAGACCACACACTTCTCCAAGCTGCTTCTTGAGTCACAGGACAGGCACTAAGGGCACTGGAGAAGTCCCTTGGGCTCTCCCAACACCTTGCCTGCATTTCTCTCTGCCAGCAAGGCAGCCATACCATCTTCCTTTGATTCCAAGGCACATATTTTAAATTTTAAGGTTTCTGAAATTAAAGTGTGTTTTCAACTGGTGTTATATTAGATCTGTTTTCCCCTGCCCTTAAAGCTGTTTAAGTAGTTAGGTCATTTTTTATAACCAATGGCATCAGAACTGGGAGATCAGAGCCCTTTATACCCCCAGGAAAAAGGACCAGGGTCCTGGCGAAGGCAGAGAGCTCACTGGCGATCCCACAAGGGCTGACATGCATTCCTTGGCCTTGGGGAGCACAGTTCGCATCTTTCTAGTCTCATTCCTATTTTCAAAAAGTCTGGAGGATTTAACTGAGCCTCATTCCAATTCCAGCTCAAATCCTCGATGATCCTAACTGATTGCTAGAGACGTCTCAGAGAAACTCAGGGAATCTCTCTGAGTTTGTGGGAGGGTGATAAGCTGAGGTGGCAGCAGGCTATGTCACATGTCTTGTGTGAAATGGAGTCATTTTGTAAGATGCTTGTTCTTTGGGATTTCCTGATGGGACTTGCCCGTAGGCTCCTGAGGGGAGGAGGTGGGTCTTGTTCACTTCTGCCTCCCTGGGTCCACTGCAGGATTGGCACCTACCATCAACACCTCCACTAAGCATATTTTGAATTTCTTTGATTGGAGTTGAATCAGTCTATTTCTTCCCTTCTCTGGGCTGTCATAAGTTTTCAGGCCAAAGAGCCCACCACACTCAGATCTGGGTGGGATTGGGAAAGTGAAGAAAGTGAAAGTCACTCAGTTGTGTCCAACTCTTTGCGACCCCATGGACTGTACAGTCCATGGGATTCTCCAGGCCAGAATACTGGAGTGGGTAGCCGTTCCCTTCTCCAGGGGATCTTCCCAACCCAGGAATTGAACCCAGGTCCCACACATTGCAGACAGATTCTTTACCAGTTGAGCCACAAGGGAAGCCACACTGGGAAGAGCATGACAAAGAGAAGGGAATGGCGCTCGAATCCTCACAACTTTAGGGCAGGCATCATCAGCTCCCTTAGATGGACGGGGTGAAGGAGGTACCGACAGAATTAACTAGCTCTAGGTCACACAGCTTTTAAACAAGAAGCCAGAAGTCAAAAGGCAAAAGTCTTTAACGAGACTAGCAAGGCTCCACACTGTTGGGTCCTCCTTCTGCACCCCCCAACTCCATCCAGCACCATCACCACCCCCATCCCAAGTCCATCTGCACCCTCCAGCCACCCTGGCCTCCGTCCAGGACTTGCCCCTTCTCTCCCTCACTGCTCTCTGTACTTGCTGCCCTCCAACCTGAAATGTTCCTTCCTCCTCTTTTCACCCAGTGATGCATCCTTCAGATAGCCATTTACATCTCACTTCCTCAGGGGAGCCTTCTCTGATTAGATCTATCTTCATATCATAAACTCACAGTCTCATGTGACTCCCCTTGAGAGCACTATCATAGTTGTAAAATACATACATATAAGAGACACAGGTTCTATCCCTTGGTTGGGGAGATCCCCTGAAGGAAGGCATGACAATCCACTCCAGTATTCTTGCCTGGAGAATCTCATGGACAGAGGAGCCTGGTGGGCTACTGTTCATAGAGTTGCAAAGAGGCAGACACAGCTGAAGTGACTTAGCATACATGTGCATATGTATATATGTGTGTGTGTGTGTATATATATATATGTATGAATATATGTATATATATATATATTTGGGAGAGTCTTTGAAATAGCATCTGTCTCTTCCAGAAGGCTCTGAGGGCAATGACCCTGAAGGGTGCTGCCCACCATGACCCCAACCCTTGACCCAGCACCTGGCAAGTTGCAGGGACTCATCAAAGATTTAACCAATAAAATAAATGAATGAAGGAATTGCTTAATTTGTCACTGAAAACTAACCTGGAAACTTAAAACACGTATTTCATCTGAATATGGGAGATTTTTTTTTAATATTCAAGTCTAAAAGTGACCATTGAATTCTGAACTATTTAACAATCTCCTGCATGATCAGTCTGAGTACATATAGCCTCCTCCCCCACTGACCTGAAAGCTAACACTCATGGGAAGCTCTCCCCAAGGACCTGTGTGACAAACGCTCTGGATGATGAACAGAGAGGAAAACGTGGCCAGTGTCTATTTAGAGGATTCCCCCACCCCCACCCCGCCCCAGCACTTCCTTCTCAGGCACTTTGTTTTTTATTATCTTTCTTTGTTATTGCCCCTTGTGTGTTGAAACTCTCTCCCACTCCTTCTCCTTCCCTCTCTCCCTCTTCTTTCTGTGTTGACTCTATTATTTATTTTCAGAATGTCAAAAAAAAAAAAAAAAAAAGATGTTTCAGCCGCCATCGCCACTAGTGTCCAATTTAAAGAACCATCCTTTGATGATGGGAAGTGACCACCCTTCCTCAATGCCCATCCTGTGGCAGGCGGTGGTTGCGTCTTCATTTGCCACCTAAGATAGGTTGATGTCTCGTGCTATCATACTTGCTGTGGTTACAGCAAGAGGCAGAACAAAGATCCCTGCCCTCGTGGGGCTGACTGTCTAATGGTGCAGATAGATAACAAGTAGTATGAGTAAAATTTCATAGTGTGCTAGAAGGTGGGACATAGTCTGTAAAAAAAGTAAAATAAAACAGAGCCAGCAGTACAATGTATGAGGTTGTTGACTGTAATTTTATACCAGGTGGTCAGGAAAGAAGGTGAGAGACATTTGCAGGCTTCATTCCAACCAGCTACCCTGTGGAAAGGGAAACTGAGGCTTGGAGAGGTAAAATGACTTGCTTCAAGTTGCACAGCTCAGAAGGCTGCAGCACTTGAAGTGAACCCAGGTCTGTGTGGCTGCAAAATTGTGTCAACTGCATCACACACCACAAAGCTGCCTCTGAAAACTTCCGTCACTTCAGGGAACATAAATCTGCTAGTTTCTGAAAAATGCTGGCCAACATAAAACCCATGGAGAGTTTACACTGAGACACTTCCAAAATAAAAGGGCGAAACCAAAGAAGCATGTGGTGGGTCCAGCCTGAAGTTCAGTGTTGCGTCTCCTTGGCCTCGTGGGAGTGAGGGGATTAGGACAGGGCTGTCACCTTGTAAGGTGTGGGCAGCCGGCAGGAGTAGCATGTCAGGGAGTCAGCAGGTCAGAACTCCGGTGTCCTGACATGCTTGGGTCGGGCGCTCAATGAGGATACTCAGTGGGATGCAGACAGAATAGAATCAGCTGCCGACAATGAATGTGAACATAAGGCCACAGAGGCCAGGATCCGTGCATAGAGCTCTTTGGAGTTTCCAGGATGAAAACAAGAGGCCTGGATTCAAGTTCTGGCTCTGCCTACGTGGTGCGGTGTTACACCTAGCACCTATAAAGTGAAGGCAGGAGGGCAGCGTGAATGGGTTGGGATTTGCAGGGCTGGTTCCTCAGTAAAGGAGTCAGACTTGTCTTACAAGGTGAGAAGGAATAGGAACGTGAGACCTGCCTCTATGGAAAACTGCCAGTCAGAAGCTAAGAGCTTGGGCAAAGTTCTTGAGGTCTAGGGAACTGGGTGGAGAAGTTTGATAAAGAATTTTGGGCAAGGTTTTGGGGAAGCTACATGGGGATGGTCTCTGATGCCTGCTCTCTGCTTGAAGTGTCTGTTCTGGTGAGTATTAGGATCAAACTAGGCTTTTGCATACCTTAAACAGAAAAGGGAAGAAAATCAATGGATTATTTTTTTCTTCCCTGTAGAGACTGAGTGTACTGACAATTTTTCTTTAGCTAATTAGTAGCTGGGCAACCTGGTGACTGACTCCTTTTGAATGTTCTTATTTTACAACAATGAATTCATGACTCATTATTATTCTTTTAAAAAAAGAAATCCCATGACCTATATGGGAAAAAATCTGAAGAAGACTGGATATCTGTGTATGTATAACTGAATCACTTTGCTGTATACCTGAAACTAATACAGCATTGTAAATCAACTACACTCCAATATGACATAAAAATTAAACAGAAAAGAAATTCTAGGAAGAGCAAACAAATCGTTCTGGTTTCCTCACCCCTTCCCCTCTCTTCCTCTCTCTCAGTAACTTGCCACACATGTCCTTATGATTTTTGAATTAATTTCAATAATTTTAAGAATTTCTGCATCAATCCATTGATACCTATTTTTACTGTACCGACTGTGTGCAAAGTACCTAGAAGGTCAAAATATCTTGGGAATTATGGAGTGATATGTACACAGTATGTAGGCCCATTAGTAACTTCTAAACTCAACTCTTCCACCCTTAAAGGCAAAAGTGTCCAAGAAAGGCAGCTGGCATTCCTAAAATAAAAGAGATATACTTTCCTTCTGTGGAACAAGAGAGCCGTGGCTGAACCCAGTGTGGGGCACTCGCCACCTTGCAGGCCAAGCAAATGTTATGAAATTATGAACTTGGAAAAAATAGTTCAAGAAAACCCAGCGACTTCTTATGCAGAGAGAATGGGGATGTAGAAAGGACGGCGGAGCCCCTGTGAGAAAGCAGCTTGAGGAGGAGAAGAGAAGAAGAAGAGAAGCTCAGAAATTCAGCAGAGGGAACCAAACAGTCTGGATGGAGAGAAAGATTACTGCTCTGCCTCAGCAAGGAAAAGGGTGAGAGAGGGAGTGGGAAGGAAGGGGGCGTTTCTGTTAGGACCACAGTGTACTGTTGCTAGCTCCTCCTCTGCAGGGCTGGGAATCCTCTGGGGAAGACATGGAGCCCAGACAGAGGGGAGAAATGTACAGGAGAGAACAAACACAAAGAGTGAATTTCTTGCTGCCCCTGGAGACGATGATTCCTTTTGGTGACAACAGAGGTTAATATCCACCGTGTGGCCCAGAGACAGCATGCTTGGAACAAGCTGTTTTAGTGTCCTGTTGTAGATTTTATTGAATTCTTCTCTGAAAGGGCCAATTCATCTCTCCATTTGGAGGCCCTTAAAGTAGCTTTCCTGAAAAGTTCGAGAACTTCTCCTATCACTCTCCATTTACATGGGATCCATGAGCAGACAGACCTGCCCCCAACACCCTCAAATCCCAGTAAGGACACTAGCCTGCCAAGGGTCTCAAGTTCACACACAGAGACACTCCTGCTGCTCACTCTGCAGAGGGAGAGAAGAAAGGCTGTGTTTTCTTCTCGATTCCTCTCCCCCTCCTGCTGTGTCGGCCCCTAACAGGTGGTCCTGTCCCCTTCTCATGCCTCAACAGACGAATTCATTTCAAAAACAGTCATGGATGCAAGGAAATGTCTTCTGATTCTTATTTTCACCAAGAAGTGAACAGAAAAAAATCATCTCTGGGGACAAAAAGCCTTAACGTAAACCAGATAGCCAAAGAGACCAGAAGACAGGAGGCGGTTTTTCACCTGGAGTCATTAGCAGCATCTTGGGGAGAAGACTAGAAATCTGTTCACAACTTTTTGGGTACAAGTAGGAAACATAACAAAGGGGTGATGTGAAATCTTTTCTGAAAGTACAGTTTCTCACCAAAAACAGAGGTTGGGAAAACCAGACAACTTGGTTTCCATAAAGGCTGATCCTATTTGGAATGTTCAAAACAGCAAGCACAGGAATGCCCCACAAGAACCATCTATGCCAACCTGCAGAAATAAGTGCACTTATAATCTTCGGAAATCAGTGCAGTTTTTGAGAATATGTATCTTTAACACCTTCAAACCACATCCTAAGTGGCCAAGGCCCAGCTTCCTAAGGGGAGGGGGTACAGCATCTCAGGCCTACGAAACCCCATATGGACAGAGGTTTTGGAAATTAAAGGCCAGGTTGAACTGGAGCCCTGAGTACCAACCCTTCCTGCCTGGGCTACAAGTGGAAAAGGAACAGCAATCCCCAAGGCAACTTGGCCCAGCCCCCGACCTGCCACTGTCTGGAGGCCTCAATCCTGGGGAGAAGAGCCAAACCCAGGGCTTCTGGGAGCATCACACAATCCTTGGGACATGTTGTAATACTAACCCTTTAAGGGATGATTCTGGGAGCGAGGTGGGGTTACAGCTTGGAGGGAAAGTTGAAGGGAGTGGGCAGCACATTTGGGGATGTGGACACCAAACAGATGGAATTTTAATGAAAATATTTAAGCCTTTTAACACACAAGTTATTCCAAGCCACCTCTAGTCCTTTTCCCTTACAGGAATTAGAAAAATGTTTAAAAGATCATAGTATTAAGAATTTTCAAACAAAACCCTGATAAGAAAGTATATCTATTCCAAGTCACTAATGTCTGGGAATATTTCTTCTAAAACCATGTCCTGTCTTTAATCTCTTGGCTGTATATCTTCGTCCGTCTAACTAAAATCCAAGCAAGGCAAATTGCTTCTATGATCGTGTTCCCTAAAGCAACCCTCATTCACTTTGCTTTTCTTCTCTTTTGGAATTAAAGTCTGCCATAAATGTTTAATTAAATGGAAGTCTTTCCACTGTTAATGACTAGCTGCATGAAAGGCTATTCATTTTTTAAAGGAGGGGTGTGTTTAAAACAGCGCCTATTAATTTCCCGATATTGATTCTCTGGCTGGGGAAGAGCATATAGTATTCAGCATAGAGCTCCTCTGCAGACTATGTTCAAGGCAGCGGTTTGGATTGAGAAAGGGCACCAAATGCAGTATGCGTCAAATAGACCATCGCTCAATGAAGTCACTTAGCTATTCAAAACATGTTCAGCCATCACTCAACGATTTGCACCAAGATTGTTGGGAGGGGGGCACGGAATTGGTGCTCTTTCCCCAGGCATACTCATTTCCCAAAGAGCTCAGTTTGGGTTAGACTCTGAGACCACATCAGTTCTCTCCCTCTTAGTCCATTTCCCTCTCTTCTCCCCTGTCTCCTGGCTTCAACTCCCTGCACCACCATCCCATGTTGAGCTTAACAAACAGTCCTGCAGTCCCCGCTTCCCAGCGCTGCTCAAACGGCCTCCGTATTGGTTCATATCAGAAGCAAAGCACATCAGCTTTTCTTTCCACCCAGAAACACGTATCTCTCTGTGTATGTCTTTCTATGGGTGGCTGTAGCTTATACACACAGACACAGATAGCCACTCACATGCAGCCCCTTATATTAAAGTCTGTTGCTAAATGCAGGTTGTATGACCTGCAGGAGTTTCCTGCCCCCCTCCCAGTGTTTATTAATGTGTCTCAGAAGCACATGCTTTCATCCATACCCTGATCTCCCAGCTTATCCTCTGTGGGACCGCTTTGCCCACAGCACATACACGGGCACACATGTCCCAATGACCCTGCAAGATCAAGGTAAACAGCTGACACTCCTCCCCCCGCCCCACAGCTCCCTCTTGTCCCCTCACAACCTCCCCATGCTCTTGCCTCCCTCCCGGCCTCCCTGCACAATGTCTGATTCCCAAGCTGGCTGCAATGCTGACTCTACACGCTTCTGAATAACAGACATGTCACTCTGCGTGGAAGTGAATTGGTTCTCAGCCTAACCTGCAAGTGAATTGCTGTTTATTAGAACTTGGGTTTGTTTCCTGTGAGAGACGTATGTATTTTTAGACTTTGTAAACGTTAAAACACACATACACACTCAGCCAGTCGCCTCGAATGATATGTGTGGCTCATAGACGTTACGAAATGCTCTTGAACTCAGCTTGCGATCCTGGAATAATTAGGATTTACCAAATAAGGCTTCTTAGAAACAACAGATTTTTTCAAAAAAAAAAAAAAAAAAGGAGATTTGCAGATGATGATGTGTCTTAGACTTTTGGGGAGTAAGGGGAGGAGAAGGGGAAAGGAAGAACATTTTGGAATTCTTCATTACGAAAAGAGGAGCAATGTTGAGAGAGGCAATTGTTTTTTTATACCCTCATAGATGGGCATACTACATCAAAAGGCAAATCCTAATGATTCCAAAGCAGGTGGAGCACATTTGACTTTTTAAAAACAATCTCTTGTTGTTGTTTTCATCATATCATAGATTATTCCAATGAAGAAGGTTGAGGAAAGGGGGGTGGTGGAGGCTGGAGAGTTGAGTATGGTTTTTGCTTATTGATTTTCTTTCCTCTGAAACTCACCCAACCAGCCTTGATCTGTGGTGGAAGGAGTGAAGTAAGAAAATGGTGGAATGTAAAGGGGACTTATTTGGAGGCGGGTGGGGAAGGGGGAGTGAGAAGGGGAGGGGGTGGGGAGGGGGAGGAGATGGGAAATCAAATACCTTCTAGGCAGCAGGTTCTCCATAATCCAGAATGGGTCATAACTTCCTCGTTCTTTTTGCTGGTTTCATTCTCACTGACACTTTTGGTCTTGCAAACCCCTCTGGAGTAGAGCCAATAGTCGGTTCCCACAGCAATGGTCATCAGACTGAAGGCAGCGAAAGCACCAACCGTGGTTAAAAGCATTTGAACACCTCGATCAAACAGCCCCATAATTCTTCATTATATAAACACCCAACCGACTTCGGGTTCTCGGGAGAGTGTGTGTGAAGGTGCGAGTACTAAAGCAAAAAATAAAAATAATTCCACTACTAATATAATGGATATATGTGTGAACAGAGGATGTGGAGAGATATAAAAAAAGGGAGGTAAGAAAAGCTCACGGAAAAGAGTGTAAATTATAAAGATCACACGGGAAGAGAGGCTTGCCTTTTGAGATCAGAAACTGTTCCAGTTGCAGTGATTAAAAAAAAAAAAAAAAAGGAAAAAATAAAAAGACACCCCCCACCCCCCCAAGTGAGATGCCTTAATCTCTTTTCCTAAAATTCTGGTCTCCAGTTTCCATATGTGATAGCTAATTTGGAGATGGCTTCCACAGTGAACCAGGGAACAGCCGCATTCTCAACACAATCTCTCATGGTCGGGACCTAGACAGTTAGAGATTGTAAAAGCCGAGATGCAACCTTCCGTCTTCGCTCTCGGCTCTGCGGCCTGCGCCATGAAAATCCTTTGCTTCGCCAGTTCTCTTCCTTGGGGGGTCTCGGGAGCTTTCGTTTCAGACCAGACTTCCCAGTATTCTGTAAGCCCTTGATCTCAGCTGAACAGGTGCGGGGGTCTCGCCTTCCATGGTTTTGCCCCGGCAGCGGCAGCGGCAGCAGCAGGGCGGGCAGGCGCGGCGGCGGCGGCGGCGGCGGCAGGACGAGCAGCGGCGGCGGTTATTGTTGTTGGTGGCGGTGGTAGTGTTGGCGAAGTGGGGGAGGGAGGGGGTTCCTCCCGGAGAATCGAGGCGGGTTTCCCTCCCCCTATCTGCAAAGCTCCTGGAAACTGGGGTGCCGGCGTCTTGCTGCAGGATGGGCCGCCCGCCTGCCCCCCCCACCCCACTCCCGGCCGGCTCGGCCCCCGGAGGAGGCGCTCCCACCTACTGCATTACCGGGTGGTGCTGAACTGGACAGCTCCTTGCGCCGCCGGCTTCGCGCGCTCCCAGGCTCCCAGGGCGGCCCGCCAGGAGGGGGGCGCGGGCCGGAATCCTCCCTGCCCTCGGGGGCAGCAAGGCCGGGGCAGAGCGGGGGCTGTCTTTTCCTCTTTTCACCCCTCTCCCAAAATCCTGAAACGAGCGCTCTCCTGGGCTCCCGGAGCTTAGAGAAGGCGTAGCTAGAGATAGCTCTGCTCCCTCTCTCTCTCTCTCTCTCACTCTCTCCCTTTCCCTCCCCCCTCGGTGTTTCTTCCAGCTCAGCCTCCTTCTCATTCCATCTCTACGTGCCCAGAGCTTCAAATACAATCCTCCCATCACAATCAGAGGGGCACAAAACTTCAACCAGCCGGTTCTTTGCCTGGAAGCCCTGAAAATATAACCTGGATGGGTAATTACAAACACGGTCTCTATGTGTTTTTTAAATCGTCGCTTGCACTTTGCCGTTTGGGGGATCTGTTTTGTTTTATTCGCTGTGTCGCCTTTTGGTCGTTTCTCTTTCTTCTCTGTCTCTTTCTGGCTAACAGGGGATGTGCAGTGCACTGTGTGTGTCTCTCTGTAGTTTTCTGTAGAAATCCTGGATCTTGCTCCTACAAGCAGACATTTTGGAAAGAATATTCATGGAAAAGGGTGCAAAAGGGTGACTGGCGGCTAGAGCTTGGGCAACGATTTTCATCTCAAGGATAAATATGTTTGCAGGGGAAATGGGTGAAATGTGAGTCCTTCTAAGTTTCCCGTGTCATTCGTAAGCTGGGTGGAAAGAGATAAAATCTCCCTGCTGTGAATACGGAAACACATTATAACTCTCCCCTTTTCCTCAGCAGAACTGTTATCTTGGGTTAATTACAGCATCATCTCTTGTTTCTATATGTGCAAGTTTTCCTTAATGTGACCCCTGGAAAAAGAAGCTCATCAGATTCCTGCTGGTAGTGATTATGTTTCTCTCTGATCAGTTTCCCTGTTAGGGGAGGGAAAGCACATGAGGCATGATGTAGATGCAGTTTTAATTTGTTGGGGGAGGAGTCTAGAGAGAGTTGTGCCTGCCTCTGATGGGTCAGTAGGATTAGAGATGTTTCCATTTCATAGCTCACCTATTCTGTACTTTGTTTTCTGTTCTTCCGTTTTTGTCTGGAGATAATTTGCTTGACAATTTCTCAGTGATCTGGTGATTATCAAAGAGTATACAAAAGATGACTGAACTCAAAACAGACTTTCTTGGGTATTGTCTAATGTTTTTCCCTTTGCCCAGAATTGTTCTGCAGATATGGCCAGTACTGTAGAGGCGGGGGGCAGTATAGAAAAACTACCTGTTTCTCCATCCTCCATAAAATGTCCTTCTCTCACTCTCTCTTCCCTTCTCAGAAGGAAAGAACTCCTATGATGGGTAGTCACTGGGCTCCTGTCACCTTGAAGAGGGTCCTGGTGTCTGGAGAACAGGACCAAGATTTCAGCTACCTCTGCTAAGATACCTTTAGGGTATAGCCTGAACTACTTTTTCAAACTGAGGATTCTCCATTTGTTTTCTTGCCCTTTGGTTGGGGATGGCAGTTGGGATGGGAGAGGCACTGGTATGCTGACCTCACTCAGCTGGGATTCTAGCAAGTTCAGCCAGTGTGTTCAAGTGAGTGATTTCCTTGGCTCCCTTCCTTCAGGAAAAAGTGAGGGGCAAGTAGGAAATCCTCTTCAACAGGCTAGGCCTTTTGAGGGGAGCGGAGGGAGGTGTGGGTGTAGCCACAGGAACCTGAGAGGCTTGCTCTCACTTACGTCTCTCATCTTGGTTGCTTTTGACCTAAGAAGTCCCTTCAAACTGGAAATAGACCCCTCCTTCTTACCGCTCCCCCATTCTTTTCAGATCAAGCCTTGAATCTTTTGCTCAAACAGAATTAGTAACAGAGGCTCAAAAGCTTCTGTTTATCCACAGAAGGAGCTAACATCTTAGCCACTGACAGTGGCTGCAGCTTTAGAAACATTTGATTAATCTTCTAGCCAGATAATCATTGAGTCAGGAGGTGAAAGAGGGGACAGAACAGCTGTAGGTTGATGGTGTGGAGGGAACAGACACTTCTGGAGACAGAACACCCTGGGAGCAACGCTAGCCTCTGCTACTTGATAACTGCGTGATCCAAACAAGTCAGCTTCCTAGAACCTCAGTTTTAACATATGTGAAATGAGCACATTAAGTTGTTCCCAGTTACAGCTGCCACCCTGCTCAGATTCTACCATCCCATTTGTAACACTTTATTTAGTGCCTGTGTCAGCACTCCTACTGCCTGTGCTGACCTGTGAACACTTTGAGGTCAATAGTTGTGTCTTGTTCCCCATCATATCTTTGGCATCTAGTGCAGGGCTTGATACTTAATAGATACTTGATAAATAAAGCCTAAGTGATACCAGTGAGTTTTAAATGGTGTACCTGATCATTAGTAGGCATTCAGTAAACGTGGCTTGACTCTCATTTATCCTCCCCACCATTTACATCCAGATTGGTCTCCAGCTTCTTTTTCCATCTAACTCATGTACCACTCCCCTCCCGCTCCCCTTAACCTAGTTCTAGTTTGGAGGTCCCTTCTGCAGACAAGGCAAGGCTACCCAGGAAGAACTGGCTTGGTGCAAAGCCCGGTAGATGCTTTGGATCCACCAGGCACACACACTTAGCAGCTGCTGAATGGATGCTCTTAGGGGAACAGCTTTGTAAGCCTGCAGTTGGTGACTTGGTGAGGGCTTAGAGGAAATTAGCTGAAATGCCACAGGCCTATTTTGAGCTCCTTTTTTGATGGAGTGGAAATAACATGGGATTTGGGCACAGCAGACCTGGCCTTGAAGCACAAGGCTGCTATTTCCTCATTGTGTGACCTTGGGCAGACATTTAACCTCTCTGGAAATCTCTCTTCATCTCTCAAGGAGGACCACTGGCAGGGGCCTTACAGTGTGGTTGTTAGTGTTGTGTGTAAATAGTATGACCATAGCTAACATGCCAGGCACTGCTCTAAGCTGAGGTCCACAACAATCCTATGATAAAGGAACCATTTTACAGATGAGGAACCTGAGTCACATAACGGTTTAAGCATCTAGCCTGAGGTTGTGAGTGACAGTGAGTGAGTGGCAGAGCTGAAAGTCTAACCTAGTACCAGACAGGGGGCCTAGATCTTAACTTCTGTGTCTGGACTCAAGATATAAGCTTTCTGAATAAGGATATCACACCAAGGTTATTTGCTTCTCAACTACAGATTTGGCAAGGATTTAAGGGAGTAACTTCTAGGTGCCAGGTGTTTTCACACAATTTCTCACACTTGCAATTCCAACAACTCTGCAAATGCCTATCGCTCACTATCTTACCTTACAGGGGAGGAAACAGAAAGTCAGAGAGGTCATAAATCAAGTCCCAAAGTCACATATCAAATTAAGTGGAAGAGTAGAGATTTGAACATTTTGCACTGCTTCAAATTCTATTAGATCCAAGTCTCATAGTTATTCATTTGTTCATCTATTCATTCAACAAATCAAGTACCTACTATGTGTCAGGTATGTATAATAGATTTCCTGGACAAGTTGAGTAGGATAGACATGATCCCTCCCTCCAAGTGCCTATAGACAAGCAGAAGGAGCAGACAGGGGAGGAAGAGCCACACTGAAGGGAAGAGGAAGTTAGGTGAGGGATGCTGTGGGGCCATGGAGCAGGGAGACTAACCCAACCTAGCGGGTGCAGGACATCCTCCTGGGAGGACAGGATATTTAAATTGAGATTAACTCAAAGTCAGCTAGGCTGAGATGGGAGTGGGAGGGTGCGGGGGAGCTGAAAAGAGGAAGGGCATTCCAGACGGACGAAACAGCATACGCCAAGGTGCAGAAGTGTGTGCAAGTGGGAAAAGAGGATTGGCTAGTTTTAGAGAAAAGATGCCGAGTGATTTAAAGACCATGATGGGGAATGTTTTAGGCTAAGAGCCTGTAGGACTTCCCTGGTGGCTCAGACGGTAAAGCGTCTTGCTTACAATGCGCGAGATCTGGGTTCGATCCCTGGGTGGGGAAGATCCTCTGGCGAAGGAACTGGCAACCCACTCCAGTACTCTTGCCTGGAAAATCCCATGGAGGGAGGAGCCTGGTAGGTTACAGTCCATGGGGTTGCAAAGAGTCCCATGGACTGAGCAACTTCAGTTTCACTTTCACTGGAGGCCATGGAAGTTTGGCTGAAGCATAAGAAGCCACTCTGAGGAGGCTGGTGCGGTAGGAAGTGTGAGAAGCAAACCTGGAGGCAGGCAGACAGCAGGGCCACTATTGCTGGGATCCAAGCAAGAGATGATGGTGGCCTGGACCAGGAAGTGGCAATGGGGAAAAAAGAAATGAGGGTTTTGGGGGTGTTGGGGAGAAAACTGATGAATATTGGTGTACGCGACTGAGATGCGTTACTTTGAGGAAAAAGTAGGTTGGAGCTTGTGGGGGCTGCGGGGAGCAGGGGAGATTGAGAATTCTGCTTTGGTCACGTGCACAGTTTCGCTTCATACTACCGCCTCTTCACTCCTGCTCCCGTTCTATCTCTTCTCAGCATGTGAATGAATTAATCAGGAATGGAAATCATTCATTCAATTACATTCTACCCTCACTAGAACGAAGCCTCAGGAAGGCAGGAATTTCAGTCTGCTGGGTCTCCTTGTATTGATATTTCCAACACTTAGAACAGTGCCTAGCACAGAGCAGCCGTCTTATAAAAACAAATTACTTCTTTTCACGTGCCTGCTCTGGCCAGGCAATGTGCTGAAGTGCTAGGGAGGCAGATGAGATGAGCGACTTCATCATCTGCCAAAACACCCAAATCAGGGAGACTGTCGAGCAGACAGCGAATTTCCAAGGCAGTGTGACCGAGGCCCCGGAAGATCAAGGGTGTCTGGTACTCTCTCCTATGTGTGCTGACAGGTCCCGCACTTCTTCTCTTGGGCACTTCTCTCTGGGTTTGGAATTTCTGTTTAAGGATTGGCACATAGTGAGTTCACAGTACGTATTTGATTAATGAATGAACAAAAAGGAGACATGTGCTATGGGCTTCCCAGGTGGTGCTAGTGGTAAAGAACCCCCCTGCCAGTGCAGGAGACAAGAGACCCAGGATTGATCCCTAGGTCGGGAGGAACCCCTGGAGGAGGGCATGGCCACCCACTCCAGTATTCTTGCCTGGAGAATCCTGTGGAGAGAGGAGCCTCGCAGGCTACAGTCCATAGGGTTGCACAGAGTCGACACGACTGAAGCAACTTAGCAGGCATGTGCTGTGAAAGCCCAGGATGAGAAACCATTTATTTCTGTCTTGTTGGACTTCCCTGATGGCTCAAATGGTAAAGCGTCTGTCTACAATGCAGGAGACCCGGGTTCGATCCCTGGGTCAGGAAGATCCCCTGGAGAAGGAAATAGCAATCCACTCCAGTACTATTGCCTGGAAAATCCATGGACAGAGGAGCCTGGTAGGCTACAGTCCATGGGGTCACAAAGAGTCAGACACGACTGAGAGACTTCACTTTCACTTTTTAGTGTCCCAGAAGGCTTTGGTGACAAGCTCATGGTTGAAGGCCAGGAGAAAAGGTCACAGTTGGTCAAGGAATAGAGGAGGGTGTTACAAGCAGGGGAACAGGATGAGCAAGTGCAAAGATCTGAAGCAGGATCAGGAATCCCAAGGAGGCTGGGATGACTGATGGGGATGGACAGGGAGGCTGGGGTGAGTCCAGAGAAATGCTGTGCGTGGGGTGCTGAGCCATCTGTGGGAATCGCTGTCCTCACCTGGCAGGGGCAATGCGGTGGGAAGAGAATAGGCCATGGAGTCAGATGGACCTGGGTTTGGATCTCAACTTTTGCTGCGTGATCTTGTGACCTCGTGACCTCGGGTTGTTATTTAACCCCTTCCTCTGAGCTTCTTCATCTGTAAATGGGGTGATAGATGCCTCGTTTGTTCCCGCCTGGAGTCCTTTGCACTTGCTGCCCTCTCTGTTGGATGCTGTCCTCTCTGAAGGCTAGACCCCTATCTCATCATTCAGGTCTTAGCTGAAATATCACCCCCAGAGAGGCACTGCTGGTCACATAATTTAAAATGTCACTCTATATGACATTGACCTGCTTTGTTTTCATCACCATGCTTGTTACAACTTGACATTCTCTTGTTTATTATCTGAAATCTTTCCCCCACCCCCCCCACCCTCCTGGGATGTCAGAGTACACATGTCTCATTCATTGCAGTATCCCCAATGCCTAAAGGGCCTGGAATATTGTAGGTGCTCAGTGAATGGTTTTTGAATGAATGAATAAGGTTAGGGTCATGGGGTTTCCCTGGTGGCTCAGATGGTAAAGAATCTGCCTGCAGTTCAAAAGACTGGGATTTGATCCCTGGGTCAGGAAGATCCCCTGGAGAAGGAAATGGCAACCCGCTCCAGTACTCTTGCCTGGAAAGTCCCATGGACAGAGGACCCTGGTGGGCTGCATTCCATAGGGTGGCAAAGAGTTGGACACGACCGAATGACTAACACTTTCATGGGGATAAAATAAGATATAAGCATTTGGCAAATAGTAAGGGCAGGTCTCTGAAAGCCACTGGCACTTGGCAGGTGGGGTGGGGTGAGGAGGCAGCTGGGAAAGGTGAAGGTGGCCCCTGAGATGCTGTGGGAGGACCGGGAGTGGACAGAGGGTGGGGCAGTACCAGAGTCAGACCTGCAGGCAGGCACTGGCCTCATTTCCCATGCTGCGCCTCCCAGGCCTCGTCTGCTCTCTTGACCCCACATCCAGCCCACCATGGACCACCAGAAGCTTCCAGTCCACCTAGCTATTTAGCTCCAGGTTGGAGCATCAGCAGCAGAGAGGCTCCTATGGGGCCATCAGGCTCTGGGACTGGGACGAAAGGAGATGCTAGAAGACGTGGCAGGTTTTACTCCTTGCAGAGCAGAGAGCAGCCAAGGAAGCCTCAGGGAGCCTCCAGCGTCTGCTGCCAGAGGGACTGGGAGAGTGGGGCAGAGCTGCATGGTGAGTTCTGAACCTGGTGAGAACCAGAAGCTGAAAATCCACGTGTAGAGGTGCACATGACAAGAATTCCCACAGAGAAGTAGCTTTCTCATGGAGACTCCAACCCCAGTTTGAGCTCTGAATCAGTCTGATGCTTCTTCCCCTACTCCCCACCTCTGGGGCTGGTGTAGGGTTTCACCAGGAGCTGAGCTACAGCAAGGAAAATCATGATAGAAAGTTGATAATGTCACAGAATAAAATAAAGAGGACACATGAGGATGCAGAGGAGAAGCAGGAAACAGAATGTTAAAGGCTTGGGGAGGGAGAAAAGGATTTCCAGTGGCTTTCAGGGGAGGAGGGATCCAGTGGTGGATGGAGAAGTTGAGACGAAGGCAGTGCATTTGGGTAAGTTTGAGAGGCGCCAGAGAACGGGTCTTGAATGTCTTATGTGACCAGGCTCAGCCACCTTACGGCCTCTCCTCACCTCACACTCTTCTTCCCTACTTCCCTCTCCTCCAACCAGGCACCTATGCCAGATTCCACTGCCCCACGCCTACCCCAGGGCCTTTGTATCATAATCCCTCTGCCTGGAATGCCCATCTCCTGGCAGCTGGTTCAGTCCTTTATTCCTGCAAGAGTCTGCTCAACTGACCACTGGATACAAAACAGCCCACCTGCCCCTCCTCCATCATCCTCATTTCTTACCTGTTTAATTTCTCTCCTTAACCCTTTACAGCCCTCTTCCCCTCACATATGTATTTTCTTATTTATAGTGTACGGGTAGGGGTTTGGTTGCGTTGCTATTATATTCCCTGCCTCTCACATGGGGTCTGGCACATAGTAGGTGCTCGTTAAATAAGCATGGACTGTACAGTAAAACCCCTGGGTCAGGGACACGGAAGTTCATGCAGGCAAGAGGAAGAAGGAAATGGGGACCACTTGGCTGGGACATCTGGGGAGAGCTGGCTTGGAACTCCACACAAGGATGCTGACAATATCTTCAGAAGAAGATGCTGGAGGTTTCTCAGAAAAATAGGGTGGCATTTCAGAGGTTCCTGGACAACATGGAACCTAGAGAGGTAACAAATAGAAAAGAAAAGGGTGCCCATGTGGATTCCAGGGGATGGAGAAGGAGGCACTACTGAGGTGGCAGGGCTGAACCACAGCGGATCTGGTCCCGGCTCTGATGCCATAGCAGTGTGACTTTGGGCAAGTGACCAAACACTCCCAAGTCTCAGCTGCACTGTCTGGAAAATGGGGCAGCAGGCTAGCCTCAAGGTACTCTTCTGATCATGAAATGAAATAAAAAATACTTAGAGTGCCTCCTCCATAATATATTCAATAAGTAAATGTTTATTTATTTAGTAAATAAATATTAGTGACATGCTGAGCACCTACTGAGTGTTATGTGCTTTGAATAAACTGCAAAATGAAAAAGATGTGGGCCCTGCTCAGAAGCAATCAGAGGAGTGAAGAAAGGCCTGCAAGTGGAGGGAGGCACTCAGGGCACCTCCAGGAGGGCAGGGAATGCCCCCTCCCCGGGTGTTGGGGAATTAAGCAAGGGCTTCCAGGAGGTGGTGACAGCTGAATTGGGTCTTGAAGGAGAAGCAGAAGACATGGATGGCCAGGAAGGGCTTTTTAGGCAGAGGGAACAGTAGAGCAGATGTGAACATTCCATCAACAGAAATTTGTTGAGCACCTATTATGTGTTAAGGCACCTCAGTGAATACAACCTGGTGCAGTCTCTGCCATCAGGATCACACATGCCCGAGAGGCAGACATCAAGTTATTGATTACACAATTGATTGCTTAATTGCAATCACAGTGCACTTCTGGGAGCTACAGGTAATTCTGTTTTGCTCAAGTGCCCAGAGGCGCTGGCAGAGATCAAGCTGGAAAGAGAGGTGGGCCAGGTCAGGGAGAACTCTGCACCAAGCACATTACCTACTGTGTGCCAAGCTCTGTGTAATGGATACAAAGATGAACAAAACCAAGTCTGTTATTGGCAGGAACCAAGGACTGAATGCGGAGTGATAGAGGCAAGTCCATGGGGTGACAGGAGCACAGCATGGAAAAGGAAGGCTGGGAAGTCTTCCTGGGGGAGGTGACCTTTGCCCCTTCAATTGAATAGCAGTCCCAAAGCTCACCATCCTGGCTTTAAAACTTCCCAACCTTGTAGGCTTAAAGGGGCATTAGTCACTTTCACCTATCAAAGTGAAAGTGTTAGTTGTTCAGTCATGTCTGACTCCGACTCTTTGTGACCCCCATGGACAAAAGCCCACCAGGCTCCTCTGTCCATGGGGATTCTCCAGGCAAGAATACTGGAGTGGGTTGCCATTCCCTTCTCCAGGGGATCTTCCTGACGCAGGGATCAAACCCAGATCTCCTGCATTGCAGACAAATTTGTCTGAACCACCAGGGAAGCCCATAGTCACACCTGAGGGTGGCTCCATAGCAAAGGATTCTGAGCCTGGCATCATTCCTTCTCTAGGTCTGTGATACAAGTGAAGAAGTTGGCATCATGTGGAGGTGTAGACCCAAAGACCAAAAGACCTGAATGTGAGGAGGACTGACAAGCTGGCCGTGGGGCCAAGGTCTCCAGGAATCCTGGCCCTAATCCTAACCCCTTCTTCCCAAGCCATGTGAGCTTGGGACAGGTTACTTACCACTCTGTGCCTCCATTTGCTCATCTATAAAATGGGTGTCATGGTGGCTGTTGAAGTCGTGAGGACTGAGTTGGGGGCAAGGAGTCTCTCCTTTTGTACGTTTTCATTACGAGTGATTTGTTATGTTCTGCAAGAGCACCACCAATTCTGTAGGTGTGGCTGAACTGGTTCCTTACTGAAGTGATCAAAACAGCTGAAGGGGCTCTGTGGGCCCCTTGGGGGTGGGGGTGGGAGTAGGGGTATAGATGGGGTAGCCAGATTCTGAAAGCCTACAGGATGGGGCCCAGCACGGTGCTCTGCTTTGGCCAGGCCTGATGAGGGCTCCCAGGTGACTCCATGGTAAAGAACCCTCCTGCCCATGCAGGAACCACAGGAGACCTGGGTTCAATCCCTGGGTTGGGAAGATCCCCTGGAGGAGGAAATGGCAACCCATGCCAGTATTCTTGCCTGGAGAATCCTATGGACAGAGGAGCCTGGTGGGCTACAGTCCATGGGGTCACACAGAATCAGACACAACTGAATAGACTTAGCATACACGATGGGGGTGGAAGATGACTCTGTCTACTGACCCCGATTGGTTCTGCAGAGTGTCACGTTCTCCCAGAACATTCTCCTCTCCAACAAACCATGGGTGCCTAAGTGCCTATCGTGGGCCAGGTCCCCTTTCTCCCTTAAAACTGCAGAAACCTTGGGGAAACCGAAGTTTCGGGAGGTAAACATGCCAAGCCAGCCAGCAAATAGCTGATTCACGACTGGCACACAGCTCTGCCTATCTACACAGCCTCAGCTAGTAAGTAATCAGGATCCTAGGATGGGGAGGGGCTCTGCGGGTCAGCTGCCTCCTCCCTTTTGCTTGAGCCTCAGTGACAAGTAGGTGTTTACTAAGCTCTTTTTTCTGGTGTCTTCTGGGCTCACATCTAGGTGCACCCCTTCTGCTAAGAGGGTTCTATTTAGGAGTGAGCCAAATGGAAGGGGTAATGGAAAGAATATGGAGTCTGGAGTGAGAAGAATGGGTTAGACTCCCAGAGACCCTCGGAAAATGCTTTGCTCTAGGAGCCTCGATTCCTTCATCTGGTAAATGGGGAAACTAATACCAATGCCTTCAATAGAGTATGGGCTAATTCATATCGCACGCCCAAGACTGTGTGGTACATAAATGCTCAGGAAAGGTGTGAGATGGTAGCATCTCCCTGCTTCAAACCTGTAATGGAGTCTACACACAGTTTGTGAGTCCTGATGCCTGGTCCTCCAATCTCTTCCATTGTTTTCACCTACCCCACTCCTCTGTCCCTCTCTCCCCATCTCCGCATACTCGCTATTCCAACCACACTCCCCTTCTCTCTCTGGACAAGCCATGATCTTCATGTTATCCATTCTCCCACATTCTCCTTTGTCTTTCTACATGGATTCACCTGGAAATAATCAGCAAAAGGGCATAACTGGGATAAAGTAGTACATGTCAGCTCTCTTTCAGACCTTTCTTTTTCGCTTGTCTCCCTCCTCCCTACCTATGTAGATCACTCTCCCAGCCCCTTGATCCCCAGGTTAACAACTTGTGGATTTCTACATGTTCATACAATCATAAACAAAATGCATGCAGATAATATTCACAGGTAAACACACAGCCGTACCTACCCATATGCCTATTCCCAGACTGGGTTGGTCTAGTGGCTAAGATTCTGCGCTTCCAATGCAGGGGACCTGGGTTCGATTCCCAGTCAGGGAACTAGATCCCACACGCCGCAACTAAGAGTCTGCATGCCGTAATTTAAGATGACGCATGCCACAACCAAGACCTGGCACAGCCACATATGTAAATAAATAAAAGTCTGATGCAAAGAGATGATGGAGCAACATCCTCTACGTGATACTAGACCAGGGGTCTAAATGTGCAATGGTACAACTAGATGAATGGTTATTTTGTTTTAAAGCTAGCTGGTTGTGTAGGTTTCACTAATTAAACCATCACTCCCTTTCCCCAATTGCACGGAAATGCCTTCTCTTCCACATAATGGGTCCTCGTGGCTGCGTTGATCCAGTTCTGATCTCTGTCCTATTCCACTGGGCTGTGTGTTGCTTCCTCGCTGACAGCTTTTGGATTTGATTATAGAGGCCTTACTATGTTCTAATGATGATCTCTAAGAAGCCATATTCTTCCCCAATGTTCTTCTCCTTCATAGGATCTGGTTATTGCTGTGTCTTCATTCTTCTCCACCAACTTTGAAATAATTTTATTCAATGGTGTCGTCGTCAACACAGGATCTCAGCAACTTACTTGGAGTCAAGCTATTCCACTGGCGAACAGGAGATATTTGTTGAATGTTGTTGCTGATCTTTTCCTTCCCTAATGTGTCCTATTCATCCACCACCAGGACTAGAAGAGGTATTGGATAGTAATATTTAGTCCAAAAGTAGTTAACATGAAAATGTGTACAGAGTAGACAAACCTAACTAAATAGAGAAAGTTTCAGAGATACTGAGACACTTGGAAGGTTGTCAAATTTGAGATCCATGAAGCAAAGAGATGTCATTCCTATATTCAACACCTATTTCTTTTTCTTTTTTTAAAATATGTCTTTAATTTGGAGATAATTGCTTTACAATGTTGTATTGGTTTCTGCCATCAGTTCAGTTCAGTCACTTAGTCATGTTCAATCTTTGCAACCCCAAAGACTGCAGCACGTCAGGCTTCTCTGTCCATCACCAACTCCCAGAGCTTGCTCAAATTCCTGTCCATTGAGTCAGTGATGCCATCCAACCATCTCATCCTCTGTCATCCCTTTCTCTTCCTGCCTTCAATCTTTCCCAGCATCAGTTTTTTCCAATGAGTCAGTTCTTTGCATCAGGTGGCTATAGTACTGGAACTTCAGCTTCAGCATCAGTCCTTTCAGTGAATATTCAGGACTGATTTCCTATAGGATGGACTGGTTGGATCTGCTTTAAGTCTAAGGGACTCTTAAGAACCCCATGAACAGTATGAAAAGGTTTCTGCCATACAACAGAGTGAATCAGCTATAAGTATACATATGCCCTCTTACTCTTGTGACTCCCTCCCGCCCACCCACCTCACCCTCTAGGTCATCACGGAGCACTGAGCTGAGCTCCCTGCTATTTCTTGAACACCTACTGTATACCAGATCTTATTCTAGGTTTGGGGATATACTGGTGACCAAAGACAAGACACAAGTTTGATTTTTAGATTGTGACAATGGTATTGTGTTCATTATTTTTCAGTGTGATAGATACTGTCATTATCTCATTATGTCAAAATAAAGAGTCCTTGTCTTTTAAAGATGATACTGAAATATTTACAGATATAATGTCTAGAATTTGTTTCTAAGTAAGCTCAGAGTGGGAGAAATGGATGAAAATATAGATGAAACAAGATTGGCTGTGAATTGATAATTACAGAAGCTTGGTGATGGTTTAATAAGGATTTATTATGCTATTCTCTCTACTTTTATCTATATTTGAAATATTCCATAATAAAAATGCTTTAAAAATGCATTCAGAGCTTATTACATTTCAGGCATTGTTCTAATTGCCTTTCATCTATTAATCCATCAAATCTTCAAAATAGCCCTGTCTTAGATCAGTTTGAGCTGCTATAACAAAATATCGTGAACTGGGTGGCTGAAATAACAGATACTTATTTCTCATAATTCAGGAGGCTGGGAAGTTTGAGATCAAGGTGCCAGCAGATTTGGTTTCTGGTGAGAAGCATCTTCCTCACAGATGGTCATCTTCTTGCTGTGTCCTCACCATACAGGGGGAGGGGGGGGGGTCAAGATAGGGAGAAAGAGCCCTGATCTCTTCTTATTAGGATAGTAATTCCATCATGAGACTTCGCCAAATACTATCACATTGGGGGTTAGGGCTTCAACATATGAATTTGGGGGGAGCCACAATTCAGTCTATATTAAGCCTTATGAGGTAGATATTATCATCCAAGATGAGAAAAATGTAGCCCCACAAGATTCAGTAATTTTCCCAGGATCATAGTAAGTGGTAGAGCCATCTGGTCCCATGGCCCTGCTCTCAAACTCTATGTCCTACTTTTACATCTTCTACATCTACTGTTCATTCCAATGAACCTTTAAATGAATATATATATATATATATATATATATATATATATAGTTATTTCATGTATCAGGAAGGGCTGTGAAAGTTATAAAATAAGACTGGGGAGAGAGAAAGACTGCTTGTGAAAGAAGGTGGGACTGAGGATGCGGAGGGTGGGGACTTTCTTCAGTGAGGATGAAGATGGGGAGGCTGTGTGGAGATCTGGGCCAGATATTCAAGCCATTGTGCTGTGCTTAGTCACTCAGTCATGGCTGACTATTTGCTACCCCAAGGACTGTAGCCCGCCAGGCTCCCCTGTCAACAGGGATTCTCCAGGCAAGAATACTGGAGTGGGTTGCCATGCCCTCCTCCAGGGGATCTTCCCAACCCAGGGATCGAGCCCAGCTCTCCTGCATTGCAGGCAGATTCTTTACTGTCTGAGCCACCAGGGAAGCCTTACATTCAAGCAGAGGGACTGGAAAAAGCAAAGATCTGAGACCAAAATAGGAAAGTTGGTGGGGCTGGAGCCCAGCCCATGGGGACAAGGACTGGAAAAGCAAGTGGAGGACCAGATCTTACTGCAGACTGTAGTAAAACACTATTTATAGGTTCAAACAAAAGAGCTAAAATATCTCAGTAAGATCAAAATGATTTATTGGATTTATTAGCGCAGTGATCATATAAATACATTTTCCTACATTTTGCAGTGCTAAATTCATCTATAACAGAAGGATAATTTAATTCCAAAGGCAAATTAACCGCTCTTTGCCTTCTCCCAAAGTCACCCACTTTTGATATTTTTTTGCATAACTTGATTCAATTTTTTCTGCTCTTGCCACATTTTCTCCAGCTCCTACACACTTTTTTGGATGGTTATAACGTTATTATCTTATTATTAGTTACTAACTGGGGATAATTCACTTTTCCAATGGATCCATGCTGCTCATAAAATGCCAGATCAACAGGGAGCGTAGGAAGTAAGTGGTTAGTGACTTCTGATAGCTGGAGTAGACAGAAAACTATTTGCTTTCTGGGGACCAGGGTGGGAAGCAGGCATTGATGACCTCTGATAAGTTGAATTTACCTGTGGCCCAACAGTTCAAATGTCAGAAGAGCATCCATAAGGCAGATTCTCAGAGTACAGATGGTGATAACTGCTTGCATCAAACTCATATTGTGTGTACTTAATATTTTGCATGATCTCTGCTAGTTTGAATTTGCAGGTATCTGACAACAAGTTCAAAGGATTCTGTAGATAAAATGTCCCAAACACAATGTTTCCCTTGAAAAATGCTGGTGATACACACATTTGTAGTGAAGCCTTCACACACTGTGGGACTTCCCTGGTGGTGCGGTGGTGAAGAACCCATCTGCCCGTGGAGGAGATACAGGAGATGTGGGTTCAATCCCTGGGTCAGGAAGATTCCCTGGAGAAGGAAATTGCAACTCACTCCAGTATTCTTGCCTGGAAAATTCCATGGACAGAGGAGCTTGGTGGGCTACAGTCTATGGGGTCGCAAAGAGTCAGACATAACTAAATGACTCAGCATGCAGCACTTCACACACTGCAATAAAGGGGAGGAGGGAAATGGACAAGGAGCCATCCACTAGGGATTCTGAGGCAATTTTTCTTGATGTTGGAGGAAAGTTTGTTGAATGAACTTCAGGGGGCATGAGGGAGGCAGATGGGAGTGGAAAAGTGGATTTTAAGAAATATTATGGCAAATGATGTGTCCCTTTTATAGTGTTTAAGAAACGTAATTAAGTCATATTGAGTCATCTTGAGTTTTTGGTTGCTGGATTGATCCTTTGGCTCTAACACCTCTTTGTGACCTGGACCACCTCTGTCATGGTTTCAACAAGGCTGCCGCGCTCAGAGGAGTGGGTACTGGGGAAAGCTGCTCTGAAAAGATGGTGAATTGGCCAAAAATTTGTGGAAAGTTTATGCCAAACTATAAATTTAGACACTAGAATTTTTCTTTTGGTTTTAGGTCTTGGGCAAAAAAGTCAGAAAAAAACAGTTCTAGATAGAGTCAAGAGACATACTTATTAGGCTTTGCTTTACGAGATGGTCCCTTCCTTCACTCAATATATGGTTGAGTGAGCAGTTCTGTCTATCTGCCAAGTCTGAGCTAGGTGCAGGTATTCATCTTTGTAGGTAATTCTATTCATCTTTGTAGGTAATTTTGAGCTGTGTGTATGTGTGTGTTTTGGCCATGCTATGGGGGATGTGGGATCTTAGTTCCCTGAAGAGGGATCAAGTGGAAGTGCCAAGTCTTAACCACTGGATTGCCAGGGAAGTCCCCGAACTGTGCATTGAAAGGTGGATAGGAGATTACAGACAGAGAAAAAGGGAAGGGAATGTTAGGCAAAAACATAGATCCTTAAAATGGCAAGGAGTCTTCCAAATGAAGAGAGCAGGTTAAGGACCTGAAGTCTAGGATATGTGTAGTTATGAAAAAAAAAAAGTGATTAATTTCCCTACTGTTGGCATTAAGGATGTCTCCATTTTATTTATTTAATTTTTAGGTTTGAGTTTTTTCTTTTCTTTTTTTGTGTTGTTAATAATTTTCTACATCAACTTAGAAAAATGTTGTGTATAATAAGTGAGAGTGCACAGTAAAGTTTACAAACATTTAACATGTGTTCAAGGGAGTTCATTAGCCATTGTCTTATCTTTAAAAGCTTAAAATAACCTTAGAAAATCTCTAAAATCACAGTGATAGGAAACCAAAATAAATTAATTCTCAATGACTCAAAACAAGAAGGATGTCTGCATTTTAAATGATTATAATTAATGCTGAGGAGTCAATACTAAAAGAAATAAACCCTGAATAGTCACTGGAAGGACGGGTGCTGAAGCTGAAGCTGTAATACTTTGGCCACCTGATGCGAAGAGCTGACTCATGGGAAAAGACCCTGATGCTGGGAAAGATTGAAGGCAACCGGAGAAGGGGGTGGCAGAGGATGAGATGGTTAGATAGCATCACCAATTCAATGGACATGAACTTGAGCAAACTGCTGGGAGATAGTGGAGGGCAGAGGAACCTGGCATGCTGCAGTCCATGGGGTTGCAAAGAGTTAGACATGACTTAGCCGCTGAACAACAACAACAATGAACATCTTCATGCATAAATGGTTTCTGGGTTTTGTCTTAGGTAGATTCCTAGAAGTAAAAATCACAGTGAATTTCAGGGAGAGAGTAACCTGGTGGGCTCTGCCCTGTGTCTCTGGCCAAATCGCTGGTCCTTCTGGGTTTGTTTCCCCAGCTCTCAGAACATAGATCCCAGGTGCAAAAATGACTTTTCTACCCTTAATGTCAGACATCTAATGGCACACCATGAATGAATGCCACGTGAAAAAGATCCAGAGGGGAGGAGGTGGCAAAAAGCCTCTCACAGGGCCCTGGACCCAGCAGCAGGTGATCAGTGACTTCACCTGTGCCCGTCAGTCCATCCAACAAACATTCATACAAACACTTAGCATGTGCCTGGAACGATGTGTTCACTCTGCTCAGTAGTCTATTCCCATAGTTTACTTCCTCATAGTAAGTTCTGTGGAACTGCACGTTAACTAGGGTGCCAAATGAAAGTGACAACACGAGGGTTCAGTGGCAGATGAAGTTTGGGAACCTGTGTTAAAGGGCACTCAACAGGCTCCAAGGGCTGTGGGACTTTATGCTTTACCTGTGCCCATGTGCCTTGAGGATGCCCAAGAGAGGGACATGGAATTAGGCTGTCTAGTGTCATGTGACTGGACTCTTTCTGTTGAAGCATCTGGGGCTTTCTTAACCTCTCCCAAGTACGCATCTTCCTCTCCAGCCCACTGCCACCGTCTGTTGTGGTCACTGTAGCCCTGTTCCTGTCTGCAGCCCAGCCCCAGGCACAGCAGAGTCAGGATTCCAAAACTCCTGTACTTCACTTGAGCTGTACACTGGTCCCCCAAGCCAAGATACAGGAAGCAGAGAGAACCTCATTCTCTAGGCTGTTCTGCAACACCAGGCAGAGGTTAAGGGGGCTTCCCTGGAGCCAGCCAGCTGCTCTGAGTCTGTCACCATGCCCTAGTTTTGTGACCTTGGCCAAGTTGTCTCACTCACCGGGTCTCAGTTTGCCCATCTGTCAAATGGAGAGGATGATGCCACTTCCTCTAGAGCAGTGTTGCTGTAGGAACAGAATGAGACAAAGCATACACAGTGTTTAGCAGGGCAAATGGTAATCATAATCATTATTATTACCTAATTTAATAACAACACTTACAGTAGGGGATCCAAGGGCCTCCAGAGACACTCCCTGATATTTTTGACCTCAAAATTGAAATAGTTACATCACCCGGCTGTCTCACTCTCACAGGTTGGGTCCTTACTGGGGGCATTTTCTTGACATCATGAAAGGCAGAATGCAGTAGTATCCCAGGGTTTGCCAAAGCACTAATGTCTGACATGGGTATAGTACTTCACAGCATATGAAGTCCTTTATCCTACTCGGTACATATCTATCCCACACTCTCCTCTAGTGCTTTACAGCCTATGCATCGTGAAATGTCTGCTGGGGTTTGGGGATGCTGACCCTCGACTCATAGATGAGGATGTGGAAGCTGAGCAAGTCACACTTGGGCTCTGCGTCTGGGGTGGCCCTGGGGGGATTGTCTGATTCTGACTCTGCTCTAGTCCCCTGGGCTCTGCCTCCTTGCTCTCCCTCTGCGTCCTGCAGAAGATGGAGTCTTCCTGAATGAGACTTGGGAACGCTGCCACCGTTCAATGAGCTAGTGGTGAAATCGGAAACTCCAGGCTGGTAGCAGGGGAAAAAAGTCTACCTTTGATTCATGGACAGGAGAATCAGTGAATGGGGAAGACTCATTCTGCAGTAACCGGAGGAAATGTCTGAGTGGTACGTCCTTTGAGCAGAGTCCGTTTCAGAGAGAGCACGATCATGCTAGTGGAGAACTCCGCCCTCCTATTAATGTCTGGAACCAGACCAGGGAGGTGAGGGAGCGTTCCTGGGCTCAGAGCAGACAGATCTGAGCTCAGATCCCAGAGATGCTGTTGGAGCAACCCTGCTGATACTCACTGGGAAGTGGGGTATTTGTTATCACAGGGGTCCCCAGAACAGGGTGTCTAAACAGCTGGTAGGAGCCAGGCACAAAAGAGGGGCCTGCAAAATAAAAAAAACTGAAAGATTCTTTTATTAGGGTTGAATGGGCAGAATTTTGTTTCTTTAGGAGATGGGGGTAAAATCTGTCATTTGCCTCCACTGATCTTGAATGAATGACTGAGTCGATTTCTACAGTATCAAATCTGATTTCTGGTCGGGAGTGAGAAACTGGAGTCCTGAAACTGTTTCTAAAGTTGGTAATTCACAGGTCTAACAGGTTACCATGCACCGGGGGCTTTCTTGAACAGTCTTTCATTTGCTTTTCATAAAGACTCATTGAGTTGGGCATTATGATCATGGCAGGTGAGGTCTCAGGGATCAGAGAGGGGCAGTGATTTTTCCCAGGTCACACAGCTTGTACGTGGCAAAACTAAGCCTCCAATCTGCATCTGCTTTCTCCAAGTCCCCAGTTCCTTCTCATGCTACACTTAATTTGGGAGGAAATGGAAAGGCCTGGGAATAGTGGAGGAATAATATTATATTATACTGCATATTGGAATAAAGAGAGGACTATTGTACTTTGGTTATAGAAGTTTCTTTAGACCTTTTAGACAAGTGAACTTCTCGGTAAACTTGCTTTGCGATATGAAAACAGCTAGACTGTAGCGAGAAAGCGTAATCACCAATTTTGTGGTCTACACTTCAGCTTCCCAAGTTCAGGGAGGCTTTGTCCGTGTACTGGGAGGATTGCAAGAAAGCTTCCCGGCCTGAAATGGAGTGATAGTAATGAATAAAGCTGGTTTGTGTGAGGAGCTTCGGCTTGCCACATAAGCAGAAAAGGTTATACCCTTTTTTTTTTTTTTTCTAATAACTGCTCCCACTGTGCTCTGTTGAGCTTCATCTTTCTTGCTGGTTTCCTTCAGGAGACACTTCAGGCCCATTCCATAACTTTCCAATCACTTTGAATTATTAAAAAGAATAATTTAATTTTGGTTATTAAGACTCAATCTTGTTCATTTTAAACTGTCAATCTCATATGAAATTTGGTGCTTCCCCCTTGGGTCATGTGTGTATGCGTATGTGTGTGTGTGTGTGCATGCCCATGCATGTGTTTGTGTGCCCGTGCATATGCATGTGTGTGTGTGCGTTGTCTGAACATCACCTCATCTTGTGATTGCATGATTGCAAATGGAGAGTGGGCTGTGTCTGCTTGGGTGGCTCAGACCTGCTGCTCCCTCTGCAGACAACCCTGTGCCAGAGATGGTGAGTTTGTCACACACAGACTCACACACACACCATGATTTTGCCTATATTTCTTTTTTTTTCCCCATTTAAAGTATATATTTAATGATTTTTTAAAGGTAAATTCTTATTTTTTTATATGATATTGTACGTGTTTCAATGCCATTCTCCCAAATCATCCCCCCTCCCTCTCCCACAGAGTCCAAAAGACTGTTCTATACATCTGTGTCTCTTTTGCTGTCTCGCATACAGAATTGTCGTTACCATCTTTCTAAATTCCATATATGTGTGTTAGTATACTGTATTGGTGTTTTTCTTTCTGGCTTACTTCACTCTGTATAATAGGCTCCAGTTTCATCCACCTCATTAGAACTGATTCAAATGTATTTCTGTCCAATGCACAGTAGCTCAGCTCCCTTTGTGAGGCTGGTACCCAAGGGCAGGCTCTCTAGCGAGGAGGTGCTGGTCAGATGCAACCCGGGCTAAGACTTTCCCTCCTTGTCTCTGTTCTCCCCGGCAACCGGGGGTCTGTCTTAGAGCTCAGAATCTCAGGGCTCTGGATCATGGGAGTGGGTTAGCACATTGACTTGCCCACCCACTCTGATGTCCATTCAAGCCAACAGATACCTGAGAGTCTTTGCTGCACCCAGTGTTGGGCACTCTCCTCTCTGCCATCTCCTCTGTCCCTTTCTTCATGCACCTGGGGGCTGTCTAACCTGGAGGCACGAGATGTGGGGCAGGTTCGATGGCTCATAACAGTAAGAGGAGGAGACTTGCTTACCCAGGGAGGGGCAGGTGAATCAGTTTCAGGCACCTGCACTCAGCACGCCAAGCCCAGACTTCTCCCTCTCATCTCTCACTAGGAAATGCTACCCTACCAGGTTGGTGTCTCTTGCCGCTGGGACTATGGGAAGTCTGAGGACTCCAAGAATCAGACCATTTTTGAGACAGCCCTGGAGAATTTAGTCATATGTTCATTTGGAGCCCACCAGTAGGAGGAGAGGTGGGCTGGGGGGTCCCCAGACTCATGGTATCCTGTTACACGCAGTCCTATTCATGGAGCACCCAGACTGAGGCAGGTACTCTCAGGTATTTGATTAAGCATTATCTGCTGATGCTGCTCACACCCCTCCCAGTGGGTTCATTATCCCCATTTTACAGGTGAGGTGACCAAGGCTCAAAACCAAAAGGGTTTGCCTGAACTGCCATTGGCAGCATATGGGAGAAGCGAGATTTGAATCCAGGTCTGCCCATCTTCAAAGCCCAGAAGGGGTAGGTGCTGGTTACTTAGAGTCACTCAGAATCAACTCCCCATTCTCTGGTCACAGCACACTTATTTCTTTGAGAGCAATATACTCTTTCCCACTGGGTACACTCTTTGGGGGCCCTATCAATTCAGGTGCCCTCTGCCTTTATTCATTGGAAGGATTGATGCTGAAGCTCCAATACTTTGGCCACCTGATACGAAGAGCCAACTCACTGGAAAAGACCCTGATGCTGGGAAAGACTGAATGGAAAAGAAGGGGCAGCAGAGGATGAGATGCTTGGATGGCATTACCATCTCAACGGACGTGAGTTTGAGTAAACTCTGGGAGATAGTGATGGACAGGGAAGCCTGGCATGCTGCAGTCCATGGGGTCACAAAGAGTCGGACATGACTGAGTGACTGAACAACAACAGCTGCCCTCCTTTAGATACATGACTCAAACTCAACTCTGTAGGATCCTCTGTCCAGATCTTGAGGCTAGAACAGAGGTGCAGTGACAAACAGCTTCCAGCCTTAAAAAAAAAAAAAAAAAGCAGACAAACGATATAGAAGAGCTGGGTCTATTTATCCCAGTACTGGTCTGACGAGCTGTTGAGTAGCTCAGTCTTCCTGGGTGCTGAAACCTTTGCAGTTCCAGCCCTTTCTGGACCCCTAGTTAACCTAACAGTTCAGCAATCTAGCCTTCCACTAAATCCCCTCCACTCCGCATTTTATTTGCTCCATTCAACCACAGTTGGTTTCCATTGCTTGCAATCAAATAATACTGTTTGATACCCTAAGTGTTGTGGTGTTAGGGGTCTGACTCTTTGCCTAATTGCCGATGTGCTTTTAGTCGTTAAAGTGAAAGTGAAAGTGGAAGTCACATTTGTGTCCGACTCTTTGCAATCCCATGGACTATAGAGCCTGCCAGGCTCCTCTGTCCATGGGAATTCTCCAGGCAACAGTACTGGAGTGGATTGCCATGTCCTCCTCCAGGGGATCTTCCCAATCCAGGGACCAAACCTAGGTCTCCTGCATTGTAGGCAGATTCTTTACCATCTGAGCCACCAGGGAAGCCTAAGAATATTGGAGTGGGTAGCTGATCCCTTCTTCAGGGGATCTTCCTGACCCAGGAATTGAATTGAGGTCTCCTGCCTTGCAGGTAGATTCTTTACCAGCTGATCTACCATGGAAGCCTTTTAGTCGCTAAGTCATGTCCAACTCTTTTTGCGACCCTATGGACTGTAGCCTCACCAGACTCCTCTGTCCACGGGATTTCCCAGACAAGAATACTGGAGTGGGTTGCCATTTCCTTTACCAGGGGATCTTCCTGATCCAGGGATCGTACCTGCATCTCCTGTGTTGGCAGGCAGATTCTTTATCTCTGAGCCACCTGGAAAGCCCTCTTTGCCTGATTGAACCCCTCTATTTTCTGTGTCTCAATGAGGTCTGACTTATAAAGTGCTCAGGACGGGGCCTGGTGCAGGCTGTCACTCAGCAAATGCCCGTTGGCATTTTTATTACTGTTCTTCTCTCGGGTTCTGGTCTGTGTGAGGCCACGCCTGGCCCTCCCAGGCCTTGGGGCTGTTGGTGAGCCTCCCGCGGGCTCAGCTGACAGATCTTGATTCGGTTCCTACCAGGCAGATGCTTGTGTCACATCAGATGACCGCTCACCACAGCTGGCATTAATGGACCGGGTTACGGCGAAGCAGTGGGTTCAGGTGGTTGGCAGGTGGGCATGTTGGTAGGAAGCTGGCTCTGCTGCTGTGTTCCAGGGGCCCCAGGCTGTGGACTGACTGTCTTGTCCCCCAGTTCTGCTGGGGCAGACCCAGCTGAGAAGGCAGGGACTCACCCTTCTCCCCGTCACCAACATTATCCTCAGTGTGGTTATTAATAGCAGCGATTATTGCTGCTCTGAGCACCTACTATGTGCCAGACCCTTAATGAGAGGACAGTGCTAATCATAAAATTAATGGCAACATACATTGTCATAGTTACTCTTCCTAGAAACTCCTATGAGGAGGCGTATGCCCATATTGTAGATGAGTAAGTTGACGCTGAGGGATGTTGCTGGGGAGATGTGATGGTGCTTGATTCCCACCTGGGGTCTCTCCCTCAGCAGTGGTTTCTTCTGATTTCCTTTAAGGCAAAGGAAGTATTTCATCTGTCTATAGACAGCAGTTTAAGCTATATTAGAAATACACCTTCCTATTAATACAGTTTTGATTCCGTTTCTTGTTAAAAATCATCCTGACTCTGTGATACCAACGGGGACTTCATTTCCTCCCTGGATCACATCTGAATCTTATGGGGACAAAGTGTTCTCCTCACCAATGCCCTCTATCTGTGGATGACGCCACCTCCAGTCGGAGCTGTCTCCTGCACTTTGGACCCTTCCTTCCCACAGGCTTATCTTCCCACTGGGCTACTTGGCCAACACCTCAAACTCCATACAGTAACCCTGGGTGTCCTCCATCCCCGACTCTGCCTCTCCTGCAGCTTCCTTCACCTTGATTCCTAATGTCTCCATCCTCTCATGCTCTGTCCATAAGCCCTGGAGTCACTGCTGGTCCAGCCTCTTAGACCCCACATCGAATCCATTAGGAAATCCTATATTCAGAATCGATCGCTTCTCTCTGCTTTCACCCTGGTTGAACCATCATCCTCTCCTGCTTGGATCATCCCATTAGCTTCCTGATTGATCTCCCTGTTCCCAGTGTGCCTCTATCTCCATCATCCCCAACACAGTAGCTGGAATGATTTCTTCGAAGACATAAGTTAGACTGTGTCATCTCTCTGCTCGAGCTTGGGTGGTGACTACCCATTTCACTCCAGGTAAAATCAAAGATTTGAAGTGGGCTCCAGGGCCAATGACCTCCCCTCCCATCTCACAGTCCCCGGCTGTCTTCCATACTCAGCCCTACGGGTAGGTTACTCCTGCCTTAAGGTCTTTGCACTGGCCACTTTTTCTTGCCCTGGATACACACATAGCTCACCCCGCATCTCCTTTGTATCTCTGCTGGACAGCCCCCTTTCTCCCTGGCCATACTCCATCGCATCACTCACATCTGCACCCCTAACTCCCAATCCTCCTCACCTTGTCCTGCTTTTTCTTGGTTTCATTGCAAGTATTACCCTCTGACATCTTATACAATTTACTTCAGGTGAATTAGGATTGCCACTTAATGTCTGACTCCTGAGACCAGCAAGTTGACTCCTCCAGGGTGAAGCTTCTTGCCTGTTTGCTTCTGAAACACAGCTTAGCACAGACTGGCCCCTCTATGAATGAATCCGTGTTGTTCAGTTGCCCAGTCATGTCTGACTCTTTATGACCCCATGGACTCCAGTACGCCAGGCTTCCCTGTCCCTCACCATCTCCTGAAGTTGGCCCAAGTTCATGTCCATTGCAGCAGTGATGCCATCCAGCCATCTCATCCTCTGATACACTCTTCTCCTGAGAGTCCCTTGGACAGCAAGGAGATCAAGCCAGTTAATCTTAAAGGAAACCAACTCTGAACCTTCATTGGAAAGACTGATCCTGAAGCTGAAGCTCCAGGATTTTTGTAACCTGATCTGAACAGCCAACTCATTGGAAAAGTTCCTGATGCTGGGAAAGATTGAGGATAGAAGGGAAAAATGAATCCCTATACCTTTCCTCTGATCCTTAACTTTCTCCCTGAAACTGGAGACTGGAGAGCATCAGTTCATTCTACTGGACGAGGTATTGTTAAAATCTCCAGGAAATAAGTGATCCTGCAGGGGAAATTGCTGATCTGGCTCATGCCTCCACTTCCAAGCTCATCTCAACTACTCTGGTTCTCATTTTTAGGCTCCTCCAATATCAAAGCCCTCGTAATGCTTCTGCTGTGTCATACCTCAGGGCCTTTGCACATATGGTGCCTCTTTCAGCCTGATGGACTCCTGGGTGTCATTCAAAGTCCTCGTTAGGTGTTGCCTCTTCCCTGAGGTCCTCTATTATCCTCCTACTCTCCTAAGTCCTAAGAGACTCCTTCCTTCTCCTGAATGACTTCTGTACCTCCAGTGCATTTCTCAAGGCTCATGTTTCATTGTCACCTGGGGTTATGGCCATTGCACGATCAAACTGTGTGCTCCTTGAGGGCAGAGGCTGAGCTCTTGGCCCTGTATCCCAAGCTGGCCCAGGGGCTGGCATGTGGTGGTGGCCCAGTCAGTGTTTGTTTGCTGCAAACGATGGAGCAAAACAAGCCAGATAAGGATAAAAACAGTTCTGAAGACCCTTTCAAGGTCACCAGCTGGCGAGGGATGAACAATGTCTTATTATTTGATCATTTATTTATACTCTACTTTCAAATAGGATTTGAGGCAGCCTGAGATGAAAGGCACAGATACAGCAAAAATGAAGCCTGCGTCTTAAACGACACCTCCATTTTCTCCAGCTGACTCTTGCTCACTGGCGTGTAAATGTGCCCCAGTTAAAGCACAAGACCACCCCCAAATCCCCTGCCAGTCTGTCTCCCTCAGCAGCTAGTGCTTTCAAGCCAGGCTTTCAATGATTGTCTCAGTTCAGATCCACTTCCTCATTCCTCCACTAACCTGCTCTCAGCCAGGACAGTGGCTACTTCTGTGTCACTAATTCCAACAAACACTTTCAAACCTCAATCCCTGGCCTCAGGGCAGCATGACCTTCTGATGCTTCTTCCTTCCTAAAACCTTTTGCTTCCCTTAGAAGTTTCCTTCTACCTCTGGGTTCCTCCCTCCCAACCTCCCTTGCAGGTGGCTCATCTCCTGCACATCCCATAAGCATCCATGCTCCCCGGGATCCCCTCCCTGACCCCCTTTCTGTTCACCTACCCACTTTCCTTGACCAACTTTGACTCTGCAGCCTCTGATTGCAGTTGCTACTAGGATTAGTGAGGGGGGTTGTAACTCTAGAAACAGCCCCCCAAACTTCAGTGACTTAGCACAGAGAACATTTATGAAAATTTCTCTATTTTTAATTGAAAGATAATTGCTTTACAACACTGGTTGGATTTCTGCTGTACAGCAACGTGAATTAGCCATAGACGTTCATATGTTCCCTCCCTCTTGAATCTTCCTCCCACATCCCCCCGCTTTCCCATCCCTCTAGGTTATTACAGAGGCCCAGAAGAGAACATTTTTACTTGCACAGGGTCCATTCAGTAACTGGGGGAGGAGACCTCTGCTCGCTCTGGTCATCCAGGGACACAGGCTCCTTTCACCTGGCTGTCACTGACCCTGGCTCTGTGTTAGGGGTGGGGGGGTGTTCTTCTGGACAGGGGTGGGGGTGGAGAGAGAGGGAGGGTGTCATGGATGAGGAGTATGAAGTAGAAAGCAGGGCGAGTCAAGTGGCTTTGAGCCCTTGACCTAGCCTGTAGCCTTAGACTCTGTTGTAAGGCTCTGTGTGTATGTGTGTGTGTGTGTATGTGTGTGTGTGTTAGTTGCTTAGTCGTGTCTCACTGTGACCCCATGGACTGTAGCCTGCCAGGATCCTCTGTCCATGGAATTCTGCAAGCAAGAATACTGGAGTGGGTTGCCATTCCCTTCTCCAGGGGAGTGAGGCTCCATGGAAGCCTGGATTCATCATGTGATAATGAGGAAGTCACATTGGGTAGGGACAGCTTCCTGCTCTCATATGCTCACATTTCTTGGGCCCAGGAAGGATCTGCTGGTTGGCTGCACTGGGCATGTGGATAGAAGGAGATGGAAATCGGGAATCTGCCATGGGTGTCTTGCTTCTGGAAGCTGTGCGGAGATATCCTGGCCAGAGGGCAGCTGTGTGACTGGCTCTTCCTCTATAAATTCATGGCCAGAGCATGGGGACTCACCCAGAGGACTGACTCAGCCTTCTTGCCAGTGCTCAGAGCCTGTGCTGGGCATGCCGCGTGCCTGATTGTCAAATTCATCACCCACAGTCAATGGCATGACAGTGGGCATATGCCACCAGCTCTTGAAGCTGGGTAGGCTGGACCCTCTGTCCTCTTCAAAGGGAAGGAGATCTGACAACCTGACAGTGATGGAGTCCCTACTGTGTGCCAGAGTTTCTCCTAAATACTTTATCTCCATTATCACTGAATTGTCATAAGAGCCCTGGAAGGAAGGGCAGGTCATCGTCCCCATCTCACAGATTAAATCAAGATTTAGGAAGACTTAGGAAGCTTAACATCTGAAAATAATGAGGAGGATGCCCACAGATGGCACATTTCTGAGGTCCCACAACTGATTTTTTTAAACTCTCATTTGGCATACATCTTTAACTCTTCTAGGACCATATGATAGAAAGGAAAGAGGTTTGGGTTGGGCCTGGGAATACATGAGCCTACAATCCAGAGTCTAACACTCACTAGATGAGTCATGTTATAGAACCATTTTAACCTCTTGAAGACTCAATTTTTTCATCTGTCAAATGGGCACAATCATGTTGATCTCCCAGGGACAAGTGAGAGAGATTTACACACTGTAAAGGTCTGAGTATTTTCTTTATTTAAGCTACTATCATTTCTTGCTTAGATGTTTCTTAGGGGTCTTCTGTTTGCTCTTACTCCTTCCTCTGTGGTATCTTCTCCGCACAGAAACCAGAGGGATTTTTTTGAAATGGAAGTCAGTTCATGTCAAGTCCTTACTTAAAACTAGGTCCCCAGTCTGCTGTGTGACATGGCCTCGCCTGTGCCCCTAGGCCCCCCTTTTGCTGCTGCCCCTGCTTTAGCTTTCTCTCTTCAGGCCCCTGGCCATTTTTCAGTTCCTTCACCATCCTGTGCTCTTTCCTGCCTCTTTGCATATGCTCACTCCTCAACCTGGAACATATTTTTCTCATGCTCTTCACTCAGGGCAATGAGCAGGGCAACACCTACCCCTCCTTGGGACTGCAACGCACACTTTCTCGGGATGCTCCTTTTTGCCTCCTCTCTAAATTAGGTCCCTTGGTTTTACTGTCTTGCAACACTCTGTTTTCTCCACCTTGCACAATCTGCTGTGGTGATTTCACGTGTGTATGAGGTTTGGTTTTTCTGGGAGTCTGTCTCCCTCTGAGAATGTCAGCTGTGTAAGGACAGGTACCCTGTCTGCTCTGCCCACCATCATATCCCTGGTTCCCTGCCCAGTGCCCAGCACACAACGGGCACTTGATGCAACAGTTCCAGTTAAACAAATGAAGATGTTTCCTGCCGTGTCCCCAGGCTGCCCGAATCCGCCCTTTCCAGGCCTGAGCTAGAAAGAGCCCAGGAGAAGCAATCTGCCCCTGAAGCAGTTGTCAACCAGGAGGAGTTCTAGAGCTCCTTTCAGATCTCTAATCTCACTTAGTTCAGCCCTCAGGACATTTAAACCTTGATTTCATCATCTGTGAAAAAGCAGGGTAACTTGGGCTGCCTCTTAGGCTGGAGGTGAGATGTGGCAAAGTTTGGAAGGACCTGGAAGAGTGAGGATATAAATGAAATGCTGCTTCTTCCCCTTTTACAAAAGTGCTTGATGGCTCTGGGGGTGACAGTTCTCCTATTGCACAGATGAGGATGCTGAGGACCAAAGAAGTTAAGCAGTTGGTCCAAGAGCACCGCAGCGGAGCTGGGCAGGAGATGGATGCTCTGTGTGTCGTGTGAAATCTGGCTGCTTCCTCCACCAGGCAGTCATCAGGGGCTGGTCCTCCTGTCTGAAGAGCTGGGCCCTAGAAGGCCCTCCTGTGCTCCCAGGACCCAAGAGGAAGCAGGAGGAGCCCCTTTGATTCCCAAAGAGCAACCCTTCTGTCTCCCTCTCATGCCATGGGTCCAGGTCCCCTTCTCGCAGCTTCCTGGAGACAGCACCATGGCCACCTCTGCAGAGCCGGTCCTAGATGACGAGGTTCTCTTCTTCCTGGGACCCCTGGGACACTGCTCAGCAACTGACCTATATTAATTGCAAGTGCTATTCGCTGTCTTGGTCCCCTCCCACCCAGCACGCGACCCCACCCTGCACAAACACCTCGATCCATCCAAGGACGTTGTAAAAATAAAATGATCACAACCTGGTCCTCTGGGAACCTCAGCTTTACAGCGTGTCCTGCTCCAAGGCGAACGGCATTTACAACCCAGTTTGAGGGAGAAAAAAAAGGAGAAAATGCAGGGAGGAGCTGGGAGGGGAAGAGAGGGAGACAGAGGTTCACACATTTGAAAGAGTGAGAGTGGATGAAATGAGAAAGATGGATGAGAAATGGGCAAGGAAAAGGAAAGAGGCCAAAACAGGGCAGAGAAGACAAATTAGCAAAAGAGATCCGGGGGAGGTAACAGGGTTAGAGGGACTAAAATGTGGAAAAGAACAAATGGAAGTCTTAGAAACAACAGTAAATGGATAGAACAAAGAAGAGAGAAAGTCCTGGAAGAAAGCTGGTGAAAGAGGAAGAATGGGGTGAAGGGGACAAAGAAATAAAAAGTGAATGACATAGACCACCTGGGAAATCAAATTGGCTGTTTGTTGAACATGGAAACAGAGAACACGAAACAGAACAAGAGTACACAAAACCTCAGGGCTGGAGAGTGGTTGACAAGAGGGGAAGCAGGTTTTCAGTTAGAGCACAATTGCATCCACGCTGATAGGGGTGAGGTAGGTGAGCTCTGTTCTATTTGGTTACAGGGGAGTTCAGTTCCTCTGTCTGGTGGTTCTACCATCCTGGAAGACAGGCTGGCAGACTAGGACCTGCTTTTGTGAATAAAGTTTTATTGGGACACAACCACACCCATTAGTTACATAGCTGCCATAGAGACTGGTTGGCCCACAAAACTTAAAATGCTTGTCCTCTAGTCTTCATGGAGAACGTTTGCTGATTCTTGCTCTGGGGTTCTGTAGGCCTATGATGAGAATGGGGAAGATTTGTGGGGAGGTTTCAACAGGCTGGGCCTGGAAGTGCTGCACCTCGCCTTCTACTGGTGACAGTCACATGACCCCTCTGAGTTGCAAGGAGGCTGGAAAATGTAGTCTTTCTGGTGCTCAGGAGGAAGATGAAGCAGGGTGGGTTTGGCACACAGCTTTGTGTCTCCTTTCCTCCTCGGCTTTGTTCCCTGCATGAATCTCTCTCCGTGGCCCCATTCTCCCATGAGATGATAAGTTCTCTGAGGGCTGTGACAGCGTCTGTGCATAGCACAGAATAGATGTTCTAGAGACAGTTAGTGAAGAAAGGAATGAACCTGTCTTTCTTGCATGCTCCCAGAGCTCTTTGTAAATACCTCTGATCTGGCACTGACATCACTGTGTTTTACTCATTCTGAGCCTGTTTCCCCACTCAGATTCCTCTCTCTACTCCAGTTTATTTTCCAGCATCTCCTGTACAGGAACCCTGTGCTGGGCCCTGGACATGTCTCTGTGAACAAAACAGACCCAGCCTATGTCCTCAGGGAGCTTGCAGTTGAGTGGAAGAGACCAGAAATGAGCAGAGAGTCAGAGAATTACAATCATGCAACTAAATTTAAGGTGACACCATTATTAAATGCCCTGAAAGAAGAGGTGAAGTAGCAGCTCTGAGCACATCTCAGGGATAGATTTGATATCATCCAGTGGTCAGGGAGGGCTTCCCTGAGGAGGTGACGTTTGGGCTGTAACCTGAGGCAAAGGCACACATAACCAGGTAGAAGAAGGATGAGCAGAGGAGTGTGCCAGGCAGGGGAAACAGCCTGGGCAAAGGCCCTGAGATCAGAGAGAGCTTTATGTCAGTCAAGACAAAACAAAATGACATTAGTGTCACTATAGCTCAGACTCAGTACCCACTATGTGCCAGGCACTGTATTAAGCATTTTACATGTATTATGTCAGTTAGTTTGCACAACACCATGAGAGGGATATTCGCAAATTGCAGAAGCCATGAATGCCCTGCCCAGATAGCTTCTGCCTACCCCAGGGGACCCGTGAGGACAGTTCACATACTTGCTGGTAGCTTCTGCTGGCTGGACGTGCCAGAGTCTTCCCAGGACTGCCCTCACCAACAACTGATGGGAATTGGAGGATAAATATCCCCGCTCCTCTCCCTTGGCGGGCATTTCCGAGGCAGCTGGAGACTGACTCTCAGAGGCTCCCAGGCGACTCGGAGGGCCCATGCCACAGGGTACCCCCATCAGTGTGCACTTCCTCAGCATTGCTCCTCCTTCTCTCACTGCCTCCCCCACACCATGTTTCTGAGTTCACCTCGAAAATAAGTACTTGCTCCTGAACATTTGTCTCCGTGGCTGTTTTTGGATTAACCAAAACTAAGACACTATTAAGTAGTCCATTTAATAGATGAAGAAACTGAGGCACAGAAGAGTTGCAAACACAGAACTGAAAGAAGGTCTTTGAAACTGAAACACAAAGCGTGGTGTGTATGTGTGTGTGTGTGTGTGTGTGTGTGTGTGTCTGAGATGGGATATGATGGGACAAGTGAGACAGGTGTGTAGGCTAGGATAGGGATTTGGGTCATTAACTTAGGGACATAGGAGGACTTCAAAGGGCTTTATGCAGATTGGTGACATGTTCTGATTGATGCACGGACTGTATCACCATGGTGCTGGAGGCCAATCAGGTTTAGAGGGGCTCCAGCGGATGCCGGGGCAAGGGTGGGGGCTCTGGTGGTCATTCTGGGGCACTGAGTTCTCTCATGGGTCTCTGGAGCTCTGGGGGACCCCTTGAAGGCCAGGGAGTATTGGGGCATCAGAGAGGGCTCTGTTGCCTACCCCTAGTCTGCAGCGTTCGTCTCAGGGGGAACAACACACTCGGTCTCAGCTCCACCCTCTGCATTCCCTTTCCCACCCACTCAGGCCACAGAGTCACTCTTTTCCCCCACCCCCGGGACATCCATTGGGGAGGGTTGGGGCTGGAGCCTGGCACCCCTACAACCCAGCCAGGGCTGGCAGCTGCAGTGGAAAGGCCAGCCAGGCCTCCTGACTGGGCAGGCCCCGGAGGCCAGCACGTGGCCAGCCTGGTGCTGGCTGTTTCTGCCCCAGTGCCCTGTGCGGCCCAAGCCTGGCTGAGCAGATGGTGAGCGTGGTCTGAACGGGGTTGGAGGGTCTGTCGGTCCCATTTTGTTCATCTTTGCCTCCCCTGGGTCCCGCTGCCCTTGCTACTGTCTCAGAGAAGGCGACAAGCTTGGCTGGCCAGGGGCGCCGTACAGCAGGGTGAGGTGTGAGGCGACATGGGCCAGGCTCGCAGGAGCGCTGGGTGTGTGGGACGTGGATCCCGGGGGCTCTGGGGCAGCTGACACAGGACTGGAGGGTGGGAGGGTATCAGGAGAGACTGGGGGAGGGGTGCAGGGCACCCTAGGGGAGTGCCTGACCGCACAGGGAGGCCCTCACTGGGTGGCCTGTGGTGGCAGCAGGACCTCCCTCGGGGAGGTCAAGGGAACTCACATTTGAAGGCTTTCTGTGTGCCAGGTCCTGTCAATGTGACCTTGGGCTATTATCTGTCCCCCCACCCCTACCACTTCATAATCCCTACCTCATCCTCCCTGGGGGGCCTTTCTCCAACTCCCAAAGCCCACAGTGTTTATTTTTATTTTTTTTAAGGTTTTATTTTGTATTGGGGAAGTGGGTGGCCATTCCCTTCTCCAGGAGATTGTCCTGATCCAGGGATCGAACCTGGGTCTCCTGAAGGCAGATTCTTTACCATCTGTGTCACCAGGGAAGCCTGTATTGGGGTATAGCTGATTAACAATCTGCAGTGTTTATTATGTGGATCAATTTCTCCAAGGCAGCTTCCCTGCTGGCTGTCCTCGAACATTCCTGCCCATGGTGTCCTTCCTGGGTACCTGCTTACCCACCTGGCCTGCTTCTTAGTGACCAAAAGAGCACAGGTTCTAGGTGCGTTCCACTTTCTGACTGAACTTGAGTCATTGGCTTTACCTCTCTGAGCCTGTTTTCTCACCTGTAAAATAAGCCACGTGAGAAGACTCTTGACAGCAACTCCCTTGGACAGCAAGGAAATCAAACCAGTCAATCCCAAAGGAAATCAGTCCTGAATACTCATTGGAAGGACTGATACTGAAGCTCCAATACTTTGGCCATCTGATGCAAAGAACTGACTCATTGGAAAAGATCCTGATGCTGGGAAAGATTGAAGGCAGGAGGAGAAGGGGACGACAGAGGATAAGATGGTTGGACAGCATCATCAACTCAATGGGCATGAATTTGAGCAAGCTCCGGGAGACAGTGAAGGACAGAGAAGCCTGGCATGCTGCAGTCCTTGGAGTCACGAAGAGTTGGGAATGACTGAGTGAACAACAACAACAACAAAAATAAGCCAAAACACGCCCACCTGAAAAGGTGGTGGTGAGGGTTAAGAGAGATGAAGAATAGGAGAGGCCAGGCACAGGGGAGGTGCTAGGGAGGGGCTCCTCTGCCTCCCCCACCCCAGGTTGACAGTGGGGCTGGGATGAGCATTTCACCTCCCTGGGCCTTGGTGTCCTCAGCCCTCAAATGGGCACACTCTGCCCACTGGGGGGCTACATGGTATGTAGGCTGCCTGTGGCTGTGCACTGCTCGGCTGTGGGGCAGGACATCCGGTTCCTGTATTATCTTTCCATCCATGCAGTGGGAGCTTCAGGCAGAGGAAGGTGCTTCTCCACCCTGCCCAATTATAGTCTGGGGGTCTTGGAACCTCTCCTGCTCCACATGGTTCTCTCTGTCTCTGTTTTTCATTCCCACTGGAGGCCTCTCTCAGGCCTGATTTTGCAGCCTGTAGATGGGCCTGGTGATGGGTCCATCCTGTGCAGAGCCCCAGGGCTGCCCAGGCCAAAAGGAAAGAGTGGGCACCCCTGCCTTAGCTCAAGGCCCATACCTGAACATCTGTTCCCCTATATCTGGTATCCTCCCACTCTCTTAGGGGTGAGAGTCCCCTCACGTGGAAACCTTGGGAGAGTGAGGGCCAAGAAGGAAGCTCTGCTGAGAAGGGCTAAGGGACTGGAACTGCTACTCCTCTCTGCCTCAGGACATTTGAACATGCTCCCGCTGGTTGACATGCAATTTCCCTGTTTCACACACAACTCCTACTCCTTCATATCTCTTCATATTTCAACAGAGGGTTTTTTGCCAGACAACCTTCTCCCCAATTTAAAATAAGCCTCCTTTGCAGTCTTGTTCAGAGGGCTCCAGTCTTTTCCTTCAAGCAGCTTTTACAACTTGTTTGTTAATTTGCTTAGTCTCTCTCTACCCTACTAGATCGTATGCTTCATGAGGTGAGCCTCATGTTTCCTGTTCAAACTTTTAAAAAAAATGTGCATTTTTATTTAATTATTTGGCTACACAGGGTCTTAGCTGCAGCATGTGGGATCTTTGGTCGCAGCATGTGAACTCTTAGTTGTGGCATGTGGGATCTAGTTCCCTGACCAGGGATTGAACCCCAGCCCTCTGCATTGGGAGTCTTAGCCACTGGACCACAGGGAAGTCTTCGTGTTCAGCCTTGAAGATCCTGCACCTAAAACAGGGCTTGGCATGTGGTTGGTGCTCAAAAGACCAGGGCTGATCGAGATGCATCCACTCTGTGTCCAGAGTGTGTGTTGAGCCCTTCTTCTCTGCCTGCTGGACAAGGAGAGCCAAAGAAGTTAGAACAGTGAAGACTCTTAGGGATCATTAGTCCAATCTTGTCATTACAGAAGCTTCTGGGGCAAAGGCCCTCTCAGTGAGAGAAAGAGGTGGACTTGAACCTGGGTCTCCTGCTGCCTCATCCATTCTCTATCCACTATTCTCTGGGCCATGGCAAACCACTTCCCAGGGGTTATTTACAGGGGACCCAGGCTTCTCAGCCCCAGAGCTCCTTTGGATGAAGGGTGGAGGGCAGCAGACTCAACTTCTTGTGATGACTCAGGATGGGGACCTTGTGTGCATGCTAAGTCACTTCTGTTGTGTCTGACTCTTTGTGACCCCATGGACTGTATCCCTCCAGGCTCCTCTGTCCAGGGGGTTTCCCAGGCAAAAATACTGGAGTGGGTTGTCATTTCCTTCTCCAGGAGATCTTCCCAACCCAGGGATCGAATTTGCATCTCTTATATCTCCTGCGTTGGCAGGTGGATTCTTTACCACTAGTGTCACCGAATGGGGACCATGCAGCCACAATAACAGTAAAGCCTGAACAGGGATTGTCCCAACATGGGCTAAGCATTTCAGAAATTCCTTAGCAACCATTCAAGGGAGGTGATGTTATAGGGCCCGGAGCAGTGAAGCGACTTGCTCAAGGTTGTTCTGTGACAAGCAGCCTGAGTGGAGACCTGAACCCAGAGCCGTTTGACTCCAGAGCCTAGAATGCCGTGGGCAGGTGCCTGGCCCCGTGCTCTGCTTCTGGGAGTTGTTACCACCTTCTGCCTGTTAGAATAGGGAGCTGTTAGAACAGCTGAAGGGAGCTGGCTGCGAGGGACCCGAGCTTCCCCAAGGTGTATTCTGAGATTCACAGGTCCCCGAAAGCAGCTATGGATGTTCCTAGAAAGCTGCATTCAAAACCAAGGTCACAGGCCTATTGTGTCCTCCACGGTGAAACTGGAAGATTGCCTCGTCCTCCTGGGTTGCCTTGTGTGAAGGTCGGGTGAGAAGAAACAGGTTTGAAGGGGACTTGGGGGGTCCTGGCACCAAGAGGGCCTCACAGGACTGTCTCCCCGCCAGACCCTCCTCTTGGCTCCTGAGCCCTGGCACATTTGGGAAAGGGAGCTGCTGTTGGAGTCTGGGGTGAGGCATGGGGTAGACAAGGCTCACAGATTCTGAGAAGGCAGCCCAAGACCATGGAAAGAGGCCTGAGTGGAGGAAAGGCAGGTTCAAGACGTGATTCCTACCAGCCAGGAGTCATGTTACATTCATGTGAAGTTGGGTGCAAAGCATTCGCTTCACAGAGTGGGAACACAAAATAAGATGGTGATGTGTGTGAATTGCCGATATGTTATTCATAAAGCTGCTTCTCGATGTTTGCTTGAAAACATCCTTTGATACCAGCAAGAATCCACCATAGTCTGGATCCCGTGTGCTCTTAATTTAAATACCATCTTGGGACTTCCCCGGTGGTTCAGTGGTTAAGCATCCTCAGGGGACACGGTTCAACCCCTGGCCAGGGAACCAAGAGGCCAAATGCCCTGGGGCAACTAAGCCAGTAGGTCACAGATGCAACAAAGTTCTCTTATGCCCAAACTAAGACCTCACACAGCCAATAAATAAGTAAATACTTTAAAAACTAGAAAAAATAAAATAAACACTATCTTACAAATGAAACAGCACCCCAGGAAGTTCTGAACCATGAACCTGCCGCAGTCCTGATGTTAGGATGCTCCATGCTGACAGTTGGAATGGCTTTGTCACTGGAGCTTGGCTAGCACTGACCCTTGAACCAGTCCTTCTTTGAGGGCGTGTACTCCATGTGGGAACAGCACAGTGCAAACAGGAAGGGGAGAGCAAAAGGCAAGCAGAGCATCATGACCTCTGCCTACAAAGCAAACCTCCAGTGTAACCCAGCCTGCAAGAGCCAGAAGCAGCCTGGTCTCCATTTTTGCACGTAGAGCCAGGCCTCAAATGTGATCTTAATTTTAGTTCCTCTTCTCAAACCTGAAATAGATTGTAGGTTTTAAGCAACAGCAAAAAAGAAGGAGAAGCAGGGTAAGAGCCTACACTTCCTTGTCCTCCTCTGCCGTTAGCAAGGGCAAGAATAGAAAGTATTCCCCCTCCACCCTTTGGGGATGGAGATCCTTGGCCCAAACTGAATTCCATAACCTTCAGAACGGGGTCCCTGGATTGTGCGCACAGTGGATGGAGCTCTTTCTTGGGATTTTCGGAAAATAGACAAGCACAGCTGGGCTGCAGTTTTGCTTTTTTTCCTTTTCCTTTTTTTTTTTTTTTCTGCTTTCAGCCGTGGCAGCCTGTTCCCGATTTCTCTGGAAAGGCAGCTCCTAATTAGAATGGATCGAAGAGTCTTTGCTCCAGCTTTGTTCTCAGTCTCGATGGAATCGTTGCTTTAGGACTTAATCTGCTGAGTCACTGGTGGGCTGGGACCCTTGCCTGCCTCCGCTGCTCTCAGGAGCAGGCGGGCTAGTCCCCAGGGACCGCCAAGAGCACCGTCTGCAAGCTCTCACTCCAGCCCTCTCCTCCTTTCCCCCTTTTTCTCCCCACCTGCTTTCTCCCCCCTTAATTTCCTTTCATTAACAACACAAGGCCTTCCAGGGTGCCAGTTCCTGCTGGTGGGAGTGTCAATTGGTACAATTTCTCTGGAGGGCAATTTGTCAAATGCTATTAAAAACCTTAAAAATAACGCATAGGCTTTGACCTGGAAAGTCCCCTTCTAGGAATTTGTCCTGTAGAAATAATTGGACAGGGGTCCACGAATATGTGCAAGAAGATGTCGCCCTCCGTGCTTTTCATGAGCGACAACTTGGAGACCTGGTCTCCAGCTGCAGGGGGTCATTACAAAGGATCATGTGATAACCAACTGGCAAAGAACCCTTTGGAGCTAATTGGAGAAATTTGAATCCTGACTGGGCATTAGGTGCTTGTGAGGAATGACCGTTAATTCTGTCAAGTGTGATAATGACCTAGAGATTGGTTTAGAGACACACAGCAGGAGGGTAGGTATTTGGTTTAAACTGTTAACAGCAATAATAAGGGGCTTCCCTAGTGGTTCAGATGGTAAAGAATCTGCCCACAATGCAGGAGACCTGGGTTCGATCTCTGGGTCAGGAAGATCCCCTGGATAAGAGAATGGCTTGTAAGGGGGGATAAGGATGAAGCAATGGAGGCAAAATCTTACAGGTTCTGAATCTGGTGGATGGGTAGATGAGTGTCCATTACACTGTTCTCTTTATTTTTGTGTCTAACGTTTTCATGATTTAAAAAGAAATAAAATGATCACATAAAACTGTATTTTTTAATGATGTCCACAAGATATTTTTAAGCAAAAAGAGAAACATTTCAAATAGCATATACGGCATTATCACATTTCTGGTTTAAAAAAAAATGTATGTATTTTTATAAGCAAAGGGAAGAGGACGGAAGTACACACACCAGAATGTTAATGGTGGCTATTTCTGGATAGAAGGAGTTGGGAGTAATTTCCATTTTCTTCTTTATACTTTTTAGTAGTTTTGGACTTTTTTTTGCAGTAACCATACATTCCTTTTTTTTTTTAACAAGTCTTTACTGAATTTGTTACAATATTGCTTCTGTTTTATGGTTTGGTTTTTTAGCTTCAAGGAATGTGGGATCTTAGCTCCCGGACCAGGGATCGAATGTGCATCCTCTGCATTGTAAGGTGAAGTCTTAACCACTGGATCACCAGGTAAGTTCCATACATTACTTTTATGCTCATAAAAAAGCCATTAAAGAAACTTTGGAAATCACCTGTACTTTTTTTATCATGCCTTGTAGAAGGAGGTTTACAGATCTTAATCTGCACACAATAATAGGTAAGGTTGATGCTATCATCCCCATTTGATAATAGGGAAACTAGCCAACAGAGAGGGTGAGTGCCGTGCCTACAGACACACAGCAGCAATTCTAATTCCGCTCTTCTGAAACCAGTGCCCTTTCCACTAAACCGCAGATGCTTCTAGAGGACCCACGGCAGTATCCAATGTGCTTCCTGCCCCCTAGGAACCGACACTGTCTTTGTTCTCTTGGTCACTTGCCTCCATGCTCCATTCTGGAGGCACCCCGTCCACCCCTAGAACAGTTACATAATGGCTTTTTGTACAAAATAGTACAAAAATGCACTATTTTCCCCTTCACATCACAGGTAAAACTCAAACACTGGCTGTTCAATATTTTCTCCTAATGAGCCTTCCCAGTCCTCTTGCCTTTTTAGGATGGAAGTAAGCTCTCTGCTGCTGTCCTCTTCATATTTATCAGCTCTGTTTACTGGCAGAGCGGAAGAGTGAGCGGGCATCGTATACATAAATATCATAAAATCCACTGAGGGCTGGCAAGACTGAGTTCTTAATCCTGGCTCCATCACTAACTATTTGCAACCCAAAGAAGTCACTCTCTCTGCGTTTTCTCTGTCTCTAAAGTAAATAAAGGATAACACATTTAAAAAAAAATCAATTGGTGTTCTGAGGAAAAGGGGCGGGCATGGGGGAAGACAGCTCCAAGTTGGGCTGAAAATATGAAGTTTTTATTAATGCTGGAGGTAGATAAAGCCTTGTATCCATGTCTTCACCATCAGTTCTTGGCCAGAGTACTGGGACATCTCTGACCCAGTCTCCTTAAGAGTACTTCCTCTCCCACTCCCTCTTCCAGTTCCCCCAGGCTGATCTTTCTAAAGTGGAAATCCAGGTGACTCAACTGTGTTAAAAACCTTCCAGTTTCTCACTTCTGGGTCTGTGTATAAATGATCCATGCTCTTGCTCTGTCCTTCTCTCCGGCCTCTCACCTGCTGGGTGCCCCTCGCTCCTCACTCATGCTTCCCACACGATTCCACAAGGGGGGCCCTGCTTCATGCCTCAGTGCCTTTGCATGTGTGCTTCCCTTTTTCCAGAATGCTCTTCCCTGGCTAGCATCGAGTGTTTCCCTGCAAGGTCCCTGGAAACACTTCTTGCCCATAAGTCTTGAGCTCCTTGAAAGCACAACCTCAGACATCCCCAGTACACAACCCTGGACCCTGCACTGAGATGGATCCAGGGATCCAGGTGCAGAACCAAAGGCTTCTCTCTGCAGCTTCAGGATGCACAAAACTCCCCCAAGAGATTTGGGTTGGCATGATTCTCAGCTCCCCTCCTGGGCTCCACTAAATTTGTGCTGATTTTTATCTCTGTTTGGGACCGGAAATTTTAAATTTTCAATATATCATTTTAAAATACACGTCCTGAGATTTCCCTAGTGATCCAGTGGTTAAGACTTCATGCTTCCATCTCATGGGGCAGGAGTTTGACCCCTGGTCAGGGAACTAACATCCCACAAGCCTCGGTGTAGCCAAAATGTGTGTGTTTTTTTTTTTTTTTTTTTAAACAGAAGAAACCTAAAAAAAAGACACATTTTAGCATCAGAATGCACGTATTTTAGCTACAGCAGGTAGCCTCCTGCTCTCTGAGTCTCTTTGCAGAAGACCGTCTAACGAAGGCCATTTTCCTAACCATAGGAAACTACGGGCTGGTGCTCATGTGTCCGTGTCAGGGGGTGAACCACTGGGCGCAGGGACACCCCCTGGAGCTGCCTCCCATCCCATCCATATCTGAATGGGGAACCCGTCCATGGTGGGACCCCAACAAAGGACTGGGCAGGCAAAGTGCCTGAGAGCCCGTGTTGGAACTGGGGTCTATGTTTATAAATGATCACCCTAAAACACGACAGGCCCCGCTGTGTTTCCACCCTCCAGGCACCTGGGCTTCTCTGCCCTCTTGGTAGGAACCCAAGCGATGGCAGCAGTCAGCAAAAGTTACCATAGAGGGGTCAGCCTCACAGAGCCAGAAGTGAATAGAAAGAGGCCGGGTGCCCGCCCCCAGCCCACTCCTTGCAGAAGGAAGGAAACTGTGGAGGGGAGGGGATGTCTCAAAGACCTTGGGAGAAGTGCTCAGCTCCTGCGCGCCTCCTTCACATTGCTGGGGGAGCTGGCGCTGGTGCTTTGGGGCCCCACTGGGGTTCAGAAGTGAAGCGCTGGCTCATCGTTCTCTCCTATGGCTTGTAGTTGATCCCAGGGCAGACGCTGAGTCCCATTCATCTTCAGGTCTCCCAGGAGTCCATGCATACAGCTGAGTCCCAGTGTCAGTCATCAGGTAAAGAAAGTGGAAAGTGGGCTTTCCACTTCTAAAGGGCCCATGAACCAACCACACTGAGAGGGGGTCAGATGCTCTGCCCTCGTTCAGATCTTGCTGAAAAATCCCCTTCTCCGGAGGATCTTTTCTAGACTCCTTTTCCTATCCCCACCCTCTCCCTGGCATACCCTCTGTGCCCCCTGCTCTGTTACCATCCGTCAGACTGCAGGACTTCTCTGTTCAAGTGAACCTTTTTATCATCCCACTAGAATGTAAGCTTCCCGAGGGGAGGAATTTTTGCTATACCCTCAAAGTCCCCAATACTTTGGCCACCTAATGTGAAGAGCCAAATGCTGAGAAAGAATGAGGGTGGGAGAAGGGGGCTACAGAGAATGAGATGGTTGGATGGCATCACCGACTCAGTGCACATGAGTTTGGGCAAACTCTGGGAGACAGTGAAGGACAGGGGAGCCTAGAGTGCTGCAGTCCATGGGGCCACGAAGAGCCAGACACAACTGAGCAACTAAGCACAGCACAGCACAGTTGACTGGGGAATCTCAAGTCAGTGGGCTCCAAGCCTAACTCATCTTACTTTTTCTAATTGCTTCATCCTGACACGCTCTGCCAAGTCCTGCTTCCCACTGGGTCTTCATGATGCGGGTGGGGGGGCATTCCAGCACATTTCAGGCTCTCCTAGCTATTAAAACTCAGACCAGGCCAGTTTAAAACTCCAAGTCTTGGTTCAAAGCTCCTTTCTGGAATGCCGGGGGGAACACAAGATTTTCCCCGTCTCTCTGGGGCAACTTGAATAGAAGGGCAGAGGGTGGGTCCTCTTCTTTCCTCTCAGGCCCTCCCTTGGTTGGGTTCTACCTGCTGAAATCCCTCTGGAGATGGGGTGTCTGGCTCCTTGGGGGCAGAGCCTCCTCTGTGGCTGGCTTTTCCCCAGGAGGGGTCAGTCCTGCCAAGGGAACAGGCACCCCCTGCCAACTTCTTTGGTGGTGGGGGGAGCCAGAGCCCCTCTCCTGCAGGGGCCCTTTGCCACATGGAGGGTCCCACCCTCCATGTGGCTCCCTACATGAGCCCTGGGGGTCCCTGAGCGGTGGAGGTGGGGCACTGGTTTCCCCTGCTGGCCGGCAGGTTTCTCCCCCTCTCCCCAGTCTCCCTGGAGGGAGCCCTGCACAAGTTGAGAGGATGCGTGCCAAACTCCCCCAAGGACGCCCTCAACAGCCCATCCCTGCAGCTGGCACCAGGCTCCTGCAGCTCCACAAGCATGCAGCTGGGGAGCAAGATGTCAGCCTCCTCTTCTGGGCAGCATCCTCTGTCTGGATTTAGGATTCTCCTGGGTGGTGGGGGGTCTCCTTTGCCTAGTTCTGGGGGTGGGGCTGGAGAGGGAGTGGTACCCATTCACCAACACCATCCACTCTCACTGCCTCCTCCTCTAAACGACTTGAGGTTCTAATGTAAACAGGAAAGAACGAGGAGCTGAGGGGCTGGAGTGGCTCCTGGCAGCAGGGCCAGTTCTGCCACCTCCAGGACACCCCTGAGGAAGCTGCCTGGCTCCAACCTTCTGTGATCTCTTTAGGAAGTGGGTTTCTTAGCATCTTTGGCCACAGCTGTGGGTCTGGGTAATGAATTTTGGAGCAACTGGAAACGTCCCCTCCATGTCTCCTTGGTTGTTTATTGTAGATCTTCCCATCCTTGCAACATGGGCCAAAAGACCAACAGCTTGAAATGAGCAGTGCCTAGAGAAATGTCCGGCACATCGCAGGCCCCTACCCTCTGAAAGGATGTCTTGGTGGGAGGACGGTTGTGGCTACAGTGAGTTTGTGCTGAGAGGTAACAGGACGGGGAGGAAGGGGCCTGAGGTGGTGGGCACTGTGTCAGATGCCCTTCACATGCTATTCTGAAATAACCTTCAGGGGCAGCCTAGCCATCACCGCCTCCTACTCCTGGTCAAGCTCAGGTGGACTCAGGAGAGGGTGGCCGCTGTGCGCCGGGCTCTGGAGTCTGTGATCCTGACTTCGGTTCCTCATTTGTAAAAGTGGGAAAAAGACTCCACGTTGTGAATTTTAAATTAGCTAGTACGTGTAACATGCTCAGCTCATGTAGAGACATGGCAGGTCATAAACAGGAATGAGAGTAATTTCCATTCTCATCTCTATCCCTGGGACAGACCCAGGTCTGTTTACCCGCAAAGCCAGTGCTTGGACATCTCCACTCCTACCCAGTGGGGGACTGAAGGAGGCCTATGACCCTCTGGGGCACTGGAACAGAAAGAAGCCAAGACTCCGGTGTGAGGGTGACAGTCGGAGGTGGGCTGTGATACCAGACCTCGGCCCATAGCCCTGATGTAAGAGGCACTGAGGAATTTGCGTGGGTCTTTAATCAGGGGAGTGAAATGATGAAAGTGGTGTTTTAGGAAGATTAATCTGGCAGCAGAGATAGGATGGAAAACAGTCAAGCTCAGTGCAAAGAATTACGACTGCTGCCCGGCTCGCTGAGAGGCGGGGTCATTAAAGGAAAGTGGCCTCATTCTTGGCTCCCTGGGTGCTCAGGGTTCCTGGCAGCTGGGAGGGGGCTGGGTCTTTATCAAGAAGAGGCACCCAGGGCGGCCGGCAGAGGGCACTATTTTGCCAGGGACAGTAGTCATCACCAGGGAGCTCTGGCATCTGGAAAGCGGGCAGACAGACAGCAAAGCTGAGTCTGTTAGAACAAGGAGAGGGCCATCAGCCTCGCGGCCAGGCAGCAACTTCCAAGCTGAGCATCTCGACTGTGGCAAATTGTGGGTGGGCTCTTGTTGGGGAGTGTCCTTCGGGGAGGGCAGGATGCCCACTGTCCCAAGGGCCAGCTGCCACCACTGGAGGCTCTGGTGCTACTCTGGGAGCAGTGGCCAATGTGTAAAATGGCTCCAGGGCTGCCCTGGCCAAGAACGGAACGAGCTGCTGCTTTTCCATTTTCTCCTTTTATTTAAAGCTGTCACAATAGACTGGAAGTGCCAGGCAGCTCCACCTTCTCCCATCTTCTGAGGAGACGGAGCCCAGGGCTGGGTTCCACCGCAGGGAACGGTATGGCCAGCCTCTCACACCAGCGCCTGGAAAACCTCCAGCTTCTCCCGGTACAGGTGGTGAAACTGCTTGGCCAGGTAATGGAAGGGGGCTTCATAGTTTTCCATCTCCTTCTGGAGAGACAAGTTGAAGAAGGGTTGGCTGGCTTTAGGGATGTCACAGACAGCTGGCATTCCCCATCCCCTCCTCCCGTCAGGCGCTCCGACCTGTGACCCAACCTCTTCTTCCCAGCACTCGGGGCAGCTACTACGGTTCCGCCCGTTTTACAAGAAGGCAGCTGAAATGCAGAGAGATGAAGATGGCTTGCCGAAAGCCACACACTTGCCTGTGATGGAGCTGGGTCTGAACCTAGACATGTTCCCACAGAGCCTGTGCTTTTAGCTAGTCTCACTCTGTGTGATGGGACATCAAAACGAGACTCGTTCTTACTTAGCTTTGCCTGAGGTCCCAGAGGTCAAAGCAAAACAACAGATGGCATGCTCTGGAGGGAGGACCAAGCAGGATGGAGGCGGGGGTGTGTGTGTGCTGTGGTATTTCCCCAAGGATGGAATGTGGGCGCTTCTCTTTTCCCTCACCCTGAGGTCAGTGGGAGGGTCCCAAGAGAAGCCTACAGCCCAGGGACTTAGGAAGGTGCTGGGCCCAGGCTTGGAAAGCACTGAGGTGAGGCTGGGGCTGGCTGTTTGGATGGCTGAGCAGGACAGGAAAGACTGTCTGCACTACCTCCTCTGTCAAACTGGGGTTGCAGCCGTGCTTCCCTGGACCAGCAGAAGGCCCTGCAAGAACCCAGTGTGAAGCTGTCCTAAAGGGACCTCCCGGGGACAGCCCCCAGGAGGGTGATGGGTTCCACCACCAATGGATGGCCTGGAACGGAGGTTGCAGGAAAGGTGAGCAGGTGTCACCTGTGAGGCGGAAGCTGCAGGTGAGCGAGCGCCCCCTATGTGGGTAGGGAGGGCATCTCAGACACCTGGCAAGTCCAGAGGGGCCAGAACAGGTCCCAGCAAAGAGAGCTGGAGGGGAAGCACAGGTGTAGAAACACAGACGCAGAAGCCCAGTCCTGCTTCCCACAGCAGGCTCAGGGGGTGGAGCTGACTTTAAATCAAGAATTTTGACAGTCACTCAGGACTGGCTACTTTTATAACTGAAACAATGAATAATTTTGTGACTAAAGGTGCCCAAAGGATTTTTTATTATCTGAGAGATTCAAGTTCTGGAACTTGCCCTAGATTTTCTCCATCCTGTGGGAAGAACCTGCCCTATAGGGTGAGCATGACAAGCTCTGGGGGAAAGAAAATGATACTCTCTCCACTTAGCTATCATTTGTCACTCTCTATAGGAGAAGGCAATGGCACCCCACTCCAGTATTCTTGCCTGTAAAATCCCATGGACGGAGGAGCCTGGTAAGCTGCAGTCCATGGGGTTGCTAAGAGTCGGACACGACTGAGCGACTTCACTTTCACTTTTCACTTTCATGCATTGGAGGAGGAAATGGCAACCCACTCCAGAGTTCTTGCCTGGAGAATCCCAGGGACGGCGGGGCCTGGTGGGCTGCCATCTATGGGGTTGCACAGAGTCGGACACGACTGAAGCGACTTAGCAGCAGCAGCAGCAGTCACTCTCTATGTGTGTGCCCATGAGTCTTTAAAAAAAATTTTTTTTAAAGAAATAAGTTGGCAGAAGAAAGCACCCACTACTTTCAAGACAGTAGCTCAAACTATGAATTCACGAGTACTTGTTTTCAGACAATCCTTGCCTGCTGGCAAAAGTGCAGTCTTGAGAAGAGACAATGAAATAGTCCCACTAAAATGGAAGGATTTCCAAACCAAAGTATGTAACGACGTTATCAAGCTCAGAGCCTCTGTTCTACAGTGGTCTGGGGTGCCAGGTGTGCAGTGGCCCAGCTGGCTTAGGCAGAGCCCAGTCTATAATTCAGAGGCTCCAAGTATGAGAAGAGCAGCCTTTCCATTCTGCCAGACAGGGTGACAGAAACAGGTATGTGAAACCAGATCCTGCAGAGAAAGTTACTGGACTTTCCGGGAAGGCAAGTCCCAAGGTAGAAGAGACAAGTCACCAGCAGAAGAACCAGAGGTGTCAGTGTGGAGAGGGGGCTGAGGAATGAGAGGACTGCTGGCGGCCCAGACAAGTGTCGATACTAAGTTCACAACTACCAAGGACCGGAAGGCTGTCACTCTCCAGCAAGACCAAGAGGAATAACTCAGTTGTATCTGCAAGGTGCTTTGGGTTGTACAGAGTGTAACATCCTAGGACATGTCAAACAGCAAAACATTACCTCGGTTGAAAATGTAGTTAAGTGTCGAATGGGAAGAGAATGAGGCCGGCAAAGCACACACTCGAGGATTTCTAAATGAACCTGAAAGCTCTTAAAAGCTAGATCTTAGGGAAAACGCAACATAAAAAGTAGGGAATTCAATGGAGGCAAGCCTTTTTATACACATGGAGTGCTCCTGAAGTAGCAGATGTAAACGGAACCATTTTCCAAATGCACTAGGAGGGCTTGCCAATGACAGGAGTCCTTTTGTTAAATGACAAATCATAGTCTCACGGACATCTTTGGACACCTGTAGAGTAGGTCTGCTTTGCATGAAGAATCCTTAGAGCAGGGTCAGACTAGTGCTTAATCTGACCTAGAATTCTCCCCCTGCTGCTGCTGCTGCTGCTAAGTCACTTCAGTCGTGTCCGACTCTGTGCAACCCCATAGACGGCAGCCCACCAGGCTCCCCCGTCCCTGGGATTCTCCAGGCAAGAACACTGGAGTGGGTTGCCATTTCTTCTCCCCCTAGAGACTCCCAGAGTGGGCTCTGTGGGAGGCCATAGCCCCTTCGAGAAGGTTATCGAGCTGGGCAGGGCTGTGTTCTAGTTCTGGTTCTATGCTTGTTAGCTGGGTGACCAGAGAAAGCTACGCAGTCTTTCTCAGTCTGTCACCAGTGAGATAAAGAGAGCAGCAGGGCTGCTGGAAGCCCAAATAGATAATGTGTGCAAAACACCTGGTACACGGTGCAAACACCAGTTCCCCTCCTCTCTTCTTTCTGCAAGAGGAGCCATCCCTATGGATCTTTCTTGAACTTTCTTTTATTTAGTATTGCCCAACTTCTTAGAGCAGTAAACAATGCATTAAAATTTTTTAACTTCTGCTTAAAGAAATGCTTTAAGTTTTTTTGGTGTGAAAAGGCCAAATATTGAGGGGTGTCAGGAAGTCAAAGAGGAACCACAAAGGATCCCAAATAGCCAAAGCAATCCTGAGAAAGAACAAAGTTAGAGGCATCATAGTTCCTGTTCAAACCATACTGCAAAACTACAGTATTCAAAACAATATGACACTAACATTAAAAACAGATACAAAGAGCAATGGAACAGAACTGAGAGCCTGGATATAACCATATACAGATAGGGCCATCTAATATTTGACAGGGGAGTCAAGAATACTCAAAGGGGAAAAGACAGTCCCTTCAGTAAACAGTGCTGGGAAAACCAGATATTCACATGCAAAAGGATGAAACTAGAACCCTAATTGGCACCACTCACAGAAATTAACTGAAAATGAATTACAGACATGAAACCATAAAATTCCTAGAAGAAAACACTGGGGAAAAGATCCTCGACACTGGCTTTGGCAATGGTTTTACGAATATGACAGCAAAAGCACAAGCGACGAAGGCACAAATCAGTAAGTGGGACCAAAGCAGACTAACGAGCATGTGCACAGCCAAGGAAACCATCAGCAGATGCAAAGGCAACCTGCGGAATGAAAGAACGTACTTGCAAGCCACACATCGGATAAAGGATTAACATCCAAAACACACAAGAATTCGTACAACTCAACAGCAAAAACATAAATACTATGATGAAAAGAAATGGGCAAAGGATCAGCAACAGATATTTTTCCAAAGAAGGTATTCAAAGGACCACCAAGTATATGAAAAGGCGCTCAACATGATTAACCATCGGGGAAATGCAAATTAACCACATTATGTCACCTCACACCTGTGAAGATGACCATCATCAAAAAGACAAGAGATAACAAGTGTTGGTGGCGATGTGGAGAAATGGGAAGCCGTGTGCACTGTTGCTGGGTATGAAAACTGGTGCAGCCAGTGTGGAAAACAGGATGGAGGTTCCTCAAAAATTAAAAATAGAGTTGCATGTGATTCAGACTCAGACCCACTTCTGAGTCTGTAACCAAGGAAATGAAAGCACTATCTTGGAGAGATTTCTTCATCCACGACAACAGTCACAACATAGAAATAACATAAGTGTACACTGATGAGTGGATAAAGGCAATGCGGGCCACACACAGAGGAATATTATTCAGCCACAAAAGAGAAGGACATTCCGCCATTTGTGACAACGTGGATGAATCCTGAGGGCATTATGCTAAGTGAGATAAGCCAGACAAGAAAGACAAATATTGCTATGTTGTCACTTATAAGTGGAATCTAACAAAAGACAACTCAGAAACAGAGCAGATTGGTGGATGCCAGGGGCAGTGAGGGTGGGGGCAGGAGAAAGGGGTGAAGGTGATCAAAGGGTACAAAACCCCCCGTTTTAAAATGAGTATGTTGTGAAGATGGAACTATAAAGAAAAAAGAAAATCAAACAGCAGTAACTAACACAACATTTTAAAGCAAATACACTCCAATAAAAAATAAAACAAAATAAATGGCCATGTAAGACAACTGTGGCTGCATTTAGTAAGAAGAGAGGAAGAGATGGGCTTGGCTAAGTCTCAAATGGCATTTGGTTGTATTTCCTTTTTAATTACAGCTTTCTTAACCGCGCTGCTGGTGGTGCTTCGTTGGCATCAGCTCAGGGGGGACTAGTTAACCTGCACGGTTAATATCAAGTGTGAGCCGCAGCCTCCCCAGACATCATTTACACCCGCCCATTTCAATCGTGCAGAGGCGAACACCTGACCAGAGCTTGAACGTCCAGCCCAGTGGCCTCTCGTGATGAAAGCTAGGAGTGAAGGTTAATTTCTGAGTTCTATCAAGAATTCCAGAGAACGTGGGATATTAGGGTGAGGAGGCAATTTCATGAATGTGAGTGGAGGAGGAGGGAAAATGAAGTATTGTTTGCTGTGGGTGGAAGAGTTACTGCTTTGCTCAAAGGCGTGCTGCGTACAACATGGGTAACCCTCCATACAGTAAAAGCTCACTAACTGGAACTTCATTAATGCAGCATTTATGATTACTGGACCAGAGGCAAGACTGACATTTACCTCCGTACAGTCTAGGAATACAAAGATTTGGTGAGTAATAATAGTATAAATGAGATTACTGGGGGGAATAGTTATACTTAAAAAAAGCTAATATTGACAGAGCGTTTACTGTGCCCCAGATTTTGTGCTAAGTGTTTTTATATTCACCATCTGACTTAATTCTCATATTTATTACTCAATGAGGAATATATTTTATCATCCCTATTTAATAGGTGAGGAACCTGAGGCACAAAAGGTTAAATAACACTCAAGGGGCCCACAGATAGGGCTTCTATTCACCATCAGAGGACAGAGCACCCGATTTTACTTGCTACACTTTCCCTAAGGAAAGCATTCTGCTTTGGGGTGTTTAAGAAGTTCACATCCAGGGACTTCCACGGTGGCCCAGTGGCTAAGACTCTACCTTGCAATGCAGGGGATGCAGGTTCGACCCCTGGTTGGGGATCTGAGATCCCATATGCCACAGGGCAACTAAATTTGCACCCTGCAACTACCGAGCCTGCGTGCTGCGACTGGAGAGTCTGTGTACCACCACGGAAGATCCCGCGTGACAGTGCAACAAAGACCCCCACGTACCGCAGTGCCGCAACTGGAGAGTCTGTGTACCACCATGGAAGATCCGCATGACAGTGCAACATGTACCACAACCAAGACCCGATGTAGCTAAATAAACAAAACAGTTCACCGCCACATAGGAATTGAACAGCAGCACCCATCGAGTTTTGTAGATGCAACAAGAGTACCTGTAACTTAAGTGGAGTTTGAGCAGAAAACGACCTCAGGGCTATTTATTAAGTAGCCCACTGACTCTCTGAGAGAACCAAAGAATCAAGGCCAGAGGCCACAGGGCCGGGAGTGAGGTCCAAATGACCACTAGGGATGTTTCAGGCTGTGCCAGGCGTGGCGAGTCTACCCAGGAGCCCCAGGAAGGGGTTGGCCCCTGGCCCCTACTGGCTCTGAAGTGGATGTTTCTGGGTGGCTCCTGCAGGGGGCAGTGTTCACTTGATTCCCTGCCATCATCGCACAAACGTTCATCCAACTGGTATAGCCTGGGTCACATGCCTGCACCCTGGCTGCAGGGAGGCTGGGAACTCAGAACTCCCCATACAGGAGGGGCTTCACGTGACACTGTGAACACGCCAAAATCATGATATCTCGCATTGAAAGTGCTGGGAACAAACTACTCTGTCCCAATTCCTGAGGGCTCCTGTGGCTTGGAGTCACTCTGGGGCTGCAGCAAGGTGGCGACTGGGAGCAGTGAGGGAAACCAGAAGTCGGGGGTCCCAGTCCTGGTGCATCGTCACCCCATCAGGAAGTAGGAAGTGTGGGACAGCTCCTGGATCAGGGGACTGATTCTGAGGGCCTATAAAATAATGTGCCAACAACGCCATAACCACGTGCCTCCTGCAGACGTCCGGCGGCACTGTGGCTGGACACAACACGTTTGTATTCCTTACTAACTGGTATCCAGCTTTTCCCAGGGCTGGCTGGCTGATCCGCTTCATTGTAACACACGAGTGACTCTTGCTATATTGAGACGAGATCTCAGGCGAAGGATGTAACATCAGCTCCAAATCTGCGTATGGTGTGGTAACAACTTGATGCATGCAAGGTCACGTGAAAAACTGCTTCCAGCCAAGGCCCTGCTGCAGACTGGGGCTATGGCGCAAGCAGTGGTACTTACCACGGATGTTTCAAAACATTCCAGGCCTTGGCCCAGTGCCCACGCCTGGGCCTGGGCCACATCCACCACTCGCCTGCCAGCCAGGTCTGTCTTGTTCCCCACCAGCACACCTACTCGAAAGAGACAATCAGAGCATCACATTATAACCATGGCTGTCTGGGAGGACAGCTAGAGAGAAAAAACAGCAAGCAGCCTACTTCTGAGGGGTGTGAAATGTCATCTGAGAGAGGCCGTCTGACCCCAGGTGGTGAGCACCAGCAGACTCTGCGCTGGGCCCCCGGGGCCGAGGCAGAGTGGGCAGCATGCCCTTCCACCTGCAGTTTTTGTTCAGCCCCTTTTCTAGATCTTGAAGGTACCTGCCTGCCTTGTCTCCTTAAGGCTCCGAGTGCTGTGAAGGCAAGGACCAAACCGATGTGAGCATTTGCGATCATTTCTAGTGCATGGAGCAAACTTTCAAAACGGTCATTAATACTAATCTGAGGGCTGGGCTTGGAGTCAGGGATGCAGAGGTAATTTAGTTCTGTTGCCAGCTGTATCCGCTGCAGCTAATTTTTGAGCCTGCCTCTGGAGATTGCTTTCCTTGGTCTCTAATGAGGAGAATTTGTTGATCTCACATAGGGATGAGAAATAAACTGATTGAGAGCATTCAGAAGTGACAGCGGGCCTTGCATGTTTGCTGGTGCCCCACATACAGGAGAAAATGAGGGCTGTTTCCCTGGGGTGAGCCTTCCAGAAACAACTCGCATTCATATCCCAACACCTTCCCCTTAGTATGTTTGAGTTGCTCCACAACCCTGCCAGATGGGCATCACCAGGTCCATTTTACAGACTCAGAGGTGTGGCAACCTACTGAGGTTGCAAGGGCTCCGAAGGGGCAGAGCCAGGGTACAGTCCAGATTGCTACACCCAAAGCCCAGAGCATCTTGTTTTTGCACCCACAGGTACCTCTGCAGTGACCTTGTGCCCTTGAATTTGAAGGACAGAGGAGCTGCTGGAAACCCTGGATGCCTGCAGCTCTTACCTGGGAGGGTGGTCCCTGGAATCTGAGATCGAGCCTTCTCCAGCCACTTGCTGCAGTTGGTGAAGGACTGCTCGTTGGTCACATCGTAGACAAGACACAAGACATTGGGACTCTCCCACTAGGCAAGGCAGACAGGATTCGAACACGTCACTGACAGAGAAAGTGACTTCTAGGCGGGGAGGCAATGTGGCCTTCTAAGGGAAGGGACACGTGAGTGCAGGGAAATGAAAAATCCAAAAGGGGATATGAGTCAGAAAACTGAGCCACACCCATGGATGAAAACGATTTATCCACAGGTATGAATGGGAAGGCCTAGGCGCAGTGACCATGATGGCAAGAGGTTGAATCCATGCCAGGCTCTCTGCTGGGCATTTTCTGTGTGTCACTATGAAACCTCCCAACTCTGCAGGGCTGGTCTGAAGATCCCTACCATGTAGCTGAAGGTAGTAAGTTCAGAGTGGGTAACTGACTTGCCCAGGTCACATGGGATTCAAACACCAGGGTGGAGCTGATGCCTTTCTCTACCCAGAAACACTTTGTCTGCCTCGGTTCCATGAACTCATTCTGCTACTTGTTCTCATCGAGGGCCCACTCTTATCCAAGTTGATGTGCTTTTCTGCTCTGCAGGCCTGAAAGCGCATCCTTTTTTTTCATTAGCCAGTTGCTGGAAGCTGGTTTGCTAACATCTTCTTAATAAGGGTCGGCTTTTTAAAATGCAAAGGGTATGTTCTGCTTCTCCAGCAGTATGTCAGCCCTAATCCAAACCAGATCGGCCACTGGACAGGGTTCATGGTCCCAATTAAGAACCAAGGCTAAGCTCTCAGGAGCCGGCACCTTCTGGGGCTGCTCAGAGTCCTGGGCCAACCTGCTGCCTGGCACAGGCTATGGGACCGTGCTGATACTTGTCCTGGTCTCTGGGGACCCCCATTATGCACAATTAGAGACCGGTTTATTTCTAAGGTGTTATCACCTCCCAAGGTGTGAGGGAGAAGCCTTTTCCTTTTAGCTGTCCTTGGAAGGTCAGCCTGGAATTGGCTCTGCAGGCCTCTAGGATGGGAGGAACTTAGACTAAATTGATGATGCCCTTACACCTTCACTTCACAGACTAACTCAAGAAGTCTAGCTGAAGCCACACTGACCACCTCTGTGAGCATGCAGGAGAGACCTTCTTCTTCCAGGCCTCAGTGAGCAGACCCAGGATGGGCAGCAGGCGGCCCTGATGTCCCCAGACACTTTATCCCCTCCGCCAGGCAGCGCTGGCCATTACGTAGGCACGTGGTAAAACACCAAGAACTCATGCATGAGGCCAGCCCTGTGTGAAATTACCATCACTAGATCTATTTCTCTTAGACAAAAAAAAGAAAAAAAAAAAAGGAGGGGGGCAGCAAAAATTTCTATTAAAATGTAGCTGTTCTTGGAAAGGCAGGGGCTCTGGAGATCTCAAACCTTCTAATTAGCTCACTGGCCCAGATTAGTGGAACTGTTACCTTGGAAGGTACAGCAAACTGGATCCTAAGAGGAAGGCTATTCCGGCTGGAGGAGCCTGGGCAGCAGGGGCAGGTCCCAGAGCAAACCTAGATGGGGTGGGCTTGCAAATATGGGCACAATAAAGGACAGAAATGGTATGGACCTAACAGAAGCAGAAGATAATAAGAAGAGGTGGCAAGAATACACAGAACTGTACAAAAAAGATCTTCACAACCCAGATAAACATGATGGTGTGATCACCAACCTAGAGCCAGACATCCTGGAATGCAAAGTCAAGTGGGTCTTAGGAAGCATCACTACGAACAAAGCTAGTGGAGGTGATAGAATTCCAGTTGAGTTATTTCAAATCCTAAAAGATGATGCTCTGAAAGTGCTGCACTCAATATGCCAGCACATTTGGAAAACTCAGCAGTGGCCACAGGACTGGAAAAGGTCAGTTTTCATTCCAATCCCAAAGAAAGGCAATGCCAAAGAATATTCAAACTATTGCACAATTGCACTCATCTCACACGCTAGTAAAGTAATGCTCAAAATTCTCCAAGCCAGGCTTCAACAGTCGGTGAACTTCCAGATGTTCAAGCTGGTTTTAGAAAAGGCAGAGGAACCAGAGATCAGATTGCCAACATCTGCTGGATCATTGAAAAAGCAAGAGAGTTCCAGAAAAACATCTACTTCTGCTTTACTGACTATGCCAAAGCCTTTGACTGTGTGAACCACAAAAAACTGTGGAAAATTCTGAAAGAGATGGGAATACCAGACCACTTGACCTGCATCCTGAGAAATCTGTATGCAGGTCAAGAAGCAACAGTTAGAACTGGACATGGAACAACAGACTGGTTCCAAATAGGAAAAGGAGTACATCAAGGCTGTATATTGTCACCCTGCTTATTTAATTTATATGCAGAGTACATTATGAGAAACACTGGGCTGGATGAAGCACAAGCTAGAATCAAGATTGCTGGGAGAAATATCAATAAGCCCAGATATGCAGATGACACCACCCTTATGGCAGAAAGTGAAGAAGAACAAAAGAGCCTCTTGATGAAAGTGAAAGAGGAGAGTGAAAAAGTTGGCTTAAAACTCAACATTCAGAAAATGAAGATCATGGCATCTGGTCCCATCACTTCATGGCAAATAGACAGGGAAACAATGGAAACCGTGACAGACTTTATTTTTTTGGACTCCAAAATCACTGTAGACAGTGACTATAGCCATGAAATTAAAAGATGCTTACTCCTTGGAAGAAAAGTTATGACCAACCTACAGCATATTAAAAAGCAGAGACATTACTTTGCCAACAAAGTTCTGTCTATTCAAAGCTATGGTTTTTCCAGTGGTCATGTATGGATGTGAGAGTTGGACTATAAGGAAAGCTGAGTGCTGAAGAATTGATGCTTTTGAACTGTGGTGTTGGAGAAGACTGTTGAGAGTCCCTTGGACTGCAAGGAGACCCAGTCAGTCCCTTCTAAAGGAAATCAGTCCTGAATATTCATTGGAAGGATTGATGCTGAAGCTGAAACTCCAATACTTTGGTCATCTGATGTGAAGAACTGACTCATTTGAAAAGACCCTGATGCTGGGAAAGACTGAAGACTGGAGGAGAAGGGGATGACAGAGGATGAGATGGTCGGATGGCATCACCGACTCGATAGACATGAGTTTGGGTAAACTCTGGGAGCTGGCGATGGACAGGGAGGCCTGGTGTGCTGCAGTCCATGGGGTTGTAAAGAGTCGGACATGACTGAATGAACTGAACTGAACTGGAAGGGGAGTCAGGCTATGGGACCTCGAGGGCACCCCCTAGTGGGGAAGGAAATCTTTGCTCCAGGCCTAGGAGGTAGCATGCATGCTAAGCTGCTTCAGTCATGTCCGAATCTGTGACCCCATAGACTATATGCCAGGCTCCTCTGTCCATGGGATTCTCCAGGCAAGAATATTGTAGTGGGTTGCCGTGCCCTCCTCCAGGGGATCTTCCCCAGCCAGGGATCGAACCTGAGTCTCTCAAGTCTCCTGCATTGGCAGGCAGGTTCTTTACTACTAGTGCAGGAGGAAGACTGAAAAAAACATCCGTAGGAGGTGGTTGTCTAAGAGAAGAGGGTCACCAAGTCGGAGGGTACTCTGGCACATTGGGAGCCCAGCTAGTCCAGAGTTGGGGGGAAGGGCAATCACAAATCACATGCAAAAGCTGCTTTACCTGCCAAGGGGCCACAAGCCCCAAGGTTGGGAGGAATGACCCTTGAAGAGTGTTGCCACGGTCACCTTTCCTGGCGACTGGAGTGCAGTGGCATTGTTAAGGGGCAAATCTTTGGAGGGAGGAGGAGGTTAGAAAAAAGACTGATACTTGCCAATTTATCCAGCATTTCAGAAAACAGCTCTTTGCCGGCCGAGTCAAAAATGAAGAGTTCCTGGAATCAGAAAGGCAGGTCTCAGAAAGTTGAGGAAACCCCTGGCTGCACACGTGGATAGGACTCCTGCTTACCTTCAGGGTGATCCATGCATGCACATGTGCACATACATTTATCTCTTGTCCTCTGCAGGCAGAAGAGGATGAGAAGAGGAACGAACTCAGGTACAATTGTTTCCCACCCCAAGCAGCCCCTTCTGGGTGGCGTCTCACCTCTTCTAACCCTGAGTGCAAAAATACCAGGAACAAGCTGACTCCCCACCTGGCAGAACAGAATGCTAAACAGGCTGACAAGTGCTCTGGTTTCCGAAAGGTCATTCTGCACTTTGTTAACCAAATTGATTTTCAAATCTTGAAAAACGATCCTGTTTAAAGGAGGTCACGGAGGAGGCCTGGGGAAGGCATTTAAAGTAGGACAGTCTGTCAGGGTTCTGGACAGCTGAGGCTTGATGCTGGCGGAGGGCTCAGGATGACCCTTCCTGCCCGTGTCCCAACCTTCGCCGGCACAGGTGAGAGCCCCTCCCCGTTGCTGCCATCCAGGAAGTCTCCCCCAGTGTCCCTGTAATTTCCCACTGGCTCTGGTGACCAGCACACGCTGTCTGAAGGTCAGCAGCATCCTCTGCTTTGCACATTGGCGATAGCTGCATTCATTTTATCCCTTCTCACTGCATCTTGGGTACTTAAAATTGCTTTTTGCTCATGGACTGCTTTGACAATCTGGCGATTCTTAAACCTTCTCTCCAGGAAAGTACATGCAAACATTATTGTTTGGTTGCTAAGTCGTGTCTGACTCTTCTGTGACCCCACAGACTGTAGCCCGCCAGGCTCCTCTGTCCATGGGATTCCCTAGGCAAGAATACTGGAGGGGGTTGCCATTTCCTTCTCCAGGGGATATTTCTGACCCAGGGATCTTCTACATTGGCAGGCTGATTCTTTAGCACTGAGCCACCAGGGAAGCCCACAGGCAAAGGGAACAGCTTGGAATTCAATTTCAAGGGTTGAGCTTTACCACAGAGAGATGTGGGTTAGGAACTTTGATACTCAGGAAGTTCTAAGGGTGAGGTCCAGAGTCCAGTCTTTCTCACTTCCTCTTCTTTTTCTCTATAGATTTTATTAACTGAATATAGACTTCTATTTATTAATAACGTAATATATGGCAGCCCAAGTCACCAAATACTGTTACAAAATATCCCCTCACTTTTGCTAACTGAAAATCAGGATATTGCTTTATTCTTTTCTTCAAATCATTACAAAACTATGGTGTGGTAGAGACAGTCCTATAATTAGGTCCTGGTTGTTAACTCAATGGACATGAGTTTGAGCAAACTCCGGGAGATAGTGAAGGACAGGGAAGCCTGGCATGCTGCAGTCCATGGGGTTGCAAAGAGTTGGACAGGACTGGGTGACTGAACAACAACAATTAACTGTTTCAGGAGGGAACCTGGCCATGGCAATGTCACAGCTGAAATATGTACCTCTGAGCTCCTAGTCTTCTTTTCTTTTGGCAACTGTTGGCCTCACCTCCTCTTCTTCATCCCTTCCCTACAGTGCTTCCCATGTCCCTCTCATTCTGTTCCCAAATGCTCAGACAGGTCTAGACCAAGTCCTGGCACTACTGGGTAGCTAGTCAGATGTGAGCAGGTCCTGCTCCATCCTGGACATGATCCTCTTTCCTTCTCCCACCTGGACACTGGTGACCAGAGCATGCCCAGAGATCCTTCTTCTCCTAGTCCTTGACCACCTCTCCTAGTCAAGGACTACTGCTAAATTTCCAGCCTTAGCAAAATTAAGCAAGATAAAACCTCCAGCACAGGTTGGCACAGGCACACCAAGACCTAAATGGTGACTCAAAGTAACCAGGGGTTCATTATGCTGTATTTGTAATAAATTAGCACTGCACTTTCTGCCCCCTCCCCTGCTGTGGGTTACACTTGGGTGCTTATGGGTGACTGTGCATGAGGAGAAAAATTCTTAGAACCTAAAGTTGTCAATCAACTTGTCAGTCAGATGATGCAGGGCATAGGGAGGGACCACCACTCTAAAGACCCCAACTGTACACCACTGAGGGGCTGCTTCTGATTTCCAAACAACCTGTTCTTTCTCAAGAGGATACTCTTGTTTTGCTTAATAAAACTATTGCTACTTAAAACTGTTCTATGTCAAAGACAAATATCATATGATATTGCTTAAATGTGGATTATAAAAAATGGGTACAAATGAACTTATCCTCAAAACAGAAATCAAGTTACAGATATAGAAAACAAATTTATGGCTACCAGGGGGCAGGCAGGGGGAGGGATAAATTGGGAGATTGGGATTGACACATATACACTACTATATATAAAACAGATAACTAATAAGGACCTACTGTATAGCACAGAGAACTCCACTCAATAGTCTGTAATGGCCCATTGGGAAAATAATCTGAAAGAGTGTATATATATAACACACACACACACGCACATATATATATGGGGGCTTCCCTGGTGGCTCAGATGGTAAAGAATCTGCCTGCAATGCAGGAGACCTGGGTTTGATCCCTGGGTTAGGAAGATCCCTTGGAGAAGGGCATGGCAACCCACTCCAGTATTCCTGCCTGAAGAATTCCAAGGACAGAGGAGCCTGGAGGGCTACAGTCCATGGGGTCGCAAAGACCTGGACACAACTGAGCAACTACTGAGATATATATGTGTGTGTGTGTGTGTGTATATATATATATATGATTCACTTTGCTGTACACCTGAAACGAATACAACTTTATCAACTACATCCAATTAAAAAAAAAAAAAAAGCTGCCCTATGTCTCTCCACTGAAGTCCTTCCCCCAGAAGGTGAGAGCTAGGAAATCACTGTTCCCCAGGGATAGCGCTGCTTCTCTCCCAGAGTGGAGGACAGTGACCCCCGGAGTCCGCAGGCAGAGCTGGGGCAGCACTGAGCTCCCTCGGGGGAGCAAGGGGACCACTCACCACACTGTCCCCCGTGTCAGGGACTGGCACTGTTTTCACCACCAGATCCACCCCTGTTGTCTGCGGAGGAAAAGGAAGAACACACACGTCAGGGGGCCCCAGGGTGTATTGTCAGGAAGAGCACCCCACCCTGGGAGGCGTGTCCCTGGCTCCGGTGTCTGTTCTGGGCTCACTTCTTGTGCATAAGTCAGAGAGGACCTAGTCTCATCCAACCCCCTGCCCACGAGCAAGCTGTATGTGGTGACCAGCTGACCACAGGCTAGTCTGCTCCATACGGCTCTGCACCCTGTGGCTTGTGGCCATTCGTCAGGTCTCTGAGGGTTTCTTAAGGACACTGGGAAAGTCACTCCCTTAGGGTTATCTGATCACTTCTCTTTAAGCCTTTGCCAGGCCTACGACACCCACATCTCACCAGGGTGTAGTTCTTCTGGAAATGGGCCCCGTCGCTGCGGAAGAGCTGTGCCAGGGCAGTCTTGCCCACGGTGGGGTCTCCTGTGAGGTCAGAGTAGAAGAAAAACACTGCTTTCACGCTGATTTGACTCAAGGATCTCCCACTCCAGAAACTTAGTCTGGAAACCGAAAAACTTCAATGAGTTCTCAGAGAAAACGTGCCTGATTCTCATGGGAAATCGCCCTGGGGTTGCTGGCAGGGCAATGGGTCTGTGAGACCCATTTTCCAAACCAGCCTCATTTCTTCCGGGCTAATCCTTTCATCTGCAAAAACTGACCCAGAAGGTAACAGAGTCGAAGGAGAGCTTCTGAGCACTGGAAACAGAACTGAGACTCTTCCACTGAAACATACCTGATGGGGAAAACCTGTTCCTTACAAACTTGAATTTACTTTGAAGTCTTGAAGGTAAAAAGCTTCCCAGGTGGCGCTACTGGTAAAGAACCCACCTGCCAATGCAGGAGATGTAACAGACATGGGTTCAATCCCTGGGTCAGGAAGATTCCCTGGAGAAGGGCATGGCAACCCTCTCCAGTATTCTTGCCTGGAGAATCCCATGGACAGAGGAGCCTAGTGGGCTACAGTCCAAAGGGTCACAAAGAGTTGGACACAACTGAAGTGACTTAACACACTTGAAGGCAAGGAGGTATGACCAGGCACAGACTTACGGGTTCAGGTGACTAAACCACTTTGAGCTAGAGCATTCATCCTTAGAATCCTGCATAATTACTGAGGGGCAGAGGGGGTGACAGTTAGGTGGGACCGTATTTATGACAGAGAGTCAGGGACTACATGTATCACCTGAAACCCATTTCCAAAGGACATTTTCCACTTCCACCTCCTGGTACCCATTTGCAACCACTGTGGATCCATCTTCCCAGGGCCTCTCCTCCAAGTCTACTGGCAACAGCCACTGGTTCCTCTGGCAACAGCCACTGGTTCCTCTAAGTCTATCTTATACCTACCGGGTCCATCTCCTCAACTTTGTCAGTGGACAGCCCCATAAATTGGTACCTCCAAACTAAAAGTTAATGTCACATTTTCAAGTCTGAGACCTGGACCTTTCAAAAGGTGGCAGGGGCAATTTGTTCTGGAGTTCCTCCCGGGCCCCCAGGGGTGCTAGAGACTCTCAGGGCTCATCCTTCACTCCCCTGTGCCCTCCCAACACCCCCACCGGTGGCTCTGCGTGGCCTCCTTTGATACCACGCTGTTTTCATTTGCAAGATCTTTTCCACCTTGAGCTTCACACTGACTCTCCCTCCATCACCCAGCACCTTGGCGGAACACCCGTCTCCTGCTTTCTCACCCCTTTGATCCTCAGCAAAATCGCCATCAAGCTCACAGCCTTCTTAGTTGCATCCTTTGATGTCATATCCTCACCTTAATCCACATCATGGGTGGCTCAACGTTCCTTTTACTTGACTCCTGGATAGCCTGCTGCTCTGTTCACTTTTCAGTTTTGACTTCTGTCACCTCATGTGAGACAACTACTTGACTACTTGTGACATTTCCTTTCACGTTGACTTCTCTGGGTCTGAATGAGCTAGTAAGGTCTTGCTTTTCTATCTGCTACCACTTCTTAGAAGGGAACCAACATGGGTTGAGCCTCCATTATGCACCCATTGATACAAACTCATTCACTCCTTCCCAGGCCCCTTACTTGACAGATGAAGATACTGAAACTCAGAGAGCTAAGTAATCTGCCTAGGATTCCAGTAGCATACTCTTTCTGCCCTCTCCTAGAGCTCAGGGACCCTTCTGGCCCATTTCTAAACTGCCCCTGCGGGTCCTCATCCCTGCAGCCTTTCAGGAGATGACTGTATCCATCCTCCCGACTTCAATTTTGTTTCTGCATCCAGTTGGAAATTGACTCCTCCCGCTTGTGAAATTCCCCACAGATTTGTCCTGGTTAATTTCATATATCTTGCTTCCAACTGTCAGTCAGAGTTCCCCATACTTCTGGAAAACCTCCAGTGTCGGCTAAGGAAGGATCTGAGCATGCGCAGCAAGGGGAGCCAGCCGATAAACACGTTTGCAAAGCAACGAGATGACAAGTGCAAGTTCAAATAATGCAAGCTGAGAACCAAGGTGTCTGAAGGCGCAGGGAGGAGAGAAGCTGATGAGGGCTTTCGTCAGCAGGGAGGACTTCCCTGGAGGAAGCTGAACCCAGGGGTGACGGTGGGGACAGGGGACGACAGGTGCACTGCTTGATGGAGAGGGTGCCATCTGCAAGGTCACCTGTGACCTCGTAATTGCCAAGTTCAGTGGTTTTCCCTCAGTCCTCATGCTCCTTAACGTCTCTGAAAGATGTCAGCGTGAAGGAGCATGCCTCCTCCTCCACCAGGGTCAGAGCGGCCCTCTGGCCCTGGTGAGCCTGCACTGGCTTGGTCTTCCCACTGCTCCTCCCCCTCCCCCATGTGGACATTCTTGTGCATCCATCCTTAGTCCCCATCCACTCTGTCCCATTTACTCTTGCTACCTTTGCTGTTACTTCACGTGCCACAATCCATCTCCCAAGCTTTGCATTTCCAACAACCTGCAGGTGTCTTCACTGCAACGCGGGGCCTTCACCCAGTCTCAAGTGTGTCCACAGCCACACTGGGGCCAGAGTGGTCCTGCCCCCGTCTCATTGTTCTGTTCACCATTCACTCTCACTGTCCCTAGACTTCACCCACAGTCGCCTCTGAAGTCTTCACCTCCTTCCTCCCACGCCCAGGCAGCTCCTCTTTATTCCTTACATCCTTCACTGGGTCTCCAGCCCGAATTTCCTTTGTTGTCAGGGCTGACACTGCCCTAGTTACCTTGAACTTCAACTGGGTCTCTTGTCTCAGCCCCAAACTCACCCATCCGTGGTCTGCCTTGTGATGCTGGGGGCTGGGGCTCCGCACTCACATTTCTCTGTCTCCCAGGGGCTTCCTGTCACACTCAGGGGCTTCCTGTCAGGCTCTGCCAATGTGAGTTCAAGAACTCTTCCAATGTGGAAGGCTGGTCGGGGGTAGGAAGAGGGACTTGCTCCTTCTCCTCTTTTGCAGTTTCTCCTAGCAGTCTCCTAGTGATGGCCTTCACCCCAGCAGCAGAGGTCGGCTGCTGCCTCAGTTGTGTTGTTTGTGGTTCTGCACTTCTGGGCCGGCCTGAGTACACCCCCTCAGAGACATTAGCATCGGTGGGTAGGGTCCCCTTCTCAGAGATCTGCAGCTCAATTCCAAGGCCCTTCTGAGCTTCGGGGTTCTGATACCCAGCCATCTTCCCTCTGTTCCTGCAGCCCTGGGGTGAGGCTCCTTCCTGCAGTTCCTCTGTGCTGCCTCGCTGTTCCCATTTGTCTTCCCCGCCCTCCAGTAGGTGTTTAATGAACATCCCATGCTAAATCCTCACTATCTAGACACTGAGTGCAGTTTCAGCTTTTGCCTGGACCCTACCTCATGCAGCACTCAGTAACAGAAGTGATCTTAAGACAAAGCCCCTTGGGACGGGCTGGACTTGTCTTTCCCTAAACCCAGGACTGAGCTCCCGGCTAGTGGGCAATGGGTCCTAGTGATCTATGACAAGTGCTGACATCACACACTGGGTACCACCCCAGCCGGGCAGTGTCCCCTCCTTGGAAATCTGGATCCTGGCTCGGGGGGTGGGGGAGGTTCTTCTTTAAGTTTCTGACAACGCTGATCTCTACCTACCCCTTCAGTGTCATGACAATGTTGTCTCCTGGGTTTTTCAGTCTCTGACACCCGATGAACCAATTCCATACATTAAAACCTCTCTGCTGAAATGCCTAATGTATCTTCTGTTTTCTTGACTAGATCTGGACTGCAAAAACTTCCCAGTTGGCCCTATTTCCTTTTTGTTTTTTCTTGCTGCTTTTCTTTCACCCTGAGTTTGGCATCAACAGACAGGCCTTCATAAAGCAGAGCTTTCCCCTGGTGATGTGCTCACAGAGCCTGTCCAAAGATGCTTTCCACTGTGTACACTTCTCCACCTTCCAACCCGACTATCCCTTACACAAGATCTGGGCTCTACCCTCCTATTCTCTTACTCCCTGAAAATTCCTCGAAGAAAATCTTCTTCTAGGTCTCCCTAATACAAATCCTAATCCCGCTCAATTTTCTGCCAGGCAAAGCTCAAAGAATGTCCTTCTGATGACCAGCCTCTGAAGGTCATCCCTCGGTCCTGTCTTTACCTGCCTGGCTACTGTGGCTCACTGCTGGTGGCATGAGACTTGTCAGAGCAACCTTCCAGGGAGGCACAATTATCACCCCCATGTCTGTCAAGAGGCACTAAGTACATGGTACTCAGGGCACAGATTCCAGCTCCAAGGCTTATGAGCTGTGTGACCTTGGTTCTGTAATCTCTCTGGGCCTCAGTTGCTACATCTCCAAAATGGGGAATAACAATATCCATCTCAGAGAATCATTATGAGGATTTAAGGAGTTAACATCTACAGTGCCTGACATATATTAAGTAATATTTAAGTGATCTGGAAGCACATAAAACACAGATAAATGTTAAGTGTTGCTTTCTCTCTTCATCTGAGGCAGCACAATTAGCAGCCGTGCCTTGAGGTATGCCTCTGGGAGCTGGCACACAAAGGGTATTTGCTGCGTTATAAGTGTTTGTGTGCAACCCAGGGTTTCCTTCAGTGTGGGAGTGGGCTGGGTTCATCCTGAGATTCCCAGTGCACCTTGTGTGGTGACTTACACATAGTAGGTGTTCAATAAATATGAGGACTGAATAAGCACTTGAATTGAGTCATCAGGACCTTTGGTAGCTAGTTCTGTGAGAGAACAGACGTAGATTGACTCCATTTAAACAACTGGTCAGTGCGGGAGGAGGTGCGTGTGGTGGGGGTGGGGTGGAGATGGGCTGTGCATAGCGATTCACTGCACTGAGGTCTGTTGTCCCTGGAAACTTCCAAGATGAGATAGATATTCTTAAGGCCTCAAAAAGAGGCTACAGATTGAGGGCTAGGTTGGAGTTTAGGAACAACTTGTAAGGCCATGGATGAAATCAGGTAAAACTAGTATTTGAGAGTGTGAGTATAAAGGACAAGGAGTCTAGAATCAAGGCCTGAGATGGTAGCCTGTGGGGCTAAGAACAAGCCCTGGAAATCAGATATACCTGGGTCTAGATACCAGCTCAGCCAAATCCAGCTGTGTGACCCAGGGCAAATGCCCCAACCTCTCTGGGCCTCAGCTGCCCCATCTGTAGAGGAGAATGACGATAATCCTGACCCCACAGAGCTGTTGAGATGACCTGTGCTGAGGGTATAGCACAGCGCAGGCACAAAGATGATGCTCAGTAAGTTGCCTCGTGATAGAAGTTGATTTAAAAAAGAAATAGGAGAAAGAACAGTCAGAGAGAGAAGCCCATTAAAAAAAAAAAAATCTAACTTCAGAGAAAAACATCTCCATCTTATCCATGAGGAGACTGAGGCTCAGAGAAGTGCTTTGTCCAAGAGGACACAGCCAATCTGTGGAATTATTTTTGTTGCACAATACTGCCCCCGCTGGTGCTCTGGAAACTAGACACTGCTTTTGAAGACCATTCATTTCTTTTGCTCCAGCATGATCTGAGTGACTTCGATCAGTCATCTTTCTGTGTGACTCTTTTACTTCCAAACTGGAAAAGTCATTACAAACACCACCCCTTTCAGTCTGAAAGAGAAGAATTTAAGGAAAATAATCTCCTTTTCCTCTATATAATCTCTCACTGCTTCTTTCCTGAATTGGTCAGAAAAACCTGGAAAGGTCACAGGTTTCAATAGTAACACAAGTTAAGAATTATGGAGGTGAGCAGATCTGGGGGGTGGGAATCCGGCTAGGACCTTGGGCAACAGACTTCATCTCAGTCCTCAATGAGGTCAGAACAATTCAGCATCTAACCCAGGGTGCCATGCTGTGCTTAGTTGCTCAGCTGTGTCAGATTCTGCAACCTCATGCACTGTAGCCCGCTAGGCTCCTCTGCCCATGGGGATTCTCCAGGGAAGAATACTGGAGTGGGTTGCTATTCCCTTCTCCAGGGGATCTTCCCGACCCAGGGATTGAACTCGGGTCTCCTGCATTGCAGGCAGATTCTTGACCAGCTGAGCTACCAGGGAAGCCCTACTCCAGGGTGCTGCTGCTACTGCTGCTAAGTCACTTCAGTCGTGTCTGACTCTGTGCGACCCCATAGACAGCAGCCCACCAGGCTCCCCTGCCCCTGGGATTCTCCAGGCAAGAACACTGGAGTGGGTTGCCATTTCCTTCTCCAATGCATGAAAGTGAAAAGTGAAAGTGAAGCCGCTGAGTCGTGTCCGACTCTGAGTGACCCCATGGACTGCAGCCCACCAGGCTCCTCCATCCATGGGATTTTCCAGGCAAGAGTACTGGAGTAGGGTGCCATCGCCTTCTCCGCTCCAGGGTGCTACCTACTGTGAAAGGGTTAAATGAAATATATGTGCCTGGCAATGTAGCAAAGACTCAGGAAAGTACATCTGTGCTCTGAGGTCCCAGGTCCATAATCCAGGCAAATGTTACCTGGAGTAACATTGAGCAGTAACACCATAAATATGCATGCCACATATGCATTCATTCTACAAATGTTTACTGAATACTTCCTATGTTCCAGTTGTATGTTCTGGGTGCTTGGGATGTATCAGTCAGCAAAACAGATACCCACTTTTGGGGGATTCAACATTTATGTCCTCAAACTTATGGGGCAGCAACCATAACTTTGGGTCTTAAAGACAACATACATGGTATTTTTGCAAACACTGGTCAGCTGGACATTACTGTCTCCTATCCCTGTTTTCAGAAGAATAGGGTCAAGGAAAAAAATTCCCGTAAGTAAGGACCACCTAAGTCACTGATGCCTAACTTTGGAGTACAGCACATGGTTTAGTTGAAGCACTTATGGTGTGCTTAGCCTGCTTTTTTTAAAAACCAGTCTGCTCCTCTTGAATACAGCTCCAATTGGTAACGGTGGTCTCAGAGTATGACAGGGAGCGAAGGAAACCAGCCGCAGCTACAAGTGTGCTCTGGAAGATAATTATCCCATGCCTAATGGAATTTACTATATCAGTAATTGCATTAACTCGCCTTTGAGAGAGAGAAAGGGAAAGACGGTAGATAATTTACGTGAACAAAAGCTCTCAACAATTTATGAAGTCTCTGGATTTCGGACACTGTATTCGCCCGCAAGTTTTCAGACTCACCTGCCAGGATGCATTTGGCTGCGAGCTTCACCATGGTAACCAACCACCTCCACGGACCAGACAAGAGAAGAGCGGCTGCTGGAGGCGCTGGTGGTCCTGCCTGGGAAGGGGAGTAGGGAGAACTGGCGCTCAAGGGGCCAGTGGCCACAGTGGGGACCGGGACAATGGGGCCTGGACCCTTCGGGCAGCCCGTGGGGCGGTATTTGGCGCTAGGGTCCCGGTGGGGCGCGGAGGAGCGCCAGAAGGGGTCAAGTTGTTCAGAAGGCAGCCGGGAAGGTCCCAGGGAGGCGATGCGGCTCCCGAACCCAGTCCAGCCCCCGGCAGTGTGGTTCGGGAACAGTGACCCAGAAATCCTCCGGCCCCCAGCCCCACTGTGGCTGTGATGTCCGAGCAACCACCGCCCGCCTGCCCCGCCTCCTCATCCCCCACCCCCGCCTCCTCCTTGCTGGCCATCGATTGGCTGCCATCAAAAATCCCACCCCCGCCCAGGGCTCACGGAGACCAGTGAGAGAAGGGGGCAGGGCTAACAGCCTTTCCCCCCCAGATAATTCGTAGCAGCAACTGCTCTTCAAGTTTATCTCGCTTGACTAATAATTGCAGAAGATGTCAATCATTTCCGCCTCCCGCCCCCTCACGGCTTGAAAGTTCAGGGAAAAGCAGCTCCAACCTTGTATATCCAGAAGCGGCGATAAAACAAGCTTTCTGATTGGTCAGAGGCTGGCTAGGCCTATCTTTGGGAGGAATGGTGAATCGCCGTACCCTCCTGCCCTTCTGGAAGTGGGTTCGCCCATGAAGGGGGCCGATCGCGAGCGCGGGAGACGAGCGGCGCTGGCGCACTGGACGAGGTGCGCTTGCTCAGGCCGAGCTTTGAGCCAGCGCTGAAGCAGCGCTTTTCGCCTTTCCAAGTCCCAGATTCCAGGGAGCGTGGACATAAAGTGCATCAAGAAATCCAGTCTTTGGCTCCTTAAAGCCCAGGGATGTTATGCGCTTTAAACACGAAAGTGTTAAAAGTGATGTCTATGGACAAAGGAGAAGTGGAGGATGTGGAGGAGCGGTTGGACTCAGGAATTTGAAGTTGTACTTTCCTCTGAGCCCAGCCCCTCTTGTGAAGTGGAGAACGTATTATATACCACACCTGGAATGAAAGCCAGCATCCTGGATATTTCCCCTCCCCGCTCCCCACCCACCTCCCAAGGAGGCTGACTTTCCCGGGAGGCCCCTCTCGTTCTGCGGTCAGGGACCCCAGACTGAAATCACTGTCGTCTTCCTGACCTGGGCAAGTGGCCTCATCCCTGAGTCTGTTTCCTCACTTTTAAAAGGGGCTCGTGGAATCCACCTTCTTCGGTTGTCCTGAGACTGTAAGTGCCTGAGACACAGTAGGTGCTCAGCAGTGATGAATGGATGAATGAGAAGAGATTTACTGAACAGATTGGGTTTATCATCACCGTCATGTTGGCCAGATGCCTGCACCCCTTTTCTCACTCCTGCCGGTTCCTCTGGGATGGCTGATGCTAAAAGGGAAGAACAGCCCCTCAGGGAAGATGCAGCCTCCAGAATTTGCTATCATATGCCCTTCATTTAGGGCTTCCCAGGTGGCACTGGGATAAAAAATTTGGCTGCCAATGCAGGAGACACAGGAGCCGTGGTTTCAATCCCTGGGTAAAGAAGATCCCCTGGAATAGGAAATGGCAACCTACTCCAGTATTCTTGCCTGGAAGATTCCATGGGCAGAGGAGCCTGGTGGGCTACAGTCCATGAGGTTGCAAAGAGTTGGATATGACTGAGCATGCACACACACATGCCTTTCATTTACATGGAACCTCTCTCACCTGCCGGGTGTCTTACTGTGGCTGCCAATCTTTCGCAGGACAATGAACACACACATGTTCTACAAACTGCTGCAAATGTTTCAGGCTTGAATCAGGACTGAAACAATGCAAGTTGTCTGGAATTATCTTTCCTTGCCTGTCATTCCTGGTATTATGGTTAAGACCTGTCTCCTGCATTCCGCCTTACTTGTTTTCTTGGGAGACATCATGCAGTCTGTCTCAGACACCCCAGGTCTCGGTGAGTCACAAAGCCTCTCCTGGTCTTCCTGCCTCCGCCTCCAGACTGTCCTGTTAATCCCTTAAAGGACCTCTTGAGTGAGTCAGCCTCCTGAGGCAGCTCCGTGGGGCTCAGATGCTGAGATCCATCTGGGGGTGATACCTCTGGGAACCTCAGTTTCCTCATTTGTGAAGGGGTGGGGGGTAGTAATTGCACCTCCTTTATGGGGTTGTCCTCCTCAGCACCACATCTGCCCTGGCCCTTTCCTTCCTGCTCCTGGGTGTGATTTTGGTCAATACTGTTGTAAGAGCATTTTGTATCTTCCCAGAGGGGCTTCCCTGGTGGCTCAGGACTGTAAAGAATCTGCCTGCAATGCAGGAGATCTGCGTTCAATCCCTGGATCGGGAACGTTCCCTGGAGAAGGAAATGGCAACCCATTCCAGTGTTCTTGTGTGGAGAATTCCATGGACAGAGGAGCCTCCATGGGGTTGCAAAGAGTTGGACATGACTGAGCAACTAACACACACACACAGAGGTGGTAAACCCCATACGGTGAATTCTCCCACCTCACTCCCGCATTCCAAGGGCCTTCTATACACTACTGATGATCAAACAACAGCCACATGACTGTCACTGGGTTTTAGGGGATCAGAGAGTTTGGGAGCCATAAGGATGCTTGAGATATTCTAGTCTAACCCCTCCTTGAGCCACTATAACAGAGCTGGCATTTGCCAAGCCCACACTGAGTGCTGGCCTCAGTTTGAGTGCTGTAAAGAATTCATTAACTTACTATTCATGTTCCTGTTTGATATTGACAATAACCCCTGTGAGGCGTGTATCATTTCTGTTTGATAAACAGGGAGACTGAGGCCCAAATGAGGTGAAATCAGATGCCCAAGGTCACAAAGCTGGTGAAGGGCAGAACTGAAGGCAGGTAGACCATCAACCTCTTGGCCCTTACTGGGACCTCTCCTGCCTCTAATCCTCTCTCAGTTCTTTCCATCCTAAAGAGTAAATATTGATTGAGTTCCTTGCACTAATAGCTCCTACTGATTGAGCATTAGATATTCCAGACATGTGCTAAACACGTCACATCTTCTCTCTTATAGGATGCAATGACTCTGGGAAGTGGAAGGGATCATTCCTTCCATTTCTCAGGTAAGGAAACTGAGGCCCACAGAGAGCCCAGGCTCATGCAAGAAGAATCAGAACCAACCTCAGGTCTCCTGCTCTTGGGACCAATTTTTTTTTCCATTGCTTGGTGTACTCTTTCTGTTTTCATTAATAAGCTTTTCTTGAGTGCCTGCTCTGGGCCAGGTCCTGTGCTGATTGCTGGGTCACGAAATGAAGGTGCCAGAGACCCAGGCAACTCTGGCAAATGTTGGCTATGGGGGAATACTGGCCCAGTCATATGGAACCCTGCATTTTCTAGAGGAGCCAGGAATCTGGATTTCTTTTGTGTGTGTATTCCCCCTGACTCTCAAATTTTGGCAATGAACTTCAGTTTAAAACACTGCAGCAGCTGCAGTTGAACACGTCTGTTGTCTGGTTCTCTCTGGGGGCTGCCCGTTTGTGACATTTAGTTGAGAAAGACAGATGTGTGAATAAATCTTATGACAAGGGTAGATACAGGACCCCAAGGAGCACTCTTAACCCTGGTTAGGTGGAGTTGGGAAGGATATTCTGGAAGAAGAGCCTTGAAGAATGGGTAGGAATTTACAAGGTGGACATAGAGGTAAGGACTTCCTGGGCAGATGAAACAGCACATGCAAAGGCATGGAGTCGTGGGAAGGAGCTGAACATTTGGAGGATGGCAGGTGACATGCTATGCTTAGGGCTGAATGGGAGACTGGTAAGAGATAGGTCTGACCCAGGCCTTTGCTTGAAGCCAGATGTACAGCAGGATGGCAAAAGAAAGTGAGGCAAGGCCTGGCATAGAACCTTCTCTGAGGGATTCATTCAACAAATATTTTTATTGGGTACTACTTACTAAATGGGCTTCCCTGGTGGCCCAGTGGTGAAAAATCTGTCTGCCAGTGCAGGAGACACAGGAGATGCAGGTACAATCCCTGGGTTGGGAAAATTGCCTGGAGAAGGAAATGGCAACTGCTCCAGTATTCTTGCCTGGGAAATCTGATGGAGAGAGGCACTTGGTGGGCTACAGTCCATGAAGTCACAAAAGAGTCGGACACCACTGAGAGACTAAACAACCATACTTACTAAGCACCAGGGACCAAACCACCATAGTGACTATTCTCAGGGAGCATCCAGCCCAGTGGGGAAGCAGATAATCAACAGTGGTTATCTGTGACTGCTTATGGTCAGTGTTGAGTAGGAAAAGACTAGTTGCTTTAAGAATAAGTATTCTGTGGTCCCTGGATCAGCAGGATCAGCGTCATACAGTGACTTGTCAGAAATGCACATCCCCAGGCCCCACTCAGACCAACTGAGCTCTGGGGGTGGGAATCACAGTCTGTGTTCTCATAAGCCTTTCTGGTGATTCTGGTGCCTGCTTGTATTTGGGAACCACTGCTCCTAGGTCATGCCGGGACCCACTTTTATCCATCTTCTCCAATTGCTTTATGGCTTCTCAAACTCCCCAAGACCCTTCCTACCTCAGGGCCTTTGCACTGACTGTTCTCACCATGGCTGCATGACTTTCTCAGTACCTTTAGCTCTTTGTGCAAATAAAGGCCTCCCTATCTCCTTGGAGAGGCCTTCCCAAGTGCCTGGTTTAAAGAATTACTCCCAATCTATCAGACTCAACTCCTTGTCTTACTGTGCTTTCTTCTTAGCATTCAACACTACCTGGTATTGTTTTCCATGTTTATTTATTTATTTGCCTTGTATCAGTCTCCATCCACTAGAAGATAAGCTTCATGAGAACAGGGATGTGATCTTTTTTGTCCTCCCAGCATCTCAGGTCGTGCCCAGCATGGTGAGATACTTAGGAAGTACTTTTGAATGAATGAATGAATCTCCTCGGGTTTACCCTTCTGGTCATTCATTCGTTCAACAAGCACCAATTCCTGTGGAGGTAATGGGCTTATTGTTGGAAGGGGTTCCATGGCCATTTGGACAGGGGCAGCCTGATGCCTGGTTTTTCACGCCCCTCCTTCCCCCTACACTCAGCTAGCTCCAGACACAAAGAACCTCTGGATGCACCAGAACCTCCATTTCTGTGGGCTCTATGGAGAAGGAGGAGTTAATAGCACTGCTTCCCAAAACCAAGGACTGGGCTGATTAGGAAGCTAGGACTTCGGGTGAGAAGGAGGTGGAGAGGCAGCTACTGACAAGTTGTTCTCAGGGAACATTCAATCATCCTGGGGTTGAATGCTTTCCGACAGCTCTGACAAGCAGCGTTCATCTGAGCTGCGGCTGAGTGCCAGCATCAGCCGCAGTATTCCACGCACGGTGCCCCGGATGACCGTGCCCACTGCAGTGGTTCCAGGGGGTTTCTGCTCTGCCTGGGCCACTCCTTAGAGCCCAGTGCTTGTGGAGTGTATTAGCAGGGTTGTTGGATGCAAAACAGTCCTGCTGGGGACATAAGAGGCTTTAAGAGAAATTAGTGGGGAAAGGCCTCTTGAGAGTTATCCAGCATGGATCCTCAGGAAGAATACCTTTGGTACATTAAAGCAGATTCTCCCTAATGCCTTCCTGGCAGAGGACAATGCAAAAGAGAGGGCCAGTGGATTGGTAGGAATCTTACATATTTAGATTAGGATTTCTTCATCTCCGCACTGTTGACATTTTGCATCGGATATTTCTGGGTTGTGGGGGCCATCCTGTGCATTGTAGACTGTTTGCAGCACCTCTGGCCTCTACCCACTAGATGCCAGAATCATCTCCCTCATTATGAAAGCCCAAATGCCTCTAGATATTGCCAGATGTTCCCTGGGGGCCAAAATTATCCGTGGATGAGGACCACTGATGTATGAACTCAATGTGTAGGGCATATTGATTTTAAAATGGAAATCTGCAAGGATCGGGACTCAGACTGTGTAAGTTTGAACCCTTCTTTGCCTTTTAAGCTCTGTTTCCTCATTCCTGCATCTCTGGGTGCGACAAGGATCAGCTGTTACACATAACAAGTAAAGGATCTAGACTGGGGGCCTGACAAGTCCTAAGATTCAGTGAACACCACTCTCATTAACAGCCATTGGGATGGCGGTGAAGCCCCCAAGGATGATCTATAAAGCAGCGGTGGCGTCTGTTTTACAATTATTTGCATAATGCACTGTGTCATAGCTGCCTCTGGTACACTGCCTTCTCATGGTAATGACCTTTGCTGTTGAGTTCTTCACTGTTCACGTGGGCCTGGTTGTTTATGCCTTCGCTGATGCAGTACTTGGCCGTGGCCACCCCAGTAAAGGGCAGAGGAAATGTGACTGACTCACCTTCTGTGCGCAGGGAATGCAAAGTGGAGCCCTGAGCTGGAGCCCGAGTTGCACAGAGACTGCCATATCCTGATTCGACCAGCAGGGGGCAGTAGCAGCTGGGAAAATGCTGGCTGCTGCAGGAGGGAGCCAAACCTTGCTGTTTTAATTTTCAAGCCTGCAAGTATTCCGAGTTGAGCAAATCATCCTTCCAGAGCCACCCGAGGTTTCCTCTAACAGCTCATGGTAGCTTATCTGCAGGAGCCTAGAGATGCTTTTCTAGAACATTCTACGTTTACCATGTCTGCCCATTTCCGGATGGCTCAGTCTGAACCTAGGGCAAATTGTGCTGTGGCAAAGTTAAACTGGTTCCTGTTTTTCTAAATTCCTTTTTCCCTCTGCTCACCGCACCCCATCCTGTCGCTTACCTGAGTGACACAATGCCCGTCCCAGAAAGCACCCCAAGCAGCTAGCTGTACCTGTCACTCATGCCCAATATTACCTTGTTCTCCATCCCCACCCCCACCCCCATATAAACTCTGCAGTCCAGAGTCTTCAGATCAGATCAGATCAGTCGCTCAGTCGTGTCCGACTCTTTGCGACCCCATGAATCGCAGCATGCCAGGCCTTCCTGTCCATCACCAACTCCCGAAGTTCACTCAGACTCACGTCCATCGAGTCAGTGATGCCATCCAGCCATCTCATCCTCTGTCGTCCCCTTCTCCTCCTGCCCCCAATCCCACCCAGCATCAGAGTCTTTTCCAATGAGTCAATTCTTCCCATGAGGTGGCCAACGTACTGGAGTTTCAGCTTTAGCATCATTCCTTCCAAAGAAATCCCAGGGCTGATCTCCTTCAGAATGGACTGGTTGGATCTCCTTGCAGTCCAAGGGACTCTCAAGAGTCTTCTCCAACACCACAGTTCAAAAGCATCAATTCTTCAGCTCTCAGCCTTCTTCACAGTCCAACTCTCACATCCATACACGACCACAGGAAAAACCATAGCCTTGACTAGACGGACCTTTGTTGGCAAAGTAATGTCTCTGCCTTTGAATATGCTATCTAGGTTGGTCATAACTTTCCTTCCAAGGAGCAAGCGTCTTTTAATTTCATGGCTGCAATCACCATCTGCAGTGATTTTGGAGCCCCCCAAAATAAAGTCTGACACTGTTTTCCACTGTTTCCCCATCTATTTCCCATGAAGTGATGGGACTGGATGCCATGATCTTCGTTTTCTGAATGTTGAGTTCTAAGCCAACTTTTTCATTCTCCACTTTCACTTTCATCAAGAAGCTTTTTAGTTCCTCTTCACTTTCTGCCATAAGGGTGGTGTCACCTGCATATCTGAGGTTATTGATATTTCTCCCTGCAATCTTGATTCCAGCTTGTGTTTCTTCCAGCCCAGCGTTTCTCATGATGTACTCTGCATATAAGTTAAATAAACAGGGTGACAATATACAGCCTTGACGAACTCCTTTTCCTATTTGGAACCAGTCTGTTGTTCCATGTCCAGTTCTAACTGTTGCTTCCTGACCTGCATACAAATTTCTCAAGAGGCAGATCAGGTGGTCTGGTATTCCCATCTCTTTCAGAATTTTCCACAGTTTCTTGTGATCCACACAGTCAAAGGCTTTGGCATAGTCAATAAAGCAGAAGTAGATGTTTTTCTGGAACTCTCTTGCCTTTTCCATGATCCAGCGGATGTTGGCAATTTGATCTCTGGTTCCTCTGCCTTTTCTAAAACTAGCTTGAACATCAGGAAGTTCACGGTTCACATATTGCTGAAGCCTAGCTTGGAGAATTTTGAGCATTACTTTACTAGTGTGTGAGATGAGTACAATTGTGCGGTAGTTTGAGCATTCTTTGGCATTGCCTTTCTTTGGGATTGGAATGAAAACTGACCTTTTCCAGTCCTGTGGCCACTGCTGAGTTTTCCAAATGTGCTGGCATATTGAGTGCAGCACTTTCACAGCATCGTCTTTCAGTATTTGGAACAGCTCAACTGGAATTCCATCACCTCCACTAGCTTTGTTCGTAGTGATGCTTTCTAAGGCCCACTTGTCTTCACATTCCAGGATGTCTGGCTCTAGGTGAGTGATCACACCATCGTGATTATCTGGGTCGTGAAGATCTTTTTTGTACAGTTCTTCTGTGTATTCTTGCCATCTCTTCTTAATATCTTCTGCTTCTGTTAGGTCCATACCATTTCTGTCCTTTATAGAGCTCATCTTTGCCTGAAATGTTCCTTTGGTATCTCTGATTTTCTTTTTTTTTTTTGTATCTCTGATTTTCTTGAAGAAATACCTAGTCTTTCCCATTCTGTTGTTTTCCTCTATTTCTTTGCATTGATCGCTGAAGAAGGCTTTCTTATCTCTTCTTGCTATTCTTTGGAACTCTGCATTCAGATGTTTATATCTTTCCTTTTCTCCTTTGCTTTTCGCTTCTCTTCTTTTCACAGCTATTTGTAAGGCCTCCCCAGACAGCCATTTTGCTTTTTTGCATTTCTTTTCCATGGGGATGGTCTTGATCCCTGTCTCCTGTACAATGTCACGAACCTCATTCCATAGTTCATCAGGCACTCTATCTATCAGATCTAGGCCCTTAAATCTATTTCTCTCTCATAATTTCCCTCAGTCCGTTCTTGACCTGCTTCCTTGCGTTTTCTATCTATCAGCGAAGGATATCTTTGAAATTGAGATGAGAAAAAAGAGGCACACAGAAGTTGAGCAACGTGCTTAGATTATACACTTGAAACAGGGTGAGGTAGGATTCGAACCCATGCCAGCTGGCGTCAGGAGCCATTGCCGTGCTGTTTCCAACGGAGCATCTCTGCCAAGTAGGCAGGGCTGGCCTCTGCTGCCTCTTGGCCCTCACTCCGACTCGCTCAGTGACACCTCTTCTCCTGGCTCCCCGCCTACCCCCAGGCTGCCTTTCTCCAATGCATGGGTGGAGTGAGTCCTCCCTGCAGTGAGATGGTAGCCCCCAGGGCTATCAGCCTACCCTCCAGGCGCTCCCTGGTGAGTATGCTCTGGCCATGACTTAACTCCCACTGTAGGCCACTTGATGTGGCTGGACTTGAAGGAACAATTCTTCACCCCAGCCTCTCAGAGTTCCTGTGAAGCTCAAAACCGATACCACCTGTTGCCTCAGGCATGCTTTGCAAGCTGTAAAGTGCTGGACAAAGTTAAAGGCTGTCAGTTTTACCAAGATCGACTTCTTTCTGAGACTGGTTCTCCATCTCTTGCTCCAAGGATTCTTGGGGCATGTCATAAGCACATGAATGTGGCATCTGTGGGCTGGCATCTGGCAGCCTTTGAACAGACTGGGAATACCTTTTAAAATGCAGAGTCAAGGGCCTTTTCCGGATGGAAGCAGTGGGGCTGGTGGGCATGTTGCCCAACAGGGAGGCCTCCAGGCCCGCTTGCCAAGCCTCTGGTCCCTGTAAACAGGCGTGATTGCCTGGAGACCCTGGCAACCCTCTTTACATTTACTTGAGGGAGCTGACAGGACATGAGCATCTTGACTTCTCCCACTGGGGGGCTGTGTGCCTGATGGCACCAGAGGGACAAGGGGACAAACTTTTAAGTCAACAGATCTGGATTCAGAGTCTCATCTAACATAAAGATGGTTCTGTTTCCCCCTGTAGGTGAGACACCCCTCTGTTTCCCCAAAGAGAGTTCTGACGTCTCGCTTGCTGGGAAAGATTTTTAAGATCTCAAGAGGGAAAAGAAAAGCAAACAGTTGTGGAATATTTGAAATGAAGAATAGATACCAAGTCGTGTGGAGATTTCTCTCAAAGGGCTGACATTTCAAAGCTCTTTCCTGTTTTCTCAAACTTTAACAGTGCATCCATTTTCCAGAGGAGAAAACAGAGGCTCAGTTAAATGCTTTGAAAGACGTGTCTGACATCACATGGTTAATGAGAAGGTAGAGTGGGGTTAGAATTCATATCGTCTGTTTCCACATCCAGCTCCACTGCTTACTGGTCAGGTGGCCTTGGGAGAGCTCAAGACCTCAGCTGAGCCTCCGTTTCATCATCTGTAAAATGGGACTAGTGACCTATGAGAGAGAGAGCTGTGAGAATTAAACAGGATAATTCCTGTAAACCATTTGATGCAGGCACAGAATAAACACCCAACAAATACCAGTGGTTTTTACTACTCTAGGATACGCTGTTATTAATGAATGAATGATTAACTTAAATGGACCTTGGCCATCTGCTGGGGCCTAGGAAGCTTTCCTTTCTAGAAACCAAAGAAATGAAGGCAGTTTCCTTTGCATGGAAATAAAGGCCCTAACTTATATGCAGAGTACATCATGAGAAACGCTGGTCTGGAAGAAGCACAAGCTGGAATCAAGATTGCCGGGAGAAATATCAATAACCTCAGATATGCAGGTGACACCACCCTTATGGCAGAAAGTGAAGAGGAACTCAAAAGCCTCTTGATGAAAGTGAAAGAGGAGAGTGAAAAAGTTGGCTTAAAGCTCAACATTCAGAAAATGAAGATCATGGCATTCGGTCCCATCACTTCATGGGAAATAGATGGGGAAACAGTGGAAACAGTGTCAGACTTTATTTTTGGGGGCTCCAAAATCACTGCAGATGGTGACTGCAGCCATGAAATTAAAAGATGCTTACTCCTTGGAAGGAAAGTTATGACCAACCTAGATAGCATATTCAAAAGCAGAGACATTACTTTGCCAACAAAGGTCCAGCTAGTCAAGGCTACGGTTTTTCCTGTGGTCATGTATGGATGTGAGAGTTGGACTGTGAAGAAGGCTGAGAGCCGAAGAATTGATGCTTTTGAATTGTGGTGTTGGAGAAGACTCTTGAGAGTCCCTTGGACTGCAAGGAGATCCAACCAGTCCATTCTGAAGGAGATCAGCCCTGGGATTTCTTTGGAAGGAATGATGCTAAAGCTGAAACTCCAGTACTTTGGCCACCTCATGCAAAGAGTTGACTCATTGGAAAAGACTCTGATGCTGGGTGGGATTGGGGGCAGGAGGAGAAGGGGACGACAGAGGATGATATGGCTGGATGGCATCACTGACTCGATGGACGTGAGTCTGAGTGAACTCCGGGAGTTGGTGATGGACAGGGAGGCCTGGCGTGCTGCGATTCATGGGGTCGAAAAGAGTTGGACACGACTGAGCAACTGAACTGAGTCATGTCTGGTGGCAGAATTGCCCGTTACTTCCTCTGGATCATTAACCTTCTTGAAGGATCCTTCCTAAAGCAGAGAAAGGGCCGCCTGCCCCCACCCCCAGTGTAGATCATCCCTAACCTTCTCTCTGAGGGCTGCCCCCAACCAGTGTAGACCATCCCTGACCATCTCTCTGAGGGCTGCCCCCCCCCCCCCCCCCCCCCCCAGTGTAGACCATCCCTGACCATCTCTCTGGCGATGCTGACAAGCGGGCCTTTTGTGATGATTATGCAAGAAGCCTTTCGATAACTGACCCTCTGCTCCAGCAAGAAGCTTTGAATTTTGCAGAACTGCTGGAGCAAAGTAATTTCTCATCTGGCACTGGCTCCCATAAGTCTCACAACCATCTCAGAATTGTCTCTGAAGTGCTCTGCCTAACCGATTGCCCTCTGCTCATTTCTCGAGAGTTAACAGATGTGAGATTTAGAGGAGAGGGTGACAAGTGGCCCGGGACCTGGAGAAGCTGTTGTGGTGAGAGGGGCCACTTCTCACTGGAGCACATCCAAATTGGCATCGTGGTGAATATAGAAAAAGCTAGAAAGTTTAACGGCCTCCATGGCTTCCCTGGTGACTCAGATGGTGATGAATTTGCCTGCAATGCAGGAGACCTGGGTCTGATCCCTGGGTTGGAAAGATCCCCTGAGGAAGGGCATGGCAGCCCTCTCCGTATTCTTGCCTAGAGAACCCCAGGGACAGAGGAGTCTGGCAGGCTACAATCCACAGGGTCGCAAAGAGTCAGATGTGGCTGAGCAACTAACAGTTTTACTTTCACACTCTCAGGGGCCTCCATTATCAGAGCAGCTTCCACGCTTGTCCCTTGGCTGCTGCTTCCCTGCTGCATTCTCCTCCCAGTGGCAGATGGTTACCTACTTAAATTTTTTTTTGTGAAACTTATTTTTTGAAAATTTATTTACGTTACCATATATAAAATAGGTAGCCAATGGGAATTTGCTGTATGGTTCAGGAAACTCAAACAGGGGCTCTGTACCAACCTAGAAGCAGGGGATGGGGAGGGAGGTGGAAGGGAGTTTCAAAAGGGGAGGGGATATATGTATACCTATGGCTGATTCATGTTAAGATTTGACAGAAAACAGCAAAATTCTGTAAAGCAATTATCCTGCAATAAAAAAATAAATCAATTTAAAAAAGAATAATAAATGGGACTTCAATGGTAGTAAAAAAAAATTTTATTTATTTATAGCTGCCGGGTCTTCATTGCTGCAAATGGGCTTTGTCTAGTTACAGAGAGCAGACTGCTCATGGCTGCTGCCTCCCTTGTTGCCGAGTGTGGGCTCTAGGGAGCCTAGCTTCAGTAGTTGTGATTCCCAGGCTCTGCGCAGGCACAGTAGTTGTGGCTCTTGGGCTTAGTTGTTCCCGTGACACGTGAAATCCCTGGTCAGGAATGGAACCGCATGTCCCCTGCACTGGCAGGCAAATTCTTAACCACTGGTGGTCCACACCGGGGAAGTCCCAACTAGCCACTTTTTAATTCGTGTTCCTAAATATGGGATGCACATCATTTACCTACCCCTTAGGACAGACAGCTGTAGTGGGTCTCAGCATGGGCTCTGGGGTCAGATAAACCAGGGGTGGGCCTGACTCCTACACGGTTTTAGTTTGGAGTTCGCCCAGGAGACCCTGCCCAAGGACGTCAGCACAGTGTTTTAGGGTGAACCAATTCCTGAAAGTACTACTTGGGGAGTGGGGTGGAGACATGAGACAGGGCGGGGAGGGGACCTCTGGGAGGGCCCAGCACTAAGCGAACTGCTGCGGAGGGCAGCTTAGCCCCATGGAGACTCGGGGACACTGCATGGAGCTGGAGTCACCCCAGCTCCACGGAGGGAGCTGGCAGGTACTTATCCGCCCCAACATCCGGCCCTGGTTGGAGCTGCACAGCTGCGACCCTCCGTATGTCCGCCTTGCCCTGTGCGGGGGCAGGATGTCCACAGCCAGGAACAAAAACCCACTGGACAGAGAGTCTTGGGTCATCAGGGGGAGGGATGGAGGCCCTGCAGGAGCCGCGGTGACCGCTCCCCTCCCCCAACATGGGGCTGCCTGCCCTAGGCCCTTGGGAGTCTCAGATCTGATCCCCATAAAGCCCCAAATGCAGACACACCTTCTACCACTTCCCTGAGAAGGCAGAGTGGGAACGGAGGTAATTCAGAAAAGAGCTGGTTGAGATGCGGTTTGGGGTCCAGGCGGGCTGCTCAGGCCCTTCTCTGGCTGCACTGATGGAGGAGGATGCCCCTCACAAACGACCTCCTCATGCCTATACAAGCCTGAATGTCAGGTTCACCCGATTCAGATCTTCCCAGGCTAATGTCCTGCAGAGTGGTAGCAGGGGCACTGGGGCTGGGGCATCTTTACTCTAGGGGCAGAGTTGGAAGGAGACTGAGGGCTTTGGGAAGAGCTCTCAGAGTTACTATGATGACTCAACAAGGTGATGCTTCTGAAGTGCTTAGCTGCATAAGGAGCAAGTAATCATCCAAAAATCATTTGTGGAGATGAGTATGCTTTTAATTTTCATTTTCTATGTTCATTTTTATTGGCTGTGTGGTTTGGACAAATTACCTAACCTCTCTGAACCTCAGTGTTTTTCATCCATGTCACCCTTGGGGGGTCATGGTGTGGATTAAGAGATGGCATGTATTACATATGGGCTTCTCTGATAGCTCAGTTGGTAAAGAATCCGCCTGCAATGCAGGAGACCCGGTTCAATTCCTGGGTCTGGAACATCCGCTGGAGAAGGGATAGGCTACCCACTTCAGTGTTCTTGGGCTTCCCTTGTAGCTCAGCTGGTAAAGAATCTGCCTGCAATGCAGGAGACCTGGGTTCGATCCCTGGGTTGGGAAGATCCCCTGGAGAAGGGAATGGCTACCCACTCCAGTATTCTGGCCTGGAGAATCCCATGGACTGTGTAGTCCATGGGATGGCAAAGAGTCTGACACGATTGAGCAACTTTCACTTTCATATATTATATTGGAGAAGGAAATGGTATCTCACTCCAGTATTCTTGTCTGGATAATCCCATGGACAGAGGAGCCTGGTGGGCTACAGTCCATGGGGTCACAAAGAGTCGGACACAACTGAAGTGACTTAGCAGCGGCAGCGTATATTATATACAAGCATCTGGTGCATACATAGTAAGTACTCAACAGAGGAAGAGGCAAATGTGGCCTTGTCCAGCCCCAGAACTGGAGCCCAACACAGTCATATTCTCCAGGTTTGTGACTGAAAGAAGAGTTCTGAGCCCTGACTTCCAATTTTCCCTATTCATCCTTCCCCATCTCTGGTCCTTCTTCACTCCCTCACCCCTCATCTGCATCCTTTCCCTGCACTTGGACATTCTATCCATCATTCAGCTTTCTGCCCAGGTGCAGGCTGCTCCCGCTGTTATCAAAAGGCACTCAGGAACCCACTGGCCAGCTCCTCCTCCCAGCCCGAGCTCCCTCCCTACCTGTTCCCAGCTTCTCCCAGACAGAAGGGAGACAGAGATAATGATTGAGGCTCCTCTGAGCATAACAATGAAGGAAAGGAGTTGTGTTCAGCCGATGAACAAAGTAGAAAGGGAGCTCGGAGGGTGACGATGAGATGTTGGGGCTATGGATGATGGGTGGTTGGAGGCTGGTGACACTCAGCCTAGACCGGGAGGATGCTGAGCAGGGAGGACTTCCGCTTGGCTCCTCCCTCCCTGCTGCGTTTGGAAGGTCCTTGTGGATGAGGTACCGTGGAAGGGTGGGAAGGTGGGAGATGAGTTCAAGTCCTCTTTCTGCTCTGCACTTCTGTGAGGCCTTGAGTGAGTCACTGGCCACGTGGCCATATCCACATCATGCCACCTTTTGTGTGCCAGGCCCTGGGATCCAGCAGGAAACCCCACAGACATACTCTCAACATCTTACAATCTCTGGGGCACTTGGCTGTGAATTAGGTGGTTACACTCCCCCCACCCCCTCTACACCTGTAATGTGGGCAGTTTATGGGCTCTGATCCCAGCTGGGGGCATCGTCTGGGTGGTGTTCCTGAGGATGAAGAGGGGAAAGCCAGGGAAAGAGGGGCAAGGAGGGCAGAATGGTCCAGGCTGAGGGACCAGTTTGGAGGGAGAGGCAAAGTTGGAGGACAGGGGTGGGGAGTGGGAGGCTGGGCCATCCCTGGGGGCACAGATGGCTGGGCTGGGCTTCTTATTTTATAAAATGACTTGTGAAATATTTTATTATAAATATATTACAAAAATCTAAATAAAATAGATGGAGTAGTCACTGGACAGTTTTAAGCAGAACTATGTAACCTGGTCTGGCTTGGTAAGGGCACTTGGGGGCTCTGGGTGGAGAATGGATTGGGGAGGGGGAGAGGAGGTCAGGAGAGTGGGTAGGAGGCCGTGCAGGGGTCCAGTGGCCAGAGCAGCTCCCACCAGCATCTCTCAGAGTCTTGTTGAAAGCAGCTCGTACAGTAAAGGTCCCTGCTATAAAAATGCCACACCTGAGTTACCAACAGCAACTGGAAGAATGGCGTCACTGGAAGAGATGCCTAACGTGCCGACCAGAGGCTTTTCATAAGTGTGAGAATCAGGCCACGTGGCTCCACGGAGTCGTGTCCTGCCATGCCTGTGATCAAGCCTGGACTGAGGCGGTGGCTGCCAGGGCAATGGATACGGGCCAAACCAAGACGGATGCAGAAGCAGGAGGGAGAGGAGTGATGGGGGTCAGCGTCACTTGTCATGACACCTCTGACCACACCATTCCCTCCTGCCCCCGCAGGGTACCCTTACCTTGTCCTGACCTTGTCCTGCTCAGGCTCCAAGCAAATCGTTTCCAAGACAGGCCCCTGGAGCCAAAATCCTGTGTCCCCTAAGAGGGTCAAAAAGACAGGCTTGGCGGCTGCACCACGTGACACCCCGGGGGGCATTGTGATGTGTGGGCGGTCGTCTGGGTGCAGGGTGAGAGGCGCTCAAGGCCACCCAGGCCAGCGGGCAGCGGCAGCTGTCACTGTTCTTGACTCAAGTGTCTTTCTCATGGAGCCCTGCACTGGTTTCTGTGGAGATGCTCCACTCCCTAACCCCCGCTCCTGCATTCCACATGGGTGATGTATAGGGGGGCCCCTCTTCATCAGCCTTGTCCTCAGGCTCCAAAATTGGGCCCCGTCAGACTTCACATAGAAACCTGGGTCCCCCAGGTCATGACTATTGTCATGAGCATGTGTGCACATGTGCTGCCCACTCATACTCTCACACACTCTGGCTCACCCAGGCCCACTTCCAGCCATTTGACCTCAGCGTCTGCCTTCTCAGCCCCAGGCTGAGCCCCTGGTAAGGTGGCCCTTTGGAGCTTGCCACTGCTTTGGCGCAGTTCCTGGTTCTGGCCTCTTCTAGGCCTGGGTGTGCTGCCTCTGTCCACTGGTACTATGGAAGGCAGCTCAACCATCACCCGTCCCTGACTCTCAGCCTGGACCCTGATGGGTGGCCTGCCTGTGCCCCATCTTCAGTGAGAGCCCTCCCTGACAGCCCTGCCCAGGGCAACAATGCAGGGCCCAGGGGAAGGGTCAGCAGATGCCACTGGTACCAGGTCTGGAGACCTGACATGGGCAAGAGCATGGCCGCGGTTCCCACCCCAAGGCTGTTGCGGGGAAGAGCAGAGCCACTCTGCAGGACCACCGCCATGTCTGCTCACCCAGCTTCCATCCCTTCTTCTGACTTCCACTGGTACCTCTCTCCTGATTCTTCTCCATCCATGAGCTGGAGGCCCATCCAGGATGGGCCAGTCAGGGCTGCCATCCTTTGGGTTGTGATGATTGGTCCAAGGAGGGATGCAGGCTCTGGAGGGGGCTGCCGGTTTAGGGTCCTGACCCCACCACTTACTCACACTGAGATCTTAGGCAAACATGTATTGGGTTGGCCAGAAATTTTGCTCAGGTTTTTCCATAAGATGTCATAGAAGAAACCCAAATGAACTTTTTGGCCAACCCAATAACTTCCCTGTGCCTCAGTTTCCTCACCTGTACAATGGAGAGAATAATGGTCCCCACTTAATTGTTGTACAGATAGAATTATGTAAACGGCTCAGCACAGAATCAGTGCTCAGTAAATACGAGCTGCTGGGATTAATAGGACTAAATTTGGGGCCTTCTGATGGAGTGATTGTAAAAGAGAAGCTCTTTTTTAAAAACTGATATTATGAATCTACACCTTGAGCTACTGGAGGAATCTTGCCATCAGGAGGGAAAGCCTGCCTGATAATGAATTCAGCACAAAGAAAACCAGAGCTCAGAGATGGGGGAAGAAGGAATGAATCCTGATGAAATCACTTGAGTTCCTTGATTCAGCTGTTCCTGAAAGTGTGCCCCTGAACTATTCAGGAACATAAGCAAGTCTTTGTTTTTTCTTCTTTTTTTGCTTGCATCGTTTTGAGTTGGGTTTCTATCATTTGCAACCAAAAATGTCATAATGAGCATCCATCTGTCCATCCATCCATCCATCCATCCACAAGTCCTAGCTGTGGTCTAAACACATCACTTTCCTCTCCAGGACTTAGTTTCCACATCTGTAAAATGGGAATTTCATGAATTACTTGATGGATGGTTTCAGCGATGAATGGGCAAGCCATGTACCAAAGGCAGAGGAGGGTCTCAGTAAATTTCACTTCCATTTCATCTTTTCTGTCTATATCCTGCCCCACCCCCACCTGGAAAGTCAAAAGAGGATCCACGCCCTACCAGACCTTGCTCCTTCAGCAGCAGAATCTGATTGGTACAGCTTTTATTGTTTCTCTGTCATTTTCCAGAAGATTGGTGTCATGAGAGGGCCACAGGGAATGGGGGAGTAAAAAATAACATAAACAAACAGAAAGGCAGGAGGCAGCGAGAGGGGCTGAGATCGGGTCGTTCAGGGCAGAGAAGAGCCAGATCTGGGCAGTCAGAGCCTCTTAGCTTTCAGCCACCAGAGTGGAAAATTCTGCAAAAGAAAACGACAGAGGTGAGTCAGAGGGGGACCGTGGCCTGGGACACTGGCTGGGACCTGACTGTGGGGAGACACCCCCCTCCAGCTCCACTGCATGGTGTTTTTTCTTGATTCTCAAATATGCTGCAGAAGAGAGAGCTAGAGTGACGGAGGGAGTGAGCATGGGGATGAGTGAATGAAGGAGTGAATGAATGAGGTGAGATGGGAAATGATGCACCCACCATATTTTTTGTGTCATGATGTCATGTCACCCACAAATTATTAGTAATACTAACTACAATGCTAACAGCCCTGATAGTTTTCTGAATGTTTATCACATACCAGTCAGTTTTCTAAGTGCTTTATATACAACATCGTATTTAACTGACAAAAATCCCACGATGTGCATTTTATCATTATTCCCATTCTACAGAGAGGAAACAGAGGCTCAGAGTCCAGCAAGGTCTATGAGGTCACACAGCTAGGAAGAAGCACAGCCAGGCTTCACATCTCTTTCTTTTAGCGCTTGGTTTTTAGCTCCTCTTCTGAGCTATTTCTTAGCCCCTTGGTTTAATTCATGAGGGTCACCAGCAGAATCTTGAGAACACACAAAGTCCCAGGCCCTTGCTACAGAATTTTTGACTCAGAAGGTCTGTGGAGGGATGAGTTATTTTATTTGTCAAAAGGTGATTCTGGTGAACAGCCAAGTTCAGAAACAGCTGTGTGCTCCTCCTCCTCTGGGGGACCGAGCCAGGCCCTGGAGGAGACCGACCATGTGACTTCTGTACACAGCTCAGGGGGGTGAGTGTGTCCTGGTGCTCAGAATGAGCTGGGCTCTGTCTCACATGCATGCATGCTAAGTTGCTCCCGTCATGTTCCACTCTTTACAACCCCTGGACTGTAGCCTGCCAGACTCCTCTGGGATACTCCAGGCAAGAATGTTGGAGTGGGTTGCCATGCCCTCTTCCAGGGGATCTTCCTGACCCAGGATCAAACCTGCATCTTTTATGTCTCCTGCACTGGCAGGTGGGTTCTTAACCACTAGCGCCACCTGGGAAGCCCCTGTCTCACACAGCTCCTCATTTAATCATCACAAACACTAGGGAACCAGGAGTTATTATCCCCATTTTACAGAGAGGCAAACTGAGGACCAGAGAGCAGAAGTGACTTTTCAGTGACTTCAGGTAGTAATTGGCTGAGGATTCAAGCTCTGGGATCCAGACCCCTCCATGTGGGCTTGCCTGCCAGTCCACGGTGGTCACCCCCTTCCCTAGCCGTGTACATTGGCCCTGCTTTGCCTTAATATTAAGGATGTCAGAGAGAGACCAGTGTTGGCACCAGGGGGCAATCAGACATCTTTCTAGTGAATCCAACTCCATTAAAATGAACAAAGGATGGGGCAACCAGGTGAGGGGAGATGCAGGGGAGTCCAAGATGGTCCCCGCACCATGGGAGTTTCTGGAAGAAGATGCTATCAGTAAGTGCTCTGTGCTGCTGGCCTTTTCTCTGAATCTCAAGCATGCCTAGGGCATTCACACCCCAGGATCTTTGCACCTGCCATTCTCGTTGCCTGGTACATTCTCCAGGCTGCCTCACGGCCGGCTCCTTCTCACTCACCTGGTCTCAGCTCAAATACCACCTCTCAAGGGGCCTTCTCTGACCCCTCTGGTACAAGCAGTGACCCACCCCTACTGAGACCCTTTTTGCTATCACCATTTATTTATTAGCTTCACAGCACTCCCACTCTCGGAATACTTCTGAGTCTATTCTTGCTTATTTACTTGCTGTCTGCTTCCTGCATTGGACCCTCTCAGGCTTTGTTTCCTTCGTCCCACCTCTTGGCTCTGCATCTGACACCGAGGGGACCACATCTGTTTGTGAAAAGATGGGAGAGGCACAGAGACTCTGTGTTCCCAGCAAGAAGAGGTGCCTTCTATTTAAGGCATCAACAAAACCCTCAAAGAAAAGGTGGCTTTTGATATAGGCATATAGGCAGATGCAGGATTCCCACAGGAGAAAGCAGAGGGAGAGGTCCAGTCTCAGAGGGCAGGAAGCAATGGTGTGTATTTGGGGAAGACTCAGTAGTCGTGCTGGGCTGGCCTCTTGCATGTAAGATGAGCTCAGCTAGAGAGGCCTGGGCCCCCGAATCTGGCTCTTCCCCTTGTGGGCTGTGTGACCTTAGACAAGGCGCTGAGCCTCCCTGAGCCCCACTAGCATCCTCTGTAAAAGACAGCTCTGCTTCTGACTCAGGGCCGTCAGAAGAGAGGTGCTGATGCACAGGAGGCCTCAGCCCCTTCTGGCAGCTCCTCTACCCTCCCCGCTCCACGTGTTCTCAACTGTGGGGTCCTCATGTGCTGGTCAGTAGGGTTTCTGCTCAGCAGTCAGGTCTTCTGAGACCTTTATTTGGAAGATTTACTTTAGGAGAGTCTTCCCTGTTGTTTTTCTCTCCAAGAAACGAGAGAAGACAGAAGGAGTCGGCCACCCTCTCCGATATGTGTCTCTGAGATGCCATGTCCCCAGCCTGCCAGACACTGCGGGACCCTCAGATAAGGCCCCGTCACCTCTTGAAACGCAGGTGTGATGTGGGGACAGCACAGGTGGGGACTGAGAACTAGATTTCGAGGCTTAGTCCGGCCCTGTTTGCTGGGCGTCCGCTCCCCAATCTGGCCCTGGAGTGAAGGGAGAGGGCAGTAACAATTCCTAGTCAGAGACAAACAAAAAACTGAATGTGAAGTGGCTTCACAAAGGCCACAAGAAGTATCTGGGGCTCCCCTGAGGTTCATCCTGTCCTCCCCAGGCTTGGTATGATACGTACTGTGAAAACCTCCCAGGGTAATTTCTTCAATACACATGGTTATGTAAAATGTTATCAGTGGGGATGCTGGGCTATTGTTGGACCTACAAAGTTAGAAGGATTTAAAAAATCACCAAGTGAAGAAACAAAACCACCTAAACAACACATGGGATCATCATGGAAGTGACCTACCAGTGACCCCGCCGGGTGGAGGGGTCCTCATCTTTTCGGGATTTGACCTGGGAGATGGACGCCACCCTTTCCTGTCCCCAGCTAGTCCCTGAGGCCAGGAAAGTCAGGTGGCCTGGAGGTGGGGGACTGGGGATCAAATCCAGGTGAGAGAGGGGAGAGTTCTCCTGCTCGTCCTGAAAACCCTCAGGGTGGCGGGCTAAGGGATCACAGTGAATGTCAGGAATGGAACCCATCATCAAACACTAAAAATTCCTCCCACAGTCCAGGCATCAAAGCGTCCGCTTTCTCACCAGGGGCTCCTCTGAACCTACAGCACCCCACTAAGGCAGGTGGTTCTTTTGAAATGGTTTTTTTTTTTTTTTTTGGCTGCACAATGAGACCTGTGGGATTTTAGTTCCCTGACCAGGGATTGAACCTGTGCCCCCTGCACAGGTGTCTTAACCACTGGACCACCAGGGAAGCCCCAAGATATCTTTTACCATTAGTACTTTGATTAATATTGCCCATTTTTATAGAATTTAAAAATTCTTATTTTTATTGCCTCTGTGGGAAGCATTTTTGCATTTACCATCTCATTAAGTTCTCACTTCCTCCATGGGAGAGAGGCTTTTGTCTGCATTTTATAAGGGCGGAAACTGAGGCTGCAGTCCAGTTGCATGACCAAGATGGCACAGAGGACATGATTCAAACTTCCCTCTTTACCCTGGAGATTTCCAACCTACTTTGACCTGGGTCTAGAGTGACATAGGCGCCAGCTCAAATATCGCCACCCCATGACTGTCATATTAGCCGTTTTTTATTTACTTCGTGGTACTTATCACTCTCTGAAATGATCTTACTCGTGTAATTGCTTATTTCTTTCAGTCTCCCCCTACCACACTGTAAACCCCCAGGGGTCAGGGGGCACTATCTCTCTTGCTCACAACTCTCAAGCAACAGAACAGACCTGGCCCCCAGCAGATGCCTGTAAACAAATGCCAAATGGGTGAACAGATGGATGAATGGATGGCATGGCTCATGAGTCCTTCTTAGGTGTTCAGCAAGTACTGACTTTCTGCATATAATTCTCAAGACAGCCCCAGGAGGCGAGTGGGATGATTCCCATTTTATAGATGGGAAAGTGGAGGCCTGGAGAGGTCAAGTGTCAAGGTCATGTAGCATAGAAGGGACAGGAGCAGGGATTTGGCTGTGGTCTCAGGAACAGCCCCTACATGAAGGTAGAGAGGCCGCTCCTGAGAAGGCTAGTATCTCACGTCAGATGGAAACATGAAATCTCTCTAGCTTCAACCTGGCATTTGATCTGAAAAACTGGCTGGAGCCCGCATAGTCTGTCCTTGGGCACTGAGTCATTCTCTTCTGGGATAAAGGAGACATGAGTCTGTCCACCATCACCTGCTCATGGGGTAACTGTCAAGGGGGGTAATTGGTCCTTTCCATTTCCTGACCTCCATCCACGCCACCCCTAACCTTCACCCTAGAAATGACACGTTCTTGGCTGCTCCTCAGCAAAGAGCCTGACTATTACCTTCACACCAGATGGCATTTGGGGCAGTCAGCGTGAAGGGGACCAGGGGACACCGACCATGGGACCCTCCAGCAGTAGAATGTCTGACATTCTGGAGCTATGGAGGTGTTTTCGACCTGTGAGGTTTTCAAAAGCCTCTAAAAACAGACCTCTGGGATCCCCCATGAAGCAGTCAGGGTGTCACAATAGTACATGCCCTGGCTTTTTGCAGAAAACACAGGATTCTAATTTTGTCCTCCCAGATCCGGCGGCAGGGCACTTGGGAGACAAATCGAGGGCAGGGGTCACCGCTTCTGTTCCTTTTGTGCCTCTCTCAGGGCAGAGCTCTTAGGAACCAGCCAATTAACTAATAGCCTTCCTACCAAAATGTCTCCTCTAAAACGTCTAGGTCTCTCCTGAGAAAAAAACAAACAAGCAAACCTACAGAGACTCTGTAAAGTCCAGGTCGAGTGATTTGGCAGTAGGAGGCTGGCATGGGGGATGGACAGCAGCGGATGGGGGTCTGGTCTTGGTTCTGCCTTTACTCATGTCCCTGGACAGACACCTCACCCTGCCAGGTCTGGGTTTTCTTATTTGTGCAGCCTTGGGTCTAGAAGACACCTTTCCAGCTCCCCTCCAGAGTGTGGAGCACAGGAGCTGGGAGTCAACCCTCAACTCCCATTTCTTGCTTCTGTGACCTGGGATTAGGTGCTTCACCTCACTGTGCCTCAGTTTCCTCATCTGTAAAGTGTGGCTCCTTGGGCTGTTCAGAGGAAGCAGCTCTAAAGCCCTTATCACTGGCTTGATCTGTAGCTAGCACGCAGCATTTGGTAGCTGTTATTATCAAGATGTTTCTATAGCTCAAGAACTTCCCTGATGGTCCAGTGGTTAAGACTCCAGGTTTCCAATGCAGGGCGTGCTGGTTCGATCCCTGGTTGGGGAACAAAGATCCCACATACCCCGAGGGGAAAAAGAAAAGTATCCTTCTATGGCTTCAGGACTCTGTGGGAGAGGGAGAGGGTGGGATGATTTGGGATAATGGCATTGAAACATGTATAATATCATATATGAAACGAGTCGCCAGTCCAGGTTCGATGCATGATACTGGATGCTTGGGGCTGGTGCACTGGGACGACCCAGAGGGATGGTATGGGGAGGGAGGAGGGAGGAGGGTTCAGGATGGGGAACACATATATATATCTGTGGCGGATTCATTTTGATATATGGCTAAATCAATACAATATTGTAAAGTTAAAATAAAATACTTAATAAAAAAAAATGTAAAAAAAAAACCACCAAACCCATGAAATGCCTGGCTGCTGCCTGGCGAGGGGCTGTTGGGGGGGTGGGTGACACCACAGATGGCCCCATCACCTTTATTTCTTGCCCCACCCCCCTCCCCCGCCCCTGCCATTTCCTGTCCTGTCTGGCACCTGCTGACAACCTTCCAACAATCCTGGAAGCTGGGTCTGAATCTTGCTCCATCGCATCCTGCCTGGGCTGGGTGGCCGTAGGTCACTACCTGACCTCTCCGAGCCTCAGTTTTCTCATGTGTACAATGGGTATGATAACGTCTACTTACACAGCTCTTGGGAAGACCCGATGAGAAAATACAGACAGATGCCTGGCATATAGGAGATGGTGTATAAATAAATGTTAGTTCCTTGGATCTCCTCAGCACCACTGGGACAGGTTGGGGCTTTGAAATAACAACCGTAATCACAAAAATCCTGAGACTAAGATAGGAAGATGGAAACAGACAGAAGACACAGGAAGCCCAAAGAGCAAATCACTGATGTGATGCATGTTTCTGACACTGTCTATCCCATCCGAGTTAGGGTCCCATCCCTCATGTGCCTGTCCACAGACACTCATTCTCTGCCCCTCAGTTTCTGCATCTGTCAAATGGGGACACTGAGAGTATCTCCTCGTAGGGTGACAGTGAGGACTACACGAGGTACAGTGGTTCTTGGGCGGGGGGACATCCAGAGCCCTTCCTCCCAGAGGGATTCAGGTGCATCCCTACCTTTCGCCAAGGAAACCTCACCTGAGGCCCCTGGGGGCCACCTGGCTGGTGTCCTCATCATCTGATCAGGAAGATAGGAAAGGTGGGGGGTGAGCAGAGGAGGGAGCAGGCAAAGGGTCAGAGGATGGGCGGGTTCAGTCCTCTCCTTTCCCTTCTGAAACTGAAATTAGCCTAATTAGGTCTGTCCCAGGTCCCTGCGCTGTGGGGGTTGGACAAAATTAGAAGCTATTGACAGGTGAGCACAGCACCCGCTGATAGCCTGAGGGGAAAGTGAGAGGAACTTTGAGTCAGCGCCTGGAAGACGCTTTCCTCCCCTCTGTCGTGAGGAGCAGGATGAAGGCAGGCCTCTGGTTTATCACCTCGCCTCTAAATAGCTCCTGGGCTGGGTTTCTTATAAATTGGTATTGCAAACAGGGATCACTTTCCCACCCCAGAGGACGGGGAGGCTGGGTCATTCGAGGTCAAGGCGGAAGGCAGTGAAGAGTCGGTGAACAGTAATGGGGGTGCCCTCTGAGCCAGGCACCACCCTAGGAGCCGTCCCACTTCATCCTTACCAGCCTTCTTATCCCCATTTTACTTACAGGGAAACTGAGGCCGAGCGCCACTCAGCCAGGAAGATTATAACTTAGGCCTGGCTCATGGTAGGATGCGTCTCTTTCTCAGAGGTTGGAAATGAAAGGCCTTGAGTGCTGAATTAAGCTGTAACCTCCAGGGCCAGAAGAGGGGACATCTTTCTTTCTCCCCTCACTGCTGTTCCTTTTGGCAGGAGGGCAGTTATATAAGAAGTGCTGCCTGCCCTCCCTTGGCTAAATCTTATCTAGTGCAGCATAAGGCTGGGAGTTAGGGAGAGTCCACACGGGAATAAAAGCAAGCATCTTGCTAAACACAGAAACCATTTATAACTCAAATGTCCCAGCTCAGCCTGTTGGAGGGAGTGGCAGAGTCAGGACACCCAGGTTCCATTCGGCCAAGGGCTTGCTGTGTGACTTTGACACTTCACATCTGCCGGGCCTGTTTTCACATCTCTCACTGGGGATCACAGACTCTGTCCCCTAGACTGCATTGAGCCCGGATGAGGAGGCAATGAAATAGGACAAAACACTGCACACCTCGGGGCTCTGCCATCAAGGCTGCGGATTGGCCGTGGTGTGCACCTCCTGCCTGCCTTGGAAATCAAACCCCATAGGGGCTGGAGGGCTGGAATTACAGGGAGGCGGCAGGATTCTCCTTTTGTCCTTCTCACTATCTTCCCGTCTTAGACTTGGTTTCATTTCCTTTGAGGGTGGGTATTCCACTATTTGCAAAGGATTTTGAGGTAGCTTATAAGAGATGCAGGTTTGATCCCTGGGTTGGGAAGATCTTCCAGAGGACGGAATGCTGACCCACTCCAGTATTCTTGCCTGGAGAATCCCACGGACACAGGAGCCTGGTGGGCTACAGTCCACAGGGTCACATAGAGTCGGACACGACTGAAGCGACTTAGCACTCACAAGAAAAAGCACATGAAACAAGAGGAAAAGAATCATTTCCAGAGTACTCACTTAACTCTCGCAACGGTTTTTGAAAGTGGTTATTTTTATCCCCACTTTGGGATGAGGACATGGATGCTCAGAGAGGGGAGAAGGTTTGACTATTCACACTGCCGATAACTCGCACTCTACAGGTTGTGTTTTCTGCCTGACTTCAGGAGTTCCAGCCTGAGGGCTTACTCCTTCCCTCTCGCCTCCCACACTAAATAGGCTGCTGCTGCTGCTAAGTTGCTTCAGTCGTGTCCGACTCTTCGCGATCCCATGGACTACAGCCCACCAGGCTCTTCCATCCATGGGATTTTCCAGGCAAGAGTACTGGAGTGGGGTGCCATTGCCTTCTCCCATTAAATAGGCTACTTAAGGATAAAAGAGAACAGATTTTTGCCAGAAGGAAGCAGAAAAGGCAAATGCCTTCAGGCACATGGAACCAACTGCAAGGGTCAGGCAATCGTTGTGACTAAATTTCTCAGCCATGGAAGCAAAAAGCAAACCATGGGCTCTTGAGTTGGACCAGGCCTGAGGCATAGGAAATGGGATCTGCCACTGGGATCAGGTTTCAGGAAACTAACAAGGATTGCTGTGTGTGGGTGTGTGTACATGGGGCATGCAGTTCCTGTTTACAGTGTGGGGTGGGGGAGTGCTGGTGAGAGTGCGGAGGCTTGCAGCAGGTCCCCAGTCCTGAGTAGCTGAGTGATCGTGGGTAAGCCACCCACTTCCCTGGGCCTTGGTTTGTACTCCCTTCCCTTCCCTGTCTGTACAGTGAGAGCACATCTTGGGATGCTGTTGTGAGGCCTGAGGAAGTGCCCACGAATGGTGCCTACTCTTCTCATCAGCCTGCCCGTCCATGTGGGCAGGGATTGGGTACAGAGAACCCAGACTGTGGACACATGCAGGGTGGCAGAGGGTCCTGCTAGGATCTCTGAGTCTCAGTTTTGACTCTGCTCTTGAGTGAGCCTGGGCATGCTCCTTAACTGCTGAGTGCCTCAGTTTCCTCATCGGTAAACCGAAGAGTGATGGCATCTACTTTCTAGGATGATCATAAGACAGTGGTACTCAGAGTGTGGTCCCCGGACCATAAACACCACGTGGGAACTCAGTAGAAATGCAAACGCTTGGGCTCTACCCTGGATCTAAGGAAGCAGAAACCCTGAGGACAGGGCCCAGCCATCTGTGTTGTGGGCTGGGTGCTGCTGGAGACCCACGGTGGGGGAGGACAAGTACTTGAGAAGGAACCTGACACTTCCTAGTCTTGCCTATTACTGATGCCTGGGTTTGGGGGCACCTTCCATCTTCTGGTCAGCTTCTTCTTCCTTTCCTACTTTAACTCTCCCCTTTACCAGCTCTGCAACAGGCTTTCAAAGGTGGCTGTCGAGAATCAATTGACCACATCTATAAAAGTCTTAGAGCTTCCAGGAAGTAAGGAAGCTTCCTTTACTTTGCCATCTCTTTCCCTGAGAGACAGGAAAGCAAAGGGTTATAATTAGAACTTTGTCTTTCTACCCACTCTTATCAGTCTGGGATACTTAAGGACCTGGTAAATATCACTCATCTGCAGAAGGGCAAGCAGCTAGAGATGGAGGCAGTACCCCTGGTTCTGGAAACCCCAGGCACCTGCTACATGCAAGCCCTCAGCCAAAAACGGGTCTCCACCCTTAGCCTGAGGACAGCTCCCTATACACCACACTTCCTCGTCATTGTATCCCCAGGCTGGACACATATTCATTCATTCACTCGTTCATTGAACTTTTCTTTTACCCCTACTATGTGCTCTGTTCTAGGTGTTGGGGTCAGAGTTGAACCAAACAAAGTTCCTGCTTTTGTGGAGCTGACATCCATCCCAGAGGAAGAGAGACGCAATAAGTCAATAAATAAAGTCATCTATGGTCATCTAAAGCCTTTTGACTTGGAATGAATGAATGGATAAAGCAGGCAGCCCAGAACACTTGCTTTGGATCTAGACAGACCCGAACTCAGATCTTGACCTTGTCTCTTCCTAGGCAAACCCTTAGCCTCTCTGAGTCTCAGTGTCCTCATCTGTAAAATGGGTATAGGAGTAGTATCCTCAAAAGAAGCTGGGGAGATGAAATGAGTAAAATGCTCAGCACAGTGTGTGGCACAAGGGGGCACATTGGAGTTAGATGTCACTGCTGTTCCTACTCCAGGTCACACAGCTGAGCTAGCTGGCAACCTGGCCCTCTGTCTAAGGGTGTATGCACTGGGGCACCTGGGGAGTCCCAGGGATTGAAGAGACCCCAGGATTGGCCAGTCATCTGACTGCTAATGTTAAGAGCAGGCACCTGAGGGTCAGGGACAAGTTCCATAAATTGTCCCAAGTCCCACCGGGAGCTGAAGGCGTCCTCCAGTTGGTGGACAGGGCTTAGATTCTTTGGCCTTGAGAGGGAGTAGGCAGCAAAGCAGAAAGCCTAAAATAGAAAATTCTGGGCCCACGGAGGGCTCTTTCTTCCATCCCGCTGCTTACTGGGCTCCATCACACCCATCCTTCCTGTCGCCCTCCAGAAACAGTATGGTGCACGGGGGCAGAAGCGGGGATTCGTGTCTTCATCCTCTCATCTCCAGAGTACCAGATGTGGCCCCCCACCTCAGGGTGACCTGTTCTTATTGCCCATTTCATCTCTCGCCCCTCTCTTCTGTTCTGCCCTGACTGCCACACTTGCACCACGTTGGCTGAGCTTGGACTGTGCTGGCAGACAGACCCGGGTTTGGCCCCAGTGTCACCTTGGGCCCTGGAGCCACTCTTCCTGCATCTGCATCTGTGTCCTCTGTCATCCCGAGGTCACGTGAGGTGACGTGTGTGCAGAGTCCAGCTTCGGACAGGACACACATCGTTCACCCTGGTAATCATTCTCTCTTGCCTCCCACCCTCAGCAAATCAGCTTCTAGTCCCTTTCTAAACATGCCCTAAACCTCCCAGCCTTAGTGCCTTTGCTGACTGATACCCAGCCCTCGCCTCGACCTCCCTCCACTTGCCCCTTGGCCTGTGGCAGACCTGCCCGTGGTCTCTAGTCTGCACCAGTGCCCGCTGTCTCCCTCTTGCAGAGCTCGTATGCACCTCCCGGCCTCTGCCTGGTATTTACCCTGTGTTTGTGTCTGTATCATAGAGCTGTGAGCCTTGCACAGATAGAATAGCAATAGTATGATAGCCACTGTTTCCTGAGCACTTACAGTGCTCTGCACTCCGCACTGCCATAGAATCCTCACAAAATCCCAGTGAGTTATGTGGTGTCATGTCAGGAAATCAGGGCTCAGAGGTGCCCAGCCAGGAAGTTGTGGGTCTAATTCCTCTTTGCCTCCTCCACTGCCTGGTACTGTAGATATTTGCTACTTAGTAAATATCTTTTTGGTTTGATTGAAGAGTTGAATTAGGGCTTTAAGATCTGAGTTGGGCAGGGAAGGAGGGAGGGAGAAAAGGAGGGAGGCCAGGATCTGGCCTGGTTTTTCTTCATTGTGTAGGTTGCTTGTGGGCAGCCAGCCATGAAGACCCTGCCTAGGGCTTCTGAGCTGTAGCATATTGGCTGCAAATAAAAATGGGAAGGAGGTCCAAAGGCCTGGCTTGGGGTCATGACAGGAACCAGGTTCTGGGTGGAACTGTCTGATAAGTGACCCGGTGAGGATGGGGGTGTGGGGAGATGTGCCATTCACTGCAATCACCTGAACCAGCCACCCATTTCCCTCTAGCACCCTCTGCTCTGGTTCTTTTAAAACCACCTCCCTCTTTCCCAGACCCAGGAAGGGCAGCTGCCAACGGGAGGCCAGGCGACTCATTGCTTCTGACCTTGTTAGAGTTGCTCCATTCTCATTTCTGGCATAAAACTTTAATAAACTATGTCCATGTTCAGAATCCTTGTACCTTTCCGAAGGCAATTTTGTGTCTCCAGCCACTTAATTTTTACAATGAGCCCAGGCAGGTCTTAGGATAAAACTGTGCACTCCGTTTGTCAGATGCAGGAACCTAGGTGTGGAGAGCTGATGGTCAAGGTCACAACTGGTGAAGAGCAGAGAGCAAGGAGAGCATAGGGGGCTGGATTTCATACTCAAGCAACAAATGTGTATTAAGTGTGGGCTGGGTGTGGGCTAGACACTGAGTATAAAAGGATGAATGTAACCTAGCTGCTATTAAAAAAATTAAACAGGCATGTATATAGCACTTCTCTGTACCACTGTTCTGTACACATCACTCATTAACACAGGTAATCCTCTGACAATCCAATGAGATAGGAAGCATCATTATGCTTAGTTCAGAGATGAGAAAACTGAGGCCTAAGAAGTTACTTGAATTGCCCCAAATCACACAGTGAGAAAGTGGCTGGGCTGGGATTTGAACCCAGACAGCACGGGCCCAGAGCCTAAGCATTTAATACAGTTTCCTTTTAAACTGGCCGAAGGGACCATCATTAGGACTGGCACAGATGTGGTGTAGCATGTTGGAAAGAGCTGTGTGGTTCTGAATCCTCACTCCCCACTTATGTCCTACCTCCCCGAGCAGGTCAAGCACCTTCAACCTCAGTTTGCCCATTTGCAAAATGGAGATGATTCTTAAGGATGTTGTGATGCTACAAAAGATAAAGATGCTGGGATGTGAATGCTGGATAGATCTGAATGGAGAAGGGTGTGGGATGGTGGACCACCAACCCCTTGCCTGTCCTGAAAGCAAAGCTCGAAAAGCAAGGTCAGGCTGGATGTTTCTTTTCCTAATTCCCAGCTGATCCCTGGCTGTTTTTTTTTTTTTTTTTTTCCCCTCTCTGGCTCTCCTACAGTGCTGGAATGGTATACCTGAGTGAAGCCAAAACAGGTTTTGAAATTTGAAGTTACAGGATACCCAAGACAAGATGCTGAGGAGAGGAGAGAAAGAATTTCCATCCTTGGAATCTGAGAATGTGAGAGCCAGTAGGGTCCTTGGGGATCAGTTGGCCTCATCTCCTTGGGTTACAGATGGGAGGCTGAGGCCCAGAGTAGGAGAGAGACTGCCCAAGGTCACAGAGCCCATTTGGGCAGAGCTGTGACCAGAACCCAAGCAGAAGTGCAGACAAAGTTCAGAAAATATCCCCAATTCTCCTGGATTCCTTACACAGCAGAGAGAGAGAGAGAGAGAGAGAGGATCTATTCCTTGGGGGTTGTTCAAATCTAGAAAAAATAGCAATTTTTTCTTTGCCTGGCTTACACGACAGAGCTCTTAGACCTCACGGATTGCCATTTTTCTTCGTATCTTGGGGACTGCGGGACTCCCCCCTCCCCTGCTCATGATGGAGGGACATAGCTCTGAGTTTTTGGCATCCAAACATCCCAGACCCACGATGTGCCCAGGTCACGGGTACTCACCATCAGCCCCAATCTTGCCATCTCCATCTTTGTCTCCAGCAGCCAGCAGCGTCTTGGTTTCTTTAACAGACAAGTCTCTGGCATCTGGGGAGAAGCCTTTCAGAATGAATCTGGAGGAGGAAAGGGAGAAAAGGGGGAGGGAATCAGGTGAGGGTCACCTTGTGGATGGTGGGCTGACGTCTGCACAGGGGAAGCAGGAGGCTCGAAGAGGAGGATGAGCAGGGAACATGCATGCCATTGTGCTGGGCCAGGTAGCCCCACCATGGCCAAGCTTCACGGATGGGTGTGCAGAGGACAGGCTGTCCTCAGCAAAGGGTTGCCCTCACTTCTGCTAGGGCACCTGAATTTGTTTATTTATTCAGTCAACAAAACAAATACCAGGGTATCTTCTCTGTGCCAGGGCCATGCTAGAAATGGGGGCATAGAGTTGGTCTTTGGAAGCCAAGTTGAAAAACAGGGAGGAAGTCAAGTATTCCAAGAGATGCCACACAGTGTGATGGAAGCAATGGTGGGAAGTGGAAAGCGGTTGCTTGAATGGTGCATCCATCCCACTGAAGGGGAGGGAAGAGTCAGGGGAGGCTTCCTGGAGAAAGTGACGCCTAGAGGATAAACAGAAGTCAGACTTCGCATGTGTGTGCGCGTGCGCATACACACTGGGCATGGGAAGGTAGAGGCACAGGGTCTAGACAAGGGTACCCTTGTGAGATGGTTTAGGGGAGAGACAGGATGGATGGGGAAGTCTCTACTTGAAAGGCCCCTCTCCACACCCTCCCCCTTCTCTTCCTGACAAAATTCGAGGCAGTCTTGGCCAGAGAGTTACATAAAGCACAGCTGGATTGGCAGACGTGGGCCAGGTGGCCGAGGGGGTTATGGTGGGAGGATTTTTGCTGATGTCATTTTTTTGCCTTTTCCTAGTCATAACCTTCTCTGCCTTGCTCCCAGGACTCTTGACCCCTCAAAGCTGGTTCCGCACCCCATGACATGCCCAGAAACTGTTCTAACCATCATGGTACAGAAGGGCAAGGGTCTGTGGGATGGCGGAAAGTGGCTTTTAGAGGAATGAAAATCAATGAAATACTCAAGGGAGCGCTCTCTCTGTCTTGGCTATAGTGTTAGGCAATGAGAAAAAGTGCCTCTCAGTTTGTATTAAATTATTAAGTAGCATCATTCCATTAGCAATATTAAGTGGCTATAATTTAACCTAGTTAGTTGCACTTTCTGCAGAGGATTTTATTCTTCCAGAAGCAACAGCAGATGGTTCTTTTCTGTGACGGATGCAGAGAGCAGGGCAGACAGAAAGGAACCTGGAAGCAAGTGTCCCAACCCCCACCCTGCTCCCTCCCCCAGAGCCACAGAAGATAGTCCCTGCAGGCCTCAGTTTACCCCAGCTCCTCCTCCTCGATGAAGCCGCTCTTGTCTTTATCCAGGATATGGAATACCTTCTTCACGTCTTCCGGGCTCTTTTTCTTTAGGCCAACCATCTGGAAGAACTTTTTGTGGTCGAAGGAGTCGACAGCTGTTGGGAGATGGAGAGGAGGGTGTTAAAATGAGGACAGAGAAGGGTCCTGGGAAAAGGTGGGAGAATGGGGGTGTCATAGCTGGGCCAGTCCTGGGGGATGGAGGAGATACACCTCCGTGGCAGGGCTGAGGGAGTCCAGGCCAGGCAAGGGGGTTTGGACCAAGGTTGCACAGCCATGGGTGGCAGAGGGGGGATTGCACCCAGATCTCCCTGGCTCCCCAACTCCCTCCACCTTCCACTATACCCTTCGCTAAGGGTAGGGGTAGCATTTGAAGGCAGAGAAGTTTCCATGAAGCCTTTTGGGTGGTGGCTGAGTGGGGGTGGGCACGGGAATTGAAGGAAGAGTGAATATGATGTGTGTCTGTTGTTGGGGAGGAGGGTCGACCTTTTTCTTGGCCATGGATTGTGTGGCCAGAAAATCAACACGGAGAGGACAAGTTTCTCTCAAGGTCACCTAGTAGGAGGAGCGGGGGGAGGACACAGAAGTCCTGGCTTTGCTGCAGAAAGCCATTCCGGTGGGAGTGGGGGTGGGTGCTGGAAGTCTCCCCAAGAATTCCCAGTTAGGTTTCCTCTTAGAGGGACAAGATGGGTTAAGGAGAAGTGGGTGGGCTATCGCAGGGCTCTGGGAGGGAGGCTTCATGCCCAGGGGATGGAGTGCCAAGCAGAAAGGAAGGGAGCCCCCCTTCAATATTCTGTACCCTGAGCTCTTTTTTAAGGACAATCTGGGAGAGTAAACGACCTTAGACCAGTAACATGTGTGTCGGGGGTGGTGGGGTGGTGTAGGGGCAATCCCATGGAGAGTCAAGGTATCCTCCCTGGCTGGACGGGAGGAAAGTTGCTCTGTCCACCTCAGACACTAGATGGAGGGGGATGGGGACAGCACCTGGAGGTGACCCCCGTGCTCATCCCCCTTCTGCCCTGCGAAGTGACCTTGGGCAAGTTTCTAACCCTCTGCCTCCCTCAGTTTCCCCATCTCGGGGACAGGAGGGAGGAGGAACTTAAGCAGTTAAGCGTTCAAGTCCAGGGCAGCTCAGAGACATGAGACTGTCCGTTCCCCTCTCTCGGTGCCTGAGGAGGCTGGAAGTTGCAAGCGCGGAGGATGCCCTGCGCGCAGCGCTGAGCAGAGCAGAGCGCCAGCTTGGGGAAGGTCATCTCGCTCCCTCGCAGATCCGTTGAGCGGGGTGGGCCCTGAGCCCCGGAGAAGGGGCTTGGACATTCAGGAAACCAGCAAGCAGTAGCTAGGCGAAAAGAGCCCTCTCCGGAAAGGGGTCGCGGGGAGAGAAGCATGCGCACCTATGGCCCCTCCAAGTGCCTTGAAAAGCCCCGAGCGCTCACAAGGACCCAGAGGTCCCGCTTTCCACCCCGGTCTTCGCCCTTGGTCCGGGACCTGAGTCCTCGCAGCGCGGTTACCCAGCCTTTGGCGCCCCAGAGTTTCGGTTGTCACGCCAGGCGCCCGGCCTCCTAGCTCGCTGTCTGCGCCAGGTCCTGGCGGGGCCAAGTTTGGGTAGTGCCGTGGACCCTCTTCCACGCTCCGCTAGCGCCGGGCGGAAGCGTGAGCATAGAAGCGCCGGGAAGACTGGCCAGCCGCGGGACCCACGGGGGTGCAGGGGCCAGGGAGATGGATGAGGGGACAGGGATGCGGAGGGGAGCGCGCTGCTCACCGGTAAAGGCCCCCACTGCCTTCTTGATGTCCTCAGCGTGGAGCAAGTCTGTCATCGACATCCTGCAACTGTTTGAGCGGGCAGAGCAAGTGCGAAAAGATTAAAAAGTGCTTTTCTCATCATTTCTGCTCATATGACCTGCGCTGCAGTGCCGCGCGCCGGGCGCACGCCCGCCGGCCTGGCGCAGAGCCAGGGGGCGCGGGGCTCGGCGCGCAGCCACAGCGGCTCAGTCCAGCCGAGCCGCCGATCTGTGCTGACCGGGCTAGCCGGCGGGCGCACGGTCCCGCCGCCGCTCCCGCCCCGCCCTGCCGGGGGTCCTTGGGACTCCAGGGGCTGCAGCCAGGGCTCCAGGGGAAGGGGCAAACCCTGGAATTTAAAGGGCGCCCGCGTTCCCAGTTGGAGGGTTTTCCTGCCGTCAAGGGCAAGCAGGAAGCGCCGGCCTGGTGCGACGCAGGGTCTGGGATCCGCGCACCTCCGAGGATGTCCGGCCTCTTCGGGGAGTATACTGGACCGACAGGGGCCAGGTCTACATCCTCGTGGGTCCCTTGGCCCTACTCCCATTCTCTCTCCACTCCTACCTCTGCCTCCGCTGTCTGTCCTGGATGCAAATTTATGCTGCAAAATCTAAGCTCTGAGGTCTGGAAACCTGACCCACCGGGAGGTGGTGGCAGGGATAGGCCGGTGCTGCTAGGGCCCTCTGCGGGTGCCCCATCCCACATCTGGTCAGGAACTCGGAATACAGAAACCGATTTTATTTTTTTCATAGTCTGACTTTTCAAAGAACCCTTCTTGGATCCCCACTAACTACTTGCTTTCCAGGTCTCCTGAGCCAAAGTATCATGCGGGTCTGGACTCCTCCTGCCCCTATAAACCGTATGGGGGAGGGGAGGGTGGCAGAAGGTACTTGCCCTCTGCACTTTCAAGGCTCACGCTTGGGGAGCTGGTGCCACCCTCAGACCACACTTCCGAGACACAGGTTTTATGGCCCCATCTCTGGGAAACATGACACTACCTGATCTTTATGCAGCCAGAGACTGGTTGCTGTCTTTCCCAGGGTTCCCCGAGGGTTCAGGCTGCAACCAGCTGTCTCTAAAGTGTGCAGAGCACTGGACAAGGAGTCAAGAGTCCTGGGTTCAAGATCTGGGGTTGCAGTAAGTCCTTATGTCACCTTGGGTTGTGACCTTCGCCATCCCTGGGCCTCAGTCTCCCTCCACTTTGTTGATGGTATGTGGGTGGTCCTTTGTGGTGGATTCTCAACACTCTGACTTCAGGTGTGGGCAGGTGGGCGGGGCTGAGACAGTGTGCCTTGGTGGAGGAGCTAGGGAGAGCTATGGAGAAGGCAATGGTACCCCACTCCAGTACTCTTGCCTGGCAAATCCCATGGATGGAGGAGCCTAGTAGGCTGCAGTCCATGGGGTCGCTAAGAGTCAGACACGACTGAGCGACTTCACTTTCACTTTTCATTTTCCTGCATTGGAGAAGGAAATGGTGACCCACTCAGTGTTCTTGCCTGGAGAATCCCAGGGACGGGGGAGCCTGGTGGGCTGCCATCTGTTGGGTCGCACAGAGTCGGACACGACTGAAGCGACTTAGCAACTGAAGCGACTTAGCGGCAGCAGCGGCAGCAGCCCGGCTACCCTGTAGCTCAGGTTCCCTGGCACTCACTGTTGACACTATCTCCTTCAGCTTGGTGTTGGACGGCTGCCCTTCCTGGGAACCTTAGGATGCTGCTGGCTCCAGTGGGCCCCCTTCTCTGTGAGTCAGCTCCTTCAGGGGACAGCCCGCCAGCTGGTCTCCAAGGCACTGATGCTGCAGCTCCTGTCCTGATCTCTCACCGTGTGAAGCCATCCGTGGACCCCTCAGCTGCCCCTGTTGCTTCTGCTCTGACTGGCCTTTTAACTTAGAGATGCTGGGCTTCTGTGTTGTCATCTCAAGCCCCAGGCTCAGCTCACTTCAGGGGCCTTGTTGGCAAATCTGCTTCCCCAGCTGAGGGATCCTTATGCTATACTAGTGGGGAAACTGAGGCCAGAGAGAGTCAGCGAGTGGCATAAAAACACACAGCAAGGCAGTGGCTCAGAGGGATCCACCCCTGGCTCTACTAACGTCAAGTCCAGCGATCCACTGCATGGGGCTCTGCCAGCGCCCAGGACCATACCAATCAGGTCCCACATGTCTCAGCCTCAGATCGGCTTCCGAGGAGTCCCCGAACACTGACCCCTGTGGCAGAGGCTGGACTTCAACAGCCCCATCCTTCCCTCCCTGCTTCTTCCAACTCTCCCTGCTGCAGAAGCTTCCCATTAACTAGACACCATAGTCCACCCAGCCAGAGCATCAGATGATGTCTTTAGGTCAGCCCATCAGCCCTCCATACCCCTTCCTCCTGTGTCCTCTGCCCAGGCAAGGGCCACCTCACCTGAGTCCATAGATGTCTGACTCCACCCATCTTGTTCTGTAAGGTGAGCTTAGCCAGTGGGAGGAATTTGCCTCAGGTCACACCACGAGTTAGGATGGAAACCCCAGGAATTGTACTCTCAACCCTGAACTTCATGGCTGTCTGCCTCAGCCTGTGTCACCAGCCTAGCCTGTGTCTCTGGCAGGGAAGGGGACATTTGGCCATCCCGCCTCTCCTCCCCTCCATCCTCGTCCAGCCCCGGTGGCTGCCACTCACCTCAGGTGTGGGGTGGAGGGCTGGAACCTGGACCGAAAGGTTGGCTGGTGGGAGGTCCCGTCAGGAAGTGAGCCTGGGGGAGGATGGCCACCTATATAGGCTTCCGCTCTGGCTATTTTGGGAGGTGGCGCTCCCCTCTGTTCCCAGCCCCCTCCCCTTCCGGTGTCAGGTACTTCCCAACCACGGTGCTGGGTGTCTGTATCACATTCACCCTCCCTGGGCCCCTCGAGCCAGGCCTATTAATAACCCCTAGTCCCTGCCTCCCTCCAGCACCCAAAACTGAGGCTCAAGCAGGGCTCTCCTCTTCCATGAAGTCTTCCATGAACACTCTAGATGCCAGTAACATCGCCAGGCTCCAAAATCCCACAAGGAAAGGAAGACAGCACTCGAGCAGAGGGATGGAATAGGAACTGTCTTCCATGCATGGGGCTGGTTAGATTCCTATTTTTACTCAGTCTTCTCCCTCCAGCCTTGCAGTACAGGCCTGTCTCCCTCTTGCTCTTGCATGAGTGAGGCAAACAGACAGGCTAGGGGTTCTGCGATTGACTACTCAAAGCTGTGGACTGGAGCAGGGAGTGGACCCAGCATTTTCATAAGATGACCTAGTGCCTCCTAGAAACACATGCTCTGTATGTTCTCTGACAAATTCCTTCCTCTCTTTGCATCTCAGTCTCTGTCTGTAAAATGAGTTCAATTAGAGGCAAACTTGGCTCTAGAGATGGGCCAGGGGATGAAGAACCCCCTGAAATTGTATTCCCAAAATCACATGCAAGTGCTCTTATGTGAAGCAAGGGCCCACAGCTTTCAGGAGATTCACTAAGACATCTCTGGGGTGGTCTGTCTTGGATTGGAGATGACCATCCAAGGGGTGTGCTTTGAAAAGCATGAATGAATGTAACACATATTTACTGGGTGTCTAGTATGAACACCATGAAAGCTTCCTTTTCTCATCCCCAGCCTTAAAAAGAATTTCCAGGATGCTGACATTGTCAACAGGACATTCCAGTTCCTGATGGTGGTGTTAGGAGGCCCAGTCTCCATGCGAGGTAGATTGGAGGGAAGCTGTACTGGTCCTTCGTTGACCATCAGTTGACTCCATGGATGGAAGGAGCAGAGGGTGAACTGGATGGGGAAGCTGGTTCTGGAGCCTGAATGTGTTGTGCTAAGGTTCTGGACTAGGGTGATGGTAATGGTATCAAGGAGGGATGTAGACATAGGATAGCATCTCTGAGGAGACTCTTGCAGGCTTGAGGGCTATGAGGAACAAGTTGGACAAGTCCTAGCTGACTCTCAATTTTCAAGCTGGGGTTCACTAGAGATTGGCAGTGCTGCTTTTGAAGGCGGTAAGCCTGGGGAGGAAGTGGTACCAAGCTGGGGAGATGATAGTTGGAGATGAGCTCAGAGATCCTCCATAGTGACCTCCTACAACCTGCTCACATTGTAGGTGAAGAAACCAAGGCCAAGATGACAGACCCAAATCATGTAGAGAGTAGTGAATGAACCAGGACTTTGTGCTGGGTTTGGGATGCTTGGAGGACATTCTGGTGGAATGTGCCCAGGAGCTCTGAACTTTGGAGAGGGCTGACTGGACATAGAGCTGTGGTGGTCATTGGGGAGGTCAAGGAGTTGAAGTCACAGGCATGGCTGAGCCCTGGGGCAGTGGGTTGGGGGATGAAGCATCTTGAGGACCAGCCATAGAGAAAGATCCCCGGCTGGGGTCTGGGAAAGTAATCACACTTGTTTGCTGAGTATTATACCAGGTATAGTGTACACTGCATCATGGTTTCATCCTCATAACTCTCCCTATAAGGTAGGTATTGCCTTCAGGATTTTGCTAATGAGGGAACAAGGCTCAGCAAGGTTAGGTGACTTGCCTAAGGTTACAGAGTGCCAGGGTCCAGCCCCGGTTGGATCCAGGAATTCCCTCAGGATGATGGCGTTGGCGATTAAGGGATAGCAAACGCTGAGAGATTTATTAGATGCTCAATAATAACTGGTTTACACGGGAAATCAATAAAGTTCGTGACACCAAACTTGCTCTGACCACGGAGGCCACAGGCACCCTCTCGAATAGCGGAAGGTGCCCCACCTTAGGTATCTTCTCAAGTGGTTCTTAGAAGCCCAGGCAAATAAGTGGTTGCAGAGGACCCCCGCACTCCAAATTATTTTGGCATGAAGGAAGAACAGAAGAGAAAAGGAAGAAAAGGAAACAAGAAAGAACGACACAGGGAGACCAAGCTTCGGTGAGCAAGGCCCATAGCTTTATTTTCAACAGGGGCTTTTATACCATAAGTTGCACATAGAGGATAATAGGGGGTGTGAAATCATGCAAAGTCAGCAGTCTTTGATCCTTATCGAAACCAGGGTTTCTTTTCTGCAAACTTATCGTGTACAAATGGTTTAGGTGGTTTACATCATCTTCTGGCCAGAAGGCTATTAACATTTTATGACTCTGACAAAGGTTTGTCAACCATAAGACTTATTTTCTCTAAGAGTAATTATTTTAAAGTTTGGCACCATCCTCCAAAGGTGTTAGATAAAGTTGCATTCCTATAGGGCAGAGGTGCAATGGGTTTACAACAAAGGAAAGAATTTATTACCTTAAGGGTCTAAAGTTGCTAACACCAAGGCCACTACTTATTTTTTCTACATACCAACTATATTAATTAATACACTTCCAAGGATACAATACAGGGGATGTGGAAACTTGGCAGCAAGCATTGGCTCATCAATGAAATCTTCTACTAGTTTTATTCTGACAGCTTCTAACTCTCCGAGAGGCTCTAAACTATTTGAATATCTTAAGCTTCCCGTGCCTCTTGAGGCTGGGAGACTGTAAACAATCAAATGCATAGCTGTAGGAGTCCGGCTAAACTTGTCAGGCAAGTTAGAGAGCCATCTGAGGGGTTTGGAGTTAAATACTCCTATTATGCCCAGGAACTTTATTAACTGGAGCTGTAAGTTAACTCTTTTTCAGAGAGAGAGATGGTGATGGGGGACAGGCCCCCGTAAAGTCAGAGGTGTAGGTGAGAGCACAAAGCAGTAAAGCAGGCAGACTCTGGTTTTGGGGTAGATGCTCAGGCAGGCCCAGAGGGGCACCCCTTGAGTTCTGGCTCGCCTTGCCCACCAGAACTCTCCCACATAACCTTGTTATGGGTGGGGACTCCTGTGCTGGCTCCCGGCATCTCCCCCTTTTTTATTTCTTAAAACAGCCAGATGCAGTTCAGTCGCGAGCTTCTGAGTGCTCTGTCGAAGAATTCTGACAATACAAGGAAGAATGATTATAAGAAGCAGAATTAAAGCATCCAGAGCAACATAGCTAAAAACAGTAGACAGAATATTCTTTCCTGAAATGAAGTTAGAGCAAGTGTGGAAGAAGTCATTTGCTGCTCCAGCGGCAGTAAAATCTAATCGGGAGTGTTCCATGGTTGCTATTTGATCGTGAAGTTTCCCTAAATCTAAACCAATGTCAGAGCTGTTCCAGACACCTGAAATATGGTTTTTAATTTTTTCCCAATCATAATCTGTCTCATTTACTTTCAGGGGTGTTACACATATCCACCGGTAGTCAGCATGACAGGACAATGCCATTTTCACTTTTAAAGCCTGCAATTCAGTCCCAATATGTGTTACTGCTTCCTCTAGGGCATCTACCCTCATTTCTAATTTCCTATCTATAGCTTCCTGGGTTGCCAATGTTAAAGAAACGTTTTTGGACATAGTATCAACATATTGAGCAGTATGTACTTGTTGAGTCAATGATATTGCTGCCACGGTAACAGAAGTAATGGCAGTTATTAAAGCTGCTATTCCCAAGATAAGTAAGCCCACAAACCATCGTGTTCACATCAAATCCTGCAGTTGTTGTAATACAGCCAAACTGTAATTATCATACCAGTAATTAGGCACAGTTACAGGTATCATGAGATAGGGTGGACGTTTCAATACCACAAGAGAATAAACATTATATTGGGGGGTCAAACAAGATGAAAGCATACATTGTTCACAAGTTACTATATTAGGTCTGCCTGAATAATTCATGTATACATTTAGTCTCTTGGAGTCATTAGTAAAGAGAAAAACATAAGGTGAGGGTAGACAAGCTAAAATAGAATAATTAGAATTGCTATCTGGACGGAATAAGGAAATGGGAGCAGTGGCAGCAAGGGCCCTCCAAATTTCTGGCTGCTGAAAAGTTCTGTTCTTAGTTGTATAAAACAATATAGGAGGAGCACATTCATTATTATGCCATCTAGTGATACTTAATGGCCAAGGAACCAAGTCTTTCTTCCAATTATAATATCTACTGAGAAAGTCACCAAGGAACAATGGGCTCATACCTGGGTCTGGGTTACTCCAGTCTTGAATCATGTAATTTCCTCCTCCTGGTATTCTATAATCAATTCTCGAATCATAAGTACAAGATTTCCAAATCGGATACCCTGTACGATCATCTATGGTGTTCCATATGATATCTGAAGGCTTGGTGTTATAACAACTTGGATATCCAGGAGGGGGTCTATGGAATACAGTTTTGTGGGGATCAAGGGCCCCAGGCATACGAGCCTGCAACATCCAAACCGCTAGACGCTCTCTAAGTTCAATACTTGAGGCTGGAGAACGGGTCAGAATTGCTTTTTTAGAGGCTCCAATACGTCCTTCCTTAGGGTAGTAATAAAGCTTTCTATATAGTTGGGGAAGTTGAAGCAAACAGGAAGATCATCTATTAATCCCCTGAAGGTAAAATTGAAATTAATAGGATATTTATCTGTTGTATGGGAAGTATATGACCCTCCCAGTAACTGAGGCTGGTTTGTGTGGATCCGTAAGGGGTTGAGAGGGTAACAGGCAGGAAGGCCAGGGGTCTCCAAATAGAGGAAATAGCCTGCAAGTGTCAGACATTTTTATCTCTCTTAAGCGGCAGGAGGAAACAAACTAGCAATATTTTTTCCTTCTCTATACAAATTTAAAGGGAGGTTTCTCTTAAAATATTGTGTTGCCGTAATGACACCCGGCTTCGCCTGAAGTTAGCTATTCCCGAGTCTAGAGATAACCAATGCCTTTTTCTTATGGAAATGTTTGTCTTAAGCTATGCTAATGTACTATGCCTTTACCCCAAACTCTGTCTCCAAGTCGGTTCGCCTCTTGGCCCAGAACCTACTTGACAAACCAGTATGGATATTGTTCCCCTAATCTATGTAAATGAAACTATTTGTATGGTGGTCTGCTCTTCTTCAAGATTCAAGTTAATCATTTTATGGCCCAGGATAAACCATTTGGTGCCAAGATTATCCCAAAATGCATCTTATGGGTGAGGGGCCTGGTGCCATTCTGAATTTTAAGACATTCCTTTCTTTCATTAACAGACTGCTAGTGACTATATAACATCCAGCTAAAGACTAGCAGGGGGGTACTCTTTCTGCCCCCTTCTGATGCCTATGTCAGAAGCTTTCTCTATCTCCTTTATACTTTAATAAAACTTCATTACACAAAAGCTCTGAGCGATCAAGCCTCGTCTCTGGCCCCGGATTGAATTCTTCTCCTCCGGGGGCCAAGAATCCTGGTGTATTCGCGTGATTCAACAACAACCTTTCAGGGTCATGTTCCAAGTAACTACTTGAAAGGTTGGAGGATCTAGAAAGTAAGCCCATTTCTTTTCAGGAGTGGGGGAGTAGGCACTTACCTGGCAAGATAATAAGGCAAGCATAGCAATAAACACCTTCTCAGGGGAGGCAGGAGAGCCCTGCGGGGAAGCTATCCCTTGTGCCTGGTGACAGAGCACCTTAATCTGTCCCCAGGTAGGTATGGGAGCTTGTTGAGTTGCACGAGCTGGGGGTCCTGGTGGACTCCTGTAAGGCAAAGACTTAGGGGGAACAATATCCTTTATGCGGAGTTGTGACATCTGTCTGGTTGGTGGCTCCCCCTCCTGTTCATCCAGGATCTCTGGCGTCATTCGTCTCAGGACCAGCTGGCCTTCCCGTGTTGGCAGAGGGAGTGGAGGTAGAGGAGGCCCCTTCCTCTTTTGGGGTCGCGACGGCCGTGGAATCCAGTATCCAAGGGGTTGAGACATGGCAAATCAATCTATCTGGAACCCAAATTGGAGAATCTGAGTCCTGTGGAAAAACACAAGCATATCTTCAACCGCTGGTTAACAATGGGTTGGGACCTTTCCATTGTCTGGAAAGGAGGTCCTTCCATTTAACTAATGGTTTTGTATTCAATTGCTCTGGGCACCAATGGAGAAGCATTGTGGTAATTCCGGCTGAATCAGTATTTAAAACATTTATTACAAAAAGAGCATGTTGCAAGATGTGATGGGGAGAACTATATTTAAACTCCCCTTCTTTTAATTTTTGAATTTGGATTTTTAACGTTTGGTGTGCTCTTTCCACAATGGCTTGTCCTTGTGGATTATAAGGGATGCCTGTATTATGTTTAATTTGAAACTTTAGACAAAATTCCTGAAAAGACTTGGAAGTGTAAGCAGGAGCATTGTCAGTTTTCAAAGCTTTTGGCAAGCCCAAATATGAAAAACAAGTAAAGAGATGTTGTATTACATCTCTAACTGCTTCCCCTGTACGAGCAGTTGCAATAATAACATGAGAAAAGGTATCCACAGTTACATGAACAAAAGACAATTTTGCAAATGAAGAGATGTGAGTTACATCCATCTGCCAGAGTGCATTAGGTTTGAGACCGCGAGGGTTAACTCCCATAGGTAAACTATTTACAGCAGTGGGACAATGAGAACTGGAATGAACAATTTCCCTAGCAGATTCTCGAGGAATCTGAAATTGATATCTTAGTGCAGTAGCATTTTGATGGTGGAGTGAATGAGAAGCCCGGGCTTCTTCAAAAGCAGAAGCCACTGTTACCTTAGTTAGTGAATCTGCCAGGTCATTTAGGGCATTTAAAGGTCCAGGCAATCCAGAATGAGCCCGAATGTGGCCGATAAAATATGCTCGGCTTCATTTCCAAATTTGCTGCTGCAGTTTAGTTAGCAAGTGAAATATTGCAGTTTTGTTCTCAGGCAGAACTGCAGTCTCAATGTGTGGAAACAGTCTGACCACCATACTGAGAGTCAGATCAGATCAGATCAGATCAGTCGCTCAGTCGTGTCCGACTCTTTGCGACCCCATGAATCGCAGCACGCCAGGCCTCCCTGTCCATCACCAACTCCCGGAGTTCACTCAGACTCATGTCCATAGAGTCAGTGATGCCATCCAGCCATCTCATCCTCTGTTGTCGCCTTCTCCTCTTGCCCCCAATCCCTCCCAGCATCAGAGTCTTTTCCAATGAGTCAACTCTTCGCATCAGGTGGCCAAAGTACTGGAGTTTCAGCTTTAGCATCATTCCTTCCAAAGAAATCCCAGGGCTGATCTTCTTCAGAATGGACTGGTTGGATCTCCTTGCAGTGCAAGGGACTCTCAAGAGTCTTCTCCAACACACAGTTCAAAAGCATCAATTCTTCGGCTCTCAGCCTTCCTTACAGTCCAACTCTCACATCCATACATGACCACAGGAAAAACCATAGCCTTGACTAGACGAACCTTTGTTGGCAAAGTAATGTCTCTGCTTTTCAATATGCTATCTAGGTTGGTCATAACTTTCCTTCCAAGGAGTAAGTGTCTTTTAATTTCATGGCTGCAGTCACCATCTGCAGTGATTTTGGAGCCCCCAAAAATAAAGTCTGACACTGTTTCCAATGTTTCCCCATCTATTTCCCATGAAGTGATGGCACCAGATGCCATGATCTTCGTTTTCTGAATGTTGAGCTTTAAGCCAACTTTTTCACTCGCCTCTTTCACTTTCATCAAGAGGCTTTTGAGTTCCTCTTCACTTTCTGCCATAAGGGTGGTGTCATCTGCATATCTGAGGTTATTGATATTTCTCCCGGCAATCTTGATTCCAGCTTGTGTTTCTTCCAGTCCAGCGTTTCTCAAGATGTACTCTGCATGTAAGTTAAATAAACAGGGTGACAATATACAGCCTTGACGAACTCCTTTTCCTATTTGGAACCAGTCTGTTGTTCCATGTCCAGTTCTAACTGTTGCTTCCTGACCTGCATATAGGTTTCTCAAGAGGCAGATCAGGTGGTCTGGTATTCCCATCTCTTTCAGAATTTTCCACAGTTTATTGTGATCCACACAGTCAAAGGCTTTGGCATAGTCAAGAAAGCAGAAATAGATGCTTTTCTGGAACTCTCTTGCTTTTTCCATGATCCAGCGGATGTTGGCAATTTGATCTCTGGTTCCTCTGCCTTTTCTAAAACTAGCTTGAACATCAGGAAGTTCATGGTTCACATATTGCTGAAGCCTGGCTTGGAGAATTTTGAGCATTACTTTACTAGCGTGTGAGATGAGTGCAATTGTGCGGTAGTTTGAGCATTCTTTGGCATTGCCTTTCTTTGGGATTGGAATGAAAACTGACCTTTTCCAGTCTTGTGGCCACTGCTGAGTTTTCCAAATTTGCTGGCATATTGAGTGCAGCTCTTTCACAGCATCATCTTTCAGGATTTGGAATAGCTCAACTGGAATTCCATCACTTCCACTAGCTTTGTTCGTAGTGATGTTTTCTAAGGCCCACTTGACTTCACATTCCAGGATGTCTGGCTCTAGGTGAGTGATCACACCATCGTGATTATCTGGGTCATGAAGATCTTTTTTGTACAGTTCTTCTGTGTATTCTTGCCATCTCTTCTTAATATCTTCTTCTTCTGTTAGGTCCATACCACTTCTGTCCTTTTTCGAGCCCATCTTTGCATGAAATGTTCCCTTGGTATCTCTAATTTTCTTGAAGAAATCTCTAGTCTTTCCCATTCTGTTATTTTCCTCTATTTCTTTGCATTGATCGCTGAAGAAGGCTTTCTTATCTCTTCTTGCTATTCTTTGGAACTCTGCATTCAGATGTTTATATCTTTCCTTTTCTCATTTGCTTTTCACTTCTGTTCTTTTCACAGCTATTTGTAAGGCCTCCCCAGACAGCCATTTTGCTTTTTTGCATTTCTTTTCCATGGGGATGGTCTTGATCCCTGTCTCCTGTACAATGTCACCAACCTCTGACCATAGTTCATCAGGCACTCTATCTATCAGATCTAGGCCCTTAAGTTTATTTCTCACTTCCACTGTAGAATCATAAGGGATTTGATTTAGGTCATACCTGAATGGTCTAGTGGTTTTCCCTACTTTCTTCAATTTAAGTCTGAATTTGGCAATAAGGAGTTCATGGTCTGAGCCACAGTCAGCTCCTGGTCTTGTTTTTGCTGACTGTATAGAGCTTCTCCATCTTTGGCTGCAAAAAATATAATCAATCTGATTTCGGTGTTGACTATCTGGTGATGTCCACGTATAGCGTCTTCTCTTATGTTGTTGGAAGAGGGTGTTTGTTATGACCAGTGCATTTTCTTGGCAAAACTCTATTAGTCTTTGCCCTGCTTTATTCCCTATTCCAAGGCCAAATTTGCCTGTTACTCCAGGTGTTTCTTGATTTCCTACTTTTGCATTCCAGTCCCCTATAATGAAAAGGACATCAAGGTTAAATTCCTCCTCTGCAAGCATAACAAAAGCCTCTATAACAGCTGTGAGTTCAGCTCTCTGGGCCGAAGTCTCCTGCATATGTAAAACTTTATACTGATCTCTTGTAACTATAGAAGCTCTGCCATTAGCTGACCGGTCAGTAAAAACCATTAGAGCATCTGAGATGGGGGAGTATTCACATCTAACAGGGAAAATAACTGGATGTTTAGACATAAAATTTAGCAAAACATGTGAAGGTAAATGATGCAGAATTTGGCCAAAATAATTTCCTACAGCAATCTGCCAATTTTCATCAAACATTAGAAGAGCATCAAGCTGTTCTTTATTATATGGAATTACAATTTCTGCTGGCTCTTTACCAAATAATTCAATACTCCGCTTTCTCCCCTTTAATATTAAAGTAGCCACTAAACCTGGATAAGAAGCCACTACCTTTTTAGCTTGAGCTCGAAGATGGATCCACTCTAGGGGGCCATTTTGCCATAAAACTCCTGTAGGCGCTGTTGGAGTAGCCAGGCAGAGGAGTTGCCAGTTTGTTTGTAAATCAATTCTTTTTACATAGCTATCAGATAAAGCTGCTTCTACTTTGTCTAAGGCCTCCCGTGCCTCAGCAGTTAATTGTCTTTTAGAAGTTGGATCAGGATCCCCATGTAAAATGTTAAAAAGAGGTTTTAATTCGGCAGTGGTTAATTTTAAATAGGGCCTAATCCAATTAATATCGCTTAAAAGTTTTTGATAATCATTTAAAGTAAGAAGGTGATCTTTTCTTAATTGTAAAGGAGCATGAGTCACGGTTTCTGAGTTGATAACCCTTCCTAAGTAAGTTCTGGGCGGATTGACCTGAATTTTTTCTGGGGCAATTTTTAAGCCTCTGGCTGTCAATGCCTAAGTCAAATCTTGGAGGACAGTTTGTAAATGAGCTCTATCAGGATGAGCTATTAAAATATCATCCATATAGTGAATCATATACAGTTGTTCATATTTAAAGCCCTAATATCTTCTATAGCTGCATTAACAAATTTTTGACATAAAGTAGGGCTATTTTTTGGAGAAGGAAATGGCAACCCACTCCAGTGTTCTTGCCTGGAGAATCCCAGGGACGGGGGAGTCTGGTGGGCTGCCGTCTATGGGGTCGCACAGAGTCGGACACGACTAAAGCGATTTAGCAGCAGCTGCAGGGCTATTTTTCATTCCCTGGGGCAACACTTTCCATTGAAACCTTAAATGAGGCTGTTTAAAATTTTCTGATGGTAAACAAAAGGCAAATCGCTTTTTATCCTCAGCATTTAAGGGGATGGTGAAAAAACAGTCTTGCAAATCAATTACAATAATATTATGTCCTTCTGGGACAGCTACTGGGGAAGGAAGCCCGGGTTGTAAGGCCCCCATATCTTCCATAGTGGCATTGATAGCTCTTAAATCTTGTAAATGTCGCCACTTGCCAGATTTTTTCTTAATAACAAAAATAGGAGTGTTCCAGGGACTACTGGAGGGCTCAATATGTCCCAATTGCAGTTGTTCAGAAATTAACATTTTAGCTGCCAGTAATTTTTCCTGAGGCAGAGGCCATTGTTCTACCCACACTGGGTCTTGAGATTTCCATGTAATGGGGTCGGCAGCAAAAACAATGGCCTCCATTATAAATTTGGATATCCCAATCCAGTGCATAGCTGTCGAGGGGTTGGACAAATTGGCTCAATTATTCCTTCCTGTTGTTTACCTAATCCTTTGGATGGATCATAGCCCATATGGAGCATTTGAGAGGGCACTTTTTCATTGGGACTGAAAAGTAGCACTCCCATTTGAGATAACATGTCCCTTCCCCATAGAGTAAAGGGGAGTGAAGGAACTACATAAAGCTGGAAAGTTCCGCAGGTATTCTCAAACTGCCAATCTAATATTTTTGCACTTTCAGCTACTGCCTGGACTCTCCCTATTCCCACCAAGTCATTTTCAGTTGTATGCGTTGGCCAGGAACTAGGCCAATCTTTCCCAGCAATGCAGGAAACATCTGCCCCTGTATCTAACAGCCCCACAACAGACTTGCCAGAAACCAAGATAGTTTTCATAGGGCGTTTCTGAGTAATCTCTGTTACCCAAAAGACCATATCACTAGACCCAAACCCTCTTTCTTGTCTCTCACTTTGAGTAGCAGCGTGCCCTATGGCAGCGTGATAAGGTAAAAGTAAAAGCTGTGCTATTCTTTGTCCTTTATGAATTTGTATAGTTTTAGTTGGGGGTGAAATCATTATTTGAATTTCTCCTGTATAGTCTGAATCAATTACTCCAGGCACAATTATAAGTCCTTGCGTGGCTAAAGAGCTTCTGCCTAATACAATTCCCACCAAGCCTGTTGGTAATGGGCCTCTAATCCCGGTAGGGATTTTTATAGTGGGACTATCTGGTGTTAATATTGTTGAGGTGGTGGAACTGAGGTCCAATCCTGTGCTGCCTGGGGTTGCTCTGATGAGCTCTGTGATGGGACGAAGGGTATGAATGGGTTCATTGTTGTTGTCGTTGCCCCAGTCGTTATCAGGGCCTGGGGCTGGCCCCTCAACCCGTTTCCCGACTGCTGGTCAGGAACTAGCGAGGTTCCGTTTTTATGGAATCTTGATCTGCAGTCTTTAGCCCAATGATATCCCTTCTGACAACGAGGACAAAGTGATTTAGGGAGATTAGGAATCATAGCCATGGAGGCAGGGTTTGGCTGAGAAGAGTTAGCTGTTCTTTGGGGGCAGGTGCGTGTAAAGTGCCCCTTGTGACCCCAAGAAAAGTAGGCTCTGGATGAGCCAGCATTCCGGCCTTGATTATTGGAATTCCTCCCTGTAAGAAACGATTGAACTGCTTGCTGATAAGAATCTCCTTTTATGGCCGCTGCTATGGCAACACCCTGCATCATTGCTGGCCCTACATCTGCACATTGCTTGATGAAATCTGACAGTGTTCCATATTTTTTTATAGGACGTAGGATAGCCTGGCAAGTAGAGTTAGCATTTTTGAATGCTAATTGTTTTATCAATATGTCAGCTGCCTCATTACTAGAAATTACTCTGTGAATTCCTTCCATAAGCCATGCTACAAAGTCCTCATATGGCTCCTCTGGTTTTTGTGTGATGTTTGAAAAGGAAGATGTTGATTCCTTTCCTTGATACAGTGATCGCCAGGCCTTAAGGGCACAGCCTGTCGCTTGATCTAGAATCCTTGTGTCTAGAGCCATTTGATCTCCCAGTGTTCCAAATGCATTAGTTCCTGCTATCATATCTTTGGTAATATGACTCAGGTCATCTCTGCGGTTGGCATCAGCCTGCTGTTGGGCAGCATCAGATTATTCAGCTATCCAAAGCATAAATTGCCCTCCAGATAGGCAAGCCTTAGCAACTGATTTCCAATCATGAGGTGTCAGTGGCCGCTAAGGCCTCTAACAGTGTTATAGTATAGGGGCTGTAGGCCCATATGTAGCACAAGCTTGTTTAAGCTCTTTTATCATTTTCATAAAATGATATCATTTTAAGCTTTCATATCATTTCAAGCTGGTTTTAGAAAAGGCAGAGGAACCAGAGATCAAATTGCCAACATCCGCTGGATCATGGAAAAAGCAAGAGAGGTCCAGAAAAGCATCTATTTCTGCTTTATTGACTATGTCAAAGCCTTTGACTGTGTGGATCACAATAAACTGTGGAAAATTCTGAAAGAGATGGGAATACTAGACCACCTGATCTGCCTCTTGAGAAATTTGTATGCAGGTCAGGAAGCAACAGTTAGAATTGGACATGGAACAACAGACTGGTTCCAAATAGGAAAAGGAGTTCGTCAAGGCTGTATATTGTCACCCTGTTTATTTAACTTACATGCAGAGTACCTCAAGAGAAACACTGGACTGGAAGAAACACAAGCTGGAATCAAGACTGCCGGGAGAAATATCAATAACCTCAGATATGCAGATGACACCACCCTTATGGCAGAAAGTGAAGAGGAACTCAAAAGCCTCTTGATGAAAGTGAAAGAGGAGAGTGAAAAAGTTGGCTTAAAGCTCAACATTCAGAAAACGAAGATCATGGCATCTGGTGCCATCACTTCATGGGAAATAGATGGGGAAACATTGGAAACAGTGTCAGACTTTATTTTTGGGGGCTCCAAAATCACTGCAGATGGTGACTGCAGCCATGAAATTAAAAGATGCTTACTCCTTGGAAGGAAAGTTATGACCAACCTAGATAGCATATTGAAAAGCAGAGACATTACTTTGCCAACAAAGGTTCGTCTAGTCAAGGCTATGGTTTTTCCTGTGGTCATGTATGGATGTGAGAGTTGGACTGTGAAGAAGGCTGAGCGCCGAAGAATTGATGCTTTTGAACTGTGGTGTTGGAGAAGACTTTTGAGAGTCCCTTGGACTGCAAGGAGATCCAACCAGTCCATTCTGAAGAAGATCAGCCCTGGGATTTCTTTGGAAGGAATGATGCTAAAGCTGAAACTCCAGTACGTTGGCCACCTGATGCGAAGAGTTGACTCATTGGAAAAGACTCTGATGCTGGGAGGGATTGGGGGCAAGAGGAGAAGGGGACGACAAAGGATGAGATGGCTGGATGGCATCACTGACTCGATGGACATGAGTCTGGGTGAACTCCGGGAGTTGGTGATGGACAGGGAGGCCTGGCGTGCTGCAATTCATGGGGTCGCAAAGAGTCGGACACGACTGAGCGACTGATCTGATCTGATCATTTTCATTGGAATGGGTTCCCAGTAAGGGGGTTTTCCCGTACCATGTGCATCATACACTATCGGAAAACAGGCTTCAATGTGGAGATCAATCTCCTCGTCAGGGCCCGAGAGGACCCTCCTCTGGGGAATTCCTGATAGGGGCCTTTTATTCCCATAAGGGTGGGGAGGAATGGGAGAGTGGGAGCATCTCCTCTCCTGTTCTGAAGATCCCCTGACTGTCTGATACCCAGATCTTACAGATGGTCTAGTTGGGAATGTTTCTCCAAAGCTCTCAGGAGCGGATGGCCTGACTGGGGATATTTCTCTTACTTTTTAAGGGATGTGTTCTGCTAGGAGAGGCCGATCCTCATCAGAATGATATTGAGCTGCTGCCTCCTCTAAAGCTGTTTCATCTTGAGGGGAAAGCTGATCTTTCTTTTCATCTTTATGACTGCTGGTTTTCATAGCAGCTAATATAGTCCTTAGTTCTTGATAGGTATGTATGGGCTCTTTATTTTCATTTTCTTTTTTATCAGGTACTGTTTCATTTTCATTGCCTTTTTCAACAGGTACCTTTCAGGCCCACTTTCTTTTCTATCTGGTATTTTTTCATTTTTATTTTCCTTTTTAGCGAGTCCCTTTCCAGATTCAAAAGCGGGATCTAAAACATCTCTCATCGTATTCCACAGAGAAAAGGTGTTGCTGCTGCTGCTAAGTCGCTTCAGTCATGTCCGACTCTGTGCGACCCCATAGATGGCAGCCCACCAGGCTCCCCTGTCCCTGGGATTCTCCAGGCAAGAACACTGGAGTGGGTTGCCATTTCCTTCTCCAATGCATGAAAGTGAAAAGTGAAAGTGAAGTCGCTCACTGGTGTTTGACTCTTAGCAATCCCATGGACTGCAGCCCGCCAGGCTCCTCTGTCCATGAAATTCTCCAGGAAAGAATACTGGAGTGGGTTGTCATGCCCTTTTCCAGAAACTAACATAATGTATGTTAATTTTATTTCAATTTAAAAAAAAGAAAGAAACATTCTATGCCCAAAAATGGCAAAAGGGGGAATACTGACTCATTTGAGAGGTAAATCCAAGAAGGTTCACATATATCTTGACCCAGAACTCAACAACTGCCATGAGAATGCTGTTTCTATTTCTCAGAAATACCTTGTATTGCACTGGATACCAGCTCAGACTAACTGTCCCTTGAAGGTTACAAGATGGTCTTTCCCTGCAGCACTGTAAACCTTCAGGACCAAGCCCTATGGAGAAAAGGGAGTCTACTGCCCTAAAATCTTGATCAGTATTCCCAGGACTGAGTTTCATTGACTGCGATTAGCTTGGCCTGGTCGCCCACCACCCTTAAACAGGTCACTATCAGTGGCAGAGGTTGCAGAGGCCTGGACTGCAAGGCACCTTCAAGACTACCCAAGGGAACTGCACGTGGAGGAGGTGGGGCTTCTGGGTGGTCAAAGCCATGAACCATTCGCTGCATGAGTCTCGGAGTGGGAGGATGCCCAAGTGTGCCAGGCACTCGGGAGGTTTATGCCCCAAGTCCTTGGTGAGTTTGATGACAGTATACTTTTGAACTTCTCCAGAATGATTCACTCTGGAGCCTAAAGCAGCCTTTCTGAACTTGAGATCTCCATCTCCATCTTGACCCTTGTGAGGCCTAACAAGCAGCTACTCCCATCCCCTTGGGCCTCTGCTTAAAGGTAGCAGCAGAGCCCAATGGCATTTTCTCCTCGCTTTAGGGTTTCTTTCAACAGTAATGAGGTAGATGAGTAGAACATATGGATGTCACATTCCCACATTGACCTCACCTCTTCCATCCCTTCATCCCTGAAACTGTGCCTGGCCTTCAGCTGAACACTTCCACTTACACATTACTGAAATGGATCCCATTACCCTCCTTTTGGGCTTCCCAAGCTAAAGAACCTTCCTGCCAGTGCAGGAGATATGAGAAATTCAGGTTTGATCCCTGGGTCGAGAAGATCCCTTGGAGGAGAACGTGGCAACCCATTCCAGTATTCTTGCCTGGAGAATCCCAGGGACAGAGGAACCTGGTGGGCTACAGTCCGTAGAGTTGCAAAGAGTCAGACATGACTGAAGTGTCTCAGCATGCACTCATACAACCTCCTTTTACAGATGGAAAAGCTTAAGTTCAGAGAGGTCAAGTCCCTTGCCCAAGGTCACACAGCAGGCAGGGACCAGAGTCTGGTCTGTCTGCCTCCACTCCTGTCCTGTGCTGTTCCCAAAGCCCGCTCTGGCCTCCCAGCTGGTGAAGAGAAGGAGGCCAGTGTGTGTGGGTCAGCAGTCTGCTAGCTGCCGTCTGCCAGGAGACAAGCATTCAGCTGTCAGCTTCAGTGGTGATATTTCATTAGTTCACACTATTTCCACCTGCTGTGGTGGGGAACAGGATACAGAGTTCCTCACATCCAGGGGCCTGTCGGGCTGGGTGGAGGCTGCGGGATCTAATGATATTTATGAGGTCAGCCCTGTGAAGTGATGTGTATTAACTCAAAGGAATGTCAGCCTCATTCCGTCTTGAGCCTGTGGCCTTGTTTCCCCTCTGGTCCCCCACTTGTATTTAAGTGCAGTTTCACCCCTGAGAGAGAGAGGTCAACGGGTAGAAAGTCCTAAGAGTGTTAAGAGCATGCAGGTAGACAGCCCTGGGTCCCTACCCTGGCTCTGCCACTTACTTGCTGTGTGACCTTGAGCTGGTCGCTCTGCCTCTCTGGGCCTCAGTTTCCTCATCTGTAAAATGGAGCTGAAGAGGAAGCTGTGATGAATACTGAATGAGACCCTGCGTAAGGGATCTGGAGGATACAAAATCCTACACAAATGACAATCGGAGTGGTTATCATTGTGAGGAATTTACCCTCAACCCAGCCCTTCCACTGAGGTCTGCCTTTGCAGAAACACACAGAGCAGCTTTGTGGATAGGAATATGGAGAATCAAGGAGTGCCAGCCGCTGATAACCACTGGCTTTTGGACCCAATGTCCTTGCTGGGGAAATCAGGAGTTGCTGATAAGGAAGAAGGAAGAACTAGAGGATGTGAAAGGTACAGGGGCTGAAAATGGGGTCTCAGACCCAAGGTGGTCCTACCTGGGGCTGGGACTCTGGCAAATAAAGCCGAGGTTGGGGCTGTGTAAGCTGAGGTGATTATAGCTCTTGGCCACCTGAGTTTGAATCCCTTCCTTGAAAAGCTCACCTATCTCAGTGATGCTCAGAGAAAACCAGGGAAGAGTTCAGTCTGTGAGGCTGGAGTTACAAAGGGGAGCAGCGCATCCCAAGGTCATGGCTGTGAAAGTTAGAAGACCCAGTAGAAACTGGTAAGCACCCAGACTGTCCCTTTTTGGACTGCACTGAGTGATGTGTGTGGAGAAGCGGAGAGATGTTGGTCTGCAGAGTGTTTAAGAACTCTCTCGGCTCCCAGATGCCTGCTGACATCAGGGAGCAGACAACATCCTACCCTGAGTGCAGCTCAATGGATAGAGCCATCCTAGATTCTAAAGGCAGGAGCCTTTCTCACATTATCATTTCTTCCTCAATGCACTTCTACCTCTGTCCGTCCTGGCTCCCATCTCCATGACAACCCACATCCCATAACGAGAGTTAGAATGGTCATCGAGGACTTTCCTAGTGATGCAGTGGGTAAGAATCTACCTACCTACCAGTACATGGGACACAGGTTGGATCCCTGATCCAGAAGATCCCACATGCTGTGGAGCCAGAACTGCTGAGCCCACGTGCCTAGAGCCCGTGCTCCATAACAAAAGAAGCCATCACAATGAGAAGTCCGTGCACCACATGGAAGTGTAGTCCCCGCTCACAGAAATGAGAGAAAGCCTATGCACAGCAAGGAAGATCTAGTGCAACCAAAAATAAAATTAATTAATTAATTAAAAAAAGAATGATCGCTTGAAAGAGGTTGTGTATTTCTGTGTGTATGTGGTGTGCGTGTGTTGGCCCTTGCACCCATGCTCATGCCCACAGGGGATGGCTGATAAATTTCCATGTGTTTTTCTGGGACTCCCATCCTATGCGCTCTTAACTGACTCTTGGGATAGACAGTGACTGGCACTCTCCCAAGACGGACCCAGGAGCTCTAACAGTCAGCAGGTGTCCTCTCCATCATCTAGCATCTTTGCCTCAAAATCAAGTAAATACTAATATTCTGAACTCTGCTACAGTAATGAAGGAAAACAAAGGACTCATATCTGTACCCTAGTGTTACGGATTGAGTTGTATCCCCCCAGTTTCATCTGTTGAAGTCCTCACCTCTAGGACCTCAGGCTGTGACTGTACTTGCTGGATTGGTGTTTGCAGAGGTAATTCACCTGAGATCACTGGGGTGGACCCTAATCCACTGTGACTGGCTTCCTTATGAGAAGAGGAGTTTGGGACACAGACATGCACAGAGGGAAGACCATGAAGATACAGGGAAAAGATGAGTGTCTGCAAGCAGAGAGAGGCCTCAAGAGGAACAACCCTGCAGACACCTAGACCTCGGACTTCTGGCCTCCAGGACTGTGAAGACATTAATGTCCGTTGTTTAAGCCCCCCAGCCTGGGGTCCTTTATTGTGGCAGCCCCAGCAAACCATTGCATGAATGACACAGAGAGACTGCTGATGGGGGTATAAGAGGGAAGGGGTCTTAATACATGGACCATGGTTTCATGAAAACTCTCCATGTCTTTTGAAATGGTTACCTTTCCTTTCTTAAAGAAATTTTTTATTATAAAAATGACATATACCCTTTAAAGAAACAATGGAAAATAATGGGGTTGGGGTCGGGGAGTCTCCAGGGATTCATTGCTACCTGAGTACAACCAGCCTTTGTTTTTTGTTTCAACCATGCCGCATGGCTTATGGGATCTTAGTTTCTCAACTAGGAATCAAACCGTGCTCACAGCAATGAAAGCGCAAGTACTAACCACTGGACCACCAAGGAATTCCCCCAGTACAACCACTGCTATTATTTCTGGAGACTTTTTTGCCTTCCTGCTTCTGCCAGGCCACCCACCTGTCAATCATCCTTGGTGAATCAGCTTGGATCCCACTACTTACTGGAAGCCCTCTTTGGTTTCTCCCCCACCTCCTACCAAATGCCCCTCCTAGGCCCTGCACTTGCCTTCATCACTGCCTCAGTAATGGCCCCGTTATCCCACCTGTTCTGTGTTTCCAGCTGCCTTTTCAGCTGGGAGTTTGAGGCACAAACACCCGCTGTCCAGCTTCTCCAGGAGGGCCTCCAAGGAGAATAAATCAAACTGATGTTTTTATTTTTGGCTGCGTGTGGACAGTGGTTCTCTAAAACATGCTTGGATTGCTACTTATAATGCCATCTAAAACCATTTATCTACCTGTACTTCAGAGGCACCTACCGGTATATAATTAATGTTTCAGGAACTGCAGGCTAAGAAGCAATGTTGTAACAAATTCAATAAAGACTTTAAAAATGGTCCAGATTAAAAAAAAAAAAGGAACTGCAGGCTACCCTTGAGGTTCAAGCTTCATATTCATGGAGTTCTCACTTAGACCGAAAATTGCAGCTCATATTCTGATAGGAGAGGATGCTTTGGGGAACTGGAAACCAGATACTGGAAATCAGACTGAGCAAATCTGGAATGTTTGATACCTATATGTCTTGGTGTCTCTTCAGCCAATGGAGGGAGGCCTGATGTTGGCCCCTTGTGGGGAAGCCCTTGGTGATACAAACAGTGTGTTTTAAGGGCATGGTTGAGCCATCACTTTTTCTTATCACCTCTGTATTGCTTTCATTCTGATTCTGGGTTGAATTCTATTGAAAAAATATTATAAATCACAGAAGCTGAATCCCTTTGAAAATGTAGTGCTCCCTATCATGCTCATGACCCTAGACTAATCCATAGATGGTGTTGGGCCACAGGACTGAGGCTTGAAGACAGTGACTGAGAATCAGGAAATACACATATTGGTAAAGCAAGGTGGAGAAGGACTGGCTGGGACTGCAGGCCATGCTTCCCACCCTCCCCACTATCTCTCCCCCTCACTATCTCCCTCCGTCCCTCTTCTCACTCTCACCATCCCCATCTCCCCTCCGCTTTCCCCCCTCTATGCCTCTTTCTTAGCTGGACCATTCCTTTCCTTTGTCTCCTTGGCCGGCCTTTCTTTTCCACAGCTCTCAGTCATGACTCCTCGGCCTTACAGTTCTATTGCATTGATAGGTCTTTAGAGATGAATTTACCCATCTCATTTTCAAGGTTTTTCCTTCTGTTGCTTTTTGAAAAATTGTGATAAAAATGCACAACAAAATCTGTCATCTTAACCACTTCGAAGTATACAGTTCAGTTGAACCAAGTATACCATTCAGTTGTACTAAAACGTGTCAACCATTTCGTTTTGCAGATGGGAAGCCTGAGGCTCAGAGGGAACGGGACATGTCGGGGGACATGGCAGAGAGAGGACTCACACTCAGACTATGGATCGCCTTCTGGGTCCCGAAAGAGGGCAGGACATGTCAAAGGGAAGAGGAGGAACAGGGTAGAGGGAGAGGTGTGAGGCATGGGCAGGAGGTGCTGGGTCATGGTTAGACAGTGGTCCGCGCTCTGTTCTCTCCTCCTCAGCTGGAAAAGGCATGAACTATCAAATGAAAAGAACATACTCAGTGAAAGAAGTCAGGCACAAAAGTCATCCATATACTGTATGATTCCATTTACAGGAAGTATCCAGAATAGGTAAATTCATCGGTGCAGAAAGTGGGTTGGTGGTGGTCAGGGGCTGGGAGAGACTAGAGAGTGACTGCTTAATAAGTAAAGAGTATTATTATTATTATGGGTGATGAAGAGTTTTGGGAAGTAGACAGAGATGATGATCCCACAATACTGTGAAGACATTAAATGCCACTGAAACATAGTATTCATCCAAAGAACACTGTCTTTTATTACAGGTTAAATATTTAAAGAGGAACATAATAATGTATAATAATACATGCATAATAATAATGTAACTGAAAACTACATTATATTTCGTATTTATTATTATCTACTGAATTTGCTTTCACTTATTTAAGAGGTGCAGAGAAGGCAATGGCACCCCACTCCAGTACTCTTGCCTGGAAAATCTCATGGATGGAGGAGCCTGGTAGGCTGCAGTCCATGGGGTCACTAAGAGTCGGACATGACTGAGCGACTTCACTTTCACTTTTCACTTTTATGCATTGGAGAAGGAAATGGCAACCCACTCCAGTGTTCTTGCCTGGAGAATCCCAGGGACAGGGGAGCCTGGTAGGCTGCCGTCTATGGGGTCACACAGAGTCAGACACGATTGAAGTGACTTAGCATAGCATAGCATGGCATTTAAGAGGTGTTAATTGCTTCTTATGAATATGGAACTTTGTTTTCGTCCTAATGAAAAAAAATGCCACTGAATGCTTTACTTTAAAATGGGTAGCTTTCTGTTCTGTTAATGTCACCTCAGTCAAAAACATTTTTTTTCCCCCAAGATTGTTAGTGAATCTTGCAGATGACAGAATATCACATAACAGATGTTTTCATGGGCATAGTCGTGGTGGGTGACACTCACCAGACAGAAGACAGATGGGAGACACTGCCTTCCTTCTGCCTTGAAGGATTTCCTCATCCACCTTGACAGTAGATTGTAGGAGTGACCAGAAGTGACAGTGTGCTCCCTTTCTGGATATTTTTCCACCCTCTCCTTCCTGCAGGACCATGACAACAGTCGCTCATCCCTCATGACTTAATTCAGGTGTCAACTCTTTCCTGAAGCCCTCTTTGATTGCTCCCCACCCCCAATTGCACGCCATGCTTACATTCCCTGCATTTACCAGGACAGCTGCTGTGAAGCGATTATCCACTGACCTGTCTGCTCCCACCCTGTCTATGGGCCTGTTGAGATCAGGGACCTTTCAGAGGCAGAGTGGAAATGTAGATGTAGACTTTGATGCCACATCTACCTGGGTTCAAAGCCTGGCTTGGCCAACTTATTAGCTGGGTGACTTTGGGGCAAATTGCTTAGCCTTTAGGAACATCAGTTTCACATCTGGAGAATGAAGATGAGATTTCCATTTTAGGGCTGTGTCAAGGCACCTTGATTATATAATCTTATTCCCTGAGAGATTTTATCTTTTTCTTCTTCGCCAGCTCCTCTTCCTTTTCCATTATGATTATTTTACTTTTCATTTTCCCTTAGTTTCAGCCCTTTCTGAATATTTTCAAACTGTCTCTCTGACCAGGTGAACAGCAGAATGGGTAACCTGGTGTCCATGGGGGCGGGCTGCAGTGGTGCAAGTGGGGCGAGCTGAGTGAGGTGGGTAAGTATCTGGGAACAGTGATGTCTGCTGCCATCGCCTAGGGGCAGGAAAGGACAGTATTAGCTTGGATTGCCAGCTCATTCTGTGTGATGCAGCCAGAGAGTCACCCTCTCTGAGCCTCCACTTCTGGTTGTGTAAGTGGGGGTTCATGTGAGGACTTCCCTGGAGTGTGGTGAGGGTGAAATACACACCAGTGGAAAGGTCCGTATAGTCAAAGCTATGGTCTTTCCAGTGGTCATTTTCAGATGTGACAGTTGGACCATAAGGAATCCTGAGCACCAGAATTGATGCTTTCAAACTGTGATGCTGGAGAAGACTGTTGAGAATCCCTTGGGCAGCAAGGAGATCAAATCAGTCCATTCTAAAGGAAATCAGTCCTGACTATTCATTGGAAGGACTGATGCTGAAACTGAAGCTCCAATACTTTGGCCACCTGATGCGAACAGCTGACTCATTGGAAAAGACCCTGATGCTGGCAAAGATTGAAGGCAGGAGGAGAAGGGGACAACAGGGGATGAGATACTTGGATGGCATCACTGACTTAATGGGCATAAATTTTGAGCAAACTCCGGGAGATAGTGAAGGACAAGGAAGCCTGGCATGCTTCAGTCCATGAGGTCGTGGATTCAGACACAACTGAGCGACTGAAAAACAACATGGGAAGACCTGATGCAGACAGAGGTCATAGGAATGGAGCATGTGCTCAATAGCTGCACATGCACAGACATACCACCAGATGCCTTGCTTTTGTAGTATCCCTGCTAAATTGGAGAATGATGTCATGCATAGAAATAGAAATGTACTCAGCTGTTTGCTGGGTTCTAAACAGATTCTTCCGTCAGTGAGCTTTCAGGAACTCCACATTTCTACCCGAATTCTTAAAATGATTTGCAGACAAGTAAGAAAGGAGACAACTTGGCAACTGAACAACAGTAACAAGGAAGGAGTTCGGTTTCCCAGGGGTTCAGCGTCTGCCAATACAGGAGATGTAAGAGACGTGGGTTTGATCCCTGGGTTGAGAATATCTCCTGGAGGAGGGCAGGGCAACCCACTCCAGGATTCTTGCCTGGAGAATCCCATGGACAGAGGAGCCTGGAAGGCTACAGTCCATGGAGTCACAAAGAGTCAGAAATGACTGAAGCGACTTAGCACACACACAGAAAGGATGCTTCCATTCTTCTTTTTTTCGCCTTTTTAAAATTGAAGTTAAAGTTGATTTACAATGTTGTATTGGTTTCTGGTGTCTGGCAAAGTTTAGTTTTATATATATGTGTGTATATCTGGATAAATTCTTTTGCATATTCTTCTCCATTGTAGTTTATTACAAGATTTTGAATATAGTTCCCTATACTATACAGTAGGACATTGTTCTTTATGTCTAGTAGTTTTTATCTGCTAATCCTAAGCTCCTAATTTATCCATCCCCCATCTTTTCCCACTTTGGTAACCATAAATTTGTTTTCTCTGACAGTATGTTTCTGTTTTGTAAATAAGTTCATTTGTATCATCTGTTAAATTCCACATGTAAGTGGTATCATATGACATTTGTCTCTTTTGGACTCACTTCACTTAGTAGGATAATCTGTAGGTCCATCCATGTTGCTGCAAATGGCATCATTTCACTCTTTTTATGGCTGAGTAATAGTCCATCACATATATGTATATATTTATATATCACATCTTCTTTATTTATTTGTCGATGGACATATAGATTGCTTCCATGTCTTGGCTATTGTAAATAGTGCTGCTATGAACATTATGGTGAAAGCATCTGTTTGAATTAGAGTTTTGGGGGAGTTCCATTCTTGTTGTCACAGCTGGTGCCTGGTCTTGCAGGCTGAGAGGTGAGCAGGTAAGGGACAAGAGGCAGGAAGTGACACCCCCACTGAATTCCCTCAGACCACAAGTGTGGGCTAAGGCCCCCAACTCTTGTTGGGTGAGGAAGGTTGAGAAACATGACCTGGACATGTGAAAGTCAAGTCCCAGTGTTGAGTGACTTTGGAGCAAGAAGGGAGACGGGGGTCCCACCCTCCAGGCTGAGTAGGCTATAGCAAGCAGCTCCCTAAAGACTCTAAACTCCAGGGCAAGAGCCCAGTTGAAGTCTTAGATCCATAAGTGGTAAAGAAACATCAGTAGGATGAATCAAAAACATGGGCTGATCCCTGAATTCCCTCTTCTCACTTCCATCCCTATTCAATGGAAGGAAATGTTCTGCAAATTCTTGAGCTCAGTTTCTCTATATGTCAAATGGGCACAATCTACCCACTTCAACAGATTCCTGTCTAAGATGCTACGTTAAGGCTCCCATCCAGGTTGGGGTTTCACACAGGCTCAGCAGGGCAGTTCCTCTCTCTTCTCTCTTACACTATATGGAACCACTTACCTCTCCAGACTTCCATCTTCTCTGAAAAGTGGAGGAAGTGTGCTGTCCCCATTCCCACAAATGGAAGTGTGTGAGCTGCAAAGGCAGTGATTGAACTCCCCGTCCCCTCTGAGCCCAGGAAGTGCTGAGTGGGCATTGCGGAAGGGCAGAGATGTCCCAGGAGCCAACGCTGCTCTGCAGCATGGTCCCTCCTTCCATGGACACCCTCCCGGTCTGTTCCCAGTTCTCCTTGACTCTCAAGCTCTGAAGAAACAAGATCCCTGTCTGGCTCCATCCTCGTCTGTTTCCTGAGATTCCTTCAGAGGTTCATGGACTGACCGCCCATCCTGGGCTGAAGAAAGGAGTCTTCTGGGTCTTTCTTTAGGTCCACCTTATGGGCATTAGATGGGACAGACCTGAGAACCTTTCTCTTCATGATGTGAAATCAGTCAGTGGGTCCCTAACAGGTATTCTCTGAGCAAAACACCTAGGAAAATACTTCTGCCCTTAAAGAGGATGCACTTACAATACAGATTAATATATTAATATATCTACCATGGTACTTGAAATAGATGTGGATACGTGTAACTTTGTACATGCATGTAAATATGTATATATGCCTCCAAGCATTTCTTCACCAACTCTCTATGCCCTACAGTTCAAGCTGCTGTAAAGTCTTTCTTGGACCATCACAGTAAATATCCATATAGATATATACACAAGTAAGAGGTGATAATATTCCTACATGGTGTTAACCCTGGGCATAATTCCAGCCATTTTGCAGTTTTCAACTCATCTATCATCTAAATGAGTTTGAGCAAACTCCGGGAGATATTGAAGGACAGGAAAGCCTGGCATGTTGCAGTCCACGGGGTTGCAGAGAGTTGGACATGACTTAGCAACTGAACAACAGCAATCCTCTAAAACTATCATTATTTCCATTTTACAGATGGAAAAAGTAAGGCATCAGAGAGGCTAAGTATCTTGCCCAAAGTCACACAGCAGATAAGTAACAGAGCTGGGATTTGAACCCAGGCAGTCTGGCTCCAGACCCTGTGCTCGTCATTCTATAATCTCCTGACACTCACCAGCAGCAGCCTCTGATGTGCACATCATCTGCAGAATCAGCCCCTTCAACCAGTCTTCACACACTCTGGAACCTACCTCCCTATTACCTAAAACCCTCCAGCTCACCCCTCACCCCCGTCTTTGGGATAGCAGTGAAACCCCTTCAGCAGGTCCTAATGCCCTCCTCTGCCTCATTTTTAGAAGTGGCTCCTTTGCAACATGCACTTGAGGATCAATATCTCTGTCTTTTTCAGTATGAAGCCTCCTTTATAATGTCAAAATAATTCTTGAACCGAGCATGGTAATAGTTCTACTTTTAGTATCTATTGATTTAGAAAACATCTACCAGCAAAGAGCTACCATGAATTCCGCAATACTTTAAAATATATTTGCTGAATTGTGATATGTGATATATTACTTTTTCAGTTTATAAACCAGGCTGGATTCAGAGATAAATTCTCAGACTTATACTAAATCCCTGAACCCAGAGATTCTTATCCCTTAGCTAGGAAATCACTGTTTTTCTCCACTCTTTCAAAATTTTGCAAGTTCCCAAGGCACATTTGAACATTCTGATAACTTGTCCTGGAGTGACCCTCCCTAAGGACTCGGCTAAAGCACCACCTCCTCTGGGGAGTCCTTCCTGACTCATCTCATCACCCCATCATTGCCCAGCGAATAGCTCTGCTCCATTGTCTCTGCACCATGGCTCTTCTTTACTATTGCTCAGTCACATTGTCCCATCGTCATTTGTTTGCAAACACTAGTGTATAATTTGGCCAAGTACAAGGAGCCTTGGCATCCATGAGACCCAGTTTTCTGTCTTGGCTGTAGCATCTTCTAGCTTTGTGTACTTGGGCAAGCTTGAGCAAATGCCTTCACTATTTTTGAGCATCAGATTCTTCACCTGTAAAATGAGGATGTCCTCCTAGCATCACCTGACACATTTCTGATAACAGAGCCATTCTTTCTGCTTTTCTTCATCTCTATTTTAAAGTAAAGAATCCATTCTATGTGGTTTGATGGGGCTGCAGTGGTGGTAGGTGTTCCAGACCTGGACAAAAGGAGGGCTCCATCTCCTACTCACAGTAATTGGCTTGAAAGTAGGCATGTGGCTCCAAGCAAGCTAATCCAGTCCTGTCTGGAACTTTCTGTAAGAAAATAAGAAGAGATTTTCTTGTCACTCAGGGGTTGCTATGCAGGTAAAATGTGGCTCTAGAGGGGTGGACAACTACCTTACCTAACACACAGAAAGAATCTAAGAAATGGAGCAGAAGATGAAACATTGACTATATCATACAAGTCTCTTGATCCAACCATTCCTGAAGACAGTGAACTCCTGGGTTTCTAATTACAAAAGCCAACAAATCCTTCCCCAGCCCCTTCCCTTTAAACTTAAATTAGCATGAGTCAAGTTTATTTCCTTTGTACCAAAAAGAATTCTATGGCAGTCCATTACGTTCATGGTTCTTGATGAACCATGTTTTTTAGTATTCATGCCCCTGAGTTGTCAACTCCTATCGACTATGGGCGGAGCTTGAAAGTGATCAATGAAATGAGATGGAAGTCATGCTGTGCCTATTCTGGGCCTAAGTCTGAAGAAGGCTTGACAGCTTCTGTCCTCTTGGAAAGCCTGAGCGGCCCTGTAAGTTCAGGAGAGACCATGTGGAGATGCCACATGAAGAGGAGGACATCCATATGCCACATAGAGAGTTAGAAGCTCAGTTTTCTGGGGTCCCAGCTGGATCCAGTCCCTGATCACAGGCAAGACCAGATAAATCATCCAGTCTAGTCCTCTTCAGATTACAGTATTTGGAGTGATGATAAAATGATTGCTGTTTTAAGCCACTGTGATTTGTTGTAGCTTATTATACAGCAGTAAATAACAGGAGCACTGACTAATATACTTCTTCACAGGGCTGTTGTTAGAACTAAGATACTGCATGTAAATTGCTTAGCATAGTGCTTGGCACATAGAAAATGCTCATTAAGTATCAACTATTTCTTTTCTTATCATTGTTATTATTATTTTACCCAAATTTTGTTGTTATCCAAATGTTTGCTGCCCAAATTAGACTGTGATCTCATTGTATCATATACATTGCTATATCCCTGGGATCCAGCCCAGAACATAACATATGTTTAGCACTCTGTCAATGCTGCTTTCAATGAATGAATGAATGAATGAACAGCAAAAGAAGTGTTCACAAATGCAAAATTCAGTGCATCATGCATAGTTTATCTTTAGCGTGTATTTTTGATCTGTGTATATTTCAGATGGAATTCGATCCAAAGTTGTCTAGACCACTGAGGGTCTAGAAGACTTTCCTGGACAGCTGATCTCCTTGTAGTAACTCAGTGATCCAGACGGAGGGAGGTTTCCGAAGTCTGTGGCTATACCATCTAGAACATGGCCTCTGATTGGGTAGTATATTAGGTGAACACAGACATGGTGAACACCACATCGGCTCTTAAATTCTTTCCAGTAGAAGGGCACACCATACTTCCTGTTACACTTCATTGGCCAAAGCTAGTCACATGGCCCCATCTAATTTCATATGTGACAGAGGGCTGTTCTCAGGAAGAGGGAATTCCTTAAACCTTCCCCCCCTCTAAGCAGGTGCTTATGCTTTATGGGCAAGATGGTCAACAACTCTACCACTAGATTAGCCCTGGTATAGTGAAAAACAAAGATAATACTCCGTGCATCTCATTTTACAGAGAGAAAATCAAGACTAATAAGCAAAGTGACTTCCTTAGACCCCCAAGATTGATCAATTTTTAATTTAAAAAATTTAATATATATAAGATAATACTAGTCTAGCAAAATGTTAAGAGTAATTTTCTGCAGTGGGGACACAGTGTTCAGTAGAATTCCTTCAATTTTTCTGTACATTTGACATTTTCTGTAATGTTGGAAATTTAAATTTACTTTTAAATCAGTTAACATTAATACATTTACATTATTCAAAATTCAGAAGGTATCAAAAGTTAAATATTATAAAATCTTCCTTCTCCCCTGTCCCAGGTTCCCAGGTTCTTTCCCAAAGGGAACCAATGTTATCAGCTTCTTATGATTCCTTCAAGAGATATTCTGTGTCTGGGCAACCACAATTGCAAACAGATGCAGACTTCTCTATTTTTAAAAAAAAAATTATTATTAGGTAGCAGAGTTTTGCCAAGAGAACACACTAGTCATAGCAAACACCCTCTTCCAACAACACAAGAGACGACTCTACCCATGGACATCACCAGATGGTCAATAACAACATCAGACAGATTATATTCTTTACAGCCGTAGATGGAGAAGCTCTATACAGTCAGTATAAACAAGACCAGGAGCTGACTGTGGCTCAGATCATGAACTCCTTATTGCCAAATTCAGACTTAAATTGAAGAAAGTAGGGAAAACCACTAGACCATTCAGGTATGACCTAAATCAAATCCCTTATGATTATACAGTGAAAGTGACAAATAGATTCAAGGAATTAGATCTGATAAACAGAGTGCCTGAAGAACTATGGACAGAGGTTCGTGACATTGTACGGGAGGTGGTGATCAAGGCCATCCCCAAGAAAAAGAAATGCAAAAAAGCAAAATGGATGTCCGAGGAGGCCTTACAAATAGCTAAGAAAAGAAGAGAAGCTAAAGACAAAGGAGAAAAGGAAAGATATACCCATCTGAATTGCAGAGTTCCAAAGAATAGCAAGGAGAGATAAGAAAGCCTTCCTCAGTGATCAGTGCAAAGAAATAGAAGAAAAAAATAGAATGGGAGACTAAAGATCTCTTCAAGAAAATTAGAGATACCAAGGGAATATTTCATGCAAAGATGGGCACAATAAAGGACAGAAATAGTATGGATCTAACAGAAGCAGAAGATATTAAGAAGAGATGGCAGGAATACTCAGAAGAACTATACAAAAAAGATCTTCATGACCAAGATAATCATGATGGTGTGATCACTCACCTAGAGCCAAACATCCTGGAATGTGAAGTCAAGTGGGCCTTAGAAAGCATCACTATGAACAAAGCTAGTGGAGGTGATGGAATTCCAGTTGAGCTATTTCAAATCCTATAAGATGATGCTGTGAAAGTGCTGCACTCAATATGCCAGCACATTTGGAAAACTTAGCAGTGGCCACAGGACTGGAAAAGGTCAGTTTTCATTCCAATCCCAAAGAAAGGCAATGCCAAAGAATGCTCAAACTACCGCACAATTACACTTATTTCACACACTAGCAAAGTAATGCTCAAAATTCTCCAAGCGAGGCTTCAACAGTGTGTGAACCGTGAACTTCCAGATGTGCAAGCTGGTTTTAGAAAAGGCAGAGGAACCAGAGATCAAATTGCCAACATCCACTGGATCGTCGAAACAGCAAGAGAGTTCCAGAAAAACATCTATTTCTGCTTTATTGACTACGTCAAAGCCTTTGACTATGTGGATTACAGCAAACTGGAAAATTCTTAAAGAGGTGGGAATACCAGATCACCTTACCTGCATCCTGAGAAATCTGTATGCAGGTCAAGAAGCAACAGTTAGAACCAGACATGGAACAATGGACTCGTTCCAAATTGGGAAAGGAGTATGTCAAGGCTATATATTGTCACCCTGCTTATTTAACTTATATGTAGAGTACATCATGTGAAATGCTGGGCTGGATGAAACACAAGTTGGAATCAAGATTGCCGGGAGAAATATCAATAACCTCAGATATGCAGATGGCACCACTCTTATGACAGAAAGTGAAGAGGAACTGAAGAGCCTCTTGATGAGAGTGCAAAAGCTGGCTTAAAACGCAACATTCAAAAAGTGAAGATCGCGACATCTGGTTCCACTACTTCATGGCAAATAGATGGGGAAACAATGACAGATTTTATTTTCTTGGGCTCCAGAATCACTGTAGATAGTGACTGTAACCATGAAATTAAAAGACACTTACTCCTTGGAAGAAAAGTTATGACCATATTAAAAAGCAGAGACATTACTTTGCTGACAGTTCTGTGTAGTCAAAGCTATGTTTTTTCCCAGTAGTCATGTACAGATATTAGAGTTGGACCCTAAAGAAAGCTGAGTGCTGAAGAATTGATGCTTTTGAACTGTGGTGTTGAAGAAGACTCTTGTGAGTCCCTTGGACTGCAAGGAGATCAAATCAGTCAATCCCAAAGGAAATCAGTCCTGAATATTCATTGGAAGGACTGATGTTGAAGCTGAAACTCCAGTACTTTGGCCACCTGATGTGAAGAACTGACTCATTTGAAAAGACCCTGATGCTGGGAAAAATTAAAGGCAGGAAGAGAAGGGGACAACAGAGGATTAGATGGTTGGATGGCATCACTGACTTGATGGACATGAGTTTGAGCAGGTTCCAGGAATTGGTGGTGGACAGGGAAACCTGGCGTGCTGCAGTCCATGGGGTTGCAGAGTTGGACACAGCTGAGCAACTGAACTGAACCCACTGCACACACAGCTGTACATTGAGAATGTCCCTTGCACTAGCTAAATGCTTTGTACCCAGTATCTCTTTAATCCTCATAGCAACTCTGTGAGGGAATTGTGATGTCCCCATTTCATGGATGAGAAAACTGAACCACAGAGAAATTAAGTGAATTGTTCCAAATCCCATGAATAATAAGTGGCAGCATTAAGATGCTAATCTAGGCTTTCTGACCCCAAATTCCGGGCTATGAGCTGCCACCTGCAGCACAGGCATGGAGGATCAGGGGGATGTTCTGGTATTTTGTACACAAGGATGGCATTGAAACACACTCCTTCTGATGGGACTCAAACCCAGCCATGCCTCAGACTAGGACTTGAACCACAGTTCTTGGCTTAGAGGGGAAGCAAACACACTGTCTTTTAGTTGAAACATCTCGTTTGATCTCAGGACTTACTGGAGCTCAGGTTCTTTTGTCGTGATGCAGAAAAGATTCAGCGTGAGGCAAAGTGATGGACAAAGAGTGAATTTATCAGCATAAGATGCTTGTGAGAGATACAAGCAGGCAGGCGAGGGAGTGCAGCCCTGAGAACAAAGAGGGCTACATTTTTATAATTAAAGAAAAAGTGGGGAGCAAAGAAGACCATCTTCTTTCCCCAAAGGGTAGACATCAAGGCTTACATCATTAGTTCCTCCTTTGAGCCTATATGGTCTAACCAGAACTGTTGTCGTGCTATTTAAATAACTAGTATGTTGGCATAGGATGGTAACATACACTAACATATGGTGATTCAACTCAGGTTTCAAGATAATATCCACCTTCCCCTAGTTTTTTCACCTTTCACCTATATTCCTGTATTAACTACATGCAGAAATGCTAGTCTTCAAGGCCCATTAACACCTTGACTTCAAGTAACAAGATTCAGACTCCATAGCTCTTGTCTTGTGTTTTAACTATCAGGATTGATGCCTTGAGGGTGCCTGGTGCTTGAATGTGCCTGGTCTTCCTTCAAGGCAGAGTAGATTGTTGCCAGGTTACTGGATTCTTCTCTTCCATGGTCATTAGCTTACAACAATCTCCCAGACTTCCTGCAACTTCTGTCTTCGATCCCCTAGCATGGTATAGAGTTTTATAAATGAAGCTAGAAATGAGAACAGGTATATCGCTGTGTGAACTAAGTCCCATTCGAGTGTCAATGAGACTCCAGTGCATCCTGCTAATTTTCACTGAGTCTTACCCAAGCAGTGTCTCCTGGGATGGAAATAGATTTACAGCTGTCACAGTGACTAAGCAGGTATAACCAGAAGCAATTTTGTCTCTTCTGTCCCACCCCAGTGCTCTGGGGCTTGTTCCTGCTCTGATCCTGTAAGCAATTATCTCACTCTTTAGGTAATTAAAAGTGCTTTCACGCTGGTGGACACCCCAGGTATATCAGTTCAGTAACTAGCATGTCGAATTTTATTTAATGGTTGAAATTCCAAATTTTATTCAGAGATAAAGCTTCACCCCTCCTCTGGCTGCCAGAGAAGGAGCCGGCAATGGGAAAAGGGAATGGGGCCACATTTCTTGATTCTCTGTATTTCACTCTAATTACTCATCCTCTAGCTTGATAAGAATTGATGTTAAGAGGGCAGGAGGTTCTTGCCTCTGTGGCACTCTTGGGAAAGGGTGTAGGCTCTTTCTGGATTTGAAAGTGAAAGTGTTAGTCACTCTGTCAGGTCCCACTCTCTGCAACCCCATGGACTGTAGCCCGCCAGGCTCCTCTGTCCATAGAATTCTCCAGGCAAGATTACTGGAGTGGGTGACCATTTCCTTCTCCAGAGGATCTTTCCAACCCAGGAATCGAACCGGAATCTCCCACAATTGCAGGCAGATTCTTTACCATCTGAGCCACCAGGGATCAGATGTTTAAAGTTGAGTGTTTCAGGAGACCACTTACGTGGATTCTTTGGAGATTCTCATTGCTAAGAACTTTTCCTTCCTTTGTGGGTGACATTTCTCAGAAAGGACACTGGAGAATCCTCTCTTGATCCCTGGGCATCCACCTCCAGCTTTCCAGCAGTTTTCTGCTGAGGTCTCTTCATTTATCTAGGCAGCGGTCAAGTGCAGGATCTGAGACCATCTTTTGCTAGCTTGTTCTCTTCTGTGGTCATGTCTACAGAAGATAAGCTCCCCAGACAGCATTAGACTCTCTGTAGCTAGGAGTAGTGTCACTTGTCAGTCAGAGTTACGTACTCGGCTGCCCCTGACCACTTCATCAGACAACAATCTATGAGGCCTTAAGTATCCAGAATACCTGAGTCAGCCTTTTGCTTTGGCTTGCTTGGAGCTTCTCAAGCAGTCCCTGGTGGATTAATCTGCAAAGATGGCCACCAACAATTCCTCTCATCTGTATGTACACTCCACTGATCTCAGCAAGAGGTAGTCTTTCCTCCTCTCTTTTGATGGGTGGAGATGACCTCATGACGTATTTGACCAACTGAAAAGGTACTAGTGATTTGTGCAAGTTCTGAAACCTGGACTTCAAGATACTGTGTAGCTTCCACTTTTGCTTTTTTGGGATCCAGTTGCCATGTAGAGAAGCTTAGGCTAGACTTCTGAATGATGAGAAACCAGATGAAAAGAGACAGACCTGGCCAGTCCTCCACCATTCAAGCTAGTCCAGCTTTCAGCTAAATGCAGTCACATGGGTGACCCCAAGGGACATCATGTGGAAGAAGAGCTGCCCAGCAAAACCCAATTGACCTACAGAATCATGAGACATAACGCATTGTTGCTTTAAACCACTAATCATGACCACAGAAAATTGAAATTAAATTTGGTACCTAGAAGTTGGTACTCCTAGGACCTAAAAGACATGGCATTGTCTTTGAGACTTCATGGAGGGTGCAGTAGGAGGGTATGGAGGAGATTGTTAGTGAGGCTGCAAGAGCATTGAGAAAATTTCACCTAGAGGTTGTAGAAAGGTGGATTCCTTCATATAATATCAGAACTTTTAACAACACTGTTATCTACAATAATGCAGATGATAGAAAACTGCATGATGTATTTATGGATATTCTAAGAAGATGTTTCAGGCCAAATGTTGAAATGACAGTTAGCTTATTTTACTGATATGTAATAGGTATCTCAAAAGAAAATTAAATTGAAGAAGGAAATTTATAGGTAGAATTTTGAGACAACACAGGACCCAGAACAATTTCTCTAGTCAGCAAAAAAATTCTCAAAATAAGAAATAGTCTCAGGGCAAAGATAAAACATAAGGGCGAGTAAAATATGGCCTCAGGATAAAGATCATATCAAAGTTGTAAAATTTCTTTTAAAGACTTTTAAAAACATTTAACGTTTTTCTTTATAGACCCTCTCAGATAGACAAAGATTTCAAAAATCTTAAGGGAGTGTTCCCATACAGCCTGCCATGCTCAAAGGAGAAAGAAACCTATCTTGGATAGAATTATGGGTGGGTCTTTTGGGACACAGAGTAAACACCAATAAGATTCATGTGAAAGTGAAAGTCGCTCAGTCGTGTCCGACTCTTTGCGACCCCATGGACTATAGAGTCCATGGAATTCTCCAGGCCAGAATACAGGAGTGTGTTGCCTTTCCCTTCTCCAGGGGGTCTTCCCAACCCAGGGACTGAACCCAGGTCTCTCACATTGCAGGCAGATTCTTTACCAGCTGAGCTATGAGGGAAGCCCGATAAGATTCATGGGAAACATAAAATTTTTAAGGAAAGTGATTGGTGAAAGGATCATTAGGCTGGACTCAAAGAGAGACAATTCAAATTGAAAAGAGGTCTTTGGGATCCCAACTTTCTATAGTTAGGAAGCAAGTTGAGAAAGCTGTTCTGCTGCAGAAGAGAGGCCATTTCCTATGGAAAAGATGACTTAGAAGGTGGAGCCAAGAGCCAAGATTAGTGGATTAAGGAATTACTCCCTAGTGAAGCAGCTTTTCCTGCCCTAGAATAGGGGACAATGGTAACATGTACTCAGCTGGATTTCCAGATTTTCTATGGACCAGTGACCGCTATGTGCTCCCCTTTCCTCCTCTTTTTATATAGGCCTCACCATTGTATGCTGGGTACATAGGGGCAGAAAACTTGTCTTTTGGTTCATGAATCTCTGAATCAAGAGGAAACTGAACTTGAGGAGTTGCATCTGAGGAGCCTCATTTGTGCCTGGATGATGGAAATAGAGTTTTGCCAAGAAAATGCACTGGTCATAGTGAACACCCTCTTCCAACAACACAAGAGAAGACTCTACACATGGACATCACCAGATGGTCAACACCAAAATCAGATTGATTATATTCTTTACAGCCAAAGATGGAGAAGCTCTATACAGTCAACAAAAACAAGACCAGGAGCTGACTGTGGCTCAGATCATGAACTCCTTATTGCCAAATTCAGACTTAAATTGAAGAAAGTAGGGAAAACCACTAGACCATTCAGGTATGACCTAAATCAAATCCCTTATGATTATACAGTGGAAGTGGGAAATAGATTTAAGGGACTAGATCTTATAGATAGAGTGTCTAATGAACTATGGTCGAAGATTCGTGACATTGTACAGGAGACAGGGATCAAGACCATCCCCATGGAAAAGAAGTGCAAAAAAGCCAAATGGCTGTCTGAGGAAGCCTTACAAATAGCTGTGAAAAGAAGAGAAGTGAAAAGCAAAGGAGAAAAGGAAAGATATACCCATTTGAATGCAGAGTTCCAAAGAATAGCAAGAAGAGATAAGAAAGCCTTCCTCAGCGATCAGTGCAAGGAAATAGAGGAAAATAACAGAATGGGAAAGACTAGAGATCTCTTCAAGAAAATTAGAGATACCAAGGAAACATTTCATGCAAAGATGGGCTCAATAAAGGACAGAAAAGGTATGGACCTAACAGAAGCAGAAGATATTAAGAAGAGGTGGCAGGAATATTCAGAAGAACTATACAAAAAAGATCTTCACGACCAAGATAATCATGATGGTGTGATCACTCACCTGGAGCCAGACATCCTGGAATGTGAAGTCAAGTGGGCCTTAGAAAGCATCACTACGAACAAAGCTAGTGGAGATGATGGAATTCCAGTTGAGCTATTTCAAATCCTGAAAGATGATGCTGTGAAAGTGCCACACTCAATATGCCAACAAATTCGGAAAACTCAGCAGTGGCCACAGGACTGGAAAAGGTCAGTTTTCATTCCAATCCCAAAGAAAGGCAATGCCAAAGAATGCTCAAACTACTGCACAATTGCACTCATCTCACATGCTAGTAAAGTAATGCTCAAAATTCTCCAAGCCAGGCTTCAGCAATACAATGAACCGTGAACTTCCAGATGTTCAAGCTGGCTTTAGAAAAGGCAGAGGAACCAGAGATCAAATTGCCAACATCCCCTGGATCATCGAAAAGGCAAGAGAGTTCCAGAAAAGCATCTATTTCTGCTTTCTTGACTATGCCAAAGCCTTTGACTGTGTGGATCACAATAAACGGTGGAAAATTCTGAAAGAGATGGGAATACCAGACCACCTGACCTGCCTCTTGAGAAACCTATATGCAGGTCAAGAAGCAACAGTTAGAACTGGACATGGAACAACAGACTGGTTCCAAATAGGAAAAAGAGTATGTCCAGGCTGTGTACTGTCACCCTGCTTATTTAACTTATATGCAGAGTACATCATGAGAAATGCTGGGCTGGAAGAAGCACAAGCTGGAATCAAGATTGCCGGGAGAAATATCAATAACCTCAGATATGCAGATGACACCACCCTTATGGCAGAAAGTGAAGAGGAACTCAAAAGCCTCTTGATGAAAGTGAAAGTGGAGAGTGAAAAAGTTGGCTTAAAGCTCAACATTCAGAAAACAAAGATCATGGCATCTCGTCCCATCACTTCATGGGAAATAGTTGGGGAAACAGTGGAAACAGTGTCAGACTTTATTTTTCTGGGCTCCAAAATCACTGCAGATGGTGACTGCAGCCATGAAATTAAAAGACGCTTACTCCTTGGAAGGAAAGTTATGACCAACCTAGATAGCGTATTCAAAAGCAGAGACATTACTTTGCCAACAAATGTTCGTCTAGTCAAGGCTATGGTTTTTCCTGTGGTCATGTATGGATGTGAGAGTTGGACTGTGAAAAAAGCTGAGCATCGAAGAATTAATGATTTTGAACTGTGGTGTTGGAGAAGACTCTTGAGAGTCCCTTGCACTGCAAGGAGATCCAACCAGTCCATTCTGAGGGAGATCAGCCCTGGGATTTCTTTGGAAGGAATGATGCTAAAGCTGAAACTCCAGTACTTTGGCCACCTCATGCAAAGAGTTGACTCATTGGAAAAGACTCTGATGCTGGGAGGGATTGGGGGCAGGAGGAGAAGGGGACGACAGAGGATGAGATGGCTGGATGGCATCACTGACTCTATGGACGTGAGTCTGAGTGAACCTCGGGAGTTGGTGATGGACAGGGAGGCCTGGTGTGCTGCGATTCATGGGGTCGCAAAGAGTTGGACATGACTGAGCGACTGAACTGAACTGAACTGATGAAAATGATGAGATCCTGGACCTTAATTTTGCTATCAAACTGAGAAGAGACTTTGGGGATCTTGGGACAGTCAAGTGTGTCTTATATGTTTGATATCTGTGGCCAAAGGGCAAACTGGAGTGAATTAACGATAGTTGTGAGTTCTTTGCACCTTCTCTTATCAAAAAGTGCAGTGTCTATCATCCTCTTTGAATTTGGGCTTCTCTGTGACTTGCTTTGACTGATACAATGCAGCAGGAAGCCAGCTACCACATAAAGACATCTGAACACTCTGCCAGAGAGAGAAGTCCTGGAGGATAAATGACAACAAAGGGTAAGAGAGAGCCCAGCCATTCCACTAATTCCCAGTGGTGCCAGAGGGTGATAGAAAAGCCATTTTAGATCCTCTAACTTGTTGAAGAAACTTAGCCAACACCCCATGGAGCAGAGGTGGGCTGTTCCCACCAAGCTTTGCCCATTGCAGAATCATGAGGCAACAAATAGTCATTATTTTAGGACACTAAATGTTGGGCTTAACATAACTCATTAATAGAAAACTGATACAGGAGTTGTTACCAGAAGTGGGATTTGAATCTACACAAATGTTGAATCCACTGACAACATGTGCCTCGCTGGATATCATATTTCTATGGCCTATTGATGCCTATGTACCTTCTGTTTTCTCTCTTCTTGTTTTTTAATGGAAGCATCTATTACAGTTATCTCACACTGTGTGGGCATGTGTGGGCATGTGTGGGCATGCCACTCCTCCCATCAAAATGCAGAATTTATTTCTCCAACCTCTTGTCTCTGGGATGTCCTTCTGACTTGCTTTGACCATCAGCATGGGTAGAAATTACACTGTGTGAGTTTCTGAGCCTAGACTTCAAGATGCCTTGTAGTGTCCACCTTTGTTTTCTTAGGATCCAACCATCCTCTAGCAGAGCTTGAGCTAAACCACTGAATAATGAGCACCTACACAGAGAGACAGAGTCCCAGCCAGTCTCTAGTCCCTCTAGTTCACCCCACCTGCTGTGCCAGACTTGTGGATGAAGCCTCCTCGATTTCCCAGTTACACCTAAATCCCAGTTGAGTGTAGCGATGTGACTAATCCTCAAATGACACCACGTGGAGCAAAAAACCACCCAACCGAAAGAATCATTAGAAATAGTGCATCATTGAAGATAAGTTTTGAGATTTTTTTTCCCCCACAGTAATAGGTAATTGAAGCATACCCCCAATAATGACCCCTCAGGGTTGGGGTACATTCTCCAACACATCCCACTAAAGAAAAGTTTTCAACCTTCAGCTTCTCTGCCTCTCCAACTTTAACCCTCTTGTAGCTCCCAGTGGATGAGAGGCCAAGAGTCACACAACTGTTTTTTTGTTTTTTTTTCACTTTTTAATTTTTGCAAGACCAGCATAAGGGATCTAGTAAAGGGCTGGGCAAACCATAGTCCAAATCCAGCCAACCACCTCCCCTCTCCAGTTTTACTGAGGTATAGTTTGTTTAATGGCTCGTAAGTTATGGCCCACAAAGCCTAAAGTATTTAGTCTCTGGCTCTTTAAGAGAAAATTTCCCATCTAGAATCTCTCTTTGGTATGTGGGAACAGTTGGCAGCTCTTACGTTGGTCCCTGAGCTAAAAATCAGATGACAGTCCTTCAATTTCAGCATACTGTTTCAGATGTTTGACAAATAGAGCATTCAATGGCCAAATAAACTTGAGAAATGCACCGTGGAAAAAGCAAAACACGTAAATAAGATTCTTTAATTGCAGCCTTCTCTCCAAAGGGGCAAAAAGAGGCCTCTCATAGGCTGTTCTGCTGTTTTTCTAAATATCCTGGAACCTTTTCCACTGGAGGGTCTTATATGATTTGTGTTCCATATGACACACTTTGGGAACTCCTGCTTTCTGATTCAAAAGATGGTGAACATTCAGAGAAGTGCCAAGAGGCCGGTCTGAATTCTTGATCCTGTGCCTTCATCTTAACCATTTTGCCCTCTTTCCTCCCTAGGGTTTTATCTGGCTGTCTGCCCTTCTTGGTCAGAGGCAAGTCTAATTCACACTAGGGTATAACAGAGTTAATGGTCTCTGGTGGAGCGGAGGGTAGGGGTTGAAGATCTCACGTTTGAAGGATGACAGGAAAGGACAAAGTTGAATCCAGGGGTGCTCACTTTTTCTCTTTTTTGTCACCATCAAAGTTGTGATTTGTCAGCCAGCACCTCTCCTGTAACAGTTCTGTAGCTTGCCAGAGTTACTTCTGAACAAGTTTCTTTATGATCAGAAGGAATATTTTATGCCAGGAGGAAATTAATCTGCTCAGACTTGCTGCATACCCCCTGACATGATGGGCTCCTCTGTCAAAGGATGTTTTAACTTCCAGCTTCTTCCTTTGATTGCATTCAAAAGGACCTGACAATGCTGAGCCATCATTTCAGCTCCTAAGAGCTTTTCTCTGCATTTGCCGTCATCCCAGGAACTCAAGAAGAATTAACTTGCAGTGGAAAACGGTGGAGAGAGGGAAACTCTCTTCTCTTTGCAAAGCTAATTTTGGTCTGGAGGAAGATTTATGCAGGAAGATTAGAGAATATGTTAAAAAAGAAGCCATGGTTGTGTTTATTTTCAGCCGCATTTGCACACATGACATTTGCGGATGCTCCAACAGTAGGGCCTCAACACATAAAGCTTTGATGAATTATCCTCGAACAACAATCTTTTCTTTGATTGGCATAAAATTTCTATTTCTGATTTATTGAAATGCTGAACAACAAAGAGGCATTTTGAGTGATATACACTGCTCTGCATGTTCAAATTCAGTGAGGCTTATCCATAGTTACACGTATGCAGAACTTTGTGGTCTAAGTAGAATTTAATTGTGGAATTTAGGCTTAACAATGGAGTCATGGGGGTGATTCTTGGGCCTGGGGACCTTCTTTCTGCAAAAATGGATGACAAAGGACTTCCCTGGCTGTCAGTGGTTTAAACTTCGCCTTCTAATGTAGGAGGTATGGGTTTGATCCCTGGTTGGGGAGCTAAGACCCCACATGCCTCAAGGTCAAAAAACCAAAACAGAAAAAATACCAGAAGCAATACTGTAACAAATTCAATACAGACTTTCAAAATGGCCCACATTAAAAAAACTAATTTTTAAATTGATTATGGGACAGAGCTGACTCTGTGTGTGCATGTGGTTGGGCTCCTCCTGGGCTGGTCCTGACATTCCTGTCTCAGGCACCCCCGGGAGCATTTGGTATCTCACTTGCCAAGATTAGAGAAGAAGCCAGGAAAGCCTTGCTGTCCACCGGGTGTGCTATGGTACTTTATAATCGCTCCTCCTGTGAGCTTAACAAGCTGGCACAGGGCACACATTTGACTCAGCTCTGAGTGCATGGGCCAATTCAACTCTGGAGCCTTCAACACCGAGGACCGACCCAGTCTGCGGTGTCTGCACAGGACAGTTGTCCCCTTTCACTCCAGCCCCGTCCTCAGAGGCCAGGTGGAGCAGCTGGTGCCTGGCACTGGGATACAGGGTCACAGCTGGGCCCATGCACAAACCTTGCTGGGCCTGAGTCTCCAGCGATGGAGGGGCCTCCTCCCTCCAGGGAAGATGGATGCTCCTTTGGCCAGGAGGACCTCACTGCCTGTGTCACTACCCAGAGCAGTAAGGGCCTCATGCACACCCCCAAGATGGCACAGGAGTGGAGATGGTACCAGAAACACTGCCATTTGAGCTATTCCAAATCCTGAAAGATGATGCTGTGAAAGTGCTGCACTCAATATGCCAGCAAATTTGGAAAACTCAGCACTGGCCACAGGACTGGAAAAGGTCAGTTTTCATTCCAATCCCAAAGAAAGGCAATGCCAAAGAATGCTCAAACTACCGCACAATTGCACTCATCTCACACGCTAGTAAAGTAATGCTCAAAATTCTCCAAGCTAGGCTTCAGCAATATGTGAACTGTGAACTTCCTGATGTTTAAGCTGGTTTTAGAAAAGGCAGAGGAACCAGAGATCAAATTGCCAACATCCGCTGGATCATGGAAAAAGCAAGAGAGTTCCAGAAAAACATCTATTTCTGCTTTATTGACTATGTCAAAGCCTTTGACTGTGTGGATCACAATAAACTGTGGAAAATTCTGAAAGAGATGGGAATACCAGACCACCTGATCTGCCTCTTGAGAAACCTATATGCAGGTCAGGAAGCAACAGTTAGAACTGGACATGGAACAACAGACTGGTTCCAAATAGGAAAAGGAGGACGTCAAGGCTGTATATTGTCACCCTGTTTATTTAACTTATATGCAGAGTACCTCATGAGAAATGCTGGACTGGAAGAAACACAAGCTGGAATCAAGATTGCCGGGAGAAATATCAATAACCTCAGATATGCAGATGACACCACCCTTATGGCAGAAAGAGAAGAGGAACTCAAAAGCCTCTTGATGAAGGTGAAAGTGGAGAGTGAAAAAGTTGGCTTAAAGCTCAACATTCAGAAAATGAAGATCATGGCATCCGGTCCCATCACTTCATGGGAAATAGTTGGGGAAACAGTGGAAACAGTGTCAGACTTTATTTTTGGGGGCTCCAAAATCACTGCAGATGGTGACTGCAGCCATGAAATTAAAAGACGCTTGCTCCTTGGAAGGAAAGTTATGACAAACCTAGATAGCGTATTCAAAAGCAGAGACATTACTTTTCCAACAAAGGTTCATCTAGTCAAGGCTTTGGTTTTTCCTGTGGTCATGTATGGATATGAGAGTTGGACTGTGAAGAAGGCTGAGCATCGAAGAATTGATGCTTTTGAACTGTGGTGTTGGAAACTCCAGTACTTTGGCCACCTCATGCAAAGAGTTGACTCATTGGAAAAGACTCTGATGCTGGGAGGGATTGGGGGCAAGGGGAGAAGGGGATGACAGAGGATGAGATGGCTGGATGGCATCACTGACTCGATGGATGTGAGTCTGAGTGAACTCCGGGAGTTGGTGATGGACAGGGAGGCCTGGTGTGCTGCGATTCATGGGGTCGCAAAGAGTCGGACACGACTGAGCGACGTATCTGATCTGATCTGATCTGATAGCTACTAGGCAGGCTTCCCTTCATGGGAATCCCTGTCTGGCCTTTCCATCATGTAGGCTGCCGTAGCAGGGAAATGTAAACCAAACCCAGTGAGAATGGAAACTAGATACCTTTATTCCCAATTCTCAACCCTCCCATGACCACCATCACGTGCGGAAAGAAATCCCAACTCCTTCCTAGGACCCAGGACCTAGAAGCTCTGGTTCTCTGCCTACCCTGCCTCTGACCTCACCTCCCACCTTGCCCTTCCTCCTTGACTGTGTGCTCCAGGAACCTTAGTAACCCTGTTGGTCCTAGGTAGTGATGCCATGGGTGTTCTTACTGCCAGGTCTCCAGCTCCTCCCTCAATCTGGAATCTTCTTCCTCAGATATCCTACTTCCATAGCACTCTCTAGAGCTTCACTGGGGTCTCTGCGCAACTGTTGCCTAATGGGAGAAGCCATCCCCAGCCGCCACATCTAGGGAGGCATCCAGTCCTCCCCTCTGCTTCTCTCTCTCCTCACTTTTTTTTTGTTTCTTTAAGGCTCTTCCGCTGCTTGCCTAGGAATTGCCTATTCATATCTCCATCATTTGTCTCCCCCACTGGAAAGAAAACCTCAGCGTTTTCCCCACCCCCAGAACCGGTGCCTAGCAAAACAAACCAGTCAATAAATAGTTAATGAATGGATGGATCCGTGAACTAGAGGAGGTAACTCAGTATACACGGTGTCCTGGCTGCGATTCAATGGTGTTTCTGAGTGGAGGGAGATGCCTGGAAGGAAAAGCAGGGCTTTGACCCCCAGCCCTCAGGACAGACAGGGAGTGGCTATTCCCACCACTCCGCACTGGGGTGCATCTGATACACTGTGTTCACCACTCCAAAGTTTAATTTAGCTGATGCCTTGGCTGCAAGCAAGAGCTGGTAAATTTAGTTGGAGGATTAAGGAACGTATAAGATGCATAGCTCCTTAAAAGGTGCTGTATGTCAGGGGAGAAGCAAAGCCGACGCATCTCGAAGTTGGCTGTCAAAGTGGAGGCGGGAAGCCTTCCAGAGCAGGGCAGGCTGAGGGACCATGTTTGCTGGGTCTTTTCAGGGGCAACGTTTCTGAGTGGGGATGGTGAGGGCAGTCACCCAGTCACTGAGCAACCCAGAACAACCTGCTGACAAGGAGACAGAGAGCTCTAAAGCCACCAGGCGGCCCAGAAACCATAAATCAATGGATGGGCAAATGTGACTGGAGGAAGATGCAAAAAAAAAAAAGCCATCACAAAGGCAAAAGCAAGCAACAAGATGGACAAAAAAATATTTACAACACACATGATAAAACAGGGGTTGATGGATGCTGATTTACAGAGTTTATAACCCGTGAGAAAATGATGAACAATTCGATAGGGAAAAGGGTCCCGGACTTAAAGAGAAGAATAAAAAGGAAAGGAATACAGATGGATAATAAATGTATAAAAATCTGCTCAGACTCATCAACCATCAAGGAAACACAAATCAAAATGAAATGCCTTTTTCTTTTTATTGGATTGGCAAGAATTTTAAAGTATGATCCTATCCAGCAATAGAAAATAGCAGTGAGGAAAGGAAATGCAAATTTTCCCTGTGGGAGGGAAATTTGGTGATTTCTATCCAAATTAGAAATGCACAAGCCCTTTGACCGAGAAATTCCACCATTAGGTAACTACCCTATGGATACTTACGATGGTTCTCTAGACAAAATGTTTGTTTCTGAAGGTTTTTGGCAAAAAAAAAAAAAAGACTATAAGCAATTTAAATTTTCATTAATGGAAGATACCTATGGGTTAGCCATACCTGAGGGTTAGCCATACTTGTGGGTTAGCCATAGGTGTGTTAGTCATTCCTATGGGAGATACCTATGGGTTAATAATGAAATATACTATGGAGGTTTGTTTTTGTTTTTACTATGTACATCATTTTTATTTAAAAAAAGTTATTGGGTATAACCTGAATCCCAGGATGTTGAACCCATTTTTGTTTTCTGACTTAAAAAAAAAAAAACCCTATTATGTGTAATATAAGATGAAATAGAAAAACCTGCAACTGGTTTCAGCAAGCTGGACTCCAGACATGCAGTCTGAAAATTGCATCTGAATGACTTTGCCATTTGTTAAGCTATAGGATGACTCTGGGCAAGTTGTTTCTTTCTTTCTTTCTTTTTTTTTGCACCTCACTGGTTTTGTTAAAGGGGAAAAATAATCCTTATTTTGTATTGTGACTTTAGGCAAGTGATTTTACTTCTTGGGGACTTGAGCTCTTTGTCTATAAAATATAGATAATAATAGGTACTCTTGGGATGGTTGTGAGAAGTAAATAAAATAACTCATGTCAACATTTAACACTGATGATGACTGATGATGATAATGAAGATGATGGTAGAAGAGGAGGAGGGACCAAGATGAGGCGGGTAAAATGGAGCGGGGGGAAAAAAAGAAGGCCAGTTGGAGCCTCCTGAGTGTGGGCACTTTACATGCCTCAGCTCAGCAGTCCCCAGCCTTTTTGACACCAGAGACCAGTTTTATGGAAGATGATTTTTGCATGAATGGAGGGTTGGCAGCGAGTGGGGAGGGGATGGTTTCAGTATGATTCTCAAAAGGAGCATACAACCTAGATCCCTTGCATGCTCAGTTTCACAATAGGGTCCTCATTCTTATGAGAATCTAATGCCACTGCTGATCTGATAGAAGGCAGAGCTCAGGTGGTAATGGAGTGATGGGGAGCACCTGTAAATACGATGAGGCTTCACTTGCCACCTGCTGCTCACCTCCTACTGTGCAGACTGGTACCAGTCCGTGGTCTGGGGCTTGGGGACTCCTGTCTTAGCTAATGCAATTCTTCTAATTATGCCATGAAGTCTACATGTTGTAGATGAGATAGGTGACTACCCCATCTGCCTTGGATGATCAAGGAAATATGGATGATCAAGGAAATAAAGGTCAATGTTGTGACCAATCTGAGGTCACCCAGAAGCTCCCAATAGAGCCAGCATTCAACCCAGGGTTGAACATTCAACCCTGAAGATGTTTTTGGTTCCAAGCCTCCCCATAGCACCCAACACCATGCTTGGCACATAGTAGGTGATCAATAAATGTATGCTAAATCAAAATTTATTTCTAAGAGAGTTTTTAATCCCTCTAAATGATGCTTTGGGAGTTGCTCTAAGACCTGTGGTCCATTTCTTTGCAATTCCCCAGTGGCGAAGGTAGTCTGATTATTAAGCTATGAATTCAGCCCCAGACCCACACTTTTCTACATCCCACCTCTGTGGTGCTGGAGCTGAGATTTTGCAAACCCATTTCTGTGCTGCCAGCTGGCTCTTGTAGGGCTCTGCCACTAGCGGATGCAGAGAGAGGCCTCAGGCTTGCGGGGGAAGGAGGGCCTTGGGTTTTCCCTCCTCCTTGCCTTTCCCCTGAGCATCACCCAGCCTCATGTCTGCACCCTAGCAATGGCCCGTCATCTGCATGGCAGCACTTGTTACCATCTCCAGTTTTTCCCAACTCCCCAAAACCAGCCTTATTGCATTCCTTCAGATTCCAGAGCCATCGGGTATTATCCCCTTCTCAGCAGTACAAATCTCAGCTCTCCAGGGTCCCTCATCTGACTTGCTAGGTTCTCAGACCTGTTGAAACAATTTCCTCTAGTAAATTCTCTCTGTTAAAATAACTTGTACTTTCTCATTTTCTGCTGGACCCTGGTTGAGGGCTCCAGTCAAAGATATACATTTTTTTGTTTGTTTGTTTTGGTGGTGCAGGCTCTTTCTTATGGTGTGCAGGCTTCTCTAGTTTTGGGGTGCAGGCTTAGTTGCCCCATGAATGTGGGATCTTGGTTCCCTTACCAAGGATCGAACCTGCATTCTTTGCATTGGCAGGCAGATTCTTTACCACTGGACCACCAAGGAAGTCCCTGTAATGAACAAGGTAGATTTGATTTGGGGAAGTAACTATTCTTTAGACCCCAGTCTTGGGGGGAAAAAGAAGAAGGAAGAGGAGGAGGAAGAGGATCAGGCTGTCTTGTTTGCATTTTTGTTCATTTTGCGTCAGAAGTAACTCTTGACCATGAAGAAATGAGACACATGTTCTCATATGACTTACTGAGCTATCTCCTTCCTCCTGGTTTTGGATTTCTACCTTTACAACCCTGACAGGAAAGGTGTGAACACAGGAGATGAAGGTGGAGCACAGAAAGTCCAGTTTCCTCGTGGCAATGAATAGCACCTTCCCTGGGGTCTGGATCTGTCATTGCCTTCACTGTGTCCTAAGGGGTTGGGAAGAAGGTGCTATGATCCTTTGAATGTTCCGACCCAACCAGGCCCACAAACTCCTTCCTACTTTTATCCTTGGAATTCAGGCAGAATCAGTTTGAAACTGTCAAAAGACCTCACTAAACCCTAAGGGAGGGCAGCTGAGAAGTAAACACGAAGAGGACATGAATTTAGGCACGTCTTGCTCAGCTCATCATCTGGTGTTTGGAACCTGCTTGCAGCCTGTCACTCAAGAGAATCCACAGAAAGCTGGCTTTTCTTGGGTCCCTCACTAACTACCCTGGTAGCTCAGAGGGTAAAGAATTCCGCCCGCAATGCAGGAGACATGGATTTGATCCCTGGGTCAGGGAAGATTCCCTGGAGAAGGAAATAGAACCCACTCCAGTACTCTTGCCTGGAAAATTCCACGGACAGAGGAACCTGGCGGGCTACAGTCCACGGGGTTGCAAAAAGTTGACACAACTAAGCGACTTACACACAACAAACACTGCAGCCTGTCACTCAAGAGAATCCAGAGAAAGTTTGCTTTATTTGATCCTCATTAACTAGCCCTTGGCCTACTTCCCTGGGCCCAGTGCCGTTTGCCATCCCCCACCCTGGGGTGTTGATCCCAAGCAAGGGCTCTTGTGTCCAAGATGCAGAAAACCAAACATTCTCAGTAGATATTTGCAGCAAAGGAAGGGTTTATTTCAGGCCTCCAAGCAAGGGAGTAGGAGACAAATCTCAGATCCACTCCAACTTGGTTTATGAGTTGGGGTGTTTTTAAAGGAGAAGAACGAAGAAACTGGGATGAATCATCTTCTTGTGACATTTCTTAATCGTAGCTTTGGGCGTCAAGGTGTCTTCAGGTTACGATTCTCTGGCCAGGTGGTCCATGGCTTGGGGACCTGTTAGCCCATCATGCCTGGACAAACAACCTGAGTTTGTATGTTAATAATGAAACCAATAAACATCAATTTTATACCTCAAAGACAACTTCATCAACAACAGCAATTTTATTCATTGACCATCTTCATAATTCAACAGTAGTTTGAATTATCTGACTCTGATTGATTAATTTTCAGTTAGCATAAGACTGAGGTCGGAGGGAATAAGAAAGGGTTTGGAGAGAAAGAGTAAACATGAACTTGAAAAAGAAACTTGGCTTTAGAGGGGGCAGTTCCAGGTTATGGGGGTGCTGATAATGGTGAGATAATTCATGTATTAACTCAACCACCCCATGAGACACTATTCTGAGCCCCATTCTATAGATAACAAAACTGAGTCACAATGAGGTTACTTAACTTTCTAAAGTCACTCAGCTGAAAGGTAGCATACTAGGATTTGAACCCAATCCATCTGCTTCCATAACCCCTTCTAAGGATGTCACCCTACAGGGGCCCCACCTCACTAGCATACTGCCATTGATAGAAAATTCTTTATATTGACCTGGCATTTCCTTCTAACCCTATACCTGGAATTTCCTTTTAAAGACACACAGAATGAATCTATATTTCTTCAAAGCCGGCGTGAGTCTCTTTCTGAGTTTTCTCCCCTTCTTATACTGCTGGAGTTCATACTGCCTCTTAGCAGTATGACCTTGAACCAGTTACCCACTCTTTGCCGCAGTTTCCTCATCTGTAAAATGGGAACATTGGAATAGCTATCTTATTGGGTACTTTACACATAGAGCCCCTGGAGCAGTGCTGAACAGAGTAAGCCCTTGATGTAGATAGACTGTTTTTATTGTTCTGTAGCCTCAACTTTCCCACTTCAAATGGGGATAGTATTTACTCTTGCTCTGTACAGTGTGGCTATGTGGAGTCAGCCATGGATTTTGTGATCCTGACTTCTATCTGTCCCTCTCTTCAGACCCTCCCTTGGATGCACAGTCAGCCTCCTACCTGATCTTCCAGCTTTGGTCTTGTCCTGTTCCCACCCATCTTCCCCTTGGCTTTCTTGATGCTCGAGGTAAAACGTAAATCCCATTCAGTCCCACCCCTGCTCAGATCCCTCCCCAGCTCTTCCTGGGCTTCCAGATACAGTTCAGTCTCCTTCTTTTGACTTTTAAAGCCCTCCTTGGTCTGTCCCCTGCTGACCTCTCCATCTCGCCTCTCCTCTCTCTGCCCTCTTGTTCCATTTTCAGCCAAATGACCCAGCTCCCAGGTCTCTGAGCCTCACCTGACTTTGAGCTGCTTCTGCATCCTGCCTGATCCCCCAGGGCCCGGCACAGGGCCTGGTGCACAGCAGAGGCTCTCAGTCTACAGAGGTGCCCAAGGGCTAACACAGAGCGAATGCTCTAAGGCAGTGTGACATTCGTGTCAGTTAATGTCATTATTTTGGGGGGAATCCCATTCAAGATCTGTCACCACAATTGTCTGATCCACAGCAGTGTCCTGGAGGCTGCCTGATGATCCAGGCATTAACCCTTTAGTCGCTGGATTATGAAGAGGCTCTGGAGGTCCGTGGGGAGAGTTGGGGGTGGGGTGGTAGTACACGGGCACCAAACTGGGATAGAAGTGCCAAAGAATGGATGCTTTTGAACTGTGGTGCAGGAGAAGACTCTGGAGAGTCTCTTAGACAGCAAGGAGATCCAACCAGTCCACCCTAAAGGAAATCAGTCCTGAACATTCATTGGAAGGACTGATGCTGAAGCTGAAGCTCCAGTACTTTGACCACCTGATGCAAAGAACCAAGTCATTGGAAAAGACCCTGATGCTGGGCAAGGTCGAGGGCAGGAGAAGGAGATGACAGAGGATGAGATGGTTGGATGACATCAGTCACTGTCCATGACCCAATGGACATGAGTTTGTGCCAACTCCAGAAGACAGTGAAGGTCAGAGAAGCCTGGTGTGCCATGGGGTCACAAAGAGTTGGGCACGGCTGAGTGACTGAACAACAAAAGAAGCATATCAATATTTTGATGATGGCACAGCTGTGCCTGCTTCTCTGGAAAGCTCCTCCCCCGCCCACCCGGCACCTGCTCCCTCCCTTCTCCCCAGGTCCCCAGTCCTGTTGCTCTGTGGACACCTCCAACCCCTTACCGTCTGAAGACTTTTATTTTGAAGACTTTATGGCACTAGGGTGACCCATTTTTTTCTTCCCCAGAGTTTGGCCACAGGGTTTGGAAATCCTTCCTCACCACATGGCACTGTGGACACCCATCTGGCCTGGTTTCTTTAGACTACAAGTTCCTCAGCCCTGAGGTCACACACCCAGGATGGGGGCCAGGGAGCTCCTAGACTGCTCCCCTCCCTCTTCCCCAGCACACACTACACAGACAGCAGGGGGGCATGCAAGCTCGTGATTCACCACCTGAGACCTCCATCCAAATAGGTCTGCAAGCTGGATTAGCCTTTGAGACACAGTTTAGCCACCTCATTTAGGAATGAAGGATGCGAATTGAGATGTCCTTGATTGATGGGAGCCTGTGACCTTGGACCAGGTACTTGGCCTCTCCAGGCCTCTGGGTCCCCTTGGGCCAGGGCAGATGAGTCTCCCAAAGGAAAATCCCCTCCCCTGTATTTGTTGCTTCATGGTCTCCATGGTGCTGGGTGCTTGTTGGCTGCTCAAGTTGGGTCCATTGGAAAACCATCTTTAAATTTGTAAGAGTTAGAAATGTCCGCAGGAGAATCATCAAGAGATGGCTGAGGTCAGCCCTTTGTGGACGGGGCATTATCCTTTGAGAACGTGGAGTATGTCACTCTGGTGGTGGTAGTGGTTTCGTTGCTCAGTTGTGTCTGACTCTTGTGACCCCATGGACTGTAGTCTGCCAGGCTCCTCTGTCCATGTGATTTTCCAGGCAAGAATACTGGAGTGGGTTGCCATTTCCTTCTCCAGGGGATGTTCCCGACCCAGGGATCGAACCCACGTCTCCCAGATTCTTCACCACTGAGCTACCAGGGAAGCCGACATGTCAATCTAGGGAGTCTTAGTTGCCTTGTATAAAATGCGGGCTGTTGCAGCCTGCAGTGCCAAGGGAGCCAGGTAAAGCGCCAGGCCAATTCATGGCCCCTGCATCTGTGTTCTTCGTCAGAGGGAGCTCTGAGCCCCAGGCTGGGTGATGAAGCCACAGGCACTCTGAAACGAGAAGGATGGAACTCCAGTCCCAGCTCAGCTCTGTGACTGGGGGCAGTTCATCCCCCTCTCCAAGCTGGAGTTTCCTCATCTATGAAATGAAAGATATACTGCAAAGGAAAGATAAAAAATGTATCGCAAATTTTTATAAAGTGGCTGTTATGCTATGCTTCATTCCTGGAGGAGTTGGGAGCAGGTGACCTCTTAGTTCAGGGGAATACTTTGATTAATTTTTGTGAGTTATTAGAAAGAAGTCCCCTGGGCATAGTCTGTGTAAAAGATGCTTATACACACAAAAAGCAATAAACCACTTTGTACGAAGAAAGGTAGCAGCATTGGATTCTCCTCCCTCCTGAGCACGAGCTGTCATTATAGAGAAAAAGTATAAACAGTATAATCCCACAAGGACAAAGGGACTAGAAAGGGAGCATCAAGAGTTGAGAGATTACAACACACTTTAGAAGAGGGATTTGTTTGGAATGATGGTAACGTATTTAGAAGGCAGCAGAAACCAGAGTACACAGAAGGGGACTCCAGTGAGAGAACCCCAATAAAGTCCAGGACTTAAGGGGTGCAGGTGGAGGGGATGATGGGGTAAGTTAAAAGCCAGCAGGCAAGGGCTTACCCTTGAGCCTCATGAAAGATGTTTATTCTCTGGAGACCATTAAGGGGAGATTCTTGGGGCACCAAGGCCACCAGCATGACTCAGGACAGGGACAAGACCTGGGGATGAAAATGGTATTAATTGGAAATTTGCTTTCCAAATGGTCAGAACATCCTCCTGATCCTACCACCCCCAATCCACCCTTGCCCACTCCTGCATTCCAAGCATAGAAGTTCAGCTGCAAGGCAAGTTACTGGAAAATTTACTAGAGAAAATGACTTATGCATGCTATCTTTGTGAGTATTCCCAACAAGATAGTTGCCTCCTGGCCCAACACCCACATAGACACCTGTCAGTCCACAAGCCATCGCCCACCCTTGCAGAGCTGATCAGCCTTATCAGCATGTTTGTCTTAAATAGTGAACAACCAAAGAGCATCAGACAACTGAAGAAAGCCACCCATGTGAAACAGAGACATCAAACTAAAATGATAAAAGAAATTGAAAGAAACATTGTCCCACTAGATTGCATTTCAGAATGAATCACTGGGGAATCCCTGGCATTCCAATGGTTAGGACTCTGCGCTTTCATGGCCAAGGACCCATATTTGATCTTTGATTGGAGAATTAAGATCCCACAAGCTGCATGGTGCTGTCAAAAAAAAAAAAAAAAAAAGAATCATTGTATCAGAATGACTCCAGTCAAGCCACAGGGCAGGAGCAAAATAAATTGCTGAACTTCACCAGTGGTCTAGTGGCTAATTCCCCATGTTTTCAAAGCAGGGGACCAGGGTTCAATCCCTGGTCAGGAAACTAAATCCCATATGCCACAGTGAAGATCCCATGTACCACAAGTAAGACTGGAAGCAGTCAAATAAATACATAGCTTATTGTTGCGTGTCACTGCGATTTTTGTGGCTGTTACACAGCAAAAGCTGACAGATACAATTCATAAAACCAGAATAGGAAGCTGTGACTACTGAAAAATCAGAGCACAAGAGAGAAAACTTGAAATTTAGCCAAAGGTAGCCAAAATAAGAATTTCAGTAGTAGTTTTGGAAAATAAGTCACAGAAATATCTCTAGGGTATAAAAGGAAGAATTGGAGATGGAACATATGAGAGGGAAAAACAGACTTAGAAAAACAATTCAGGAGGTCTAACATTTGACTTAGAGGAATTAAAGAATGAGAGAGCAGAGAAAATTATCAAAGAAATAATTAAAGAAAGTTTCCACAAACCAAAGATCGTGAGTCTCCAGATTGAGTTGGTTTATGTGGAACTAGTAAAGTGAACAAGAAATAATCCATATCACAAACATCATCATAAGACCAGCAACAAAGAGAAGGTCCCAAAAGCTTCCAAACTTAAAAATAGTTTTAATACATTGAAAGTCACTTACTCCTTGGAGGGAAAGTTATGACCAACCTAGACAGCATATTAAAAAGCAGAGACATTACTTTGTCAACAAAGGTCCGTCTATCAAGGCTATGGTTTTTCCACTGGTCATGTATGGATGTGAGAGTTGGACTGTGAAGAAGGCTGAGTGCCGAAGAATTGATGCTTTTGAACTGTGGTGTTGGAGAAGACTCTTGAGAGTCCCTTGGACTGCAAGGAGATCCAACCAGTCCATCCTAAAGGAGCTCAGTCCTGGGTGTTTATTGGAAGGACTGATGTTGGAAGCTGAAACTCCAATACTTTGGCCACCTGATGCTGACACATTTGAAAAGACCCTGATGCTGGAAAAGATCGAGGGCAGGAGGAGAAGGGGATGACAGAGGATGAGATGGTTGGATGGCATCACTGACTAGATTGACATGGGTTTGAGTGGACTCCGGGAGTTGGTGATGGACAGGGAGGGCTGGCGTGCTGTGGTTCATAGGGTTGCAAAGAGTCAGACATGACTGAGCGACTGACTGAACTGAAGTCGTTGCTGACTATCTATTTTATATATAGTAGTATGTTGATCCAAACCTCCTAATTTATCCCTCCCCTCTGCCTTTCCCTTTGGTAACCATAAGTTTGTTTGTTTGTTTGTTTGCTTTTTTATAGAAAAGTTTTGCTTTATTTTTTAACACTTTTATTTTTTTTAACTTTTTTCTGAATTTATTAACATGATTTGTCTCCTTTTGTTAATGTGGTGAATTACCTTCATTGTTCTTTTTTTAAATTTATTTAATTGGAGGTTAATTACTTTACAATATTGTATTGGTTTTGCCATACATCAACATGAATCCACCACAGGTATACACGTGTTCCCCATCCTGAACCCCCCTCCCACCTCCCTCCCAGTACCATCCCTCTGGGTTATCCCAGTGTACCAGCCCCAAATTTCCTGTATCATGCATCGAACCTGGACTGGCAATTCATTTCATATATGATATTATACATGTTTCAATGCCATTCTCCCAAATCAACCCACCCTCTCCCTCTCCCACAGAGTCCAAAAGACTATTCAATACATCTGTGTCTCTTTTGCTGTCTCGCATACAGGGTTATCATTACCATCTTTCTAAATTCTATATATATGCGTTAGTATACTGTACTGGTGTTTTTCTTTCTGGCTTACTTCACTCTGTATAATAGGCTCCAGTTTCATTCACCTCATTAGAACTGATTCAAATGTATTCTTTTTAATGGCTGAGTAATACTCCATTGTGTATATGTACCACAGCTTTCTTATCCATTCATCTGCTGATGGACATCTAGGTTGCTTCCATGTCCTGGCTATTATAAACAGTGCTGTGATGAACATTGGGGTACACGTGTCTCTTTCCCTTCTGGTTTCCTCACTGTGTATGCCCAACAGTGGGATTGCTGGGTGGTATGGCAGTTCTATTTCCAGTTTTCAGTTTTTTAAGGAATCTCCACACTGTTCTCCATAGTGGCTATACTAGTTTCATTCCCACCAACAGTGTAAGAGGGTTCCCTTTTCTCCACACCCTCTCCAGCATTTATTGCTTGTAGACTTTTGGAGAGCAGCCATTCTGACTGGCATGAAATGGTACCTCACTGTGGGTTTTTTTTTTTTAATCATTTCTTTTTTTTTTTTTTAATTTTATTTAATTTTTAAACTTTATGTAATTGTATTAGTTGTGCCAAATATCAAAATGAATCCGCCACAGGTATACATGTGTTCCCCATCCTGAACCCTCCTCCCTCCTCCCTCCCCATACCATCCCTCTGGGTCGTCCCAGCGCACCAGCCCCAAGCATCCAGCATCATGCATCAAACCTGGACTGTTTTTTAAGTCTAGGGTCTGTTTTTGTTTTACAAATAAGTTCATTTGTATCACTTTTTTAGATTCCACATATAAGTGATATCATATGATATTTGTCTTTCTCTGACTTCCTTCAGTTAGTATAATAATCTCTAGGTCCATCAAAAATATAAATATAAGCTTTTTATTTAGAAATATAGAGACACTTAAAGGAAATAATGAAAAGGGTTTAAGTAGTTCCTTTGTGGGTGAGAAAGACAGGGCTTCGTAATTTTCTTTTTTGTTGTGAAATAAATGTCTACATCTTTTGTTCACATGATGACAGAGGGACGAGAAGAAGTAACAGGTGCAGTCAGAGTCACTGGTAGGGAGGAGAGTTGGAAAAGAGGGCTCACATATGGGAGAAGATTCCTGCAGGGGGCCATGCCTCCGGCCCAGGACAGAGAGCTGGCGAGGAGACCCCTACACCCTCTAGTCAAGCCCATGCCTTCCAACCTTTCCTGGAAGACTGCCACTGTGGTCTGAGGGGACTGAGGGGCAGAACTTGCCCCATAAGGGACTGCAGGGCCCAGCGGGGCTGGGGTAGGGATGGAAAAGTGTGGCTGCAGAAGAGTAGAGGAGACGTTTCTCATCCTGGAAGCACCTTTCCTCAGGTAGTACTTAGAGGCAGTAGAAATAGGAGTTGGTCAAGCAGAGAAGCTGTGGACACGACTGGGGACCAACCTGCAACATAAACTGGAGTTAGGTGAGGAGGGGAATGAGGCCTGACTCGGGCTGGATGGAGCCTGGCTTGAATGGAAGCCATCCGGGCTCAGTGTCCTGAGAGCCAGAAGGATTGGAAGGCTGAGAGTCAGATGTATTTAGGGAAGGCCTCCCTAGAGCCAGTGTGGATGATAAACTGCAGGGCTGAGATGGAGGAAGACCAGTTAGGCAGCTGTTGAAATAACTCAGGCCAGACAGGAGGGAAGTCTGAATTAAGACCAGACTGGGGACTTCCCTGATGGTCCAGTGGTTAAGAATCTGTCTGCCAATGCAGGAGGAACAGGTTCAATCCCTGGTCCGGGAAGATTCCACATGCCATGGGGCAACTAAGCAGGTGTGCCACAACTACAGGGCCCATGCTTTAGAGTCCGGGAGCTGCAAGTACTGAAGCCTGAATGCCCCAGAGTTTGTGCTTCACCAAGAGAATCCCCACGCACCACAGCTAGAGAGTAGCCTCTGCTCTCTGCAACCAGAGAAAGCCTGCATGCAGCAATGAAGACCCAGCACTATCAAACTTAATTAAAATTTTAAAACCATAATAAAGTCCAGGCTGTAGGGATGAAGAGGTGGGGGAAGTTGGAGGGAACTTGGGCAGTGAAATACATTCCCAACCAGTAAGATATAGCAGCTAGAGGGGGATGAGAAGGCCACGGTGACTCCCAGGTTTCTGGCTTTGATGAATTCGGAGACAGAATGTGTGAGGAGGATCCACTGTGAAGAGAGAGGGAGGCCACCTTTGGGGAGCTGGGGGCACCTAGATGGAATGTCCAGGAGGCATTGGGACACACAGGCTTGAAACTCCGGGGAGATTTGGGGGAACCACTAGTGTGTACATGGTCCTGGAGGCAGGGAGTAAATGAAACCCACAGCCAGAGAGAGCATGGAGGCTGAGAAGGGGGCTGAGGAAGCAGATGGCAAGGAGCCTGGGATGGAGCCCCTAGACTCACAGGAGGAGATGTCAGAGAGGTGGTGCCAGGGAACAAAGGCAACTTCGTGGGCATCAGAAGAGGCCAAGGCTGGAGAATGGGTGCCACATAAGGCATGGATTGGACACACCAAGTGTACCACTGGTCACCCTGGCAGGAGGTCCCATCAGGGATGGGCGTAGATCACCAAAGAGTAAGAGGATGGAAGGGCGGTTATGGAATTTCTCAAACCTCATGTTGAAAGCTGTCCCGTTCCTGGGTTGTGTTTCTGGGTGGTGGGGTGCTCTGGGAAGCTCTTGCACATTGTGGGCTTGGAGAGAGGAAGTGCTTCCTTTAGCACAGAAGGTGGAGCCTTGAGGTGGAGGAAACACATACCTCAGTCACCAGGGTCCCAGCCTGGCCCAGGGAGAGGGGAGTTCCTGGGACGGGAAGCCCAGTCCTAGTGGGTCTCCTTGGCCTGCATCTGATTGCCCCCTTCGTCACATCCTCCTTCCCACCAGCTCCTGTTGGTCCTGCCTTGGACATTGGACTTTGGAGACTCATAGATGAGTATGACACAGTCCTTGACCTAAATGTGTTCATGGTACATAATCCTCAGCAGGAAGAGATAGAAGGCTAGAAGGCGCTCTCACAGAGACCCGCAACTCCCAGGAGCTGGGAGAGAGGCTGCCCAGTCTTCAGAGAAAGTCTTTGACCAGCTTAGGTGATGCAAAGAATTACAAGAAAGAGGAAAAGCCATAGCGTCACAGCAGTGGGAGGGAAATGGGGAGAAGGCATGGAGAGAGGCCAAGTTGATCTGTAGAAACATAAGGGAAACGCTCTGGGGGCGCTCGGGCTGGAGGGAGAGCCTGGGCGAGGGAGGCTCCCCTTTTGGTGCCTTTAAGAAAGTCAAGTTCGTGGGGAGAGGGAGGGGCGAGATAGAGGTAGGGTATGAAGAGTACAAAATACTGTGAAGAATCTGCTGCCGGTGCTAGAGACTTGGGTTCAATCTCTGGGTCAGGACGATCCCCTGGAGAAGGAAATGGCAACCCACTCCAGTATTCTTGCCTGGAAAATCCCATGGACAGATGAGCCTGGCAGACAGTCCATGGGGAGCCTGGCAGACAGTCCATGGGGTCGCAAAGGGTCGGACACGAATTAGTGACTAAACAACAACAACAATATATTGTGCAACCCAGAGAATATAGCCCATAACTTTTAATAACTATAAATGGAGGATAGCTTTTAAAAATCGTGAATCACTATATGGTATACCTGAAACTTATGTAATGTCATAAATCAATTCTACCTCAATAAAAAAAAATGTGAAAAGAAATGGAATCATTAAAAAGAAGTGTCAATTTCCAGCATGGCCAGGCTGTACAAACTACCATCAGAGGAGCCCTTCCTTCCTGGGGCAGAGTTCCATTAGAGGCAGTGACACCATGGTGGCACCAAGAAACAGCTGTAGACCCCTCAGGAAGGAGGGGGCCCTGGGTCAGGGAGGGCACGTACTTGGGCAGCTGCTCAGCCTCATCTCCACCTGAGCTCTCCTCAGCTCTCACTCCGTGCACTCTTACCAGGGAGACTCTTGGCTCCTAAGTCTGCTGCGGGGATCTGCAAAGTATGGGCCGAGGGCCATGTCTATGACCTATTTTTGTAAATAAAGTTGTATTGGAAGTCAGCCACACCCATTCAATTATTTATTGTTTATGACTGCTTTCATGCTGTGACAGCAGAATCCAGTAGTTGTGAGTGCCTGAGACTGGCGCCCTGCAAAGCTTAAAATATTTACTATCTGGCCCTTCACAAAACACTTTTGCCAACACTGCTCTAATGGATATAGTAGGACACAGGCTTCGTGGCTGCAACGAAGGTCAAAATCTCAGTGGCTTGAACACAACAGAGGTTTCTTTCTTTCCCATGAACAATCTGAATGTAAGCTGTGCAGTCTGGTCGGAGGCCCAAGTTCCCTCAGCCATTCGTTCTCCACTGCAGGCCTCTCCAGCTAGCAGGAATGGGAGGAGGAAGGTGGAGGACATGCCTTCTTCCTTTGAGGGTACAGCCCAAAAGTTGTGCCCGTAGCTTCCCTTCCCATCCCACTGATGAGCTGTTGGTCACATGGTCACATGTAGCTGCAAGATAGAGTGGGAAATGGTACCTTTTCCAGAGGGCCATGAGTCCAGTCCAACTTCTTATGGACTTCATTACCAAAGGAAGAAGAGGAAAATGGATTCTAGAGCATTCTCTAGTCAAGAACAGAGTGAAGAGGGAGAGGAATTTGCATTCCCTAGAGGATCTTGGAATAAAATTTGTAACATGCCCAACTTGAGCAGGTGTCTGTAATATAAAATGACTCCTTCCCCCATTTTCTTCCTCAAATATTTATTGAACCCTTGATTAGATCAGGCTCCAGCTGGGTGTTTTTTTTTTGTTGTTTTGTTTTGTTTTGTTTTTTACAGATAAGGAAGCTGATGTTCAGAGTGGTTAGGTGAGTTGTCTGAGGGCCTGTCCTTTTGCTCCAGGCATGAGACTCCGCCTGGCAGACCATCCTGCTTCCCTGGAGACATTCTAGTTGGGAGCTAGACTTGTGGCCTGTGAGGCTGCCTGAGTATTGGGGGAAAAGCAGACAAATTATTTTAACAGTGAGAATTTAATATAGGGGATTGATTGAACGGATCTCAGAAGACTGAAAAGACAAAAGGAGACACTGAGGTAACCAGATAGTAACTGCTTCCTATAGCCGTGGGAATAGGAGGAAGAGGGTGGGGTTGTCATGACTTAGAAGCCTGGAAGAGGGAGCTGGTGGAGGGAGTGTTGGAGCCCAGCTGGGGCTGGTGTCTTAGAAGCTTGGTGAAGGGTCCTCAGGGAGCTCGGACTCAGAACTTCAGACCTCTGAGGAGGGAGTGGGGAACCTCATCCTGGGAATGTGGAAAGAACTAGAAACTAGAGTCAATGGTTACTGGGACCAACTATGGCTTCCAGAGCAGCAAGACTGTTGGGTACAGTGAAGACATATGAAGGAGTGCCTTCCTCCTCTCCCTCTAGTAGCCGCTATTGGCAGAAGCTATTGGGAATCAGCTGGCAAAGCAGAAAAGTGGTTTGGAGACCCAACCCCAGCTCCAGAAAGCTGAGCATAGAAGGGTAGATTTGTTTGTTTTGTTTTTTGGCTGTGCCCCATGCAGGATCTTGGTTCCCTGACCAGGGGTCAAACCTGTGCCCCCTGCAGTGGAAGTGTGGAGTCTTAACCTCTGGACCACCAGGGAAGTCCTCAGAAGGGTAAGTTTGGAGCTGAGAGGAGATAACAACTAACCCAGAGGCTATAGCTGCACTTAGACCCCTGGTCTTTACAGATGGAGCCCCCATCTCTGAGCCAGCGTGGACCTGGAACCTCGAACATCTGCCTCTTGATACACTGGCTGCCAGGAATGCAAATGGTGCAACCACTTTAAAGTTAAATATGCAGGTATTAAACCACCCAGCACCCCCCTCTTAAATATTTACCGAAGAGAAATGAAAACTCATGTCCACACAAGCACTTGTGCTTGAATGTTTGTAGCAACTTTGTTTTAATAACCCCAGACTTGGAAACAGCCCCAGTGTCCATCAACTTGTGAATAGATGCCAAATTATGGTATGTTCCTACTATAGACTGCTACTTAGTGATAAGAAGAGTAATTACTGATATACACATCAACACTGATGAATTATACCCCGTGAAAGGAGCCAGGCACAGAAGACTGCATGCTCTGTAATTAATTCCATTCATATGAAATTTGAGAAATGGCAAAGTGGAATGATAGCACACAGATCAGCGGTTGCCAGGGCCTGGGGTGGGGAAGGGAGGAGATTGATGCACAGGGGCGTGATCCTTTGGGAGTTTTTCAGGGATAATGGAAATCTCCTGTATCGTGATGCAGTGGCTACATAAGTGTCAAAACTCATTGAATTATACACTCAAACTTGGTGAGTGTTTTGTTTGTTTGTGTGGTTGTGCTGGGTCTTCGCTGCAGCTCGAGGGCTCTCTAGTTGAAGCACATAGGTCTAGTTGCTGCTCGGCATGTGTGATCTTAGTTCCCCGACCAGGGATCAAACCTGAGTCCCCTGCATTATAAGGCAGGTTCTTAACTACTGGACCACCAGGAAAGTCCCTAAGTTGGTGATTTTTATTGTATGTAAATTATACCTCAATAAAGCCAGTTCTTAAAATGCTGTTAGAATGGGGCACATAGTCTATTTACTTCTAATACCACCTCCTGGGAGCCTCTGTTTGAGCAGCAGACAAAGGGATCTTTTTAAAACATTAATCAGATTACATCACTCTTTATTTAAACACTCTCATGGATTCTCTTTCCTCTTTGAATGAAATCCAGAGGATTACTGGGGTCTACAAGTCCCTATGCGTTGCTTACTGACACCAACACTAGGGGGCTGGAGCAGCAGGACAAATGAAGCCCGGGTACTGTGTGTTTAAATTCTTATGACTGCTAATAAGACAGTTCTGTTCTGCCTTGAAATTCTTATGACTGCAGAGCGAGCCAACAAGCTGCTAATAAGACAGTTCTGTTCTTCTGCCTTGACCAGTAGACCTTCATGGGGAGCTGGAAGGCCAGGTTCACAGTTAGAATTCTTAGAGTCCTTGCAGTTCTGTGCCAGAGGTAATGGCATGGAAGGCAGACCCTAAGCCACAGTTTGCCCCACCCCCTTGAGCTTTCCATCCAGGCTCCAGCCGACACTGAAGATACCTGCCAGGCCCCTGGAGACATCTATGTTTGTAATCCCCTGGAGGCTGAAGACAGCATTGGGTATAGAATCAGGGAAACCGGATTCTTAACATGTATCTCCTGATTTCTCCCCAACCTGTGCTTTGCTCTGAATCCCTGAGTGTATATGTGGGCATGCATGCGTGTGTGGGCATGTCTCCATGCGTGCGTGGGTGCACCTATCTGTGTATGCTCACTTGTGTGCAGGTGCATATGGATGCATGTGTGTGCTTGTGTGTATGCACAGATGCATACATGTGTACTTCAGCAGTGGTATGAGTTCCATGAAGGCAACTACTGTGCCAGATTCATCTCCGTATCCTTTCTACCTGTACAGAAGAGATGCTCAATGCTTGAGAAGTGAATATATGAATGAATTAGCCAGTCCAGCACATTTATTGACAGTGTGGGTTTGAAATCAGCCAGATTTAAGGTCAAAATCTTACTTCATCACTCATCCAGTAAGTAACTTTGGTTCAGTCTCCTAATCCCATAGAGCCTTGGTTTCCTTATCTCAAGAGCAGGGGGAAAATGACATATTATAGGGGTTGGAATGAGGATTAAGTAACAGTAATCAGAGCCAACATGTATTGGGCTGGACTTTGAGCCAAACACTGTAGTTAGGGCATTGAAAGTGCTAACTCACATACTCTTGCAATTTTGTGGTGGAGGGTTGGTTAAACAGTAAACTCTGAGTATCTTAGCCATTATCATATATGTGATTAAAGGAGAGGAGATTCCGGATCTCTCCTCAGGGGGCTTCTTCTCATGACTCCTGCTCAGATTCTGGCTGATGAGGCCGCCTGGAGATTTGGCTGTGGAGTTCAGCAAGCAGCGCTTTGCCAAGCTAGCTCTCACTATTTGACCCTCTTGTCGAACCGGTCCTTTCGCTTATGACTTATGATGTTTCCTCCTCCAGGTGGCGCTGCAGAGTAGGTCGCAGCGTCCCCTGGTGGTCAATTTCCATCAATGATTTTGATTAGGCACAGAGCGGTTTCCACAACTCAAGTGCAGTGACAGTGGATGACATATATGGGGGGAAAATAGAATTTGATGTAATAAGTTTTAAGTCAGAGGAGAGTGAACTGTGCAGGGGGAGAGAGACCAAGAAGGGACCAAGCCATATCAAGGAAATTATCATCAACATTAACATCAGTGATGTCCATCAATTACTGTCCATCTTCCATATGCCAGGCATTATACTGAGTTGGCATTCACCAACTTATTTAACCCATCTACAGAAGGTTTCATGAGAACAATGGCTTTCATTGAAGCTGGGCACAGAGTAGGTGTCTGGGACATAGTAAGTGCTCACTACGTTTTGAGAAATGAATAAGGCAATAATCCTATGAAGCAGGTATAATCATCTCCATTTAGAAAAATGAACAAGGAAACTGATGGTCAGAGAGGTTACATAACTCAGGTGTGTCAGAGCCAGGGCACCTAAGTTCCAGACCCAGCTCTGCTGCATGCTGAGACATCACAGAGGAGGGCAGGGCCCTTCTGCCTTCCGGGAGCTTGCTGTCTAGTTGGCTCCATCCACACCTTCCTTGTCTTCAAATGCTGCTTCCTGGGGCCTGCCAGGTGGCTATTTATGGCTCAGGGAGGAGGTCAGTGAGGTTCCCCTCATAAATTACAAAGAGAGACACATGTGGGTCAGGATTGGGGAATTCAGTACGTAAGGGATCCCCAGGAACCTTGCTCAGTCTAATCTGGGATTTTCCTTCTCTTCCTTAGGAGAGTCATTATTCCAGGCGGTGGACACTTGCTGACTTCCTGTAAGATGAGCTCCAGGGCCATCTCCCAGTCTTGCCCCAGCCCCTGATCATCATCATGCTCTTGTTTCTGCCACTGGAGCTCTTAGCCCTGATAAACAGCTACTCAGAGGTGGGTTTCTTCATTTTATCTTGCAGACCTGCAGCACTTGAATGAGAAAGGTTTGAAAACTGCTGTGCATTTTGTGACATTAAGATCTAGTCCTTAAAAAAAAAAAAAAGATCTAGCCCTCATTCAGGACTGGCAGCCCTCAGATATGTTCTGAGAGTATTGAACCTTTCCTTGGAGATGTGATTATGAATGGGTATTAGTGCATGCATGCATGCTAAATGGCTTCAGTCCTGTCCGACTCTTTGCAACCCTAGGGACTGTAGTCCGCTAGGCTCCTTTGTCCATGGAATTCTTCAGGCAAGAATACTGGAGTGGGTTTCCATTTCCTCCTCCAGGGGATCTTCCTGACCCTAAGATGGAACCTTCCGAATTGCAGGCAGATTCTTTACTGCTGAGCCTCTGGAGAAGCCTATTGAATGGATATTAGTAAACCTTCATAATGCAGCAATGCCCCTTCTCCGGGTGGCCCCTGGTTTATTTTTTTTTAATATATAGCTTCAGTGTCTTCCATTTTCTTTCTTATTTATTTATTTATGACTGTGCTGGGTCTTCATTGCTGTGCGAGGGCTTTGTCTAGTTGCAGGGAAGAGGGGCTGCTCTTCTTATGGTGCTTGGGCTTCTCGTTGTGGAGGCTTCTCGTTGCAGAGCACGGGCTCTAGGGGGTGGGGCTTTAGTAGCTGCGGCTCTGGAACGCAGGCTTCGTAGTTGCCGCACCCAGGCTTAGTTGCCTCACACCATGTGGGATCTTCCGGGACCAGGGATTGAACCCGTGTCCCCAGCATTGGCAGTTGGATTCCTAACCACTGGACCACCAGAAAAGACCCTAGCATTTGTTTTTGAGTCCTTGAGCCTCTATTTTTCAGCGTTCTCTTTGGCAGCTTACTGTCAGAATGTCAGAATGTCACTTTACTGTCATTGCTTCCTACTGACACTTGCAGTTTTCTTCCTCCTGACCTTTTGGCTTCAAACCTCTGAGCTGTTAGCTTTGGGTGTACATTCAAAGTAACCTGGTGGGAAGGGAGGGCCTGCAAACTTGTTTCTGTGAATAAAACACGTGAGCGTTACTGCCTGGACCGGAAGCTACCAATTCGAACAGTTGAATAACGTGTGTGAGTTTTTCCCACAGGCTGTGGAGAGGGGAGGTTATCACAAGTCAGTTCTCAAGATGCAAGAGGTCACTTCAGGCATTTCTTTGTACCTACTCAGAAAGACTCAATACAACTGTGCTGCTTGGAATGTGTGAAGGGTTTGGCTTCTCTTCCTGGCAATTCCTCTGCCTCATTCTCTCACCACAGCAGCAGCAGCAGCAGCAGCAGCGGGAGACCAGTGGTGGGGGTGAGGGACACAGGAATCACAGCAGCAGCAGGACCGGGGCCACTGCTGACAGAGTGTCTGGCCTCAAATTACACTGTATCAGAGCTTAGGCATAAAATTAGCAGCAGTGTTCTGTGTATGAGGAGCCAGAGAAAATAGCCAGATTCAGCAGAATTATGGGCAGAAGAAAGGGAGAGAAGGAGTTGGGGAGGGGAAGAGCTGGCCCACGACAGGCCTTCAGCCCTTCCCTGGACAACCCTGGACCGCTGCCCCGAGGCAGAGGCAGCTGCCCAGTGGCTGAGTCAGGTCCCCAGGAGGCTTTTTGGGGTGGAGGGCGCTGGGGATGGGAAAGGAAGATCTTGAGAAACCGGGAAGGTGAAACTGAGGGTTTATCCTACCCTACACACACACACACACACACACATAAACACATGCACAAAACAGAACACACAACATGCACACATACACACTGAAAACTTGGCACAAGATGTAGATATTCCCATATCTAGGCACTTTTCGTGCATTTTTTCTCATTAAGTTTTACTACAACCCTATTTGGTAAGCCTGTTTCACAGATAAAGGGATGCCCAGTTCATGTGCTACGGATATATTCATGTTTATGCTCAGTTTGGGCTCACTCAGATTCCAGCATTTCAATATAGCCTCTCTGTGGCCACTGTGGAGAAGAGGATGGAGCTTCCTTAAATGACTAAAAATGGAGTTACCATGTGATCCAGCAACCCCACTCCTGGGCATATATCTGGAAAAGATGAAAACTCTAACTCAAAAAAATACAATCACCCCAATATTCATAGCAACAGTATTTACAATAGCCAAATATGAAAGCAACCTAAATGTCCACTGACAAATGAATGGATAAAGATGTGATATATATATATATACCCCCCCACACACATACACAATGGAATATTGCATGCATGCTCAGTTGCTCAGTTGTGTGTGACTCTTTGCAACACTATGGACTGTAGTCCCCCAGGCTCCTCTGTCCATGAGATTCTCCAAGCAAGAATATTTCCTCCTGCAGAGGATCTTCCTGACCCAGAGAACAAACCTATGTCTTCTGCATCTCCTTCATTGGCAGGCGGATTCTTTACCACTGAGCCACCTGGGGGAACACAATGCAATATTATTGTCAGTGATAAAAATAATGAAATAATGCCATTTTCAGCAACATGGATGGACCTAGAGATTATTATACTAAGTGAAGTAAGTTAGAGAAAGACAAGTACCACGTGATATGGCTTATGTGTGGAATCTAAAATAATGATACAATGACCTTATTTACAAAACAGAAACAGACTCACAGACACAGAAAACAAACTTATGGTTACCAAAGGGGAAAGGGGTGTAAATCAGGAGAGTGGGATTAACAGATACAAGCACATGTGTGCCAAGTCACTTCAGTCATGTCTGACTCTGTGAGACCCTGTGGACTGTATTCTGCCAGGCTCCTCTGTCTGTGGGATTCTCCAGGCAAGAATACTAGAGTGGCTTTCCTTGCCCTCCTCCAGGGGATCTTCCTGACTCAGGGATCAAACCCAAGTGTCTTATGTCTCCTGTATTGGCAGGTGGGTTCTTTACCACTAGTACCACCTGGGAAGCCCAACAGATAAACGCTACTGTATATAAATCAGATCAAGAACAAGGACTTACTGTATAACACAGGAAACTGTATTCAATACCTTGTAATAATCTATAGTGGAAAAAGCCTGAAAAAGAATACATATATATGGATATTTACATATATATATATATATCTGATCACTTTCTATACCAGAAACAAGCACAATATTGTAAATAAATTATGCTTCAGTAATAAATAAATATAGCCTCTCAAACTTACAATGTCACGACTGTATACATTGCATATTCTTAATATATACAATATAAATACCCTCACACTTGTCTACACAGACTCATATATGTTTAAAAACATGTTTGTATATATGTTTTCAACTAAGTGCATATGGTGATACAATCGCATGCCAGTGCTAGATCATACTTCTTTGCTAACATCGTTGTCACTTCTGTTTTTCCTGACCAGCTGCAGGCCAGCGTCCTCCCGGTCCCCAGCCACAGCTAGGTGCTTGCACCTCTTGGAACTCACAGGCACCTGCCACACGTAACCCTGTCCTGTTACTGCTCGTTTAGTTTCATCCTCCGGATGGGGAACCCTGAGTCACCATGACTGGGACAGAGTCATTGCCTGTATTATTTCTAGTTCTTTGGGTGTGAATTCTTTGGTATGCTGAGTCTATAAGCTATTTTTCATAGTGGAAAGGTTCTTGCCACAATTTGCATTTTTGGTCTGTAAGTCTACAGGGAAGTTTTGTTATTGCCTTGCAAGCTCATGGCATCCAAAGTATTTTGATGTTACTACTTCAGCTTGGGATATCTATACTGCGTGGGTAGCTTGGATCTGGGTCTGACACCAGTGCATATTTTAGGTTTGAGGCTCTGATCTTGTATATGTATCTCTCATTTTGCCCATGTCCTGGGAGAGCATCTCAACTCCTGCAGTGACCCCAGGCTGATAGTGGAGATGTTCTATTCCTTTAATCAGTTCTGACACCCAGCTTCAAACTGGGAGTGCAGATTTGATTTCCTGCCAGCAGAGCAGGACGTAGAGCCTGAACCTAGTCTGAGACTGGTGGCTAGTCCCTGATGGCTCAGACAGTAAAGAATCCGCCTGCAATGCAGAAGAACTGGGTTTGATGCCTGGGTCAGGAAAAACTCCTGGAGAAGTGAATGGCAACCCACTCCAGTATTTTTGCTTAGAGAATTTCATGGCCAGAGGAGCCTGGTAGGCTACAGTCCATGGGGTCACAAAGAGTCGGACACGACTGAGTGACTAACACTTTTCACACTTTCAGTCCCCGATTAGGCATTAAGATCTTAGCCCTATGAGCCCATTTCTACCCCTGGTTTTCCCACTGGGTGTGGGGTGCCTCTCACTGGTATAGGTTCCCTTTTCTTAGAATCTGAAAATTACACTTTCTTGCTTTTGAGCTGGACTTGATATGTTTAAAATACTTAAAAATATATTATCTTGCAGCTTTTATATGCCTGGAGTAGGATGGGAAATTTTGACTTGTGTTCACCCTGCCATGTTTATCTCTGTATTCCAAATGCCCTGTTTGATAAATAGTTGGTTGGGTACATCCCTCCATTTTTCTCCTTTCTTGTCTTCTGTTCTGTCCTCCAATGTTGTTCCTGCTTCCCAAGGAGTCCATAAAGAATCTTGGTTTCTGAAGAGCCCTTGACCCTGGCCAGGCTGCAGGAAGGGAGGCAGATCCTCATTGGGTCAGGGCTGTAGTGCTGGGCCCAGAGCATATTGCCTCCTGGGGATTTGGGCTCTGCCCTGAACTCTGTTTGGGGCAGAAGGTCCCTTGAGGTGGCTGGGTGGAGTGGGGATGAGGTTTACAGGAAGGGCTTGAGGCTGCCAGCTGTCCTTCATTTGTGAGCCAGATAGCCCTTGGGATCCTAAGAATGACTCTTATCCCCAGTCTCTGTGTGGTGGAAACAACGAAAGAACTACACTGGGAGATCCTGGTTTCAGGCTCCACCGGGCTGGCTCTGTCCCTACGGAGCCTCGTCCCAGCCCTGCGGGCCCTAATTCAGCTTGGGTTTGGGACAGAGGGCCAGAAGGGCCCATTCTGTGATGCCAGAAGGCATGTCTTCCCTATCATCCATACCCTCTTCCTGCTGCTTTCTACTTTGCATCTGTGATGCAGGAGTGAATGTGAATGTGAGTGTGTGTGTGTGTGTGTTTGTGTGTGTGTGACAAGTGGGTGTGGCTCTCTTGGGAGAGCTCCCTTCAGAATTCTATAGCCATACAGGTTAGAGGGGCCACAAAATCATGTTCATTCCCTGAATATTGGGTGAGCACTTGCAACGTGCTAGGCACTGCACTAGCTGGGAAGACAGTTGTCAGACATATAAAAATACAAACAAATATGGAGTTACAATAGTTCTCAATGCTCTAAAGCAGAAGCACAGGGATCTGGGAGAGAATAGCAGAGAGAGGGGGACATATTTAGAGTTCAGGTTCCTGGAAGGTCTCCCGGAAGAGGTGACTTCCAAGATGAGCCCTAAAGGAGACAGGGAAGAGCATTCCAGCAGAAACAGCCTGCATGAAGGCTAAGAGGGGAAGACATCTTGGAACATTCTAGAAATGGACTAGAGGCCATTGTGGGAAGGAAATAGCCCAGGAGAGGGGGCTGGGGAAGCCAGTAGGGTGTTCAGAACTTTGGAGGCAGACAGGACTAGAAGTTTGGACTTTCTCCTAGTGCAGGGTGAAGCAGTTAAAGTTTAAGCAGGGAAGAGTATGCTCAGATTTGTAATGTGATGCTCACTCTGGTTGGCAGCCCTGTAGGGAGAAATGGCTGTGCCAGGCCCAAGTAGGCTTGGGGATCTAGGCATGAGAGAAGTGCAGCCCAGAATTCCAGGAAAGGGGGAATAGAGAAAGATAAACCAACCCTCACATTCTAATATGACACAAGTGCCTGTGAGCACTAATTTTGTTGGGGGTACCAGGAAGGCTTCCTGGAGGAGGTGGCATCTGAGAGAGGACTTTGGGAAGGAAGGTGAGGTGGAGGCCCGCACTCCCAGCTTAGGGAATAGGTTGGGTAAAGTCTCGACAGTGAGGGGGTGCAGGCTGGGTGTGATGAGTCAGTGGATGTGAAGTGACTCCCCAAGGATGTAAGCCCCCTCTGGTGGCTGAGTCAGCACTGAGGCCCAGTCTCTGATGGAGAGCAGGTCTCTGATACCCAGCCAAGATCTGGCACCAAGAACTGACATCGAGGAAGTCCCCAAATGCCCCTGCCAAATCAGTGTACCCCACATACCCAGCGTCAGAGAGTGTGTACTTCCCCAGCTATGGTACATCTGCATGGTGGGGAAGAGGAAGTATGGGCCACAGCCAGCCCCAGAGGGCCTGGAGGAGGAGCCTCTTCTAGAGCTGAGAGAAGCTTGGCTGGGGGCCTCCCCAGAGGCAGCTCCTGGGGACTCCTGGGACCACAGCCTAAACGAGGCTAGCTGGAGGGAAGTGAGAGGTGACCTTGGTCTGGGCCCAGTCGTGAGAACCTCCGCCACCCCTGCCCTGGACTGACAGCCATGGCCAAGGCACAGCAACTTCGGGCTGAGAGGTGAGTGCAGGGGCGCTGCCCGCCCGGGGCTTCCTCACTGTTCCCGGCAGGCCTTGCAGGGCAGAGGCCCACCGTCCTGCAGCCGCTTATCAATGTCAAAAGTTGAGAGGTTGGAGTTGAGTCAGACCCCAAATACTCAGAAATACAGACTCTGAGAACTTTTTAAAGGAAACTCCTAGTAGTGGCTCACTTCCCTCAGGCATGGGTGAAGACACTGAGGTTCAGAGAGGGGGAGTGACTTTCCCAGGGTCACGGAGGAGTGGGTGGTGGAGTCTGGACGGGAACTCAGGTGTCTGGGGCCCAGGGGACCTCACTACTCCACAGTGTTGAGTAATGGCTTTTCATCTTCTGTTTAGATGGAGGCACAGAATCTGGCTGTTTTCCAGGGCTTGGCTCAAATGTCAACTCCTTCAAGAAACCTTCCTTAACAGCCCCCTCCAAACACTTACCCTGTTTCCTTCTTCTGTGTAGTCCTTACTTCTCTGGCATAATAGTCTATACGCACTCATCTGTTTTCTTTGTCACTGGCTCCGCAATTAGAAGGAAGTCCCATAGGGTATTTATCTCTTTTGATCATTGCTATATCCCAGGTCCATCTAGTCAAAGCTATGGTCTTTTCAGTAGTCATGTACAGATGTAAGAGGTGGACTGTAAAAAGTGCTGAGTGCCAAAGAATTGATGCTTTTTCATTGTGGTGCTGAGAAGACTCTTGGGGGTCCCTTGGACAGCAAGGAGATCAAAATAGTTAATCCTAGAGGAAATCAACCCTGAATATTCACTGGAAGGACTGATGCTGAAGCTGAATCCATTACCTTGGCCATCTGATGTGAAGAGCCAACTGATTGGAAAAGCCCCTAATGCTGGGAAAGATTAAGGGCAGGAGAAGAAAGGAGTGGCAGAGGATGAGATGGTTCGATAGCATCACCGACTCAATGGACATGAACTTGAGCAAACTCTGGGAGATAGTGGAGGACAGGGAAGTCTGGTGTGCTGTAGTCCATGGGGTCGCAAAGAGTCGACATGACTTAGCAAGTGAACAGCAAATGTCCCAGGATTTGAACAATGCCAGTACTAAGTACTTAGTAAATGCTGCTGAGTGAGTGAGTGAATGAACGAATAACAGATGGATGGATGAATCTTTGAGCTGGAAAATGTCTTTAGATCATTCGGGACCAACACTGTCATTGTATGGATGAGAAAACTGAGCCCCAAGGAGAATAAAATATTCACTCAGGGTCACATGGAGTGAGTGGCAAGGTTGGGGCTCCGAGCATAGCCTTGCCAGGGCCTCCCCTCATTTCTTAGGAGACATTCTCTGAGTTTCCTCGGTAGGTCAGCCTGTGCTCTGAGCTGTGGGGGGACCTGAGGACATAGGGCTTGGTTCCTGCCTTTCTGGATCAGAGCTGCAGATGACATCAGAAAGAGTGTGGTAAAAGCATGGAAGTGGCTCAGAGGGTCACCAGGGATGGGTCAGGCTGGTCTGGCTGAAGTGGGCAGCAGAGGGCCCCTGGGGGACTCTGCGGCTAGAAGTGGGAGCCGGGATGGAATTCCTGAATGTCAAATGTCAGAAGGAAGGTGTGTGTGTGTATGTGTTGCAGGAGGGATATCAAATGCAAATGCTTGGAGGGTGATTCAGGAATGCCCTTCCAGGGATTTTCCTAGCAGTTCAGTGGTTAAAACTCTGCACTTCCACTGCAGGGGGTATGGGTTTGATCTCTGCTCAGAGATCTAAGATCCCACATGCCACGCAGTGCGGCCAAAAAAAGAAAAAGAATGGTCTTCAAGAGCCACAGAGGGTGGTGCTGGGGGCTGGGGTGAGGTTCAGGAAGGCAGGAGCCAAGCCCTATGTCCTCAGGTCCCCCCACAGATTCCAGCTCCTCCAGCCCCCAAGTCCTCAGTGGAGGCTGGGCCTGGCATGTAAACCTGAACCTTCAGGAAATAGCTGCTGTTTGAGGCTGGTGCACCTCCTGTTTCTCAGGGCATGTGGGTCAGAGAGATGATGCCCAGAGCCGACCCCTCCCTCCAGTCCTGGTCCCCTGGAAGCTGTGCTTGCCCCTCTATGGGGGAAAGGTGCCCTTCCCCCCTCTTTCATGGGGCTATGGAGCCGCGCCTGGGGTCTCTGTCTCCCTGTACCTGGATGCCTATTTAAAAGTGAGGTCTGGATGCCTGAGGCCGAAGTGGAGGACGTAATGGGAGGGCAGCAGATTTCTGGTAGCAGGACTTTCTAAGGCGTGAGGCATCTGAAGGTGGAAAGGACTGCTGTGGGGGCATTGAGTGCACTTTCCACAAGCGTGTTTTGAGCGCCTACTGTGTGTAGGAGGCAGGAACCCTGAACTAGCTGCTGCCCCAGGGTCTTTCTACCCGTCACCCAGCTCCTCCTGTCCAGGCCTCCCAAATGGACTTTTCATGAACAATATCAATCTATGGGCCCTGAGTGGACTTCAGTTCAGAGGGGTTCTGGCTGAGGTCTCCAGGGGGCAACTCTTCTAGGGGGACTTGCTGCCCATTTTTTTGCACCCCTGCTTTTGCCTGGTGCAATGACTTCTTGGTTCAACTCCCTGGCCCCGCCTTGCAGGCAGCCAGGCTGTTCCCACGTGGCCCACAGTGGTTGCTTTTGTTGTTGTTTAGTTGCTAAGCCGTGTCCGACTCTTTGCAACCCCAAGGACTATAGTCCGTCAGGCTCCTCTGTCCATGGGATGTCAAGCAAGAATGCTGGAGTAGGCTGCCATTTCCTCCTCCAGGGGATCTTCCCAACCCAGGGATCTAACCCACGTCTCCCTTGTCTCCTTCAAGTCTCCTACACTGCAGGTGAATTCTTTACTGCTGAGCCACAGTGTCAGCACACAGTGGACTTGCTGTAAAACAGACACGGGGAGTGGGCTTGCATCTCCCTGAGCACCTGCTATGTGCCAGTGCTGTTCTGGGCACTGGGGATACAGCAGTGAGCAGGGTCCCTGCTCATTTGGGGCTTCTCCAGCTACGCTTGTTACAGATGTGACCTCCAAACCCTCCCGGGATATAAATACCTCCTTGGGCCCCATCTCGGAGTGGTGGAGGGGTCAGAGCTCAGAGAGGAGTCTTCCCAAGTCTGCTGACCTTGGCAGTGTCAGAGCAGGAATTCAGGTCTTCATCTTTCACCTGTGCCCTCCCCTCTGTGACACACAGGTCTCCCAACATAACCCTTCTTTGCCCCACCACCCCAAGGCGGGGCACAAAGCACCCTTCATGAGTAGGCTCTGCTGGTCTCCCTGGCCTCATCCCTTGTAACTTACCCCTTCTTGCATAGTTGAGGCCTCTGCACCCACTCTTTCTCTTGCCTGTTGTCCTGAGTCGACTCCTCTTTACCTGGTGCCATTTCTTCTAGGAAGCCCTCCCTGATCATCCTCAGTCTGAGCACACCTTGCCCTCCCTGCAGGTACAGCATCCTTGCTTCTCCCTCTGATAACTTCACCCCCATCTTAGAAGTGTCGGCTTGGTGAGCTTTCTTGCCTGATGTACTACTGATTCTTCCAGGGACTATAGTAATGGCTGGGCTCCTGCTGTAGCTTGAAACGTTGTGGACTTTTCCTTCACAGCTTCTATGATTACTGAAATTATGTAATTATTTATCCAACTCTTCCAATCAACCATGAAACCCAGGAAGGCAGAGGCCACATCCTAGAGTTCTTAGGACAATGTCTGAGTTACAGTAGCTGCTAACAATATTATTACTGTTGTTATTATTTTAGATGGGAGACTGATGCTGTGAGGGGCTGGGATTTATCTGAGTTTAACACAGCCAGCTGTTGGGAGCTTCAAACCAGGGCCAGTGGACTGGGAAAAAATTCTGGAGCCAAATCCCAGTTTTTTTACTTTTTGGGACAAGTTTGTTAACCTCTGTACCTCAGTCTGGAAAAAGGTGACACTGTCTTAGAAGGGTCCCTGGTGCTCCGTGTGCTTAGGACATCGTCAGCTGTAGTTACCATTACCTGTTTCCCTGCAAAGGGCCGTTCTGCCTCTCCAGTTCCTTCCTGCCCCACCGGCCTCCTACTGAAGGTGAAATAGTCAGGAAATTCACCGTCTCAGGGGAGAAAGTGGAGGAGGAAGCTTCTCCCAAGGGTGTTTGTTACCATAGGACCCTGTGTGGAAAGTGAGTGGGGAGGCTGCTAGCCTGGGAGTGGTAGGGATTTCCTGTGCCTGCCCACCGCCATCCTGAGTCACCTCCTGGGCCAGCCTCCAGAGTCCTGAGTTAGATCCCTGCAGTCCACGTCACTTGGGGCCCAGTGGGGGCTGGGAATGAGGTTCCATCTGGCTCCGAGGTTCAGGCAGCCCTGCCCCCCCCCTCTCCCACCCTGTTTCCCAACTGCTGCAACAGGAACACGATTGCTGATGGCTTCTAATTTCTTCATCTGTCTACAAGCGGCTGGACTGGGTGACCCTAGCTGCTCCTCCTCCCCCGCCTTGGTGTTCCGTTTTCTCTTCCTCCATCTGTCCCTCTCAATCCCCTCCTCTGCTCACGGATTGCTCTTCCCTGGGGGTTTTAACCACTAGTCACAGGGCAGAAGGTTCTTACCACTCGCAATCCAGCTGGGACCCTCTTCAACTCCACTCCCTGCAGGACTCCAGAGCCACACACCAACTTTTGCAGGATCATGACCTGGGTGCCCCAGGGGCCTCTCAGATTAGCACGTTCCAAAATGTGTCCATCAACCCTGCTCCCCTTCCACCCATCCTGGTCACAATACGGGTAATATGTGGGCGTCACTCTTGACACTGCCCTTTCTTTCACCTCTATATCCAAACAGTCCCCAAACCCTGCTGGTCGTAACTCTGGAATGACTCGTAAATTACCAGTGTATCCGTTGGAAATGCAGAAGGCTGCAGAGAACAGAGGAACTGATAGTGGCTGAAACAAACAGAGGTTTATGCTTTCACATAATGAGAAGTTCAGAGGTAGGTCACAACTGGTTCTGCCGCTCAGTGACTTCAGGACCAGAGTCCCAGAGATTCCTGTGATCATTCCCACGTTTTTGCCTCATGAATGCAATGTGGCTGCTGCAAGTCCAGATGTCACATCTACTTTCCAGGCAGGCAGTTGGGGAAAGAGGAGAAGACCCTACTAGCTTTGTTCATCTCTCTGGATCTTGATGCAAACCGTCTCCCAGAGGCTCCTACAGCAGATTTCCTCTTAGGTCTCTTTGGTCACAACAGGTTACATGGCTGCTCCTAGCTGCAAGTGGGTCTGGGAAACAGCAAAGGGATTATTATGTTTGGCTCAGGCCAAGTGACCTATCACCTTGGGGCTAGGCTTTGTCATCGTGAAAAGAACTGGAGCTTGATTAGTTAGGAAGAAGCAGAGGGCACAAAAATGGCACAGTGTCTGTTATCAGGTATCCCTCCTGTCTGTCTTCTCTTCTTATCCCCACTGTCTGGCTCAGGCCCACCTCATCTCTCAGCTGGACCACGTCAGAGCCTCCCAGTGGCGCTCTGTCCCCCAGTCTCTGCCCTCCTTTTTCTCTCCACGCCACTGCCAGAGTTGGCATCCTAAAGCCAGAGCCCTGTTGCGTTTTCGCTCTCTTCTGAAGCTGTCCATGGCTCCCTGTTGCTTATAAAATTCCTTAGCTTGGCTCTGGAGACCCTCCTCAGCCTGGCCTCATCTGCCTATTCAGACTCTGAGCACACCAGACTCCAACCACAATAGACTTGGCCCTCAGAGCCTTAGCACCTGCATTCAGTCTGCCAGGGAGGAGGGCAGGCATTCCCCTGCTCTGGTCCTACCTGGTGGACTCCTATTCATCCTTCTAGACCTGGCTCAAATGTCACCTCCTCTGTGAGGATTTTCCCTGGGTGTAATCAGCCATCCTCTCTGGGAAGCAGGTGACCCAGGGCCTAGAACAGGGTGTAATAGGCAGGGGTGCTTGATGCTCTGCTCCTGAATGAATAACGCAGCCCCACAGAGATTTGCTAGATTCTAGTATGGTTGTTGACATGTGGCTCCAACTCCAGACGCCTGGTCTGTGTCACAGCCTGGCATGTGAAGGATGTTGAACAGAGAATGCTGGGTACATGGGTTCACTTGGCACAGGGCCTTGCACCTTGCAGCCCCTCAACACTTCAGGATGATAACCAGCATTTCTTCTCCTCCCACCTCCCTCAGCGACTTCGACCAGCTTCCTGACGACATTGCCATCTCAGCCAACATCGCTGACATTGAGGAGAAGAGAGGCTTCACCAGCCACTTTGTAAGAAAGACCCCTGCACCCTCACCCTCTGACCTCTGAGCCTCCAGTGCTTTCCTCTCCTAAGTTCTATCCTGGTGGTTCTCACCAGGGCAATTCTACCCTCCAGGGGACACTTTGCAGTAAATATCTGCAGACAGTTTTAATGACCACAACCTGGGGTGGGGCATCTACTGCATGGCATCCAGGGATTCTGGTTCATGTCATGTGGTGCCCATGACCGGGAAATACCTCACCCCCAAAGTGATACTGAGGTCAAGAAATTATTATCTAACCCTAGGGCCTCTGGACCTCCACCATCCTCTACCTCTGGCCTGTGAGGCCACCCCTCCCCCCACCCCCGGTCTGCAAAGCCCCAATCCCTGGCTTGCTAGCTCAGCCTGTGGTTTTTGTCCTTAGGTTTTTGTCATCGAGGTAAAGACGAAAGGGGGGTCCAAGTACCTCATCTACCGCCGCTACCGCCAGTTCTACGCCTTACAGAGCAAGCTGGAGGAGCGCTTCGGGCAGGAGAGCAAGACCAGCCCCTTAACCTGTATCCTCCCCACGCTCCCAGGTAGGCAGCGACTGGCTGCCCCAGGTCGGAGCCCACTGGCTCGCCTCTCCTCCCAGCTCTCTGGGTGCTGTTCGGTGCTTCTGTTTTAGCATAAACCATTCTATTTTAGTGAAAACTGTTTATTTAATCCATGCCCCCCTCCTGCCAGTCACAGGCTGCCACCTCTGGCTCTCCGGCCTCGGAACCCTTAACCTCTGAGCCCTTGACCTCCTGTGCTCTATGACCTGCGCAGCTGCCCCGGTTTAGCCATCCACCACCAGGTTTGAGCGCATCAGCCCCGGCCTCTCCTCCTGGAGACAGTGATCCCTGTGTTCCCCATGTTAAACACAGACTCATCTTCCAGCCCCTCGAGGGGAACTGCCCTGTAACTCCTCAGTCCCCCATGGGTGCTCCTCCTTCCCTGCTCTGCTGGGACACCGTGGGGGCGCACCCACTGCTGCTTTTGGATGGGCCTCCACCCCCCTGTCTCCTGGCCTTCCACCCCTACTCGGTCCTAACACGCACCTTGGAAAGGTGCAAACTTCTCGGCTTCTCAAGGCCAGCCTTCGTGAGCCCAGCAGGAGAGAACCCTGCCAGAGTGTGGTATAGGGTTCATGGTGTGTGCCTTGGCTGTGCCTGCCCCACCCCACAGGCTGCAAAATACTCCCTGACCTTCCCTTCTTCAAGCTTCAAACCCCACCTCCAGCTGGGCTTCCTCTCTGCCTTAGCCAGTGCCTGAGGTTCCCAGCCAGCAGCCAGCCCCAGGGAGGAAACTCACCCGTTCCCTCACTCACCCTTTCCCCATCTCTGGGTGGCAGGGAGGAGGGGCCCCTCCTGCTCTCAGTTGATCTCTCCTCCCTGACAGCTTGTCCCTTGCTACCCCTGTAGATTCACCTTCTCCTTCATCTACTGACTGTCTGCCAAGCTTCACCACGGGCGGGCTTGGTTCTCTTTCATCTTTAAGCAAAAACGTATCCTAAGTGAGCATTCTAGCCAGAAGCCTCTGTTAGCCCCAAGGGCCCTCAAAGATCTCTCCTTCCTTCCACAATAAATCTTGACTTGCTGTCTGACCTTCTCATCTTCCATCCTCTGCTCAACCCACCAGCCGGGTTTCAGCTCTTCCTGCTCTGTGAGTTCCTCTGGGGACAGTGGCCCATGACATGATCCATGGGTACAACTCAGGCCTCAACTTCATCAGCCCACTTCTTCCTCTGGGGTGCTCTCTCCAAACTGCTGTGGTGCCCTCTCCAAACTGCTGTGGTGCCAGCCTTTCCCAATTCCCTTCCTGTCTCCCGTGGCTCCTCCATCTCCTTACAGAGTCGCCTCTTCTGGTGCTCCTGGGAAGGCAGGCACCCATCGTCCTCACTTTTGTCTTCTCACTCCCCTCCCTTCCGCCTCTCTGCCGCCCCACACAGATAATTTGACCTGCATGCCTATGACTTTAGTTGCCCTTTCAGTTCAGTTCAGTTCAGTCGCTCAGTCATGTCTGACTCTTTATGACCCCATAAATTGCGGCACGCCAGGCCTCCCTGTCCATCACCAACTCCCAAGGTTCACTCAAACTCACATCTGTCGAGTCCGTGATGCCATCCAGCCATTTCATCCTCTATTGTCCCCTTCTCCTCTTGCCCCCAGTCCCTCCCAGCATCAGAGTCTTTTCCAGTGAGTCAACTCTTCGCATGAGGTGGCCAAAGTACTGGAGTTTCAGCTTCAGCATCATTCCTTCCAAAGAAATCCCAGGGCGGATCTCCTTCAGAATGGACTGGTTGGATCTCCTTGCAGTCCAAGGGACTCTCAAGAGTCTTCTCCAACACCACAGTTCAAAAGCATCAATTCTTCGATGCTCAGCCTTCTTCACAGTCCAACTCTCACATCCATACATGACCACTGGAAAAACCATAGCCTTGACTAGATGGACCTTTGTTGGCAAAGTAATGCCTCTGCTTTTGAATACGCTGTCTAGGTTGGTCATAACTTTCCTTCCAAGGAGTAAGCATCTTTTAATTTAGTTGCCCTTTACTTGCTACTAATCTCCCAGTTTCTCACTCCCCCAGGCCTCAGATGCTGCCCTCCTGCCACTCCCAGACACCAGTGTGCCTCAGGGGCAGTGGCCAGCAGGAGCCAGACCTATCTCACATTTGCCTTCTGGGGGGCTCTCTGAGTGGGTGATTCAGAGCCCCCTGAAGTTCCCAGAGAGGACATTTGTCTTTGATCAGCATCATCAGTTTCCCTTTCCCCACAAACACTCTGTCTTGCTTTCGAGGAAGGCTTCACCCATCCACTCCTCAAATATTTACTAGTTCGGCCCTTGTTCTACACCATGGCTCTTTAACCTGTGTGGCATATTGGAAGTACCTTGAGGTTAAAAGATTGTTGATGCCCATGTTCCACCCCCAGAGATTCTGATTTAAATTCTTCTGGGGTAAGTCCTGAGCAATGAGATTTTACACACTCCTTGGGCAACATGAATGCACAACCAGACTTGAGGACCACAGTTCCAGGTGATGAGACTGTAGCTGTGAGCAATGCAAAGATCCTGTTCTCCTGGAGCTAAGAATCGTGTGTGTGTGTGTGTCTGTGTGCGTGTGTCTGCGTACATGTGTAGGAAAAGGCAATAGATAAACAGTTAAAACAAGAAAAGTATCAGCTGATGATAGTATAACAGAGAATGCACATTGGATGGTGGCCCCCAGAGCGCCGTGGGCCGATGAGCGGGAGGAGCGCTGAGCTAGTGGAAAGGGTTCCTGCCTCCGGTGGGCAGCTCCTGGCCCGGAGACAATGCTATTGGGCCAGATTCCCAGGACAGCTTTTTGCGTTTTCTCAGCCAAAGTCTACGTGGGTGTGAAACAGGAGATTGCCGAGATGCGAATACCTGCCCTCAACGCCTACATGAAGGTAAGGCGGGGCTAGGCCACGTGGCTCCTGGGAGGGGACAGGGTGCTGAGCACAGGGAGGGGCCCAGGTGGCTTTGGGAACTGGGGCTGGCTCTCCTGCTCTGATGGCCCTCATCTTCAATCCTTAAAGGCCAGGCCTGGGGAGAGAAACAGGACATATTCTCAGGGTTCCAGGGGGATGGGGCAGGAGCAGTGGAGAAGATTCAGGAAGACACACCTTGAACTGACTAATGGCTGTGCTGAGCCTCCTGGTAGAGAGGAGAATAGGATCCAGTGCCTGCCCCGAGGTCCCCACTGTCTTATGGGAATACAGACAGATGAAGAACGGCCTGTATAACAGGGGCATGGCAAACCAGGCCCCCAGCTTTCTCACATAACACACATGAACAGGACACAGGCTGGATTTTAGTGGCATCCATGGGCCTTGGACAGATGCCCTTATGTATTCCCCAACCTGTATATTGTCTGCATCCTCAGGAGATGGGAGCACAGAGGAAGGAGCATCTTATAGACAGACACAAGGCTGGTTAGGAAAGCCTTACACCAATTAAAGCTGTGCAAGAAATGGATAGCGTTCCTAGGGTAGTGGGCACCCCGTCACTAGAGGTATACAAGACATGGCTTGATGGCAACCTTAGGAAACTGGAGAAGGCAACCCTCTTCAAAGCCAAGAGGCATCCTCAGAGACAGTGAGATCGCCCCTTCCTCTCCTACTCTTACGGGAAAAGAGCACCGAGCTAGGAGTCTCTTTGGTCTGTGCTTTGTCATTCCCTGCGTGATTTAGGATTAATTGCTCATCCTATCTAGGTCTCAGTTTTCTTGCCTATGAAATGAGATGGTGCCCCCAACTTTCTGGTTTCACAGGAGGGGACTGATGTTGAGAAAAGGACAGAAAAGTGCTTTGTAAACTGTGAACCTGCCTCCAGAATGTGAGACAGCATGACTCCTAATGGAGTGAGGGGGCAGGAGGAGTGTGGAGGGGGAAGCAAAAGGGAGCAGGTGGCTGGCTTGCCCTCCCCAGCGGCTGCAGGAATCCTGGGCTCTGGGTGGAGAACAGGTAGGGTAGGAAAGCACCTGGGCTCCAGCACTGGTGGTGTCTCCCCTGCAGGGGGCGCTGTGACAGCTGCTCCTTCAGGGTGGCTGGCTCCTCTAGTCTCCTCCAGCAGGGCTGGAAGGAGCCAGAGCGAGAAGGCGTGTGGAGCTGGAGCTCTTTGCTCTTCACCTGGTCTTGGCAACCAGCAGCCTGGAGAATCTCATCTCTACCTGTCTGTCTGAGTGGGTTCCTTGAAGCCAAAAGGTCAATCAGTGTATTGGTAACCCCACCCTGGGCTTGGAACATTCAGAGACAGGGAGCTCATTACCACTCTTCCTGACCCAGGCTGCTCATCCATTGTTGGACAGCTATTAGAAAAGCCCAGCTTCCTGTGACTTCTACTCAGTGGTCTCACCTCTGTCCTCATTAAGAATAGGGTTCATGTGATAACGACAATTGCCTGGAACCAGGTGGTGTACAACTAAGAGGCTCTTGATATATCCATGCATTTGTTGGATAAATGGCTTATTTAATTCTCTCAATAACCTGTGAGTTCAGTACTCTTATCCATATTTTAAAGTGAGGAAATGGAGGCACAGAGAGGTAGAGTCGCTCCCTTGGTGTCACAGAGCATTTAGTAAGTAGGATGGGGTTCGAACACACATCTCTCTGACTCCAGGATTTTGCTCTATCCACTGTACTGTGTTGGAATAAAAGTAATAGCAACAATGATAACATTCAGCTTGGATGGGGCCCTTGCTAGATGCCTGTTCTAAGTGTTTTGCACAAATTCACTTATCTAGTCCTTCCACAATCCTACAAGGGAGGTACCCTCACCCTCATTGTATTAATGAATACACAGAGGCATCCTTGCCAAGGTCACCTAGATGAGTGGCAGATTCTGTCCCAGGCACAGCCTGGCTCTATCTGTGCCCGTGAGCTCATCTCTGGGCTGCTGTCTCCCATCCTCCCCATAAAGCAACCGTGCCTTTTCTAGGCTCTGAGTTTGCAGTCCCTCTGGGGTGGAGTTCCCGGCCTCCCTCCATCCTGCCGTCCCCATGGGGTTTTCTGGGGGGGCTCTGGGTGCCTCTGGAGCTGTAGCACCCAAAGCCAACTGCAGTGCTCCTGGGGACCTGTGCAATGGACAGCTTGGAGGGATGACCCTGCCAGGTTCTGGGTGCTCTGCATCTTCGCAGCTTGAGGGTCATTGCATCATGGGTGTTGCAACCAGCATCAGATAATCAATCTCAACCCTACCACTTCCTAGCTCTGCCCACTGACCTGAGCACTTTCCCACTCTGATCCTATAATATGACATACAGTATCAGGAAGCGTCATTTAGGTGGTAATATCACCAAGTGTTGTTAATGTGGTTTATCTGGGAGGTGCTTCCCCGACCATTGTCTCATTCTGACCTAAGGGATGAGCTTTGGTGGCAGATGGCTCTGGGTGACCAGCTCTGTCGCTCACTAGGCTGTGCGGCCCTGGGCAGGTCCCTTCACCTCTGTGACCCTCACTCCCAGGTTATTGTGAGAGGGAGCGAGGTCACACGGTGTGGCGCTCAGTGCCGCGCCTGAATAGTCACCACCGCATCATGTCATCTGTTGTGTCTGGAGGGCTGTGGGTCTTTTCCAAACGAGCTCTTCTCAAGTTAGGTGGTTCCTCCTGACCTTGAACCCGGGGGTAGATCTTGTGACATGTTTCATTCACCCTGTTGAAATTTCAAAATATATCTTGTTTCTTTATCAGGCAGAGAATGCATTAATGGCCGGGGAATAGTGTGTGTGGGGGGAGTGGGGATGGAGCTACGGGGCTGGGATGCCAAGACTGCTGACCCCCGACCTGTCCTGCCTTCTCGGCAAACGCAGCACCTCCTCAGCCTGCCCATCTGGGTGCTGATGGACGAGGACGTTCGCATCTTCTTCTACCAGTCGTCCTACGACGCCGAGCAGGTGCCTCAGGCGCTCCGGCGGCTCCGCCCGCGCACCCGGCGAGTGTAAGTGATGGGGCCCCGTGCTCACAACGGCCCTGGGCCACTTGCTGCTGACCGGGTGGGCTGTCCTGGAGGCCCCTGCCGCGAAGGCACTTTTTCCCCTGAAAGAAGGCAGGCATATAAACTGGTTCTCTTGTCTGAGTCCTCCAGGGTGGTTTGGGTTGTTAGGTAAGCTTGGAAAATCAAGCGTAGGGTCTGGACGGACAGAAAGTGGGTGTGTTTTGATGTATGACACGACAGGCCAGAGGACAGGGGCTGTGACGGGAAAAAGCTTGTTGCCATGGCAACCATTGGCGATGGCCCGAGGGCTTTGGGTGCTTGGGGCGGGGAGAGTCGGGAAGGGAGGGGGAATGGTTCTGTCTGCAAACATTCTTCCCATCATCGCCTGGCACGCCTTGTTCCTGGTTAGTTTTAGTTCCATGGGGCCGGCTGTGGCTCCTGGTGTATCACACTGGCCACCAGGGGACGCTGCTGCTCACTCCTTTATTCTAAAGGGCCCCCAGCTCCCTCTGGCCCCTTCTAAGCAGGGGGTAAAAAAATCACTGAAAATTCAAGCCGATGAACAACTCTATGTTGCTGCTGCTGCTAAGAATCGCAGGACAAGGCTCCTGAGCCCCGCCTGCCTATCCAGCTCCTCCCTCCATTCCGGCCAGTGTCTCTGAGTGTCCTCTCCAAGTCGTGCCTGGCCATTTCCCACAGGCACCCAGGCAGGTGTGGCCTGAATTCCATCTGTGCCCCACAGCAACCCTGGGTCCTGGAGTGGAGCTCAGCACTTTCTGAAGCCCATTTACTCAGCTGGAAGATTAGGGGTTGAGTGTGGGGAGTAACGGGAAAGAGTTGGCAAGCTATGGCCCTAAGCAAATGTTTATCTGAGCCTCTGCTTTCTGGTCCACAGAGGGGGGGTGCAGTCCCTCCTCCAGGGCGATGAGAGCTGTGGGTAGCATGCTGGCACAGAGGAGCAATTGTAGCTGCATCTTTAACTCCTCTGCTGAGGCCCTCCTCGGCACAGAAGCAGAAGGGATGACAAGCCCCTCTTCTCTCTCCACAGAAAAAGCGAGTCCCCACAAGCTGCTGGCATTGACCGCATGGCAGCTCCACGAGCAGAGGTACCATCCCACCTCACCACTGGGCAGCAGCCTGGCTCCATCTCCAGCCCCTGAGCCCGTCCTGCTGGTGCCCACTGTGTGCCTAGGGCGGGGGTTGGGTACAGGGCGGGGGAGGGGAGGGGAGGGAAGGGCCCACAGCCTCAGCCTCAGACATGTCAGAACCCCCAGCCAGACCAGGGGAGGGCCTGTGATGAGCACACAGAGGCGGAGGGTACCAGCCAGCATTCATTCAGCAAGCTCAGCCCCGCCTTGGGTACCAAAACTTCAGAGGTGACTTAGACCAGGCCCTGTCCTCAAGGGGTTCACAGCTCCCCAGGGACACACTCTTAAACATGGCATTTCAAAACCAATGTGGTCAATGCCCTGGGGACTATGGGGGCACAGGAGTCCCCAGTGAGGCCTGGGGGATGGGGAAGTTACCAAGTCCGGGGAGTTTGAACCCTTCCCTCTTGCTCATGCCCCCAGGCTTGGAAAGAGCAGCTGCTCTGGAGTCAGGGAGACCTGGGTTCTAAACCTGGCTTCTCCCTAACAAATAGAGTGGAGCATCAGAAAGTCACTCATCCTCCCTGAGCCTCAGGTTCCTCATCTGTTAAATGGGACACTGGAGTATGTAAAGCACTGTAGTAGGAACTTGGTGAATGTTTCTTCCCTCCTTCCTTACCATTTCCTTCTCCCAGGCCCTGTTTGATTTCACTGGGAACAGCAAACATGAGCTGAATTTCAAAGTTGGAGATGTGATCTTCCTTCTCAGTCGGATCAATAAAGACTGGCTGGAGGTAAGTTTGGAGGTGAGCATGGAGGTGAGACTGAAAATGAGGAGGAAGTGAGGTTGCAGGTAAGTTGGAGGTGAAGTCGTTTTGATTCTATGAGGGATCAGAGAAAGAGGAGGGATCTGAGAAGGCCCCAGGGAAAAAATGCTGTCCAAAGGTGTAGATCGGGGAAGCCTGAGGAAATATTGTGTATGTGACGGGAGCAGAAGATTCCGGCACCTACACTTGCCTCTGACCCCATCAGTGGTCACATTAGAAAGTCAGTTAACCCTCTGAGTTTCATTCCTTGTTCTATAACAGGGTCTCTCAGCCTGTTCACTCTGACTTGTGGGAGCAGGCAGTTCTCTGTTGGGGGATGCCCTGTGCACTGTGGGGTGTTTAGTGGTGACCTTGGCGTCCATCTGCTAGATGCCAGTAGCACCCCTCCAGCTGCAGCAATCAAGAGCGTCCCCTGACCTCTGGCCCCAGAAGGCAGAATCATGCCCAGTGGAGACATGCTGTCTATAATCGGATAAAGTTACTCACCACTCAGGGAGTGAGTGAAAGTGAGGAGGGAGACTGACTTGAGCTCCAGCGTCTGACGTCACATCCTAGCTGTTTTTAGCTAGCTTTGTGACTTTGGGAAACTTACTCAACCCCGTGGTTTCCTCTCCCGTAAACGGAGATAACCCTGGCTGTTTCTTCATAGGTTTCTGGGAAGGGTTGAATGAGACGCAGCTGTTCAGGGCTCGGCCCATATAGGGCCTGGGTGTGTGGCATCTTGGCCACGCTTTGTCCCTGCCAGCAGCAAGCATGGCCCTTACAGAGGCTCAGAGCACAACTGGAGATGGAGGGGATATCACCGAGTGGGAAGTCCAGGCCTCATGCAGCCTTTTGGATTAAGTCCTCTTGTTATGGAAGATTCCCTTTTCTTGGGGCTCCTGAAGCGGTGTGTGAAGGAGCTTATGGAACAGGTCCCGAGGCAGGGCCAGCCGCCAGGGGTCCGGAAACCACTGAAGGAAGGGGAGGATCCCTGGCGCCCAGGGGCTGGAGAGGAGTATGGGCCAACTGTTCATCTCACAACTTGGTTTGATTTTTACCCCAGTCCCGCAGCTCTGTCTTGGGTACTCATGAGCTCTGACAGCTGAAGGGTATTGCTGGGTCATTCTCCAGAAACAGGAAATGTTTGTTGACTTCTTGTTTTCTAGAAGGTTTTGTGGGTCAGTATGCTAAATGACTTCTGGCTTCAGATGGACAGGAGGGTTAGGGAAAGAGCAAGAGTACTACCTCAGCCTCAGTTTATATGTCTGTAAAAGAGGCTGGAACAATATGTCTTCCAAAGGGTTATGAAGATTAAGAGAACAGTTGACAAACCACAGCAATGGCTAGGTCTTGGCTGGAGTTTAGTAAAGAGGCCTGGCTGGAGGGAGAGTTCTGGTTGTTTGGTCTAGAGCAGGTGGTGTCCATGGATGGATGAATGAATGAATGGGCCCTGCCTCTAACCCTCTCCCTCCCCTATCCCGTTTTCCTCCTGGACACCTACCATCATATGACTGCCTGTAAAGTTCACCTGTTTACCTGTGCCTTGTCTGGAGCACAGTGGAAGCTCCAGGGGGAAAAGCAGGGATTTCCATCCCTTCTGAGTGCCCAGAGCCTACCCCTTAGCTGGCACTCAAGAAGTAGTCAAATGAATGACTGAGTGAGTGAATAAATGAATGAGATGAAAGCAGGTTTCCAGATAAATTCAGGTCTTGACTTGTTCAAAAATTGATGTCTTGGGGTGAACAGCTTGGTGACCTTGTCCACTTTTTCTCTTTCTTCTGCATGAGGGGGCCCAGACCTTGTCTGACTTTCCTCATCATTATAAAAGGGCAGGACCCCGAGACATGGCCCTGCTGCCTCTCCCAGCACCCACAGGGCAGTGTCTTCTTTCTTCCCTCAGGGCACTGTCCGGGGAACCACAGGCATCTTCCCAGTGTCCTTTGTGAAGATCCTCAAGGACTTCCCAGAGGAGGAAGACCCCACCAACTGGCTACGCTGCTACTACTATGAGGACACCATCAGCACCATCAAGTTGGTGGCCTGCTGGGAGGGAGGGGTCTGTCCAGCCTCCCTGGCCCTCCCCAACCCCACTCCACCTCTGGGCTCCAAGACCAAAACCTGATCACATGTCCCCCGACCAAACACACGTATCTGAAAGCCTGCAGTGGCTCCCACCATCCTCCAGATAAGTCATACCCCGTCACAAGACTTCAAGGTCCAGTGTGACCTGGCCAGCTTCATTCCCTTATCCCCTTCCTGGCCGGCTGCCTCCTTACTCCTGCCCACTCTCTCCTTAGGGACATTGCAGTGGAGGAGGACCTCAGCAGCACCCCACTCTTCAAGGACTTGCTGGAGCTCATGAGGTGAGGGGCTAGGGTGGGAGTTTCGAGGGGTGTCAGACACCCTGCAGGAGAGAACAGAGGGAGGAACACAGCACATTCAAGGGCTGGGCGTTTTGTATCTATTTCACCTTTTTGTTTTGCTCACCACATTAGAGATGGGGGGAGGGGGCTGCAGAGAGGTAAAGGGGCTTGAGGTTTGTGGGCCCGGATTTGCTGAAGTTTTTCTAAGTCAAAACCTTGGACTTGAACCCTTCTCCATCAGGGAACCACCACCTCCCAAGACCCAGTTATGAACAGTTGCTTTACAGAATGGAAATGGCATTGTTATATTACTGACTGTAAAAGTAATATCTATTCATTATTTTTTAAAAAGAATGTCAGAAGTCATGGAAAAGTATAAAGAACTGAAATCACCTCATATTTTACTCCTCTCATTATCTGATGTGCATTCATATTTCTTCAGCTCACACCCCACCGGCACCCCACTCCCCATAATTTTATTATTTAGTTGGCTACAGAGCATTGTTCTGTGGCTGCACCATAACTAAAGCAGCCATCCCCTTTTGTTGGCATTTAAGTTATCTTCCACTTTTTTACATACTACTGTGAATAGTGCTGCGATTCGCCTATTTGATGTTTTGCCTGATTATTTCCTTAGGATGATTTTCTAGAAGTGAGGTTTGGGGATCAAGGTGTTTGCAAGTCAGATAGAGCTTCTGACTCATTTTGTCAGATTTACCTGTGGAAAATTTGAATGGCTGTTCACCCGTCTACCTGTACCCAGATCAGACACTTCCAGTCCTTCATGAGTTCTTTGTGGCCACACACAGGGCTGTCTCGGGGGCTTTATCCTCCTCTACTCTGTGCTCAATAAAACCCACTTCTCTTCCCCATGACAGTTCTTAAAGTCTTCAGCACATTATAAGACATTTCAAGCTGTTCCACAAATTTATTGTGAAAGTCCCATTTTCCCCTGGAAGTCTCAATTTCCCCATCTGTACAATGGGAGATTGGACCACTCAGATGATAGAACCAGTGTCCAGCTCTGACCCCTTCCAATTCTTAGATCCCGGCCCTAAATCTCCCTCCATCCCCTCTCCCTGCTCCCACACCTAGGCCTAAAGGCTGCTGGACCTTTCCCGAACTCTGGTCTCTCCCACCCAGGCGGGAGTTCCAGAGACAGGACATCGCCCTCAACTACCGTGACGCTGAGGGGGACCTGGTTCGGCTGCTGTCAGATGAGGACGTGAAGCTCATGGTGAAGCGGGCCCGAGGTCTCCCCTCCCAGAAGCGTCTCTTCCCCTGGAAGCTGCACGTCACCCAGGAGGACAACTACAAGGTCTACAACACAGTCCCCTGAGCCAGTGGTGTCCCTGGGGCAGTGAGGGGACTCCTGGCAAAGAGCCCTCTGAGGGCATTAGGACCAAGAAGGGCTGGGCGTGTGGGACAGACTTCCTGGTTCTGAGTTGGACAGACCTGCTGACCTTGGCTTGTACATTTGGTCTCTGAATTAAATAAACCATTTCATCTCAAAGGGGCAGGCTGAGGAAGAGAATGTCTTTGGAGGAAAGAGAGGAGAGGAAGTAAAAACCCATTCATGAGTATCACTGAGGGATCATTTATATACAGAAGAGGGCCCTGGCTTTGTGCCCCTAATTCAGCCACCTGTTTCCTCACCTTGTTCCCTTGTGTGGGGAAACCCAGTGACACTCCTGTCCCTTCTGGTCACTCCCTTTTAAACCCTTTCCAAGGAGTAACCACTGGCCTCATGGAAGTCATCTTTCCCTGGGTACCCTCTGGGTCAGGCCAACACCAAGTCCTCTGTGTGACCAAGGTCAAGGGCTTCCTCTGCCCTCTTATTCCTGCTGCTCTGCAGAAGGGCAGAGACCTGAGTCATGCTGTTGGTGGTCTTCATTGTAAGTAAGGGGTGAAGGGAGGGCAGACTCTGGCGCCTCTGGGGAGGAAGAAGAAGCAGAATGGGAGGATCTCCCTCTATGAGCTGAAGCCTTTTCTCTCCTAAGCAGCCAAAATATCAATAGGTATCACCTTCAGTAAGACTGCAGGAGGAGCTTGGCAGACCCCTCTTCTCAGTGAAACAAACATTTGATCAAAAAGTACTAAAAACCAACCATTGAAAGTTGAGAGGCCCTACTGCTGCAGCACAATGAGACCCTAGATAGCACACACTCTTTGAAGAATCATGAGCCTAATAAGAAGCAGTGGGTTCTCCAATGACCCTCCCATACTTCTACCCACCCCTGCTGAAAAAAAAAAAATCCCATGGTAAGACCTGGGGTCAGAACCCACAGCCTCTGGGAGGTTGTTCTGGAATGCAGAAGCAGTGCTACTGTTAGAAAGCTTAGGCCCAGGGAGGCCATGGCATAAAGAGCTTGGACCAGGGGCTCTTGTGCTAGATCAAGGCCTAAGGGGAAAGGATGAGGTGATTCCGAGAGAGTGGTATCCCTGCCTCTAAGCGGAAGAAAGTCCCCTCTGGAGTGAAGTGTTCCCAGTTAGGCTGACTGGAGCCACTTGAATTAAAATGCAATAAAATCTCCTAGTCAAAGATCACTTAATCTCTGTGAGTGACAATAGGCAGTGAGAATAAATGGTAGCTTTAGACCCCCAGGGTCTGCAGATTATTGAAGTGCATGGCTAAAGTGTTCAAAGAAATAAAGGATGAAATCATAAAAATGAATGACCTAAAGTGAATGACCAGGCAGATTTGCAAAAGAAAAATGATGTATGCACAGGTGTATGTGTGTGTACATCTGTTGAGGCAGAAAAGACAGTGGATGAGTTAAATAGAGTATCAAAACATTACACACAGGTGATGAGAAAATTAGTGAATTGCAAGATAAAACCAGAAATTACGCAGAATATAACACAGATACAAGTAGTTGGAGAGTATAAAGATGGAATTAAGAGATGTAAACAATAGAATGAGATTTTTTTAAAAATTAGAATCTCAGTATGAGAAAATACAGAGAATGGCAAAGAGGTGATGTTTAAATAGATGGCAGATACAGTATTTCAAAACTGATGAAAAACTTAAATCTATGGATACAAGAAACATGTATGGATAAGCAGGATGAATAAAAAATGGTCATAACTGGCTGCTGCTGCTGCTAAGGCTACAATAGATCAAAACTACAGAACATGGAAGCCCAAGAGAATATGTTAAAAGGAGTCAGAGAAAGTGGAGATCACTATCAAATGACAATTAGAATGAGAAGCAGACTTTTCAATTGCCCCAATGGAAGACAAAACCATTATAATTGTACCTTCAGATTTTTAGAGAAAATAACTTTCAATCTAGAACTTTATGGTCAGTAATGAAGGTGAGAGGACTTCCCTGGTGGTCCAGTGGTTAAGAATCAGCCGGCAAATGCAGGAACATGGGTTCAATCCTGGTCTGGGAACTAAGATCCTACATGCAACAGGGATAACTAAGCCTGTGAGCCACAACTACTGAAGTCCAGGCGCTCTGGAGACTACTTCACAACAAGAAAAGCCAGCACTTGCCACAACGAGAGAAATGTCCACACAGCAATGACGTGCTCATGTGCTGAAACAAAGACCCGCCGCAGCCAAAAATAAATAAAAATAATGAAAGTGTGTGTGTTAGTTGCTCAGTCATGTCTGACTCTTTGTGACCCCATGGACTATAGCCTGCCAAGCTTCTCTGTCCATGGAATTCTCCAGGCAAGAATACTGGAGTGGATTGCCTTTCCCTCCTCCAGGGGATCTTCCTGACCTAGGAATCGAATCCAGATCTCCTGCATGGCAGGCAGGTTTTTTACTGTCTGAGTCACCAAGGAGGCAATGAATGTGAAATGAAATCAAGTATGGATACAAGTGGAAAATCTGTCATCAAGATACCTGAACTATGCTGTATATTAGAAATTAGCCCAACATTGTAAATCAACTATACTTCAACAAAGAAAAAAGATACCTGAACTAAAATTATCTTTAAAATACACACTTCAAGGATAAGGAAAATGGCCCTTGAGGGATAATCTGAGATGCAAGAGCAAATGATAAACAAAAAGGTGAACATAATTTTTGGACTTGTATTGACTTAGCTAAACTGCAACTGTATTTCCTAGAATTTTCTTCACTGCGTGAATCCAGGTTAGCATGAGCCAAAAGAGACATTTTGCGAGAGACATTTAGAAAGCGATTGTGAAGCAGCGGCCAACCTCTTTTTAGTTTAGGTAAGAAGTGTTGTCCACTATTGTGCAAACCAGACAGCATGAGTAACGAGAGAAATATCATCTGACTGATTAGCAACCACTTTGCGCCCGTGGTGCATATTCAGTGCAGGCATTCTGGACGAGAAAAAAAAAACAACAAACCAGACTGGTGAGATGTTATCATCCTTCCTGGAAAACTGTTATGCACACCCCCTTCCTGAATTTCTAATGAAAAGCAGTGTTTCAGTTTTAATTTCTCCCTAGTGGGATTTATGCATTACAATCCACAAACAAAGAATTTTTGAGCAAGGGTAAACACATTTTTTTTCCTGACTGTGCTTGCTGCAATCACAAAGCCTAAGACTCTGACACTCTTGAAAGAGTTCAGTCTTAAGAATGTCATTTACAGAACTTCCAACGTTTAAGATGATGCTGATAAATCAGCATTGACAAATGCTGATGCAGACTCTGTCTATGTTGATGTCACTTCTTCCCCCTGATCCACAGGGATCCATGGGTTTAATGCAATTAGAAAATACACTCCAATAATATTTTTGTTGTTTAGAGTTTCACAAACCTATTCTAGAATTGATATGAGAAGAGTAAAGGACTTGGAATAGTCAGTACTCCTGAAGAGAATAAAGTGATGAGGCATGCCCTCCGGATAGCAAAACTTATTTTAAAGCAACAGAAAAGAAAATGGTGTGGTATTTGGACAGGAATTGACAGTCTGGCAATGGAGCAGAACAGAGAGCTCAGGAACATCATGCATAAATGGTATTTGATATATGATAGAAGTAACTTTGCAGATCTGTGGGCTTCCCAGGTGGCTCAGTGGTAAAGAATCTGCTTGCCAATGCAGGAGACGCAAGTTCAATCCCTGGGTCTGGAAGATGCCCTGGAGAAGGAAATTGTAACCCACTCCAGTATTCTTGCCTGGGAAATCCCATGGACAGAGGAGCCTGGAGGGCTACAGACCATGGGGTTGCAAAGAGTCGGGCATGGCTTAGTGACTAAACAGCAACAAAATTTTGGAGATGTGGTCTTCCCCGATAGCTCAGTTGGTAAAGAATCCACCTGCAATGCAGGAGACCCCGGTTCGATTCCTGGGTCGGAAAGATACCCTGGAGAAGGGATAGGCTACCCACTCCAGTATTCTTGGGCTTCCCTTGTGGCTCAGCTGGTAAAGAATCTGCCTGCAATGTGGGAGACCTGGCTTCGATCCCTGGGTTGGGAAGATCCCCTGGAGAAGGGAAAGGCTACCCACTCTAGTATTCTGGCCTAGAGAATTTCATGGACGGTATAGTCCATGGGGTCACAAAGAGTCAGACACAACTGAGCGACTTTCACTTTCACTTTCACATGGGAAAGAAGAAAATCAAAGAAGAAAATCAAAGAATGGTACCTGGGCAAATTATTCAATCATATGGAACTCAAAACGAATGAGACTGAATCCCTAAGTCAAACAATTCCCAAAGGCAGTTTTAGATGTATTAGGTTGTAGGAAGGAAAAACAATACTTAGGGAAGATATACCTAATATTCCCTACCTAATCTTGGAGTGGGAAAGAAATTCTTAAACAAAACAAAAATAAATATTAATACATTTGACTACGTTAAACATACAAAGTTCTGTTTACCAAAAGACGTAAGAGACCAAATAAGCCAAAAGCTAAAAGAATATATTTGCAAGATATATAACTGAAAAAAGATTAGTCTAGAATATATAAAGAATTCCCACATATAGAAAAGAAAAATACAAACAATTCTATTTAAAATGAACAACAAACATGAATATATTTTCCACCAGGGAGGAGCAAATAAATGGCCAATGAATAATGAAAAGATGCTCAGTAATAATAAGAGGGATGTAAATTAATTCACCCTCTTTGGAAAACCATTTTCCATTGTTTTGTAAAGTTGAACATTCATGTAGTTTATGATCCAACAGCGAACTCTTGCACAGGACCGGGATACAGCAGCTCTCTTTGCAATAACCCCCAACAAGGTTATCCAGCTGAGCTCTCATCCAGAGAACTGTAGGTTCATTCATTGATTCGAACACAATGGTGAAACACACATGGCAACATGAAAGAGTTTCAGAAATATAACCAATTGGAAAAAATTAAGTCTCAGAAGATAGGCTCCTATTTTTATTTATTTTATTTATTTTTTATTATTTATTCTTATTTATTTATTTTTTAAATAAATTTATTTATTTTAATTGGAGGTTAATTACTTTACAATATTATATTGGTTTTGCCATACATCAACATGAATCCGCCACTGGTATACACGTGTTCCCCACCCTGAACCCTGCTCCCTCCTCCCTCCCCGTACCATCCCTCTGGGTCGTCTCAGTGCACCAGCCCCAGAATGGCATTGAAACATGTATAATATCATATATGAAACGGATTGCCAGTTCAGGTTCAATGCATGATACAGGATGTGCTTGGGGCTGGTGCACTGAGGCTCCTATTTTTATGAAGCTCAAAAAATATGAAGAAAGAAATAGCAAACACAAAATTTTGGATAGGAGTTGCTTCCGGAGTAAAGGAGGGAATACATAGGGGAGAAAGACAGTTGGGTAAAAATGATGGGTAATGTGTTGCAGGACTCAGGTGTGAGTGGTGGGTTCACAACTGTTTGTTATACTTTGTAGCTTACACACATGTTACACATATTCTTTTCTAAATATCACTAAGACATTAAAGGTATCCTAGAGATTAAAATTTTAGGATCAGATCAGATCAGTCACTCAGTCGTGTCCGACCCTTTGTGACTCCATGAATCGCAGCACGCCAGGCCTCCCTGTCCATCACCAACTCCCAGAATTCACTCAGACTCACATCCATCGAGTCAGTGATGCTATCCAGCCATCTCATCCTCTGTCGTCCCCTTCTCCTCTTACCCCCAATCCCTCCCAGCATCAGAGTCTTTTGCAATGAGTCAACTCTTCACATGAGGTGGCCAAAGTACTGGAGTTTCAGCTTTAGCATCATTCCTTCCAAAGAAATCCCAGGGCTGATCTCCTTCAGAATGGACTGGTTGGATCTCCCTGCAGTCCAAGGGACACTCGAGAGACTTCTCCAACACCACAGTTCAAAAGCATCAATTCTTCGGCATTCAGCCTTCTGCACAGTCCAACTCTCACATCTATACATGACCACAGGAAAAACCATAGCCTTGCCTAGACAAACCTTTGTTGGCAAAGTAATGTCTCTGCTTTTGAATATGCTATCTAGGTTGGTCATAACTTTCCTTCCAAGGAGTAAGCGTCTTTTAATTTCATGGCTGCAGTCACCATCTGCAGTGATTTGGGAGCCCCCCAAAATAAAGTCTGACACTGTGTCCACTGTTTACCCATCTATTTGCCATGAAGTGATGGGACCGGATGCCATGATCTTCGTTTTCTGAATGTTGAGCTTTAAGCCAACTTTTTCACTCTCCACTTTCACCTTCATCAAGAGGCTTTTGAGTTCCTCTTCACTTTCTGCCATAAGGGTGGTGTCATCTGCATATCTGAGGTTATTGATATTTCTCCCGGCAATCTTGATTCCAGCTTGTGTTTTTTCCAGTCCAGCGTTTCTCATGATCTACTCTGCATATAAGTTAAATACACAGGGTGACAATACACAGCCTTGAAGTACTCCTTTTCCTATTTGGAACTGGTCTGTTGTCCCATGTCCAGTTCTAACTGTTGCTTCTTGACCTGCATATAGGTTTCTCAAGAGGCAGGTCAGGTGGTCTGGTATTCCCATCTCTTTCAGAATTTTCCACAGTTTATTGTGATCCACACAAAGGCTTTGGCATAGTCAATAAAGCAGAAATAGATGTTTTTCTGGAACTCTCTTGCTTTTTCCATGATCCAGCGGATGTTGGCAATTTGATCTCTGGTTCCTCTGCCTTTTCTAAAACCAGTTTGAACATCAGGAATTTCACAGTTCACATATTGCTGAAGCCTGGCTTGGAGAATTTTGAGCATTACTTTACTAGCGTGTGAGATGAGGGCAATTGTGTGGTAGTTAGATCATTCTTTGGCATTGCCTTTCTTTGGGATTGGAATGAAAACTGACCTTTTCCAGTCCTGTGGCCACTGCTGAGTTTTCCAAATTTGCTGGCATATTGAGTGCAGCTCTTTCACAGCTTATCTTTCAGGATTTGGAATAGCTCAACTGGAATTCCATCACCTCCACTAGCTTTGTTCGTAGTGATGCTTTCTAAGGCCCACTTGACTTCACATTCCAGGATGTCTGGCTCTAGGTCAGTGATCACACCATCGTGATTATCTGGGTCGTGAAGATCTTTTTTGTACAGTTCTTCTGTGTATTCTTGCAATCTCTTCTTAATATCTTCTGCTTCTGTTAGGTCCATACCATTTCTATCCTTTATTGAGCCCATCTTTCCATGAAATGTTCCTTTGGTATCTCTGATTTTCTTGAAGAGATCCCTAGTCTTTCCCATTCTGTTGTTTTCCTCTATTTCTTTGCATTGATCACTGAGGAAGGCTTTCTTATCTCTTCTTGCTATTCTTTGGAACTTTGCATTCAGATATTTATATCTTTCCTTTTCTCCTTTGCTTTTCACTTCTCTTCTTTTCACAGCTATTTGTAAGGCCTCCCAGACAGCCATTTTGCTTTTTTGCATTTCTTTTCCATGGCGATGGTCTTGATCCCTGTCTCCTGTACAATGTTACGAACCTCATTCCATAGTTCATCAGGCACTCTATCTATCAGATCTAGGCCCTTAAATCTATTTCTCACTTCCACTCTATAATCATAAGGGATTTGATTTAAGTCATAATCTGAATGGTCTAGTGGTTTTCCCTACTTTCTTCAATTTAAGTCTGAATTTGGCAATAAGGAGTTCATGATCTGAGCCACAGTAGCTCCTGGTCTTGTTTTTGCTGACTGTATAGAGCTTCTCCATCTTTGGCTGCAAAGAATATAATCAATCTGATTTCGGTGTTGACCATCTGGTGATGTCCATGTGTAGAGTCTTCTCTTGTGTTGTTGGAAGAGGGTGTTTGTTATGACCAGTGCATTTTCTTGGCAAAACTGTATTAGTCTTTGCCCTGCTTCATTTGTATTCCAAGGCCAAATCTGCCTGTTACTCCAGGTGTTTCTTGACGTCCTACTTTTGCATTCCTGTCCCCTATAAAGAGAAGGACATCTTTTTTGGGTGTTAGTTCTAAAAGGTCTAGTAGGTCTTCATAGAACCATTCAACTTCAGCTTCTTCAGTGTTACTGGTTGGGGCATAGACTTGGATTACTGTGATATTGAATGGTTTGCCTTGGAAATGAACAGAGATCATTCTGTCGTTTTTGAGATTGCATCCAAGTACTGCATTTCGGACTCTTTTGTTGACCATGATGGCCACTCCATTTCTTCTGAGGGATTCCTGCCCACAGTAGTAGATATAATGGTCATCTGAGTTAAATTCACCCATTCCAGTCCATTTCAGTTTGCTGATTCCTAGAATGTCGACATTCACTCTTGCCATCCCTTGTTTGACCACTTCCAATTTGCCTTGATTCATGGACCTGACATTCCAGGTTCCTCTGCAATATTGCTCTTTACAGCATCGGACCTTGCTTCTATCACCAGTCACATCCACAGCTGGGTATTCTTTTTGCTTTGGCTCCATTCCTTCATTCTTTCTGGAGTTATTTCTCCACTTATCTCCAGAAGCATATTGGGCACCTTGACCTGGGGAGTTTCTCTTTCAGTATCCTATTATTTTGCCTTTTCATACTGTTCATGGGGTTCTCAAGGCAAGAATACTAAGTGGTTTGCCATTCCCTTCTCCAGTGGACCACATTCTGTCAGATCTCTCCACCATGACCCGCCCATCTTGGGTTGCCCCATGGGCATGGCTTAGTTTCATTGAGTTAGACAAGGCTGTGGTTCTAGTGTGATTAGATTGACTAGTTTTCTGTGAGTATGGTTTCAGTGTGTTTGCCCTCTGATGTCCTCTTGCAACACCTACTGTCTTACTTGGTTTCTCTTTCCTTCGGTGTGGGGTATCTCTTCACAGCTGCTCCAGCAAAGCGCAGCCATTGCTCCTTACCTTGGACGAGGGGTATCTCCTCACCACTGCCCTTCCTGACCTTCAAAGTGGGATAGTTCCTCTAGGCCCTCCTGCGCCCGTGCAGCCGCAGCTCCTTGAACATGGGGTTGGTCCTCTGGGCCACCGCCCCTGGCCTCGGGCTTAGGGGTGTGGGGTATCTCTTCCCGGCCACCGCCCCTGACCTCGGACGCTGGGTATCTCCTCTCGGCCGTTTCTGCGCCGTCGCAGTCTGGCACTCTCGGCCACTGCCCCTGACCTCGGACATGGGGTAACTCCTCTTGGCCGCCGCCCTTCAGGCATGGGGTTAGGGTTAGGGTTATGGCAACCTACTCCAGTATTCTTACCTGGAGAATCCCATGGACAGAGGAGCCTGGTGGGCTACAGCCCATGGGGTCACAGAGAGTTACACGACTGAGTGACTAAGCACAACACAGCACAGCATAGAAAGCAGAGCCTCAGTAGATACCTTACTCAAAAGAGTTTCTCACCAATTCCCCAAATTAGACATCTTTACACATTTTGAAGTTCTTCAAAAGTTTAAGATCTATACAATACCAGGTGTCATATTCTTCCGTGTGGATATGAGTTCTAAGTCAAGAAGCTGGCCTGACTTTTTAAAACATTATGATGCTTTTACTAATGTTCATTGTAATTTTTCCTGATTATAGAGATGATATTTAGTCCCTCTGAACTTTCCTGGTATCTGAGTTGTAAAGAATCCATCTGCCAATGCAGGAGACACAAGTTCAATCCCTGGGTCAGGAAGATCCCCTAGTGAAGCAAATGGCAACCCACTCCAGTATTCTTACCTGGAAAATCCCATGGACAGAGGAGCCTGGTTGGCTATGGTCCATGGGGTCAAGAAAGAGTCAGACACGACTTAGTGACTAAACAACAACAACAACATATTCCTCTTAGAAAATACAGAAAAACATGACAGGGACACTAAAAATCACCCGTAACCTCACACTCTACATGTCTTCGTTCCTGTCATTTGAAAATATTTCCTCCTAGTCCTTTGACCTTTGACAGATGATTACTTTAAGATCTAGTAACATTTTCCCCGACCCTACCTATATGACAGAATCACTTTGCTGTACATCTGAAACTCACACAACATTTTAAATCAGCTTCAATTTATAAAAAGTTTAAGAGTGAGTTTTCATGGGAGGTTCACGCTCTCCGGTTTTCACAACTTCAGGTTCATTTTGTGTGAACTAATTATTCTATGATGTTATGAGAGCATTGGCTCCCTCCCTTGGGTCACTTTGGACATGCATGGACATGAAGTGACACTGATCAAGTCTTTCTCTCCTGGCTCCAGAAGGGGCATGACGGGATTGAGAGCTGACATTTCCCATCTCTCTGATAAACAGAGGATGCCGCTTTTCTGGGAGGGAGTGACTTCTATTCTTTGCAGTGCTCAAGGCTGAGATCCGTGAACGTGACCTGAATATGTTTCCTTGACTCTTCTGGCTGATGGATGTGATAGAAGAGGGGTTTTCCTGAAAGATAGGGCCAGATGAGGTTGTGGATTGACGAGCCTGGCTTTGGCGAAGAGAGGCCAGGGCAGGGATCCAAGTAAACACTGTTGTGGTGAGACTTGGAGCCCTCTTCCCAGGCTGTAAACTTTGGGACTTTCCTCCTTTGAAATTCTGGCTCATGGTCCATTTCCCCAGAAGCTGGTGCAGTAAATCCTCACAATAGCCTTGGTTTGGAGATTTATTTTTAGGGGCACTGAGGGATGGACGAAAGGAAGGAAGTGTGGGGCCAACTTTTGGAAGGCATGGGGAGGAAAGGGAAAAAAGCAGTTGCCAGCTGGAGGGAGGCTGTGAATAGCATGAAAACAGGCTAGGCATTGAGCTGCATGGGTGAAAACATGGGTTCTGTCTTCATCACTTCTTAGTTGGGTAACTTGGGTTAGAGATTCAGTTTCTGCATGTGTAAAATGGGTTTGTGATGGTAGCACCTTCCTTTGTCACAGAGTTTGTGAAAATAAGGATATCTAACTTGTACATTCCTTGGCATATAACACTCACCTCCAAAACACTGACTTAATAAAGAGAAGACCACCTGGAAAGAAGTCTAAGCTTTAAGAGAAACTGAGCATTTGAGCTGGGGCCCCTGGCCCCACGGGGAACTGGGGTGCAGTGCAGGCTGGCTGGAGTCTGGAGGGAATTGTAGACACTTTGGTCATACTTTCCTACCCTACCCCACCCACCCCCATCTGGTCCTGTAAATACAAAACCATCCAGGGACTGTGCTGGTGACGTGGTTATTATTGTTAAGTGGACTTTTATAAGCCACGTCCTTTTCTTCTCATGCCTGTCGAGAATTCATCAGGAGATTTCCTATAAGGCTGATTTGATTTTTTCATCCTTTTGATATAAACAGCATTTGGACCCATTGGGATGTTTGGTGATTTTGGACTGGGGCTTGCATCCTTCCTGTTCAGAAACTGGGACCTTTGAGAAGCAGTTCTTGTGGATGCTAAAGTCTTATAACCTCAGAAACCTGAGCAGTTGGAATCCTGGAACCCCCAATGTTTGAGTCACAGAATCTCTGAAGATCAGGGTGTGTGTTTGGGAGAGTGAGCAGGGCAGAGACCTCCCAAAAAACAAACTAACATGGGACAGATGAGACCAAAGTTGTACGAAAAGGACAAAGTGTTTCTGCCACCTGAGGTCGAAAGACTCCTGGTGACGGCCCAACAGTGGTGCTGTCTGTCCCCTTGTCCCAGGGAAAGAAAGTGAAAATGTTACTCACTCAATCTTGTCTGACTCTTTGTGACCTTATGGACTGTAGCCCACTAGGCTCCCCTGTCCATGGAATTCTCCAGGCAAGAATACTAGAGTGGGTTGCCATTCTCTTTTCCAGGGGCTCTTCCCTACCCAGTGATCAAACACAGGTCTCTTGCATTGATGGCAGTTTCTTTACCACCTGAGCCACTAGGGAAGCCCTGGTCCCAAGGAAAGTGGAGGTCATCTGGTAGGAGCCATTGCTGCCAGCCTTCTGCAAAGGGGTGGCCAGAGCAGGAAGCCAGATGCCTGCCTGCCCCAGCCCCCTCGCCCGCCGCCCTTCCTCTGAATATCTTGTCGAGGCTGTTGGCACCCAATAAGTGGCTCAGACCTGCATTGACAGGCAGATCCTTTACCACTATTCCTACCTGGGAAGCCCCAGATACATACTTCCGTTGTTGTTCAGTTGCTAAGTTGTGTCCGACTCTGACTGCATGGACTGCAGCACACCAAGCTTCCCTGTCCTTCACTATCTCCCGGAGTTTGTTCAAACTCATATCCATTGAGTTGGTGATGCTATCCAACCATCTCGTCCTCTGTCGTCCCCTTCTCCTCTTGCCCTTAATAGTTCCAAGCATCAGGGTCTTTTCTAATGAGTCTGCTCTTTGCATCAGGTGGCCAAAGTATTAGAGCTTCAGCTTCAGTATCAGTCCTACTAATGAATATTTAAGATTGATACCCTTTAGGCTTGACTGGTTTGATCTCCTTGCAGTCCAAGGGACTCTCAAGAATCTTCTCCAACACCACAATTTGAAAGCATCAATTCTTTGGTGCTCAGACTTTATTATAGTCCAACTCTCACATCCATCCATGACTACTGGAAAAACCATAGCTTTGACTAGACAGAACTTTGTTGGCAAAGTAATGTTTCTGCTTTTTAATACTCTGTCTAGATTTGTCATAGCTTTTCTTCTAAGGAGCAAGCATCTTTTCATTTCATGGCTGAAGTCACCATCTGCAGTGATTTTGGAAAGTGAAGTCGCTCAGTCGTGTCCGACTCTGCAACCCCATGGACAGGAGACTACCAGACTCCTTCATCCATGGGATTTTCCAGGCAAGAATACTGGAGTGGGTTGAGCCCTCCAAAATAAAGTCTGTCACTGTTTCCATTGTTTCTCTATCTATTTCCCATGAAGTGATGGGACCAGATGCCATGACCTTAGTTTTGTGAATGTTGAGTTTTAAGCCAACTTTTTCACTCTCCTCTTTCACGTTCATCAAGAGGCTCTTTAGTTCCTCTTCACACTACTATACATAAAATAGATAAACAATAAAGTCCTACTGTATGGCCCAGGGAACTATATTCAATACCCTGTAATAAACCACAATGGAGACCTTGCAGAGGCTGCCACCCTGGAGCCTCTGGTGCTGTCAGCCATGGCCAGCCACACTGTACTCTTCCACATCGCCATTGACTGAGCCCTTGGGCTGCATCTCCTTTGAGATAAGGGACCTGGAAACCAAGAAGCGACAGCTCATCTAGTAAAGCTGTTAACAGATTGGAGCTGTTTGCAGACAAAGTTCAAAAGACGGCAGAAAACTTCTGTGCTCTGAGCACTGAGGAGAATAATTCCAGGATTTGCATGCCAGGGTAGTGGCTTCACATGCCATAAAGGCACTGGTGGCAAGTCCATGTATGGTGTGAAGTCTGATGATGAGAATTTCATCCTGAAGCATGAGTCCTGACATCTTGTCCGTGGCAAATGCTGGTCCCAACACAAATGGTTCTCAGTTTTTTATCTGCAGTGCCAAGACTGAGTAGTTGGAAGGCAAGCATGTGATCTTGGCAAGGTGAAAGAGGGCATGAGTATTGTGGAAGCCATGACATGCTCTGGGTGCAGGAATGGCAAGAGCAGCAAGAAGGTCACCATAGCTCACTGTGGACAGATTTAATAAATAAATTTGATTTTTGTTTGTTTATTTATTTATTTTTAGGTGCGCTGGGTCTTTATTGCCTCCAGGGCTTTTCTCTAGTTGTAGTGTGCCAGCTTCTCACTGTGGCAGCTTTTCTTGTTGTGGAGCACAGGCTCTAGGTGAGCAGGCTTCAGTAGCTGTGGCGTGTGGGCTCAGCAGTTGCAGTTCCTGGGCTCTAGAGCACAGACTCAGTAGTTGCGGCCCATGGGCTCAGTTGCTCCATGGCATGTGGGATCTTCCCGGTCCAGGGATCAGACCTGTGTCTCTTGCATTGGCAGGCAGATTCCTTACCACTGAGCCACCAGAGAAGCCTTTGATTTGTGTTTTATCTTAACCACCAGTCTGTTCTTTTGTAGCTCAGGAGACCACCTCTACACCCCCATCTGCTCAAAATACCCTATAATCTTTGTGCTCTGACTGCAGTTCTTTGGGTTCCACATTTTCCTAATCTCCCTCCAAGTGTAGCTGGATGGCAAAGTTAAGTTTATGGTTATGAAATAAAAACTAAACAGAAAACCATAAAGGAACAGAATATGAATAAATATGTAAGTATATGCATGCTTGCACAGTTGTGTCCATCTCTTTGTGACCCCATGGACTGTAGCCCACTAGGCTCCTCTATCCATGGGATTTCCTAGGCAAGAATACTGGACTGGGGTTGCCATATCCTACTCCAGGGGATCTTCTTGATCCAGGGATCAAATTGGTGTCTCTTGCATCTTGTGCATTGGCAGGAGGATTCTTTACCACTGCATCACCTGAGAAGCCCATGTGTGTGTACACACATTTATATATACAACTGATTCATTTTGCTGTACACCAGAAACTAACACAACCTTGTAAATCAACTATACTTAATTTTTAAACTGATGTACTAAGATATGCATTCAAAACAGCATAGACATATCAAAATTAATTAGGGAAAATTCTAGAATGTGACCTATAGAAAGGAAGGGAAAAAAAGAGAAGCAAAAAATAAGATAAAACAAAGCCATACAGGATAATGAAGCAGAAGCGTATACTGAACACATACTTTGCCGGGGCAGGCTCTAAGCTCATTCCATGGATCATCTCACTGAACCTTCAAAGCATCCCCAGTTTGGAAGTGAGGAAACAGAGGTGTGGAGAGACTGAGTAACTTGTCTGAAGTCCTGCTGACAGTAGGATTTGAACCTAGGCAGTTCTGTCTCAGCCTTTTCAATACTTCTTATCTTACCATGAGATAAGAAGTATTTGCCTTTATTTTTGAAATCCAATTATTTGAATGCTTCAGTTCCTTCCAACATTTTTCCTTAATTTTTGAGATGACATATTTTCTCCGGTGGAACTCCAGGACTGCACCATTCCTGGGTTTCTCGACATCGAGATGTGGTTAGACAGAGGTCTGCTCTTATTCTTTTACTCTTGAATTGTGGATGTTTGCTGTGTTTGGAACAAATTTGAGAATTTATTTTTATTTCTGGTCTAGTGTCAGAATCTCCTTGGTTAGGCAGATGAGGCTACCGGCTTCCAATCCACACCAACCATCACCCTTGTCCATGTGCCCTTCCAAGGGCTCCTCATGTCCTTCCTGATGGTATAGCTGTCTTCAAGTATTCTAGCAGTTTCAGTGACCAGTAAGCTTTCACTTCTCTTTTCTTGCCCTGTTCATAAACAATACATGTTGAAAAACAAGAAATTACAGCTAAGCAAAGAAGTAACCAAAAATCACCCATAGTCCTAGCCAGAGAAAAAATTTTTGACATTTTTTAGCTCTTCCAGTCTTTTCCTTTTACATTTTTATATTTAAATTTCCTTTTATAGTTGCGTAAGTATAATTTGGGGAGAAAAATTGGATCAAATATTATTTTTCAACCAGCATTTTTACTTAACAATACATTGAGAACATCTTTTTATGGTTGTGTATCTTCCATAACTTATGTAACTGACATTCTCATTTAATGTTTAGATGGTTTCCTTTTCTCTTTTATTTTCGTTCTCTTTTTTGCTATAAAAAGCACTTCAAAGAACTTCCTGGGATTTCTCTGGTGATTTGGTGGTTAAAACTCCATGCTTTTCATGCGGAGGGCTCAAGTTTGATCCCTGATTGGGGAACTAAGATCTCATATGCCACATGGCATGGGCAAAAATAAAAACAAAAAAACTTCCTGGTACAAGCCCATGTACTTCTCTTTAAGTATCTCTTTCAAATAAATTCCCAGAAGAGAACTATCTGGGTGAAAGGATATACATAGCTTTACTTAAAGCTACTGATACTTATTAACAAGTAGCCCCACTGAAAGTTTGCAATACTCTCACCAATAGTGTACAAGAATTTGAGTCCCTCTTCTTTTACTAACTTTTGGCAACATTGAATATTAGTATTTTTTTTTCAGTCTATTATTCTTACTGAGAAAATGGTATGACATTGCACTTTCTTGGTTAAACTTTTTTCTCACATTTATGGGGCATTTACATTTCTTCCTTTATGAATCATTACTTGGTATCCTCATGGTTTTTTTTTTTTAAGTATTTGTAATACTGCTCTTTCTATAGAGATCAGCTCTGTGTCTGGCATGTTTAGAAAAAATTTTCCCTCAGCCTGTCACTTTCTTGATGTCTTAGAAGGTTGCTTACCACATCTTAGTCCTGTGCAATTACAGTTTAGCTCTGGGAGGTGTGATCTGCTTTTTAAATTCTGGAAGAATGTCACTCAGTGGCTCTCAGAAAAAAAACAAAGGCATAGATAACTAACAAAGACCTACTGTATTGTACAGGGAACTCTGCTCAGCAATCTGTAATAACCTAAATGGGAAAAGAATTGGAAAAAGAATAAATACACGTATGTATATAACCGAATCACTTTGCTGTACACTTGAAACTAACACAATGTTGTTAATGAACTCTGTTGTTGTTTAGTCACTCAGTATTGTAGACCTCTTTTGCAACCCAATGGACTATAGCCCACCAGGCTTCTCTGTCCATGGGATTCTCCAGGCAAGAACACTGGAGTGGGTTGCCATTTCCTTTGCCAGGGGATTTTCCCGACCCAGAGATCAAACCCATGTCTCCTGCACTGGCAGGTGGATTTTTTTTTTTTTTTAACCGCTGAGCCACCTGGGAAGCCTACTCCAATATGAAATAAATATTTAAAAAATAAATAAAGCAAAACAAGGGATTCCCTGATCAGCTTAGTCATAGGAATCCAGCGGGGTATTTTTTTCTGGGTGTGGGGGGGTGGTTATGAAAGATTTTTCTAAATTGTATCTCCTTCAAATGCATAATAAATATATAGGACAAAAATTGCCATTATAAGTACACATGTATTGGCGTGAATTATGAAGTTTATCATTTTATTGGATAACCCAGCTCCTTCCCAACGCAACCACCCCATTTCCTTATTTTTCTCCCATATCTATAACTCACCTGTACTGATTATTAAGCTATTGTCTCTTAGCTCCTTCTGTTTTCCGCTTTGTTGCCATGTGAGTCCTGAGACTTCCCAGACACATTTCTGCTCTTTCAGTTGGTTCCCTCTTAGTGTCTGTTGGTGGGGATGCAAGAGAGATGCTGGGAGGCTGGAGGAGGCAGAAAGGACTTGCTCCTTCCTGCCTCCTCACTGTTCTAATGAGCCTCGCTTTGGGAACTCCACCTCACCCCACCAGTGGCAATTCTTTCCTGTCTATTTGCCATTTTTTCCAGCCCTGGCAATACCAGTTTCATTGGGCAATTCTGCCCCCCACCTCCCTAGACACTAGCACGTGCTGAACAATGTTGTCTCTTCGGAGATCTGAACTTGGCCTTAATGGGGTCCCTTCTCCCAGTTTCTAAGTTTTTATAATGCCAGACTCTCCCCTTTGTTCTCCAGACCTCAGGCTGGTAACTACATCCTACAGTTGCTACCTCCATGACATCTTAAATTCTCTGTCTCTCTTTTTAAACTTTCAGTTACCAACTTCATATTAAACAATTATTTATGTCAAATTCTCTCTGGTTAAATAAATCATGTAATTTACAAAATTTCTTTTATTGAAGTAGAGTTGATTTACAACATTGTGTTAATTTCTGCTGTATATATAGCAAAGTCAAATCACGTAATTTCTGTCTCTGGATTGGACCTTGACTTATACACTGAGTTAATTCTGTTTATTGCATTGTCACTGTTTAAGACTTAGAAAGTCTGTATTACATACCTGTTTCTACCATCAATATATAAAGAAACCAGTATATAAAGAATATAGTATATAATCAAATAAACAATTTCTTGGCTTGTTCCTCTCATTCTGCTATCATCCTTTTGGGTTACAAAGTTCTACCTGCTAGACTGCTTTTATTTCCAGGATATACTAATATTAATACTAATACTAGCAATTTTAGGGGGCCGCATGATACAGCATGTGATACCACTAAGATCCCATGGTACAAGGATCTTAGTTCCCTGACTAGGGATTGAACCCATGCCCCTTGCATTGGAAGTGTAGAGTCTTAACCACAAGACTACCAGTGAAGCCCCAATATTAGCATTTATTATGAGTTTATTATGTGGCATATAGTTTATTTGTCTTTTCTCATTTAGTCCTCAAAACAACTTCATAAAGTAGATGCTAGTCTTATTCTCACTTTATAAGCAAAGACACTGATACACAGAGAGGTTAGATGTGCCTGACGACTCAGCTCTAGGTGGCAGTGACAGAAATCAACCCCAGGTAGATTAACTCCAGAATCCAGATGCTTCACCTGTTGGCTGTGGGACTGTAGAAGGAAAAAAAGACTCTGAACCACAGCCCTGCCACTTAAGGGGCCGAGGTGCTGGATGGATCGATCTTGGAAATGATGTGAAGGGAAGAAGACAGCAAGCCAGGTCCTCGAGCCATCAGTGATTGACAGGGGCTGCCAGGAGCCAGCACGGGAGTCCCCACCCATGACAAGGTCATGTGGGAGGGTTCTGGTGGGCAAGGCGAGCCAGAACTCGAGGGGTGCCCCTCTGGGCCTGCCTGAGCATCTACCCCAAAACCAGAATCTGTTTTACTATTTCACGACTTTCACTAACTCTTCTGACATTAATGGGGAGCTATCCCTGACCACCTTTCTCTGTAAGAAAATCAACTTAAAACTCTAGTTAATAAGTCTCCTGCACATAATAGGAGTGTTTCAATTCAAACCCCTCTGATGACTTTCTAGCTTGCCTGACAGGTTTGTTCATATTCACAGCCTCCCAACCACAAGAGGAACGAGAAGCTTAAAATATTCTAACAATGCAGAGCTTCTCAGAGAATAGAACTAGTAGAGGATTTCTTTGTAGAAATAATGCTTGCTGCCAAGTTTCCGTATCCCTTACCTACTGTGTCCCTGGGAGTGTATTGATTAATATAGTTGGTGTATAGAAATGTAAGTAGTAGCTTTAATGTTTGTAACCTTGGACCCTTGAGTTAATTCTTTTCTTGTTATAGCCCACCACACTTTTGCCCTATAGGAATGCAACTTTATCTCATGCTTTCGGAGGGTGGCGCCTGACTTTAGAATAATCACCTTTAGAGAAAAATAAGTTTTCTGAAGAAAGGGTCATAAAATGTTAACAGGCCTCCTGGCCAGAAGATGATGTAAATCACCTAAAACTTTTGCATATGATAAGTTTGCAGAAAGAAAGCCTGGCTTCGATAAGGATCAAGGACTGCTGACCTTGCAGGACTCTACCCCTTCCCCCATTATCCTCTATGCACAACTTAAGGTATAAAAACTACTTCGGAAAATAAAGTGCGGGCCTTGCTCACTGAAGCTTGGTCTCCCCATGTCGTTCTTTCTCTTTCCTTTTCCTTTTCAGGCTGATTTCCCTGGAGCACAGGGGTTCTCTGCGTTCACTTTCCTGCCTGGGCTTCTAAGACCCACTTGAGAAGGTGCCTAAGGTGGGGCACCTTCCGCGATTCAAGAAGTCACCTGCGGCCTATGTGAACAGAGCAAGTCCCGTGCTGGGGCTTTATTGGCTTTCTGCGTAAAACAAGGAATATCAGCCTCTTTTCTCTCCTCTATTTTCTTAACTGCAAAATTCTTTCCCTATCTCTTTATCTATTCTTTCGCCGACGCCGTTCTCCTGAGGGAATCCCTGGATCCAGCAGGGGCTGGACCCCGGCAAGGGGTCAATTGGAATGTTGGCAGATGCCAGGGAACACAGAAGGGAGTCAGGTAGAATCTGATGCTGTGAACTTCAGATGAGTAGGGGATGGATTGGGAGAAAAAAATTCCTCCACCAGAGAGAGCTGCAGAAGAAGCAGGTGCCCTCCAGGGAGGGCAAGTTTGAGTCAGAGCTAGACGGGAATCAGTTTTCTGGGGCTACCTTAACACCGTAGCATAGACTGCGTAGCTCAACCAACTAAATTCTCTCTTAACTCTGGAGGCCAAAGGCTAAAGCCAAGCTGTTGGCAGGGCTGTTTCCTTCAAGGGCCAAGAAGGAAGGGTCTGTTCCTGGCCTCTCTCCTTGGCTTGTAGATGGTGTTTATATTCACAGAGTGTTCTCTCTGTATGTTTGTCTATCTCCAAGTTTCCTCTTTTTATAAGGATGTGCCTGCTTCCAAATTTCCTCTTTTCATAAGGATACCAGTTATATTGCATTAGGGGTTGATTTTGACCTCATTTGACCCATAGTGACCTCATTTTAAATTGATTACCTCTAAAAAGCCTCTGTCTTCAAATAAGGACACATTCTGATGTCCTGGGGGTTAGGACTCCAGCATATGGATTGAGGGTAGGTCGCAATGGCACCCCACTCCAGTACTCTTGCCTGGAAAATCCCATGGACGGAGGAGCCTGGTAGGCTGCAGTCCATGGGGTCGCTGAGAGTCAGACACGACTGAGCGACTTCACTTTCACTTTTCACTTTCATGCACTGGAGAAGGAAATGGCAACCGCTCCAGTGTTCTTGCCTGGAGAATCCCAGGGACGGGGGAGCCTGATGGGCTGCTGTCTATGGGGTCGCACAGAATCGGACACGACTGGAGCGACTTCGCAGCAGCAGCAGCAGTTGAGTTCAGTCACTCAGTTGTGTCCCACCATGGACTGGAGCATGGTCTTTGCGACCCCATGGACTGCAGCACACCAGGCCTCCCTGTCCATCACCAACTCCTGGAGTTTATTCAAACTCATGTCCATTGAGTTGGTGATGCCATCCAATCATCTCATCCTCTGTCATCCCCTTCCCTTCCTGCTTTCAATCTTTCCCAGCATCAGGATCTTTTCAAGTGAATCAGTTCTTTGCATCAGGTTGCCAAAGTACTGGTTTCAGCTTCAGCATCAGTTGTTCCAATGAATAGTCAGGACTGATTTCCTTTAGAATGGACTGGTTGGATCTCTTTGCTGTCCAAGGGACTCTCAAATCTTCTCCAGCCCGACAGTTGAAAAGTATAAAATTCTTCGGTGCTCAGCTTTCTTTATAGTCCAACTCTCATATCCACACAGGACTATTGGAAAAACCATAGACAGACCTTTGACTAGACAGACCTTTGTTGGAAAAGCGATGTTTTTTTGCTTTTTAATATGCTGTCTAGGTTGGTCATAACTTTTCTTCCAAGGAGCAAGTGTCTTTTAATTTCATGGGTGTAGTCACCATCTGCAGTGATTTGGAGCCCCCCCCCAAAAATAAAGTCTGTCACTGTATCCACTGTTTCCCCATCCATTTGCCATGAAGTGATGAGACCAGATGCCATGATCTTAGTTTTCTGAATATTGAGTTCTAAGCCAACTTTTTCACTCTTCTCTTTCACTTGTATCAAGAGGCGCTTTAGTTCTTCTTTGCTTTCTGCCATAAGGGTGGTGTCATCTGCATATCTGAGGTTATTGATATTTCTCCTGGCAATCTTGATTCCAGCTTGTGTTTCATCCAGTCCAGCATTTCTCATGATGTACTCTGCATGTAAGTTAAATAAGCAGGGTGACAATATACAGCCTTGACGTACTCCTTTTCCTATTTGGGACCAGTGTGTTGTTGCATGTCCAGTTCTAATTGTTGCTTCTTGACCTGCATACAGATTTCTCAGGAGGCAGGTCAGGTGGTCTGGAATTCCCATCTCTTTCAGAATTTTCCACAGTTTGTTGTGATCCACATAGTCAAAGGCTTTGGTGGAGTCAATTAAACAGAATTAGATATTTTTCTGGAACTCTCTTGGTTTTTCAATGATCCAGTGGATGTTGGCAACTTGATCTCTGGTTCCTCTGCTTTTTCTAAATCCAGCTTGAACATCTGGAAGTTCATGGTTCATGTACTGTTGAAGCCTCACTTGGAGAATTTTGAGCATTACTTTGCTGGCGTGTGAGATGAGTGCAATTATGCAGTAGTTTGAGCATTCTTTGGCATCGATTTTCTTTGGGATTGTAATGAAAACTGACCTTTACCAGTCCTGTGGCCACTGCTGAGTTTTCCAAATTTGTTGGTGCATTGAGTGCAGCACTTTCAGAGCATCATCTTTTAGGACTTGAAATAGCTCAACTGGAATTCCATCACCTCCATTTGCTTTGCTCTTAGTGATGCTTCCTAAGGCCCACTTGACTTCACATTCCAGGATGTCTGGCTCTAGGTGAGGGATCACACCATCATGATTATCTGGATCAGGAAGATCTTTTTTGTATAGTTCTTCTGTGTATTCTTGCCACCTCTTCTTAATATCTTCTGCTTCTGTTAGGTCCATACCACTTCTGTCCTTTATTGTGCCCATCTTTGCATGAAAATTTCCCTTGGTATATCTAATTTTCTTGAAGAGATCTCTAGTCTTTTGTATTCTATTGTTTTCCTCTATTTCTTTGCATTGATCGCTGAGGAAGGCTTTCTTATCTCTCCTTACTATTCTTTGGAACTCTGCACTCAAATAGTTATATCTTTCCTTTTCTCCTTTGCCTTTCACTTCTCTTCTTTCCATAGCTATTTGTAAGGCCTCCTCAGACAACCATTTTGCCTTTTGCATTTCGTTTTCTTGGGGATGATCTTGATCCCTGTCTCCTGTACAATGTCACAAACCTCTGTCCACAGTTCTTCATGCACTCTGTCTATCAGATCTAATCCCTTGAATATATTTCTCACTTCCACTGTATAATCATAAGGGATTTGATTTAGATCATACCTAAATGGTCTAGTGGTTTTCCCTACTTTCTTCAATTTAAGTCTGAATTTGGCAATAAGGAATTCATGATCTGAGCCACAGTCAGCTCCCGGTCTTGTTTTTGCTGACTGTATAGAGCTTTTCCATCTTTGACTGCAAAGAATATAATCAATTTGATTTCAGTATTGACCATCTGGTGATGTCGATGTGTAGAGTCTTCTCTTGTGTTGTTGGAAGAGGGTGTTTGCTATGACCAGTGTGTTCTCTTGGCAAAACTCTATTAGCTTTTGCCCTGCTTCATTCTGTACTCCAAGGCCAAATTTGCCTGTTACTCCAAGTATTTCTTGACTTCCTTGTTCTGCATTCTGGTCCCTTATAATGAAAAGGACATCTCTTTTGGGTGTTAGTTCTTGAAGAATTTGTAGGTCTTCATAGAACCATTCAACTTCAGCTTCTTCAGTGTTACTGGTTGAGGCATAGACTTGGATTACTGTGATATGGAATGGTTTGCCTTGGAAATGAACAGAGATCATTCTGTCGTTTTTGACATTGCATCCAAGTACTGCATTTCAGACTCTTGTTGACCATGATGGCTACTCCATTTCTTCTAAGGGATTCTTGCCCATAGTAGTAGATATAATGGTCATCTGAATTAAATTCACCCATTCCAGTCCATTTTAGTTCACTGATTCTTAAAATGTTGATGTTTACTCTTTCCATCTCCTATTTGGCCACTTCCAATTTACCTTGGTTTGTGGACCTAACATTCCAGGTTCCTATGCAGTGTTGCTCTTTCCAGCATCAGACTTTACTTCCATCACTAGTCACATCCACAGGTGGGTGTTGTTTTTGCTTTGGCTCAGTCTCTTCATTCTTTCTGGAGTTAGTTCTCCACTGATCTCCAGTAGCATATTGGGCACCTACCGACCTGATGAGTTCATCTTTCAGTGTCCTATCTTTACCTTCTCATACTGAAGGTAGGTAGGTGTGTGCTTAGTCGTTCAGTTGTGTCTGACTTTTTGCAATATCATGAACTTCAGCCCATCAGTCTTCTCTCTCCTTGGGATTTTCCAGGCAAGAACACTGGATTGGGTTGTCATTTCCTCCTCCAGGGAATCTTTAGGACCCAGGGATCAAACCCAAGTTTCCTGTGTCTCTTGCATTGGCAGGCAGATTCTTTACCACTGAGCCATCTGAGAAGTCCATGAACTGTGTTGAGGGGAGATGCAACTCACCCCTTAATAGGAATGATGGGAAGAGTCAGAAAAGGAAACATGAGCTGTTGTTAGACCAGGAAGGGTTTGGAAAGGCTCAAGGATCAGAGTGAGTGAGTGAAGTCTCTCAGTCATGTCCGACTCTTTGCGACTCCGTGGACTATAGCCCACCAGGCTCCTCTGTCCATGGGATTTTCCAGGCAAGAATACTGGAGTGGGTTGCCAGATCAGACAAGGGTCCAATTAGGAAGCATACAGAGAATTCAGTTCTAGGTTAAGAGGGAAGCCCTGGGCGTCTGGAATTCTGGCAGTGGCTGGGGTGAATAAGGAAGAAGTTAATGTGCTGGCCTTGGCCTGATGGCCCTTTGGGGAAGATGATAACCAGTTCCAGCTGGCCTGGGGCCACTGGATAGCTGACCCCTCTTCCATTCTTGATAATTCAGGGCCAAGGCATGGATGAATGCTTCCTCTCCCTCAGGCATAATTGAGGATGAATGTGGTTCCTCCTTCTAGAAAAAAAAAAAAGCACAGGTGATCTTCCTCAAGGTGATTGAAGCGGAGATAACATCACTGAGCACCATTGACCCATTCTGTGCAGAGGAAGGTCCATGGAAGTTCCCGAACCTTTGTCGTTGTTCAGTTGCTCAGTCATATCTGACTGTTTGTGAGCCCATGGGCTGCTGCAGACCAGGCCTCTCTGTCCCTCACTATCTCCTGGAGCTTGCCCAAGTTCATGTCCATTGCATTGGTGATGCCATCCAGCCATCTCATCCTCTGACACCCTCTTCTCCTTCTGTCCTCAATCTTTCCCAGCATAGGGGACTTTTCCAATGAGTTGGCTGTTTGTGTCAGTTGCCCCAAATCAGCTTCAGCTTCAGCGTCAGTCCTTCCAATGAATATTCAGGGTTGATTTCCTTTAACATTGACTGGTTTGATCTCCTTGCTGCCTCAGGAGTCTTTTCCAGCACCACAGTTTAAAGGCATCAATTCTTTGGCATTCTGCCTTCTTTATGGTCCAGCTCTTACAACAGTATGTGACCACTGGGAAGACCTTAGCTGTGACTATATGGCCCTTTGTTGGCAGAGTGATGTCTCTGATTTTCAATACACTGCCTAGGTTTGTCATAGCTTTCCTGCCAAGAAGCAATCGTCTTCTGATTTGATGGCTGCAGTGATCCTTGAAGGGGAGAACCTTTGAGACTTCCCTCAAGTAGCCAGATTTATTACCTCTGTCAAGTTTTATCTTGTAATTATCAGGGAAACAAAGTCCCAAGAATGCGGAATGCCCTATGGCACTTTTGAGGCCTCTTGCCTTAGTGGGTATTGAGGCTACAGAGGGAGTGGTCCCTTGAAGAGAGATAGTGATAGAGAATTTCTGAAGCCCACAGGAGAACTAGCTGCATGAAAAACCACCCCATCAACCAGGCTGGAAGGAGAGAGCAGTGCTGGGGGTCAGGTCCTGGGGCAGCACTCAGATGGGAGAGGCCCAGATGGCCTTGGACCCTAGCCAGGGCTGATGACCCCATGCATCTGAATCTACTTCGCTCTCCTCATCTGCTTTCCCACCAAATTCTAACCCCCACCTGGCCTCATTGCCTGACCATCTCATGTGAGAAACCCCATCTGTCTAGTCAGTTTCCCTACTCCCATGCTAATCACCCTAAGACACATGCTTTACACTTCCTCTTTTGTACTCAAGAAATAATCAATTCAAAAGAATCAAATTATGTAACAGAGAGTTCAGTCTAGATATAGCACCAAAACCACAGTTTAGAGAGAAGCAGGATCTTATGCCATACCCCTGAGAAAATGCAGCTAAACTTAGGAACAGAGGATGAGCACTCCCTGAGTCTTGGGCAGGTCCCTGCCAATGGTGGGGTGAGATGGTGATCCTCTGGATGGGAAAGGGGGCCGTGAGGGTCTTAAGTTCCCTCCCATCTCTCTGTCAGCTCCTCCAACCAGAGCTAGTGATTCTGGTTCCCTAAGACTGTGCAGGATCCCAGACTAAGCTGCTCTCTCTGAGCCCAGCGCTTCACACCCCCTTCTCCTGACTACTCCGTCAGACATCTGCCTTCAGATTCCTTTGATCAGAGTCACATTCACAGGATCTCTTTGTCCAGGCCTCTCCCCAAGATGCCTTCCAGGGGTCTCTGAATTCTTGCCTGGAGCACAGTCTTCAGTCTCACAGGAGAGCATTATCAGTGATGTTCCTAGGTCTCATTTCCTCATGGCTAGCCACTGTCTCCTCACTCCTCATTCCCCAGCTGGAGGCTCAGATCCATCCTGACCTACAACAGGAAGAATAAACAGAGTTGTAGAAGTTTCCCAGACCTCCTTAAGACTCTGTTCTTGCCTCTGGGTCCAACCTTGTTTCTGAGAGCCAGAGGTACTTATGCCTAACAACTGAATCCCTGCATTCCTCTCCATGACAAACTCTCTATTCTAAAAACTCAAGATGATCCTCAAACTCATAAAGAATATCTACCAAAAGACCTACCACTAACTTCATATTAATGGTGAGAAACTTGAAACTTTCCCCCTAAGATTGGGAACAAAATAAGGATATCCCCTCCCAGTACTCCTTTCCAACATTATACTGAAAGGTCTAGCTTATGCAATAAGACAAAAAAAGGAAATAAAAGGTGCACAGATTGGGAAGAAAGAAATAAAACAGTCTTTGTTAGTAGCTGACATGATGATCTGTGTAGAAAATAAAAAGAATTGGCCCAAAATATTGTCCTGAAAATAATAAGCAATTACAGCATTTGTAAGATACAAGATTAATATTCAAAAGTAAATCACTTTCCTGTGTACTAGCAATGACTAAGTTGAATTTGAAATTAAAATGAAATATCATTTATGTTAGCACCCCCAAATGAAATACTTAGGTATAAAGCTAACAAAATATGTACAAGATCTACATGGGGAAAACTCTGATGAACAAAATAAAAAAAAACTAAATATATGGAGAGATATTCCATATTCATGGGCAGACACACTCAATCTTGTAAAGATGTCAGTTCTTCCCAAATTGATCTATAGAGTCAATCCCATCCCAATCAAGATCCTTGGAAGTTATTTTGTGGATATTACCAAAATGATTCTGAAGTTAATATGGAGAAGCAAAAGACCGAGAATAGTCAACACTATATTGAAGAAAAACAAGTTGGAGGACCAACACCACCTAATTTTGACTCACTGTAAAAACTACAATAATCAAGACAGTGCAGTATTGGTGAAAGAACAGACAAATAGATCAATGGACTAGAATACAGAGCTTAATAGACCCACAGAAATATAGTCAATTGATCTTTGACAAAGGAGCAAATGCAATACAATGGAGAAAAGATAGTTTTTTCACAAATGGTGCTGCACAAATTGAATCTAGACAAAGACTTTATATCCTTAACAAAAATTGACTCAAAGTGGATCGTTCTGTAGATCTTGGTATAAAATGCAAAACTATCAAATTCCTGGAAGGTAACACAAGAGAAAGTCTAGATGACTTAGGTGTGGTGATGCCTTTTTAGGTGCATGCCACCAAAAGTACAATCCATGGAAGAAAAAACTGATAGGTTGGACTCCATTAAAATTAAAAAATATCTGCTCTGTGAAAGACAATGTTAAGAGAATGAAAGGACAAGCCACAGAGTGGGAGAAAATATTTGCAAAAGACACATTTGATAAAAGACTATTATACAAAATATTCAAAGAAACCCTTCAAACTCAACAATAAGAAAATTAACAACATGATTAAAAAATAAATCAAAGACTTTAACAGATGCCTCACCAAAGAAGATAATGTCATCAGGGAAATGCTAATTAAAACAACAAATTTACACACATATTAGAATGGCCAAAACATCATTACACGTCTATTACAATGGCCAAAATCCAGAACATTGACAACACCAAGTGCTGGTGAAGATGTGGAGCAGTAGGAAAGTTTATTCACTGCTGATGGGACTGCAAAATGGTACAGCCACTTAGGAAGACAGTTTGGTGGTTTCTTCCAAAGGAGGTGAAAACTTACGTTCACACAAAAACCTGCATATAGATGTTTATAGCAGCTTCATTTAGAGTTGCCCAAACTTGGAAGTGATCAAGATGCTCTTCAGTACAGTGAATGTGAAAGTAAAAGTCACTCAGCTGTGTCCAACTCTTTGTGACCCCATGGACTCTACAGTCCATGGAATTCTCCAGGCCAGAATATTGGAGTGGGTAGCCTTCCCATTCTCCAGGGGATCTTCCCAACCCAGGGATAGAACCCAGGTTTCCTGCATTTCAGACAGATTCTTTACCAGCTGAGCCACCAAGGAAGCCCACTCTTCAGCAAGTGAATGGACAAATAAGCTGGGATACATTCAGACAGTGGAGTATCACTCAGTACTAAAAAAAAAAAAAAAAAGATTAGTTATGAAGACGTGAAAAGACACAGAAGAAACTTAAATGCACATTACTAATGAAAGAAGGCCATCTGAAAAGGCTACATACTGTGTGATTCCAACCATATGACATTCTGGAAAAGGAAAAACCATGGAGACATGTTGGGGGCCAGAGTGAGGTACTCCGCCTGTGGCAAAGGTCATGAGGAAGGAGGCTCGACATACGCAAAGGCGGGATCGAGCCTCAGGAGTCCCCCTGGAAATCCTCGAGCATCTACCCCCATAACCAGAGCCTGCCTACTTTACTACTTTGTGCTCTCACCTACACCTCTGACTTTACGGGGGGCTGTCCCCCACCACCTCTTTCGGAGAAGGAGTTAACCTAGAGCTCCAGTTAATAAAAACTCCTGGGCGTGACAAGAGTGTTTTAACCTACAAATTCCTCTGAAGGTTCTCTGTCCTGCCTGACAGGCTTGTCCGGCCACATGTGATTGCTCACAGCCTCCCAACCGTGAGAGGCACGAGATGCTTTAAACCTTCTAAAAACAGGTTCCTTAGAAAAGTTAGAAAACTATTAGTATAAGTATAATGGGCTGATTAGAAATTGTATTGGTGAAGGGTTTTTCATTTGTTGAGCCAATGTTTGTTGCTAAGTCTCCACATCCCCTGCCCTTACACACATTAATGAATATATAGAAGAAATAAGTATTAACCTTTGATATTAATCATGTTAGACCTTAGGCTAAGTAAATTCTTTCCTTAACTAAAACCCACTACACCCTCATCCTATAGGAATGTAACTTTATTTGAGTGACATCTGTTTTAAGAATAATCACTCCTGGAGAAATAAGTGTTGACTGACTGCTGTCACAAGGAGAGGGTCGTAAAATTGTCAGCAGGCCCCCCCGGCCAGAAGATGATGTAACACCCCTAAGACCTCTGTATACATTTGTGTGAAGCACCTGACTTTAATAAAAGTCAGGACTGCTGTCCCCGCGTGACTTTTGTATAACATCTCAGTGTATAAAAACAGACTCTGGAAAATAAAGAATTGGGATCAGTTCCTCGAAATACTGGTCTCCCCATGTCTCTCTCTCTCTCACTCTGGCTGAGTCTCCATCTGGAGCGTGGAACCCACCATGCTTACTAATTATGCCTGGGCTTCTAAGATCCGACCGGGGAGGCCTCAGTGTCTCCTCTCCTTCGGGAGAACGGAAGGACGCCTGTGGCCTACGTAAGTGGTGCAAACTTCTTGTCTTGAAGTTTTATTGGTTTCCCGCGTAAACCAAGCTACTCAGCCTCTTTTCTCCACTGAATTTTCCTACTGAGCTATCCTCATTCTATTACTCTTTACATCTTTAATTAATATCTAATTGAACCTATTGTATCCTGACCCTCGCTGACGTCGTCCCTGCTTCGAACTCTCTGGATCAGCCGGGGCTGGACCCCAGCAGAGACAGTAAAAAGATCAATGATGGCCAAAGGTTAGGAGAGAAATGAATACGTGGAGCACAGAGGATTTTTGCAGCTGCTGTGATACTGTAATGGTGGATAAATATCATTAGACATTTGTCCAAAACCAGAATGTACAACACCAAGCGTGAACCCTAATTTAAGCTATGGACTTTGGGAGACAGTGCAAGAAGCATAAGCTGGAGTCAAGATTGCCAGGAGAAATATCAATAACCTCAGATATGCAGATGACACCATCCTTATGGCAAAAAGTGAAGAGGAACTAAAAAGTCTCTTGATGAAAATGAAAGAGGAGAGTGAAAAAGTTGGCTTAAATCTCAGCATTCAGAAAACGAAGATCATGGCATCTGGTCCCATCACTTCATGGCAAATAGATGGGGAAACAGTGGCTAACTTTATTTTTCTGGGCTCCAAAATCACTGCAGATGGTGACTGCAGCCATGAAATTAAAAGATGCTTACTCCTTGGAAGGAAAGTTATGACCAACCTAGATAGCATATGCAAAAGCAGAGACATTACTTTGCCAACAAAGTTTCGTCCAGTCAAGGCTATGGTTTTTCCAGTGGTCAGGGTTGGACTATAAAGAAAGCTGAGCGTAGAATTGATGCTTTTGAATTGTGGTGTTGGAGAAGACTCTTGAGAGTCCCTTGGACTGCAAGGAGATCCAACCTGTCCATTCTAAAGGAGATCAGTCCTGGGTGTTCATTGGAAGGACTGATGCTGAAGCTGAAACTCCAGTACTTTGGCCACCTCAGGCGAAGAGCTGACTCATTGGAAAAGACTCTGATACTGGGAGGGATTCAGGGCAGGAGGAGAAGGGGACGACAGAGGATGAGATGGCTGGATGGCATCACTGACTCGATGGATGTGAGTTTGAGTGAGCTCTGGGAGTTGGTGATGGACAGGGAGGCCTGGCGTGCTGCGATTCATGGGGTCGCAAAGAGTCGGACATGACTGAGCCACTGAACTGAATTGAGTCTCTAAGTCTCCTTTCCAGTGCTGGAGCTGTGGCTGCACGTGCTGGAGTGACTTGAGGAGATACCCCATGTCCAAGGGCAAAGGAGAAGCCCCAGCAAGATGGTAGAAGGGTCAAAACCATGTTTAGAATCAAACCCCATATCTGCCAGAGATACTCAGAGGGCTCAAACCTTGTGCATACTAGGACCAAGAGACCCCACAGAGACTGAGACACAACTGTGTTTGAGTGTCTCCTGAGGAGATACAGATCAGAAGTGGACTGCTGCAATGACAGGGGCTCTGGGTGCAGCAGATCTGGGTATGGCAAAAGCTCTCTTGGAGGATGTTGCCATTAACCCCACCATTGAGCCACCAGAACTTACATAGGACTGGGGAAACAGACTCTTGGAAGGCACAAACAGAAACTTGTGCACACCAGGACTTAGGAGAAAGGAGAAGTGACCCCATAAGAGACTGACCCAGACTTGCCCATAAGTGTCAAGGAGTCTCTGGCAGAGGTGTGGGTCAGCAGTGGCCTGCTGCAGGGTTGGGGGCACTGAGTATAGCAGTATGTGCATGGGACCTTTTGAAGGAGGTCACCATTATCTTCATTACCTCAACCATAGTTTGGCCTCAGGTCAAATAACAGGGAGGGAACACAGTCCTACCATTCAACAGAAAACTGGATTAAAGATTTACTGAGCATGGCTCTGAGCCATGCCATGTAGGGCCACCCAACATGGATGGGTCATGGTGGAGAGGTCTGACAGAATGTGGTCCACTGGAGAAGGGAACGGCAAACCACTTCAGTATTCTTGTCTTGAGAACACCATGAACAGTATGAAAAGGCAAAATGATAGGACACTGAAACAGGAACTCCTCAGGTTGGTATGTGCCCAATATGCTACAGGAGATCAGTGGAGAAATAACTCCAGAAAGAATGAAGGGATGGAGCCAAAGCAAAAACAATACCCAATTGTGGATGTGACTGGTGATAGAAACAAGGTCCAGTGCTGTAAAGAGCAATATTGCATAGGAACCTGGAATGTCAGGTCCATGAATCAAGGCAAATTGGAAGTGGTCAAACAGGAGATTGCAAGAGTGAACATCGACATTCTAGGAATCAGCGAACCAAAATGGACTGGAATGGGTGAATTTAACACAGATGACCATTATATCTACTACTGCGGGCAGGAATCCCTTTGAAGAAATGGAGTAGCCATCATGGTCAACAAAAGAGTCCGAAATGCAATACTTGGATGCAATCTCAAAAACGACAGAATGATAGAGATCATTCGTTTCCAAGGCAAATCATTCAATATTACAGTAATCCAAGTCTACGCCCCAACCAGTAACACTGAAGAAGCTGAAGTTGGACGGTTCTGTGAAGATGTACAAGACCTTTTAGAACTAACACCCCCAAAAGATGTCCTTCTCTTTATAAGGGACAGGAATGCAAAAGTAGGAAGTCAAGAAATACCTGGAGTAACAGGCAAATTTGGCCTTGGAAGACAGAATGAAGCAGGGCAAAGGCTAATAGAGTTTTGCCAAGAGAACACACCAGTCATAGCAAACACCCTCTTCCAACAACACAAGAGAAGACTCTACACATGGACATCACCAGATGGTCAACACCAAAATCAGATTGATTTTTTCTTTGCAGCCAAACATGGAGAAGCTCTATACAGTCAGCCAAAACAAGACCAGGAGCTACTGTGGCTCAGATCATGAATTCCTTATTGCCAAATTCAGACTTACATTGAAGAAAGTAGGGAAAACCACTAGACCATTCAGGTATGACCTAAATCAAATCCCTAATGATTGTACAGTAGAAGTGAGAAATAGATTTAAGGGACTAGATCTCATAGAGTACCTGATACACTACAGACAGAGGTTCATGACATTGTACAGGAGACAGGGATCAAGACCATCCCCATGGAAAAGAAATGCAAAAAAACAAAATGGCTGTCTGGGGAGGCCTTACAAATAGCTGTGAAAAGAAGAGAAGCAAAAAGCAAAGGAGAAAAGGAAAGATATAAGTATCTGAATGCAAAGTTCCAAAGAATAGCAAGGAGAGATTAAAAAAAAAAAAGCCTTCCTCAGTGATCAGTTCAAAGAAATAGAGGAAAACAACAGATGGGAAAGAATAGAGATCTCTTCAAGAAAATTAGAGATACCAAGGGAAAATTTCATGCAAAGATGGGCTCGATAAAGGACAGAAATGGTGTGGACCTAACAGAAGCAGAAGATATTAAGAAGAGGTGGCAAGAATACACAGAACTGTACAAAAAAGATCTTCATGACCCAGATAATCACGATGGTGTGATCACTCACCTAGAGCCAGACATTCTGGAATGTGAAGTCAAGTGGGCCTTAGGAAGCATCACTATGAGCAAAGCAAGTGGAGGTGATGGAATTCCAGTTGAGCTGTTTCAAATCCTGAAAGATGATGCTCTGAAAGTGCTGCACTCAATACACCAACAAATTTGGAAAACTCAGCAGTGGCCACAGGACTGGTAAAGGTCAGTTTTCATTACAATCCCAAAGAAAGGCAATGCCAAAGAATGCTCAAACTACCGCACAATTGCACTCATCTCACACGCCAGCAAAGTAATGCTCAAAATTCTCCAAGTGAGGCCTCAACAGTACATGATCCATGAACTTCCAGATGTTCAAGCTGGATTTAGAAAAAGCAGAGGAACCAGAGATCAAGTTGCCAACATCCAGTGGATCATTGAAAAAGCAAGAGAGTTCCAGAAAAACATCTAATTCTGCCTTATTGACTCTGCCAAAGCCTTTGACTGTGTGGATCACAACAAACTGTGGAAAATTCTTCGAGAGATGGGACTCCCAGACCACTTGACTTGCCTCCTGAGAAATCTGTATGCAGGTCAAGAAGCAACAGTTAAAAGTGGACATGGAGCAAATGACTGGTTCCAAATCAGGAAAGGAGTACATCAAGCCTGTATATTGTCACCGTGCTTATTTAACTTATATGCAGTGTACTTCATGAGAAATGCTGGACTGGAAGAAACACAAGCTGGAATCAAGATTGCCGGGAGAAATATCAATAACCTCAGATATGCAGATGACACCACCTTTATGGGAGAAAGCGAGGAAGAAGTAAAGAGCCTCTTGATGAAAGTGAAAGAGAAGAGTGAAAAAGTTGGCTTAGAACTTAACATTCAGAAAACTAAGATCATGGCATCTGTTCCCATCACTTCATAGCAAATAAATGGGGAAACAGTGGATACAGTGACAGACTTCATTTTCTTGGGCTCCACTGCAGATGGTGACTGCAGCCATGAAATTAAAAGATGCTTTCTCCTTGGAAGAATAATTATGACCAACCTAGACTGCATATTGAAAAGCAAAGACATTACTTTGCTGATGAAGGTCTGTCTAGTCAAAGCTGTGGTTTTCCAGTAGTCGTGTATGGATGTGAGAGTTGGACTATAAAGAAAGCTTAGCACTGAAGAATTGATGCTTTTGAACTGTGATGTTGGAGAAGACTCTTAAGAGTCCCTTGGACTGCAAAGAGACCCAACCAGTCCATGCTAAAGGAAATCAGTTCTGAATATTCATTGGAAGTACTGATGCTGAAGCTGAAACTCCAATACTTTAGCCACATGATGCAAAGAACTGACTCATTTAAAAAGACCCTGATGCTGGGAACGATTGAAGGCAGGAAGATAAGGGGACGACAGAGGATGAGATGGTTAGATGGCATCACCAACTCAATGGACATGAGCTTGAGTAAACTCCAGAAGTTGGTGATGGACAGGGAGGCCTGATGGGCTGCAGTCCATGGGGTCGCAAAGAGTCGGATACGACTGAGTGACTGAACTGAACTGGACTGATGTTTCAGTGCAGGTTCATCACTAGTGACTAATGTGTAGGTCTGGTTCACTGGGGAAGCTGCCCAGATGTAGGACAGGTATATGGGAAATCTCTATACTTTCCTCTCAAGGTTGCTGTGAGCCTAAAATTGCTCTAAAGAAAAGTTTTAAAAAATCTTTAAAGCTCAAGTTGGATGCGTGCCTATTCTGTCTACACCCCAACCTCTGCCCCATCCCAGCTGGCTTCCCTAATCTTGCACCTGGTACCCTGGGTCCCAGCCCTGGGGCATGGGGCCCAGCTCCCCCTTGATAGCAATGCTTCAGATCAAACCAGCTTTCACTGTCACTGTAATCAGGGGTGGGGACACCCTTCTCCTTGGGCAACAGCTGTCTGTCACTAGTGATCGCCTGGAGCCTCTTAGCTTCGAACTCCACTGCCCAGAGACCCTGTGAAACAGCCCAGCATTTGAGGAGGGAGCCTGGTTTGTCATGCAGGGATTTTCCTGGACTTCATCACATGAAGGCAGTTGTTTTATCTGTCTCTGCAGTGATGAAACCCTGACAGGCGCTTATCTTCCTCATGACTCCAAACCACACAGCTGGGTTCCTGGTATCTCTACCACTGACTTGACCCACCCTTGAAAAACAGAGATGGTTTCCTGCATGGTTATCTGTCCTCATTTGCAGTTCCCTATTTTTGGCACAGGTGCCCCTGCCAGTGGGGAGATATGAGGGGGGAGCTTCTCTGGCCCTGGAAGAGCTAGTGGTCCAGGGCAAAGTCATTGAGATGGTCCAGGGAGAGCAATGGGAGGAGGGAGAGGAGTGGTGATAGCAACTGCCCTGGAGGTATCGTCTGCCCCGAGGCCTGCTCCTGCACTCCATCCATCCACTCAGCTACACAAAGAAATGCCTGGGGCCACCGCTCCCAGCTCTGCAGGGTTCTGTGATGATATCATCCAGTGCTCTGTGATTCAGTTCAGTTCAGTTCAGCCACTCAGTCATCTCTGAATCTTTGCAACCCCATGAACGGCAGCACTCCAGGCCTCCCTGCCCATCACCAACTCCCGGAGTTTACTCAAACTCATGTCCATTGAGTTGGTAATGACATCTAACCATCTCAACTTCTGTCGTCCCCTTCTCCTCCTGCTTTCAATCTTTCCAAACATCAGGGTCTTTTCAAATGATTCAGCTCTTCACATCAAGTGGCCAAAATATTGGAGTTTCAGCTGCAGCATCAGTCCTGTCAAAGAACACACAGGACTGATTTCCCTTAGGATGGACTTCTTGGATCTCCTTGCAGTCCAAGGGACTCTCAAGAGTCTTCTCCAACACCACAGTTCAAAAGCATCAATTCTTCGGCGCTCAGCTTTCTTCACAGTCCAACTCTCACATCCATACCTGACCACTGGAAAAACCATAGCCTTGACTAGATGGACCTTGTTGGCAAAGTAATGTTTCTGCTTTTTAGTATGATGTCTAGGTTGGTCATACATTCCTTCCAAGGAGTAAGCATCTTTTAATTTCATGGCTGCAGTCACCATCTGCAGTGATTTTGGAGCCCAGAAAAATAAAGTTAGCCACTGTTTCCCCATCTATTTCCCATAAAGTGATGGGACCAGATGCCATGATCTTCATTTTCTGAATGTTGATCTTCAAGCCAACTTTTTCACTCTCCTCTTTCACTTTCATCAAGAGGCTCTTTAGTTCTTCTTCGGTTTCTGCCATAAGGGTGGTGTCATCTGCATATCTGAAGTTATTGATATTTCTCCTGGCAATCTTGCTTCCAGCTTGTGTTTCTTACAGCCCAGCATTTCTCATGATGTACTCTGCATATAAGTTAAATAAGCAGGGTGACAATATACAGCCTTGACATGCTCCTTTTCCTATTTGGGACCAGTGTGTTGTTCCATGTCCAATTCTAACTGTTGCTTCTTGACCTGCATACAAATTTCTCAGGAGGCAGGTCAGGTGGTCTGGGATTCCCATCTCTTTCAGAATTTTCCGCAGTTTGTTGTGACCCACACAAAAGCTTTGGCATAGTCAATAAAGCAGAACCAGATGCTTTTCTGGAACTCTCTTGCTTTTTTGATGATTCAGCAGATGTTGGCAATTTGATCTCGGGTTCCTCTGCCATTTCTAAAACCAGCTTGAACATCTTAAAGTTCATGGTTCACATATTGCTGAAGACTGGCTTGGAGAATTTTCAGCATTACTTTGCTGGTGTGTGAGATGAGTGCAATTGTGTGGTAGTTAGATCGTTCTTTGGCATTGCCTTTCTTTGGGTTTGGAGTGAAAAGTGACCTTTCCTATTCCTGTGGCCACTGTTGAGTTTTCCAAATTTGCTGACATATTGAGTGCAGCACTTTCACAGCATCATCTTTTAGGATTTGAAATAGCTCAACTGAAATTCCATCACCTCCACTTGCTTTATTCATAGTGGTACTTCCTAAGGCTCACTTGACTTTGCATTCCAGGATGTCTGGCTCCAGGTGAGTGATCACACCATCATGATTATCTGGGCCATGAAGATCTTTTTTGTATACTTCTGTGTATTCTTGCCACCACTTCTTAGTATCTTCTGTTTCTGTTAGGTCCCTACTATTTCTGTCCTTTATCGAGCCCATCTTTGCATGAAATGTTCCCTTGGTATCTCTAATTTCTTGAAAAGATCTCTAGTTTTTCCCATTCTGTTGTTTTCCTCTATTTCTTTGCACTGGTCACTGAGAAAGGTTTTCTTATATCTCCTTGCTATTCTTTGGAACTCTGCATTCAAATGCTTATATCTTTCATTTTCTCCTTTGCTTTTCGCTTCTCTTCTTTTCACAGCTATTTGTAAGGCCTCCCCAGATAGCCATTTTGCCTTTTTACATTTCTTTTCCATAGGGATGGTCTTGATCCCTGTCTCCTGTAAAATGTCACGAACCTCCATCCATAGTTCATCAGACACTCTGTCTATCAGATCTAGTCCCTTAAATCTATTTCTGACTTCCACTCTATAATCATAAGGGATTTGATTTAGGTCATACTTGAATGGTCTAGTAGTTTTCCCTACTTTCTTCAATGTAAGTCTGAATTTGGCAATAAGGAATTCATGATCTGAGCCACAGTAGCTCCCGGTCTTGTTTTGGCTGACTGTATAGAGCTTCTCCATCTTTGGCTGCAAAGAATATAGTCAATCTGATTTTGGTGTTGACCATCTGGTGATGTCCATGTGTAGAGTCTTCTCTTGTGTTGTTGGAAGAGGGTGTTTGCTATGACTGGTGTGTTCTCTTGGCAAAACTCTATTAGCCTTTGGCCTGCTTCATTTTGTACTCTAAGGCCAAATTTGCCTGTTACTCCAGGTATTTCTTGACTTCCTACTTTTGCACTCCTGTCCCCTATAAAGAGAAGGACATCTTTTTTGGGTGTTAGTTCTAAAAGGTCTTGTAGGTCTTCATAGAACCGTCCAACTTCAGCTTCTTCAGCGTTACTGGTTGGGGCATAGACTTGGATTACTGTAATATTGAATGATTTGCCTTGGAAACGAACAGAGATCATTCTGTCGTTTTTGAGATTGCATCCAAGTATTGCACTTCGGACTCTTTTGTTGACCATGATGGCTACTCCATTTCTTTGAAGGGATTCTTGCCCATAGTAGTAGATATAATGGTCATCTGTGTTAAATTCACCCATTCCAGTCCATTTTAGTTTGCTGATTCCTAGAATGTCGGCGTTCACTCTTGCAATCTCCTGTTTGACCACTTCCAACTTGCCTTGATTCATGGACCTGACATTCCAGGTTCCTATGCAATATTGCTCTTTACAGCATTGGACCTTGCTTCTATCACCAGTCACGTCCACAACAGGGTGTTGTTTTTGCTTTGGCTCTGTCTCTGCATTCTTGCTGGAGTTTTCTCTCCACTGATCTCCAGTAGCATACTGGGCACCTACCGACCTGCTGAATTCATCTTTCAGTGTCCTATCTTTTTGCCTTTTCATACTGTACATGGGGTTCTCAAGGCAAGAATACTGAAGTGTTTGCCATTCCCTTCTTCAATGAACCACATTCTGTCAGACCTCTCCACCATGGCCCGTCCATCCTGGGTGGCCCCAATGGGATGGCTTAGTTTCATTGAATTAGACAAGTTGTGGTCCGTGTGATCAGATTGGCTAGTTGTCTGCGATTGTGGTTTCAGTCTGTCTGCCCTCTGATGCCCTCTCTCAGCGCTTACCTTCCTACTTGGGTTAGCTGCAGGAGCGGTGGAGAGGAACTACCCCGTGTCCAAGGTCAGGGGCAGCGGTTGCACTTGGCTGCAGCAGCTGTGAAGAGACACCCTACTTTCAAGGTAAGAGAAACCCAAGTAAGATGGTAGGCTCTGTGATTGTATCCTTTAAACATGTCTGGAATGTACTCACTTTTCTCACCCCACTGTCACCACCATAGTCCCCTCCAGCATCAGCTTCATCCAAATGACTTCCTACTCTGTGATAACCCTGTCTCCAGCCTTCTTAGTGTGGCAGCCTGAGCCGTCTGGTCAAAAAGCAAATCTGGGGCTTTCCTGGTGGTCCAGTGGTTAACAGTCCACCTGCCAGTGCAGACTGGTATAAGGTCACGGATTCAATCCGTGGTCTGGGAGGGCCAACTAAGCCTATGCACCACAACTACTGAAGCCCGTGTGCCCTAGAGTCTGTGCTCCCCAGCAAGAGAAGCCAAGGCAATGAGAAGCCCACACACCAACTAGAGCGTAGCTCCTACTTGCCCCACCTAGAAAAAGCCTTCGTGCAGCAATGAAGACCCAGAGCAGCCACAAATTTTTTAAAAAGAAAAGCTATAAACAAACGAAAAAGCAAACCTTAGTCTATCCCTGCTCTGTTGGAAATTCCCATAACTTCTTTAGTGCTCTTAGGCTAAAGTCCTAAATTCTTACAGTGGCCCAAGAGTCCCCCTAGAACGTGAGCTGTCACCAAATCTCCATTTCTTCATGTCCCCCGATGTGCCCCTCCCCCCTTCTGCCGTGCCCCTGCCCCAGTGCGCTTGCCCAAGCGAGGGTTGGGTCCCGGTCTTGCCCCCCGCGGGCCGGTCGCCATGTCCTTGCTGACCGGCATCCCCCGCCCCTCTGGGGCGGGTGGATGGATGGACGCCAATATTCTCTTATCTCTGGGACGCTTATTGGACTGTCTTCCCTCCCCAGCCAACTCCCACCCACCCTTCTGGTCTCCCCTTAAAAGACGCTTGTGGTGGGATCTGCCCCAGAGTTCAGGCTTGATCAGGCAACCCTGTGGTTTCCCTCCCGTAGCAGCTTTATTTTTCCTTTTACAATATTTTGAAAGGTCCATCAGATTTTTGATTGTTATCTCTGTCCTGAAGAGAAGGGAATGGCAAGCCACTTCAGTATTCTTGCCTTGAGAACACCATGAACAGTTTGAAAAGGCAAAATGATAGGATACTGAAACAGGAACTCCCCAGGTCAGTAGGTGCCCAATATGCTACAGGAGATCAGTGGAGAAATAACTCCAGAAAGAATGAAGGGATGGAGCCAAAGCAAAAACAATACCCAGTTGTGGATGTGACTGGTGATAGAAGCAAGGTCCGATGCTGTAAAGAGCAATATTGCATAGGAACCTGGAATGTCAGGTACATGAATCAAGGCAAACTGGAAGTGGTCAAACAGGAGATGGCAAGAGTGAACGTTGACATTCTAGGAATCAGCAAACCAAAATGGACTGGAATGGGTGAATTTAACACAGATGACCATTATATCTACTACTGCAGGCAGGAATCCATTCGAAGAAATGAAGTAGCCATCATAGTCAACAAAAGAGTCTGAAATGCAGTACTTGGATGCAATCTCAAAAACGACAGAATGATCTCTGTTCGTTTCCAAGGCAAATCATTCAATATCACAGTAATCCAAGTCTATGCCCCAACCAGTAACGCTGAAGAAGCTGAATTTAATGGTTCTATGAAGACCTACAAGACCTTTTAGAACTAACACCCCAAAAAGATGTTCTTTTCATTATAGGGGACTTGAATGCAAAAGTAGGAAGTCAAGAAATACCTGGAGTAACAGGCAAAATTGGCCTTGGAATACAAATGAAGCAGGGCAAAGGCTAATAGAGTTTTGCCAAGAGAACGTACCAGTCATAGCAAACACCCTCTTCCAACAACGCAAGAGAAGACTCTACACATGGACATCACCAGATGGTTAACACCAAAATCAGATTGACTATATTCTTTGCAGCCAAAGATGGAGAAGCTCTATACAGTCAGCCAAAACAAGACCAGGAGCTACTGTGGCTCAGATCATGAACTCCTTATTGCCAAATTCAGACTTATATTGAAGAAAGTAGGAAAAACCACTAGACCATTCAAGTATGACCTAAATCAAATCCCTTATGATTATAGAGTGGAAGTCAGAAATAGATTTAAGAGACTAGATCTGATAGACAGAGTGTCTGATGAACTATGGATGGAGGTTCGTGACATTGTACAGGAGACAGGGATCAAGATTATCCCTATGGAAAAGAAATGCAAAAAGGCAAAATGACTGTCTGGGGAGGCCTTACAAATAGCTGTGAAAAGAAGAGAAGCGAAAAGCAAAGGAGAAAAGGAAAGATATAAGCATTTGAATGCAGAATTCCAAAGAACAGCAAGAAGAGATAAGAAAGCCTTCCTCAGCGATCTATGTAAAGAAATAGAGGAAAACAACAGAATGGGAAAGAATAGAGATCTCTTCAAGAAAATTAGAGATGCCAAGGGAACATTTCATGCAAAGATGGGCTCAATAAAGGACAGAAATGATATGGACCTAACAGAAGCAGAAGATATCAAGAAGAGGTGGCGAGAATACACAGACGAACTGTACAAAAAAGATCTTCATGACCAAGATAATCACGATGGTGTGATCACTCACCTGGAGCCAGACATCCTGGAATGCAAAGTCAAGTGGGCCTTAGAAAGCATCACTACGAACAAAGCTAGTGGAGGTGATGGAATTCCAGTTGAGCTGTTTCAAATCCTGAAAGATGATGCTCTGAAAGTGCTGCACTCAGTATGCCAGCAAATTTGGAAAACTCAGCAGTGGCCATAGGACTGGAAAAGGTCAGTTTTCATTCCAATCCCAAAGAAACGCAATACCAAAGAATGATCTAACTACCGCACAATTGCACTCATCTCACACGCCAGCAAATTAATGCTGAAAATTCTCCAAGCCAGGCTTCAGCAACACATGAACCGTGAACTTCCTGATGTTCAAGCTGGTTTTAGAAATGGCAGAGGAACCCGAGGTCAAATTGCCAACATCTACTGGATCATCAAAAAAGCAAGAGTTCCAGAAAAACATCTATTTCTGTTTAATTGACTCCACCAAAGCCTTTGACTGTGTGGATCACAATAAACTGTGGAAAATTCTGAAAGAGATGGGAATCCCATACCACCTGACCTGCCTCTTGAGAAACCTGTATTAAGGCAGGAAGCAACAGTTAGAACTGGACATGGAACAACAGACTGGTTCCAAATAGGAAAAGGAGTACTTCAAGGCTGTATATTGTCACCCTGCTTATTTAACTTATATGCAGAGTACATCATGAGAAATGCTGGCCTGGAAGAAGCAGAAGCTGGAATCAAGATTGCGGGGAGAAATATCAATAACCTCAGATATGCAGATGACCCCACCCTTATGGCAGAAAGTGAAGAGGAACTAAAAAGCCTCTTGATGAAAGTGAAAGAGGAGAGTGAAAAAGTTGGCTTAAAGCTCAACATTCAGAAAATGAAGATCATGGCATCCGGTCTCATCACGTCATGGCAAACAGATGGGGAAACAGTGGAAACAGTGTCAGACTTTGTGTTTTGGGGCTCCAAAATCACTGCAGATGGTGATTGCAGCCATGAAATTAAAAGACACTTACTCCTTGGAAGGAAAGTTATGACCAACCTAGACAGCATATTCAAAAGCAGAGACATTACTTTGCCAACAAAAGTCTGTGTAGTCAAGGCTATGGTTTTTCCAGTGGTCATGTATGGATGTGAGAGTTGGACTGTGAAGAAAGCTGAGCGCCGAAGAATTGATGCTTGTGAACTATGGTGTTGGAGAAGACTCTTGAGAGTCCCTTGGACTGCAAGGAGATCCAACCAGTCCATCCTAAGGAGATCAGTCCTGAGTGTTCATTGGAAGGACTGATGCTAAAGCTGAAACTCCAGTACTTTGGCCACCTCATGTGAAGAGTTGACTCATTCGAAAAGACTTTTCTGCTGGGAGGGATTGGGGATAGGAGAAGTAGGGGATGACGCAGCATGAGATGGCTGGATGTCATCACTGACTCGATGGACGTGAGTTTGAGTGAACTCTGGGAGTTTGTGATGGACAGGGAGGCCTGGCTTGCTGCGATTCATGGGGTCTCAAAGAGTCGGACAGGACTGAGGGACTGAACTGAACTGAACTCTGTCCTGAGCAAAGGTTTAAACTTCACAAAGGCAGGACCATGGCTGTTTGGTTCACTGCTCTGTTCTCAGTGTCCTATACTGTGCTCCAAAAATAGTAGGAGCTTAGATAATTCAATTAGGGTTGTATTCATTTGCAATTGTTTAATTTCTTTTCACAGAATAAATCTGAAAGTGAGGGATCCCAGTGTTGGTCCATTGCCCTGATGATGTCAGAGCCAGTGTGTGGATGATTCTCTTGGCTTTTCCCTCATCCCTATCGTTCCATGGATGGAAGAGAGTTGTGCTCAGGGCTTTAAGTTCAGGGACAGAGGAGGGTGAAGACAAGAGGGCAAAGACCATCTCTTCTCAAACCTATATCTTTTTATTTGTGAAGTGGGGCTCTCTCCTACTCTCCTTGATTTGGTCAAAACAGGTCAGATATTCATGCTGTAGGCCAGTCACTGCCCAAGCAGAAGGAAGCTTCCAAAACTGCTTTAATTAAATTATGACTCTTTTTTTTTTAAAGTCACGATTCTGATTATGAATTGCAATAAAGAACTATCTTCCCTGAACATAAGGATCTCCCAGACACCTGGAAAATCATGGTTCTGTTAGAAGAAGTGGGGAGCAGTCGCGAGGAGTACATAAATTGTTGCTGGATATTAAGTTACTCCAAAATCAACAATTTAAAACAATAAACATTGTCTCATATAGTCTCATATGAGGATCAGAAATCTGGGAGCAGTTTAGCAAGGTGGTTTTGGCTCAGGATCTCTCATGAGGTTTTAGTCCAGCTGTTGGTTGGGCTGTAGTCAGCTGAAGGCTGGACTGGGGCCAGAGGATCTGCTTTCAAGATCACTTCTGTGTTTGTTGGCAAAAGACTTCAGTTCCTTGTCATGTTGGCTTCTCCATAAGGCTGTTCATGATGTGACAGCTGGCCTCTCCAGAGTGAGTGAGCTGGGCCAGAGTGCTGGGAAGGAAGGAGGGAGGAGAGAAAAAGAGGAGGAGGGGCAAGATGGAAGCTGCAATGTGTTTTATAACCTAATATCAAAGATAACATGCTACCTTCTGCTCTATTCTACCGGTCACACAGACCAACCCTGGCCCAGTGTGGGGTCGGACTACATCAATGTGAATCAGGAGATGGGACTCATTGGGGTGATCTGGGAGACAGTTAAGGCATGCCTGTAGAGTAGACAGCAGACCTTGGCTGCCATAGTGTACCTTCGTTGAGTTGAACTGATTGAAATGAAGGAAATGAGTTGAAATGAAGTGGTCTCGATTTCAGGGTGAAGAGAGGAATGGTATAAGAAAGCTTACACTAGCTTCGTGCCTACTGTACACTAGCCATGCAGCATAGGTAACTGCATTGACTTTCCCCAGCAGTGCTGTGACAAATAGGTGGTGACATCTCCATCGTGCAGATAAGAGCACTAGAAGGCCAAAGCTCAGCCTGCTTCCTTTGCATCTGACTCCTTCGAAAGTCATCCCAACCCACAGCTGGCTGTCAGTTCATGATACTTGGATTAGTTGAATCTGATTCTCTTCTCTGAACTTGAATGAAGAAGACTTGGTGAGAGAGTGAGGATATGGTCGCGGGAGCAGAAGCTGCAAACCACGCTGTGGTGGACACAGATACACACTGAGACCCACTGAGAAGGGCCTGTTAACCAGGGGCTGGGGTTCTGCTGACTCCATTGAAAGCCCATTAAGGGAGTTCTACCTTGCCCAAGTCATGAGCTTTCCCGAGGGACAAGGGAGAAGATATATAATAATTAATGGGTGTAACACAAAGGCCTGGACATCTTGGCCTGACACAACTCTGAAGGAACATTTTAGCTCCTATGGGATTGGTCAGACACTTGTGGGTCTGAATCACAGTTCAACTTCTCCCTCTACTTAGTCCTGTTTCTATCCCTTCCCCTCCACAGTCTTTGATTCTAAGGGTGTTCCTTAGTAAACACCCTGCACACTGAACTGTCTCCAAGTCTAATTCCTGAAAAATCTGACCTGCAACAGTCAGTAGCTGGAATGGTTCAAGAAAGCTGGCACAAAGATAAGGTTTTGTATCTGCCCAGGCAGGAGTGGGACCCATTACTGGTGGCAGGTTGAGCATAAATAGCCCCCAGCACAAAGCGGCAGGTCAAATGTTAACATTTGTACCAACGGCAAATGACAGTGGCAGATGTTAGTGTCACTCTTAAAGATCTAAAGGATGCAGAGAAAAATAAATAAATTGAAGGATGTAGAGGTGGTGGTCTCCATCATGACCTCACTGTGTTCGTCAGTTAATGTCCACTGAAAAAAACACTGAGATCACAGAGAATGGCAGAGGTGTCAAAATGGCAGACAAACTCAACCAAGTAGCAGCAGCTCCTATTGTAGCTGACATGGCAGATGTGGAGTCCTTGAAAGAGTGGATAAACATGGCCTTATGTCCATGGTATGTAGCCATGGATTTGGTGAATGTGTTATTTTCCACCCAGTCAGAAAGGAGGATCAGAAACCATTTGCCCTGGCATGGGATGGACGTAGTCTGCAGTTAGAGGTTTTCTGCAAAGCTCTGTTAAATCTCCAACCCCAGGTCACAATAGAAGACAAATATAAAGGCATCTGGACCATCTGGACACTCTGGAGAATAGCAGGTTGACCCACTGAGTTAATGATACCATACTCATTAAACCAGATAAGCAAAAAATGCCCAGCACACTCAAGGCCTGGGTAGTTCACATGTATCCCAGTGGGTAGGAAATAAAACTTATGAAAATTCAGGGCTTTCCATTTCAGTACAAACTTCAAGGGTCTAGTGATCAAGAGAGTACTGGGACAGTCCATCCAAAGTCAAGGACAAAACATTGTGTCTTCGCATATTTAACCACAAAGAAGAAAATCCAGTACTTGCTAGGCTTCTGCAAAGCTTCTTTTCAACCTGGGAATATTTCTCTGACTCACATACTGAACCACATTAGAGCTGCCAGATTTTTCTACGTTTATTTTTTTAAATGACAATTTATTTATTTACTGGGGTGCACTGGGTCTTCATTGCTGTGCTCAGGTTTTCTGTAGTTGCAGTGAGCGGGGGCTACTCTTCACTGAGGTACACAGGCTTCTCACTGTGGTGGCTTCTCTTACTGTGGAGCACACACTCTAATCACATGGGCTTTAGTTGTTGCACCACGTAGGCTCAGTCATTGGAGCACACAGGCTTAGTTGCCCTGAGGCGTGTGGAATCTTCCTAGACCAAGGATTGAACCTGTGTCCCCTGCATTGGCAGGTGGATTCTTAACCACTGTACCAGCAGGGAGGTCCAAGGCTTCCAGATTTGAGAAGGACTCAGAGAAGAGAAGGACTGTGCAGCAGGGTTGAGATACAGAGCAAGCAGCCCTACCACTTGGGTCCTAAGGCTCAGCAGAATCTATGACAGTGGAGGTATCAGCAGTGGGAAGAGATGCCATGTGATAAGCCCTGGTGGGAGAACCGCAACAGAGACTGCTGGGGCACAGAGGCAAGGCCACATCTTCTGCAGTGGAGAACTGTGCACCTTTAGGAAAATAATCCTGTGCCATCACTTTGCAGGGCCCTAGTAGAGACACAGTGCTTGCCTATGGGATACCCCGGGACCATGTGGCCACAACTGGGCATCACGGCTTCACTTTGTGAACCTCCCAAGCCTTAATGTGGGGAAGGCTCAGAACATTATGTCATCAGATGGAAGTGGTCCACCTGGGATTACATGTGAACAGGACTGAGGGGTAGGGAATGAAATCAACAAACCGCATGCCCCAATTCTTCTCCCTTAGCTCATGCTTAGGCTACATAGGGTGGGAGGGTTGCTTAGGACAAGCTGATATAGAGAGAAAAAGCTTGGTCCATTTATGGGTCAGCTAGTATGTGGGTAACCACAGAAAGGGTGTGGCAGTTGTGTGGCAGCCCCAGTAATGAGTGGTCTTGAAAGATCAATGAAAAATCCCCCAGTGGACCATTTTGAGTAGAGCATTTGGCTATATGTATAGAAGGAAAAGTGGCCCAGGGTTAGAATAAATATAGACTTAAGTGCTGGCTGTGGTGGGGCCTGCATCACAACTCAACTTCTGCTGCTAGTCCTGCTTCCTCTCCTCTTCTCTTACAGGTTTTGATCCCAGGACACATCTTTTTTTTTTTTTTTTTAACTTTACAATATTGTATTGGTTTTGCCATATATCAACATAAATCTGCCACAGGTATACACGTGTTCCTCATCCTGAACCCTCCTCCCTCCTCCCTCCCCATACCATCCCTCTGGATCGTCCCAGTGCACCAGCCCCAAGCATCTAGTATCGTGCATCAAACCTGGACTGGCAACTCATTTCATATATGATATTATACATGTTTCAATGCCATTCTCCCAAATTATCCCACCCTCTCCCTCTCCCACAGAGTTCAAAAGACTGTTCTATACATCAGTGTCTCTTTTGCTGTCTCGTATACAGGGTTATTGTTACCATCTTTCTAAATTCCATATATATGCGTCAGTATACTGTATTAGTGTTTTTCTTTCTGGCTTACTTCACTCTGTATAATAGGCTCCAAACATCATCTTGGAGCCTGCCTAACAGGGCGCCCAGCCTGGGACATAGGGAGAAAAAGCAGGTGGCAGGGAGCCTGCAATGGAAGAGCCCATGGGAGCCATGATCAATATAGGGATTCCGGCTGAGGATGCTGACAGGCAGGGAGGGGCCAGAGGGAGGGGGTGGAAATAGAGGGGAGTGGTCACCGTGGTGGCAGGTGCTGCTGCTGAGTGGTTGACAGTGTAACCAGTCCCTAGCGCTGTCTCAAATCTCAGCCACCTGCAAGTTCCCAATTACTTTCCCAGTTCTGCAAAGCTTGGCTCTGTGAGTGCCTGGGGATGTCCATTATCCTGCATGGGGCAGAGACGGCCCATTGTCCTCAGTGTCTGCACTTCCCTTTTCCTAATAAAAGGATCTGTGGTGGATACAGAGTGCAGTGTGTTCTCCAAAACATGTCAGTACACCAACCCCCAAAACACGTAAATGTGACCTTATTTGAAAAAGGAGTCTTTGCAAATGAAATTAAGGTAAGGATCTCGAGATGAGACCATCCTGGGATATCCAAGTGGCCCCTAAATCTAGTGACAGATGTCTTTAGAAGAAGAAAGCAGAAGATAGGCACAGAGGGGAGGAAGGACCATATGAAGACACAGGCAGAGATTGAAGTTATGCAGCCACAAGTCATGGAATGCCTGGAGCTATGAGGAGCTGGAAGAGGCAAGAATGGATCCTCCCCAGAGCCTCCAGAGAGAATACAGCTTTAAGACACAACAATTTTGCACTTTTGTCTTCTGAAACTGCAAGAGAAGAGATTTCTGTGGTTGTGAGCCACCAAGTTTGTGCTCATTTGTCACCACAAGCTGACATACACAGTCACCATGAATAAAGACTGAGTTTCCCAGTTTCCCATACAGCTGAGTGTGGCCATGAGACAAAGCCCCATCTGGGGGAATAAGCAGAAGTAATGGGTGCCTCTCCTAAGCTCTGTTTCTACCAAATGAGGCAGCTTTGAGAAACTTAGAATCCAGGGGAAGAACAAAACTTGCCTGCAGAGGTACCTACCTCTGAGGAAGAACTATAAACCAACTGTTCCCAAATTTGTGGCCAAGATCAAGTTTTCACCAGTCTGAAATATAATGGAGAAAGCTAAAGCAATTATATTCAGGACTCCCATGGTGATACAGTGTAAAAGAATATGCCTGCTAATGCGGGAGACACAAGTTCAGTCCCTGGTGCAGGAAGATTCTACATGCTGTGTAGCAAAGAAGTCCATGAGCCAAAACTACTGAGCCCGAGAGCTGCAACTACGGAAGCGATGCACCTCAAGCCTGTGCTCTGCAACAAGAGCTGCCGCAACGAGAAGCCTGTGCACCGCAAAGGAGTGTTGGTCCCTCTTGCCTCTACTAGAGAAAGCCCAAGCAGAGCAATGAAGACCCAGTGCAACCAAAAACCTAAATAAGTGATTTTTAAAACAGTTGTATTCAATTTATGACTATTTATTCTGGGATTATATCCTTAAAAAGAAAAGCCAAAACAAAAAAAGCATCTTTCTCTAGTGAAATTAGCAATGATAGACAATGCGATGACTGGTTTTGACTTTTTCATCCCATAGTTCCTTTTATTTACCTGATATTCCAGGAAGGGAACTAGAAGTAAGTGGAACATCCCCAATGTAAGAATCAGGAATTGATGGCAAGTTACAAGAGCAGCCATGAACAATAAGGAAACTGACTGATCTGTGGTTGCTTTTGAAAATGTCCTTAACTGCTCCTCCACCCAAACATTGGCAACTGTATGGTGGTTGCTGTAATATTTTGGGAAAAACTGGGGTGGGAAATGTTATCAGTGTGTCACTTTGCAAAATCTGAGGCTTCTGGGGTAGAGCATCATGCAGGGAAGATACCAAGAGCCTGACAGCATCTTATTTAAAGAATCCACGCCCTTAGAGAACAGACTTGTCATAGCCACGAGGAAGGGATGGATTGGGACTTTGGGGTTAACAGATGTAATCCATTATATACAGAATGACTAAACAGCAAGGTCCTACTGCATAGCACAGGGAAGTATATTTAATATCATCTAATAAACCATTAATGGAAAAGAATTTTTAAAAGAATGTGTAGGACTTTGCTGGCAGTCCAGTGGTTAGGACTTCATGCTCCACTCAACTCTGCAGGGGGCACAGGCTCAACTCCAGGTCAGGGAACTAAGATACCACATGCAGAGTGCCATGTGTCATGGCCGAAAAATTAAAAAGAATGTATATATACATATACATATATAACTGAATCACTTTGCTGTACAGCAGAAATTAACATAATATTGTAAATCAGCCATACTTCAATTTTTAAAAGTCCATGTTTTAAATGTTTCTGTAAGGAAATTCTCCCCCATTTTTATTTTTTCAATTTTTAGGTATGTATTGGCTGTACTGGGTCTTCACTGCAGTGCACGGGCTTTCTCTACTTGTGGCACGTGTATCTCATTGCCCTGCAGCATGTGGGATCTTGGTTCCTTGACCAGGGATCAAACTCACGTCCCTTGCATTGGAAGGCAGATTTTTAACCGCTGGACCACCAGGGATGTCCCTTCCATTGTCTTTAGATTTTAAGGAAATTCTGACCACAGCTGCCATTTCATTGCAATACTTCTGACTCATCAGCTCAGAAATCATGTGAAAGAATGCAGGAAAAACTTCAGATATCAGAATCTCTTCAGGATGATCAGAATGAAGGAAAGTTGCTCAGTCATGTATGACTTTTTGCAATCTCACTGACTGTAGCCTACCAGGCTCCTCTGTCCATGGCATTTTCCAGGCAAGAGTACTGAAGTGGGTTGCCATTTCCTTCTCCAGGGGGATCTTCCTGACCTGGGGATCAAACCCAGTTCTCCTGAATTGCAGGCAGACACTTTACCCTCTGAGCCACCAGGGATACCAGAATCTCTTCAGGATGATCAGAGTAATACACAGAATTTCAGGGACAAAATTTCAAAAAGTGGGAGTTAAAAAAAAAAAAAGGTCGATAGTGGCCTGCAGTCATGCTCTATGGCTCTCTTTGCACAGTGTTGTATGGGACACTGAGTTGCTGGAGGTCTGAGGCCCACAGAGGGGGTTATGCCTAAGCACCAGACAACAAAATGTGAAATACCAAAATGTCAGGGGGAGGTATGGGGTACTGATCAAAGGGAGCCACATATGATGAAAAGGAGGGTAAAGCATAGAGTTAAATAGGTGAATTCAGCAGTGTAAGTCAAACAGGTTTAAGTTAAGGAGCTTAAGTCACGCCATTGCTCTGTAGTCAGATCTTGAGTGGAAAAAAAAAAAGACAAAATAGGCCCGAAAACAAGCAATCACTGAGGATCAGCTTCTACCCTCAGGAGTGAGGGTCCCTGGAGCAGAGCTCTAGGCAGGTGATGCTGCTGCTGGTGGTCCAGGGATCACATTCTGAGTCACAAGGAACTGTCTGGCATCACTTTGGGGGAGGATCTGGGAGGGTTTGTGGAGCAAAGAAGGATGTCATGAAGTGGGGGGAGAACATATTGTAGGTAAAAGGGTGTAGTAATGAGGGCCTTCTCAGCTGCAAGCAACCAGAAAACCACTGAAAGTAGCCAAGCAGTAAGACATGGTGCCTGGAGGTGGGACAGTACCGTGTGAGTCAGTGCAAGGTCTCGACCTTGTCACGAGCCCGTGTGCTTTCCCTCCTTCTGCCCTAACAGTGTGGAATGTGGGTTATGATGACTGGGGTGGCTCCAGATTCACAGGCAGAGGACAATGTCAAGAGGTAGGAACGATGTCCTTCCTCGAAAGGCAAGGTTTCCCTTTGTGAGCCATTGGCCATACTGAGTGCACTTGCCTCTTCCCTAAGCTGATCTCTGGCAGGAGCATTACCCTGAGTGGCTCAGACTAATCAAGTTCTGCCTCCTTGGGTCTGGGGACAGGAATAGATCTTATATCCAAGATCTGATTATTCCAATATCTTTGGTTCTTGAAGGTCATTACCTATTGTTAATTGTTTATGCTTACTCTCACCTCTGATGGCTCGTTTTCTTGTGAATATGGTGACTGTTAATTAAGGACTTAGGTGGCTAGGTGAAAAGTCAACATGGTTTGGCCAAAAGTAAAAAAAACAAAAACGTGGTGTCTTCTACAAACAGACAACTAGAACTTGGTTCCTGAGAGACGTTTGGGATTCAGTTGACCCACGGCTCCTCCTGGTCAAGTTGGGGTTTGTTATAAGTCACATGGTCCCTTGTCCACACTGTCACACCTGCTCCCTCTTTCAGCACCGCTGCCTGGAGGGAAACCACAGAAAGCACAAGCCCAGGGCAAACAGAGAAGGGTGCTTTCTCTTCTAACACCCAGGACTGGTGTTCACAGCAAACTAGGCAACCTGTACCACAATTCCAAGGTTGGAACAAACTAGGCTGTCACCATGAAAAATGGCCATTCACACCCCAAAGGAGTTCTCACTGGTTGGCTCTCTCCTTGGATTTCACTAGTGACTATATTTGCAGGATCTCTGCAGCCCACCACAAGCCTTCTGCTGTTCTTCCTCTTACCCTAGGCCTTGGGCTCTGCCCTAAATCCTCCACTGAGCTGCCTGGGGACCCTTCAGATTTCTGCAACTTAGTTATGCTGAGCAAGTCTAGCAGGAGGACAAGGCCTTCATCTTTCATGAACATAAAAGTACCTATAGATTTCTTCAGAGTTCAGAAATAAAACAGATTTGGTCTTCACAGCGTGTTATGTGGCTGAAACTCCCCTGGGAAAGCAGCTTGAACTGAGCTGAGGGCCTGGGTGGGCCTCGGAAATACCGTCACTTAAAGGTTGGGCAGAGAAAGAAGAGACCATGAAGGAGAAGCAGAAGGAAATAGAAAAGCATGGTGTTCGGAGGCCAAGGCACAGACACACATCAGGCCCTGAGTGTCCAACATCGAAGCTGCTTGTCTGCAGTGCTTTAGGTGGCTGTGGGTTTGGCAGTGTGGAGACAGAGCTCTGCTGGCTTTGTCAGAAGCAGTGTTTATGGAGCCGATTTTCTTGGGGGGAGGCGTTAGTGGGAGGCAAGAAGTGATGGTGATGGTTGTAAGCAAGACTCTTTAGAAGCGGCAAGTGTCTCTTCTGCCCAAGGAGCTGGACCTGACCATCCCTTTTAATGCTGCAAGTTGCTCTCCTCTCGCTCACCCAATCTTCTTATCCTGCTTCACTTATTTTCCCCATGATGGCATTAATCCCCTTCCATAATATTACATGACTCTATCCTTTACTTGGGGCTTCCCAGGTGGTAAAAAACTTGGGGCTAGTGGTAAAGAACTCACCTACCAATCCAGGAGACATAAGAGAGACAGGGTTCGATCCCTGGGTTGGGAAGATTCCCTGGAGTAAGAAATGGCAACCTCGTTGCCACTACAGTATTCTTGCCTGGAGAATCCCCACAGACAGAGGAACCTGGTGGTCTATACTCCATAGAGTCACCAAGAGTCGGACACAACTGAAGTGACTGAGCACAGCACACAGCACATCCTTTACTAACTTATGGTGTTTTTTATTGATTATGTCTCTCCCTTGTGAGACCAAAACAGTTTTGAACATGGAGATCCTTGTCAGTTGCATTCACTGATATATCCTAAGTGCCTAGAGCCTAGAACAAAAGGTTAGCACCCAGTGGGTTTTCAAAAATGAATGAAGAAGAGAAGGACAGGGATTAAGAGAGATGCTGGGGCAAAGCAGGCTTTGGTTCTAAAGATGGTGGCAGCCTGACTATGTTTATGGCTTGAGTGACCTCTCCAGTTTGAAAGCACAGAAGAGAGAAGTGGGAAATAATGACTCAAGGTCTAAGAAATGGTGAGTTTCAGAGCATGCTTAAAAAAACAGTCTGGTTTGGGGAAGTTGCATGTGGTGACATGTAAAGGGGATGGTAGGTCCATGGAGTCTTAAATAACTCCAGCGGGCTCAGAATTAATGACCTGGGAAATGGAAAACCTGGGGTTGATGCTGTTTTTGAACAAGGAAGAGACAGATCACTTTGGTGACCACTCAGGGTCACAGTGTTGCAGTATCTCAGGACAGACTATTCAAAATCCCGTACATCACAAGGTGAATGGTGCCTTCTGGAGCTCTGTAACATGGCAGCCCTGTGTGGAGGGGCTGGTGCTGAGAAGGGTGCAAGGCAGGATTGTATGATAGGAAACTCTTGGAGACGTAATGAGGCCTGACTAGGGTGTGGAATAGGGCTGGGTAGAAAGTTCCAAAAGGCTGATTTTTTTTTTCCAGCTTGTTGCAAGCTTTAATATCATTCACACACAACTGATTGCAGAATTTGTCCTTGTATTTATACTAAAGATATACACAGGGATGCTTTTATTCATATTTCTATTACTTTTATAAAGAACATGGTTTGAAAAATGTGTCCGGGGGTAGCATTAATGCAGGTTTATCTCCTTTGGTTCTCACTTTATTGCATGCTCCTTTTGTGGCCCCATACTGACTTCCATACTGAACAAAGGTCCCCTGCATTGGGAGGATGTAGAACTGGTCTGTTTCATTGGTTGGAGTTACCTTCTCCCGTGTTCCCCATGGAAAGAAAGGCACCTGATGCAGACAGCTGACTCATTAGAAAAGACCCTGATGCCGGGAAAGATTGAAGACAGGAGGAGAAGGGGACGACAGAGGATGAGATTGTTGGATGGCATTACCGACTCAATGGACACGAGTTTGAGCAAGCTCCAGGAGATGATGAAGGACAGGAAAGCCAGGTGTGCTGCAGTCCATGGGTTCGCAAAAAGTCAGACACGACTGAGCGACTGAACAACAATAACAACTAGTGGTTGGGAAGGTAAGAGGACCTGAATATTAAGTGTAAATTGTTTATGGAAAGCCCTTCAAAACCTGGGCTGGCTGGACTGAGGAGATAATGAACTGAGGTTTTGGTAGTTGCAGTTGCTCAAGAAAGAAGGAAGTCACTTAGATACCATAAAATGTTTTGTTAAAAGCATGATTGTAGATAAGTTTCCAAACAAGACCTATAAAGGGAATTTAGCACTTACCCAGAAAAGGACAACTGGAAGCTGTGACCTTTGAGATTGATGTAGGGAGGCCACCTATGTCCTACTGAGATCATATTTCACTGTCTTTACTATTCTTACTTGATTCATTGTCATCTTGTCCCCTCTGTAAGATTTAACTATGTTCTAGTCCATTTAATAGATTTTAAAAGGGTATCTAGAAATCCTTGGTATCAGAAATACGAAATGAATGGTGAGAAGTAAATGGCATAGTCCCTGCTCTTGACAGGTTGTCAGACTTCCAAAGAAGACAGAAACATAAGCAACCATGGTAGACTGTGGTGGTGGTGGTGGTTTAGTTGCTAAGTTGAGTCTGACTCTTATGACCCCATAGGTTGTAGCCTGGCAGGCTCCTCTGTTCATGGGATTCTCCAGGTAAGAATACTGGAGTGGGCTGCCATTTCCTTCTCCAGGGGATCTTCCCATCCCAGGGATTGAACCCAGGTCTCCTACATTATAGGCAGATTCTTTACCAACTGAGCTATGAGGGAAGCCCTACTGCTAAAATGAAGCTTCTATGGGGATTGGGGAGGACAGAGGGAGGAGAAGGTTCCTTCTCTCTGAGTTTCCTATGGAGACTTTTCCTTAGTCATCTTTCTGCCCGAAGTCCCAGGAGCTGGAGTGTACAGTGGGAGGGAAGAATAAAGAAAGCTCAGGATTTCACGTTTGCTCCTGGGATCCCTGACTCTCCTCAAAGTCATTAGAGGTAGCATTGGCCTACACTCAACCTCTAACTGGCTGTGACCTTGAGGTGCCATTCACTGCTGGTGAGCCTGTGAGTAGGGATGTGGACCCAGTCTTATGTGGAAGCCCTTTTGACTGCCTGGTGCCCTCATTAGAAAGCCAGGTCAATGAGTAGACCCTAGGGATAATGAGCAAAAGCCCTCACCCCAGCCTGCCCAGATAACCTTTTCCTTTGCCTGGTAAAGCCTCCATAAACTCTAAGATCTAGCTCCATGGATATCTCCTCCATGGAGCCTCCTCTGATCTCCTAGGAGATGTGTCTCCAGCTTCCACGTGCTCCTACTGTGAGTGGGAGGTCCTCACAGAGCATAGGAGTGAGAGGTTTGCACCTGACCCCCCCTGGATTGTGCATTCCATGTGGCCAGTCACCGGCTTTTACTAAACTTCATTACCTAGCACATGGCAGGTACTCAGTGCTGGTTAAACAGATGAATACATGAATTAATGTCAACATTTTACATCCTCCTTCACTCCGCAGAGCTACCATGAAGGTCCTTGGAAGCTTCCTTTGCCTCCTTGGGCAGAAGTCATCTTTCCTCATACTCTGATGGAATGTTCTTTTACTATCTACTACAATATGCCAGAAAATTTGGAAAACTCAGTGATGGCCACAGGACTTAAAGATCAGTTTTAATTCCAATCCCAAAGAAAGGCAATTCAAAAGAATGTTCAAACTAACACACAATTACACTCATCTCACACGCTAGCAGAGCAATGCTCAAAATTCTCCAAGCGAGGCTTCAACAGTACATGAACCATGAACTTCCAGATGTTCAAGCTGGATTTAGAAAAGGCAGAGCAACCATAGATCAAATTGCCAACATCCATTGGATCATAGAAAAAAGCAAGAGAGCTCCAGAAAAAAGTCTACTTCTGCTGTATTGACTATGCCAAAGCCTTTCACTGTGAATCACAACAAACTGTGGAAAATTCTTAAAGAGACGGGAATACCTGACCACCTTACCTGCCTCCTGAGAAATCTATGCAGGTCAAGAAGCAACAGTTAGAATCAGACACGGACTGGTTCCAAATTGGGAAAGGGGTACGTCAAGACTATAGATTGTCATCAGTGATCAGTAATCAGTGAAAGTCACTCAGTCTGACTCTTTGCAACCCCATGGACAGAATAGTCCGTGGAATTCTCTAGGCCAGAACACTGGAGTGGGTAAATTTTCCCTTTTCCAGGGGGTCTTCCCAACCCAAGGATCAAACCCAGGTCTCTCGCATTGCAGGCGGATTCTTTACCAGCTAAGCCACAAGGGAAGCCCAAGAGTGCTAGAGTGGGTAACCTATCCTTTCTCCAGCTGATCGCCCCAACCCAGGAATCGAAGTGGAACCTCCTGCATTGCAGGTGGGTTCTTTACCAGCTAAGCTATGACACCATGCTTGTTTAACTTATATGCAGAGTACATCAGGTTAAATGCCAGGCTGGATGAAGCATAAGCTTGAATCAAGATTGCTGGGTAAAGTATCAATAACCTCAGATACACAGATGACACCATCCTTATAGCAGAAAGCAAAAACTAAAGAGCCTCTTGATGAAAGTGAAAGAGGAGAGGGAAAAGCTGGCTTAAAACTCAGCATTCAAAAAACTGAGATCATGGCATCCGGTCCCATCACTTCATGGCAAATAGATGGGGAAACAATGGAAACAGCGACAGACTTTATTTTCTTGGGCTCCAAAATCACTGCAGATGATGACTGCAGGCATGAAATGAAAAGACGCTTGCTCCTCGGAAGAAAAGCTATACAAACCTAGACAGTATATTAAAAAGCAGAGATATTACTTTGCCGACAAAGGTCCGTCTATTCAAAGCTATGGTTTTTCCAGTAGTCATGTATGGATGTGAGAGTTGGACTATAAAGAAAGCTGAGCACCAAAGAATTGATGCTTTTGAACTGTGTTGTTGGAGAAGACTCTTGAGAGTCCCTTGGACTGCAAGGAGGTCCAACCAGTCCATCCTAAAGGAAATCAGTCCTGAATATTCATTGGAAGGACTGATGCTGCAGCTGAAACTCCAATACTTTGGCCACCTGATATGAAGAACTGACTCACTGAAAAAGATCCTGATGCTGGGAAAGATTGAAGGCAGGAGAAGAAGGGAACAACAGAGGATGAAATGGTTGAATGGCATCACTGACTCAATGGACATGAGTTTGAACAAGTTCCGGGAGTTGGTGATGAACAGGGAAGCCTGGTGTGCTGCAGTCCGTGGGGTCACAAAGAGTCGGACATGACTGAGTGACTGAACTGAACTGAACAAAACAGGAGCTGGCAAAGTTTGTGTTTTTTTTTGTTTTTTTTTTTCCCCTTAAAGGACCAGATGGTAAATATTGATCTTTGTTTCAACTTCTCAGCTTTTCCAATGAAGCATAAAATAGTGGAATAATTAAGAGCAGGGCCTCTGGAGATAGAATAGCTATACTCAAATTCTGTTTCCAAATTCTGTTTCTTCCTTCCTTTTGCAGTCAGAGTTCCTAGGCAGCCTGATGAGGGTGGGAAGGCAACCAGGACTCATGCAAGGAGGGTGGGAGTAATAGAGTACCAGAACTAGGTAGCTCAAGACAACAGACATTTATTGTCTTAGAGTTCTGGAGACTTGAAGTCCAAAGTCAAGGTGTCAACGGGGCTGAGCTCTCTCTGACAGCTTTAGGGGCGAATTCTTCTTTGCCTTGTTCACGCTTCCAGTGTAGGCTGACGATCCTTGATTTTTCTTGCTTGGAGATGCTTCACTACTCTTTGTGTGTCTGTACATCTTCTTTCTGTGCATATCTCTGTGTCCACATGTCCCTTTTATATGCATGCCAGTTATATTGGATGAGAGTTCACACTAATGACCTCATTTTCACTTAATTACTTCTATAGAGACCTTGTTTTCAAGGAAAGTCACATAAAAAGTATACTGCCCTTAATATTTTCTTTAATTTGAAATTGTTTCAGAATAAAAGCAAAAAGAAAAAAAAATACAATGTAATCAGAGACTAACTATTTGACAAGTTGTTTCACTTTTTATGCCTTAGTTTCATTAGGAAGGATAAAGCAACAACTACTTAAAGGATATTGTGAAGGATAGAGATCATGTGAGTGAAGCACCAGGTCCAGTGTCTGGCCATGACGTAAATGCTCACACCACGGCTCTCATCAGTACTATGTTCTTGTCCACAATTTGCAGTATTTCTTAGAATCTGAGATGCCATCAACAATAATGTAAGGCACATTATTATTCTATATGCTACTGGGAAAATAAGAACATACCTAATTAAACTGACAGAATGATTCTTTTCACTTAGAATTTTTAATATTTCTTGAGAGAGCTCTTTTAGATTTCTTTTAATGTAGATTTTAAAATTCTGTGTCTCTATATTGATTATGTCTCCAAAATCAATGTGGATGGTGACTGCACCCACAAAATTAAAAGACACTTGCTCCTTGGAAGAATAGCTATGACAAACCTAGATAGCATATTAAAAAGCAGAGACATCACTTTGCCAATAAAGTCCATCTAGTCAAAGCTATGATTTTTTCCAGTAGTCATGTATGGATGTGAGAGTTGGACCTTAAAGAAGGCTGAGCACTGAAGAACTGACACTTTTGAACTGTGGTGCTGGAGAAGACTCCTGAGAGTCCCTTGGACTGTAAAGAGATCAAACCAGTCAATCCTAAAGGAAATCAGTCCTGAATATTCATTGGAAGGACTGATGTTGAAGCTGAAGCTCCAGTACTTTGGTCATCTGATGTGAAGAACTGACTCACTGGAAAAGACCCTGATGCTGGGAAAGCAAAAGGAGAAGGGGGTGACAGAGGATGAGATGGTTGGATGGCATCCTGACTCAAGGGGACATGAGTCTGATCAAACTCAGGAAGATAGTGAAGGACAGAGAAGCCTCATGTGCTACAGTCCATGGTGTCGCAAAGAGTTGGACATGACTCAGTGACTGAACAACAGCAAAATGATCACATGAGAAGGAAATTAGAAGCAAAAAAAAATGCATTGGTTGAGGTGTGCCTAAGATATCTTCATATTTGCAGGCTGGTGCTCCCAGATCATTTAATTCAGAGTCTTTGCGTCTTTGCTTTTCTATCCAACAGCATCCTGTGTGCCATCAAGGGCATCAGTGATGCAGTGAATGTTCCACTGTTAATCTCTGAAATGTTCTTCCTGGCTACCACCACCTACCATTCTGTGTATATTTAGACTTGTTATTATAGAACAATGAAGGAAAAAGAGAAAAGAAAAGGGAGAGTGAGGGAGATTAGGAGAGTGATGACAGATTTTATCTGTCTTTTTTATGCGTATATCTTATGTCCAACATCTGATTGCTCTACATCTTTATCTCTTGGGGGTCTATATCTATTGTTTGTTGTTTTGGCTTACTTTCTGCAGCTTCTTTCCTGGTAAATTTGGTGACTGTCGTTTGTGAACTTATAGGTGGGGAACTGAGAATGCTTTTCTCCAGAGAGATATACATTTGTTTTCACAGGGCTTCAGGGACTATCCTCCCCTAGACTTGATTGCAGTCTCCTTCAGGGCTCTAAGTTCAAGGTGAAAACCTTGAGTTCACTGTCCCTGTCTTTGGGAGCCCTAAGTCCAGATGGTCAGAGCAGTTAATCAGCATTTGCACTGATAGCAAATTTGACACCACATTTCCTGCTTGCTTAATACTCGGAGTTTCAGCTCACTATTTTTGCTGTGTTTTTTGTTTTTTGGGTTTTTTTTTTTTTTTTTTTTTTGATTCTTGTTTGAAAAGAGGGAGTGCTTTAGAGAATTCCTTCTCCCCTGGGAAGTCGAGCAACGCATTTAAAGACGAAGTGGAGGCAGAATCTAGGGATTTCAGAGTGGAAGAGACCCTTGGTGTATTTAGATCATCACACCAATTGACCTAGTAGATCTTCTGTTGTCTTTGTGGGGTTGACTCATGGTCACAGTGAGTGGAATGCCACAGTGAAGCAGCAGATGATGGCCTGATTATTATTATTGTTTTTATCCCATGCAGGTGGTATGCAGGAGTCTTGAGGGCTTTTGTCAGATCTTTGTAGGGTGTCCACTTGGCTCCTTGGCCAGCTCCTCTGCACTTTGAAGGGCCTTTCTGTCTGGATGTGCTTACTCCCTCTCTTAGTTTTGCTTCTGACTGAAGACCAGAGGAGCCCCCTGTGCTGGGTTGCCCACCTCTTCAGTGATTTCTTTGCTTCTGTGTCATAAAATCAAGAGCAGAAAGTCACTTCTATGTCCTCGATTGGTTGCTTTGGTACATTTCTTTTCAATTTTCTTCATAAATTTTTTTTTCATTTTGGTTAGTATCTGGGAAATACAACCTGAGATTTTTGCTTCACTCTCTCATTTAATCCGGAAGTCTGAAATCTACATTTTTCACCTTAGAAGTCGCAGATGTTCTTTAGATCAGAATTTGAAAGTCAAGGGTCACCCATGGTGACCAAGTTAGCATGAATAAGCAGAGAAGGTTGTGGACAATTCTGATGTCAGAAGGTCTTTGCCTATCACTTTGTTTAACTGAAGCACATAAAATGCCACTAAGCATAATGTGATTTCATACAAGTAAAGTTCAAAAGCACGCACAATTCAGAATGGCAGCCCCTCAATCCTTTAAACAGAAGTACCATAGGCTCATCATTTCCACTTCTGGGAATATTCTCAAAAGGAGCGAAAGCAGGTATTCGAACAGATATGTGTGTATCTGTGTTCATAACAACATTATTCACAATATACAAAAGGTAGAGACAACCCAGATGTCCATTATAGTTGATTAGATAAACAGAAGCAGTCTATTTACATAATGGAATATATTCAGCTTTAAAAAGAAGGAATTCTGACACTTGCTACAGTATGGATGAAGACATTATGGCAAGTGAAATAAGCAAGTCATAAAAGCTGTAGCCTGTATAATCCCACTTACATGAGATACTGAAAATGGTCAGTTTCAAAGAGATGGAAAGTGGAATGGTGGTTGCCAGGGATTTGGAGGAGGTGAGAACAGGGAATTATTGGTTAATGGGGACAGACTTTCAGTGTTGGATGATGAAGAATCTCTGGAAATGGATGGTGGTGATGGTTGCCCAGCCATGTGAGTGTACTGAACTGAATGCCACTGAACTGTACAACAGGGTAAAAACAGAAAATTTGTTTATTTCACTCCAATTAAAAAAAACAACAAATTTACAGTCAGGGAAATCAAGGTAATGGTTATCTTTGAGAGAGAGTGATGGATGGAGGCACAGAGGAGACTTCTGGGGTTTGGGAATCTTCTATATTTGATCTAGAGGTGATTATAAGAGCATATAGATTTCTTAATAGTCCCTACACTATATATTTACTGCTGCTGCTGCTGCTGCTGCTGCTAAGTCGCTTTAGTCATGTCCGACTCTGGGATTTGTGCAATTTAGAGTATGCAACTTTAAAATGTTCTAAATACAAATACCATGGAGAATTTTTTTTACTTCCACAAGCAAAACTTGTTTGGTCCCAGGCAGACAGGAGTTGGGCTCCATGACATTCACAGCAGTCAAGAAAAGAATCACAGAGCTGGGAAAAGGCAGCCTGCCATGAACCAGGTGGCATCCTCCACCCTCCAGTCAGAACCGTGTTGAGTAACCACGCACCCCATCCCGCCCTGTGAAAGTTCACACCCAGGTCATAGTCACGCCTCAGGAACACAATTCAGTTTCTCTTGGTTTATTTTTTGCAAAACTTCTTGTTGTTGTTGCTTGTTGGTTTTTACATTATTAGGGGCTTTATTTTCAGACATCGAAGATTGTTAACCTCTGATGCTCCATGTTCAGGTCACCTCACTGCTGGTAACACATCCCATCACTGAGTTCCCCATACGGAGCCCTGAGCCTGAGGGGCATCTTTGCCCCCTGAGAAAGAGGGGTGTAACTCTTGTTGGGAACTCTGCTGAGCTGGGAGAGGGAGCTGGGCTGCCAGGTACCAGAGAGTTGATGACAATAGCCGGCTGACAACTGAAAGGGCTAACTTTCATCACTTACCGCAATGGTGTAAGATGCTATAAGATGGAAGAAGCAAGATGGTAAAACAGGAGAAAGCGCCGATCCTTGTCCTACCTCCATAGGATCAGATGAATCCTCTCAGAACACAAGGCTCCAGCCTTTTTATGGACCTCTGAGTTGGGTGAGGCCAGGTGGAGGGCTTGGAGTTGAGAAGCACAGGGTTCTGAGTAGGGAAGTGTCCTCCAGGTGTCTCCCTTCCCCCCATAAGGGGACCTTCACCCAAGGCCTCAGCTAAGAGGCCTAGTAATGCAAGGATGTGAAAGAGCATGACCGACCATGGAGAGCCTGAGTCCTTGACCTCAACTCTGCCGGAGCTGGCCCTGCACTGTGTGTGCACAATCTGGAGTAGGGGTGGGGGCAGACAGGGAAAGCTAATCTGGGGTCAGGGCTGAAAAGCACACACGGATTTTTAACCAGGAGCTGGACTCCTCAGCAGTGTGTCTCTTGCTCTCTCTAGGTGGGAAACAAGGGGGTGGAAGTTCAGACCTTCCCCAAGGAGACCAGATGGAGCTACTCAGGCTCCCTGGAGATCTGGAGAGCTCAGCACCTGTTGCTCAGTCCGCAGAGCTCAGTCCAGTGAGACCACCCCACCTTGACTTCCTGGAAGGGCCTGTTTCCTCCACCTAATAATCAGGCCTGGGATGGCCCCTTTGGGGTGGGGTCCCCACCCCCTAGACCACAACAGAGGAGCACAGCCCATGCCTTCTCTGTCTCACAGGACATTCCAGGCATTTGGGCCAGGCCTCTCCTGGTAGGAGAAAAGCAAAGAGCCATTAGGCCAGGAATCCAGTGGCCACAGGTTCCAGCCTTCCTCGCCCTTCTGCCCCGACCCCTGCCCTGTACCATTTCCCCTCATTTCTCCCCTTTCCCCTCACTCTGTCTCTGCTCAGGAGAAAAGGTACTGTTTCTTGCCTGACTCCAGTATGGCTCAGGGTGGACCATCACCAATGTGTCTTTATTTAAAATTTTGTATTTGTTTATCGTGTATTTTTAAAACTTTTTTTACAATATTGTATTAAAATATCATCTTGAGGACTTCCCTGGTGGTCCAGTGGTTAAAATCCACCTGCCAATGCAGGGGACATGGGTTCAATCCCTGGTGGGGGAAGATTCCACATGCCACAGAGCAACTAAGCCTGTGCCCCAAAACTACTGAAGTCCATGCACCCTAGAGCCTGTGCTCCGCAACAGGAGAAGCCACCATGATGAGAAGCCTGCACACCGCAACAAAGAGTAGCTCCACTCGCCCCAAGTAGAGAAAGCCCTTGCACAGCAGTGAAGACTCAGCGCAGTCAAAAACAAAATAAATACTTTAAAAAGTTATATATATATATATATATATATATATATATATATAAATAAAACTATCATATTGATTACTGAGGATTTGGGTGCCACCTGAACTTTTGAGCCCAAGGAGATGCCACACTCACTTGGCCTTCATCTTGGCCCTGCTGTGCTCAGGGGCCACTCACCATTCACTTGTTCATTCATTCATTCATCTGTTCCACACACGGTTGTTAAGGGCCCCATCTGTGCCAGGGAGCATGCTGGGTACTGAGGAGAGAAAAGGAGTTCACAGGACAGTGTTGGGGAAAGACAGCTGTGAGCCCCCAGACTTGTGGGACAGTGGAGGAGGGCAGGTACAAGGCTAAGGGGTCCCAAGGGAATCAAAATTGTACCGGCTAACACCTGGGGGTCTCTTGTACCAGGCTTTGAGCTAAGGTCTTGCCCTGTGACATTTCAATGGCCCTTTGATATTTACAGATGCTTGTAAGTCAAGAGGTAGGTCCTGAGCCCTGGTGAAATTACATGCAGGTAATTTGCAGAAGATCTCACCCTGAGCAGGTGGCAATGGGAGGCCAGGTTCCTGTGGCTCTGAGCTCTCACCTGCTCTGGGTGTTGCAGCCCCCTCCCCCCGCATCCCCTTCGGGGGTGTCTGGGAAGGCTGCATGAAGGAACTTTGCACTGAGCAGAGAGAGCACACGTGGAAGTTTATAGGGACATCACATAGAAAAGATTGAAGTACTTCTAGAAGAAGGAACATTGGCAAAGCCAGAAAGGCTCAGAATAAAACTTCATATCTTGGTGTCCACAATTCTGAGAAACCAGGCAATCTTGTGAAGAGGCACTTGTACAGAAAGAGGCCAGGGACTGCCGCTTCCTCTTTCTGCTTCTCTGTTTCCTAACAACGTCAGCATAAATAGGAAGCCTGAGAGGCTTGCTGACTGCCTCCAGGAGACACCACAGAAGGTCCGTCTGTCCCGGCACAAAGAGGTACGTGTGGGCTCGGCGCAGGGTGAAGGGTGGGGTCGGGAGCAGGGGCGTGTAGCAGTCTGGGATGGGAAGGACAGGGAGAGCCTGGGGGTGTCAAGTGGGCAAGTGTGCCCCAGGGACTTGGGAGGTTAGGGCTTGGCCTTTTGGGAAAATCTGAACCCAGACTCCTGGGAAGCCAGTGGACAAGGAGACAGACAGCAGGGACAGACCAGTCTGGGTGTTGGGGGAAGGGCTTTGGGAGTCCAGTCCTCACTGGTGAATCTGACTGTCCTGTCAGCAGGGAAGATGCCTGGGGCGGTAGAGAGTTCAGGCCTGGGAGTCACACAGCTGTGTACCGTTGTCTTTACTTTGTCACTAAGGTGTCACTAAAGGGTTGGTGGCAGTGATAATATCCTGTCCTGGGCTTCTGTCTCATGTCTGGAACAAGGGAGTGCCGATAGTCCCTGACATCCTGGTTTAGAAAAAGTCTGTGTGTGCATGCACATGCACACACATTCGTGTGCGTGCACACACATGTGTGAATGTCCACGGGGATGCAGAGATACAGGAGGCAGATGATGAAGCCAGGAACCTTGTTATGCTCAGACCTAGATTGGTGTGGGTTGAGAAGCTCATGTCGGAAGATAAGAAGGGAGCAGGTTCCTTACTTACTTAGAGACATGTCTTCCCCCCTCCAAGAACGTTTTCTTTATGGTTGTACTCTGCCCTGACCACTGTTGATTAGCTGGGTTTGGGCCAAGCTGTGGATGCTGCCACTGATGTGAGTTGGCTAGGGGGTGGGCGTCTGCGGGTGTTTTTGTCCAGGTGTGCACTTGCCGGGTGGATGGGAAGGCCGGTGTTTCTCCGGGTCCCCACTGAGATAAGAGCCTGTGGGGACTCGCCAGGCAGCCCGCAGCAACAAGTTGCAAACGTGCAGTGTGTAGTCTTTAGACACCTTGCTATTCCATTTTCGTATAACCAGATTCTAATTTTCTCTGCTTATCATCTTCCTTGCTTTCTAATGGTTTTATAACAAGTAAAATCTGTCCTGCTAATTTTGGGTCACCCTTTTTTTCATTCATTAGTTTTACTTATATTGTGCTATATCCACTAACATCACAGGATACTTCTTGAGTTGTTTAATGAATGTATTTAATATTAAACAAGTGAATCCATGGATCTATGCTTTGCTAAAAAATTAAAAAATGGGAGTACATAAAAGTGATTATAACATACATGTTGTCCTATGGCTTAGTTTTCCACTTAGTATTACATTTTGGACAACATTCCATAATAAGATGTAGAGATTTGACTCATTAATTAGCCCTGAGAGATACACGACATTTATCAGTTTAGGTGTTACTGAAAGAGCAGGATGGGGTCTGGCTGCTTGCCGTTCAAAAGCCAATAAGCAGGCCAGGTTGGTGGAAAGGAAAGTTTGCTTTATTTCAGATGCTGGCAACTGTGGTTGTAGATGTCTGTCCAAAGGCTGACTCCCCCACACTGGCAACCAGTGGGGCAAGAGCTTTTATAAACAGAAGGTGGGAATGGGGGCTACATACAGAAACAGCACAATCGCCTCTGACAGTCATCAAATTGGTCATCGCTGATCTGCCCAGTGTCATCGTTATTGTTTTAGGTACAGTTAATCTTCAGTTCCGGGGTCCATTTGTTCCCATTTCTTTGAGGCCAATTCTCAGAATCGTGGCAGCTTATGTTGTGGGTATAGTCTGGTGGTCACGTAGTTAACTTCTCCATCTTGGTGTTTTAGTATCTACAAGACAGCTCATAGGATATGGCTCAGAATATTGTCTATAGCCCTTGAGAAAGCACTAAAGATTCTTGACTATACTTAATGATTACATTATTATTATTTGGTCTATTTTGACTGTTTTTTCCTTTGTTTCTGTATTTCTCACTTTTCTGATTAAACTTATTCTTTGACTAAAGTTTTCCACGGACAAAAGGCAGGCAGAGGACATGGTGGGGTGGAGGGTAGGCAAGGACCAGGGGGTCCTGCTCCATATCATAGGTGCACCACGATTTACCCAATCCCACGTTGCTAGACACTTGGGTGGTCTCCAGTTTTCCACACCTGAGAAAGTCTTCCTACAGCCCAGATTCCTAGAAGCAGAATTGCTGGGCAAGAGACTGCACATTTAAAATAATAATAGATATTGTCAAACCATCCTCAAAGTAGCTGAACTAACATACATCCCATGGCAGTGCATAAAAAGGCTGGTTTCTCTTTAAGGAAACAGTCCATCTTTTAATTGTGTCCAGTGTAATGGATGAAAATTATCTGGTTCTCTCTTGGATTTTTCCTTTCCCTGGTGATAGGTGAAGTTGTGCATCTTCCATGTGTTGAAAGGACATTTGGATTCAGTTTGTAATGTGCATGGAAAATTCCTTTACATTTCTCAGTGGGTTGGTTGTCTTTTATGTATTGAGTATTAATATATTTGGAGCGTTTTAGGAGTGTTTCATTTATTACTTGTATAAACCATTTATTGACATATGTTGAAAATATGTCTTTCAGATTACCACTCTATTTTCTCTTTGGTGTGTTTAAAGATACCTTGCATTGTATAAAAATGTATTCATTGCTTTTAAGTCAAATCTGTCATTATTTTGTATTTCAGGCTTTCTGGATTCGGTGTCTTATTCAATCCCTGAGATTAAAGAAATATTTTAGAGCTTTTATCATTTTTAGCTTTGACATTTAAATATTTAATCCATTTAGAATTTGGAGGTGTGGGTAATAAGTAATCATCTAACTTTAAAAAAAATGATTAGCTGGTTGTCTCAATATCAGAGTGTGCAAACCATGTGTTCTCTGTGATTTGAAATTCTATTATTACTTCCAATTCCTAAGTCGTTCTTTTCCTTAACATTTTCTGTTCCATCTGTCTACTATTATACTCATCGTTTTTCTAACCAATAGAGCAAGTCCCTCATGTTGGATTTGTTATAATCTAGAATCAGTTTGTTAAGCCAGTTGAAAATCTTTCTGGAGTCTTACTTTGGATTGTCTTAAATTTAGAGATTACTTGGGGGAATACTGATCCCCAAATAGGGGTCATAACAACAGCAGGCAGCCTTCTACTTTAAAGCAGAAGGTACTGACATTTCTGTTGACTCTAATGTTACTGTAGTTTTCTAGTACATACCCAGAAATGCCAACATTCTTTTCAATTCCTCATTTGCCAAGGTTTATTTCTTTGTTTCATCAGGAATGGCTTTTGTATTATCAAGTATTTAAGGGCATCTGTTGAGATAAGCTTATCTTTTTCTCCTTTTAATCTGTCTGTTGATCTATTTCTATTAATCACAAAGAGAGTTGATGCATTCTTCTTTTTAAAGTCTTCATCAGGCTGTCCTATGAAATTGTTTTTGTCTGGAGTGAATTTGTGCCTTTTTTCCCCTTTTCCAATTGCTATTTTTATCATTAAATTTCTGCGGGAGTTTGAGAAGTTTGGTGAGCATGTTTATTTTATTTTGAGTGAGAAGGCATTTGGCTTTTCTCTCCTCTTCCTCCCTCTCTTCCTTTTCTTTCCCCCTTCCTGTCATCCTCTGGTTTCCATGCTTAATCCTCACTCATAGTGATCTTTAACCCTTACATTTTAAACACACATATTTATATTTAACTTATGTTTTCCATCAGCATTTGGGCTTACTCAGAATATATACATTCCTCCAAAACAAGGCAAGATCCTTAGCAAGCTTTCGGTTCATCTCTGCTTTTTCCCTGTAACCTCACAGCCAACACTTGTGTTAAAATGATCTCAGTTTTACTTCAATGCTGTTACTGTGTATTTATTTGTTTTTACTTTGAAAAGTGGAGTTGCTCAGTCATGTCAGACTCTTTGTGACTCCATGGCCTGTAGCCTACCACGGGCTACAGTGGTAGCCTCCATCCACGGGATTTTCCAGGCAAGAGTACTAGAGTGGGTTGCCAGTTCCTTCTCCAGAGGATTTTCCTGATCCAGGGATTGAACCCGGGTCTCGCTCATTGTAGGCAGACGCTTTACTGTCTGAGCCACCAGGGAAGTCAGTAACAATATTTCTTTACTTAACAGTAAGTCCTATTGGTTTCTTTTTTCAAAATTGATTCCAGTATCACGTGCTATCTCTCTTTCTTGGGATTTTTTTTTTTTTTTCTGAAATATATGCTAGAGTAACTCTCTTTAAAAAGATCTGGAAAGCTTTTTTTGTCCTTACATTTCCAAAATATTGTGATTTTTTCCCCCTTGAACTTCAAAGTAAGCTAGACTTTTTATATTTCTAGGTTCAAACATATTTTCTTCTCAGTATTTTCAAGACATTACTATCTATTTAGTATCCTGTGTTACTTGTTAGAGGACCTTGCAAACCCAATCTTTTTTCACTGAAAATAACTTGTTTGTTTACTTCTGGAAGCTTCTAGGATTACTTTTTACTCTTTGATGACCAGAAGTTTATTAGCATGTGACTGAGTATGGTGCTATTAAAAATGAATTTTGCTTTTAACTTAGTAGGTTATTGCCTGATTTAAAGCCCTGTGAATTTTTCTTCTATTTGCAATTTTATCTCTTTGGTTGCACATGGAAAAACCCCAAATAACAGTAGCATAATACTATATAAGTTTATTTTTTCCCTCACATGAAAAATGTCCAGAGGTAGGCAGTCTCAAACTGTATGGTTGGTTCACAGTGAGAAGAGGGATCGAGGTTCCTCTTTTTCTGTTGCTTATGACTCCTATACTCAACAGAACCTTATAATTCAAAATGACTGCTGGAACTCCAGCCATCACTGCAAACTGGAGAAAGGAAAAAAAGCAGGAGGGCAAAAATAGATTCCTCCTACCTGAGCCACTTCCTTTAAGCAACTTTTTTTGAAAGACACACACAATGATTCTACTCACATCTTCTTGGACAACATTTAGTCACATGACCACACCTAGCAATAGGAGAGTATAAGAAACAAAATCTTTTATTCTGTGCAGCAATAAACCTAGGTAGAACCTAACCTTTCGTTACCAAGGGGAAAGGGGACAGCTAGGCAAGCGCCACCATCTGCCGTACCTGCCCTCAGTTCTCTGTCTTCTGCTTCTAGATGTTGGAACTCTTGAATTTCTTTCCTAGGCCTCAATTTTTCTCTAAGACTTTTCATTTCCTAGCCTATATGCTGTCTTCAATATCTACCTTTGTAACATGACAGTTTATAGTGTTAATTCTGATTTGGCCCATTATTGAGTCATGGTGTGTGTTTGTTTGTTTTATGGATTTCTTCAATAAAACTTCAATAAAATTTCAATTACCTTCAAATGCTAAGAACTCTGTTTTATTTGTTCTTTGCATAGCAATCTGTTCTTAAATGGCCATGATTTCTCAAATCTCCCTGAGCATGCTACTTAAGATGTTTCAATGTTTTGTTTTGTTTTGTCTTTTCACAGACATTTGTGCATATCTGTAGAAGTGTCTGTTGGGTCAGTATATGTCAGAATAGAGATGTACGATACCAATAATTGGGAAATATAACACTATGCTACTCACTATTTTAACTGGTTAAGAACACAGATTCTAAAGCCAATCTCCTGTGCTACAGTCTCAGCCTTTTCCTTTCTGCTGTATCATCATGGACCTATACCAGTTTCCTCATCTACAAAGTGGAGATTTTAACCTACACATTGATGTATTAATATCTGTAAAGCCTTTTGAACAGTGGCCAGATGATGGTAAGTGTTTTGTAATTGTTAGCCACTAATACGAATTCTCTGCATGTAGGTGTCTTTTATGCCTGTGTCCTTGGATGCCATTAATTTGTTTGAACTATTTATAGCATAAAGGTAGTCACTTGTTCTCCATACTTCTGGCACAAACATTTATTTTTCACTTTGTCCTTTGCTTTGTGGTTCAGTTATTTTTATAAAATACCGAAGTGTTCACTTTTATGCACTTTTATTTCTCAGCCTTTGTCTTTGATTTCTTCTAGTGCTTTGAAACTTAAATAGTTCAAAGATATTCACTTGTACAGTTTGCAAGTTTCATAGGATTTAACTGCCTATATTTACATTTTTCATTGATTTGATACATGGGGAATGGTGTAAGGTAGGGATTTAGGCTGATATGTTTTATGTTGTTATTCAATTGTTTCAACACTTTTTATTATTCCATCACTTAATACTGTTTTGTGGTTCCTCTTCATCACGTAGTACATTCTCTAGAGAAATACAGTTCGTCTAATCAGTATGTCCACTGATTTGCTGTGTGTGTGCGCGCACGTGTGTGCATGTGTGAAAATCCATTAGTTTACTTATCAGATCTTTATAATAAATTTTTATATTGAGTGGAAACTCATTATTTTATTGAACTATAGTTGATTTACAATATTTAGTAGGTTTCAGGTGTAAAGCAAAGTGATTTGGTTATACATATATATATCCGTATTTGTTTTACTTTTGATTCTTTCCCATTATAGTTTATTATAAACATAGTTTATTTATAATAGCTTATTATTGAATATAGTCCCTGTGCTGTACAGTTAGTCCTTGTTGTTTATCTATTTTATATATGGTAGCGGGCATCTATTAACCCCATACTCCCAATTTACCCCTCCCCGTTTCCCATTTGGTAACCAAAAGTTTATTTTCTGTTATTGCTTACTCACTCAGTCGTGTCTGACTCTTTGCAAGCCTATGGACTTCCTGCCAGGTGCCTCTGTCCATGGAATTTTTCAGGCAAGAATACTGGAGTGGGTTATCATTTCCTCCTCCAGGGGATCTTCCCAACCCAGGGATCAAACCGGTGTCTCCTGTGTCTCCTGCATTGCAGGCAGATTCTTTAAATGCTGAGCCATCTAGGAAGACCCATTTTTCTATGAGACTTCTTAGTTTTAAAGTCTTATTAACTGTCCTCACACATATTTTTTCTCTTGTGAATTCCTGCCAAAAAGAAAGAAAATCTTGTTAAGTTTTGATTAGAGTTGTGTTAAACTTATAACTGACTTTCAGAAGAATTAACCTCTTTACATGTGAGGAATTTGCATTTGTGGTAAGACCCAAAGAGAAACTCTGAGTTTTTAGCTGAGTTCCAGGTAGGCAGAGCAAGCTGCACCAGCTCAGGCAGACTCTCCTTTGCCTGCCAAGGCACTGCTCCCCTGCAGGAGCTAAAATACTCTCCCCAGCCCCAGACAAACCCACTCTTCCTTCCCAGGCATTTCTTGGACTAACCACCCCACAAAGATCATCAAGTTTGGTTGTCCCTCATGATCTCACGTGAGATACGTCGGGTTGGGCCCGTTTTACAGATTTAGAGAGTGAGGTTCAGAGGGCACTGATAAGTCAGCCCAGGCCACCAGCACAGGAGGGACAGGGCCTGTGTTGAAAGTCAAGTTGGCTGTGCCTAGAGCCGTGCTTTTCCCAGCAACAGAGCTTCTGGTATGTGTCTGTGCAGCTTGAGTGAAGTTTTCGACAGTCTTACGGACAGAAAAGGAGTCACGCTCCTCTCTGTTCTACTTTCCTGGTACTTCCCGGGGGCTGGATGAAATGAAATAAGGAAATCCCCAACCTTCTGCAGAAAAAAAAGGGAACCGGCATTTCAGGGGGTAGTGTGGGAGGAATGAGGTAAATGGAACAAGGTGGGGAGAGCACCAGGCTTGTGTGTGTGTGTGTGCAGGTGTGTGTGCGTGTGTGGTGAGGGTGTGTGCACGTGCTCACTCCCACGGGAGAAGCACGCCCCAACACCCAGTGACTCCCCCGGGTCAGTACCTGGTGGGGGGAAAAATCCAATACCAGGCTTCTGTCTTGAATTTTCTCATTACCAGGGCAGTGTGACCCAGTGGGGACCCACATCTGCAGAGGCCACTGAGTGCGTCTCCTTCGCGGTCACATCCCGGGCACTGAGTTGAGGAGCAGGGACGGTCCCAAGGTCCAGGCTGAGGCAGCAGTGGGGCTGCAGCCAGGCAGCAAGGCCACTCCTGGGTCCGCCCTACCACGTGGGCCAAGTCCCACGGGCTGACGCTTCCTTCCACAGGCCTGGAGGAGGCAGGATCCCGGAGAGAGGAGGATTCCCAAGAGCTGATGACATGGGTCTAGCCCAGCCTCCAGCAGGGGAGGAACACAAGACTCCAGGACAGTGAGGAGCCCACACCTTGCCCAGACGTGGACCCACTCGAGCGGGCTACCTGTTCTCCAGAGCTGAATCACGAGATGACACTGACCCAGGGGCTGCTCCCCCTGGCTCTGCTGGCGCTCTGCTGGGGACTCAGCATAACAGGGGCTGAAGGTGAGCCAGATCACCCCCCTCCTTTTCACTGCCGGGCCACAGAACCCAGACCCCCCAGCCTTCCCTCCCCTCGACCATCTCTTCTCTCTCCTGGTTTTCCCTGGAGGCCTCCCTTCCCTCCCCCAGCACTCCCGCTCATTCTTCTCTGGCCTCCTGTAAAGACCTCTCTGGCTGTGTGGCTTCTCTGTCCACATTTCCCGGTGTGGCATTCCAGACCTCTAACCTCCTGGCTGGCCATTCCAGTCCTTTGTCTGACCTTGCATTCCCCCCAGACACTCAGCACCTGGGGGTCTTGACCAGTTCTCACCTCTGTACCTTTGCTCTTGGGGACCCTCAGCCGTGGGGGAGGGAGTGTCTCTCCTCTTGCCTCAAGGCCCTGCTGAGATGTCCCCCAACCCCAGGCTCAGGCCACTGACCACCCTCCCCAAGGGCTCCCAGAGAGCTCAGCTCCCCTGATAACCCTGGGAACCACACTCCACTTTCCAAGCATCAGGCCTAGCGGGGCCTGATCCGAGAGCAGGGTGGGGAGGTCCCCAGAGTAGGCCCCTTAGGGGTGGGTTTGTGCCTCTGTTCCCAGGCTGCGCCCGCCCAGAGGCCCAGGGGCAGGGCCTGTGTCTGACGCATGTGCCCACCTGTAGTGGGAGGGACTCTGCTCCTCCAGGAGCAGAGCAAGGCAGGGGCTCACGACACGTGCTCTGAATCAACTAGAATATTGTGTTTTTCCCCAGACAAGAGGGTCCACAGCTGGCTCCCTTACACCTTCACATCTGCAGAGACAGCCGCCCCTACCCCCGCCAAGGCCTCTGGGGACCTTTGCCTGGGCTCTAGGAGCCTCTACAGGACTCTGGGAGACTTCTTTGCAGTGCTGTGCACCCAGGAGGGGCTGCAAGGGGTGGTGACAAGGGACGTCTGAGGGGGAAGATGTGACCCTCTCTCTGCTTCCCTCCCTGGCAGAGACTGTCCCGATGCAGACCCTGCGCTGCCATAATGACTACACCAGCCGCATCATCTGCAGGTGGGCGGACACCCAGGATGCCCAGCGACTGGTCAACGTGACCCTCTACCGCAGGCCCAAGGAGTGAGTGAGGAAGGGCCCAGGGTTGGAGGGCAGCGAGGGGCGCTGCTGTGTGGGCAGTGCCAGGGGTTTGGGGCTGGACAGAAGGTGGGGGCGGGAAACTCCTGCCCAGGAGCTCCTGACCCACCAGGCGGCCTGCCGGGCCCAGGGGCTTGTGTCTGATGTCCAGTTTGGGAGAAGAACCTCCGATGTTAATATTGTTGATGATGGTAATAATCTCCTATTTTGTCACAATTGAACAAAATCAATCGGCAGAAGTCAATTTTGGTTCATCCTCCTTATGAGGTGGGCAGGACAGGGACATGATACCCAATTCACAGATGGAGAAACTGAGGCTGCAGAGGTGAGGTCCCTCCCCCTGGCCACAGTGGGGTCAAGGCCTTAGCAGGACAAGTGTCCTGTGGCCAGCCTGCAAGGCTAAGCTCCATGTCTTCCCCAGGCCCTGCTCCCTCCGGAGTTGGGGCTTCTCCTCTCGCCTCACCTAGTTTCCAGGGCATAGCCCATTTGGGAAGGTACTCCCACCATTCTGGGATCCGGTGATAGTCTAACTCACCATAATGGAAGTAGTTAAACAGCAGGCATCACAGGGTCTGGGGAGACCCCTGACGACCTCCCCTAGGAAGAAGGGTTTTCGCTCCACAGCATCATCGCCCCTGCACTCTCTCCCCTGCTCTCCCCAGAGCCTCTGTCCTCCTTGTCCACTGTCCCCACCCCCAACCTCAGCTGTGGCCTGCCTCCTCCTGCACTGGGACAGCAGACACCCCCAGAAGAGAAGCTTCCCAACATCTCCCCCGACCATGGCCTGCCACCTCCCTGGATACTCCCTGCAGTGATTGCCTGTCCCAGGCCTGTCTGAGGCCAGAGCCGGGGTCCCACCTGGTCTTGCTGCTCAAGGACATCACTGCCATCCCAATCTCCACTTCCCCATGCTGTTGAGGGACACTGTCCAGGGATCCACTTACAGATGCCAACCAGACTGCAGCTCAGGGCCTCCGAGTCCAGTCTCCTAGCCCGGCTGTCCATTCTTGGCTTCCCTCTGAGGGAACTTCCTCTAAAGAGTGGTCTGGAGCCCTGTTTCCAGTGCCTCTCAGGTAATTCCTCCAGAGCCCACTCTCCCAGGACTCTGCTGCCCCCAGCAGGCCATTTAAACTGCTCCCACTGGAGTCAGTGATGCCCACTTGGTGTAAATCAATGGTTAGTCCTGGCCTTCTCCCCACACACCCACAGGCAGCACCTGACAAGGACTGGCTGGGCCTAAACACGAGGTCCCACTGTGGTACCTCCCTCCCTGACCCTGGCCAGCACCTGGGCCCTTTCCCGTGTTCCCCTGGCCCGCCCTTTTCTGTCTCCTAGTCTGTTCCCTTCTCTGAAGGGGATGATGTCCCAGGGCTCTTGGACCTCCATTCTCTTGCATCTGGATCCGGCGGCAGAGATCCAGCCCCAAACTATGGCTCTGACCCAGACATGCTCTCTCCAGCCTGGACCTTTCCCCAAGTTCCAGAACCATAGGTTCACTTGCCTCTCCACATTGTCCCTTATAGTCTTTAACTTCAAGTGTCCTAAACAAGTTCCTGCTCTGCCTCCCAAAGACAGCCCCTGTGCTAGATTCCCATATCAGTTCACCAAAGGGGAGCTTCCAGGGGCTCAAGCCAGACAAATGGGGACAGTCTTTTATTTTTTGCTTTTCAGTCTCCTTTCCCTCCTTTCCTTCTTCACCACAGCATCCAATCCATCAGCAAATGTGATCGACTTCATCTTCAAATAGAAAGTGAATCTGGCTAAGACCCTGATCCAAACCACTTCTTATCACTGAGATAGTCCAGAATCCTCCTAACTTGTCCCTCTGCTTCCAGTATTGCCGCCCCACCCCCAACTCAATCTATCCACAGCTCAGCAGCCACAGGAATCCTTTCAAAGTGTGTGTCAAAACATCACTCCTTTGCTCATAACTCTCAATTTTCCTCACTTTCAGTGAATTCAAAATTCTTTACATTCCTTTTAAGCACCGACCTTCTGTAACCTCACTGTGCTAGGCTCCTGGACCTCCCACACTCACATATCTACTCTACACACACTGTTAATTGCCTAGTCACACAACATCCCAAACCTATGCCGACCCCAGGACCTTTGCACTTGCTGTTCCCTTTCCTTGAAATCCTCTTTCCCCAGATTTGGCATGGCTCCCTCCCTGATCTCCAAGTTTCTGCTCAGATGTCACCTTCTCCAAGAGGTCTTCCCTGCCTCCTTTATTTCAAATTGTATCCCCAGGCCAGCCCTTCTGGCCTGCTCACACCTCTTTCCTTCCTGACTTGTCTATGTACACTTTTCTCCATTTGACATGTGACATCATTCCTTCACTGTTTTGTGTATGTCTGCCTCTATTAGGATGTCTGCACTGTAGACAGGGATTTGCATGTATTTTGTTTCCTGCCAGGCTCCCTGGTACTAAACAAAGCCTTACATGTAGGAACCACCTGTTAATATTTGTGAGTGAGTGATTCTTCTCTCTGGGCTAACCTTGTCCTCTCCTGGCAGGGACCATCCACAGCGAGTGTCCTGCAATCTTAGTGACGACAAGCCCTGGTTAAACAGCCCTTGTCCTGGCTGCGTACCCAGAAAATGTGTTATTCCTTACCGAAACTTTGTCCTTGCCGACTTTGACTACTTCTCATTCCGACCGGACCAGCCTCTGGTCACTGAGCTCACCGTTAATCTGAGTCAGCATGGTAAGGCCTGGGGTCCCTGGCCAAGCATAGTCCCCTGTGAGGACAGGGAACCCTGGAGTGTCCACAAACTCCTGGCCTACTTGGGGAGGCAGATGTGGAAACATCTAATCCTCCAGGGTTGTAAGGACCATACAAAGGGTGTGGTGGGCCAGGAAAAGGAGCAAGGGATTCTGCCTTGGGGAGAGGACCCAAGAAGTTTCCAGAGAAGGATACACGTCTGCTGGGTACTGAGAGGTGCAGGATGACCCTGGGCAGAGGAACTAATAAAGTGTGGACTGAAGAGGGAGTAACAGGAGTCACAGTGCCCTCTGCTGGGAAGGAGGCCCCACAGGCCACCTCGTGGGCATGGGGCAGAAGGAAGCTAGCTCCCTTTGGAGTTTAATTTGAGCACCTTTCATGGAGCTTATGTTCTGAAGCCTAGGAATCTGCACAGCTTCATTCATGTTCACACTCAATCCCCATGATTTAGCAGAAGGCAGTCTGAGGTCCATGGAGAAGAGGGGTCTGTCCATAGTCACTCAGCCAGGGGAGCAGTGCCTGGCCTGGGACCCAGGCCTATCCACACATGGGCCACAGAGGACCTTCACCTCCCGCACAGTCGTCCAGCCCCTTAGGGACCCTTTCCTTCCTGTCCCTCCAGTGCAGCCCCCCACACCCAAGGACCTCAACATCACTGCTACCAGGGAGAGTCTCCTGCTGTTCTGGAGCATAGCCCATGACGGTTTCCAGAGCCACTGGCTGTCCAGCCTGGAGTTTGAGGTGGTCTACAAGCGGCTTCAGGACTCCTGGGAGGTAGGGACCCCACCAACTGTGCCCCAAACCCACAAGGATCCGGCCCAGCCGGCCCTGCTCCAACAGCCCCTTTCCCCTCCAGGATGCCCTCACCATCCACTCCAAGTCCCCCCAGGCCATCTTGGAGCTAAAGAACCTTCAGCCCAGCAGCACCTACGTGGCCCGAGTGCGCACCAGGCTGGCCCCAGGCTCGGGGCTCTCAGGACGACCCAGCCAGTGGAGCCAGGAGGTTTCCTGGAACTCCCAGCCAGGTGACAGAGTTGGGACAATGCTCCCTTGTGGAGAGGGGAGCTCATTACATCTCCAGGACAGGAGTCCAGTGTACACACAACAGGATCCTCGGGTGCTCTGTGTTCAGAGTGGCTTCCTTGGGCCCACCCCGTCCCTACTGTGACTCTGCAGAGGCAGCGGCTGCATCTGACTCATCCCCAGGCCCCAGTTTGCTGTCCACGTTATGTGGAGGAACAATTACAATTTAACCACAATGGTATATGGGCAGCTGTGTTTTCGTGAGGGCTGCATGACATGTGGACACGCCAACATGACGGTGTTATTTAATAAATCCCCGAACCCCGAGGCTGTGATGTCCTCCCCATTTTGCACAGGGGGTGTGAAGTTTCACAGAATTCACCCTCTGACCTGAGGTCACATGGCTGGCAGGTCAGGCTGAGTTTAACCCTTGATGTTCTTGGCCCCACAATCTCTCTGTGACGAGTCTCATGGTGAGCCCACTGAAGGCTAGGGAATGAACGAAGGAGGACTGAAGGAGGGTTTGTTCTCCCTCCCAGGGGATGAGGCCCAGCCTCAGAACCTCCAGTGCTTCTTTGACGGGGCCACCCTGCTTACCTGCACCTGGGAAGTGAGGTCCGAGGTAACCCACTCCGTCTCCTTCACCCTCTTCTACAAGACCGGCCCCAGTGCACGGTGAGTGTCCCCTGCCTCTGTCCCCTCCCCTCCTCTAAGCCTCACCCTCTCCAGGCCTCCTCCTGTCCCTGGAGCCCAGCAGAAGCCACAGCTCCTCCTGAGGTCTCACCCCTCACATGGCCCTGCCTCCCCCTGCCCTGACCTCTGCCATGATCCTCAGGGAGGAAGAATGCTCTCCCGTGCAGAAGGAGACTGGCAGCCCCTACATCCAGCACCGATGCCAGATTCCTGTGCCTGACCCCAGGAACTACAGCCAGTACATCGTCTCTGTTCGACCAAAGGTGGAAGAGAGACTTATAAAGAGCTCAGACAACAGTGAGTTTGCCCCTAGCCTTCTGTGTGGAGCATCTCCCAACAGCACTGCTTCATTCCTCACGGTCCAGACTTCATGTGTGTCAGTTTCAATGAAATACCCCAGGAAGCCAAATGGAACAAAAATGATTCCAGTCTATCCTGGAAGTTCTCAAGAAGCAATAATGCAACAATGACAAATAACATGAAGGAAGATGCAATTGATATTCCTCAAGAATATCAGTATTAAAAAACCTTTTATCTCAGTCTTTTAGCTCTATCTTCCCTGGTGGCTTAGATGGTAAAGAATCTGCCTGCAAGGCAGGAAACCCCAGTTCAATCCCTGTGTTGGGAAGATCCCCTGGAGAAGGGAATGGCTACTAACTCCAGTATTCTTGCCAGGAGAATTCCATGGACAAAGAAGCCTGGCGGGCTATAGTCCATGGGGTCACAAAGAGTCAGACACGACTGAGTGACTAACACTTTCACTTTATTTTCCCCTCCAACTTCTCAGTTGCTTGAAAGTTCCTACTTCTGCCCACGACCTCCTGGTCTTCCTACTGATTTTTCCCTTCCTTTCCCAGATTGGATTTTTCTTTTTCAAGTTTCCAAAGTCCTCCCCAGACTGATATTTTCAGAGTTAATAATAATTCACCTGTGATTTACTTCTTATGTTGGGTACTGCTGCTGCTAAGTCACTTCAGTCGTGTCCGACTCTGTGAGACCCCATAGGCGGCAGCCCACCAGGCTCCCCCATCCCTGGGATTCTCCAGGCAAGAACACTGGAGTGGGTTGCCATTTCCTTCTCCAATGCATGAAAGTGAAAAGTGAAAGTGAAGTCACTCAGTCATGTTCGACCCTCAGCGACCCCATGGACTGCAGCCTTCCAGGCTCCTCTGTCCATGGGATTTTCCAGGCAAGAGTACTGGAGTGGGGTGTCATACTAGGGGGCCTTGCAGGTTAAGTTCCCCGGTTCCTGTTATATAGTGAGGACCTCATGCAGAGGAAACTCCTGCATTGCTTCTCGATGATCAAGTTCTTTTTCCCAATCTCTAGTATGTGTCAGGGACAGCAGCCGATTTGTCTTAGTTACCTGGGTTTAAATCCACTACTTATTGTTTGGGATCTTCCAGACTGCAATCTTTGTCTCTACCACTTGATAGCTGCCTGTCTTTGGAAAGTTACCTAATCACTCTGGGGGTCAATTGTTTGTCTGAAAAGTGGACAGATTCAGAGTACTTACTACATCCAGTTGTTGTTATAATTGAGTGAAATTATTCATATAAATTTAGCATGTATAATAATGCTTAGAACACTGTCAATATTCTAGATTAGAATAAATTAATAGAACATTTATTTCTATTTAAATACTAGGGGTAACCCATACTTTTGGTCACCGCACTACAAAACAAGCGTATATTAACATCTCCCAAGAGAAGGGCATTTCAGGTCAAAATAGATGACATGGTGAATGGGGGTGCAAAGACCCTAAGATGGGTGGGACCTGGGGTTCTGGATTAATGGAGAGAGCATCTGTGATGAGCATGGAACACAAGAAATGTTCCACTGGAGGAATATTAGAAACAATATGCCTTAAAAGTTTTCCTCCCTCCAGTCCAGATGGCTCCCCCAACCCTCAACGTGACCAAGGGCAGAGATGGCTACATCCTGCACTGGAGAGAAGAAAAAATGAGCTACTCACACATAGCTTGCATCTTCCAGGTCCAGTACAAGAAAGAAGGAGCCTCATGGGAGGTGAGAGACTGTGCCCAGGGAGGGGCCTGGAGGGGAGGAAAGGGCAGCGAGACAACACTTGGGAAAATGCCACCTGCCCAGATGCCTGGCTCCCAGCATGTGACCAGCCACAGAGAGCCACTGGGACTTGGTGGCCACTCCAATGAGCAGTCTCATTGTCTCTTCCTTTGGCGAAGGAACTGAGACTCAGAGAGATGATGTGAACTTGGCCAAAAGGGGGCATGGACATCAGGAGGGGGAGGGCTGAGAGGCAGCTGGAGGACGGGTTTTCAAAAGTCATAATAAGGTGACACTTCTTCATAAGAATCTTATCCAGAATGCAAATGTGCAGCTGCTAAGAGCAGAGCAGCTCCTGGGGAGGCCGGCAGGGCCTCAGCCCAGGGCTCAGAATCTGGCCCTGGGCCTCAGGCAGCCCTCGGGGCCTGTGGACAGAACCTGGGGCTCCACAGAGGGCAGATCAGAAACCTCAGAGCCAGCCCCAGAATTTTCAGCTGGAAATGGGCTTAAAAACTGAAGCCAGGAGGGAGAGGGTTAGTGGTGGAGCTGGGAGTGGTCCTTGCGCTCCTGAACATCTGTTTGGTGGTCCAGGTTTCGGTCACCCTGCACCACACTCCAGGGGAGATCATATCTGGGGTCCAGGCTGCCCCAAGGCGAGCTGGGAGGGTGAGGTGGGGCATGGTGGCTCCTCAGGGTTTCTGCACCCTGGTGTTGTCATGTGTGCCAGGAGTTCAGTACAAGAGGTGCTCCCTGGTCCTGTCCCTCTGGAGTGTGGTCCTCTGTGGTGAGGCTGATGCTGCTCAGATCTGGGGATGTGACTGCAAGCTGGGAACTGATGGGTAGCAGGAAGGCTGGGGTGCTGAGGCGGGAGGGTTTCGTAGCTGTGCCCACGTGCCCCAGACCTCAGGACTCCTGCTCACACACCTGCCCCTGCAGGACACCAAGACAGAGGACTTCCAGAATGCCCACACCATGTCGCTGCCACCTCTGGAGCCCGCCAGCCGGTACCAGGCCAGAGTGAGAGTCAAACCCGACCCGGGGAACTACAATGGGATCTGGAGCGAATGGAGTGAAGCAAGGTCCTGGGACACCGATTGGGGTAGGTCTGCCACGCCCCCTCACCCCTCCTGGCACAGCCCTGCTGGGCAGAGGACAGGGAGGATATGAACACAGAGACGTAACCCCACCCCAGGATAGCATCCTTCCCTCCCAGACGTCATTAGGGATTAGAAAATTATACCTCCTGGTGTGCAGCACAGACTGCGGCAAGGTCTCCAGAGGACAGAGGAGAGAGCACGTCTCACCAACAGGTCTCCCTGCGACTGAACCTTAGCCTTCTATTAATATGGCCCAGGCTTCTATTGGCTTCCCAGGTGGAGCAACGGTAAAGAATTCGCCTCGCCTGCCAATGCAGGAGACACAAGAGATACGGGTTTGATCCCTAGGTCAGGAAGATCTCCTGGAATAGAAATAATTTGCTCCAGTATTCTTGCCTAGGAAATTCCATGGACAGAGGAGCCTGACAGGCTATAGTCAATGGGTTCACACACAGTCAGACATGACTGAGCATACACACACACACACACACACACACACAAGCATGATTTCACTAGCCTTTGTGGAAGCTACTACCCAGGGACCACTTAGCCTGAGGAACTACAGACTGGGGCCTGAGATTGGAAAGCTTTGGTCTGATTTCTCAATCTTCTACTTTTGCTAATTTCGTTTATCTACCACTATCTCCATGGTGGCCACCAGGAGACAAGTATAGGACAAGGTCCAGGAGGTGGCTGCAGAAAGAGGACGAAGTGTTTGCAACAAGGTCCCCAGTCCCAGCCAACTGTCAGGGAAAGAGCCCCAGAGAGAGGACCCCAACCAAGCAGAAAGGAGAACTGGGCCACAGGACCTAAGGGAAAGAGATCAGGGGAGTTCTGGAGGGGTCCAGCCAGTAAGGGGCTTAAGCCCAAGTGGACAGTTGAGAGAGTCTTTGATGGGCCTTTGCATCTTCTGGTTCCTCCACCATCACCCCTTTCTCCATCTCTGCCTCTCCTGTTGTCCCTGTTCTTGATGACCTCCCTCGGGAAGTCCCCTGTGATTGCCTTTGGCTACAGTTGCTGCCCTCCCATAGCAACTCCTGCTACTGGCCAGGATCTAACCCTCTGTGTCCTCCCACCAAGTCAACATTGTGGGTGGCTCAGACAAAGGCCCCCTTCTTCTTAGTCAGTTTCTGGCCTCCTCTCCTCCTCTGCACCCCAAGGAAGCAGCGGCACCCTGTCTTCTGAGTCTCCAGCCCTTTCCCTCCCTGGATGCTAATGATCCTTTTTCCTTCTTGGCTTCCTGAAGTGCTGCCCATGTGGGTCCTAGCCCTCATCCTCGTCATCAGCACCTTAATCCTGCTTCCAGTCCTGCACTTCTGTGGCGTCTACGGGTACAGGTAAGGGGACTCCAAGAAGGGGGAGAGTGTTATCCAGGGCCCCAGAGGATGCCAGGGTCACTATCTGTCACAGCTCTGTCACCCGCTCCCAATGGGGTCTTGGACAGATCTGAGCTGTCCCTGGGCTTCAGTTTTACCTCCGTACATAAGCACAGGCAGCTGCCCTGAGGTCTTGGGCAGCAGTCACCTCTTTGTTGCCTTTCCAGGCTGAACCGGAAATGGGAGGAGAAAATCCCTAACCCCAGCAAGAGCCACCTGTTCCAGGTAGGAGCTGGCTGTGAGGGCAGCAGAGGTGCTGGGGCTCGTGTGCTCCTGCGCCCATGTCCCCATGCCTGTGTCCTGCTCCCCATCCTGTGGGCTTTGAGTAGGGCTGGGGGTGCAGGTGGCTAGAGAAGGGACTGGGAAGCTCTAAGAGCCAGGCCAGCCCTGCAAGCCCAGCGCTGAGACCCCTTGGTATCCTCCAATGCTCAGGGTGCCCTGCCGGCGGGGACTCACCTGGGATAGGAGGGAGGGTTGGCATAGGGGGGCTGGTCCCTGAGAGGCTCCAGGAGAGGTGTAGTCACATCGAGGGCAGGTGGATGGTGGGAGGCAGAGTGGTTTTCCAAGGACAGAACGGCAGAGCTGAGTGCTAATGGGTGCAGGGTGGTGGCAGGTGGGAGAGGCCATGGCAGGCAGAAGGCATGTGGGGGGTGGAGATGAGGCTCCTTTCAGAAGGTAATTGAGTGGGGAGGACGGTGAGTCTGGGGCACATCGCGGGAGGCTGAGAGGACCCTGGAGAACAGGAGCCCTTTGGTCAACTACACAGGGCCAGAGCTGCCTTGGGAGGGTCTCAGGGCGGGTGCAGAGGGGGCTGGGGTGAGCAGGGAGCAGGGACAGCCCAGATAGTGTCCTCAGGAGACCTGGGACCCCAGCAAGGTCCCAGCCCCTCTCTGGCCTCATCTCCCTGGTGTCAGGAGGCTGTCCTGCTGGTTCTGAGTATCTGCCTCTTCTGGGGGCTCCTGAATCCCTACCACCCTCAAGGCCTTTCCTCCATCTGCACCTTCTGGAGGGCCCTGACTCCCAAAGATACAAATGCCCTTTCTCTTCCCAGAATGGGAGCGCTGGACTCCGGATGCCAGACAGCATGGCCACCCTGGGCAGTGGGAGCCACCCACACAAGGGGCCGTGGGGCAGCAGTTGCCCTCAGCTCCTGGAGGGGTGAGTGTTGGGCAGGGGATCCCTGGGCGGTGGGAGGGTGGCCTCCTCCTGCACACCAGAGGTTTGGAGGAGGTGGCTTGGGTCTAGGCCTCAGTTTGAAGAAATCCATAGAGACTGGTGGTGCTAAAGCAAGAGGCATCCCTAGCGAGGGTCAGAACTCAGACTTGACCAGAGGCAGGAGACTGGAGCAGATGACCTCCCTTCACCCTGCTGCCCAGGGAGACCCCACACTGCCCTGGCCCCACTGGGTGGCGGAGGGTCTGTGAACCTTCATGGCCTCAGCATCTGAGCCACTAGCTTGCCACTAACCCTCATGTGAGAAATGACTGAGCCCAGGCTGGACACCTGGGCCCTGAAGCTGGGTGATAGCAAAGAGTGGAGGGTGGGAGGGGTCCCTGACCTTGAATGAGAGCACAGAAGCTGGAGGGCCAGACCCATGGGGAGGCTGAGCAGCATCTGGTTTCCTGCTCTGGGCCTGCTCCCCAACACTGCCCTGCTCTGAGTTTTCTGTGGGTGTGGCCAGGCCTCTCGTTCCACTACCCACTCTGCCCCTGTGCATGAGCTGAGACGTCTGTCCAAGGAGGTCCCAGCATCTCTGCTCCTGTTCTCCCCACAGGGTGTTCCCTGTAGACTGCAGGCACAGCGAGGTGTCACCTCTCACCACAGAGGACCCTAAAGATGCCTGTGACTCATCATCAGAGCCGGACATGACTCTGACTGCCTCGGATCTCCCCACGGAGCAGCCCCCCAGCCCCCCGACAGGGCTGGCTGCCCCCTCAAGCAGGCCTGAGAGCCAGGCTTCCGGCTTTGACTTCAACGGTCCCTATCTGGGGCCGCCCCACAGCTGCTCCCTGCCTGACCTCATGGGCCAGCAGGTGCCCCCACAGACGGGGGTGAGCAGGAAGCCACAGTCCCCGGGGTCCCTGGAGTACCTGTGTCTGCCCGCAGGGGGGCAGGTGCAGCTGGTCCCGCTGGCCCAGGTGAAGAGGCAGGGCAAGGCCGGGGATGGGGACACAAAGTCCAGCCCAGGGGCCCAGACGAGCCCTTCCCTGGAGTCAGGGGTGGACCCTGCCCCTCCAGAGCCTGGGCTGATGGGGGTTGGTCAAGATCAGAAGGACAGGGCCCCCACAGTTCTGCCCACTGGCTTGCCTGAGGATGGCACCGTAGCCTCTGGTTATGTCACCACCCCAGATCTGATATTCACCCCACCCATCGGGGCCCCATCTCCCTCCCAGGCTGCCCCTCCAAACCTCCCCTCAGACCAGAACCCCACTTTCCATCCTGGACTGGCTGATGGGCCCCCTGTAGCCTCAGCCCCCCAGAAACCAGAGTTCGAGGGCTATGTGGAGCTCCCTCCAGCCACAGGCCAGTTTCCCCAGTCCCCTCTAGCCAGCCCTGCCCCTCCCAGAGTCAGCAGCCCTGTCCTGAGCCCAGGCCCGCACCGGGCAGATGTGTCCCCCACCTCCCCTACCCCTGAGGGTCTCCTTGTCCTGCAGCAGGTGGGTGACTACTGCTTCCTTCCTGGCCCTCTCTCCCCCCAGAGTAAGCCCACTTCCCCAGGACCCTGTCCTGAGATCAGGGACCTCAACCAGGTGGTCCAGGCTAAGAAGCCTCCGGCTCAGGCCTTTCCCCAGGTGCCTGCCATTCAGCTCTTCAAAGCCCTGAAACAGCAGGACTACTTGTCACTGCCCCCTTGGGACATTAACAGGCCTGGGCAGGTGTGCTGAGTCTCTGTAGACCTTGAGGGAAGGGAACAGAGGAAAGGCCTGCCTTTCCTCCTGCCCTGCCTGACCCTCCTGCCGCCCCTGCTCCCTTCCCTGGTCCTTTCTGCAAAGCCATGGAGAAGCTTCCATGTTGCAACAGATGGAGACCAGAAAAATAAGTTAACTGTCTACCTCCTTCCTTGGCCTTCAGCAAGGTCAAGCTTCTCTCCCTCCCTCCCTTCCTCTCTGCCACACACACACACACACACACACACACACACTGTTCTTTGAAATTAACTTATTTTAGGTTCTGAATTATTGGAGCTTTATATATATATATACCAGAGAAGGAAATGGCAACCCACTCCAGTACTCTTGCCTAGAGAATCCTGTGGACAGAGGAGCCTGGTGGACAGCTGTCCATAGGGTCGTACAGAGTCAGACACGACTGAAGTGACTTAGCATGCATGCATGCATTGGAGAAGGGAATGGCAACCCACTCCAGTATTCTTGCCTGGAGAATCCCAGGGATGGAGGAGCCTGGTGGGCTGCCGTCTATGGGGTCGCACAGAGTCGGATACGACTGAAGCGACTTAGCAGCAGCAGCAGCATATATACACACATTCATTTCATTTGTCTCCTTTTCCTTTTTACCGAGTGTCCCTGCTTTTGCTATTGTCTTCTTTCTCTTTCCACTAATTTATCACTAGAATTAGTTTGAGGTCCAGGCTAAGCCCATTCTGAAGTTCATCCTGTCTCCATCAGAGCCTTTTCTGATGCTGACATGTCTGGTTTTGTGGAGGATTTCTGTCTGTCCCTAGCAGGCATGAATGTGCACAAGATTCCAGCCTGGAGGCAGGAGGCTGGAGGCACAGTGTGGAGGCTTGGGGGTTTCAGACTTGGAAGAGTAGCCCTGGACACAGCAAGCATCTGTCAGCCCCAAGTGTGCTAGCAAAGCACCAGCCTCAACTGTCACTCCCAAAATTGTTACTTCCCATGGACTTGGCATGGGAAGCACTGTCCTGAACTCATGGGAAACACTGCTAGTCCCTTCGACGTGACTGGGGAGCCTCAGGGGACCTCCTAGTCCCTGCATCTGAGCAGTGGGCAGTGCAGGTTGCTGGTTGAAGTGATCTCCTTCCTATACTTAGGCTAGTGGGGCCAGGGAAAGTTTGAAAGGAGTTAAAAAACCATGTAGAAAAGTCAGAAAGAATTGCTCAACACGGGAAAAAGGAAAACAACCCAAGGGCCTGGACACTTGAGCTTATAGTCCAGATCTCCTGGCTGCCCTCCCTCCAGAAAGACCTTACAACTCCCACCCCCACCAGCCACCTACGAGAGGCTTTTGGTCTGTGATTGGCCTACACTGAGGATCTAGGTTCTTTTAAATCCTTGCCTTTCTGATATGCAAAAAATGGCATTAAATTATTTCAATTTGCATTATCTGGAAACTACCATGTTTGCACATATTTTCCTATTTCTTGGACATTTGTATTTTTCTTCCCCTGAGCTAAACTCATTAAGATCTCATTGTGTCAGATGTCCACTTTTTTCTAAGTAACCTTTACAAAGTATTTAGCTCTGGCTGGCCTTTCACAGATGGTGCAAATTTATTTTCTAGTTTGTGGTTTGCTTTTTAATTCTGTTCATCACTCTTTTGAGTGTATTCAATGTAGACTTGTCTGGGTGGTTAAATGAATCTATGGGTGAACTCCTTCACGGCTCCACTTTTGGTGTCAGATTTGACAAAGGCCTTCCCCACTTTAAAACTGCATTTGTCCAAAGTTATATTTTTTCTGGTTCTTTTTGTGTTTGAAAATTGTATGTATGGAATTCTTTTGGAATGTATGCATTTAAGAAGGAGAGCCAGCTTAGACAAGTAGCCCAGATGTTCTGGACTCACTGGTGGAATCACCCATTCTTCAGCTGTGTATCTGATACAGAAAATCTGTGTATACACTTGGTCCGTTTCTAGACTTTTTATTACATGATCTTCTCCACGGACCCCACTGCTTAGACTGTTCTAGCTTTATCATATGTTTTAGTAAATGGCAGAACAAATGTTCTTGTTTCTTTCATCCATAAAATCCCTGTTGATTATGGCATTGTTTGTAGCCGAAGAAAATGATAAACAGTTGAAATCTTCACCCATAGTAAAACTAATCACAAAATTTGAGTCCCTTCTAAGGTGGAATCCTGTGTGCAAAATGAATGAAGTGGACCTATGCGCATTAAGAGAGAAGTCCAAGATGTGAATTCCAAAATGGTTGGAAAAAAACTGTTAACTGAAAAAAAATTGTGATAAAATATTTTTATTACAAGACATTAATGTGTATATAAGTGTTTAGGTGGATGCGCAGGGGTGCCGTTTGAAAGCCCAGTCACCCTAAGGAGGATGGACTCAGTTCAACAGAAGGGCCTTCTGTCTACCACAGTGAGCTAGGGGCAGTTTTGATCAGACCTAAGATGCTGGTTGTAACAGAATGAGAAGCAAGTGGTACTCCCAGGGCAAGCCAGAAGAGAGTGAGGGAAGGAGAAAGATGGGCTGGGGGAGAGAAATATAAAGGACACACTTAAGCTGAAAAAAGGGATTCCTTGTAATCCAAAATTCAAATCTAACTGGGCATCTTGTGTTTAGTCTCTAATAAGAGTGGAGACAGAAGAAAGAGACTGAATTCCTCATAAAAATAGATGAGAATTATTTTGTTGTTGTGGATTTTTAACAATTTTTTGTTTATTTATTTTTATTTTTAGCTGTTCTGAATCTTCATTGCTGCTTGGCCTTTTCTCTAGTTGCAGTGCATGGGCTTCTCGTTACGGTGGCCTCTCTTGTTTCAGAGCACTAGCTCTAGAGAACGTGGGTTTCAGTTGCTGCCCATGGGCTCCGTAGATGCAGCTCCAGGTTCTAGAGCACAGGCTACGGTGCCCCAAGGCATGTGAGACCTTCCCAGACCAAGGACTGAACCCATGTCTCCTGAATTGGTAGGCAGATTCTTTACCACTGAGCCACCAGGGAAGCCCTAGATGAGTGTTATTAAGAGCTTATGCCTGCCAGGCCCTGCTCCATTGATTTAGGGGATCGCAACTCCTTCAGACAAATACTACCTTTATCATATTCTTTTTCGTATATGGGGAAACTAAAGCACAGAGAGGTTATATAACTCACTCCAGGTGAACCAGCCAGTGGGTGGCAGAGGCAGGATTCAAACCTTGGCCCTGTAGCTTAGAAAAAAAAAAAGCCAGTCATTCAATTGTGTCTGACTCTTTGAGATCCCATCATAGAGCTCCCATGAACTCTAGCCTACCAGGCTCCTCTGTCCATGGAATTCTCCAAGCAAGAATACTGGAGTGAGTTGCCAATTCCTTCTCCAGGGGATCTTCCCAACCCAAGGATTGAACCTGGGTCTCCTGCATTGGAGGCGGGTTCTTTACTGTCTGAGCCACCAGGGAAGCCCTGGAGTTTAGAACCTACCCTCAAAAGCAAGGTCTCTCACCAGAATGTCCACCTGTGAATGCAAAATGATCCATGTTGCTTGGCAAGACAGAAAAAAATTACAAATGAGCAGGTTTGGTGGTGGGGTGGGGCAGGGGATACTGAGCCAGAGCCAGGCAGAAAAAATGTTTTTACTTCTTTAAGTGTAAGTAAGTGAAAGTCTCTCAGTCGTGTCTGACTCTTGCGACCCTATGGACTATACAGTCCATGGAATTCTCCATGCCAGAACACTGGAGTGGGTAGCCTTTCCCTTTTCCAGGGGATCTTCCCAACCCAGGGATCAAACCCAGATCTTCCCACATTGCAGGCAGATTCTTTACCAGCTGAGCCACAAGGGAAGCCCTAGAATACCAGAATGAGTAACCTATCCCTACTCCAGTGGATCATCCCAACCCAGGAATCAACCCAGGGTCTCCTGCATTGCAGGCAGATTCTTTACCAACTGAACTATCAGAGTAAACATTTTATCTCTTTCAGAGCTAAATATTAAGGGTGTGGGTTCTCACTCACTGATGTCTTGAGATACATTGTAGGTAGGACCATGTCTTCCTCACCTGTCTGCCCCTGAGAACCCAGCCAGATCTATACACATGAGTAAGGGACCACCGAGGAGTTGTCATGACCAAGATCTCCAGGAAGCTGTCCCTGAGATGGAAGGAGACATGCAAAGGACCTACTGGGGTGTGGCAGCACAATGGGGAGGGAGGAGCAGAGCTGAACAGGAGCCATTAGGGTTTCCAGACCTGGATAAACATCCACCAGCCTATAGGGAGCTCCAGAGCAAAAAGGCTGCTGAAAGAGCCCCACAATGGACAGAAATGACAAGGCCCTTGGGCCCTCATGGTGTTGGCTCATGATATTTTCTTAATAAACTTTACTTTTTAGAGAGGGTATCCCTGGTGGCCCAGTGGTAAGGAATCCGCCAGCCAATGCAGGAGACATGGGTTCGATCCCTGAGTCGGGAAGATCCCCTGGAGAAGGAAATGGCGGCAGCCCACTCCAGTATTCTTGCCTGGGAAAACCCATGGACAGAGGAGCCTGGCAAGCTACAGTTCATGAGGTGGCAAAGAGTCAGACACAACTTAGCAACTAAACCACAACAACAATTTTCTTCAAGAAATTTTAAGTTCACAACAAAATCAAGCAGGAAGTACAGAGATTTCTGATATATTCCCTATCCCACATATGCACAATGGCCCCCACTAGCCACATCTCTGGTTCACCAGAGTATGTTTGTTAAAATCGATGAACCTACACCCATGCATCGTTATCATCCAAAGTTCATCTACAGTCCATGGGGTTGAAAAGAGCTGGACATGATTGAGCAACTAACACACATCTTGGTGTTGAACATTCTACCAGTTTGGAAAAAGATAGAATGACATGTGTCCCCATTATGGAATCATACAGAGTACTTGCATTGCTCAAAAAATTCTCCATGCTCCGCCTATTCATCTCTCCCTGCCTCCTAACTCTAGGCAGCAACTGATCCTTTTACTGCATTCATATTTTTGCCTTCTCCAGCGTGTCATATAGTTGGAACCACAGTGTGTAGCCTCTTCAGTTCAGTTGAATTCAGTTCAGTTGCTCAGTCGTGTCTGACTCTGCGACCCCATGGACTGCAGTTCGCTAGGCTTCCCTGTCCATCACCAATCCCGGAGCTTGCTCAAACTCATGTCCATCGAGTTATTGATGCCATCCAACCATCTCATCCTCTGTCGTCCCCTTCAGATTAGCTTTCTTTCACTTTGCAATATCCATTTAAGTTTTCTCCAAGTCATCTCATGGCTTAGTAGCTCAATCTCTTTTAGCACTAAATAATATTTCTTTTGCATGTTACATTTGGATGTATCAGTTTATTATCCATTCACCTACTGAAGAACATCTTGGTTGCTTCCAGGCTTTGGCAGTTAGGAATAAAGCTGTTATAAACATCCATGTGCAGGTTTTTGGTGAACATAAGTTTTCAGTTTCTCTAGGTAGATACCAAGGAGCATGACTGCTGGATCATATGGTAAGAATACATTTAGTTCTATAAGAAACTGCCAACTTGTCTTCCAAAATGACTGTACCATACTGCATGCCCATCAGCAATAAACGAGAGTTCCTGTTGTTCCACGTCCTTGCCAGCATGTGGCGATATTGGTATTACGGATTTTCACCATTTTAATCAGTGTGTAGTGGAATCTCATTGTTTTAATTTGTAATTCCCTAATTACATTTGATGTGGAACATCTTTTGGTATGTTTATTTGCCATCTGTACACTTTTTGATGGGAGATATCTGTTTACCTCTTTTGCTCGTTTTTCAATTCAATTCAGTTCAGTCACTCAGTCATGTCCGACTCTGTGACCCCATGGACTGCAGCGTGCCAGGCTTCCTTGTCCATCACCAACTCCAGAGCTTTCTCAAACTCATGTCCATCAAGTCAGTGATGCCATTCAACCATCTCATCCTCTGTTGTCCCCTTCTCCTCCTGCCTTCAATCTTTCCCAGCATCAGGGTCGTCTCCAAGGAGTCAGTTCTATGCATCAGGTAGCCAAAGTATTGGAGTTTCAGCTTCAGCATCAATCCTTTCAATGAATATTCAGGACTGATTTCCTTTAGGATTGACTGGTTTGAGCTCCTTGCAGTCCTTGGGTTATTCATTTTCTTCTTATTATTATCGACTTTCTTATTATTGTTATAAGAGTTATGTGAACCGTTTGGATAATGGTCCACTATCAAATATGTCTCTTTCAAATAATTTCTCCCAGTCTGTGGCTTGTTTTTTCTTTCTCTTGAGCAAGTACTCTTACACTATTTTGGTGGGAAGTAGTTTTTTAGACAACATTTTGTTTCTAAAAATATTTGAGAAACATGACCAAAAAGATAGGTATATAAATGTTTATTGCAACATTATTTGTTCTTTCAGAAACAGAAACCACATGGAGGCAACAGTGTGTTCCCTAAGTCTGCGGTAGGGAGAGGTGTGGATGTGTGTACTCCACCCTGTGGAATACTATATGGCCATAAAAAAGAAAGGCTGTTATAGAACAATCTGTCGAGTAGAATCACATTTTTTTAGGTGGGGAGCCTGGAGGGAAGTAGGCAATCTAAGCTCAGGTTTATAAATGCAAGGGGAGACAATGAGAGCACACAGCTACCCAAGACTGGGGTTTCCTCTAGTGAGGGCAGGGAATCAGAATATTTTTATTCTACACCCTTTTAAAATGATCTTTTAATGTGTATGTGCTACTTGTGTAAAATAAAACCGATATTTTAAAAATATTATGATTGTGTCAAAAGCAAGGGAAGTGGAAAAGAAAGGAAAAAAAAGTCAAATATCTATTTATTACCGTGAAGGCAAACAGAACCATAAGGCCAGGATTCTCAGACTGGATTACATACGTTTTAATGCAGCTGTGGTCTGTTTTCAAAACACATACACCACACAAAGTGTTTGAAATTTAAAAATAACAGGATGGAAAAGGCAAATGCTAGTAACAACAAAAAAATGCAGATGGCAGTGTTAATATCAGATTGAACAATATTTAGGACTAAGTATATTAAATAGAGGAGAAGGCAATGGCACCCCACTCCAGTACTGTTGCCCGGAAAATCCCATGGATGGAGGAGCCTGGTGGGCTGCAGTCCATGGGGTCGCTAAGGGTCAGACACGACTGGGTGACTTCACTTTCACTTTCCACGTTCATGCATTGGAGAAGGAAATGGCAACCCACTCCAGTGTTCTTGCCTGGAGAATCCCATGGACAGAGAAGCCTGGTAGGCTGCAGTCCATGGGGTCGCACAGAGTCGGACATGACTGAAGCGACTTGGCCGCATATTAAATAGAAGAAGGAAACTTACAGCAAAAATAAACAACAACTTTGAAGATACAGTGATCATCAACTTTTTAAAACTAAACAGCATGCAAGACATGGAAGCAACCTAAATGTCCATCCAGAGAGGAACAGATAAAGAAGAATGTGGTACATATATACGATGGAATATTACTCATCCATTAAAACGAATGACATAGTGCCATTTGTAGCAACATGGCTGGACCCAGACACTGTCACACTGAGTGAAGTAAGTCAGACAGAGAAGAAGAAATATCACGTGACATCCCATATTCGAGCAGTCTAAAAGGAAATTATACAAATAAATTTACAAAACGGAAAGAGACCCACAGACTTAGAGAATGAACTTATGATTGCTGGGCAAAGGGCGAGGGGAAGGGGTGGAGTTTGGGATGGACATGTCCACACTGCTATATTTAAAATGGATAACCAGCAGGGACCTACTGTATAGCACATGATCTGCTCAAGGTGATATGGCAACCTGGATGGGAGGGGAGTTCGGGGGAAAATGGATACATGTGTATGTATGGCTGAGTCCCTTCACTGATCACCTGTAACTATCATGACATCATTTGTTAATCAGCCATGCTGCTGCTGCTGCTAAGTCACTTCAGTCGTGTCCGACTCTGTGTGACCCCATAGACGGCAGCCCACTAGGCCCGTCTGTCCCTGGGATTCTCCAGGCAAGAACACTGGAGTGGGTTGCCATTTCCTTCTCCAATGCATGAAAGTGAAAAGTGAAAGTTAAGTCGCTCAGTCGTGTCCGACTCTTAGTGACCCCATGGACTGGAGCCTACCAGGCTCCTCCGTCCATGGGATTTCCAGGCAAGAGTACTGGAGTTGAGTGCCATTGCCTTCTCCGTTAATCAGCCATACATCAATGCAAAAAAAAAAGTTAAAGAGCTAAAAAAAAAACTAAATGGCATAGGACAATCCATAAAGCAAATTCTTATAAATTTAGGAGAATCTGATAAAACTCTCAGTTAGCAAATGTACTTAATTCATATTTGGCAGATCCCATAGATAAAATATTTACAAGGATTCAAGAAAGTAGCCTGGTACAGGGCACACAGTGGACTCTCAACAAAAACGGGTGAATGAGTGAGGGAAACGATTTAAAAGCTGACAAAGAGCATTAGATTTTATACCAGGCACTTTACTCTCTTAATCTTCCTGCTGATCTTGTGAGATGGGCATGATTATCATTCCATTTTACAGATGAGGAAGCAGAGGCACAGAGAGGGTCGGGAATTTGCCTAAAGGTAGTACGTGGCTGAACTGGGGGTTGAACTCAAGCAATTTAACTACAGAATCAGAGCTACTACCATCTCCTGCCTCTGGAAATAACTTACATATGACAATAATTAACAAGTAAGATTATATAGGTGAATAAGTTTATTCATAGCTGTATAATATACATATGTATATAATATAAAAATAAAGATTACCTTCTCTTCCTTCTTTTTTTTTCATTCCTAAGGAATAGATAGATAGATCAACTTAGCCACAAGGAAAAGTTTAAAGAAATTCCAGAGAGGAGAATTTTCTATATTGTGATTACATTTTCTGTCACAATAAAAATAAAAATCAGTAATAGAGGGGATCAAAGAAGAATCTCGATTGCTTGCTTATAATTAATTTTAATTGAGTACAATTTCTGGAAGTAAGGGCTTAGACTAAACTTGGCTGAGATGCCTTTGCCAGGCTGAGCGTGATGGACAACGTATAGCTCAGATCTTCAAAGGGTGAAGCCAAGGCAGGATGCAGCATGACTGAGGAGTGACAGGCCTGGAAAGGTCTGGCTCTTCTCTTGACTCAGTTGAGGCTCTGCATCTGCATTAAATCCCAGACTTTTCCCCCAGAATCTTCCATTGTCTAGAGAAGGCTTCCCTTGTAGCTTGGTAAAGAATCTACCTGCAATGCAGGAGACCTGGGTTTGATCCCTGGGTCAGGAAGATCCCCTGTCGGGGGGCCAGGGGACTGCTCCATGGGGGAGGCCCGAGGTGGTCAGAGTCAAGTCAGGCTCTGATGATGAGTCACAGGCATCTTTAGGTTCTACAATTTAATGATTATAAATGTGAGTCTCCACACTTTAAATGCTGACATTTTTCTGGGTAATAACAGTTTCCCAGCACTCTCAGCACCAGATCACTCCTGGGTTTCCTCTCATACACTCTCATAATGCCTAATGAACACTTGTTTGGATAATATCCAACTGTTGGAAAAATTCCTAATCTTTTGAGGCACAGCTGAAGATCTGTCAGTAAAAGTTTCGGGCAATACATTTCTAGAAAGAATTCTGTACCCAGGATTAATGGTTCAGAAAGATCCTAAAACCTTTATCTTTGACTGTAGAAAATGGTTGGCAGTCTAGAGCAGCCATTTCTAAAGCATTTTGTTTAGACTTTAGCCTCTGAGGACTCTATACTATGAGGAATGGCCTTCCTAAGTCATTCTTGTGACGTCTGCTGTTTTGAGATTTGAATAAGAGGAAACCATGTGATTGGGTGCCTTGTTTATCTGTAGGACTGGCTTCTATTCTTCTTTGTGCCATCATCTTCAGGGTGTCAGCCTCAAAGATAATCTATCATGAATCTGAAACTCAGTTTTGAACTTATTTGTCTTTGTGAAATTTTGACATGGCTAAGCTGACATTTTGCTTCTAATTTATTCACACAAGATATGAACAGTTGGGAACTATAGTCAGTATCCTGTGATAATGGAAAAGAATATAAAAAAGAATGTATATATGTGTATGAGTCACTTTGCTGTACAGTAGACTGGTACAACTTTGCAAATCAACTATATATGCTTCAATAAAAAAGTACCAAAAAAAAAGATGTGACAATTCTCACACTGGAGCTCTTCTTGAAGGGTATATCACCTAAGTGGAATTAAACCATTAAAAAATGAACTGGAATTCTTAAAAGGATTCTGTTCCATGTGAGGAATATTGCTACTCTAAAATTTCTACAGTGATGGGACATAATTAAATCCCTATTCCTGCCTTTTATTGTTATTTCAATTTTAGAAGCTCAAACTATCTATAATATTCTTCCTAAAATTATCAAGCAAATACACTCTCTTAATATTTGTATTAACCATCAATCTAGTCTCCTATTCAATGATTTAAAACCCTTATTATTTTTTTTCTTCATAAAATTAACAGCTTTTGCCACTGTTAATTAGTGCAGCCTTTTACTTTTGAAATAATAAATATATGTTTATACTTCAAGTGACTGATTCAATTTCAGCATAAAAAGTGTGTAAGCAAACATATTGCAAGGGGAAAAAAGAGAAGTAGATGGAGTAGATACAAATTTTAAAGGGTAAAACTATGATAAAATGTTTGGTGACATATCTTGGTTGATAAAACATAAAGAGAGGACTTCCATAGTGGTCTAGTCATTAAGACTCTGCACTTTCCATGCAGGGGGCGTGGGTTCAATCCCTGGTCAGGGAACTAAGATCCCACATGCTGCATGGTGTGGCCAAAAAGTAAAACAAAACAAAACAACAACAACAACAACAAATGTATATATATATATATATATATATATATATATATATATATATATTTTTTTTTTTTTTTTTTGCAGGGCAGTAGTAGAGATGCAGACACAGAGAACAGACTTGTGAACATAGCAGGGGAAGCAGAGAGATGGACAGATTGAAAGAGTAGCATTGAAACATATATCTCACCATATGTAAAATGGATCACCAGTGCGGATTTGTTGTATGACACAGAGAGCACAACTTGGTGCTCTGTGACATCCTAGGGGCTGGGATGGGGAGGAAGGGAGGTTCAAGAAGAAGGGGACATATGTATACCTATGGCTGATTCATGTTGATGTATGGCAGAAACCAACACAGTATTATAAAGCAATTATCCTCCAATTAAAAATAAATACATGTTAAAAAAGAGAGAGAGAAATTCTAAAGTGATGGACTCTGCCTAAGAGGTCCATGTCACCCCCAAGCCCCAACAACTCCTTATCTCCCTGGGCCCTTTCTGGTGTGAGTCAGCCCTGTGTCTAAGCAACCTCCATCCAAATTTCTCAAGGCACATGCTGAACACTTCCTTAGACTCATGTAAGGCTATTATTTCAAAAGAATCAAATTCTATGGTAGAGAGGAAACAATGGAAAGGTCTGGACTAAGAGGAAGGCTGGCTCTTATTCTGGTCCCTAAGATCCGTGCATTTGAAGCTAGGAACTTGGGATGCAAACCTGGACTCACCCTGAAACCTTGACAGGTCTTGCCAATGGTGATAGCTGACTGGACAGAGGATAAGCCAGCTACCCAGACCAGGGCTTGGGTCACAGGCTCCCCATGGCTTGGCAGCGCCCCAGCTCAGGCAGGCCACTCTGAACCCAGCCCTCCACACCCACCTCTCCTGCCTTTTGCCTCCTGCCTCCTCCATCAGCACCACCACTGCCCACTGGCCCTGCATTAGTGGCAGCTCTGAGCCTTGGGCTACACTCGCAGGATTTGTCCATCCAGGTCTCTCTGTGCCCAGTGGTGGGTCCTCCTCTCCCCTTGACTGAGCCACCTGTGCCCCACCCTCCCATTCCCTCCTTCCTCCCACTGCATAGCTGGAGGCAGTGATCCATGCTCCATCCTAAGACCAGCCCTGGCTCTAGGCAGCAGGGATGCACAGGGCCAGAGCAGTTTTTGACCCCAAGCAACTCTGTTCTCTTCCTTATTCAGTTCAGTTCAGTCACTCACTAATGTCCAACTCTTTGGGACCCCATGGACAGGCTTCCCTGTCCATCACCAACTCCCAGAGCTTGTTCAAACTCATGCCCATCATGTAGGTGATGCCATCCAATCATCTCATCCTCTGTCGTCCCCTAAAGTCCCTTTCCACTTTAAATCTTTCCCAACATCAGGGTCTTTTCCAAGGAGTTGGTTCTTCGCTTTCGGTGGCCAAAGTATTAGAGTTTCAGCTTCAACATCAGTCCCTTCAATGAATATTCAAGACTAATTTCCTGTAGGATTGACTGACTGGATATCCTTGCGGTCCAAGGGACTCTCAAGAGTCTTCTCCAACAACACAGTTCAAAAGCATCAATTCTTCCACGTTCAGCTTTCTTTATAATCCAGCTCTCACATCCATACATGACTAGACAAACCTTTGTTGGTAAAGTAATGTCTCTGCTTTTTAATATGCTGTTTAGGTTGGTCATAGCTTTTCTTCCAAGGAGCAAGTGCCTTTTACTTTCATAGCTTCAGTCACCAACTGCAGTGATTTTGGAGCCCGAAAAACTAAAGTCTGTCACTCTTTCCATTGTTTCCCCATCTATTTGCCATGAAGTGATGGGACTGGATGACATAATCTTAGTTTTCTGAATGTTTTAAACCAACTTTTTCACTCTCCTCTTTCATCCTCATCAAGAGGCTGTTTAGCTCTTCTTCACTTTCTGGCATAAGGGTGGTGTCATCTGCATATCTGAGGTTATTGATATTTCTCCCAGCAATCTTGATTCCAGCTTGTGCTTCATCCAGCCTGGCATTTTGCATGATGTACTCTGCATAGAAGTTAAATAAGCAGGGTGACAGTATACAGCCTTGACATACTCCTTTTCCTATTTGGAACCAGTCTGTTGTTCTAGAGTTCCAGAGATAAGAAAGCCTTCCTCAGCAATCAATGCAAAGAAATAGATGAAAACAATAGAATGGGAAAGACTAGAGACCTCTTCAAGAAAATTAGAGATACCAAGGGAACATTTCATGCAAAGATGGGCTCAGTAAAGGACAGAAATGGTATGCACCTAACAGAAGGAGAAGATATTAAGAAGAGGTGGCAAGAATACACAGAAGAACTATACAAAAAAGATCTGAAGATGGAGAATGACCAGATAATCATGATGGTGTGATCACTCACACTCACCTAGAGCCAGACGTCCTGGAATGTGAAGTCAAGTGGGCCTTAGGAAGCATCACTATGAACAAAGCTAGTGGAGGTGATGGAATTCCAGTTGAGCTATTTCAAATCCTGAAAGATGATGCTGTGAAAGTGCTGCACGCAATATGCCCGCAAATTTGGAAAACTCAGCAGTGGCCACAGGACTGGAAAAGGCATTGCCTAAAGAAAGGCAATGCCAAAGAATGCTCAAACTACTGCACAATTGCACTCATCTCACACGCTAGTAAAGTAATGCTCAAAATTCTCCAAGTCAGGCTTCAGCAATTTGTGAACCGTGAACTTCCAGATGTTCAAGCTGGCTTTAGAAAGGCAGAGAAAACAGAGATCAAATTGCCAAAATCCGCTGGATCGTGGTAAAAGCAAGAGAGTTCCACAAAAACATCTACTGCTTTATTGACTATGCCAAAGCCTTTGATTGTGTGGATCACAATAAACTGTGGAAAATTCTGAAAGAGATGGGAATACCAGACCACCTGACCTGCCTCTTGAGAAACCTATATATGCAGGTCAGGAAGCAACAGTTAGAACTGGACATGGAACAACAGACTGGTTCCAAATAGGAAAAGGAGTACATCAAGGCTGTATATTGTCACCCTGCTTATTTAATTTATATGCAGAGTACATCATGAGAAATGCTGGGCTGGAAGAAGCACAAGCTGGAATCAAGATTGCCAGGAGAAATATCAATAACCTCAGATATGCAGATGAAACCACCCAATGGCAGAAAGTGAAGAGGAACTAAAAAGCCTCTTGATGAGAGTGAAAGAGGAGAGTGAAAAAGTTGGCTTAAAGCTCAACATTCAGAAAACTAAGATCATGGCATCTGGTCCTATCGCTTCATGGGAAATAGATGGGGAAACAGTGGAAACAGTGTCAGACTTTATTTTTTTGGGCTCCAAAATCACTGCAGATGGTGACTGCAGCCATGAAATTAAAAGACGCTTACTCCTTGGAAGGAAAGTTATGACCAACCTAGATAGCATATTCAAAAGCAGAGACGTTACTTTGCCAACAAAGGTCCGTTTAGTCAAGGCTATGGTTTCTCCAGTGGTCATGTATGGATGTGAGAGTTGGACTGTGAAGAAAGCTGAGCACGGAAGAATTGATGCTTTTGAACTGTGGTGTTGGAGAAGACTCTTGTGAGTCCCTTGGACTGCAAGGAGAACCAACCAGTCCACCCTAAAGGAGATCAGTCCTGGGTGTTCATTGGAAGGACTGATGCGAAAGCTGAAACTCCAATACTTTGGCCACCCGATGTGAAGGCCTGACTCATTTGAAAATACCCTGATTCTGGGAAAGATTGAGGGCAGGAGGAGAAGGGGACGACAGAAGATGAGATGGTTGGATGGCATCACCGACTCAATGGACATGGGTTGGGTGGACTCCGGGAGTTGGTGATGGACGGGGAAGCCTGGCATGCTGTGGTTCATGGGGTCACAAAGAGTCAGACACGACTGAACAACTGAATTGAACTGAACTGTTGTTCCATATCCAGTTCTAAATGTTGCTTCTTGACCTGCTTACAGATTTCTCAGGAGGCAGGTCAAGTGATCTGGTATTCCCATCTCTTGAAAAGTTTTCCACAGTTTGTTGTGATCCACACAGTCAAATGCTATGGCATAGTCGATAAAGTAAAAATAGATGTTTGTCTGAAACTCTGTCTCTTTTTTTTTTTGATGATCCAGTGGATGTTGGCAACTTGATCTCATCCTTGGGTCCAATCTTATTCCTGAGAGGATGCTAGCCTCTGACACCTGAATTCCAGCCTTCTTTCTCATGCTGGAGTCTCTGTCCTAAAAGACTAGAGAATCAGACCTGTCCTGTTCTGTCCCTGCCCAACTCCTAACATGCTTCCAGTCTCACATGGAACCTCTTTCTACTGAAGACTTCCTCTTGGCCCCCATTAATGAGTGATGACACACTTTCTCCTCTATCACTCTCTGCATACATGGCTTCCAAGTTTTGCATTTTCACTGATACTTGTGAGTCTTAAAAAAAAGAAAAAACAAGAGAAGCAGTACTAAATCTTTATTTTTAATCAGATCAGGTAAAAAAAAATTATTAACTAAACTTTAGACCAGCTTCTTGACCCTAGGCTCTGACCTCCCTTTTCTTGAAGCATTTTCCTTAGAAATCTTAACTCTCTCTATCCTGTTGAGATATGTAGACATCATTTTTAAAAGGCTCTCTCCAGTCTTACAACCCAGAACTGTCTTACTCAAGTACCTGGCTGCTATCCCTTTGAAGTGTCATCCTCAAAGAAGTTGGGTCTCTCTCTCCCAGTTACTGTGCAGAGGTAGGTGCTTCACTGCACTAGGAACCTTGCTCCAAATTGTAAATCTACTTTCTGACTTTCGATAGGAAGAAGCTTGTTTCTTCTTTGGGTAAAGCGAAGTGAAGTGAAGTCACTCAGTCGTGTCCGACTCTTTGTGACCCCGTGGACTGTAGCCCACCAGGCTCCTCCATCCATGGAATTCTCCAGGCAAGAATACTGGAGTGGGTTTGCCATTTCCTTCTCCAGGGGATCTTCCCGACCCAGGGATCGAACCCATGTCTCCTGCATTGCAGGCAGACACTTTAACCTCTGAGCCACCAGGGAATAAGCAATTGTGTTTGCTAATTGGGTAAAGCCAATTAGCAAACACAGACAGGCCAATAAGCTCCCTCTCTGGCAAACTCTTTAAAAACCTCCTGCCCTTTTTGTTTCAGGAAAATTGAGTTTATATTTGGTTCTAGTCTGTCTCCCCTAGCAATAGTCTTTTTTTGTTTTTAATTTTAATTGGAGGCTAATTACTTTACAATATTGTAGTGGTTTTTGCCATACATTGACATGAATCAGCCATGGGTGTATATGTGTTCCCCATCCTGAACCCCCCTCCCACCACCCTCCCCATCCCATCCCTCAGGGTCATCCTAGTGCACCAGCCCTGAGCACCCTGTCTCATGCATCGAACCTGGACTGGCGATCTGTTTCACATATGATAATATACATGTTTCAATGTTATTCTCTAAAATCATCCCACCCTTGCATTCTCCCACAGAGTCCAAAAGACTGTTCTTTACATCTGTGTCTCTTTTGCTGTCTCGCATACAGGGTATATATGCATTAGTATACTGTATTGGTGTTTTTCTTTCTGACTTAATTCACTCTGTATAATAGGCTCCAGCTTCATCCACCTCATTAGATCTGATTCAAATGCATTCTTTTTAATGGCTGAGTAATATTCCATTGTGTATATGTACCACAGCTTTCTTATCCATTCATCTGCTGATGGACATCTAGGTTGCTTCCATGTCCTAGCTATTATAAACAGTGCTGCGATGAACATTGGGGTACACTTGTCTCTTTCAATTCTGGTTTCCTCGGTGTGTATGCCTAGCAGTGGGATTGCTGGGTCATATGGCAGTTCTATTTCCAGTTTTTTAATGAATCTCCACACTGTTCTCCATAGTGGCTATACTAGTTTGCATTCCCACCAACGGTGTAAGAGGGTTCCCTTTTCTCCACACCCTCTCCAGCATTTATAGTTTGTAGACTTTTTGATAGCAGCCATTCTGACCGTCGTGATAGTACCTCATTGTGGTTTTGATTTGCATTTCTCTGATAATGAGTGATGTTGAGCATCTTTTCATGTGTTTGTTAGCCATCTGTATGTCTTCTTTGGAGAAATGTCTATTTAGTTCTTTGGCCCACTTTTTGATTGGGTCGTTTATTTTTCTGGAATTGAGCTGCAGGAGTTGCTTGTATATTTTTGAGATTAATTCTTTGTCAGTTGCTTCATTTGCTATTATTTTCTCCCATTCTGAAGGCTGTCTTTTCACCTTGCTTATAATTTCCTTTGTTGTGCAAAAGCTTTTAAGTTTAATTAGGTCCCATTTGTTTATTTTGCTTTTATTTCCATTACTTTGGGAAGTGGGTCATAGAGGATCCTGCTGTGATTTATGTCAGAGAGTGTTTTGCCTATGTTTTTCTCTAGGAGTTTTATAGTTTCTGGCCTTACATCTAGATCTTTAATCCATTTTGAGTTTATTTTTGTGTACGGTGTTAGAAAGTGTTCTAGTTTCATTCTTTTACAAGTGGTTGACCAGTTTTCCCAGCACCACTTGTTAAAGAGATTATCTTTTCTCCATTGTATATTCTTTCCTCCTTTGTCAAAGATAAGGTGTCCATAGGTGCATGGATTTATCTCTAGGCTTTCTATTTTGTTCCATTGATCTATATTTCTGTCTTTGTGCTGGTACCGTACTGTCTTAATGACTGTAGCTTTGTAGTAGAGCCTGAAGTCAGGCCGGTTGATTCCTCCAGTTCCATTCTTCTTTCTCAAGATTGCTTTGGCTATTCGAGGTTTTTTGTATTTCCATACAAATTGTAAAATTATTTGTTCTAGTTCTCTGAAAAATATCATTCATTGGTAACTTGATAGGGATTGCATTGAATCTATAGATTGCTTTGGATAGCATACTCATTTTCACTGTATTGATTCTTCTGATCCATAAACATGGTATATTTCTCCATCTATTTGTGTCCTTTTTGATTTCTTTCATCAGTGTTTTATAGTTTTCTCTATATAGGTCTTTTGTTTCTTTATGTAGATTTATTCCTAAGTATTTTATTCTTTTTGTTGCATTGGTGACTGGAATTGTTTCCTTAATTTCTCTTTCTGTTTTGTCATTGTTAGTGTATAGAAATACAAGGGATTTCTGTGTGTTAATTTTATATCCTGCAACTTTACTATATTCATTGATTAGGTCTAGTAATTTTCTGGTGGAGTCTTTAGGGTTTTCTGTGTAGAGGATCATATCATCTGCAAACAGTGAGAGTTTTACTTCCTTTCCAATCTAGATTCCTTTCATTTCTTTTTCTTCTCTGATTGCTGTGGCTAAAACTTCTAAAACCATGTTGAATAGTAGTGGTGAGAGTGGGCATCGTTGTCTTATTCCTGACTTTAGGGGAAACGCTTTCAATTTTTCACCATTGAGGATAATGTTTGCTGTGGATTTGTCATATATGGCTTTTATTATATTAAGGTATGTTCCTTCTATTCCTGCTTTCTGGAGAGTTTTTATCATAAATGGATGTTGAATTTTGTCAAAGGTTTTCTCTGCATCTATTGAGATAATCATATGGTTTTTATTTTTCAATTTGTTAATGTGGTGTATTACATTGATTGATTTGTGGATATTGAAGAATCCTTGCATCCCTGGGATAAAGCCCACTTGGTCATGGTGTATGATCTTTTTAATGTGTTGTTGGATTCTGATTGCTAGAATTTTGTTAAGGATTTTTGCATCTATGTTCATCAGTGATATTGACCTGTAGTTTTCTTTTTTTGTGGGATCTTTGTCAGGTTTTGGTATTAGGGTGATGGTGGCCTCATAGAATGAGTTTGGAAGTTTACCTTCCTCTGCAATTTTTTGGAAGAGTTTGAGCAGGATAGGTGTTAGCTCTTCTCTAAATTTTTGGTAGAATTCAGCTGTGAAGCCGTCTGGACTGGGGCTTTTGTTTGCTGGAAGATTTTTGATTACAGTTTCAATTTCCGTGCTTGTGATGGGTCTGTTAAGATTTTCTATTTCTTCCTGGTCCAGTTTTGGAAAGTTGTACTTTTCTAAGAATTTGTCCATTTCTTCCACGTTGTCCATTTTATTGGCATATAATTGTTGATAATAGTCTCTTATGATCCTTTGTATTTCTGTGTTGTCTGTTGTGATCTCTCCATTTTCGTTTCTAATTTTGTTGATTTGATTTTTCTCCCTTTGTTTCTTGATGAGTCTGGCTAATGGTTTGTCAATTTTATTTATCCTTTCAAAGAACCAGCTTTTGGTTTTGTTGATTTTTGCTATGGTCTCTTTTGTTTCTTTTGCATTTATTTCTGCTCTAATTTTTAAGATTTCTTTCCTTCTACTAACCCCGGGGTTCTTCATTTCTTCCTTTTCTAGTTGCTTTAGGTGTAGAGTTAGGTTATTTATTTGACTTTTTTCTTGTTTCTTGAGGTGTGCCTGTATTGCTATGAACTTTCCTCTTAGGACTGCTTTTACCGTGTCCCACAGGTTTTGGGTTGTTGTGTTTTCATTTTCATTCGTTTCTATGCAAATTTTGATTTCTTTTTTGATTTCTTCTGTGATTTGTTGGTTATTCAGCAGCATGTTGTTCAGCCTCCATATGTTGGAATTTTTAATAGTTTTTCTCCTGTAATTGAGATCTAATCTTACTGCATTGTGGTCAGAAAAAATGCTTGGAATGATTTCTATTTTTTTGAATTTACCAAGGCTAGCTTTATGGCCCAGGATGTGATCTATCCTGGAGAAGGTTCCATGTGCGCTTGAGAAAAAGGTGAAATTCATTGTTTTGGGATGAAATGTCCTATAGATATCAATTAGGTCTAACTGGTCTATTGTATCGTTTAAAGTTTGTGTTTCCTTGTTAATTTTCTGTTTAGTTGATCTATCCATAGGTGTGAGTGGGGTATTAAAGTCTCCCACTATTATTGTGTTATTGTTAATTTCTCCTTTCATACTTGTTAGCATTTGTCCTACATACTGCGGTGCTCCCGTGTTGGTTGCATATATATTTATAATTGTTATATCTTCTTCTTGGATTGATCCTTTGATCATTATGTAGTGACCTTCTTTGTCTCTTTTCACAGCCTTTGTTTTAAAGTCTATTTTATCTGATATGAGTATTGCTAGTCCTGCTTTCTTTTGGTCTCCATTTGCATGAAATATCTTTTCCCAGCCCTTCACTTTCAGTCTGTACATAAGGGTCTTGTTTTTGTATCCATTTAGCCAATCTTTGTCTTTTGGTTGGGGCATTCAACCCATTTACATTTGAGGTAATTATTGATAAGTATGATCCCATTGGCATTTACTTTGTTGTTCTGGGTTTGAGTTTATACACCTTTTCTGTGTTTCCTCTCTAGAGAAGATCCGTTAGCATTTGTTGAAGAGCTGGTTTGGTGGTGCTGAATTCTCTGAGCTTTTGCTTGTCTGTAAAGCTTTTGATTTCTCCTTCATATTTGAATGAGATCCTTGCTGGGTACAGTAATCTGGGTTGTAGGTTTTTCTCTTTCATCACTTTAAGTATGTTCTGCCATTCCCTTCTGGCCTAAAGAGTTTTTATTGAAAGATCAGCTGTTATGGGTTTCCTTATGGGAATCCCCTTGTGTGTTATTTGTTATTTTTCCCTTGCTGTTTTTAATATTTGTTCTTTGTGTTTGATCTTTGTTAATTTGATTGATATGTGTCTTGGGGTGTTTCACCTTGGGTTTATCCTGTTTGGGAGTCTCTGGGTTTCTTGGACCTGGGTGACTATTTCCTTCCCCATTTTAGGGAAGTTTTCAACTATTATCTCCTCAAGTATTTTCTCATGCCTTTCTGTCTTCTTCTGGGACTCCTATGATTCGAATGTTGGGGTGTTTGACATTGTCCCAGAGGTCTCTGAGGTTGCCCTCATTTCTTTTAATTCTTTTTTCCTCTCTACTTCATTTATTTCCACCATTCTCTCTTCCACCTCACTTATCCTATCTTCTTCCTCAGTTATTCTACTGTTGGTTCCCTCCAGAGTGTTTTTTATCTCAGTTATTGCATTATTTATTATTGATTGACTCTTTATTTCTTCTAGGTCCTTGTTAAATATTTCTTGCATCTTCTCAATCCTTGTCTCCAGGCTATTTATCTGTAACTCCTTTTTTTTTTTTTTCCCCCCCAAGATTTTGGATCATTTTTACTATCATTATTCTGAATTATTTTTCAAGTAGACTCCCTATCTCCTCCTCTTTTGTTTGGTTTGGTGGGCATTTATCATGTTCCTTTACCTGCTAAGTATTTCTCTGCCTTTTCATCTTGTTTAGATTGCTGTGTTTGGGGTGGCCTTTCTATATTCTGGCAGTTTGTGGTTCCTCTTTATTGTGGAGGTTCCTCCCTGTGGGTGGTGTTGGATGAGTGGCTTGTCAAGGTTTCCTGGTTAGGGAAGCTTGCATCTGTGTTCTGGTGGATGGAGCTGAATTTCTTCTCTCTGGAGTGCAATGAAGTGTCCAGTGATGAGTTTTTAGGTGTCTATGGGTTTGGTGTGACTTTGGGCAGCCTGTATATTAAAACTCAGGGCTATGTTCCTGTGTTGCTGAAGAATTTGCATGGTATGTCTAGCTCTGGAACTTGTTGCCTCTTGGGTGGAGCTTGGTTTCAGTGTAGGTATGGAGGCTTTTGGATGAGCGCCTATCGATTAGTATTCCCTGGAGTCAGGAGTTTTCTGGTGTTCTCAGGTCTTGGATTTAAGCCTCCTGCCTCAGGTTTTCAGTCTTATTCTTAGAATAGCCTCAAGACTTCTCCATCCATACAGCACCAATGATAAAACATCTAGGTTAATGGAGGAAAGATTCTCATAGTGAGGGAACCCAGAGAGGTTCACACAGTTACATAGAGAAGAGAAGGGGGATGAGAGAGATAGAGGTGACCAGGAGGAGAAGAAGGGGAATCAAAGGGAGAGAGACCAATCTAGCCAGTAATCAGTTCCCTAAGTGTTCTCCACAGCCTGGAATACTCAAAGAGATTCACAGATTTGGGTAGAGAAGAGAGTGGGGAGGGAGGAGATAGAGGTGACCTAGGGGAGAAAAAGGAGAGTCAAAAGGGGGAGAGGGCAATCAAGCCGGTAATCACACTCCTAAGTAAAAATGGGTACTGAAGATTGGATTCTTAAAGGTACAAAATTTATAACAAATACCAAAAAGCAAAGATTAAAAATCTAGAGTAGACGTTAGACTCTCAAAAATATAATATTAAAAAAATAAAACAGAATCACAAAAATTATAAAAAATATATATGAAGTTTGCTTTAAAAATAGGGTCTTTTTTTGGCAAGGTAATAGTAGGTTATAAAAATGAAAATTAAAGGAGTAATAAAGGATTTAAAATTAAAAAAAAATTTTAAATGATAATAGTAAAAATATATGTAGGAATTTCTCTGGAGCTGTGTGGGCAGTGTGTGGTCAGTTCAGTTTCAGATAGTTCCTTGTTCCAGCTTATACTTGTCAAGGCCTATAGGCCCCTTCCAATGTAGTCGGTGCTAACTACAGGGTTTTAATCTGTTGCACCTGTCACTTCAAAAGCAGTTCCCTCTATTTATTTTGGCTTTTTCTGTTTCCAAGTCTCTTTAGTGTCTAATTTCTGTCCTGACACAAGGGGGTGAAGGTGGTCACTTATTTATGCTCACTTGTTCAATCGTGCTGTGGGGAGGGAGGAACACTGCAAACAAATATCACTGGCGTGTGTGGGGAGTGCTCGCAGTGTCTGGGCCACACTGGGTTTGTCCCCACTCACGGCATGTATGCTTTCCCAATCTACACTGCTCAGGCTCCAGGTTGCTCTGCAGGGGGACTGTCTAAAGCGGGCCCTGGGTTGCATGCACTTCCCAGGTCTAAGCCGCTCAGGTTCAGGTTCTCGGGTACTCCACAAAGGTGCAGACTCGGTTGGGCCTGCGTTTTGTGCCTTTGCCAGGTCCGAGCAGCTCAGGTGACCTGGTGCTTGGCGAGCGCACACTCCCCAGGTGGGGCGGCGAGTCTTATCACCTACCCACCCCCTCCCCACCCGGTCCCAGCTGCTCAGCTTCCTGGGTGCGCAGCGGGAGCGCCATCTCAGGTGTGCCATGTGTCTCCTCTGGGTAGCTCATCTCTGCCTGCGACCCTCCTGGTGGATGTCAACCATCCAGGATCCCAGGAAAACTTGGTTAGCAACTGGGAGCCTGCTCGCAGTTTGGTAGAGGATGCCGTCTCTGGGGTTGAGATTGCCCCTTTCCGGCTCTGGCTGTAGCTCGCCTGCCTCTCTGCCTCTGGTGGGGGATGGGCCAGTCCACAGCTGGCTAGCTCTCCTCTGGTGTTTGCTCAGTCCTTTGTTCTGTGAGTGGGCTGGCAGTGCCTTAGGTTAGAGCTTTTCTCGTGAAAGTTCTCTCTCTCTCTCTCTCTTTTTTTTCCTCTCTCTCTCTCTGGCTATCCCACAGTTGGGGTTGCTATCTCACTTTAGCTCCCTCAGATTGTCCTCAGGGCATTCAGGCCCAGTCCTTACCCTAAGCAATGTAACCCTCCCTGTTCAGCCCCCGCTTGCTGGTGGCCGGTGAGAGGATTTCCTGGTGTTTGGAAACTTCTCCTCTTTCACAACTCCCTCCCCGTGACAGGTCTCCATCCTTAACTCTTTTGTCTCTCTTTTTATCTTTTATATTTTGTCCTACCTCCTTTTGAAGTCAATGGGCTGCCTTTCTGGGTGCCTGGTGTCCTCTGCTAGCATTCAGAAGTTGTTTTGTGGAATTTGCTCAGCATTCAAATGATCTTTTGATGAATTTGTGGCGGAGAAAGTGGTCTCCCCGTGCTATTCCTCCACCATCTTAGGACTGCCCCCCTCAGTAGTCTTAAAGTCTTCCTTGTCTGTTTCATTTGGCTGAGTACGATTTGCTTTAACAACAGAAGCCACAGTGGTGGGACTGTCCCTCAGAACCTGAAACCCAGGATTATGGGTTATGGAGAGATTTCTAATGTCATAGAAGCTACTGGTAGGGCCTTGAATTTATTGTACTGTTTGATTTCTTGAGTTGGCACTATCACTGCACTGTGGGAGTGAATTATTCTACTCAGTCAGATAGTCCTTTGAAACACTGTTGAATCTGACTTGCCAATACTTTATCAATGATTTTGTGTCTGCATTTAAAAGTCTGGTAAATCTATAGATCTCTTTTTGTGCTAGCTTTATCAAATTTGGGGAACATGGAGAAAAAAAAGATAAGTAAAAATAGCATTGCTTTCACATTTAGATTGAGGATAAAAAAAGCTATCAAATATCAAGTATTTTTAAATTGTTACAGTAAAAAAGAAAGGACTCTCTTAATGATGCAATCATCTGTTGAAGCTTCGTGCTTTCTAAATATTGTGCTGCTTCAAGAAATTTGCTAAGCTTGCTGTTGAATCATTTATGTATACTGACATAATTTTTGAACTATCATCAATTTTCATGAATTATATAATTTAGCCTGAGCAATGTTTCAGAAGCCTTTGAAACAACTGAATTATTCAAAGAGTCTTAATATGAGCAATAAAAAGTAAATGAATATGCTCATGAGCACCAGAGGAATTTAGTTTTTTCTGGGAGGTGAGTTTGAGTTCAGATAAAGCAGGTAAAGCAATTAATTAAGCATTGGTTTTCAGGCTTTTTATTCCATTGGTAATTCTAGCTGCAAGCCTGTTCCTGATTAGCAGCTGGTCAAACGGCCACTCTAAAAAGGACCTTCATCTTCTTGATCTCAGGTTTTCTTTCTCAAAAGGGGCTTATGTGTTTTCTTCCCACAGTTTAGGAATGTGACAGCTGCACTGAACCTAATTGGGAAGTTTTCCTTCCATCTTTGCCTTTCCTCTGGGATCATGAAAATAACACAGGGATAATCTGTTGCTTAAAAGTAACTTGTCTTAAAAGAACTTAAACACTAAATGAATTTAAGCATTTGAAAGAACTTGTTAAACTGTCTGGACTCAATACACTTATAAGTGGTTAATTATTATATATGCTTTTCCTTTTGTTTCTAGTATTATTCTGTTTTTCAGTATTTTACAATACTTTTGAGGAGACTTGTTGGTTTCTAAAAAATACTCTTTCTACATGACAGCTGACATTCATCTCCCAAGGATCTATGTCAAAAGAAAAGCTCCCCCTGCCCAGTCCCGACCCTGTCAAGAGCTGTGTCTGTCTCCTGGGGCATAATATTAATTTGATATGCTTCTTGACATATTATTTTTTAAAATTTTATTGAAGTATGGTTGATTTACAATGCCAGGTTTAATTTCTGCTGTACAATGAAGTAACTCAGTTATACACATATATATGTGTGTATATATATATATTCTTTTCCATTATGTTTTATCACAGAATGAGCATAGTTCCCTGTGCTATATAGTAGGATCTGCTTGTTTGTCCATCCTATAGATAATAGTTTTCATCTGCTAATCCCAAATTCTCAGTTCTTCCTTTCCCCCAACCTTTTCCCCCTTGGCAATGTAACATAGTATTAAACTGAGCATCAGATTAAAACCTACATCAGAAATATACTCATGTTTTTTCTCCCTCATTAGCATTTCTACTTGTTTTTGAATTGGTTTTGGTGTGTGATATTTTACCAGATAATCGGGCATTTCAACTAGACCTTCCAAATTATGGGCACAAAGTTGCACATAATGTTTCCTTGTACTTGTCAATTTTCTCTATTTTTATGACAATATCTACTGTTCTCATTTGTATATTACACACTTTTTGCCCTCTCTTTTAAAATTAGGCCTAGGCCTGGGCAGCATTAAGTCTTCTGAAACACTCAGAATAAAATTATTGATATCATCTACATAAAAGATATAAGATCATAAATGTCTTTAGTGCCAAAAGTTTTCTAACCTGGAAGCAGAAAAAAGGCCTCGTATAACTTTTTCAGTATTAGCATTTCATCTCTGGTGGGTCATTATCAGGTTCCTTCAGGAAAATTCTTCACATGGAAGCTAAGTTTCTGTGATACCAAAGCATCAGGACTTTCTTTTTTGGTGGGAAGAAAGAGGGGAATTACTCTTACCTCTTCATTCCCCCTCCTTCTCTCCTTTTTTTCTATCTTTCCTTCCCACTTTCCTTCCTTCCTTCCTTCTTTCTTTCCTTTCTCCTTGTTAACTGTTGCCTCCTTTTCTTCAGGAGGCTGTGCCAAGGGCTTCATGTCCCTCCAAGTAAAGCTTGCTTATCTCTAACAAGAAGGAATTACCCTACATCTACAAGTTCTTCATTCTAAGTAGCCATCTCAAAATTAAGTTTAAAAATAATTCAGATTTGTGGTTGGAATTGTACCTGCTTGCTGGCTATATATGCATGTACTTCTCTTAAAAATTAGAGAAAAGTGAGCAAGTGTATCATTATTCCAAGTGAGATAAAAGGAACATGTGATTGAACATCACACAGGTCCTGGTGGTAACTTCTCCATCTGGCTGTTGCAGGGAGTCTCTTGGCCATGGGCAAACCCCACTGGTGTCACTGCTGTCAAAAAGAGAACTGAAAAAATCCAACTCTAAGACAGCCCCAGAGGTTGAAGACCCCTACCTTCAAGCAAAGGACTGGGAACAGTGCCAGGGTGCCTGGCTTACAACACCAAGTATTCTCTCACAGTCTCTGGCTCAGACCAAATGTGGCTCAGCTGGATTGCCCAGCTCACGGTCTCTGGCAAGGACACAGGCAAAGTGTCAGCTGGGGCCACAGTCATCTCAAGGTTCAACTGAGCCAGGATTTGCTGCCAAGTTCACTCAGTGATAACTGAGAGGATTGTACCTTGTGTATTCTAGGACTAGGAGTCTCAGTTCCTTTCTGACTACGGACCAGAGCCTGACACAGTCTTGTATCACATGGGCTGTTCCGTCAGGCAGTTTGCAACATGGCAGGTGAAGGGCTTAATTGCTCTGCGGCCTATGGGATCTTCCCAGACCAAGGATCAAACGCATGTCTCCTGCATTGGCAGGTGGATTCTTTACTACTGAGCCACCAGGGAAACCCTTGAGAGAGTATTTTTACTGGCATCTTCCCATTTGATGATGTATTTCAAACCAAAGATGTCTTGGGGGAATTTCTTAAAAGAAATTTCTATCAGTCAAGTGCTGGAACATAGATAAAACTGACTTAAGTTTGTGGGTCATTGATGCTTCAGGATACACTTAGTAGTTCAACAAATAATAAACTAAAGTGTACAGTTATAAAAACTAGAGAGAGACAGAGAAACTGAATAGCACCAGCACAATACTCATTTTTGCAACTGGCCATGTGGACGGAACTGGTGTTAATAACTTTTCCTTCCATCACTCATTCTGGTTTCCTTGCTCCCAACCAGCACTTCCATACTCCTGGTTCTTTACCTGTCAGAGCAACTCACATTATCCTTGAAGGTGGTTCTGCCTCATTTAGATCGCTGTAGTTCTGTTCTTATTTTTACCATTGGGCATACAATGTTATGGAGAAGGAAATAGCAACCCACTCCAGTAGTTTTGCCTGGGAAATCCCATGGACAGAGGAGCCTGGTGGGCTACAGTCTATGGAGTTGCAAAGAGTAGGGCTACAGTCTATGGAGTTGCAAAGAGTAGGTCACAACCTAGCAACTGAGCATGTAATGTTAAGAGGCATCACACAAAGGCCTGGATCCTTTCCATGGTGTAATACCAATCTTCTCCCTTGAGCATCACAACCAGTGACTCCAACAGGACCATGGCTCACTTCTTGCCTGTTGGTTTAGTGATGTGATAAGCCTCAAGTGGCCAGGTGTGGCCTCAGCTTCTGGGACAGCAGAACCTTTGTCTGATGTTCCCTGTTAGAATCATTTCTCCCTCAGTAACCTAGATTTCTAAACCAGCAAAGCCCAGTATTGCAGAGACAGGAACACAGTTTTTGCAAATGGGCCATTAGGAAAGTCTAGTCCCAGTTCTGGCCCTTGTTCCTGGACCAGTATCTTCAAAAAGTCTGAAGACTTCCCTGGCAGTCCAGTGGTTAAGCTTCCATGCTCCCACTGCAAGAAGAACTAAGATCCCACAAGCCCTGTGGAGTAGCCAGAAAAAAAAATCTAGGTCCTCCCCTTTCCCTGATGCTCAGTCCCTTTGGAGAAAGCTAGAAGAAATATTTTGGAGAAGGCAATGGCACCCACTCCAGTTCTCTTGCCTGGAAAATCCCATGGATGGAGGAGCCTGGTAGGCTGCAGTCCATGGGGTCGCTAAGAGTCGGACACGACTGAACAACTTCACTTTCACTTTTCACTTTCATGCATTGGAGAAGGAAATGGCAACCGCTCCAGTGTTCTTGCCTGGAGAATCCCAGGGTCGGGGGAGACTGGTGGGCTGCCATCTATGGGGTCGCACAGAGTTGGACATGACTAAAGCGACTTAGCAGCAGCAGCAGCAGAAGAAACATTTACCATATACATGTTGGGCAGTGTGGTCCTTCCTTGAAGGGACCCACCCTTCCCTTCATTCAAGGGGCTCTGTTCTATGAACCGGCCCAATTCTAGGAATTGAATGAGGGGGCAAAGCTCCTTAGCGTGGTGACTCAAACCACATCCCTGTCCATTAGGAGTTTTTTCATTTGTACAGATTAAAACTTTCTTAGGCTGCCCAACTACATCACTCCTAAGTACACCATGACCAATTAACTTCTGCTAAAGCCCTCTCGGGTTATACTATCCTTTCACTATTTCAGCTCTGTTTCCCAAGGTACTAACCACATCCACCTTACAACTACTTCCTCTTAGTCTCCACAACCCCTGGACTCCATGAAGCCCCTGAATTCAGGGAACCCATTGCAAAGGTAACATCTCCCACATCGTTCCTGGTCTGCGAAACACAACCAGAGACTTTGAAGGAGGTTGCACTCCTCTCACCACTGAAGCAGGGACTAATGTACTTCCAAAGGTCTCTATGAGCATGTGGTTTGCTTGATAGAAAGTGATGGACAGTGGGACTTCCCTGGTGGTCCAGTGGCTAAGACTCTACGCTTCCAACTTGGGCAGGGGGCCCAAGTTGGATCCCTGGTTAGGGAACTAGATCCCACATGCCAAAACTAAGAGTTTGCATGCCACAACTAAAGATTCCTCATGCTGCAATGAAGATGGAAGATTCTCTGTGTACCACAACTAAGACCTGGGGCAGCCAAATAAATAAGTAAAATTTTTAAGGAAAGAGAGAAAGATAGAAAGTGATGCAAAAAGACTAAAGAGAAGGGTGATGCTAATAGTCTTTCCTGTTAGCTCAACTGGTAAAGAACCTGCCTGCAATGCAGGAGGATCCCAGTTCAATTCCTGGGTCAGGAAGATGCCCTGGAGAAGGGATAGGCTACCTACTCCTGTATTCTTGGGCTTCCCCGGTGGCTCAGCTGGTAAAGAATCCACTTGCAATGCGGGAGACCTGGGTTTGATCCCTGGGTTGGGAAGATCCCCTGGAGGAGGGAACGGCTACCCACTCCAATATTCTGGCCTGGAGAATTCCATGGACTGTATAGTCCATGGGGTCCCAAAGGATCAGACACAGCTAAGCAACTTCCACTTTCACTCTTTCACACAACAGTCCTTCAGTGAAGCATCTGGTTTCTCCTATCTTCCAACAGTAAATCACACCTTCCCTTAGTGTCTCCTGCAGAGATTTCAGGGAGATCACACCTGAAAGGTCCAGCTAGCTTGATCAGTTGCCAAGTGCTTGCACATTATCACAAGTTATGTCCTGCTATGAGCTTTCCTAACAACGATGTATTCTGAGCAGACGCTCTGCATGTTCATTAGATATTTTTGTCTTGTGCTGCTGAACATCTGCATTGCGCTGCAGCTCCGTGTCCCTGGATGACTGATGGGAAAGAGGCTTCCCCATCTCCAGTAGGCTTTGCCACATCTCATCAGCCCAAAGTATTTCCCCCAGTTTTATTGAGGCATGGTTGGTGAATAAAAAGTGTATGTGTTTACATGGTACTGTATGATTTCTTCACACAACATGATTTAATATACTTTTGCAGTGTGAAATGAACATCACAATCAAGTTAATTAATACATCCATCAGCTCACGTGGTAACCATGTTTGAGACCTACTCTCTTAGCAAATTTCAAGCCAACAATAAATATGAGACAGTACAGTCACTATGTTGTAATTTACATCCCCAGAACCTATTCATCTTATAACTGAAATTTTGTACCTTTTGACTAGCATCTCCCCATTTGTCCCACCCCTAGTTCCTGGCAAACACTATTCTACTCTCTGTTTCTCTGAGTCCTGTTTTTTAGATTCCACATATAAGTGAGATGATACAACATCTGTCTTTCTGTGTCTGGCTTACTTGACTTAGCATAATGTCCTCCAGGTTCAACCATGTTATCACAAATGGCAGAATTTCTTTCTTTTTTATAGCTGAATAATATTCCACTATGTATATATACTACATTTTCTTTATCCATTCATCCATGAGAAGATCCCCTGGAGGAGGGAATGGCTACCCCCTGCAGTATTCTGGCCTGGAGAATTCCATGGACTGTATAGTCCGTGGGGTCCCACTGATGAACACTTGGGTTGTTTCTGTATCTTGGCCATTGTGAATAGAGCTACTGTGAACACGAAAGGGCAACTCTCTCTTCAAGATGCTGCTTTCATTTCCTTTGAATACATACCCAGAAGTAGACTCGCTAGATCATATGGTAGCTCTACTTTTAATTTTTGTGAGGAACCACCATACTATTTTCCATAGTGATTGCACCAATTTACATTCTCACCAACAGTGTGGTCTTCCCTGGTGGTCCAGATGGTAAAGAATCTGCTTGCAATTCAGGAGACTGGGTTCAATCCCTGGGTCAGGAAGAGCCCCTGGAGGAGGGTGTGGCAACCCACTCCAGTATTCTTGCCTGGAGAATCCCATGGACAGAGAAGGCTAGTGGGCTACAGTCCAGAGAGTCACAAAGAGTCATGACTGAAGCGACCTAGCACACACACATTCACAGAAGAAAAGGTGCTGAAGTAAAGAAAATGTCTTGGAGGAGGGGACACACTGCCACCTTCTGTTCAGTTCAGTTCAGTCGCTCAGTCGTGTCCGACTTTCTGCTACAGGCTTTTAAAAAGTGCCAAGCTATGGATGAGTGGCTCAGATGGTAAAGAATGTGCCTGCAATGTGGGAGACTCAGGTTCGATCCCTGGGTTGGGAAGATCCCCTGGAGAAGGGAAAGGCTACCCACCCCAGTATTCTTGCCTGGAGAATTCCACAGACAGAGGAGCCTGGTGGGCTACAGCCCACGGGATCTCGGAGTCAGATAATGACTGAGCAACTAACACTATCACTATCCTGTGTGATTATGACAAAATGTGTTGCATTTGTAATCTGAAAATTGTAAGAAACAAAAAAAGAAAAATATTAAAAGTCAATGAGAAAAAATGCTGCTGCTGCTAAGTCACTTGAGTCGTGTCCGACTCTGTGCGACCCCATAGACGGCAGCCCACCAGGCTCCCCCGACCCTGGGATTCTCCAGGCAAGAACACTGGATCTGGTTGCCATTTCCTTCTCCAATGCATGAAAGTGAAAAGTGAAAGTGAAGTCGCTCAGTCGTGTCCGACTCTTAGCTACCCCATGGACTGCAGCCTACCAGGCTCCTCCGTCCATGGGATTTTACCAAGGCAAGAGTACCAGAGTGGGTTGCCATTGCCTTCTCCGGAGAAAAAATGAATTGGATAAAAATATAGGCACAGAAGAATGGAATGGGTAAACCTTGAACATCTGTTGCTTTGAGAAATCTCCAAGCTTTCGGAAAACCGTAGATGCACCTACATTCTCTGCCGGCCCGGCCCTTCTTTCCTTTCCAGCCAGAGATGAGGCTTGACTCAGCTTGGTGCTGCCACCTAGAGGTCATTATCAGACATGACTCCAAATACAATCGGTAGAGACAGCCCCTTCTGCGGCAGTATGCAGTTTTCATTCTAACAAGGCTGACGGCGGAGCTTTGTGGGAACTTCCAGTGTGAAGACAAGAAGGCAGAAAAGAGTGAGACAGAATGAGACAGACAACACATGTGTGTGCATCTGTTCAAAAGTATTAAGCATTTCAAAAGCATGGCAATAGATCATTTAACTAAGTGGGGACCCCTCTGACTGTAATGCCCTGTGTGACGACATAGGTTGCACAACGAAGAAGTTGTCCTGGTTTGCACGCTTGAGTCTGGATGTGTGCATGTTTTCGATGCTTTTCTACAACTTTCATATGTGTATGTGTGTACAAACACACGTATCTGTGTGCAGGCATCTGTGAATGCACATTTGTTCAGGTAACTGTGTATGCCCATGATGGTGTGTGTGTGTGAGAGAGACAAGGCAGGTTTCTGTATTCCAGGACGTGGGAGCCTCAGGTCTGTGACTTGGGCTGTTGGGGAATGGTAAATGGGCTGGTTGGCTTCCTGGGTAACACTCGCAACGGGTGCACCTGGACCTGCCCACCGAAAACTGCAGAACTCTCGGAGGATAACTCCTTACAAACCCCCACATTAAAAGACTTGATCAGATTCTAGTCCAGCTTCTAGCAACTTAAGGCTGTGCCCCTCGGATGACACCAAGCCTCCCACTGAAAGGCCTGCCTGAGAAAACATAGCTGCTGGGAGAATTTACCATCTGTTGCAGCCAACACCCAACCATAGGTCTCTGCCCTCCCTTCCTTAGAGTGTTTGCCAGAAAGAGCTTACATGACAAGTCCCTCCTCTATGCTTTTGAAATGTTTGTGTTTCTCCTCCAACCCAGAAGTAGCTTCCTCAAGGACCTGGATGAAAGACATCCTTTTGAAACACAAAGACTGGGGAGGTCAATCCCATCTCCCAGACTCTGGGAGGGTAGAACCTCAGCCTCCACGACTGCCAGCCTCCAGCACCTGGCCTCATCACATTGATTTGACCCAAACCTCAGGCTCTGTTTACCTTTGACATCACACTGCCGCCATCTTCACTGTCCAGGGCACCCAGCCACAGGACAGAGGATGCTCTCTGGCTTTGGGAACAGAGCTCACCAAAGGCTCCAGGGACCAGGGACATGGGGCCCCTGGAGAGCCCCACACCCTGCCCCCACCCTTCAGTGGGGTAACTCTGAGGCCCAGGGTCCAGACGCTTCCCAGACTTCCTTGGGGGAATCAAGTTCTTTCCAGTTGTCCACATGGTAATTTACTTCATAATGTACATTTTATTTCTCTCTCATTTCCTGAGTAAACCGTTCACAGGATCCCTGCTCCAGGGTCTGCTTCTGAGGACCCCAAACTCAGGCTGCCCTCCAAGGCTCGTACCCCCAGGGACTGCTCTAGAAGTGTTTTTGTTTTCTGAACTTCTCTTTGCTCAGTCAGCTGACCAGGGCCCAGGCAGCCTGGCAATGGGTCATGTGTTTATCTGTCTCCTGCAGGCCGAGCTGCGCTCAGATGCCAAGGAGGGGGGCCCCTGGCTCTTATTTCTCACCCTCCATCTCCCCTCTCAGCTTTTCTGCTTCCCAACTGAGTTTTTACCTTTTTTCCTCTTTCTTTGCTTGTTTGCTTTTTAATGATTTCTGGGGAGCAAGACCATGTGGAAGATAAAATGACTGCATAGCATTTATCAAGCACCTACCCTAGACCAGGACTGCTATTGACCACTACATTTAGGGAGCCGTTGACCACCCTCTGTCCATCAAGCTGCCTGAGGAGATTTGTTCTCTGACTTTCCTTACATATGAGGACCCCAGGATTCAGAGCAGCCTTAAGGAGCCCGTCCAGGGGTTCACAGATGTTTGTTGGCTGAGTCAGGCATCCCAAGGGAGAATCCTGAGACCCAAGTCCCAGCTCTGCCTGCCAGTGTGAGCTGGGTTAGCAAAGATAAGGAGGTCACCAAGAGCTCATCACTTCACTTGATTCCTTGTGCCTCATTTTCCCCATTTGCTAATTAAGGGAATGCAAGGGTTTTGCTTCTCTTTAGGGATGAAGTACGTGGTCTGCTACCTTTAGTCTTTGTTAGAAAACCCCTCTATAGCCAGGACCCCCCCACCACCACTTACTTCTGGGGAGCAGTTCCTCTGTCTCCTGGGGTTGAAGTTCTCAGAAAATCCACCTAATATAGCACAACTCTCAACTTTTAGGTTGTTTCCCTTCTCCGCCCCGCCCCCTGCCCCCGCTCCCCCCCCCCCCCCCCCCCCCACAACCCTGTGGCGACTCTTCATTGCAGTTTCTCATGGCAAAGGCTTCTCTTTTTGTGGAGCACGGGATTAGTTGCTCCAGAGCATGTGAGATCTTTCCAGATCAGGGATCGAACCAGACTGGGATATTCCTAGACCTTGCACTGCATGGTGGCTTTTCAACCACTGGGCCACCAGGGAAGCCCTTGTGATTCTTATTATAATTGCAAGGCCCACTTCAGCAATAACCATCAGGAAACACTGAGAAAATAAAGGCTTATTACTTACAGGACCTGGAAATTACACAGTACAGTGGGGCCGGAGAGCAAGGTCCTGGGGAGGAAAAGAGAGAGAACAAACTGGGTCTCTACTTTTACTGGGGTCAAAGGTGGGGGGCTAAGGTTCTGAGTGTTCATTCTTGTCAAACTACAGATTGGCACTTGCCATCCACCTCTACTAGGATTATTAAATCAGTTGCTGCTGCAGCTGCTGACTTTCAATGCCCTCGGAAAGGAGTTCAGGGCAGAGGACGGAAATGAGGCACTCTGAGCTTTGGGAAAACTGGCAGAACAGGTCTTCTGAAGACAGCAGGAACCAATTTATGAGCCTGATTCTTGTACCTCCTCATGGAGAGGTCTTGGTGACATGTATTCTCCTTGTGACTAGCAGTTCTGTACTGTACTGTGCTTAGTCCCTCAGTCGTGTCTGACTCTCTGTGACCCTATGGGCTGTAGCCCACCAGGCTCCTCTGTCCACAGGGATTCTCCAGGCAAGAATATCGGAGTGAGTTGCCATCTCCTATTCCAGGGGATCTTCCCAACCCAGGAATCGAACCAGGGTCTCCTACATTGCAGGCACGTTCTTTACCAGCTGAGCTACCATGACTAGCAGCAACCTTCTGTAAAAAAATGTGTGCTTGATTGCCTGTATTCCCCCTTTACCAAAATCACATATATACTGACCTTCCCTTACCTCTTTGGAGCAGTTTCTCAGAGCTATCTGAGATGCTATCTCCTGGGCTATAGTCCTTATTTTGCCCCAAATAAAACTTAGCTCACAACTCTCATATTGTGCTTTTTTTTTTTTTTTAAGTTGACACTGTTTATTGGTGAATTTAAAACATAAGCAGGGAAATTTAAAGTGTGAGAACAAGTGACCCAAATAGTCAGTGATTGAAATCAACCAAGATCTGTAAAACTGAGGAGACTCAGTGGAGGGGTAGGGGTGTGGGGTGGGGGGTGGCATGGCTCTTTTCTTAGTCCTGTGGCTGCTCAATGTGCTTCTTTGTGATCTCCATCTTTCAAGTGGATGCCTCTGTGATGAAAGCTTAAATCAGGCCCTTGCATTGCCAAGAAGAAAAAAGCAAACGTCAGGGCTTACCCTCTACACTCCTTAGCATTCTGCTCATCTCTGTCTTCCATTATTTTTTTAAATATTTATTTAATTTTATTTGGCTATGTCAGGTCTTGTTACAGCATGCAGAATCTTTGTTGCATTATGCAGGATCTTTCATTGCAGTGCACAGACTCTCAGTTGCACAGGCATGGTTGCTCCATGGCATGTGGGGTCTTATTTCCCTGACGAGGATCAAACTCACATCCCCAGCACTGCAAGGCAGAGTCTTAACCACCTGACATCAAGGAATTCCCTCTGTCCTCTGTTATTATCACCCTGTAGCCTGGGAACCCTCTGAACATAAGGACAACTCATCTCTGTCTCTTCCATTGTGCCAAATACCCAGTACATACTACGTTCTTGGTAAATGCAAGTCCACCAAAAGAGACTAGGAATGGGGGAGATCCAGGCCTGCCTTCTGGCCACTACCTGGAGCAAGTCACCCTCTAGCTTGTAGTCCAGGGAAGCCAGCAGCACAAGAATGGGAGAAGAGGCTGGGTTATCCCTCACATGGCCTAATTCACACAGGATCACCATGAAACTCACCCTCTTGTCCTAAGGACAGGCTTGTGCCTTCTCTTATTACTTAAAAACTTCCCAGATGAGATGCCTGCAGGCTCGGCCAGAGGGAGGAAGCCAGGCCCTTTGGCCTTGATACGGAGCATCCTGGTTGACACATGAGTCCATCCACCACCACTCTCCCCCTGCCAAAAAAAATCAAGGCTCTTCTCCCCCAGATGATTCCCCAAGCTTCTGAACCTGCAATTTTAATAAAATCAGTTTTATTGTCACAGCTCTTGGTGGCTTTCTGAGTGCTAGGCACAATGGAAAACAGTGAAGACTAGGCAATAATTTGCAGTGGCACAATGAATCTTTGCATATTCCAGGTCCTAGGAAATCTTGCACAAAAAGAAAATTAAATCAGCATCATCCATTTGACAATGGGACAATTCTTTACATCATACCTATTAATATGTCCCAGTGTTTCTTGAAACACAGTTGGGAAACCTAGGCCTGAAAGAAAAGAATAAGCATTTATTACATGCCTGAAAGAGGGCTATGTGCTATGCCTGATCCTGGACATGCATTTTCTCAGACAGTCCTGAGACTGGTGTTATTTCCCCTGAGATAAAGGAAAATGAGTCTCTGATAAGCAAGGTGATCCTCTCAGGGACTAGAGCCCAGCTAGAGAGTCATTTATGGCTGCAGAGTCTCTTGTTGCCTCTTGGATTTCCCCTGGACTTACTGTGTGCATGCATGCATGCATGCTCTCCCTTCAGTCGTGTCTGACTCTTTGTGACCCCACGGACTGTAGTCTGCCAGGCTCCTCTGTCCATGGGATTCTCCAGGCAAGAATACTGGAGTGGGTTGCCATTCCCTTCTCCAGGGGATTTTCCTGACCCAGGGATCAAACCTAGGTCTCCTGCAGCTCCTGCATTGCACACAGATTCTTTACCGCTGAGCCACGGGGGAAGCTGGGACTTATTACAGCTGCTGCTAGCTCCCATTTACCACAGAGACAATGATTCCCGGAGGGAGAAGGCCGAAAGCCTCTTCCAGCCACTCTGGACTGTCACTGACAGTTTGGATTTGCAAAGCTGACCATGTGTACCGTTCACTTTCAGATTAAACAGGAGTTCACTCAATTGGGCCTTAGCTTCCACAGCAATAAAATGGAGCTATGAATGAAGAGCTGGAAATACATGGTTAGAAAGGTGTAATTAAGTGGTCTCTGGGTCCCCTCCTTAGCACATACACGCTGGATTTCTAAGGTCTAAGTACTTTCCTGTAATTTAGAGACACTACCAACAGGGAGTGAGCTGGACTAGGATAACAGCCAGGTAGAGCAGGTCGCCTGAGTCCCAGGATAGAGCATTGGAAGTTGCTTTTGTAGGTTTCTCCCTCAGGTGGTACTTGAATATCACAGGAAATATGAAGACAGATATGAATCACTTTGAGTAAATGAAGTCCTGCAAGAATGGAAGGATGAATAACTTTTCCATTCTATGCACTAATGCGACTTAAGACCTGGTCCCTGTACCTCCTAGAAACTTAAGAATCACCATGTCTACAATCTAATGGGCTTCCCTCGTAGCTCAGTCAGTAAAGAATCTGCCTGCAATGCAGGACACCCGGGTTCAATCCCTGAATCAGGGAGATCCCCTGGAGAAGGTAACGGCAATCCACACCAGTATTCTTGTCTGGAGAATCCCATGGACAAAGGAGCCTGGCAGGCTACAGTCCATGGGGTCGCAAGGTTGGACACAGCTTAGCGACTAAACCACCACCACCATCTAATGACCTCAGAAACACAATGAACAAGGAATGCTGTTGGAAACAGCACCAGTGAAATTAAGGTCTCATTTAAGTTTTAAAAGCTGTGCATGTTTTATTTTGCCCAGATTGCAGCTTCTCTCTCTCTCCAGAATATTCAATGTTTAATTAAAAAGGGCTTCTCTTAATGTCCGGAGATAAAATCTTTAACTGAAGCAAAGGCATAAAATGTCTTTGTTCATTTGTTCATTTTGTTCAAATTGAAATTGCTTGTTTAACTTAAAATCACCTTCCCCACATTCTCTTACTCAGGCTCTTCCTGAGCATCTGAGCTCTCTCAGAGGGCATCTTGCCAGCTCTCGCCAGCAGTTACAGGAAACAAAGCAGTTACAGAAACAAAACAAATGTAATGTGAATCTGAATTTCTGCAGTATCCTTTCAATCCACCTTCCATACTGTGAAGGTGGAAAATTGCTCAACTCTGATGAGCAATGAAGCTGTTGGGTGTGTGCTTTTTGAAGGTTACATAAATGGCACATTTCATACTGTAAGGCTCATTCTGCAGACTGTCATTTCCACCCACTATGATATATCACGAGATCTTTCCATGCTGGTGTATGTAGATGTGGTTCAGCCCTTTCCACTGTCATAAATTACCCGCCTTGTCCATTCTCTGCCTAACAGATCTGTGTGTTGTCTTGCTGTTACAAACAATGCTGCAATGAATAACTTTGCATGAGGTTCCTTGTGTGCATTTTTCAGAGTCTCTCTAAGCTGTGCAGAAATTGAAGTGCTAGGTTGTAAAATTTAATTTCAACCTTGCTAAATTCTTCCTTGCTGTTCTGGATTCATGATTCATGGAGTGTATGTGACTTCTCATTTCTCTCCTCACCTATACTTGCATTTTAATGTTTGCCAACTCTATGAATTTATTGTTTTAATTTGCATAATGGTCTCTCTAATTATTGGAGGTATTGAGCATCTTTTCAACTTGGCTATGTGGTTGCTTCTGTCATTATCAGCCCTTTGTGTTCCAGCCAGACTCTAAGCTCCTGGAGGGAGGATTGGATCTCACATCCAAAACCCTCACTCACAAGGCACAGTCCCATCTAAGTATATATTCTCTTTCTGTGAACCTTTCCCCCTTGACCTTTGTGCCCCACCTTGGAGTCCTACCCTCCAAGATTAACAAATAAGCAGCTCCCCAAATAAGCATGCTAGGTTTGTGCTCACACAATATCTTCAGTCTGGAATGCTGTAACTCTTCCAGGCCATCTGAACCTACCTACTCATGTCCCAAGGTTCACCTCAAGATCTTCCTCTTCTATGAGGTCATCTATGAGCCCCCAGCCCTCTCTCCCACCCCAGGTTCATCTCTGTGCTTCCATTGGCCCCATATGACCTTCTCATGGCATGTGTAAAACTTATGAGCGTCTTTGATTGATTCGTCTCTCCACCAAACTCTGGACTCCTTGAGGACAGGCGCCATGTTTTATTCATCTCTGAACTTCTGGTTTATTGTTCAGTACCGGACAGAGGGTAGATGCATAGTATGTGTTTGTCAGATGGATGGATGAGCCTCAAGGCCAGCTCCTTCCACATCAATTCTCTGCAGACTGTGATGTCCTTAAGGACGGAACTGTATTAATTCATACCATTGTGCCCTACGGTGGCTAACAGAGCCAAGTGATTATGGCCCTCAGTATCTAAAAAACAACTTTGGACAGAATTTCCTGAATTTTCCACCCCAGCTTCCTGCTGGAGAATTTCCTTGGTCTCTCCAAGCCTCAGTTTCCTCATCTTCATAAAGAGGATGATAATAGCATTGAGGATGGCATAAGGATGAAATAAGGCTGTGTGTATGTAAAGCACCTGGCACACAACCACAAACATCTGGCATATTATAATTTCTACATCAGAACAGAATGGGGTCTACTTTAGCTACAATTCTCTAGATGGCTCATTTTCTTTTTTTTTTCAGTTGCCATATGTAATGAGCAGATAGTTCAGTTCAGTTCAGTTCAGTTCAGTCGCTCAGTCCTGTCTGACTCTTTGCAACTCCATGGACTGCAACACTCCAGGCTTCTCTGTCCATCACCAATTCCTGGAGCTTGCTCAAACTCATGGCCACCAAATCAGTGATGCCATCCAACCATCTCATCCTCTGTCGTCCCCTTCTCCTCCTGATTTCAATCCTTCCCAGCACCAGGGTTTTTTCCATTGCGTCAGTTCTTCACATCAGGTGGCCAAAGTCATAGCTCAATCAGTAAAGAATCTGCCTACAATTCAAGAGGCACGAGTTCAATTCCTGGGTTGGGAAGATCCCTTGGATAAGGAAATGGCAACCCACTCTAGTATTCTTGCCTGGAGAATCCCAAGGACGAAGGAGCCTAGCAGGCCACAGTCCACGGGCTCGTAAGAGTCGGACATGACTTAGCAACTAAACCACCACCAGACCTAATTGATAAAACAGTGGCAGGCTCTGAGAAGACAGAGCAGATAGTAGCTACTCAATAGCTACTATTGAATCCAGATGTTTAAGCTGGATTTAGAAAAGGCAGAGGAACCAGAGATCAAATTGCCAACATCTGTTGGATCATCGAAAAAGCAAGAGAGTTCCAGAAAAACATCTACATCTGCTTTATTGACTACACCAAAGCCTTTGACTATGTGGATCACAACAAACTGTGGAAAATTTTTCAAGAGATGGGAATCCCAGATCACCTGACCTGCCTCCTGAAAAATCTGTATGCAGGTCAAGAAGCAACAGTTAGAACTGGACATGGAATAACAGATTGGTTCCAAATCGGGAAAGGAGTATGTCAAGGCTGTATACTGTCACCTTGCTTATTTAACTTCTATGCAGAGTACATCACACAAAATGCCAGGCTGAATGAAGTACAAGCTGGAATCAAGATTGCCAGGAGAAATATCAATAACCTCAGATATGCAGATGACACCACCGTTATGGCAGAAAACGAAGAATTAAAAAGCCTCATGATAAAAGTGAAGAGGAGAGTGGAAAAATTGGCTTAAAACTCAACATTCAGAAAACTAAGATCATGGCATCTGGTCCCATAACTTCATGGCAAATAGATGGGGAAACAATGGAAACAGTGAGAGACTTTATATTTTGGGGCTCCAAAATCACTGCAGATGGTGACTGCAGCCTTGAAATTAAAAGACACTTGCTCCTTAGAAGTAAAGTTATGACCAACCTAGACAGCATATTAAAAAGCAGAGACATTACTTTGTGAATAAAGGTCCATCTGGCCAAAGCTATGATTTTTCCAGTAGTCACGTATGGGTGTGAGAGTTGGACTATAAAGAAACCTGAACACAGAAGAATTGATGCTTTTGAACTGTGGTGTTGGAGAAGACTTTTGAGAGTCCCTTGGACTGCAAGGAGATCCAACCAGTCCATCCTGAAGGAAATCAGTCCTGAACATTCATTGGAAGGACTGATGCTGAAGCTGAAACTCCAATACTTTGGCCACCTGATGTGAAGAACTGACTCCTTGGAAAAAACCCTGATGCTGGGAAAGATTGAAAGTGGGAGGAGAAGGGGACAACAGAGGATGAGATGGTTGGATGGCATCACCGATTCAATGGACATGAGTTTGAGCAAGCTCCTGGAGTTGTTGAAGGACAGGGAAGCCTGGTGTGCTGTAGTCCATGGGGTCACAAAGAGTCGGACATGAGTGAGTGACTGAACTGCTCTGAACTGAAAGATGAAATCTAGTTTTTCTCACAGAAGAACAGTGTCTTGCAGAAATTAGGTACCTAATATTAGAAAGCTGAGCTGAACTCAATGTTTTACACAGTAAGGTACCCAGTAAATATTAAATCAAGCCAAATTCACTTCCCTGTACTACATCCAATCCTACCTTAAAGATGTCACTCCTTTTTGTGGAAAAAGGGGCCCGCTCCCTTTTTCTGCCAGAGATACACTTTTGATTTTTCCAGAGGATGATGGTCACTGTGGTAGACAGTTATTGTGGTGAGTCTCCAGTGAACTGTTTCTGCTGATAGGAATGCTCTTGTTTAGCCACCTCCCACTAGAAGTTTGACTTGACCGTATTTGTCTCTGATCACAGGGACATTAACAAGCCAGTGTTAAGACATGATAAGTTCTAACACATTGAGTCTTGTCTCCTTGAGAGACTACTTGGAACACAGTCACCATGCCAGGGAGAAGCCCAAACTGCCGCAAGGAGAGGCGGAGCTCCAACAAAGAAAAAGTGATGCCCAACCAGCCTCCAGCTGAGACACAGGGTATGTGAGAGAAGCAGCCATTTTCACAGCAGATGCCCCATGGAGCAGAAATGAGCCATACCTTCTAACCCTGCTCAAAGTGCACAATCTAAGTAAATAAATGATTGTGGTCATTTTAAGCTCCTAGGTTTAGGGTTGGTTTAGTGCGAATCAGTGATCTGGGCGTTGGGGAATGCTATGTCTTGGAGACCCACCAGGTTATAAGCTTCGGGATCAGATGGCAAGCATGACTGTCTAACCTGGAACCCCTTCTCTGGGGATTCTTCCTTGGTGCCCCAATTCTGAGGTCCCTCCTCTCTTGTTATCAGGGGCCCTTATTGGTTCAAGATAAGTTTGACTTAAACAGTGAGAAGATGCCCAGGTGCACATTATAAGAAGTTCAGAGGGAGTAGGCGGTGGGTATTGGTTGGGGGCGGGGGGGACTTCTGGCCAGGAGGATGGCGTTCCATGAGGTCATGGGGGACCAGATTGTGCTGCAGTGTCTGCAGTTCCTTTAGTCATAGGGTATCTGCCAAGAGCTGTCTGCTCTGCACGTTTCTCTCACCACAAGAGGAGCAAGGAAGGCTCCCAAGCTTTCCAGGTAGAGAAAAGAATTTCCCAGAATGCTCCACACACCCACACCTTTTCTTGCATCTCATTGGCCCAAGTTGAATCACATGCCCCTTTCTGAACCAATCACTTTGTGTGTAGAAGGAAGGGTTAGAATTTCTGAAGACCAATCAAAATTACCCCTGGATTGGAGGAGGCGTGGCCAGTTCCTCTGAAGTCCATTGGATCTTGGGGAAGGAACCGATGTTTGTAAATAATTGGGGTTGTGCTATGGAGGCCGTGCAGTAAGATCCAGCAGGGGTCCCCTATAGGAGCCCTTCGCCCCGGGCGAGGCACCCCGGGCTTGAGCAGAGTTCCATTCTGCTCTCACATCCTTTCCTGGAATTATGAGGGAAACGTGTGTGTGTGTGTGTGTGTGTGTCCCCAGGAGGAAAGGCTGGGGTTGGGTGAGGAGGGAACGGTAGTTTGGACTGTTAGGGCTTCTGTCCTTTCTCAGTAGGTTTCTCCAGCACTATACATTGCCCTCTCCCGCAACCTGAAGAGAGGAGCCAAGCAGAGACAAAGGTTCGGATGTGTGCCTTTCTTTATTAGCACTTTCTCTGAGCGGAGGGCACCTCTCCTGGGTTGCATCTACTTTGAGTTCTTGTTTTTGCTCTTTTCTTTCTCATCCAGTGCTTTCTGCAAGTTCATGTTCATCGCATTTTTCTGGTGCCACCGTCCTGCAGAGCGGAGAGAAGGAGCCAGCACAAATCACCAAGAGGACCTCTGGAGTGTGCAGGTACCAATGGCAACCCATATGTCTTCCAGGCCCACCCCAGGGCTCTAGCTGCTGTTGTGGTTTCTTTCAGGACCTTAGGCCAACACACCCTACCCAGGGAGTTCCCTCCTCCCCCAACCCCAGCTTCCCACCTACCCAGATCATCCGTCTTCCTGCCATGCCAGTGCTCTAAGTCCCTCACCGATTTCTCAATCACCTCGGGAGTGTAGGAAGCCTTCATGAGGCTTTTCGTCTCCTGTGGGGCCCCTATGGAACCCCATGAAGAAAAGAAGCCCCAAGTCAACAGAGGTCAAGTACTGCAGGGTTCATATGTGGGTGTCAGTTTCCCCTGTGGATCATGGGTTGTGGAAGGGCAGAGGTTAGGAAGGGTTAGGCAGAGGAAGGCTGGCCTGGACTCAAACCCGAGGTCCATCATTTATGGACAGTATGGCCTCAGATAAGATTTTAATCTCTCAGAGCTTTGACCTCTTGATCTGTTCAAAAGAACAAAATGTTCTCACAATATTGGGAAGATTACATTCCTTGGAGCAGCTGGCATGTGGCAGTTGGTACCTATATTTTCATTTAGGTCTGTGTGTTAAGTTAAAACACACACAAGGAAATAGTTACCATGATCAAAAGTCAGAAAAATCATCAGAGGACCAAATTCCAAAAGACACAAAGATTTGAATGATCAGTTACAGAATATAAAATTATTGTCATTCAGTGTGTAAAGTTGTGAAAAAGAGAATAAAAACATAAGCAAAGAATAAAAAACTACCCATAAAGAACAGACAGGTTAGTAAAAGAAGCAAATGGAATTTCAGAAATAAAATATAATAGTTGAAAGGTAATGGGTTCAATCCCTAGGTCAGGAAGATCCCCTGAAGGAGGGCATGGCAACCCACTCCAGTATTCTTGCCTGAAGAATCCAACTGGACAGAGAAGCCTGGTGGGCTACAGTTCCTAGGGTCGCAAAGAGTCAGACACAACTGAAGAGACTGAGCATGCACACACAATGGATGGAAAATAAAATAAAAAGAAAGGTGATGATGGATGGTAAGAGGCCTGGGATTTGCTTCAGAATTATCTGGGGTGGGAATGAATGGGTGGGTGAGGAAAATGATGAAACAAGATTAGTTGTGTATTGATAATTAGTGAAGCTGGATGGTAAGTGCAATATCTGCTTATTAAACTCTTCTCTACTTTTCTTTAAGTTTGAAAATTGACATCATAACTTTTAAAAACAAATTCAATGGACAGGTAAAAGAGCTAATTAGATACAGATGAGAAAAAATGGTAACCTAGTAGATAATATCTAAAGAAATTAAGTAGAATGCAGCATAGAGGGGGGGAAATAAAGATGTGGAAAATAAAAAACTGTTAAATAAAGAGTAAATGAGAAGGCCTAACATATGTCTAATTGTAGTTCTAAAGGAGAGAGTGGAGAAAACAGGGAGAGACAATATTTGGAAAGATAGTGGCTGGAATTTTTTCAGAATTTATGAAATACATGAATCCTTAGATTCAAGAATCACAATTCCCCAGTCAGTTTAAGCAAAAAGAATTCCTTACCTAGGTACAATCAAGTAAAATTTAGAATACCAGAGACAAAGAAATCTTAGAAATAGCCACAGAGAAAAGACAGATTATGAGAAGAATAATGAGTTTAAATAACCATCCAAGTGAGGAGGAAATAAATTAGCATCATCAAAGTGCTGACAAAAAGAAATCAACAATTTCGAACTGTTTACAATAACTCTTCCAAGAATAGGATGAAATAAAAATCTTTCTGAGCTTAAAATTTACCAACAACAGGGATTTCCTGGCCAGTCCAGTGGTTAAGACTCTGTGCTCCCAATTCAGGGGACACAGGTTTGATCCCTACTTGGGGAACTGAGATCCCATAGGCCACACAGCTTAGCAAAAAAAAAACAAAACAAAAAACCAACGACAGAATCTCACCCCAAAAATCTTCTAAACAACATAATTCAGAAAGAAAAAATAATCCCAGAAGGAAAAAATCTGAGGTAAAAGAAGGGATGGTAGGCAAAGATATTGGAAATCTTGAATAAATCTAAATACACATCAATTATAACAACAGTACCAATGTTGAATATGTGGAGCAAAATAATGATTGTGACAGGTAAGTATTTTTGAAGATTTAGCAGGTGCTAAGCACAGACAGTTTCATTCAAAGCTTTACAGAACTTCCTCACTGAATTTTCCCAACAACGCTAAGAAGTGTGGTTATTACCCCCATTTTGCTGTTGAAGTCACTGAAGCACAGAAAGGTTAAGTCACTTGTTTAAAGTCATGCAGCTGGGAAGTGAAAGATGGAGGACTCAAACGCGGACCCTGTGGCTCCAAAATCCACAGCTTAAACTACTTTGCTTATGTAGAGTAAAAAACCTGTAAAATAATCACACATTAGCTGATATTGGAGGGGTGGCAAGAATAAAGGTGAAGCATTCTAACACCTTTATATTGTTCAGAAAAGCTGAAATACCTTGATTAACTTTAGAATTTGCTAACTATGCATGTAAAAATGTCAAAGATAGGAAATTCACTGGAGGTCCAGTGGTTAGGACTGAGCTTCCACGGTAAGGGAACTAAGATCCTGCAAGCCACACAGTTCGGCCAGAAAGAAGAAAACTCAAGGATAAGCACTGAGAGAATAGGAAGAATAAGGACAAAATTTAGATTGGGCGAAAAAAAGAAAGCTCACTCAAATCCAAAACAAGGGAAAGAGAAAAAAAGCAGCATAGAAAAATTAGGTCAAACAGAAAGTACAAAATAAGACCATAAAAATAAATCCAAGTCTATCAGTAATTAAAATAAATATAAATGGAGTAGACCAGCTGTTTAAAAAACAGATGATCAGGCTATAGATGTTTTAAGATATTTATTATTTTAAGCACATTTAAAGCAAAAGGACACAAAGAGAAAATAAACACGGAAATACAGAAAAGGATTAATAATCACAAAATCACAAAGCAATCTAGTCACATGACATTAATATTGGATAAAATAGACTGTAAAGCAAAAGCACTATAAGAGATAAAAGTAACTGCAGTTCATTCCGGTGACATAATAATTCTAAACTAGCTGCCCTGGAATAATCATGAAATTGGTAAAGCAAATCTGACAGAACTACAAAGAGCAATTGACAAGGCTGCTATCATAGGGGAAGACTTGAAGGTACATCTTTTAGTAATTAATAGATATAGAATCCTGAATTCAAACTATTTTCAAATATATATTGATTATCTATAAAAATTGACCATCTGCTGGATTATAAAGCTCCGCATTTGAAAGGACTGCAATCATTACAGGTCGTGTTCTCTAATGATGATGCTATTGAGAAAGAAATCCACTTTTTTAAAAAGTGATTTTTATGGTGTTTAGTATTTATCGATTTAAATGTTTACAGAACACAATGTTAAGTCAGAGACTTGGACTGAAGCCCTAAGGCTAGTAGAGATCAGATAACAGACTGAGCTGTGAAATAACTCCTGGGGTCACTTGGGGAGCTTGACACATTGCCTGAAAGTTTGGGGTGCACCAAGGCTTGGAACAAGAGGCATTGGCCCCAGATAAGAATGCACCAGGCATAATAACTCAAGTGCAAGGATGTACATGCATGTGTTTCTGTGAACCAGATGTGAGCTAGTGGAGAGAGGACCAGCCTGGAGCCATTTTCAATCCTGCCTCTAATCTGGTCCTCCTCACTGATTCTTCTGCTTCTAGTCCTGCCCTTCTGGGTTCTGTCCTGTAACACTACAGCCAGATGGATCCTTGGAAACAGAAGTCACTCCTTAGTACAAAATCCTACAGTGGTTCCCAGTAAAAGGGCCAGAAAGAGTCTATGTCCTTAGCATGGCCCCTGTGCCTGACTGCTCTTCCCCTGCAATCCACAGGCTGAGCCCCACTCCTTCTGGTCTGTACTCAAATGTCTCCTGCCCAAGAGGTCTGACACTATAGAGAAAAGCAAAGGGATTGTTAACAAGAGTCAAACAGGGACTTCCTGCCGGTCAAGTGATTAGGACTCAGCACTTTCACAGCCATGAGCCAAAAACATCAAAAAAATGGGTCAAACAAAAGTGAGATGAGGCAGCTGGGAGAAATACAGGAGAGGCTTCCAAGGGCCCTGTAAAGCCACCCACTGACCCAGGAGGTGGCACACAACTAGTTATTATTATTCTTTATATTCTACACAAAGACTTTATACACTCTTCTACATGACAGCCTTTACAATAAAAAAAAAAATAATGCATCTATTGTTTTATCGCTATGTCTAACTCTTTTGTGATCCACGTGGACTATAGCCCGCCAGCCTCCTCTGTCCTTGGGATTTCCCAGGCAAGGAGTGGGTAGCCATGCCCTTCTCCAAGGGATCTTCCTAACCCAGGGATTGAACCCTCGACTCCTGTGTTGGCAGGTGGATTCTTTACCCCTGAGCCACCCAGGAAGCCTGATAATGCATCTATACTAATTTAAATGTAGGTATACAAGTTTGGTTTAATATTTAAAAATCAGTTACTATAATTTACCACATCAACAGATCAAAGGAAAAAATCATATGATCATCTAAGTAACAGCTGTATGACTTCCCTGGTGGTCCAGAGGTAAAGATTCTGTGCTCCCACTGTGGGGGTCATGGGTTCCAACCCTGGTCGGGGAACTAAGATGTTGTGAGATGCAGCCAAAAATAGAAAAACTTTATGGGGCTTCCCTGGTGGTTCAGTGGTTAGGACTCCACCCTGCCGAGGGTCTGGGTGGGGAACTCATCCATGCAAGCTGAGCAGTACAGTCAAAAAAACTAAACAAAAACAGCTGTAGAAATAGTTAATACAACTCAGCACTCATGCACGACTTTTTAAAAAATTAAAGTGCTAGCTAACTAGGAATAAATGGAGCCCTCAATCTGATAAAAGGTACCTTCAAATTCCTTTTAAAATATTGGATTTAATAGTAAAATGTTAGACTCAAGAAGCAGAGAGGGATACCTGCTTATTTGCACCATTGTCCCAGATAAACCAGCTGGGACAGATGGTACAAAGATGGAATAGAGCCTCATGGGTAATAATGTGAACTCTGGTCCCAGGCTGCCAGAGTTTAACCCCAACTCTGACTGTTCCTAGATGTGTGGCCTTAAGCAAGTTATTTAAGCAAGTGGCCTTAAGCAAGTCATTTTTTCTGTCTTAAAAAGGTGGCAGGGGCAGATTATAGCAATACTGCCTAAGGTTCTTATGAAAATTAAAATGTATATAAAGTACTTAGAGCAGTGCCTGGCTCATGTTACATGCTACACATGAATAGAGCCATTGTTATTATTAAAAATAAGAAGCCCCAAAGAATCTACAAACAAATTATTGGAATAGGTGAATTGAGTAAGCCCTCTGGATATAAGATTAATGTACAAAAATTAAAATTGCTTCTGTGTATATAAGCAGCAAAGTTAGAAAAAAAAATCACATTTTTAAAAAGATACTATTTGCAATAAGCAGCAAAAAGTAGATAAATAAAAGATTTTTCAAAGCAAGTCTAACAAAAAGTTGTGTAATCTTTGTAGAAAAAAAATTTTTTAAGTGTTACTGACACATTTTGAAGGTAGATTTAAATTAATGGGATTGTAGACCATACTCATGGATTGGAAAATTCATTGTCAGAAAACTGACAACTGCCCCTAAATTGAGCTGTAGATTCAATGTATCAATACTTTCAATCAAAATGCCAACAGGATTTTTCATGGATATTGACAAGCTGATTTAGAATTTATATGAAGAGCAAAGAGCCTAGAATAAGCTATGACATTAGCTATTCCTGCTGGTGGTGGTGAAGGAGTGGGGAGTGAAGACAGCCCAACCAGATATCAGGCCACTTATAATACCCTGATAATTAAAAGTGTAATATTTGACCAGTGGACAGAATAGAGAGCCTGGAAACTGATCCATGCACATAAGGAAACTTGATGGAGACCAGTTGTACCACTGCAGGTCACTGGGGGCCAAAGATGAGATAATTCAGTAAAAGGTACTGAGAAAATAGGATTTTCACACCAAGGAGAAATTAACAATGAATCCTTGCTTCACACTGAAAACAGAAATCAACTCCACATGGATTAAAGACTTAGGTGTGAAAACCAAAACTATATAAAAGATTATCTTTATGACTCAGCATGGCATAGGATTTCTTCAAGCCACTCCTCCTGGACCCTTCTCTGTCTCAGTAAATAACAATCTCATCCTTTAAGTTGTTCAGGTCAAAAACCACGACATCAACCTTTATTCCCTCTCATGCACCCAAATCCATTGGTTAGTATATTGTGTTTGCCCTGCCTTACACAAATCGCCAGGCTCCTCCTGCATCAGATCACCTTCACCACTACCTCCCTGTGCCGCCATATTGCACGATGTGTGTGTGTGCTCAGTCGTGTCCGACTCTTTGTGATCCCATGGACTGAAGCCCATCAGGCTGCTCTGTCTATGGGATTTCCCAGGCAAGAATACTGGAGTGGGTTGCCATTTCCTCCTCCAGGGGGTCTTCCCACCCCAGATATCAAACCGGCATCTCCTAAATCTCCTGTGTTGGTAGGCAGGTTCTTTACCACTTGAGCCACCTGGGAAACCCATTCTTGCACAATGGTACCTATCAGAGTCATAAAATGCAGCAGCCCTGCTCTCTAGACCAAGCCCCCATCATTTACCCCACCTGGATTTTTGCAGGCACCTCCTCGCTGGTCTCCCTGTTTCTATCCCAGCTCCCTGTGTTCTCAACACAGCAACTGGAATGATCCTTTAATCTAAGTCAATGCCATTCTCTGCTTAAGACCCTCCCTTGGCTCCTCATCTCACTAAGAGAAAAGACCCTCCTGCGGCCTTCCCCACCTAGCCTGCTTCTTCCCTCCCACTCCTGTCCAGCCACAGGTGCCTCCTCAGCCTGGAGCAGCAAATGCCAAGACCAACCTGGGCGGATGGAGGGGGATGGATGGGTGAGGCATGCTGCCCTTCTGCTTTCTGCTGGGTGCAGAAAGCAACGACCTAATTTGTAAGCCCTTGCCAGTTTCTGGAGTTGACCCTTGAACAGTATGGGTTTGAAATACACAGGTCCACCTATATGTGTTTTTTTTTTTTTTTTCAATAAATATAGTACCTGCATTTTCCTTCTATAGATCTTTGAAAATTAACTAGGTGTAGGGGAAGTTTGTGTTTGGTTATGGGTCACCATACATGGAAACAAAAGAACTAGGATTTGAGTCCTGATTCTGTTTCAACTATCTCAGCATCCTCCCTTGGGTGAGTCATTTATCAATTCGTTTGTTTTGGGGGCAGAGATAGTAGTACTTGGATTGTTGACTGTGTGCTGGGGGTACTGGTAGAGCAGTGGTTGACACCCTGACTCTTCTGTGTTCAAAGGTCAATTGTAGGACTATGGCCAATTGTAAGATAGCTTATGATACCAACAATTTGGTAAAATTTAACCATCACCTTTTAGAAGCTGATGCAAGCTAGTTTGCACTGGCTCCATGGGTTTGTTTGCTCCCTCAGCGCAATTGTGTTTCTCAGACTGGCTGAAGTGTGCATGTGCATGTTAGTTGCTCAGTCATGTCCGACTCTTTGTGGTCCCATGGACTGAAGTTGGCCAGGCTCCTCTGTTCATGGAACTTTCCAGACAAAAATACTGTAGTAGGTTGTCATTCATTCCCTTCTCCAAGGGCTCTTCCCAACCCAGGGTTCTCCTGCATTGCAGGCAGATTCCTTTCCGTGTGACCACCAGGGAAGCCCTGGGTAAAGTATACACAGATGCTTTTTATATCATTCTTTTAAAGGTATGTAGAGAGACTTCCCTGGTGGCTCAGACTGTAAAGCATCTGCCTGCAATGCGGGAGACCTGGGTTTGATCCCTGGGTCGGGAAGATCTCCTGGAGAAGGAAATAGCAACCCACTCCAGTATTCTTGCTTGGAAAATCCCATGGACAGAGGAGCCTGGTAGGCTACAGTCCATGGGGTCGCAAAGAGTCAGATACGACTGCGTGACTTCACTTCACTTCAGACATCACCATACATAAAATTATTGAGCGATAATTGTAATGGAAGGCCGACTCCCAAGACTCAGAAAGGGACAATCTGAGGCTGTATTCTCTCTTCTCTCCCCAAGCACTACCCTTTCTTCAGGCTCAAAGGAAAACTCAGAACGTTTTCCAGTGGTTGTCTGGTTCCTTGGGTGATGAGGATCTGAGCCAGGTAGGGGGTTGCCAGGCCCTGAGGACACTGAGAAGGCATAGAGGAAGGAGGGAGGAAAGAAGGGGGCCAGAAAGACTTGATATTTTGCAATGAGGCCAAACTGGAATGTGGGGACAGAGAGACGCTGCTCCTTGCTCACTGAGGACCCCCATCCGAGCAATCAGTTAGACCCCTGGGAACAGGGTCATATTTTGGGAGGTGACCAAGTACTGGGGAAAGACTCTGGGGCTTTGCAGGTGGAAGAAAAACCTGGATTTGAGTTTCAGATCCACCTTGTATGACCAAGAAGCCCTGGGGAAATTGTTTCCCATCAGCCTGTGAGACGGATCTAGGGGTACTCCTCTGACAAATAGGACCTCAGAGGCCCACAGGACTTGCTGCAGATGTCTTGGCCTCCGACCCACACTTTGCCCCGGAGGTGCCCCTGCTGGGATCTGGGAAAGAAAAATACTGGCCTGTCAGATAGTAAGCTGGTTCCTCATAAAATCCTGTTATGTTATAAGCCCCATTGTACCAAGAAAGTACATAAAGAAGGACCGTAAAAAAGGCTGAGTGATGAAGAATTGATGCTTTCAAATTGTGGTGCTGGAGAAGACTCTTAAAGAGTCTCTTGAACTGCAAGATGATCAAATCAGTCAGTCCTAAAGGAAATCAACCCTGGATAGTCATTGGCAAGATTATTGGTGAAGCTGAATCTCCAATACTTTGGCCACCTAACGGAAAGAACCGATTCATTGGAAAAGACTGTGATTCTGGGAAAGATTGAAGGCAAAAGGAGAAGGGGGAGGCAGAGGATGAGATGAGTAGATAGCATCACTGATGCAATGGATATGAATTTGAGCAAACTCTGAGAGACAGTGGAGGACAGAGGAGTTTGGCATGCTGCAGTCCATGGGGTCGCAAAGAGTTGAACATGACTTAGCAACTGAACAACACCAACCAAGAAAGTTGGCTGAGGCTCAGAGAGTTAAGGATCCTGCCTGAGGCCATACCCATTGGCTAAGCTGAACTTTGAACCCAGGAAGGCTGATACTGTCCCTGTAATCAAAGTAGGCCAGACCAGAGATGCACTGGCCTCCTCTTGGCAGATTAGGACACCAGAGGTACAGGGTGGAGGTAGGGCTGACTGCCAACTGGGAGGGACCATCTGCTCTGTGAGGACAGACTTGCCAGGGGACTGGACATTCCCAGCACTTGGCACAAAGCCTGGCATACAGAGGGCCCTTGGTGGCTGTGAAATGAGAGTCCCTGGGGATGTATCCTGGGGTCTTAGATTCCTCTGGGGATCCAGGTCCTTCCTGGCCCAATAACTTGAAGGCTGTGGGTTTTCCTAGCCCATACCCTTGTCTTTCGGCCTGACCTTGAAACAAGTTTGACCGCATGTTGTAGCCCAGATCATAGTAGTCTGAAAAGATGGAGGTAATTTCCGTGGGGCTCTGGATCCTGCTGGGCCATGAGCTTGTCCTCTTCTGGCCCTCCAAGGCTTCCCCGATGGCCTTTCGAGCCTAAGTAGGAAGGGAAGGAGGGAGAGAGAAGACAAAAGGTAGGGAGGCAAAGTGAATCCCACATCTCCCCTCTAATTTCTCCTCCCTTGGAGCCTGCCCTCACCACTCCTCTCCACCCTAAGCCTGTAGCCTTCAACCAACCACAGTCCTGGGAGCTGGCGTAGCTGAACGCCCTCACCCTCCCATACCACCTCAGCTTTCACATGGGCCTCAGGCATCAAGGAAGAAAATGATCATGAAAACTTCTCCCTACACTGAACGTGTGAATGTGTCAGTTGCTCAGTCTTGTCCAACTCTTTGCGATCCCATGGACTATAGCCCACCAGGCTCCACTGTTCATGGGATTTTCCAGGCAAGAATACTGGAGTGGGTTGCCATTCCCTTCTCCAAGGGATCTTTCTGACCCAGGAATCGAACCCAGGTCTCCTGCATTGCAGGAGGATTCTTTACCGTGTGAGCTACCAGGGAAGCCCTATGGAACAGCAGCAGGGGACATCTTTATAAGGTGGTATTATTTCCACTATTTATAAAGAAGGAAACTGGACCTCAGGGCAGGGACTCAATCCAGCATACAGCTAGAGAAGGAAGCCTCCTACAGTGGTAGGAGTGGTTGAGCCCAGGCCTAAGAGCCAGGAACTGGGTTTGGGTCCCAACTCTGCCATATACCAGCTGCTAATTTGGGCAAGTTTTTGCTCCCTTCTGGGCCTCAGTTCCCCTACTCTTAAAATGAGGGTGGGGGCAGAACTGGGTGGTCTTTGAAGTAACTTCCAGTTCTGATATTTGCTGGCCTGATGACACTTGTGATCTGGGTCACAGCTGGATTCAAAACAAAACAAAACACACATCTCTTGGTTTAAGCCCAAGACAACGATGGCCAAAGAGAGAAATGGCACGTTCCCTAGGCTAAGAAGGGCAGAGAGAGATAGAGACCATACTGCCAACCTCAAGGTGGGGGCCAGATCCTCCAAGTGGAGTGGGGGGTTTAGGATTTTGACCTCCCAGACTAACAGGAGCAAGGGTCCCCCACCTTAAGATGATAAAGTAGAAAGGGACCCACCCATAGCCTTTCTGACCCTAGCTCTTCTACTTGTTCTGTGTGACCCCAGGCAGATCACTTCACCTCTCTGAGCTCCAGATTTATCATCTGTTAAAAAAGATGGTGAAGGACAGTGGAGCCTGGTGTGCTGCAGTCCATGGGGTCTAAAAGAGTTGGACATGACTTAGCCACTGAACAATAGCAAAAAAAAGAAACAATGACTAGTGCCTGGCCTGCTGTACAATGTGTCTGTTATGAGGGTTGAGAAGGTGACTTTGAAAATATGTTTCAAAATGCCTCAAAATATCTCTGTTTGACTAGAAGTGGCAGGTAGGCAGGTGAGCTTTCTCTCAACTTTCAATTGATCAGCACTGAGTTCCTGCAATGATGTATCAAGTGGGGGGAAAGGGCCAGCATCGATTGGTGATGTCTGCCGTGAATTCAGGCTCTGTTATTTGCCAGCCTGATCTAGTCAGCCTCACTTGACAGATGTAGAGACTGGGTTCAGAGAGGAAAAGTAGCTATACAAAGTCTCCCAGGATTCAGGGGCAGAACCAGGATTCAAACTTAAATCTTCTGATTCCCAGTCAATCCTGTCCCCTTGAGGAGACTTAAGTTAAAAGCATCTAATTCTAACATAAATCTTGTAAGTGCAAAATCATTACAGACCAGGGCTTCAGAATCTGCCAGACAGTTTGGATCCCGTTTAACTTGGGTTCATTTACTTAAGCCTGCTAAAGCTTGGGCTTCTAATCTGTAAAATGAGGATTATTATAGTACCTCCCTCACTGGGAAAATTGAACAGTTAGATGTGAATACTAAACAGTGCACAGTGCCTGGCCCATAGCAAGTGTGCAGTAAACACTACTCTCTGATGATATTATTACAGGGACTCTGTACTCAAGAGCAACTTCCTTAGGGGTCCTCATTGCCCATCTCCATGCTTGACCCTCCTGCCACCCTTAGCTTCCTGTGCCCCGTTCTGACACCTGCTCTTCGGAGACCAGCTGGTCCACCACGTTGCTCCCAAACTTGTGACGAATGTTGTTGGGAATGCTGCTGCCGCTCTGGCCCTGGGCCCCAGCGTTGGGGTCTTCCTTCGGCGCCTGGCACGGCTGAGCCCCTTCTCGTAAGGAAGCCCTGCTCTCCCTCGAGGAGGGTCTGAAGCTCCCTTTCTTCAGGGATTCCGGGTCTGAGTCCCTCCAGAGGGATCCCCGGCTGACAGCTGAAGGGGGTGGAGGCGGGATCTCCTCCAGGGAGGCCCGCCCCAGGGAGCTGCTTCGGGGGCTGTCTCCTCGGTACAGGGATGGCTTCACGGAGACCGGGGCCTGGTACTTGAGCTTGGAGGTATCCAAAGGGCTATGGGCAGCTCTCCAGGGGTCCGTGTCCTGCTGGCCTTCCTTGTTGTTGTTCGGATGGGCCCTGGTCAGAGTGGTTGTACCTGAAAAGGGAAGAGACAGGAAAGGAAGGAGAGGAGACAGACAGATGCAGAAAGTGGAGGGTAGGAAAACGATGATGGGAATGGGGAGGGGGAATAGACAGACAACCCAGAGTAGAAAAAAAAGATGGTATGGGGTGTTGTGGGGGGGCGCGGGTAGGACGGAAAGAAGTCCCGGGAGACAGAAGTATGGGTGAGAAATCAGGAGAGAGACCAAGAGAGCGGGTAGTAGCCTGAAAAGTGTCACACTGGACAAGGCAGCCCTCACTGTTTTTGACCACAGGGGTTGCAGCCCCAGCCTGACCAGCCTTGAGGCTAGCTGTGTGACCTTCAGAAAAGGAGGTGACCTCTCTGTGCTTAGTGAACTGACTCCATTTGGTTAGTTCCTTACTGCACCTTGAACCTCTTCCATCCACTACCCCCGACCCCCAACAATCCAGTGAGCAACTGTGAAAGCTGGCAGAGGGTGTCTTTCGGCTTGGCCAAATCACACAGCTAGAAAGTACTAGAGCTGGGTTGGCCAGCTTTTGTCCCCAGTTAGAGCTGCTTCCCAACCCCACTTCTCTCCCCTGTTCTCCAGCTCATGGAATAGTGTCATCCCAGCCACTTCCGGGCTCTCACACCCCATCTCTCCCCTTCCCTGTCCCCATCCCCACTCCTGCCCTGACTTCCAGTTCCCGGGAATTTCCTGCCCCAAGCCCACAGGTCTGCTCATTCTCTTCCCTGATCCCTGGCTCCAGCCAAACTGCCACTCCTTCCCCACCACACCTCATGATGTCCAACCTCCCAGCCTTTGCTCAGACTGGTTCTGCTACCTGGAAGTCCAGCTCCTCCTTTCTCCTGAGTCAAAATCCTCCAGGTTCTTCCCAACTCAGCCCCACCAGGACACTGACACCCACCCCAAGCTGGTGGAGCCAGTGCCTCCTTTTTAACTCCACAACTCTGTTCCCAGCACGCTCCATGCATCTCTCTGGGTTTTCCCCTCTGACCATCCTTATAAGATTCAAACCCTGTTATTTTCTCTCCCTGATCGGGGAGGGGAGTCATGGTAGTGGGTCCACAGGTGAGTTGGTCCTGGGCCTCCCCTCAGCACCCACCAGAACCCTGTGCATCAGAGATTGCTGGTGGCTCCCATCGGTGAGGGAGTGAATGAGTAGATGGCTGCAGGGGAGTCAGACCCAGGTCACCCTGCAGCTCATCAATTCTGAAATGTCCTTTCTTCTCACGTTAGCATCCTTGACATCTGGCTGCATCTGACGATCAATGCGCTCTGGTCTAACCAGCAATATTTTCTTTCTTAATGACCAGTAACTAAGTAACAGTTCATCTTACAACCCCCTGAACAGTGACTTACAACACATTTTATATAGCATTTTACACGTGGTATATAATAAACACCTTCATCCTGGGCAAAATACAGAAGGCAGGTCTGTCTCTGCCCCCTCCCCACATACAGCCACCCCCATAATCTTCAGTCTCAGGTGGTAGCTGTCCCTCCACAATGTTTTGGATGAATCCTCTAGTACTCCTGAAAGAAACACAGCCCTGTGGGCTCAGGAGGAGCCCTGCCCTGAGCTGGGCTTCCATCTCCCCACAAGCACAAGGCAGGGCCATGGTTGATCAGGCCGGTGCTGAGTGCTCTTACTGCTGTCTGCCTGCATTTTCTTGAGAAGGTTCACTGTCCCCATCCTGGAAGCCTTGTCCCCAGAGGCGCCCCTTTCTTGGCTGCCTGTTTGTTGGCCAAAACCACAAGACAGGAGGGAGGGAAGGCAGTTTGGTCTGGGGGAACAGGTTTCTCCTCTTTTGTGAAGACAACAAAAGGGCAAGAACAGGATACTCTGACTTCAGCTCCATGGGGGTAATGATGGTAGGGAGGAGAATAGTGAGAAGGAAGAGGGCAAGTCTCCAGGATCCATACTCCTGTTTCTCCCAGGCTGTGCTACTGCCTGCCTCCTCTAACACAGTTTATCTTAACTGCCTGCTCACCCTCCACGTGCCCTTTAGGGTTAGGAGAGCTGCAATGGCTGGGAACATATCTCCTGCCCCTGGCTCAGAAAGCCAATGTGTGTGTGTGTGCTCAGTCACTTCAGTCATGTCTGACCCTATGGACAGTAGCCCACCAGGCTCCTTTGTCCATGGGATTCTCCAGGCAAGAATACTGGAGTGGATTGCCATGCCCTCCTCCAGGGGACCTTCCAGAGCCAGGGATTGAACTCACATCTCTTGCGTCTCCTGCATTGCAGATGGATTCTTTATGCACAGAGTCACCTGGGAAGCCCAGCCAAATAAATGAATAAAAAAAAAAATATTGCAAATAATTCCCTGGCACTCCAGTGGTTAGGACTCCACACTCTCACTGCCGAGGGTGCAGGTTCGATTTCTGGTCGGGGAACTAAGACCCCCACAAGTTGTGTGGTGGAGCCAGGAAAAAAAAAAAAAGGAACAATAATGTAGTGATTAAAGCAGGATCCTAGTTCCTCCTCAAGGGATATCTTTGAGTTTTTCTGCAGGAAATAAGGTCTCCACCCTGGTGGAGGATGAAAACTTCAGAATGGAGCACAAGATTCCTAGAGCACCACTCTGTTACCTCACTACTACCCAATCAGAAAGAAGTCACACACCTTACAGCCTTCACCCCAAAGCCTATAAAATCTTCTGCCTGAAAACCATTGAGGAGTTCAGGGGTTTTGAGCGTGAGCCACCCATTTTCCTTGCTTGGCCCTGTAAGGAACTTTTTTCTGCTCCAAACTCTGATGTTTTAGTTTATATGGCCTCACTGTGCCATGGGCACATGAACTTGTGTTTGGTTACAAGAGGGGACACTAAGGTGGGGTCATAATCCCCAAGACCAGGCAGATGGGAGGGGATCAGCAATCCTCTGTGCCCTTCCTCTTCCTTCTGTCTTCAGATAGAAGCCTCAAGGAAGTCGGGGCCACACAGCAGGTCTAGAGGCCAAAGCAAGACTAAGAGGGGGAGAGGTTGGTCCTTGCTGTCCTCAGGGGATCCCTCCAGAGGCACTGCATGTGCATTCAGCATGTCCCTGCTTGCCCATCCTACCTGGTCGGTGGCCCAGCTCCATCGGCTCTTGCTGTGGAACAGGTAATTCCAAGCTTAGTCCTGCAGGCAAAGAAACACACAGGGTCATCTCAAATGACAAGACTCTGTAAACAAAGATGAATGGAGGGCTGAACAGGGAGGCCTGTGGCCGTCTGCCCAGCCCCTGACCGGAGGGCTCTCTGTGCTGCCTCCATGGCTCTCTGGCACCAAGGAGCCCCCTGCTCCATCCACCCATCACCCCTGGCACTGGACCTGCTTCCTGGACCCTGGCAGGCTGGATCACCGCATCTCCAGTGCCTCTTTCTCAAGGAACCTGGGGTTCCTCTTCCTCCTTTGCAATCTTTTTCTTCTATTTCCTCCCCCATCTGTACCACCCAACCCTCTCTAGGGGCCCCCAGCAGGCCCCTAGCTGGGAGGCGCATTGCTCCAAGCCCTCCATCCTGGATACTACTTGCCTTCTGCAAATAGGATTTTGTCTATTTTCACTAACTGGTCATTCAAAGAGAGGAACCAGCTTGGCCAACATGGAGGAGAGCCAAGAGCAGGAATCGACTCTGGGATAATCTCTGTCTTTCTTCCAAAGAACAGGCCTTTGGGTCAAATTTGAGGGCCAGCACTGGCATCTTAAAAGCCTCTGCAGCTTTCAGGTTTATATTCCTTTCTTCTAAGTGAATTTTTTTCTTTATTCATATTCTCTTATTCTTTTGCATGTGTTTTTAAAGGACTTTTGTGAAATTTGTAATATGAATAGGATAAAATGATTTAGGATAAATGGTATCTAAGTGGTAAGTATCTTTTAATAAGGAAAACATAGAAGCATTAAGTCAGAGCTGGAAAGGGTCTTTGAGATTAGTTAATCCAATCCCTTTATTTTACTGATAAATAAACTGAGACTCAGAGGGTGTGATTTGTCAGGTCACCCAGCGAATTGGTCTCTGCCAATAAACTCAGAGAGGTTAAGAACCAGATGAATTGTATTCTCTTGAAAAATCACCCCAAACAAAACACCCTATTAATTTTGACTTAATTGTTTGGTGATTGTGCAGCTTCTGGTATGACTCTTTAACAATCCTTAGCCCCCTGGTATTCATACACTGTGTTTCCCCTCAACTCTTGAGTCTGGGCTGGACCTAGTGACTTGCTTCCTTTAAAAAAAAAAATTATTTCTTTTTTGGCTGTGTCGGGTCTCATGGCATCATGCGAAATCTTGCGTTGTAGCAAATGGACTCTAGTTGTGGCTCGCAGGCTTAGTTGCTCTAAGGCATGTGGTATCTTAGTTCCCCAACCAGGGATTGAGGTTATGTCCCCTGTGCTGCAAGGCAGATTCTTAACCACTGAACCACCAGAGAAGTCCTGGAAAGGATGCTTGTCATCAGAAGCTAGACGGTGGGCTGAGGTGGACTGTGACTTCTGTCTTGTTCACAATCTCTCTGACTCTTCCTGGCTCTTCTTGTGCTGATGGAAGCAGCTTCTGTGTTATGAGCTGCCTTCTGGAGAGGCCCCCATGGCAAAGAACTGAGGGCCTGTGGCCACCAGCTCAAGAAGACCTGTGACTCTCAGTTCAACAATCTGACATGATGAGTCTTACCTTGGGCATGGTCACAGAAAGAGGTCCTTCACTAACTGTCCTTTGAGATGAGACAGAAGCCCTGGCCGATACTTTGATCACCGTCTGTGAGAGATCCTGAGACAGATGGCCCACTGAAGCTAATCTGTATTCCTGACCCACAGAAACTATGAGGTAATAAATGTTGTCTTAAGTCACTCAGTTTGGGGGTGATTTGTCATACAGCAGGAGATGACAAATGCATCTCATGTGTTAAGCATTCCTCCATCTAGGTGACTAGCCTCTTTTCACGAGGACTCAGTGAGGTGTTTGAAGAAAGTGTTAACTCACCCTCTTTCACAATTGGAGAAACTGAGGCTCAGAAAAGAAATAGGACCTCTCGCAGGTGGTGCTGAAACCAAGCCCCACTTCTGTCTCCTCTGAGTTCTCTTTCTGCTCCTGTCCCTGTTCCCCATCTCCAGCTACCCCCCGCCCCTGATATGCCCACTGGAACTCCCCATCAGCTCCAGTGACACCCCCAGTCCAGAGTGGCCTGGACTGGTTTTAACAGAAGTATAGGCTCACTGCCAGTTTCTGACCTGGAGAGAAAGATCCCAAGAGACGTTGGTCAAGGAGGGAGGGAAAGTAGATCCCTTGCAGTCTGGGAGCTCCACTCACAAGCAGCTCTGCATAGAGAGAAAGAAGATGAAGCCCCGTGTCCTGGCAGACTCCTGGCCCACTTCAGGGTCCCTTCCTCACCTGTCCACTCTCTCTCATAACGTCAGAAAACATGTGAACTGCCCTGGTGTGTGCCGAGGCCCAAGAGTGCAGATCTGTGCTGCACAACTGCTGCTGGAGACCAGTGGATAGTTGCTGGGGAGCAGCCCACCCCCGTCCATTGGAGTTGCCATGGTGATCACTATACACAGGGCTCTGTTACCTCAGAGGGCTGATAAGCCCACCCTGGGGAACAGAGGCCAAGGAGAGCCAGTACAGAGAGGGCAGCAGGAGCTTTCAGACGTTGCTCACTCTCTCATTCACTCAAAATGTCCCAAGTATTCACCCTGGGTTTGGTTGCATGCTAGGCACAGAGGGCTCAGATGCCATAGAGTATGAAAGACATTCTTGGGATTACAAATTTGTTAAGAGAGGGTAATTAGTTTTATCTAGGGAAAAAGAGGTGGGGCTCACAGAAGGGCCATTTGAGCTGGGTCTTGACGTATGCGTAGGAGTTTAACAGAAGAGACTAGACTATTAAAGGCCCAGGTGTGATTTTGAGCATAAATTAGGTTAAGGGGAGTGGGGAGGGAAAGGAAAGATGTACCTGGAGCTGTCTGAGCTGGTTTCAAAGGGATGAGGGATCAGAGCAAAATGAGAGCAGGGGTGGAACTGCAAGGATCTACTCTCTTCCCCTTAAACCCCAAGGTTACTTCCTTCTCTTGCAGCTTTCTTATTTCCCACTGCCAGAGTTCTGAGACCTTCTCCCAGGGACTGAATCTGTTTCTCTGGTCCCTCCCCTCAATCATGCCTCTAAAGGTCTTATTCTGAGCCAGGAAAGACACCCAAGGTAGAGACCACCTTCCTTTGGCCCACCTACTTTTTTAAAATTTTTCTTTATAATACGATATAATTTATCATGTGGTGTTAGTTTCAGGTGTACTGCAAAGTGATTCAGTTATACATATATTTATTCTTTTTTCCGATTCCTTTCCCATATAGGTTATTAAAGAATATTGAGTAGAGTTCCCTGTGCTTACAAGTCCTTGTTAATTACCTATTTTATATTAAGAAGTCAGTATATGTTAATTCCAAACTCCTAATTTGTTCCTCCCTCCCTCACCCCCAACCTTTCCCCTTTGGTAACCATAAATTTGTTTTCAAAGACTGTGAGTCTGTTTTTGTTTTATAAGCAAGTTCACTTGTATTATCTTTTCAGATTCCACATGTAAGTGATATCATGCGATGTTTATCTTTCTCTGACTTACCTCACTTAGTATGATAATCTCTAGGCCCTCCATGTTGCTACAAATGGCATTATTTCATTCTTTTTTATGGCTGAGTAATATTCCATTGGATATATAATATGTACCACATCTTTTGTATCCATTCATCTATTGATGGACATTTAGGTTACTTCAATGTCTTGCTTATTGTAAAGCATGCTGCAGTGAACATTGGGTTCATTGAGCATCATCTGATCATCACCATTTCTGAAAGGCCCCAGGACCTGTGGGACACCTCTCTGAACACTCATTTCAAGTGGAAGACCAGTTGTCTTCTCTTCTACCCTCTCTGAACACTCATTTCAAGTGGAGGACCAGTTGTCTTCTCTTCTACCCTCTCCTCCCAGAGGGCTGGACCCACAGCACGAAGGGGTGGCCCCAGAAAGCCTGGGTCTCACCCTCTTTCTGGCTTACTGATGCCCTTTCCAGGTAAGGGCCTGGTGTGCTCCATCTGACAGGCATCAACAGGCAACTTCTTTTGCCAAAACTAAATAATAAAGTGGTATCCCCAATGTGGGAGCTGCTGTGAAGTTTCCTTCCTTGGTAGGTTCTAAGGAATTTGAAAGAGAAGGAAGTACAGGGCAAGGACGGAACCAAGGAGAAAGAGGCAGACACAGATACTTGAAAAGGCCAAGTTTATTCCAGTGTTGTTGGGGAAAGGAGCACTCTACACATTAATTCTAAAAACTTGTCCATTTCCTTGGCTGAGGAGGCAAAGATTAGCTGCAGGCCATGCTGGATCACTCTACCAGCAGGAGTAGTGGGCAAGGGGAGAAGAGGCCACCACTCAGGCCTTCCCACCCTTCCCCTGGGACACCCAGGTCTCCGGGGGGGCCCGGTGGAACCACTCAAACCAGGAGCCATCGTAGATGGCCACATCGGGCTTGCCACAGAGGTAAGCAGCCAGGGCAATGTGGCAGGCGGTGACACCCTTCCGGCATGTGGCGATGAGGGGCTTTGTGAGGTCCACCTTCTTGGCCTCGAACATGGCACGGAGCTCCTCTGGGCTCTTTTCAAAGCCATCCTCCGTTAGGAAGTTCATGAAAGGCATGTTGACCGAGCCTCGGATGTGGCCCGAGTCCAGTCCTGGGCAAAGGCAGAGGACAGGACAGGGTTAGGAGCAGCACAGGGGGTGGGGCGAGTGGACCTGGAGGTCAGAATCAACCATGGTTATGAGGACAGAGAGCTTTGCAAACAAACAATAACGTCCTTGCCTTTCTCGGAGCTCAGTTTATTCCAGCCCTGGCTACATCCAGTGCTCACGACCACCACCCCCACCCCCCATCAAATCTACCTGATATGTTCTACCTGCTTGAGAGGACAGGCTCTACCATCTACTAACCTTTACCTTAGGCAAATTGCTTCACCTCTCTGAGCCTCAGTTTTCTCATATGTCAAATGGGCTCAGTGTTACATTCCTATATTATAGGGCTGTGGAGAAGAGTAAATGGGACGAGGAATGCAAATGCTATGGGGAGTACTAATTGCTAAGAACACTGGGTGAAGGGGAGACACAGACCATGCTCTCAGGGAGATTACAGTCTAGCAAGGAAAATAGAGGTTAAATACATAACCAGGATTCACTAAATATAACGTCGCTCTATTTTACAGATGAGTACACTGAGGCTTGACAAAGTGAAAAGACTAGCCTGAGGCAACACAGCAAGGTAAAGGCAGAGCCAGGATTGTGCCGAGTCCCCTGGTTTTCTTGTTAAGCCCACAATGTGTAAAGAGCCTGTGATCCGTTATTAGACGGAAGTTCAAATCCCAGCTCTGCCACTTACCCAGGGGTGACCTTAAGCAGAGGAGAGGCCCCACCTCTGTGAGCCTCAGTGTCCCCATGGGTAATGTGGGAAGGACTGCTGTAAAGGGTAAAGCACCGACTACCTCAATCGGCCCACCACCCTCAGGTGCTGCGGCTTCTCCATCACTTCCCCACCTACCCTGGGGGGCACGTGAGAGTGAGGGCCCTGTGGTTCCTGGAGGACCTTCCTAGCAACCCTGAGAGGCTTTGACAGAAGCAGAATGGGGTTTTAGGCTAGCTCCAGGGTCTATTCCAGAAACTTCTCTACATCTTGTTAGGCCCCTCGGCCAAGTCTGGGCTTCAGAATAGCCATCATGTGGGGCAAGTGGAACCGGGCCATGGCTGAGCTGGTGCCATGTGCAAGGCCAAGGCCAAGGCCAAGGTCCAGCCTCCAGCATGGCCCTGGTCACTCCTCTTCCTCAAGTGCCCCACACCGTGGCAGACTGGAGTGCCCACTGGGAGTGGGGCCTCCTTGTGTCCCACAGTCCCTGCTTAACCCAGACTGTGGGGCAGGACCAGGTGGGCAGCAGTGTGAGAGAGAGATCTGATCAGGGTAACCAGGGCACATCCTGGGGCAGTGTGAAGGCAGCTGTGCCCTGTATGTCTGAGCCTCAGTTTTCCACCTGGGAAATGGGGAGATAACCACACCTATCTCACAGGCTTGTGGGGAAGTCAGCTTCAGCAGATAAAAGCCCTTAACAACCTGGGCACCCAGGAGGTGGGCAATCATGCCAACAGTGTCCCGTTCTCCTCACCTCAAGGCCAAAGAGAATTTGAAATTCGTTGGCCCAGTCAAGAGTTCCTTTGATTGACTATAGAGGTCCTGACTTATTATAGTGATTTATGGGTTGAGTATTCTTGCCTGGGAAATTCCAAGGACAGAGGAGCCTGGAGGGCTACAGTAAATGGGGTTGCAAAGAGTCACGACTGAGCGACTAACACTTTATTCCTGTTGTGATTTCATCCTTTTGTCTGGAAATTTTGATCTGAGATCTGATGTGAACTGACCCTACCGATGAGGAACAATTGATCTGTTGGCTTCAAGGGTGTTCTTTTCCGAGAAACCAACTTAAAATGTCTCAGAGAGCTCCCTGGTAGCCTAGTGGTTAGGATTCTGGGCTTTAATTGCTGGGGCCCTGGTCAGGGAACTGAAATCCCATGCAGACACAAAAGAAAAAAGGTTCAGTACCCAGGCGGTGGGCTGGATGAAGTGCATTAAAAAACACCAGCATTTATTGAGTCCTGAACGCTGTTTTGTTTCTTTCCACCCATCCCTGATGAAACAGCTTTATTGTTTTTTTCTAATTACAGAAAAGGCACCTCTTCTGAGTGAAAAAGTGGTGGTAGTAGGGGTGGAGGGGGTGTTCTGTAGACTCTGACCCCCCACCCTGGGCAAGCCTCAGGAGTTGGAGGCCCTCCCTTTCGGCCAGCCAGTGCTCAGGGCCTGTCCGAGGAATTTAAATGAGCAGAAACTGGCCGCCTGCGTAGGGGGAGGGCTGGGATGAACTTGGCCGGAGAACCTGGGAGACCAGCCAACTAGGGAAAAGGCACCTTGCACCCAGGGGCAAGGACTCCTGCTGTTCCTCCAAGCCCAGCATCAGCTGCAGGCTTGTGGCTGTCCTCTCCCCAGCCACCATGCCAAACCTCTGGCATTAGGCACCCCGATGGCTTACCTGAAGAACTTTTCCTCTGTCCACACATTACCATACAGATGGGTCTCCTGGCACTAACGGGGGGCCCAGGCTCAGAGAGGTGAGGTAACTTGCCCCATGACACACAGCACAGGTGTGATGTGCACTCAGGTGTGTCCAACCTCAAAGCCTGTGTATTCTGACTACCCTGAGCCTTCCTAAAAGAGCGGCCGAGGCAGGCTGAGATGACCTCTCGTGATGACCAGTTCAGAGGTCTGGGATTTGGTTTTCCAACTTTGGCCAAGAAGATGGTGGTCGAGTTGGCAAGTTAGCATCCCACAGGTCACTGATAGGTGTGGGCTTTCAAGGCCAAGAAAACCTGAGTAGCTCTTTCTTGCTTTCCTCCTAAAGATACCAAGGAACCCAGTGCAGGCAGCCCCCAGCCCTGCCTGCTGGGAGTCAACTTGGCACCTCCTACCCCTTCCTACCCCAGTCTGCAGCCCTGGGAAGACACACAGGCAGAAATCACATGACCCCATGAAGCAATATGAAGCAATGCTTGGGAGCTGTGACCACCCCATGCTTGTTGACACAGCAGTGGCCTTGGGAAATAACCCCACTTTGATCCTGTGACTGGGATCGAGTTTTGGCCTCAGTGTCTCACTGCAGAAGTTTCTGCTTCCTCTCCCTACCTGCAAAGTGGGACCACTTGGAACCCCCATCTGCCTCCCCTGCTTGGCTGCTGTAGTTGCCCAGGGGAGAATGTATATAAAGGGTCCTGGAAATAACAGTAAGCATTAAGGGGTCAATATTCTCCCTCTTGACCCTCATGGACCCCACTTCCAAGCAGACGGGAGGAAAAGAGAATAAGGTTTATAAAGATACGGAGCTGGATCAACTCCCACCTCCCACCTTTCCCTAAGGCTCCTCCTATAAGGTGAGCGATGGTGTTCAATATGAGGGTTCAGAGGTGAAGGGAGAGGCCTGAGGCCACACCTAGGTCCCACACAAGGATGTAAACTCAGGTCTGTCTGACTCACTTTTCTCCTCTTACAAACAGGACCAAAGGCACTGGGAGCACATAACTGAGGCCAGGTGGGAGGTTGCTTGCCTGAAATGGGCAGAAAGTGGCTATGGGGTTTCTAAGGCCCTGCTTCCAGCTCCTCTTGGGGATCAGTCCTTCCAGGGACACCCAGGGCCTGCCACCCATACTCCCCTGGGTATTATATCTGGGTGGCTGAGCCCACGGGGTGCCTTCCTGATCCCATGAGCTCAGCAGAGCCTCCTGTGCCTAATGTCTTGTATAGGAAGCCAGCAAACCCTCTTAGGCTTTACAGACAGCTCCAGGCTTTGTACTGTTCTTCATCCTTCTCAAAGTAGCTTTCTAGCCATTGCTGTGTTTAATAAATACATAGCCAGGGGGGTAGGGCTGGCATTACTCTTTTCATTTTATAAGGGAACTCAGAGAGGCTGAGCAATGAACTGATTGAGGTCCCAGTATAAAGGAGGATCAGGATTCAAACTGGGGCCTGTGCTCCCTGGTCTCCAGATGGGAACTGGAGGGGAGAAGCTGGCTACAAGAGAGGAGCCAGGGACTTTAGAATCAGGGGCTTGCAGGAGGTCCTACCTGCAGCAGCTGGCTTTTCCCCCCTCTCTGCGACTTAATTTCCTCATTTCTAAAATGGGAGAACAGAGGCCGAATCTGGCATCTCTACGACCTCTGCTCATTTATTCTGTTTGCTTCAGGGCAAGCTGGGGGATAGCTAGAGAAACAATTTCACCTCTCCTCCCTGCAGTGGCATCTCAAGTGCCAAGGAGTGGAAGGTGACTTGAACCAAGGCCAGGAGGGAGCTGCAGGAGCTGGTGCCAGGAGCTAAACAAACTTGAATCTTCAACTTCAGACCTTCATAGAGCAAGCCAGTCAGGAAAAACACAGTCCTGGAGAAAGCCATGGCGGGGAGGGCAGAGTCCTGTGCCTTCCTAGTTCTGCTTCCAACTACCCAAGTGGCCTTGACCCACCCCTTCCTCTGTGTACCACAGCCTCCCCTCTGACTGGAGAGGTGACCTTTCATACCCTCCAGTTCTAAGAGTGTTGGAATGGCTTTCACAATGCTCTCCACAGAGGCACAGAAAGGAAGAGACTTTTCAACAAGTTAGTCCAAATGTTGCACAGGAGGTGGATTCCACAGAGGTTTCCTGAGGACAGTGCTGCAGCCCCCCCCGGGGCCATCCCGTATCCTGAGAGCAGTGAGGTCCGAGCCACCAGAGGTGTCCAGGAGAGGTGATGGCAAGACCTCTGTGGTCCTGTTAGGAGGTTCTAGAATGCAGTTCTGAGATTCTCCCCACCCCAACTTCCACCAGTGTAGAACCCTCCCTCTTTGTCTGCAGAAGGGGACTCATGAGCCATATACGTGGAGATGCCTAGCAAAGGGGCTCCCTGCTGGCCCCAGGAGGTGAGGGTGGAGCAGGATGGTGGTGCACCCTGGTTTGAAACTAGGCAGCACTGGGTTCAAATCTGGACTCTGCCACTGAGCTGAGCAAGCAACCTAAGGAAAGTCAGGGGGTCTAGGAGAGCTGCAGGAGGGAGGGGGTGCTGGGGAATAGCACTGTTCATGTTGCTAAGAATTTCTGAAGAACTTGAGGGGTCCTGAGGAGACTTCTGTACAGTGATGCTTGTGTGGCTCATGGACGCTATTGAACATGTTGGGGAGCTAGTGAGTGGGCTTGGATGTGCGTGGATATGTTGTCAGTTACCTACTGATGCCACTCCACACAGATGCTCGGTTGTACCTTAAGTATGTGGCTACGGGAAAGCATGTGTATGTTCCCCTGCATCATAGCTGGAAAAACCTTTAGGTTGGGCTCTCCCCTTTCATTTTACAGATGGAAAGACTGAGGCCCTCCTGGGGGCTGCTGAGGGCAAAACCTGGAGAGGGTCCCAGACATCCTACTCCCCATCTCTCCATAAGCATTGCTCCCCAGGGACCATCCCCCCACGGGGACACCTACCTACTGCATCTGGCTCCGGCTGTGTGCCCAGGTACCGCCCCTGGGCCCGTGAATCCACCAGCTGAAACCTCTTTGATTCGAGGTTCTCCAGCACCTGCTCGTAGGTCTTGAGCAGGGAGCGGTTCAGCGTGGCTTTGAAGATGGCTGGCTCTGGGCGTGAGGGCTCAGATGTCACCGGGTGGCCCTCCTTCAGCCAGTTCCGGAAGCCACCATTGAGCACGGACACGGTGCGGTGGCCAAACACACGGAACATCCACCAGACCCGCGGCGCATAGAAGCTGCCCAGGTCGTCACCATCGTACACCACCACATGCGTGTCGTTGCTGATGCCCAGGCTGCCCACGTAGTCGGCGAAGCCCGCCTCGCTGGGCAGCATCACCTCGTAAGGCGAGGCCTTGTCCCGACACTCCTCTATGTCAAAAAAGGAGGCGCCGGGCACATGGCGCTCCAGGTATTCCTTGCGGGCCTCGCGGGTGCCCGGCGAGTACCAGGACGCATCCAGCACCCGAAGGCCAGGGCCCACCTTACCAGCCCGGACGGACTCCGCCAGCCACTTGGTGGAGACCAGCGCCCGGTAGAGCACCTGATGAACCATGGTGTCAGCTCTCCGTGTCACCTGGCGCGGGTGGGAACCAGGAAAGAGATCGGCGTGAGGACTGTTCGTGCAGTGGGCTGCGGCCTGGAAGGAGGAGCTTTTCCCCACTGCACTTCCCCAGGGGTGTCGTGTTTATGGCAACCCGGCAGGGTTGAGGTGTGCAGTGGGTTTGGTTTGCAGATTCCCTAGGGAAAGCCTGCTTCCGCCGCTCCCTGCGGCCCCCGCCCGCGCAGAAGTGGGTGGAGCGAGAGGGCTGGGGATAGCGGAGCTGGCTGAGAGCGTGTCCGGCCCTAGAAGCTATTATACTCTCCCTCAGGATCCTCCTGGAGTAGCGAAAAGATGTCCAAGATGGGAGGAGAATGCATCTTGGGCTTAGAGACCCCTTCCTGGGAGCGTAGGGGAGTGGGCACATGGAAAACTGTCCGCTGGAGGCCCGCAGCCGCCCTCACCCGCGTCTCTCGCCTTGCAAACCTTCCTGCAGTCTCTCAGCAACCTGGGGTCGCCCGCCTCCTAAATGCCCGCGTCCGGCCCAGCCTGGTGTCCTCTGCCCGAGTTGGGTCCAGGGTTCCCGGGGCACCCCCGCCCCGCTCTCGCCACCGGGACCCTCCCCAGGGTCGCAGGTGGTTTGGCCGGCGGCCCAATCCCGAGCGGCCCGGGCGCATACCGCAGCCCCACCCCGCCGCACTCACTCGCCCTCGCCGCCGCCCTGGCGCTTGCCACTGCCAGCTGGAGGAGTTGGCAGGTTCAAACCCGGAGCCCGCAACTTCCCGGCCGGCCCACACCATCGCGCGGCCTCCCGCGGGGGGGATCACGCGCCGCCGGCCACTCCATGCGCTCCGGCCCCGCACCGCGCCCGCCCCGGGCCAGTCCCCGAGCTTTCGGCGCCTCTCGAACCCGCGGGGACCCGGTGAGGAAACCGGACGGCAGGCGGGGCTGCGCGGGGCGGGGCTCGGTGGCGCGGGCTTCCCCCCAAGGCCCGGCCAGTGGAAGGTGCCGGCAGCCGAGGCTCCCAGTGGCCCAGGTGGTGGGCTGTGCCGGAGTCTCCTCCCTTTGGCCCGAAGCAGGTTGGCGATGGGAGGAGGGAGGGTACTGCTGAGGGCTCGGGGAGGGGGCTCTCTGCGCGAGGTCATGGCCGAACCCGGAAGCCCCGAGACTCCGGTAACTGCTGCTGTGTGGTTCTTGCCTTTCTTTAGGGGGAGGCCGATCGTCGGGGTGCGCAGAGTGGGGCTCCCCCGAGAGGCCTGAGCAGAGCAAGGGGCCGTAGTCTAGGAGGGAAGAAGCACCCCTTCCGTAGTCTAGGAGGGAAGGACGGCTGTCCGCGGCTGCTGGGGGGCGGCCCCCTGGGCGGGGGCGGGGTAAGGGCAGGGGGAGGGGGTTGTCACCTGGTGACAGGGAGGAGGACTAATAAATCCTGACCAAGAGGCCAGGAAGAGGAGGCCAACTGACCCACAGGCTCCAGGAGGACGAACTGGCAAAGGACTTGCTGGAGTGAAACGAAACTAACATTTGTCAAGGCCTGCTTGGGGAGGCACTTTACTGGGGACTCCTATGGCTGTCGCTTAACTTCCCATAACAACCCTGGGAGTAGGCCAGAAACTTCTTTAAAGACTTGGAAAAGAGTTGCCCAGGGGCTCGCGGTGACATTGAGGCCAGGCCATTTGTTAATCCTGGGTCTGAAGCCCACATGGCAGAGGCTGCTTTTGTTTACTTGCTCATCCCTGAAGTCACATATTTTTTTTTAAAAACTGCCTTTGTCCTTAACCTATTTCATTATAAGTGTATATAATTTAATGTTTAATAATGGCTGTGTTTAACAACCAGTTGGCTTAATTCCTGAAAATCTAACAACTGCTTTTTGCAAGCTATTGGGACATCCCTACCCACCCCTACTCAGTTTTTGTATATTCTATTATGTATGCTTGGAGTGCTTTTTTCATCCCCCTTGGAAAAAAATTCTTTTTATGCTGAAACAATGATAGTATCACAGAAAGTTGTAAAAATTCGTACTTTGATAAGCATTTACCCAGGGAATTCTCTGAGCTTTGTGCTTTGCAGTCAAGGGAGAGAGGGGGCCAGGAAGTACAAGACCAGGGAAGCCCTTGTAGAAGGTTGAGTCTGACTGGACCCTGCTATTCCAGGGCCCATCCCAGACGGCAGCCTGGTGCTTACACCTCCCCTAGCACAGAGTGCACCTGGGAGACGGGCCTGGGGCTGTCCTGTTTGTCTGGGGTCCTTGACTCCCGGAGCAGCCCCACCTACAGCCATCCAGGCCTGCCCAAGCACATTGGAACCTGGTCCACACCCTTCAGTGCACACATGGCCTGCTCTCCCAAAACCTCCTCTACCTCCTATAGTCCTTAATGGGAACTGCCAATCCAGCATAGGGAGTGTGTGTGTGTGTGTGTGTGTGGCAGGATGACCTCAGACCTCTGAAGTCCCGATTCTAGACTTGCTGACAATGGATCAGAGGCCACCCATGGGAGTAACTTTGAAGAAATAATGGGATTTTTATGAGCTGTCTTTAATGATTATTAAAACCAGCCATATGCAGGGCATTATGGTGGCGCTTTGATGTTCACTGGGGCTTCCCTGCTGGCTCAGTCAGTAAAGAATCTGCCTGCAATGCGGGAGACCAGGTTTGATCCCTGGATCAGGAAGATCCCCTGGAGAAGGAAATGGCAACCCACTCCATTATTCTTGCATGGAGAATTCCATGGACAGAGGAGCCTGATGGCTAAAGTCCTTCGGTCCACAAAGAGTCGGACATGACTAACACTTGATGTTCATTATTTAATTTTCACCATTAAGAGGTGAAGATTGGAAGCTCAATTATAAGAAATGGAAATGGTTCTGGGCCCCTCACATGCCCGCTCAGCACATACCTGGTTAAGAGGGGCATTGGACTGGCACTGACTTTGGAGGGACTCTGGCTCCCAAGTCAGCATTCTTTCCACTCTAAATAGATCCCTGTGGAAAAAACCAAGGAGCCTCAAGAATGAGGAGTGGGGAGGGGCTGCTGTGGTTCACAATGGGGTCTTCAGGTAGTTCAGTTCAGTTCATTTCAGTTGCTCAGTCGTATCCGACTCTTTGCAACCCCATGAACCCCAGCATGCCAGGCCTCCCTGTCCATCACCAACTCCCGGAGTTTACCCAAACTCATGTCCATTGAGTCGGTGATGCCATCTAACCATCTCATCCTCTCTTTTCCCCTTCTCTTCCTGCCTTCAATCTTTCCGAACATCAGGGTCTTTTCAAATGAGTCAGCCCTTCACATCAGGTGGCCAAAATATTGGAGTTTCAGCTTCAACATCAGTCCTTCCACTGAATACCCAGGACTGATTTCCTTTAGGATGGACTGGTTGGATCTCCTTGCAGTCCAAGGAACTCTCAAGAGTCTTCAACACCAGGTAGAGGCCTGCTGAATCCCTCAACATAACCTAGTGCCATGTAACCCACAGGCACTGTGATCACTCCTTAGCCAAAGCCTCTGGCAGCCTCACCCCGAACATGTCAAATCAGCTTGGATTTTCCCTTCCCCCCACCTTCACACCTCAGGCTGAGCTAGTGTGCCCCCTCCGCTCCCACTGAACTCCAGACTTTCTGCAATTATGTTGTGTCTCTTTTCTTTCTTTTTGGCAGCACTGGGTCTTCATTGCTGCACCCAGGTTTTCTCCAGTTGCAGCAAGCAGGGGCTGTTCTTTGTTGTGCTCAGGCTTCTCACTGTGTTGACTTCTGTGGCGAGTACCATCTCTGGGGCATGCAGGCCTCAGCGGATGCAGCACTCAGGCTCAGGACTGTGGCTCATGGGCTCTAGAGCACAGGCTCAGTAGTTGCGGTGTACTGGCTTAGTTGCCCCGCAGCATGAGCATGTGGGATTTCTCTAGACAAGGGATTGAACCCGTGTCCCCTGCATCAGCAGGCAGAGTCTTAACCACGGGACTACCAGGGAAGTCCTGCAATTACATTCTCTTGAGCAGGCCTGTGGCCGCTAACTCCCAGGGCCTGGTCACATGGGTAGCATGGTTCCTAAAAGCCCGGCTGCACCGAGACTGAGGGAGGGACTGGGTACCAGATATCACACTGTGGACACAAGAGGCCCTGGTCATCATTGACCTTCAGGCTGGGAAACTTTGGCCTCAGAAGTTACAACCCGATTGTACATCTTGAGGCTGCCCCTGACCAGCTCTGTGACTATGCTATGCTAAGTCACTTCAGTCGTGTCCGACTCTGTGCGACCTCATAGACGGCAGCCCACCAGGCTCCCCCGTCCCTGGGATTTTCCAGGCAAGAGTACTGGAGTGGGGTGCCATTGCCTTCTCTGAGCTCTGTGACTAGGGCAAGGCATTTTTATCGCTAACCACCAGTGGTCTCATTCAGAAACAGGCAGCCCCACCTAGTGACTGCTGAAGGCTGTGTTGCTTAGTACGTGGCCTGCAGGGGCACTCCACAAAATGCTCTATTCTCTACCCACCTCCTTCCCCTTGGTGGCAGGGCTGCTTGGCATGGGTGCAAGGTTGCACCCTGCACTGGAGGGTACACAGCCAAGGTGGTGGGTGGAGCTGACCTGTAGCTCGAACTCCACTCACGCAGCCACGTGCTCTGGTGGAGACTGTGCCTCTGCCTGGCAGAAGGGGCACCTTTCTCTAACCTGCCCAAAGGCACCTAGGGTATCCACGCGTTTGGAGCCTGGCCCTGGAAGGCTGTGAGCTGACTGTCAGCTGTGCTGACAGTCATGGTGGGCTGGTAAACTGCTATACTCAGAACTGCTGGCCTGCAAGGGAGAGAAGAGGGTGAGGAGTGAGGCCCTAATCGCTGTTTCCAGAGAGGAAGAAAGTTAGCCGCTCAGTTGTGTCCAATTCTTTGTGATCCCATGGACTGTAGCCCACCAGACTCCTCTGTCTGTGGAATTCTCCAGACAAACATATTGGAGTGGGTTGACATTTCCTTCTCCAGAGGATCTTCCCCAGGAGATTGAACCCCAGTCTCCTGCATTGCAGGCCAGGAAAGCCCCAAGAGAGGAGTCTCAAAGAGTGAAATCAGACTTTACTGAACTGCCTGGCAGTTGCTGTGAAGCCTGGCACCACCACCACTTCTTAGCTGTTGACCCTTGGTCTTTTTTTTTTTTTTTTAAGTGAAGTCGCTCAGTCGTGTCGGACTCTTTTCGACCCCATGGACTGTAGCCTACCAGGCTCCTCCGTCCATGGGGTTCTCCAGGCAAGAATACTGGAGTGACCCTTGGTCTTTAGTGCACTTCTGTGAACTTCAGTGTCCCCTCCAGGAAACAAGGAGAATACAAACCTTCTTGTGGTTACTCATATAACAAATAATTGAGAGCCTACTCTGTGTCCTGTAGTGTTCTAAGGTGTTGTGAAGATTAAAGCACACATAGGGATGAGATGGTTGGATGGCATCACCAACTCAATGGACATGAGTTTGAGCAAGCTCTGAGAGTTGGTGATGGACAGGGAAGCCTGGTGTGCTGCAGTCCATGGGGTCGCAAAGAGTCAGACAAGACTGAGTGAGCTGAACTGAAGGAGGATTAATTGACTAATTCCAGTTGCTAGTCCTCTGAGGCTGTTTAAATAAATATTTGATGAATGGGTGAATTTCACCAGGGATCTTGGTTGATTGTAAGCAAAGCTGAGCTGCACCTGAGGGAGGGGCTAAGAATTTGCCCCTACTTGCCTTAAAGTGCCAGGAGCTTGCGTTCTAAGTCACTTCAGTCCTGTCCGACTCTACGACCCTATGTATGGACTGTAGTCCACCAGGCTTCTCTGTCCATGGGATTCTGCAGGCAAGAGTCCTGGAATGGGTTGCCATGCTCTTCTCCAGGGGATCTTGCCAAACCAGGGATAGAACTCAAGTCTGTTATGTCTCCTGCATTGGCAGGTGGGTTCTTTACCACTAGGGCCACCTGGGAAGCCTGCAGGGCCTTCTCCTAATTGGGCTCTCTCCTTATCCACCCCACCTCAAACAGTGGTGAGAGCCATCACCTTGCCCCCTCTAAGGGGTCATGGTCATTCTGGTGATTGCTCTGTATATATATCTCAGGCTTAGCAGGGCAAGGGAGGGGAGGCTCCTGGTGATCTAAGTCTGTATCTTGGGTTTACCACCACTGGTTTTCCGTGTTCCCTGGACTCTGCCCTCCCTAGGCTCCACTGCTCCCTCGGGCCCTGGACCCGGCCCTCGCCCCAGGGGCACAGGCGTTTCCTGCCCCTGGGCCACTGGCCTCTTCCTTAATACCCTCCTGACCTCCTCCTTGTCGCGCAGGCCTGCAGCCCCAGTGTCACCGCCGCCATGGCTTCGAAGCAGCTCTTCCGCGCGCTTGTGTCAGCGCAGTGGGTGGCTGAGGCGCTCCGGGCCCCACAGGCTGGGCAGCCCCTGCGGCTGCTCGATGCCTCATGGTACCTGGCCAAGCTGGGCCGCGACGCGCGCCGCGAGTTCGAGGAGCGCCACATCCCGGGCGCCGCCTTCTTTGACATCGACCAGTGCAGCGACCGCACGTCGCCCTATGACCACATGCTGCCCAGCGCGGCACACTTCTCAGAGTACGCAGGCCGCCTGGGCGTGGGCGCCGCCACCCACGTGGTGGTCTACGACGCCAGTGATCAGGGCCTCTACGCGGCGCCGCGCGTCTGGTGGATGTTCCGCGTCTTCGGCCACCGCACGGTATCTCTGCTCGACGGTGGCCTCCGCAACTGGCTGCGCCAGGGCCTCCCGCTGAGCTCAGGCAAGAGCCGTCCCCAGCCCGCCGAATTCCACGCGGTGCTGGACCCCGCCTACATCAAGACGTACGAGGACATCAAGGAGAACCTTGAATCCCGGCGCTTCCAAGTGGTGGACGCCCGTGCCGCCGGCCGCTTCCGGGGCACAGAACCCGAGCCCCGAGACGGTAACCAATGAGTGAAGTGCCCAGGAAGTCCCTGCCTGAGCACTGCCCTCGCCTCACTCTTGCCTTAAAGGGTGGGGTGGTGGGGTGTCAGCAGAGATTCACCCCACAGCATGGGGGTGCCGGCTGAGATCTAGTTTCTAGTCGTCTCACTGGGCTTTATTCTAAGTGAAGGCGATAATATTTGCCCTGCCTCCACCCCCAAACTAGTTGGAAACCCAGAATGCCCTGTATAAGTGTGAGAATCCAAACAGTCCCCTCCCAGTACTATGGATGGGGGTCACTGCCAAATGGGAGGACGGGACAGGCCCAGTTGGGGGAAAGCCCCACATAGATGGTGCTTGATCAGGTCTACCACCATCTCTGAGGGTGATGGAGCCAGGAAAGAGGAGAGAGAAAGTGGAGAATGAAAGTCGTCAGAGGGGCCAAAGGCTAGCAGAGAGCAGGACAGAGGAGCCTCAAGTACGTGCTGCTCCAGATTGGAGCAGAAACTGAATAGAGGGTGGTTGCTGGCCTCGGCTGGGGTAGGGCCTCTCCCACATGGGCTGGGATCCCCATGGAGTTCAACATCTGGCTGCTTCCTGAGATCTGGGGAGAGGTGGCCATTCTAAGGCTTCACACTCCGTTCTGTAAGGAGCAGGGTTGGGAAGGGGTCCCCACAAAGCAGGTGGATCAGTAACCACTTTGGTGTGAGCTTTTTAATGATCTCACAAGAGGACTTCCCTGGTGGTTGTTTTTTAGCCGGGGAGTCGTGTCTGACTCTCTTGTGACCCCATGGACTGTAGCCCACCAGGCTCCTCTGTCCCTGGGATCCTTCAGGCAAGAATATTGGAGGGGGTTTGCCGTTTCCTTCTTTCCCTGGTGATCCAGTGGTTAAAAATCTGCCTTCCAATGCAGGGCACATGGGTTCGATCTCTGATCGGGGAACTAAGATCCCACATGCTGCAGTGCAACTAAGCCTGAACCACAACTAGAGAGCCTGTTCTCTTGCAACAAGAGAAGCCTGTGTGCTGCATCGAACACCCAGCACAGCCAAAAAAAGAAAAAGATCCCACAAGACGGGTGCTCTTCTCATACAGAAGGGGACATGGAGCCTTAGAAGGGCCACCTTTTCCCAGATCTCAGGAGGCAGCCAGGTGTTGAACTCCAGTGCACTACCTTTAACTGCACTGAACAACCAGTAATCCCCCAGTCATTTCTCTCCTGTGTGCTTTGAGGAGGGCGCAGGGAACTTGCCTCTTCCTCTGGGAAGTTCTCCCTGAATGGATCCCTCTACCCCTGAATCAGGGCTGGCTGGAGCTTCTTTTTCTAGAGCAGCTTGGGCTCACCCTGTCCTAGCACTGTTAGGGTGATCTGAGGGCAAGGACCATCCATGCTCCCAGTGCATCCTGAAGACTAACCCAGCAGCTGGATGGTGTCCAGAGAGGTTTTGTGAATTCACAAGGTCCCGACACAGGGAACCCTGCAGAGCTGTGTAGACATGACTGTGGGAAACTGCTGATGGCCAAGCTTTTTTGAACCTAAGTTAGTGGCAGTTTGAGATGGTCCAGCCTAATAGGGATGCCACCTTGAACCTGTGGGACCCTTCAGCTTAGCCCCTGGGTGGGGGTGGGGGTGATGAAGCAATGTAGGGCAGCGAGCCAGAGCCAGACCTGGGTTCAGAGCTCTCCCCAGGTTGCACTAGCTGTGTGACACCTGGCAGGTCACCTAGCCTCTGAACTGCAGCTTCTGCCTGGGTCAAGTCAGAGCAGAACATGGAGCTTAAAGGATGCTTGAGGGTTAAATGAGAGCAAGTGTGTTAAGCACTTAGCTCTGTGTTTGCACATACAGGGTGCACTTGAGAAACGGGAAGTGGGATAATTAACGTGTGCTTCCCTGGCTGCGGGTCTTTACAGGGGTGCTTAATGCTTACCTCCATTGTGCTTGCTCATTCGTAAAATGGAAGATAAGGGTAAATGTCCAGCCGGCCTGTCGTCAAGGTGAACGAGCTGATGAGTATACAGGCTCCAGCTAAATCAGCGGAGAATATCAGCGTCCCCATTGTCCCCCCTCCACAGCCTGAGACCTGGCCTGCTTGATGCCCTCTGCCTGAGATGCTCTCAACTTCTACCACCCAGTCCCTTCAACCTGGTTAAATCTTATTCAGCCTTCAGGGCTTAATCAGAGAAGCTTTCCTGCCCCTCCCCCTCCCAGGCAGTGGGTCCTGCTTGGCAGCACAGGCTCTGGGCCTCTCTACTCCTACTAGCTTGGGCCAATCTGTTCCATGTGCCTCTATCTCCTCGTCTGTACAAAAAGGAGAATAGTAATTGCTTTCCCATAGTATTAGAGCAAGGATTAAAGGGAGAAATACAACTGAGGGGCTCCTAGCACAAAGTAAACCCTCAGTAAGGTCAGCTACAGTGATTCCTGTTACTGTGTATTACTGTTATTTACGATATGCATTATATCCCCATGCTACCCAAGAGGGCCTTTTAGTAACACCCATCATCCCTGGAGAAGGAAATGGCAACCCACTCCAGTATTCTTGCCTGGAGAATCCTATGGACAGAGGAGCCTGGTGGGCTACAGTCCATGAGGTTGCAGAGAGTTGGACGTGACTGAAGCTACTGAGCATGCACACACGCAAAATAATGAGTATGCCAGCTTGCATTTACCTAGAACTTCCTCTAACTGTCAGCACAGTCAGTCTTCAGGAAACCTGGGGCAGAGTGTGGCTTCTGTGGAGTCTGAGTCCTGGGTTCAGAGCCCAGGCAGCAATTCACTAGATGCATGACACTGGACAGTAGCGAACCTCAGCATCTCCTGTAAAACAGATTCCTGTACGTGGCTGCCTGGGTTTCCTGCTTGTGCGGACTACCTGAGATGATGCTTAGAGGGTAGCGCCGTGGCTGCATGGGAAGTTCTCAGTCCCGCAGGGGCCATTCCTACTGCCCTTGTGCAAACGTTTGTTCCCTGCCTCCTGCTCTCCTTTTGCAGGCATCGAGCCCGGCCACATCCCCGGCACCATCAACATCCCGTTCACGGACTTCCTGACCGAGGACGGACTGGAGAAGAGCCCCGAGGAGATCCGCCGCCTCTTCCAGGACAAGAAGGTGGACCTGTCCCTGCCCCTGGTGGCCACCTGCGGCTCCGGCGTCACAGCCTGCCACGTGGCCCTGGGCGCCTACCTCTGCGGCAAGCCGGATGTACCTATCTATGATGGCTCCTGGGTGGAGTGGTACATGCGTGCCCAACCCGAGGACATCATCTCTGAGGGCCGGGGGAAGATCCACTGAGGCATGGCGGGACACAGGAAACTTGGGTGACACCCAGCCAGCAGTACCCAGCCCAGTGGTTCCGACTCTGCTCTGACCAGGATAGTGTTTCTTCCTCCAACTCAGGTGGTACATGGGGCGACACCCCAGAGGCCAGGAACTCTGGACTTATGGGCTCCCAGTGGAGGCAGCAGAGAAGGAGGCAGCGGGCACGGGGGGAGGGGAGTTGCCCTTGTGGTGCTGAACTGGAGCCCCACTTCCCTTCTGTTGAAGAAATAAAACAGTCAAGTGCTAAACCCTTCTGACTGCGGGGCTGCCTCAGCTCTCCTCCACTCCTGGGCTGACGGCTCCAGCATGCCCAGCTCGGGAGCTCCATGGAGCCAGAGTGTCTTGAGAACCGTGTCCCTTCTGCTTTCTGAGCGGTGCTGGGGCCCCAGAGGCCTTCCAGTCCCGAGACCGAATGTCTCCCTGACAGCTGTCTTCTACTTCTTTTGCTGCATGAAAGAATGAATATGTTAGGCACTCAGCAGTGTCTGACTCTCTGCAACCTCATGGACTGTAGCCTGCCAGGCTCCTCTATCCATGGAATTCCCCAGGCAAGAATACTGGAGTGGGTAGCCATTCACCTCTCCAGGGAATCTTTGCTGGGGTCTTCCTTCTGGCTTCTGGGTTATTTAAGGTGAATCTTTTGTGGTATGTCTGGAGTCCCACCCAAAGCTGGCCCCTCCCCATGGGTAAGTAATACATCTCATTTCAAGACAGATGGTTCCAGAACTTAATAGGAGGTTGTACCACACCGAGGAGGCCCATTCTAGCCCAGGATGTTTTGGAGAAGGGCAGAGTTTAGTCAAATTAGAGGGGAATCCAGTTCTAGACTCTGAGAGCCACCCTTGGAGCCTTGCCTTTGGGACTACCTGGGGGTGGGCAATATGAGGAGCTTTGATCCTTTCTGCTTAAGGAGAAAGAACCCTTATTCCCCAGGTTTCTCAAGGGTAAGGAATCTATTCTCCTCCTTCCATGTTTGTTCTTTGTGCAAGGATGGACATGGGTGTCAGAAGGCACCAGGTGCCCTCTGTTGGAACCTGGGTCACCCCTCCCCCAGGCATCTTCCAGCCCCCGAGGCATCTCTTGGTAGCAAAGGCCCAGGTGTCAGCCAGTACTGAGGGGACCTCCAGAAGGAAAAAAAGACCAGAAGGGGCAGACTTACCCAAGCTCGCATGATGGACTCACAACATAGCTGAAACCAGATCCAGATTTTCTGACTCTGAATTTACTTTTTTTTTTTCACCCAAGACTCTGAGTCGTCTCTCCCAAGTCCACAGGGATGGTGGGGAACCAATGGGACAGAATCCTGGTTTTCTGAACAAAAGGTCTAAAATAAGTCCCACCTCTCCGAGCCTCAGCTTTCTTACCTATAAAATGGGAATAATGCATACTTTTGAAGAAGGGATTTCAGACAAGGACCTGACCAAGAGCCCAGCAGCCCTGAGCCCTATCTTCATAGCTCAGGGCTTCTTCACCTTGGGGCAACTGACATTTGGGCTGGATAATCTTTCTTTGTAAGAACATCCTGGGCATCAGAGAATGTTTAATGGTATTTGTGGCCTCTATCCATGAGATGCCAGCAGCACCAACCAATTGTGAGAAAAAGAAATGTCTCCAGATAAAGCCAAATGTCCCCAAAGAGGCAAAAATAACCCCCTAGTTGAGCACCAGTGCTGTGGGAGCAATGGCCATACTTGATGACAGCAGTCAGGACCAATACAAACAGGGATCTCCACACGGAGGGAACCCCCATCTCCCCATCATGAACCCTTTCCCCTGGGGGCTGAATTTAACAGTTTAGGAATTTTCCTTTCCAGCTGATCTCAGACAAACCTTGTTTTCTCCCTTAAAAATGTCCCTGCCTCTTCAAGGAGTTGGGTTTGTTGGCAAACACACGTGAGGTCTGATCTGGCTTCCAGTTCCCTTGCCCCATGCAAGGCTGCCTGACCTTGGACACAAGGCTGAGCCCCTTTGAGCCTCAGTTTCTTCATCTTTTGTCGTTGCTGTTAAAATTTTATTTGTTTATTTTTGGCTATGCTGGGTCTTTATTGCTGCACATGTTTTCTCTAGTTGCGGTGCACGGGCTTCTCATCACGGTGGCTTCTCTTCTTACGGAGCACAGGCTTCAGGGCTTGAAGGCTTCAGTAGTTGCAGCTCCTGGGTTCTAGAGTGCAGGCTCAGTAGTTGTTGCACACTTCCCTGACTAGGGATCGAACTGGTGTCTCCTGCACTGGCAGGCAGATTCTTTGCCACCAAACCATCAGGGAAGCCCCCATCTTTTTCTTTTTAATTGTCTGCTTATTTTTGTTGTGAACCACACGTGGGATCCCTTCTCCCACCAGGGATTGAACCCATGCCCCCTGCGTTGGAATTGTGGAGTCTTCACCACTGGACCGCCAGGGAAGTCCCAGTTTCTTCACTTTCAAAATGAGTGTAATCATACCTTCATTGAGCAACATGGGGATTCAATGAGAAAATCCATAGCAACTGTTTAGGTTGGTGGCAGGCACAGAGTCAATATCGAGTGTTACTGTTATTTTGTAAAGGACTTTTACTTTATCAGCATGTTGAGTGTCTCTCGTACTTCCAGCATTGGGGGAAGGGAATGTGAGTATGAGAATTATGTTCCAGCCCTGGAAAAGCCTCCCAGCTAGGAAGGAGAAACTGGCCCAGGGTATATTTTTAGAGAGAAATGGTGAAATGATCTATTCTACAACAGACTTATTTCACAAGAGCCTTTTGATGAAGGTGAAAGAGGAGAGTGAAAATGCTAGCTTAAAACTCAGCATTCAGAAAACTAAGATCATAGCATTTGGGCCCATCACTTCATGGCAAGTAGATGGGAAAACAATGGAAACAGTGACAGACTTTGTTTTCTTGGGCTCCAAAATCACTGCAAACAGTGACCACAGCCATGAAATTAAAAGACGCTTGCTCTTTGGAAGAAAAGCTATGATAAACCTAGACAAGGTGTTAAAAAGTAAAGACACCTCTTTGCCAAGAAAGGTCCATCTAGTCAATGCTCTGGTTTTTCCAGTAGTCATGTATGGATGTGAGAGTTAGACCATAAAGAAAGCTGAGTGCTAAAGATTTGATGTTTTCAACCTGTGATGCTGGAGAAGACTCTTGAGGGTCTCTTGGACAGCAAGGAGATCAAACTAGTCAGTCCTAAAGAAAATCCTAAAGGATGGAGCTTTATTATCCTTAACATATGGAGAATGAGTCACTTGGGAGGTGAAATTTTCAGATTAACTGAAGCTTTATAGTTTTTTAAATTAACTTTTATGGGAGTATAGTTGCTTTACAATGTTGTGTGTCTGCTGTACAGCAAGTGAATCAGCTATGTGTATACATGGTGGCGGTTTAGTCACTAAGTCTTGACTCTTTGTGACCCCATGGACTGTACCCTGCCAGGCTCCTCTGTCCATGGGATTTCCCAGGCAAGAATACTGGAGTGGGTTGTCATTTCCTTCTCCAATATGCATCCCCTCTTTTTTGGATTTCCTTCCCATTTAGGTCACCACGGAGTACTGAGTAGATTCCCCTGTATTATACAGTAGGTTCTCACTAGTTATCAATTTTACACATAGTATCAATAGTGTATATATGTCAATCCCAATTCATCCCACTCTTTCTTTCCCCCTTGGTGTCCACATGTTTGTTCTCTACACCTCAAGCTTTATCATTTTCAGTTCAGTTCAGTCACTCAGTCGTGTCCGACTCTTTGCAACCCCATGAATCACAGCACGCCAGGCCTCCCTGTCCATCACCATCTCCCGGAGTTCACTCAAACTCACGTCCATCAAGTCAGTGATGCCATCCAGCTATCTCATCCTCTGTCGTCCCTTTCTCCTCCTGCCCCCAATCCCTCCCAGCATCAGGGTCTTTTCCAATGAGTCAACTTTTCACATGAGGTGGCCAAAGTACTGAAGTTTCAGCTTTAGCATCATTCCTTCCAAAGAACACCCAGGGTTGATCTCCTTTAGAATGGACTGGTAGATCTCCTTGCAGTCCAAGGGACTCTCAAGAGTCTTCTCCAACACCACAGTTCAAAAGCATCAATTCTTCGGTGCTCAGCTTTCTTCACATTTTAAGCACCCCCAAATTTAACAGTGGGTGGGACACAGTATACTGAGGGTACAAGAACTCTCTGTGGCTTTGTTTCATCACTTTACTGTGAGCACTGTTTGCCCCTAAACTAAATGGACCCCATTGCTGTGACTTTCCAGTCCTCAAGTCCTTGCATCTCCAGATCGTCCTTGACCACTGTCCACCCTGGTTAATATCATGCTCTCCAGAGTCTCCATCTGCTTCTAGGTGGGCCCACTCTCCAGATGATGCCAACTATTCTAGGGCTTAAACCACTGGTAAACCAGGGCCTCTGGCAACCCACTGGGGTCCACAGCCTGCAGTGCCATCACCCTGCTCTTCCGTCCATGTCCCCTGTCTCAGTGTGTATGGCCACCACACAGGGGTCACCTGTGCCCAGACCTGCCTGACAGCCCGTTCTCCAGAGTTGGCCTCTCTTCCCCATAGCCAATAAACACCCAGGCCCATGATTTCCACCTCTGTTCTCATTGCCTTGGTGCAGGTCACCACCCCCACCCCCATGCCAAAGACACACAGATACAACCTGTCCAGTCATTAATTCCAGCACAAACCTTCAGGAACAAGCCTTGTACTGGGATCTGGGGCATGGAGGATAAAGATGTAAGGGGAACTTGCCTAGTGGAGAGGGGCAGACAGATAGGCCATGATAGGTGTGGCAAGGAGGATCTAAGAGACGAAACAGAACAGGAGAGGGTGGAACAGATGGCTCTGGGTCTGAGAGGCTGGTCTGCACAGGCTAGTAGCCTCTTTCTGAATCCCCTGGCCCGTACCTCCTCACTCCACGTGGAACAACAACAGGGGATGGGGTTCAAAGCCCAGCCTTGGGAGGCATTTGGACCTCCAGCTCACTGGCTATCAGTGTGCTTTGATTTCCTCATCTGTCATGGAATAATCCAGTACCCACCTCACAGGATCATATTGATACAAGAATTGAGAACAAAGCCTGCACAGTGAGCCTGACATCCATGCATTATAAATTACTAATATTCTGTCCTACGCAGGTCACTCCTGCCTCCTTTTACCTGCCTGGATGCCCTTGAGGGTAGCATATCTTATTCATGGTTCTCTTCCTGACCCCAGCACAGTGACGTAGTCAGGACTTAATGAGTATCTGATGTGTATATAAATATCCTGGCAGGGCTAAGAAAGACCCTAAAAAACCTTCCTTGGCACTTTCCTGGTGGTCCAGTGGCTAAGACTCCAAGCTCCCAATTCAGAGGGCTTGGGTTCAATCTCTGGTTGGGGAACTAGATCCAGCATGCACAGCTAAGAGTTCACATGCCATGGCTAAAGATCCTGCAGGCTTCAGTGAAGATGGAAGAGCCTGTGTGCTGCAACTAAAACCCATTGCAACAAAGTAAATACTAAATAAAATAGATATTTTTAAAAACCCCTCCTCTTTACTGAGCACTTTCCATATCCAGGGAGAATGCTAAGTGTTTTGTACCCACTTAATCCAACAACCGGAGAAGGCAATGGCACCCCACTCCCATACTCTTGCCTGGAAAATCCCATGGATGGAGGAGCCTGGTAGGCTGCAGTCCATGGGGTCGCGAAGAGTTGGACACGACTGAGCGGCTTCACTTTCACTTTTCACTTTCATGCATTGGAGAAGGAAATGGCAACCCACGCCAGTGTTCTTGCCTGGAGAATCCCAGGGACAGGGGAGCCTGGTGGGCTGCCGTCTATGGGGTCGCACAGAGTCGGACACGACTGAAGCGACTTAGCAGTAGCAGTAGCAATCCAACAACCCTGAGAAATAGGTGTTATTACCCCTTCCTCTCATTTTACAGATAAGGAAGATGGTGGCTTAGGTCAGGTGACTCGTCTGAGATCTCAGGAAGGATAGGGCTGGGATTGGAATTCTGGATGGAATGGTTTCATCATGGTGAGACAGAACTGGAGAGGGGGTCATAGAAGAGGGGTTGGGGTTTCTCTCTGGGTTGGGGGTTTGTAAGCCCCATAGGAATGCACTTACACATGCTCACACCTTTGCTCACAGGTGAGGAATAATGGAACCAGGCTAGACAGTTTGCCAAGTTATGTGTGCACTTTAATGCATATCTCCAGGACTCTTTATAAAAGTTGTACTTCCTCTCTTTAAAGAACATAGTAGCGATCGGCAGAGAAAAACAGGAGGAAAGAGGCAATTATTTAATGCTAACAACCACACCCAGTATTTAGGTGCAAGCATGTGATAAACTGCAGAATTTTGTGGTCCAGTGTTGAGGTCCTTTAATGGACCAGAACCTGGTGGTCCAGAGTCAACGATAAGAAAGTAAAAAAGAGTGAGAAACAGTCTGATATTCCTTGGTTTATGCAGAAAACAATAAAGCCCTTGACATGGGGCTTGCACTGCTTCACGTAGGCACAGGGCACCCTCTCGGAAGGGTGTTGCAAGCCCGGGCAAGAAAGTGAGCTCAGCGGGCTTCTGTGCTCCAAAGAATTAACCTGAGAGACAGAGAAAGAAAGAGAGAGAAAAAGAAAGAAAGACACGGGGACCCACGCTCTGATGGAACAAGGGTGTTTTATTCAACATAGTGTGGGTATATATACTGTCTTACAAGGTAGCTTTGTTGAGCAGAGATAAAGATCAAAAGTTCAGACTTAGAAATTATCAAGGAAACATAAGGCAATCCATATCAAAGAGAGAGGGTTGTAAATAATCACTTTTACCTTATGGTTCATAAAAAGGAAGAGGGCCGTAAATAGTTACTTATCACTGTATGGAAAAACTAACGAAGGAAATGCATGCATTTCTCAGCCCTGGGAGAGATTTGCCACTTCTCTTAATTCCTGAATATTCAGAAATTAATAAGGAACAGAGGATTCATGACAGATCCAAAATAGCACACAGGAAGCCTCCTGTTAAATGCTTCTTGACAATTCCCCCTATTTTATTATATTTGTAAAAAAGATCTTGACCAATTGAGTTTGTTTAGTATTAACCATGGATGGAGGAGCCTGGTAGGCTGCAGTCCATGGGGTCGCTAAGAGTCGGACACGACTGAGCAACTTCAGTTTCACGCATTGGAGAAGGAAATGGCACCCCACTCCAGTGTTCTTGCCTGGAGAATCCCAGGGACAGCGGAGCCTGGTGGGCTGCCGTCTATGGGGTTGCACAGAGTCGGACACGACTGAAGTGACTTACCAGCAGCAGCAGCAGTATTAACCAACTTTATAGAGAGGTAACAATAAACAACAAATATAATTACCAAGACAATCACCAAAGTTACAGTTCCAGAACTGATACTGTGGGTAATACACTGAAACCATCCTCGTGGGTCTAGCCCAGATAATTGATCAGCTAGTTGTTCAGCTAAAGTTTCCAAATTAGTGGAAGAGGGCAGACATTTAGAAAAGGTTTCAAAGATTTCCTTTTGCAGTAATTGTACATCTAGAGAGGCATTATCATGTATGTTTTGTAAATGAAATTTGATTTGTTCCCAGTTGTAGGCACTATGATTGAATTGAACAGGAGTAATACAAAATTGAGTAGAATTCCAATCACATTTTAGTATCACTTGTTTTTGCAAATCTATTAATTGATCTCTGACCCATTTGATGGCTGTTTTTAGTTCCTGTATTTCCTCTTGAATATCCTCATCTACCTGAGCCTGAGTAGCCCACATATTATGAGCATCTTCAGTCCAGTTTTGGATAAAATTATGTGTTTGAATTGAGGTATGTAAAGCAGCGCTTGCAACAGCAGCAGTGGTGCAAATAGCTATTAACCCCAAAATGCCAAGAATCAGCCATCCAATGAATTGTTTAGATCATTGGAGCAGTTTAGTAAGTAATCTGGAAGCAAGTCCAGCCATAGGACCTTCTTCCAAGGGTCACTGGAGATTTATTGGTAACCACAAATTACGTTGAGATCGAAGAATCAAAAAGGAATCATTTCTTAAAGAAATAGAGGAGTTAAGACAAGTATATAGTTTGCAATTAATACAAGTAACAGAACGTAAAGTCTTATTAAATTGTAAATTTCCTATGGCTATAACAAAAGGAAGTGGGACACACGCCTGTATAAAATATGACTGATTATAGCGAAAGAAATAGTTACTATGACCACAACTGGTCCCTGTGAAATGTCCTGTCCAAGTACCAAGTTCTTCTGTGCTCACAGCAAGTTTCCAGATGTCCCATTGTTCAGGCCCACTCTGTTTATCGAGGACGATTCTAGGACGAGGTGGGGCTAATCCACCAAAGAAGTCCTTTGTCATGGTAATGCTCCATCGAAGTGTCAGTGACCTTCCATGTCACTTGAGTAGCATAGTCACACACAGTGCTGTTAATATCACCTGAGCAGTTAGATAACCACATACCATGGGGTCCGCAATCAACAATTGTATGATTAGCCACAAACATTAATTTTCCTGATTTGGCTTGACATTTGTCCCAACGAACAGGAGCATATGTAAAGTTCTTATAAGTAAATCCTTTGCATGGTGTTTGTTTTTTCCCTAACTCTTTCCCTAAAGTCTCAGTAGTATAAACATGGTTCACAGACAAAGAAAGGGCAGTAAATAATCCAAGCAATATCTGAAAATCCTTTTTGGGAGGCAGGGTGAAAGCCCAAGTTTGTTGGCTAACGTTTATGCATAATTCTGCTGGGCCCATGCACAAAGGAAGGACTTCATAACCTAGAGAAATATTAATTAGTTTTCATTCTTCTTCAGGATGTGAGGCCCCTTCAGTGCTCCAGGGAGAAGGCATATATATAGAGTCATTAGTTGAAACGATTGGTCCTCTCTCCGTCCATTTGACCACCTGTAGTAGAGGGGGTGGGGTATGTAAGCCCAGTAAGTATGATTAGTTAGAGCTCAAACGGGGGAGGCACAGGCAAGCAGACTGAGCATTGCCAGAAGAATGTATTCAGGATTCCGAGGCATTCTCTGTTGAGAGACCAAATTTTCAGCTCGATTAGTAAGGGTTTTTATTTGTCCCCAAGTGCGGAGATCATAAGATCATAAGGTTGATGCTGCTGAGGGCGGGGCTTCCCGGAGATCTTTAGAGACGCCATGACCCATATTGGAATTTCTTCCTACTGGGGTTTTTGTTGTTTTGCCTCTATTTTGAAGGCTGGGGGCTCCCTTGGGTCGAATCTTCCAAAGAGGAAGCCATGTGAGTTCGTTGGATCTATCTGGGGAAATACAAGCATACCCCTTTCCCTGTAAGATTAGTTTCCCAGATTTCCATTGTTTTGTTAAACTATCTTGGTACCAAATGGGCAGAGGAAGAGAAGTGTCCTTCAATTCCTCAAAATGCTTTTCTGCTCTTGTTAAGATATCTTCCTGTGGTAAGTTTAAAAAATTTAAAACAAATTAAGCTGTATTAATAATAGTTATAGGTTTAGAAAATATCTTATGTTGGAATCTAGTAAAGTCTGCTTTAGATAAGGAAGACAGTAGTGTTCCTGTGTATTCCCCTTTTTAAATTTTTTTATTTGCAACTTTAGTGTGTGATATGCTTGTTCGACTATGCCTTGTGCCATGGATTATAAGGAATACCTGTAATATGTTTAATAGAAAAAGATTGTAAAAATTGTTTAAAGTGTCTAGAAATATAGGCAGGGCCATTGTATGTTTTTATAGAACTAGGAGTTCCCATTACAGCAAAGCAAGCTAATAAGTGAGTTATAACGTGTTGTGTAGCCTCACTGCAAAGAGGTGTGGCCCAAATAAAAGAAGAATTAGTGTCGATACAGACATGCAAGAAAGAAAATGGAGAAAGTTCAGGGCAATGAGTTACACCCATTTGCCATAGTTCATTAGGTTGCAAACCGTGAGGATTAATACCTTGTGCAATGGGTCAAAGATGTAGGGGTCTACAAGTAGAGCGATTACTAATAATTTCTTTAGCCTGACGATATGGGATTTTCCATAGCTAGTGTAGGGAACCAGTATTGTTATGCAACAGAGCATGCTGTTCCTATGGAGTGGCAAAGGAAACCAGTTTATCAGCCTGCTCGTTACCATGAGTCATGGGGCCGGGAAGGCAAGAATGTGCTTGAATATGTGTAATATAAATGGGACAATTGTGGTTTCTAACAACAGATTGTAGTTCGAAAAAGAGTTGTTGACTAATAGGTGGATCAGAGTTTATGGTGGAGGTTTCTATATTTTTTAATACAAAAACTGAATACATAGAGTCAGAGACTATATTAATGGGGTAAGGATGTAGGCAAATATCTTGAATCAGTTCAGTTCAGTTCAGTTGCTCAGTCGTGTCTGACTGTTTGCGATCGCATGAATCGCAGCATGCCAAGAGCATATAATTCATTTTGTCCAGCAGAATGAAATTCAGTATAAAAGACTTTATGTTCCTTAAGAGACCAGAATGAAGCTTTGGCGTTTTTAGTCCCATGTATATAAAAAACCTCAGCTTGTGGTATAGGCTGTGAGCTGATAATGCGAGAAATAATAAATTCAGTATTTTTGAAGAAATTCCACAGCTTACCAGAAGGATAATGAAATGAAATTTCTCCAAAATATTCCAGAAAAGCTATTTGGAAATCAGTAGAAGTTTGTAATGCATTCTCAAATTGAGATTTATTGATAGGTATTAAAATTTTATGAGGATCAGAGCCAGTTAGAGTTTTAGTCCTATTTCTTCCATTGAAAATGATTAGAGCAATTAAATCAAGGTAGGGTATAAGTGACTTTATTCCCCTAAAACGGGTATAGATCCATTCAATTGGGTGTTCGTGTTGGGCAAGAAGTCCCGTAAGAGAATGAAGAGAGGGGAGTATAAATAATTCTAGAGGTAAATCTAGTTTGATGTGAATAAGAAATTGTTTTTGTAATTTATTTTGCACTAAATAGAGTTCTTCTCGTGCCTCTTGAGAAAGTGAATGAGGTCTATTTAAATCAGTATCTCCTTTTAAAGTATTAAATAGGTTATTCATTTGATAATTAGCAATGCCTAAAGAAGGTCTAATCCAATTTATATCACCTAAGAGCTTTTGAAAATGATTTAAGGTTGATAATTTATCAGTACGGATCTGAGTTAGTTGAGGAATAATACGCTGTCTATTAACAACAAACCCCAAGTAATGGTAAAGTGTAGAGGTTTGATTTTTTTCAGGGGCAATGATTAATCCAGAGTTTCTTTTTTTTTTTTTTTTCTCCAATTTTATTTTATTTTTAAACTTTACATAATTGTATTAGTTTTGCCAAATATCAAAATGAATCCGCCACAGGTATACATGTGTTCCAGCATTCAGTTCGTTCGGTTCAGTTCAGTCGCTCAGTAGTGTCCGACTCTTTGCGACCCCATGAATCGCAGCACGCCAGGCCTCCCTGTCCATCACCAACTCCCGGAGTTCACTCAGACTCACGTCTATCGAGTCAGTGATGCCATCCAGTCATCTCATCCTCTGTCATCCCCTTCTCCTCCTGCCCCCAATCCCTCCCAGCATCAGAGTCTTTTCCAATGAGTCAACTCTTCACATGTTTGGCCAAAGTACTGGAGTTTCAGCTTTAGCATCATTCCTTCCACAGAAATCCCAGGGCTGACCTCCTTCAGTACGGACTGGTTGGATCTCCTTGCAGTTCAAGGGACTCTCAAGAGTCTTCTCCAACACCACAGTTCAAAAGCATCAATTCCTCGGTGTTCAGCCTTCTTCACAGTCCAATTCTCACATCCATACATGACTACTGGGAAAGCCTTGACTAGACGGACCTTTGTTGGCAAAGTAATGTCTCTGCTTTTCAATATGCTATCTAGGTTGGTCATAACTTTCCTTCCAAGGAGTAAGCGTCTTTTAATTTCATGGCTACAGTAACCATCTATAATGATTTTGGAGCCCAGAAAAATAAAGTCTGAAACTGTTTCCACTGTTTCCCCGTCTATTTCCCATGAAGTGATGGGACCGGGTGCCATGATCTTCGTTTTCTGAATGTTGAGCTTTAAGCCAACTTTTTCACTCTCCACTTTCACTTTCATCAAGAGGCTTTTTAGTTCCTCTTCACTTTCTGCCATAAGGGTGGTGTCATCTGCATATCTGAGGTTATTGATATTTCTCCCAGCAATCTTGATTCCAGCTTGTGTTTCTTCCAGCCCAGCGTTTCTCATGATGTACTCTGCATAGAAGTTAAATAAGCAGGGTGACAATATACAGCCTTGACGTACTCCTTTTCCTATTTGGAACCAGTCTGTTGTTCCATGTCCAGTTCTAACTGTTGCTTCCTGACCTGCATACAGATTTCTCAAGAGGCAGGACAGGTGGTCTGGTATTCCCATCTCTTTCAGAATTTTCCACAGTTTATTGTGATCCACACAGTCAAAGGCTTTGGCATAGTCAATGAAGCAGAAGTAGATGTTTTTCTGGAACTCTCTTGCTTTTTCCATGATCCAGTGGATGTTGGCAATTTGATCTCTGGTTCCTCTGCCTTTTCTAAAACCAGCTGGAACATCAGGAATTTCATGGTTCATGTATTGCTGAAGCTTGGCTTGGAGAATTTTGAGCATTTCTTTACTAGTGTGTGATATGAGTACAATTGTGCAGTAGTTTGAGCATTGTTTGGCATTGCCTTTCTTTGGGATTGGAATGAAAACTGACCCTTTCCAGTCTTGTGGCCACTGCTGAGTTTTCCCAATTTGCTGGCATATTGAGTGCAGCACTTTCACAGCATCATCTTTCAGGATTTGGAATAGCTCAACTGAAATTCCGTCACCTCCACTAGCTTTGTTCGTAGTGATGCTTTCTAAGGCCCACTCGACTTTACATTCCAGGATGTCTGGCTCTAGGTGAGTGATCACACCATCGTGATTATCTGGGTCATGAAGATCTTTTTTGTACAGCTCTTCTGTGTATTCTTGCCACCTCTTCTTAATATCTTCTGCTTCTGTTAGGTCCATACCATTTCTGTCCTTTATCGAGCCCATCTTTGCATGAAATATTCCCTTGGTATCTCTAATTTTCTTGAAGAGATCTCTAGTCTTTCCCATTCTGTTGTTTCCCTCTATTTCTTTGCACTGATCGCTGAGGAAGGCTTTCTTATCTCTTCTTGCTATTCTTTGGAACTCTGCATTTCAGATGCTTATATCTTTCCTTTTCTCCTTTGCTTTTCACTTCTCTTCTTGTCACAGCTATTTGTAAGGCCTCTCCAGACAGCCATTTTGCTTTTTTGCATTTCTTTTCCGTGGGGATGGTCTTGATCCCTGTCTCCTGTACAGTGTCATGAACCTCCGTCCATAGTTCATCAGGCACTCTATCTATCAGATCTAGGCCCTTAAATCTATTTCTCACTTCCACTGTATAATCATAAGAGATTTGATTTAGGTCATACCTGAATGGTCTAGTGGTTTTCCCTACTTTCTTCAATTTAAGTCTGAATTTAGTAATAAGGAGTTCATGATCTGAGCCACAGTCAGCTCCTGGTCTTGTTTTTGTTAACTGTATAGAGCTTCTCCATTTTTGGCTGCAAAGAATATAATCAATCTGATTTCGGTGTTGACCATCTGGTGATGTCCATGTGTAGAGTCTTCTCTTGTGTTGTTGGAAGAGGGTGTTTGCTATGACCAGTGCGTTTTCTTTGCAAAACTCTATTAGTCTTTGCCCTGCTTCATTCTGTATTCCAAGGCCAAATTTACCTGTTACTCCATGTGTTTCTTGACTTCCTACTTTTGCATTCCAGTCCCCTATAATGAAAAGGACATCTTTTGGGGGTGTTAGTTCTAAAAGGTCTTGTAGGTCTTCAAAGAACTGTTCAACTTCAGCTTCTTCAGCGTTACTGGTTGGGGCATAGACTTGGATTACTGTGATATTGAATGGTTTGCCTTGGAAATGAACAGAGATCATTCTTTCATTTTTGAGATTGCATCCAAGTACTGCATTTTGAACTCTTTTGTTGACCATGATGGTCACTCCATTTCTTCTGAGGGATTCCTGCCCACAGTAGTAGATATAATGGTCATCTGAGTTATATTCACCCATTCCAGTCCATTTTAGTTCGCTGATTCCTAGAATGTTGACGTTCACTCTTGCCATCTCTTGTTTGACCACTTCCAATTTGCCTTGATTCATGGACCTGACATTCCAGGTTCCTCTGCAATATTGCTCTTTACAGCATCAGACCTTGCTTCTATCACCAGTCACATCCACAGCTGGGTATTGTTTTTGCCTTGGCTCCATCCCTTCATTCTTTCTGGAGTTATTTCTCCACTGATCTCCAGTAGCATATTGGGCACCTACTGACCTGGGGAGTTCCTCTTTCAGTATCCTATCATTTTGCCTTTTCATACTGTTCATGGGGTTCTCAAGGCAAGAATACTGAAGTGGTTTGCCATTCCCTTCTCCAGTGGACCACATTCTGTCAGATCTCTCCACCATGACCCGCCCGTCTTGGGTTGCCCCATGGGCATGGCTTAGTTTCATTAAGTTAGATAAGGCTGTGGTCCTAGTGTGATTAGATTGACTAGTTTTCTGTGAGTATGGTTTCAGTGTGTCTGCCCTCTGATGCCCTCTTGCAACACCTACCGTCTTACTTGGGTTTCTCTTACCTTGGGCATGGGGTATCTTCACGGCTGCTCTAGCAAAGCACAGCTGCTGCTGCTTACCTTGGATGTGGGTATCTCCTCACCGCCGCCCTTCCTGACCTTCATCGTGGGATAGCTCCTCCAGGCCCTCCTGCGCCCTCATAGCCACCGCTCCTTGGACGTGGGGTTGCTCCTCTCGGCTGCCGCCCCTGACCTCGGACGCGGGGTAGCTCCTCCCAGCCGCCACCCCTGACCTTGGACTTGGGTAGCTCTTCTTGGCCGTTCCTGTGCCGTTGCAGCCTGGCATTCTTGGCCACTGCCCCTGACCTCGGACGTGGGGTAACTCCTCTTGGCCGCGGCCCTTCAGGCATGGGGGTCCTCCCGGCTTCTGCCCCTGACCTCGGACGTGGGGTAGCTCCTCTTGGCCATGCTTAGTACGCCGGTCGCAGCTGCCTGTGCTTTTCTTAAGCATAGTTGAGCTATATCAAACATGTGTTGAGTTTCTAAGATAGATGGAGCTGAAAACAATATATCATCCATGTAATGAATAACAAGAAAGTTAGGAAATTGCTTTCTCACAGGCTCAAGAGTTTTAGCTACATACTACTGACACATGGTGGGAGAATTCATCATCCCTTGTGGCAGTACAGTCCGTTGGTACCGTTTCTGAAGTCCGATATGATTAGGATAAGGGAGAGAGAAAGTGAATCTCTCTCAGTCTAAAGGGTGTAAAGGTATATTAAAAAAGCAATCTTATAAATCAATAATAATAATGTGCCAATTTTGAGGAATAGTGGTAGGTGATGGGATTCCTGGTTGTAATGCACCCATAGGTTTCATGGATGCATTAACTTTTCTAAGGTCTGTTAGGAGATGCCATTTGTTAGATTTCTTTTTTAAAACAAGAATAGGAGAGTTACAAGGAGAACAAGATTCCTCAATATGCTTTAATTCTAGTTGTGTATCTATAAGTTCCTTAGTTAGTTAGTTCAGTCGCTCAGTCGTGTCCGACTCTTTGTGATCCCATGAATCACAGCACGCCAGGCCTCCCTGTCCATCACCAACTCCCGGAGTTCACTCAAACTCATGTCCATCGAGTCGGTGATGCCATCCAGCCATCTCATCCTCTGTCTTCCCCTTTTCCTCCTGCCCCCAATACCTCTTAGCTGCCTGTAATTTCTCTTTCGTGAGGGGCCACTGCTCTGTCCGAATAGGCTCGTTCATTCTTCCAAGTTATTTTAATAATTATGTTGTTTGTTAAATGAGCAGTGGCCCCTAGGGAAAATGTGGAACGTATAACTGAGTTTGCCATTGCATAAGTAAGTCCCTTCCTATTAGATTAAGGGGTGCATCTATCACATAAGGTCTTAATGTTGCAGGTTGGCCTTCTGGTCCCTCACATGGATAAATTTGAATACTCTGATAAACCTCTTGTACTTTGGTTTGAGAAATCCCTGCAATTTGGCAAGAAATTTTTTGTACAGGCCAGGATTTGGGCCATGAATGTTTGGAAATAATAGTAATATTAGATCCAGTGTCGAGGAGATCAGAAAATCTTTTATCATTAATTTTGATATTTCTAGTCAGTCGGGCAAATTCAGATCCCATTGATGTCCAAAAAGACTGTTTTTGATCTGTACTGCCGAATCCGCCCATCCCTATATCATTAGAGGAGTTAATAGAAATGTAAGGTAAAAGAAGTAATTGAGCAATTTTATCTCCCTTTTTGAATTGCCATAAAATCTGAGATGACATAATAATTTGAATTTCTCCTTTATAATCTGAATCAATTACTCCAGGGTGAACAGTAATTCCTTTAGAAGTCAAACTAGATCGGCTAAGTAAAAGACTAAAGGTTTGTGGGGGCAGGGGTCCAAAAAGTCCAGTAGGTATTCTAGAGGGAACTGCTTGACAGTAAAGGAGAAAGTCATTTAGGGCTGGTATATGGATGGCAGCACTGCCAGATGTTGAGGGTTTGAGGGAGAAGATGGAATTTACCCCTGGTTTTTGTTGAAGGGGACCTGGGGGGTCCCCTGCTTGAAGTTTCCCGGAATATGTTTCCCTTCAATGTCAAATTTAGATTTACAATCTTTGGCCCAGTGCATTCCTCTACGGCAGCGAGGGCAGATTTTTGGAGGTGTGCTGCGATTCATGGGGTCGCAAAGAGTTGGACTCGACAGAGCGACTCATCTGATCTGATCTATTAGCTTTCTTAGGGCAGTCCCTTTTTAAATGTTTCTTATCTCCACATGTAAAGCATCCTTCATTTCCCTTTCTTAAGGCAGCAACCATTGTTTCAGCTAGCATTTGCATCTTTTGAGTTTCTGATCCTGGATTGCGATAAGCCTTCAAATAATCAATAATAGTCCCGGTCTCACGAATTGGAGCTATAGCCTTTTGACATTCCTGATTTGCATTTTCATAAGCAAGTAATTTCTCTAGTTGCCTTTTGGCTTCTTCTCCAATTACAATATGGGAAATAGCAGTTTCTAATCTAGCTAAAAAATCAGCATACGTTTCATTTAGGTCCTTGCAATATTTAGTGTAGCTACCTGTAGGCTCCCCTTGAGGAGTAATTCGATACCAAGTTTCAAGGGCCACTGTTTTTAATTGTTCATGTAACAAAGGAGGGCACTGTATTTGAGCTTCTATAGCGACAAATTGTCCTGTACCAGTTAGCATCTCAAAAGTAATTTGATTTTGGGGATTGCCAGCTTGAGCATTTCTGTTAGCATGATCTCTGGCTATATCATGAAACCACATTATCCATTGAAGAAATTCTCCTGGTTTAAGGAGAGCTTTTATTAAAGCTCGCCAATCATGGGGAATAAAATTTCCAATAGAGGATGTTATAGAATTTAGAAGTAGTTTAGTAAAAGGTGAATGTGGGCTGTACATAGTTATAGCTTTTTAAATTTGTTGCATGTGATAAAAGTTAATACCCTCATATTGAGGTATTATGTGCCCTTGAGCATCAGGATTCCTAAAAACTGGAAAGGTGGAGAAACTATCAGCTTCAGAGACTTGTGATTGTGAAGCCAGCAATTCAGAGAGCCTGAAGGAGAGTGAGTAGATAGCAAATTCTTACAATTAAGAGTATGTGTTAAAAACTTATTATTGTTATTCAGAGAGGTGTTGTCGGTTTTAATGTCAAAAGGTGTCTTAGGGGAGTCGTTGCCAGAATCATTAGGTTCTAGCAAGGGAGAGACTTTGGGATTTGTGCCTATTGGCAGGGGAGGAGTGCTTGGACCAACCAGGGCAGGGCTTGTAGGAAAATTCTGAAATGTTTTATGTTGTTATAATTGGGCCTTTTGTAAGTTTTCATCATCTAATTCATGTTCATGTAATAAGTGTTCTGCCTGTTGCTGAATGTCAGGAGGGCTAGAATTACCTTGAAATGGCAGAATCACAGCTTTAATGAGAACCCACAGGGGACAGAAATCTATCAGAATATTTTTTCCCTGTCTGGTGGCTTGTTCAACATTCTCTTTGACCCGGTGCCAAATTTCTAAATCAAAACTACCTTCCTCAAGGAACCAAGGGTTACATTCAACCATTGTCTGAAGGCAAGCCTCTATTCACTGGCACGGAACTGAAAGTCCCTGAACTTTAAATAAGTGATGAAGCAAAGTAGAAAAGTGATGGGGCTTTCCAGCTGTCTGACCCATGTCTTAGTACTTACCAACCTCAATAGGTCCTTGAGTCACTCTGTCCAAATCTGCCACGTGTACCCGGCCCCTGTTCTGGGTGCCACTTGAAGTCCTTTAATGGACCGGAACCTGGTGATCGGAGTCAATGATAAGAAAGTAAAAGAGAGAGAGAAAGAAGCTGATATTCCTTGGTTTACACAGAAAACCAATAAAGCCCTTGACACGGGGCTTGCACTGATTCACATAGGCACAGGGCCCCCCTCTTGCGAGGGTCTTGCAAACCCAGGCAAGAAAGTGAGCTCAACGGGCTTCTGCGCTCCAAAGAATTAGCCTGAGAGAGAGAGAAAGAAAGAGAGAGAGAAAGAAAGACAGACACGGGGACCCAAGCTCTGATGGAACAAGGGTGTTTTATTCAAAATAGTGTGGGTATATATACTGTCTTACAAGGTAGCTTTGTTCAGCAAAGATAAAGATCAAAAGTCCAGACTTACAAATTATCAAGGAAACATAAGGCAATCCATATCAAAGAGAGAGGCTTGTAAATAATCACTTTTACCATATGGCTCATAAAAAGGAAGAGAGTCGTAAATAGCTACTTATCACCGTATGGAAAAACTAACGAAGGAAATGCATGCATTTCTCAGCCCTGGGAGAGATTTGCCACTTCTCTTAATTCCTGAATATTCAGGAATTAATAAGGAACAGAAGATTCATGACAGATCCAAAACAGCACACAGGAAGCCTCTTGTTAAATGCTTCCTGACAGTCCAGAATGAGGTAAGAGGGGCTTCTGAAAGTTCCCAGGTAAGCTAGGTACCAGAGAGGCTTCTGGGATCCAGTGCAGTGGTGCAGTCCCCAGGGAGGCTGGTTCCTGTCCATTCTGTCTTCTGCCCTCTTCTCTGTTCCCTCTCACTCCTGCCTCTGGTGGCTTTTCTCTATTTCTGAATCATGAAAAGCTTGAAAAATCACACAGCTATTAAATGAAACTGCGTATGCCCTTACCTTGGAAGCAGCCATTCCACCTCTGGAAATCTCCCCTGAAGATACACCTCCAAAAATAGGAAAACACTTATGCATAATTGGGTTGCTTGTTATAACAGTGTTTGTCATTTTCCAGTAGCCATGTATGGATATGAGAGTTGGACCATAAAGCTGAGCGCCAAAGAACTGATACTTTTAAACTGTGGTGTTGGAGAAGACTCTTGAGAGTCCCTTGGACTGCAAGGAGGTCAAACCAATCAATCCTAAAGGAAATCAGTCCTGAATATTCATTGGAAGGACTGATGCTGAAGCTGAAGCTCCAATACTTTGGCCACCTGATGTGATGAGCTGACTCATTAGAAAAGACCCTGATGCTGGCAAAGATTGAGGGCAGGAGGAGAAGGGGACGATAGAGGATGAGATGGTTGGATGGCATCACCGACTTAATGGACATGAGTTTGAGCAAGCTCTAGGAGATAGTGAAGTACAGGGAAACCTGGTGTGCTACAGTCTATGGGGTCACAAAGAGTTGGACACAACTGAGTGACTGAACAAACAACAAACCTCCAGTAATGGGGTAAATTGACATGTGTACCTCCTGAGATGATTCGCTGAGAACACAGTGTCACCTCTGTGGTGTCCCTGCTGAAGATGTATCCGATGAATCATATCATGAGGACACATCTGATAAACCCAGATTGAGGGCCCTTCTATAAAATAAGCAGCCTGTCCTCTTTTAAAATGGGAGACAAAGAAAGACTGCGGGACTGTTTCACATCAAAGGAGATTAAATAAGACGTGACAGTTGAAGACAATATGTCTTGGATTGGATCTTTTTTTTTTTTTCTATAAAAGATACTAGTGAGACAAATGAATATTTGAAGAAATCCTTAGATAAGTTAATGGCATTGTATCAAAGCTGATTTCCTGACTTTGATCATTGTACTGTGGTTGTAGAAAAGAATGTCCTTATTTTCAGATCACACTGAAGAGTTTGAGTGAGTGCAAGGTCATGAACTCTGTAATTTACTCCCAAATGCTTCAGGAGAACAAGAAAAGAAGGAGAGAGAATGAAAAAGCAAATGAAGTAAAAAAATGTTAACATACTGGATAACAGAATTCTTGGTATTATTTTTGCAACTTTTTTCCAAGTCTGAAATTACTTCAAAATAAAATTTTATTTAAACAAATTGTAATACAATTTTAAAGGTGACTTTCCATTTACAGTTATTACAAGATATTAGCTGTAATCCTCGTGTTATACAACACATCCTTGAGGCTATCTTACACCTAGCGGTTTGTACCTCCCACTCCCCTACCCTTATATTGCCCCTCCCCCACCACACACACACACGGGTAACCACAAGTTTGTTCTCTATGTGTTATTTTTCAAACACCAGGTTTCTGATTCAGTTTCACAGGGCTGCTAACTGCACCCACATTCCAAAACAAGGTGCTAGACCATCTAAAGCAGTTCTTTCAGCCGCCTTGGTTAAGAACTAATTTAGAAACCATAGGAGACCTCACCTCCCACCCACAGCAGAGACAGGAGACATGCCAACAGGAGCCGTTGGAAGGCAGAGGGAGGCTTTCTCTAGGGGCAGTTGTTGGGGTGCTGTGGCACTCCCCATGATGGGAGTTGCCTGGGGTGCCTCCCCTCCCCAAAGGTTGACTGGGTCAGTGGGGGTTTCAGGGAGTCCACTTGAAGAATTTGAGCTGTGTCTCCTGGATTCAGGGGTTGGGGGTGGAAGGAACTCAAAGGCTGGGCGAGACCTCTGCTTGGGAAAGCCTCAGGCGAGATGCTGGCCTGGCTGGCTGCTGGGTGATGGGGTCAGTGGATGCGGCTGCATAGGGTGAATCACGTCAGCAATGAGCTGGCCAGGACTTCTGGGGAACCCACAGAAGACCCAGGTGAAGAAGATGCCCAGGGGCTGCTCAGAAGGGACTTTGTCCAGAGGGCTGTGGGGTACGGCAGGAGGGAGCGGGACCCAGTGAAGTGGTCCTCACTACCAGTGGGGTGCCCCAGACAGCCAACAAGAGGAGTCTCTGTCAGGGTAGGAAACCCCAGAGTGAGCCCTTCCCAGCAATGTGGGCTCCAAAGAACCCTCAAAGCTATCCTTCAGGATAAACGAGCCTGCATGAATCATTGCTCTGGCCAGAGCAAAGCCACAGTAGAGGACGTGGGCACCAGGGAAGAAAAATCTGTCCTTTCCTTTCCCACCCCCTATTCTGCTTGCCAGGCCATGCAGGAGCAGGAGGTGGTGGGGAGTGAAGGTGCAGGAGGACCTGGGGGCCCAGGAGAGCACACAGAACATGCGGAGGGCTCCTCCTCTGTACGATGGCAATTATAGTCAAATCTCCCTGTTGGAGTGGGATTAAAAGAGCTAATCCATGAGACTGCTTGGCACAGAGCAGGGCCCATTGATGTGCTCATAAATATCTCTCTGGCAGCAGAGGCCGGGGCTGGGGGTGGTCCATGAAGCCCAGGGGGTCAGGCAGGAGCTCCTGATTCTGTACAATTTCTGATTCAAGTGTGGTTCCTGATTCTATCTGTGGGATGATCTTCCCAGGAACCAGAAGGACCTTTATGGGGAAGAGTGGGATCTCTGAGGGAGGCGGGTAAATTAGTTCACTGTCATCACCTCAGTATTCCAGAGCAGAGATTTTGGAAAGGGGAACCAACAAGAGCAGATGAACCGCGTGGATAGGGTGGGCAGGAAAGCGTTGTGAGGGCCACCAAGGACCCAGGCAGACTGGTGCACTCCCCACTGGTGAAGTCTAATTGCCGGCCACACTCCCACAGAGTCCAGACAGGCCGAGAGCCCCGCTAACCACCTGTTCCCCACCCCCGACCTGGCTCTGCTGGTTGAAGAGAGCAGCGTGCAGGCTGAGGGCATTCAGCGGGGGCCCTGGCAATGCGAAAGTGTCAGGGTCAAACTCAGCTACACTTCTGTGCAAATTGGAGAAAGGCAGGCATCCTTTCCTCCAGACCCTTGATTGCCCTTCTGCCATGTGAAAGGCAACCCCTGGAGTCTGCAGACATTAACAAGCCCTCTAGGTGAGCTCTTTAAGAATAGTAGGGTCTGCCCCTCCACTTCAGAATTCTAAAATCCAGCACTTGGGGCAGGCTCTGTGAATATTTGTTGACAATTAGAGGAAGTTCTAGGTAAATGCATTCTGGTTTACTTGTTATCTTGCATGCATGGATGCTCAGTTGCTTCAGCCATTTCTGACTCTTTGTGACCCTATGAACTGTAGCCCACCAGGTTCTTCTGTCCATGGGAATCTCCAGGCAAGAGTTTTGGAGTGGGTTGCTATGATCTTCTCCAACTTGTTATCTTATAGACATTCCAAGTCTGTGGACCAGGTATCTAGCCTCTCTGAGCCCCATCTGTAAAATGGGATAATAATACTTCTAGCCCAGGTGTGGCACATAGTAGGTGCTCAGTCATAATAACTAACATTCACTGCATGTAATAACACTAAGAAGTAAGAATAACATTATGATATAAATATTGCAAATGGTGTAAAGTGAGAGTTGAAGAGGTTACATAACTAATTTTACATAACTAATTAGTGAGGTCTCACAGGAAACCATGGAGCAGAGATGCAAACTCTGTACCATGGGCCTCTGAAAGCCTGTTTGAATATTTCTGGCTGGTAAAGACATGCTTTCTTTTACTGCATAAGCTTGTTCTTCTCTCAGGTGACCTGAAGAGGTGCCAACTCAGAACCAACCATCTGTATTCCAAAGAGGCAGATCTGTCAGCCAAGGCAGGGATGGGATTGGATTTGACGTTAAACACACACACACACACACACACACACCCCAAAAAAGAAGAGTTGAGATGAATCAGAATGTTCTGACATTCTGAATGTGGGGCAGGGGAGGACTGACTCCAAAAAACCCAGCAGAGATGAATGACATCTTAGTCATGGAAGTGACAGCAGATGTGAACAAAACCCTCAGATGCAGAGGATGCTGTTTAGAAAATGAGAAGATTCAAAATAGGACATGGTGATGTGCTCAGGTGAGAACTTTAGGATGTATTTTCTGTTCCTTCAGCTCTGTCTGGCAATAGAAAGTTTCCCAGGCCCCTTTATGGCAGCCGCTCTGCTCTGGAGGCTGGATCATTTGGGGTGGCTTTTGTCTCTGCCTCTCCCTCTGACCCCAGCAGAGAAGTGTTTGTTGGGCTGGTTCATTCCAGGCTGCTGGGAAATGCATCCTAAGGGGCAGTCTTTGGCTTAGCCCCTGATCTTGGACCCAAAGGACAATAGGCAGAGTGGCGGGATTGGTTTCATGAAAGCCAGTATTCACAGGACCTGAGGCTTTGTCCAGACAGCATGCTGAGTGCTCTTCATGTGGTTTCATGTGTTGTTAGCTTATTGAATCCTCACAATAACAGCATGAGCTAGGCACGATTATTCTCAATTTAGATATGGGGGAACTAAGGTTCAGAGAGGTTAAGTGATTTTGCCAAGATCACCCAACTAGCAAGCCATAAAGCCCGGGCTGGCATCCTTGTCTGGGAGCTCTGTGCCCCTTAATCCGTCTCTCTCTCCTGTCTCACTTTCAAGCCCTATTCTGCTGCTACTAAGTCACTTCAGTCGTTTCCGACTCTGTGCGACCCCATAGACGGCAGCCCACCAGGCTCCTCCGTCCCTGGGATTCTCGAGGCAAGAACACTAGAGTGGGTTGCCATTTCCCTCTCCAAGCCCTATTCTAAGCCATGTTAAAAAAGCACCTGGGAGCTGCTCTTCCCAGAAGCGGACAGCAGGGGGCAGTGTAACCAGCAGGCATTTGAAGTCTGGCCCTTCTCCAGGGTAACCATCACAAATTGTCTACTGCTGCTGCTGCTGCTGCTGCTGCTGCTGCTAAGTCGCTTCAGTCGTGTCCAACTCTGTGCGACCCCATAGACGGCAGCCCACCAGGCTCTCCCGTCCCTGGGATTCTCCAGGCAAGAACACTGGAGTGGGTTGCCATTTCCTTCTCTGAGAAAGTGTCTAAGGGATGTTTAATTTTATCCTCTAAATTCAGAAGACATGCATAAAACTATGAAGAGTACCAGTCCATGATTACAAGCAGAATAGTCTGGGATTCCATGTTTTTTCAAAGACTCTCAAGCCCATCTCCTCTAATCCTAAGCCCCCTCTAGGGAAGGGACCAGCCCTAGTGCCTTCATCTCTGTGTTTCAATGTCTGGCACACAGTTGGTGCTCAGTAAGCAGCAATGTCACTGAATGATGGTTGGTGGGAGGGAGGTGGTATTGCTTCAGGTGGGAACATTTTAAGTGCTTACTGAGGGGATGCTGGTGTTTAGGGGGCTTCTGAGGAAGGAGGAGGGTAAGCCTCCCCCACCACTCTGGGACCAAAGATGCTGGCCGAGCCTCTGTGACACCTTCAGGACCCCATGACGATCCACAATGGCAATGAGCCAAGCAAATTTGCACTGGACCACCTAGGTGGCTACAGTTTCCTCCCAGCATTCTCAGAGTTAAGAAGGCCTGTGCAAGGGTGTACTGGGACTCTGTGTCAGCTTGAGTTTCAGAGTCAGTGAGACAAGCTTGAAGGCCAGATCTGCTCTTGGTTGCCATTCCCAGCATCACTTGGAAAGGCCCATGGTCTCAGAGCCTCAATCTCATCTTCCATAAGATGGAGGTGGGAACAGGATCAAACACATGGGGCTGTTTTAAGAATTCTGCACAGACTTGACCTGGTCCAGAATAAGCCCTTTATCAGTGACAGCAGCTGCTGCCAGTACAGAATGCCTGGGACACAGTCTCCAGCGTGTTAGATGCATAAACGGTAGCTCCTGCTCTCACCCAGCTCCCTGAGCACACCTGTTACATGGGAGAGATGGGCTTAGAATAGCATCTGGCACATAGGAAGCACTGAAGCAGTGAAATAAAAGACATCAGAAGCCAGTGTAAAGGAAGAAGACTGATCCCTGTCCTAAAGACTCCCAGTATTGGGGAGGGGTTGATCCATTTGCCCCTCTAGGCCAGGACCAGTGCTGGGTCTTTGTTGCTGCAAGGGCTTTTCTCTAGTTGTGGTGAGCAGGGGCCACTCTCTCGCGAGTTGCAGTGCATGGGCTTCTCATTCTGACGGCTTCTCTTGTGGAGCACAGGTCCTATGGTGCATGGGCTTCAGTAGTTGAGGTTCCGGGGCTCAGTAGTTGCAGTGCACAGGCTTAGTTGCTCTGCGGCACGTGGGATCCCCCCAGACCAGGGATCACACCCACGTCTCCTGCATTGGCAGGGGAATTCTTTACCACTGAGCCACCAGGAAAGCCCTTCTTTCTTTCCTTCTTTCTTTTTAATATCACTTTTATTGTGAAATAATTCAATGTAGTAAGGAATTTCACCTCACCTAAAGAGAGATCTGAATTTTGTCCCATGACATGCCTCTTTAGTTTAAAAGCTCTACACTGTCCACGTGTGCTGTGTGGTCTGTGCTCCTTGCCGGGGAGAGGCAACCCCCGATGGGTGAGGGCTGGCGGCCCAAGAAATCTGGGGTCTGCTCCATATTTGCTGAGTGACCCTGTGCAAGTTATTCTCTGCCTCCAGGCCTCGACTCTGTCAAACCTGCAGGAGCAGGTTGGTTCAGGCAAGCCGTGGGTTGCCACAGCTCCAGGATGCTACAGCTCCACTTTCTCAGCTTTCATTCCTCCTGTGAACTTGTTCATGCAAACTGGCCCCTTCTTGGTGTCTGGAGTATGGCTCTTGCTCCTCACTCTCCAGACTTTGTCCCATCCTCTCCATTCACTGGGGCCACCACCTGAGAGGGCCTTCCTGGGTCTCTAGCTCTGGGACTTTTCAGGTCTTCTTTGAAGGGGTCTCCTCCCTGCTCTAGGCTCAGGCCAGCCCACCAGTCCTCTCCAGCCTAAGCTGCTCTGCTGAGTATCACACCTGCAGGACAATGGTCCCTTGCCCCACAGGCACTGCAGATACAGGCTCCAAACTGACCTCTTCACCCCTGATGCCTCCCTAGACCAGCTTCTCCTGCTTCAGGGAAACACTGCTGGTTCAAGCCAGAAGCCAGGGTTGTCAGCATGACCCTTCCTCCTTCCTCTTTCTCCCTCCTTCTCCTTCCTTCCCATAGCCCCTTCAAGCTTCACTTCTGCTTCCCAAGTATCCACTGAAGCTGCCTACTCCTGGTTGACGTTGCCTTGGTTGGGGCTTCCCTACCCCTCATCTAGGAGCCCTCCTGGCTGGTCTCTCAGGGCTTTGAGCCATCTCCTCTAGTCTCCAGAGTGGCCCAAGTTACACATCTGACCACGTTACTCCCTGCCTATGACCCTTAAGTGGAAGAAGACATATTCCCTGCTATGGTTTTGTTTCAGCTGACGATGGTGGAGGACTCACCAAGCACCTGGAGTGCTGCTGCTCTTCCAAGGCCAGTTCATAACTTATATCCTATTTCATTCATTCATGTATTCAGTATACTACAAGCCACGGATTATGCCAGCTGTTTTACCAACATAATCGAATCTTCATGACAGTGTTCTTCAGTGACACTTCCCACTTCACAAAAGGGAAAATTGAGATTCAGAAAGGAGGTGGTTCAAGATCACACTCGAATTTGTGTTTAAGAGAACACAAGTTCCCAGAAGCAGGAGTCTAGCAGCTGTGATCCACTCCCTGCCAAGGGGAAAGGTTTACGGAGACAGAACCTGAGAGATAACAGAACCTTCCCCTCCCCACCCCGCCACAGGGCCAGGCTGCCCAGTGGGTGGGGCCTGAGTGTGTGACAGAGATCACTGACTGAAGTAGTGAGGAGGAAAGGAAGTTAAAGAAGACAGCTTTCAGGAATTCTCTGGTGGTCCAGCGGTTAGGACTTGGTGCTTTCACTGCCAAGGGCTTGGATTCTATTCCTGGTCAGGGAGCTAAGACCCCACAAGCTACATGGAAATAAATAAAGGAGGGCGACTTCCCTTCTGCCCCTTTCTCTCCCAGGACCCAGACCACACGAAGAGCTGTCCCCTTCCCGCACCCTGCAGAACCCACAGTAGCAGCACCCCACCCCCACCCCCCGCCAAGGCATCTGGCTCAGAAGTACATCCACAGAACCAATCCCTCCTCCCCTTCCCGAATTACAGATGAGTAAACTGCGAGTCTCCCAGCACTTAACCCTACAAAAGCCAGAATGAAAACCTAGCTCTCCAGACATTCATCCAGTACCCTCTCCACTCTTCCTCTCTAGAAATGTTTCCCACGCAGCAGGAAAGGGGCCTTGGTGGTGGAAATGCACTTGAAACCCACCTGGGTTCCTGCCAGCCTGACCCTCACTAGCTGTGTGAATGCAGAAAGTCACTTTGCTTCTGTGTCCTCATCTGTAAAATGGGTACAGTAACGCCAACTTCACAGGGCTACTGAGAGCATCGATGAATAATACAGATGCATAAAGCATCTGTAATATAGAAGGTGCTGAGCCAACTGTAAGCCCAGCTCTGTTGTCCTCAAAGAGAGTTTTCGTGGGGAAAGAGCACAGCTCCCTTCTACCTCAACCCCCGCCAGCCAAAAGCAAAATGAAAGAATATTAGAAAACAGATACAGGTAAATGCTGCTATAAAATTGGGGGAGGGGAAAGTTTCTTCTCTTGTCGGTTGTTTGATAACCCAGACTGGACAAAGGGAAAGCAATGTGGAGACAGAATGGGAGGACTGCTGATTTGGGGTATCACTCATTATTTTCCCAGTGACTCGAATTTGACCTTCCCCAAACACAGAGCACTTTGGCCAAGAGCATCTTTAAAAGACCCTCGTTTGTAGACCTCCCAGAAAGAACAAAGTAGGGCGGGGCTAGGGAAAGGCAAGATCCTCGCTCCACCCGCATCCGCCCGCGGCGGCTCGGACTACAGCTCCCAGCATGCCCGGCGCTCGGTACCTGCCCACCTCCAGCCTCCTTGCCCGGAGGATGCAGACGCTGGGAAGAGCGATGAGGATGGAGGCCGGTGAGGCAGCGCCGCCGGCGGGGGCGGGCGGCTGGGGCAAGTGGGTGCGGCTCAACGTGGGGGGCACGGTGTTCCTGACCACCAGGCAGACACTGTGCCGCGAGCAGAAGTCCTTCCTCAGCCGCCTATGCCAGGGGGAAGAGCTGCAGTCCGACCGGGTGAGGCCCACGGGGTGGGCGGCCGCTGGGGATCCCTCGCTCTCTGGAATCTGGCTATTCAGCCAGGCCTGCTTGCGGGGTTGCTCCGAAGAGCTGGAGGCAAGAAGAACTGGTCGGAGGAGGGGAGAAGGAAGTGGATCAGAGAGTGAGCGATGTGCCCATTGCCTTGGCAACAGGACAACGCCAGGCTGGGGCCATTTGGAGCTTTTGAGCTCTACCCTGGGCTCCCCACCCAGGAGACTATTGGATAAGGTCTCTCCCATTTCTTTGGCGCTGTGGGGAGGACAGACACGAAGGGCCTTCTCTCCTCCCCAAACTGGACTCCTGCATCACAGGAGTTAGAGTCTGCTTCTCCCTCCCCTTTGGGGTGTGGGTGGCCTAGGGGTACAGGGAGCTGGGTGGAGAAATCCCAGGTTCCTTCTGAGCTGGGCTTCATGGGGAGGAACGCTGGCCTGGGGCACCATTTCTGGGTTCCCATCTCAGTTCTGCTGCAAACTGCCTGCATGACCTTGGGTCAGATCCTTCCCTGCTCCAGCTCAGCCTCCTGTCTGTAGCCCCAGGGGTCCAGCCTGGCGATGACCTCTAAGACCCCTTCTCTCCCATTTCCTGACCTTCTGATGCTGTGACCTTGGGTGAGTCTCTTTACCTGCTGATGTCTCTGTCTTCTCTCTGTAGAGTTTCACTGAAACTCTCTCAAGGGGGAGGGTATCCAATGAGGTAGCAGCTCCTTTGGAAACTTGTAAACATCCCCAGAATAACTGGGGTCTGGTGGAGACCGTGTAGGGCTGGCTTCAGGCAACAACCTCTAAGAGGGACAATCCCTGAGCCCTACACTGGATTGGGTGCCACTGAAACTTCACTGGCTGCTCACAATTCTCCCCGGTTGTGGGGGAGAGGAGCAAGGCTCAGAGAGGTCAAGTCACTGACCCGAGGTCACAGAGTCAGGAAAAGGCAGATGCAGGATCTGAACCTAGCTGTATCTGACCCCAAGGCACTTTTACTCCATCATACCACTCCGTTTTGGAGCAAACACTGTGCCCCCGCCCACCCTCCCTCTATCCTTTACTGGGACTGAAGGGTGGGGGTATGTGCAGGGTCAGCGGGGAAGGGGGGCTCACTCTTTTCTCACTGCCTGTGCCCCTTGCCTTCGTAGGATGAGACGGGGGCCTACCTCATCGACCGTGACCCCACCTACTTTGGGCCCATCCTCAACTTCCTCCGGCATGGCAAGCTGGTGCTAGACAAGGACATGGCCGAGGAGGGTAAGTTGGTCCAGGGGGCTGGCCAGGGCCTGCATCCTAAGCCTGTCTTCTCTAGCCTGCCAGGGCCTTCCATGGTGGTCGAAAGGCATTTCTCCTATCCAGAGGAGACCTCTGTTTTCTTCCATGTTTCCTGCTGCTTCTCATCTCAGACAGGACTGGATGCCAAAGCCTCTGCCCAGGCTGAGCCTAGGGCCAAGGTGACTGGCCCATGCTTCCACTGGGTGCTTCCACCGGGTGGTGCTCTGGGGAAGTGGCAGAAACACAGGCAGAAGAGAGAGGAAGCCCTGAGGCCGGCAGCCTCCGCCGGGGGCGGGGATGTCCTTTCCCCTGGCTTCCTGGGAAGCCAGTGGTGAGCCGGGTGTGGGTAGAAATGGCCATGGGAAGAGGTATGCCTCTTTCTTTGAGTGATCGGGTATCTCAGATGCCTGGTGAGGGCTCACAGTCAGCAGGGAGGTGGAACGGGTGACTCTTCCCGAGATCTGACAGCCTCTGCTGCACAGTGCGGGTTGTGGGTGGAGGAAGGGGAGCGGGGAGGCTGCTCCCCAGCGGGCGTTTTGGTCCCTCCCAGGCCGGATAGCTGAGGCCCTGTAGATGTCCACTTCCTGGCCCAGCAGATGGCAGGGAAGCCGTGCCTGGGAGAATGGCTTCTTGGCAGAACCACAGCCTGAAGCAGGGACTATAGGTGGGTGCCAAGCCCACTTTTCCTTAGAGCACATGGTGTGGCTTTGGGTCAGCTGACCCAGCCAGGCCAGCTTGGACTTGTCACTTTTCCTTTCTGAGTCTCCACTGTGTGTATAAAGTGGGGCGGTGATCTCCATTAGGGATGTGTTCTGAGAAAACAGGCATCGCAAGTCCCGGGGCTTGTACCCTGAAGGGGTCTAACACAGCCCCTCCCTCCTCACTCGGGCCACAGTCTTCCCTCCTGACCCCTGTGGGACACAGTGGTCTAGAGGCCAGGTGACTCTCCAGAGGACCAGGGCTTCAGAATCAGAGCCCACTCTAGGCATCAGCTCTGGGAGCCCCACAGCTTTCCTGATGGCCCCTGGGGGAGCAGACACCATGGGCGTGGCCTGGGCCCAAAAGCTGCTCCCACGGGGAAGGGAGCTAAACACTCCAGCGTCACAGCTAACACCTGTTTACAGGTTCTGGGTTTGTCAAAGCCCTGGCATTCCCAGCACCTTCAGACAGGACTAGGGCCCTGCTCCAAGGGGCCAGGGGCTTTGGCAGGAAACCGACTAGTGTGTGAACCGTAGAAAGTCACTTATCCCCTTGTGCCTCCAAGCCTGCATCTGTGGAATGGGGTAACAATAGCACCCACCTTGCTGAGCTGCTGTGAAGATAAAAGGAGCGGATACAAGTGTGTCACTTAGTGCCATGCCTGGCACCAAGGACCTGTGATACAGAGTTTGTTGTCTGTCATCTGTAGGGCTCCACGGTGGGCATTCCTGGCAGTAGCACTCACTGACCGCCTCCTCTGTGTTAGGTGGATGTGAGCACTGGGGATAGCCAAGGACATCAGATGTGGGTCCTGTCCCCCAGGAGCCCAGAGGCCAATTGTGCAAAGGACCAGAAGTGTCCCTGCCCTGAGGAGCTGAGGGGAATCCAAAGGCTGAGGGCTGTCCCCTTCACTTGGGAGGGACTCACTCAGTCTCTAAGATGGTTCTCTTAACTGCGTGGGGACAAGAACACCCTGGGGCTTGTGATGAGCACAGGACAGGCTCTGCAGACTGTGAAGTGTGGTTGGTCAGGGAGATGCATGTGCACAAAGATTGTGCACTTAGTGGGATTGGAGGACAGAGGAACTTGAGTGTGAACCCCAGCCCTGCCCCATGCCGGGTGTGAGGTGTTGCATAGCTACTGCCTTGCCTGGCCCTTGGTTTCCCTGTTTGCTCGGTGGGGGTGATGAAAGTACCTACTTCTCGTGCTGAGAACGAACTACAGTAAAGAGTGCAACGTGCCTGGCATGGTGCTGCCTGCCGCTTAGCATGTGCTTCATCAGTGGGAGCATGTAATCGGGGTCAGCCAAGGCCCCTCTCACTGTGGCCTTCTAGGGTCCAGTCCCACAGGCCTGCTGCCTCTGGTTAGCCCCAGACTGGGGGACTGGCAGGTGTCCCGGGTCGCTGTGCTCAGCACAGCAGGGAGATGGTGAGGTTGAACGGCAGCCTCTTAGCCCTGCTATAGAGAGTGTGGGTCCCCAAGAAGGAAGTGTTTCCTCTTGCCTGAGCCCTGAACTCAGAGAGGCTCATCACCCTAGTGTGACTGGAGCAGGGGGTGGGGATGGAGGGGACAAGGCGAGAATGGGGCATGGGGGCAGTGGGAGTGATGGGGGTGCTGCTCTGTGTCAGGGGTCCTGGAGGAAGCGGAATTCTACAACATTGGCCCGCTGATCCGCATCATCAAAGACCGGATGGAGGAAAAGGATTACACCGTCACACAGGTCAGGGGGCAGCGGGGCAGCATCCGTGGCCAGAGCAGGGGGTGGTGGGGAGTGGGGACAGAAGGGAGGTCAGGAGAGGCAGAACTAGCTTTTCTTGGGAAGGCCGAGCTGCCCTGTAAGGGGTTGTCCAGCTCCCAGATCGCCCCGCAAAGCTCCAGACTGGGAGACATATACCAGGTTCTGTCCTTGCCTTGGCTCTGTTTGCTGTGTGATCTTGGGCCAGTCACGCCACTCTCTGGACGCTCATTTCCTTTTGTGGCATATAGAGGTGCTGAGAACTACCCACCCTTCCCTTCCTTACAGGCAATATGGAGTCAGTGTGAGGGTACAGGGGGGCCCTGTAGGGGCAATGGGGATTAGTAACACCATACATTTCATGGGCTCAGGTGGCCCCCTGGAGCTGGCATGTCTGAGCTTGGACCCTGGGCCTAAGTGGCCCGTCTGTAGGAGGAGCTGGTGGGATTCTCTGCCCACCCTGGGGGAGAGGTAGAAGATGAGAGATGGGTAGGGAGGCACTGTCTTCCACTGTCCTTCTCTCCCCAGGAGCTTGAAGAGGGAGTGCTCTGTCTCCTGGAGGACCTGCCTCAGTTAGTGACCCAGGATGCCTCCTAAGCCCTTTTTCCTTACCCCTTGTATCACCTGTGTCCCAATTCTGGTTCTGCAACTCTTTAGCTGGGTGACCTGGGCCAGTAACCAACCCTCTCAGAGCTTCCATGAACCTTCCTAGGGTTTTGGGAGGGACTAAGTGAAATTATGCATGTTGAGTGCCTGGCACATCACAGTTACTCAGAACGTGACTTCTGGCTTACCACCCCAACCCCATCCCCTCCTTCTGTCCTTCTTAGGGGTAGAGGGTAGGTGAAGAGCAGGTGCTCTCCTATCCCGGGATGCTGGGCACTCCCACAAAGTGCCCTCCACGTAGCCCTCTGCCCGCAGGTCCCACCCAAGCACGTATACCGCGTGCTGCAATGTCAGGAGGAGGAGCTGACGCAGATGGTCTCCACCATGTCTGATGGCTGGCGCTTTGAGCAGGTGGGTGGAGTGCACAGGAGCCACACCTCCAGGCAAAGCAAGCTCCTCTCTTCCCAAAGCCCCAGCCTTGGGGTTCCCCACTGCAGCCCCTACCCAGGAGTCTTCTTAAGGCAAACAAACAAGATTAAGAAAGGCCACACTTGGTAGCAGATTGATTGGGAAGGAGAGACAAAGGAAGCCCCACAGGCCTCAAGGCAGCTCTGGCAAAGCCTCCCAGGAGCTGGGTAGCGTTTACACCGAAGTGTGTGAGTCTCTGCCCCTCAAGCGACGGTTCTGATGAGAGGAGACAAGATCCGTAGAGGAGAGCGGAGGTCCCCTGGGGGCCACACCTCTTGTAGCAATTCCACAGGCATAGATTCCAGGTTCCCACAAGGGACATGCCCAGTTCCAAGCATGGCCACCTTCAGAAGCACAGAGCAGCAGCCTCCCCTGAGGTATTCACGATGACCTGCATTTCCTCCCAGTCCTGATGCAATTTACCAGCCAGGAGAGATTTTTATCATAAACAGGTTGCCCTAATAATCCAGTTGACGTCACACCTTTCTCAGGTTTCCAGAGGATCAGAGCCAGCAGCCAACCCAAGGTCAGATTGGCCCTTAGAGAGGAGAAGGGTTGGGCTGCCTTTTATCCATACAAGCTCCCTCACACCTGGAGGTTGAAGAACGGAGAGGAAGGCCAAGCTCCCCAGCTTGGCCAGGCCTGGGGGGAGGAACAAGCTCAGTCCAGGAACTGGAAGCCTGGATTCACATCTAGGCTTCACCACTGACGTGCTCTGCGACCTTGAGCAGGTCATCTTTCTCTTGGCCTCAGTTTCCCAATCTGTGACATGGGTCAGTAGTGCTTCTTTTGCCAGAACATTGTGTAGATTAGAAAGACCATGGATCAAGTCTCTAGCCCAGGGTAGGCCTCGAAACATTGAAGCTAGCTAGCATCCTATGAATTATTAGAAGCATTTGACTCTGTAGGATTCCAGAGAGGACTCAGGGTCCTGGATTCAAATCCTGTTCCACTCATTCTGGCCGTGGGAAGTGACCACCCCTCAAGACCTCATCTGCCAAAGGGGCTGGTCTTCCCTCTGTCTGCAGGATGAGGGTCCCTGGGGGCTGAATGAGACCCACCATGTGCAGAGCTTTTATCAGCCAGGAGGGGCCTGCAGATGTAGTTATTTTAGGGATCCCAGACCAAAAGTGGGGCTGCTTTCCTCTTCTCTCTAGGTGAGAGTCTTTGGCAATTGCATGGGCTCCCAGAAACCAAGCAAACATGCCAGGCACCACTGGCCTAAGGAACGGGTGATCTAGTCTACCTCTGCTTCTGAGAGTCTAGAATATTCTATGGTGCTCCACCAGGTCATGTGGACCCCATCCTGTGACTTGGTTCTGGGGCTGCTTCAGCCACACCCGGGACACGGGAGCACAGTCTGCCTGTTAAAGATCTCTGCCTGCTTCTGGAAGTAGCCTGCTAGATCTGGGACTAGGCTGAGTGGGGGAGAAACAGCAATGATAACTGCCTTCCTCTAAGGATCAGGCCCGGCCAAGCCATGTGGGGAGGCTGGCCCTGGAAATTGACCAGAGGCATAGGTTGGGGAGGTGGAGAGGACTCTGACTTTGGGCCAGAGGTGTCTTCTGGAAAGCCAGGGGGATGGGCCTGAATGGAGCAGCAAGATCAGGGCACAGTCAGTATCTTGACAGTGCCAATGTTTGCCCACCCCTGCCCCCCACCCCACCTGACCAATCATTTTCTCCCCACGCCCCATCCCTCCAGCTGGTGAACATCGGCTCCTCCTACAACTATGGCAGTGAGGACCAGGCAGAGTTCCTGTGTGTGGTGTCCAAGGAGCTCTACAGCTCCCCACATGGGCTGAGCTCCGAGTCCAGCCGCAAAACCAAGGTGAGCCCTCAGCCCAACCTCAGCCTCCCTGCCGTCCCTCCCTCCCCTTGCTGCCCTCCGCCTGGCCATCTGTGCTTCTTCTTTCTCCCTCCTGCTGCACACGCCTGACGCCCTGATCACAGCTGATGCCATCCATCCCATGCCACCCATGGTCCTGTCTGCCCACGCCAGTTACCCAGGCCCAGGCTCCAGGGACAGTGAGAGGAGATTAGCCCCAGGGTGTGACCAGAGTGGACTTAGATATTACTTGGATGGTGGTCACATGGCGGCCATGGGGCAGCATGGCACCGGGGGAATGCACTGGACTAGGGGTCTGGGCATGGTGTGAGTGCTCTGTGTGACTTTGGACAGGTCGCATCCTCTCTGTGCACTTTGGTTGTATTCTCAGAGAAGTGAGGGGGTGGACCACCAGCTTGGAACTTCTGGGATCCAAGGGGCCAGTTTAGTTCCTGGGGACCAGGGCTGGGGCAGGGAAGCCGAATCTGTTCATTCTGCCCATCCTGCAGGCTCCCCACATAGGACTCAGCAGCAGAGGGGTCTGGAGCCCTCAGGGTCCAACCCTGTATTTCCATCCTGGCCTGTGAGGCAGCCTCAGCTGGCTGCAGGGAGGGGGTTGATCAATGGTCCTATCACCCTGGACCCTGCGTTGGTCAGAAGCCTCAGGAGCCCGGGGTGCAACCGGCGGGGCAGGCAGCAGCCAGGCTGGGAAGAAAGGAGAGCATTCCTTCTAGAAGCCTGTCCCTGTGTGGTGAAGACTTAGGAACTCTGCTTCCCGTCTGTTTGTCTGCCTTCCTGTGCTGTGACTTCCCGTACCCACCCCACCACCAGCGGGGCCAGTGGCTGACGTGGCCTTGCAGGGGTGCAGGGTGAGCCGGCTGCTCCTGCCTCTCTGGGAGAGACCTCAGGATCTGGGATGTCAGAGCTGGTGCTGGCATCTCAGATCTGGCTGGTGTCTGCCCTGGGCCTTCCCTGGCCTCATATGTACTCTGGGTTGGTCCTTCTAAAATGAGGCCTTCCCGGGCGCCCCTCAAGGATACCCCAGCCACACAGCCACCCTCTTCGTCTTCCACCGCTGTCACAGCGGCTGGGCCCAGCCGCCAGCATCCTCAGCAGGTCCCCACCCTCCCGCTGGTTCCCCCAGGCCCCTCCCCAGGCTTCCCGGGACCGGACACGATGCACCGGCTTCTGTGGCTGTAGCGCTCCCCTCCCCAAAGGTCCTCCTTCTCTTGCCCCTCCCCTTTACCCTGAGACGGGGGCCCTCGGGGCCAGCCGCCAGCAGGCCCCGGTCCCCCGGTCAGTTCTGCGCTCTTTCTTCCCTGGGTCCGCCGGCTGGTTCACAGAGCGCGGAGGAGCAGCTGGAGCAGCAGCAGGAGCAGGAGGTGCAGGTGGAGGCAGATACGCAGGAGAAAGGTGCAGCCAACCCCCGAGGAAAATGATTGCTAGTAGAAGCCGGCGCCTCCCGCCCGCTCCCTGCTGGAGCCAGCTGCAGAACCTGGGGTCCTGGGGGCGGCCGGGGGTCGGGCGGGCCCACCAGGGTTAGCTCAGCTGCATGCCTGGCGCCTCACCTGCATAACCATCCCTTCTCTCACTTTCTCTTTGCAGCCCAGTCATCTCAGGATCCCGCTAACCTTTTCTCCCTCCCACCACCGCCTCCTCCTCCTCCGCTCCCCGCCGGAGGTCCTGCCTCATCTTCATCCACCTCTTCTTCCTCCTGGATCTCACCTACACCCTGCCTCTTCCCTCTCTGCCCCTGTCCGGGTTTTCTCTCTGCCTGCTCACACCTCCATCCCGGGGCTGCCCTGGTCCCAGTCTCCTGCGCCCTGCACCCAGGCGCCCCGGCCCCGCATCCCAGAGCACCCTGCCTGCCGCCTCCTGCACCCCTTCTGGCACCTCCTCCCTCCCGGGCCGGGGGGGAGGGGAGCAGCTGCACCTCCTCAGCGCCCCCTGCCGGCCATGTCTGAGGCACTGCTCCAGCGCTTCACCTCCTCACTTTTCCTCCTTGCAGGTTTCTGGCTGCACCCCCTCAGACCTGAGGTGGTGCTTGCAGGGAGGGCCTCTCCTGGGCCCCTCGCCTGCCCCCAGAGCTACCATGCCTGGTTCATAGCCTGGCGGAGCTGGAGGGAGGGGCAGAAGCCAGAAGGGTGCTCATCTCTTATTTCTTGAACTTGGGCCGAACTTCCGGCTGATTTTCTCCCCTCACCCAAGTTTCTCAGCCTATCTTGGCCTTGGGTATGAGGCTCTGAGAGCAGACAAGAGGGGGAGGAAATTCTCTCCCACCTGCCCATCAGCACCAGAGCCACACTGGGAAGGAGGGAAGGGAGACGGAAGCCAGGTGCCCAGACCTCATCCCTGACGCCCAGGACTCCTAATCACAGCCTCGGGGTACTGGGTCCCCAGTTTCTGCGGGGCTGGGAAGGACAGGCCACACTTGGATGCCCGTGGCCTAGGAGCAGTCAGCAGGAGCTGGCTAAGGATTGGGCTGTGGCAGAAGAAGCCCTGGCCAGGAGCCCACAAGCCCCCACTCCATCTTATCTACCTGCTGTGACCTTGGGCAAGTCACTGTCCCTCTCTGGGCCGCAGTTGCCTCTAAAATGGGGACAGACAGCTGTTCTCCGTGACCTTTTGTCTGAGACACTGGTGACTAGCCTCTCTTGGCCTTCACTCCCCCGGCCAGAGTCTTGGCAGAATATGGACTCCTAAGAGGCCACCACCCAGCCCAAGATGGGGTGTGGGGTTCCCAGCAGACCGGCAAGCCAGGTCCCCTTCCTGTATCGCCTCCTTCTCAGCTCTGAATCCACTTTTTCTGGGCCTCAGCCCTCCTCCTTCCTCGCAGAAAGGACCTCGTGACTCACCTAACTCTCTCTCTCTCCCTGTCTCCCCCACCCAACCCCCCCCCTCCATTTCGATCTCCCCTCTGCCCTTCTCCTGGCCCTGCACTCCCCTCTCCTCACTGGCCCCACCCCTTCCTCCCCCTCCCGGTGTTCTGACCACCCCCACCCCATCCCCCTGCCCCTCTTATTTTCTAGCTGTTACAAGCCAGAGGCACCCGGATGTAAGGCCCCAGATCGCCTCCAGGGACTTGGGGTTCCGTTCTGAAATGCTTTATTTTTGTACCACGGGGTGGGCCCCCGGCCCGAGGCAGAGGAAGAGCTCTCCCCGCTGTCACCTCTGTCTACACCCCAGGGGATGTCATTCACCCCTGCCTCCGGGGTCCGGGAGGGGGCCCGCGGGGACCTCTCAAGTCCTGAGGTGGGCCCTGGGACCCCTGGGCAGAGCTGTCTGCCTGTGGTCGAAGTGTGGTGTTGTCCAGCTGTGTCTCCCAGGCACCCACGTTCCCGCCCCCAGGGCCCCCAGCTGCATGGCAAATACTACGCTCCCCCGCAGCCCAGTCACGTCACCTCCTTGAGCCTGAGTGTCTCTGTGTGTCACCCGGGTCACATCCTGCCCTACCTACCTCACAAGGTGTTGTGAGGTTACCGAGACGGGCGAGGGCCCTGAAGGCCCTCAGGGAGGGTGTAAAACGCAGGCTGGCCCAGCACAGAGATGCAGGGATTGGTGGGGGCGAAAGGTCTGGGGGTTGGCCATATTTGAAGGAGGGGGTGGGTGACTTGGCCTTCAGCTTGGCTGCTCCCCACGCCCACCCCATCCACTTCATCTGTACTGCTGGGCGCAGAGTGGCCTGGCCAGGAGGGAGGCAGGCACTGATTCAGCAGGGGCAGCGGGGCCCCTCAGGAACTGATGACAAGGGAAAGGGACCGTCCTCCCTCCACCCAGGGGAGAGTCTAGGGCTGGCAGGGGCTGAACGAGGGGCCTCTCGCATTTATGGGCTCCTGGGCCAGGTTCTTGCTTCTCAGCTGTGTCCAACCCCATCGTAATAAAACCTGAAGAAACAGCCGGCCTGGCTGCCTCCCTTTCTCTGGGCCACATTTGGGGACAGCGCTCTGTGCATTTAGTTGTGTCCAATTCTTGTGACCCTGTGGATGAGTCCACCAGGCGCCTCTGTCCATGGGACTTTCCAGGTAAGAATACTGGAGTGGGTTGCCCTTTCTTCCTCCAGGGGATCTTCCTGACCCAGGGATTGAACCCAAGTCTCCTGCATTGCAGGTGGATTCTTTACCTGCTGAGTCATCAGGGAAGTCCCTTGGATCAGGGGCTAAACTTAAGGTGGGATAGACAGCCCAAAGGTAATGGGGCTTTTCCCTAAAGTCCTGGGGTCTGCCTGTTGTCACTCTCCCGTGTGTGTTAAGGGGAAGTATCATGGCTGGATCCTCTGTCCCGTGGGTGGGCGTCCAGGGGACCAACGCTGCCTTGCTGGGTGAACTTTGGAAAGTATCTGCCCCTCTCTGGGTCTGTTTCTTCATGGGTAAAACAAGGGGTTGGACGAGATGACTTCTAAGGCCCTGCCCCCGGGGTTACTCAGTCTCTCACGGCCTTGAGGCAGAAGTGGATTAGCTGGGATGCTGAGGGATGGGGAGCTAGGTTTCTGGGCATCTGGAGTTTCCCTTCCTCACCTCCCCATTCAGCTGGCCCTCTGCTCCCCAGCTTTGCCCTGCCACCTCCGCTCCATCCTAACTTCCCAGGACGTCCCCTCTGCTTCCTGCTGTGATACCTTCTGGTCACCTCCACCCTCTGCCCCAAGTCCTAAGAAATACAACCCGCAGGCTCCCCTCCATCTTCTCAGAGTCCAACAAAGCCCTGCCCACCCCCACCCCACCTGGCCAATTCCTTAACCATGTGCTGGTCCTACTGAGTGTCTACCTTACCTCCTTCCTCCCCTCCCCCAGCAGTTTATCTTGCAGATTTTGGGGGGGACATCTCTGCAAAGCCATGATCCCCTAAGCAGAGGCCCTCCCAAGCCCACTCAATGCCCTGGGGGTCCTCACTTCTTCCCTTGAGTCCACCTGGCTCTCTGGGTTGACTTCACTTTCTGTATCGCAAAAGGGTCACCAGGCGGCTTGTTAAAAGAACAGATTACACCCCCCCACACAATTTCCACTAAGACTAGGATAGGCCAGGAATTTGCATTTTAGCAGAGTACCCTCTGGCAGTCTTCTGCTCCCCCTTTGAGAGGCACCCCGGGGTAGTCCTGTCCCCTCCCCAAAGGTGACCCCCCATAGCAGCTGCTCCATCTGCTCCGTCTCCACAGTGGGGACCCAGCAGGTGAAAGGCTTCCCCACATGTGGTTCTGGTGGCCACTCCTTGTCTCCCTTTGAAAACCCTCTGGAGACTAGGTCCCTGCTGAGGCTCCCCGCTTCTTCTTCCTCCCACTCTGTGCTTGACACCCCCCTTCCTCACCTCCACGAGGGCCCACCCCATGGCCCTCCCTGATCACTCCCAATCAGGCCATAGCCTTGGCTGTTAAGACTCCACCCCCTCAGCTCCCCTCCAGCCACTGGACACACCCCTCAGCCTCCTACTCTGGGCCCCCACTTCTGCAGTGCTTGTGTCTCCCCTACGTCTTTGGTCTTCCCTGGACCACCTTCCATGCAGGGTGGTTGGAAAACCCCCCCTCCAAACCTTTCTCAAGCTCTGCCTATCTCCTGGACATCTCCTTCCTAGGGGCACCTAAGTTCATGATACCTTCCCAGAGCCTTTCCTTCCCCAGGTGCCCAGGTCAGGCAATGGGTCCTCCACCAGCCCAGCCAGAAGAGGTCCTCAGATTACCCCCACCACCAACGCACCTGGAGGATAATGAAGGCCCTTTAATGCTGTGTCCATCCCTACTGCCCTGCTCAGTCCAGGCCTCCTCCTTCTTGAGTTCTACAGCAGCCTCCTCACCAGCTTCCCTGCCTCCCATTTTCTCCACGCTGATGTCAGTGTTGCTTCTAAATATGAAGCCACTTGTGTGTCACCTTCCTGCTCTAGAACCTTTCGTGGCTCCCCAGAGTGCCCAGCATCAGATCTTTAGCTCCACTCCAAGTTCTTTGCCATCTCATCTCAGTTTGCCCCTCCCCAAAGGAATTCTGCAAAGAATTCCTTTGCTTTGCCCCTAACCCCAACCTCTGTCCAAACTAAAAACAACTGACTTTCCCTAAGAGCCCACTGACTTTGAGGACTTTGTGCCTTTGCACATCCTCTTCCCCTGCCTGGAATGCTCTTCCCTACCTTGGCTGCCTTTGAATCCCAACTCAAGTTTCCTCCAGGCAGCTCTCCCTGACTTTCTGAGTTACTGGCTGCCTCCCCCAGAACCCTTCACACTCGGTCACCATCCCACCCCTCCCGAGATAAGGAGCCGAGTTCTGTGAGCTCCATGACCCCACTACAGCACTTGGCACGTGGTCAGAGCCTGTGAGGTGCTGAATAAGGGACGCAGAATGCAGAGGCAGTGCTGAGACAGAGAAGTGGTCGCCTGGGAATCAGGAGACAGGGCTTCTGCCCCAGGCTCCACTCCTGACCCCTCCCTGGTGTGATCAGGAGGCTCTCTGCCCCTCAGTTTCCTCCTAGGCTTCCAGAGGAAGCCCAGCACTTGTCCCAGCCCTGACTCTGACCTGTGTGTGTCTGACTCTTTGTGGCCCAGAGGACTGTAGCCCGCCATGTTCCTCTGTCCAAGGGAATTTCCAGGCAAGAATACTGAAGTGGGTGCCATTTCCTACTCCAGGGGATCTTCCCAATCCAGAGGTTGAACCTGTGTCTCTTGCATCTCCTGCTTGGCAGGTGGATTCTTTACCACTAGCACCACCAACTCTGACCTGAGGGCACCCAACCACTGCCTTCTCAGGGTGGCTCCTGGGATTTAGGCAGCTGCCCTGGAGGCCAGCCCTGCCCCCACTGACCCTGCCGTGGCCTTCTGGACACTTAGCCAACAGGCTGAGCAGATAGCAAGGGTCTCTTCAGTCAAGGGCATGAGATTGGTGCTGGGGCCCCATTCAACCCCCAGAGCAGGACCTTGGGTCAGACGGCTTTATTACACAGGGCAGCTGAGCTCACCTCTTGGTGAGAATGGGCAGTGAAGTCCCAAGGGGCAGGTGGGGTTGGGAGGACCCTGGACCCAGGGCTCCCCACCCTTTGGCTTGCAGTGGCGGCTGGCCCACTTGGCTGTCTCCAGGACTCTGAGGTCCCTTCCTGTGGGAGCACCTTCCTCCTCCACCACTCAAGTTAGGCCGAGGGCTTCAAAGGCTGGAATCTGCTGTCTGGAGAAGATGCCATCCCAACAGCCTTTGCACTGGGGCAGGGGTGGTGGTGGGAGGACCTGGCAGCCACAGGATCACTGCTCAACTCTTCCCCCCAAAGTCAGCAGTGGAGGAGCGGGGAGGAGAAGAGAGAATCAGGAGGCGACAGCCTGGATGAGAACCCCTCATCCAGGACTGGTAACCATCCCAGGCCCTCGGGTGGTCTGGACCACCAGCGGATGGCCCACCTCCCTCGTACCCTCACTGAGGCTGATATCAGGCATCAGGTTGGGGGACAGGAAATACCACCTCCTGTCCCCTCCAGGCCCTGCTGCCTGAAGAATACTTGCTCCCAACCCCCCGGTGGGTGCCCTGGGCTCTCTGAGTCCAAAAAGTAGGCCCCTGCTCTGCAGGGGGGCAGCTCCTCAAGTCAGCACCTGCTGGATCCAGCCTATCACACCAGTGATGCGGGTGTAGACGCCAAAATAGTTGGGCCGGCCGCAGCCCAGACCCCAGCTGACCAGCCCTGCCAGGAACCAACGGCCACTGGGCTCCTTGCACACCAGCGGGCCACCTGAGTCACCCTGTAAGGCAGAGAGAGACAGGACTACGTCAGGGTAAAGCAATCCACTTCCAGGTAAAGGGCTGGACTACTGGGGATAGTCTGAGAGTGACAGCAGGAAAATCACATCCCCTTTGGAAGCCTCCGATACATGGAGGGAGCCCGAACCAACCCAGCCTGGCCTTCAGCAGGGTCTGGCTGTCATGGAAGCTTGAATGTGCATCCCAGTGCCCTGTCCAGCTCTGCCTCCCTTCTGTGGGCTCCATCTAGTCCTCTCTGCTGGGTCACTTGGGCAAAGTGCCTCTCAGAGGATAAGAAGCAGAGCTGGGGCTGGGTCTCAGACCTGGCACCTGGGGTCTTTTCTGATCTGGGGTCTGCAACCTGGAGGCAGTCTCTCAACCTCCCAACCTTCAGTTTCCTCACCCACAAAGTGGGGACAGCCAAGCCCACCTTGCCGTGAGGCTGCTGCAGGCTGCTGTGAGCTGAGGGCCATGCCCTCTCCCCGCCCCTGGCACACTCCGTGGGAGTCACCTGGCAGGCATCCTTCTTGCCGTTGCGGTAGCCGGCGCACAGCATGCGGGGTGTCACCTGGTAGCGGTAGGCCTCGCTGCACAGGTCCTGCGGGATCAGCTGCACGTCCACCTTCTGCAGGCCGTTGCTGGTGGGGCCTGCCCGGCAGGATTGAGGGCAAAGGTAAGAGGGTCTGAGGTGCCCGGGGCTCCGTCTCTTCTCTTGGCTTTTCCTTTCGTATCTCAAGAGCTCCTTCCTCGTCCTGCTCTGCCCTCCCTCCCATCTCCGCCCTCCCCCTCACTGACGCTCTGTTCTGGCTCCTTCTCCAAGTGGCTCTTGGGGACAGAGCCCCCCACCCACCCACCAGGGCCAGTGTCCTCAGGTTCTCCTCCACCCCTGGTGGCCTGAGGCCTGAGGCCTCTTGGCCACCTCCCCTCTTCTCTGTGACAGCCCTGGGGAATTTTTCCAGAGCACACACCTCACGCTTTTGCTCCCACCTAAAACTCAGTCAGCCTCTGCTCACTGTCCAGCCAGCGCTTCTCCACGAGAATGCGTGTTTGGACCCCGCCACCCCACCATGGAATTTCACTATACACCCTGTGCCTAGCTCCACTGGAAGATCTGGTCTGTTCAGCTGGGGTGGGACCCAGACGCTGGTTTTCTTTTCTGAAGCCCTGAGACCTTCATTCAGGTCAGGAGTAGGAATTTTGGCTCAAGACCCTGACTGAGATCCCCTGCCTGTCCTTCCTGCCTGTCCTCACCCAGATCCACCAGCTCCCGGCTCCCCTCTGGTGCTGGGTGTTCTCAGGTGGGTTGCCACCTATGCTCTTACCAGAAACGCCTTTCTGCTTTGCTGGGACACTGCTGACCCACCCTGCAAGCCTCAGCTCAGCCCACCCCTCCTCTGGGCTGCCGTTGCCCCCACACCCCCATCCGTGTCAGCTCTTAGCACTGTCTCCTATTCATTTTTATACTGCTTTGTCCAACTCAATGCCCGCCATATAGTAGATGCTCACAAATGTGTCACTGAATGAATGAATGAGCAAGTGGACTGATCCTTGACCACTGTTCTCTATCATCCTCTTGGACAAGTCACTTTACACGTGAGCCTCAGCTTCTCCATCTTTACATTATCCCTCAACCTCACCCACCTCCAGATTGTAAAGCACAATATACACTCCTGAAAGCCACCACCACGGAGGGTGCAGGGCATGGCTGTAGTCGTGTACAGAACTGAGAGCTGGCCTCTATGGACAGCAGCCTCTGGTCAGCGCAGGAGGGAAGGACAGAAACTCATGTTTCTGAGAGGCAGTAGCAGGAACAGCAGAGTCTCTGGGGTCAGACAGTCCTGGGTTCTAGTCTCTATTCTAACTCTCCCTGGCTATGTGACTTTGAGTCAACACTAAACGTCTCTGTTTTCCCACCCTTAAGATGGGGTCCATGATAACCAATAACTAGAGTTGTTGGATGGATTAAATGAAATCATGTTGCCCTAAAATCTAACATCCATGTGATAAGTGTTAATAATTAAAAGTCTCCCCCCAACACAGACATATACCCTCCATTGTCCAAGAAGCACAGGGTTGGAGCTTGCCCAAGGGCCATGGGGTCCCTGGCCTGCCCTGTCACCCCACACATATCCCCCAGGATCGCCTCCCATGACTTTGGTTCTCCTTAAGTGCCCTTCACTTGAAAGGTATTGAAACTCCAATACTTTGGCCACCTGATGCGAAGAGTTGACTCATTGGAAAAGACTCTGATGCTGGGAGGGAATGGGGGCAGGAGGAGAAGGGGACGACAGAGGAGATGGCTGGATGGCATCACCGACTCAATGGACATGAGTCTGAGTGAACTCCGGGAGTTGGTGATGGACAGGGAGGCCTGGCGTGCTGCAATTCATGGGGTCGAAAGGAGTCGGACGTGACTGAGCGACTGAACTGAACTGAACTGAACTGAACTGAACTGCCCTTCTGGAAGGAAGGGAAGGGCCAGGGAGACAACCCATGGCCGTAGTAAAAGCTTTTTTTTTTTCTATGAAATACTACCCCATTTAATCCAGGACTAGCAAGAGTGGAGCCCCAGGGTCCCTTGCCAACTCCCTTCCAGGCCCCGAAATTAGGCGAGCCAGACCCACCCCACCTCCCCTGCCCGCAGTCCAGCTCACCGCCTTCTCGCAGGGCACCCCAGCCTGTGATCCAGCAGTGCAGGCCCGCCTCGAAAAAGTGGGAGCGGGCAGGCAGGCAGATGGGCTGCACAGTAGCCGAGCGCACCACAGGGTGGTCAAGCTGCAGCAGGGCCACGTCGTAGTCGTGGCTGTCCTCCTCGTGGTATGGGTGCAGGAGCAGGCGGCTCACTTTGAAGGACACCTCTCCCGGCCAGCGTGAGCTCTGCCACACTTTGCCCAGGAACACGGTCCACAGCGCTGGGGATGCCATGCTGGGGCGGGAGGGGGACTTGCTCAGCAGCCGCCTCCCCCATCCCATCTCGAATCCCTGTGATAGCATTCCCACCTGGGGCCCGGTCCCTCACACCCATCCCCACCCTGCTCTGGCAGGCCATGTAGCTGGCAGTGTGGTGCTCAGTGCTAGCCCTGGAGTCTGACTGCCTGGATTTCAGCCCCAGCTTCATCCCTTCCTAGAGGTGAGTGTACCTCTCTAGGCCTCAGTCACCCCATCTGTGAAGTGGGAATAGCATCATCTGCTCATATGTTGGGGAATTCAATCAGACTGTGGATGTAAAAAAAAATCAGCACAGTGCCAGGCACCGGCAGATGTTTTCTGCACACTTTATAGATGGAGAAACTGGGAAACTCCTGGAATTTGCGGGTCCTCAGGAGGAGCGGGTGGGAGTTGAGTGTGAAAGAATTTGCAGAGACTTGGCTGTGCAGACCCCTGGAGGCCAGGTCAGCATCCAGGTTTTCTTTACTTTGTGGACAGTGGGGAACCAGGGATGGAGTGAAAGAACCTGGGTAGTCAGACCACACCCAGGAGGGCACCTGGGCACCCAGGCATAGGATGCAGAAGGGAGCTGGACTCTGGGCTGCTGCAGTGACCGGGGTGATGGTGGCAGCATGGACGGGCAGTGGCTGAAGACGCATTCGGACCACTGAGAGGGCTTGCTGCCTGGCTGAGTGTGGGGGAGAAGGAAGGGTGCCTGGGTGGCTCCAGGCCTTTGGCTTGGACTGTGCAGACCTAGGAAAGAGGAGGAGGTGTGGGGAGAGAGTCCAGGGCTGCTGTGCTGGGGGTTGGGTCTGGAGTACAGGGCATCAGGCTGGAGGTGGAGAGGGGAGCTGTTAGCCCACCACGGAGATGGGGGCATGTCTGTGGGTGGGGTGAGATGGCCCTTCTTGTGGGCTTCTCTGCTTCTCTCCCTCCCCAGGGTGGGGGACAGGCACACCTGGAGAAGGGTGTCATGACCTATAACCAGGGCAGGAATTCTGTTCTCAGCTCTACCCCAGTGTCTAGCACAGCCCCTGGCACATAGTAGAAGCACAACGCATATCGCTGAGTGGAGGAGTGAGTAAATGAATGGCTCACTGGCCCAGCTGAAAGCAAGACACCAGAAGCACAGCACAGCAGGGGTGAGCAACCTTTCCCAGGGCACAGAGTGTGTTCGAGGTAGAGGCAGGGCTGAAGTGTCGGGACAGCAAGTCTGAGGGGCTTCCCACAACCCTCCCCTCTGTCTGCTGAGATCTCAGACATGCTGCCCCTGCCCCCTCACCACCACCTTCCCTACCCACCTCTTGTGGCCTGTGTCCCCAGGCTCACCTTTCCTCCTGGAAGCAGTGGGCAGCAGTGATCACCCAGCGATCAGCGATGAGGGCCCCCCCACAGATGTGTCGGCCACGAACCTGGAGGCTGGCCTGCCACGGCCACTCACCCTCCGAGGACACGGCCCCGCCCACGATGCGGCCCAAGGGGCCCTGAAGGCCACAGTCTGGGGGCAGGGGCAGGGGTGGATGGAGGGGCAGGGGCAGGAGAGAACCAGTGAGAAACAGACACAGAGCAGAAGGGGAGGCATGGAAGAGGAGAGAGGAAAGACACAGAGGGGGCCAGGGAAAGAGAATGAGGGGGCAAGAGAGAGAGAGAGGTGGGCAGGACCCCCACGAGGGGGCAGAGGTGGGGTAAAGAGAGACAGATGGACAGACGGTGAGCTCTCCCTCCAGCCCCCCAGGGTGGGCACCTCCCTACCCCCCATGCTCAGGGGCCCAGCAGGTGGAGGGTGTCCTGCCCACCCCAGCCTGTCGGAACGCCCAGGGCTCACCGCAGTGCTGCTCATCCGAGCCATCCCTGCAGTCGGGGTGCCCGTCACACTGTGGGTTGGGCTTCTTCACACAGCTGTGGTCTTCACACCGAAAGGTGAAGGTCCCACAAGGCACCCCTAGGATTGGGGGGGCAGGGTGCAGAGGGTGGGTCCCTGAACCCAAAGGAGCCTCCAAAACAAGGTCCAGGGAAGATGGAGCCTGAGAGAGGCCAGGAGACGACTGGAGAGGGGTGCCTTGATCACACTAAAGGGTCCCCTGAGGCTCCTTTAGGGATCCCTAGAGGCAGGCCGTGTCCCTTCCCGACCCTTCGCTCCCTCAGACTGGTGTTATGAGAGAAGGTGACGTCTCCCCTCTCAGACCTGGGCTCCTGATGGTAGGGTCGTGCCTTCCCCAGGTGTGGTACCTGAAGCCAGAACTGTGCCTCCACCTTGAGATGAGCAAGGCTCCCAAGAGCAAGGCTATGTCCCTCCCATCACACTACCTTGGCCTGGCAGCCCTCCAGGCCCCCAGCCATCTAGACACCCACCTGCTCCTCACTGCCTTCACTGTGAAGAGCTTTCTGCCCCACCAGCTACCTCCTCTATTTAAGTTCTCTTCAAGGCCCAGTTCAAAGCCCACCTTCTCTAGCTTTCCCAGCCTCATCTCCTCCCCACCCTCCAGTCTTCCTATGCTACTGGACGTGATGTTCAGAGGCTTTGGCCCAGAGAGAGTAACCCATCTTTTTTTTTTTTTAATCAGATAACCCTGAGAGGACGGGGACCACTTCTCTGGTGCCTTTTATTTCATTTTCCTTACTCTGCCTTGCATATCACTGGGTAGTCTGCAAGTGAAGGTTGGATGGTCTGAGGGATGGGTGGGTGGGTGGATGGATAGATAAAACAATGGAGACTCAGACAAGAGATTGGGCAGACCAATAAATGTGTGGTTTGATGGTCTGATAAGACTGACACACAGCTATTTAGATGGATAAATGAGTGGATGTAAGTACCAATGGACAAACAAGTAGTTAGATCCCTGGACGGAGGCACGAACAAGTGCATTCATGGATGCATGGATGGAGGATGGAACAATGGACGTACAGACAGGTAATTTGGTAAACAAATAAAACCAACAAATGAGCAGATTGATGGCTTAGTGGACAGGGAGATAGGTGGTTGGACAGGCTGATGGATGAATCAGTGAGTGGATGTATGAATCAACGAACATACAAATGGTTGGAGAGACCAGAAGATGGATGGATGGATGGATGGAAGAATGGGTGGATGGGTATTTGGATGGATAAATAGATAGAGGGATGGATGCACAGATGGATGGGTAAACAGATGGACATATAGGCACACTTATAGATGGGCTGGTAAGTATTTGGACAAGAGGGCAGAAACCTTTGTGGAAGAAGCATGGAGAAGGGCCAGGCTGTCTGGCTGAGCCCATTCTCTGGTTTCCCTCTAGATACCTAGTCCTACCCTGCCCTACCTTCCTGGCATTGCTCTTCGTCACTCCCATTGAGACAGTCGGGCTGCCGGTCACAGACCCTGGACAGGGGGATGCACGTGCTGTCCTCTTGGCACTGGAATGTGGCTCTGCAGACTGTGAGGACACAGAAGGGGGACAAGTGGGAGGAAGCCAGAGGCGCCAGGCTGGGGCTTTTTGTCTCCTGGAGACCATGCATGGTGTCACAAGCTATGATCACAAATCTCTTTCTCAGCCACTTTACACTTGAGTCTCACAGCAACCCGGTGAGATACTCCATTTCACTGGTGGAAAAACGGAAACAAAGTGACTTGTCTGAGGTCACCTGGCTGAGCAAGAACTTGAACCAGATGTTCTGGTTCCAAATATGAGATGTCTTCCCCAGCACGAAGGCAGGATCAGTGCAGAGGCAGGCACATCCCTCTTCCCTCCCACTTCCCTCCTCACATGTATAGACTTTGATGGGATGCAGGCGCTGTGATGGTGACTCTAGGGCCCAGAAGCCAGGATTCAGAGGCAGAATTATTATTCCAAGAGAATCCTGGCTTGGGGACCGTCAGAAGCCCCTTCTGATCCCCTTCTGCCAGGGTTGGGTGGCGGTGAGCACAGCCCCAGGAAGAGTCAGCAGCTCTGAACCCCTGCAGTGGAGGGTCCTGCTCAAAAGAGGCAGCTACAGCGTCCTCTCTTTGGCCACCCTGGGCCTGCCCAACCCTGCTTAAGAGTCTTCTTCCTCCTGGTCCTGCCCTCCCTCGTCTGCTCTGTTCCTTCTTGGATGGCTGCCTGGGCAGAAGGCTGAGGGTGATAGCCTGGTGGCAAGAAGCCATGAGCTGGGAAGCAGCATACCTGGGTCCCCGTTTATCTCTGCCACTGCCCCACGGGGTAGCCCTGGAGAGGACACTTGTCCATCCTGTGCATCCACCCTGCATCTCAGCACAGCGAGGGAGTTTCCTGAATGCTGATAACGGGAGCTGCCCATTGGGAGATCTCGAAATGATAGGCTCAGCCCAGCAGCACAGAGGTGGGGAGAGAGGAGGGACGGAGTGGATGGGCTGCTCACCGCAGTTTCTCTCATCCAGGCCATTGGGGCAATCCTTGACCCCGTCGCAGGTGGGCACACAGAGTCCATTCACGGAGCAGAGGAACTCTCCAGGACAGGCTGGATGGGGAAGGCACCATCAGGACACACATCATTATGAAAACACGTGCAGACACACCACACCTGTGTGCTCACATGTGTACCCATGTGCCTGTGTACATGGTCCACGTGGACATACATGTCTGGGGACATGCACACAGCACATACTCGGGTATGTATGAGTGTATATACCTCATAAACACCTATAAGTGCCTTGCACATGTGGGCACACGCAAAGCTGCCTATGTTCATGCACACATGTGGGCACATGAGTGAACACACACACACAACACTCCTAGTCTAAACTAGCCTCTAGGTGCTTCCAGGGAGGGCTAAGGAGCAGGGAGAAGCTGAAGGGGCTTTGGGGTCCCCCCACTCCCCGACCTGCCCACACTCACGATCTGACTGGTTGTACAAGCTGTAGTGCACCTGCACGCCGGGCCCAGTGAGGGAGATCTGGGACGTGAAGTTGATGGTGATGCCGGCGCTGGCAACCACAGGGATCCTCTCAGCATAGGGCTGCAGGGTGCGCAGGCCACATAGCCTAGGGGGGGACCAGAGACGGACTGAGGGCTACACGGGCTGGTCCAAGGCACGGGACAGCCTGGGTCCCAGTGTACAGACAGACCAAGGACAGGGCAGCTGGGGAAGAAAGGGGAGCACCCCGACCCCACCCCCACCTCTTCTGTCTTGGTTTCTCCCCTGGGTGACCGCCCACCCCCACAGTCATCTAGAAAGCAGCCTGGCAGTGTCACTGCCCTGCTCAGAAGCCTTTGATGCCTCCCCATTGCCGGCAGGATAAAATTTATCATCTGGATTCTAGTCCCAGTCACCTAGGAGCTGTGAGATTCTAGCAGGTCAGAGTCTTTCTCTGAATCTCACTTTCCTCACTTGTAAAACAAGGGAAATTCTCATCTCTGTTGACCTGATAAAGGGCTCCAATGTGTCAGTGGAAGGAAAATTCCTTTACTGGTCTATTCTCCATAGGCGAGAAGGAACGTTCCTAATGTACGCAGTGGGGCAAGAAGGCAGCCATGCTCTCCGTTCAAGCCTGTGCCTCCCACTGAGAAGTCTCCACACCCCTGGGGGCTTCCCTGTGGCTCTCTGGACACAAGGGGACACCAGTGCAGCTCTAGGACCAGCAGGTGATGGGCAGCACCTTCTCAAGCATGGCCACACCCAGGTGGGACCATCCCCCAACCATGGAAGCACACTCATATCCCTGCTGGCCGCCTCCAACCCCCACGGATGATGATTTTGTTCCCACAGAGCAGGTGGGAGACCTCCACGGAAAGGTGGAATCCCACGCCCTGGGGAGCAGGTAGGAATCCTCCCAACTCTAGGGCAGGGGGGAAAGGGGGCTTTTCCCACACAGCATTGGTCCCAGCTTGCCTCACAGAGCAAGTGGACATGCTTTCATGGAAGGTGCAGCCACACCCCCAGAGTGGCAGGACCCGCCGCAGAGAGCTACCCGGGGCACCCTGCCTTCCCAGGCGGGACACCCTCACGGAACAGATGGCTCAGCCCCATCAGATATTAGGAATGCCTGCCCCTATAGGGAATGTCTTTACAGATAAGAGAAACACCCAGAATACAGGTGGAAAAGTCTACGGGGAGAAGTGAAAATGCCCCCAGCAGAGAAGGTAGGAGGAAGTCAGGAAAGCAAGTGAGAGTGCCCCAGAGCATGATGGGAACATCTCACAGCAGATGCAGCAGCCCACATTGCAGGTCCCCTAATTCCCAGGGGTCAGAGGCTCCCTGATAACTCCTAGAACATGGCAAGCACTTACTGGTTCAGTAATAGTTGGAGGCCTCATTGCATGGGGATTTTGAGGTCACAGCAGCTCCACCCTATAAGCAGGAATTGTTCTCATCCTGTTTTCCAGAAGAGACTCAGCAAGGGAAATGAGAAGGTAGGCAAGAATCCAGCCTCCTCAGGACCCAGAAGGCCCCACCTGGCCTGCTCTACGGGGAGGTGGGCACCCTGACCCTCATGCCACATGAGCTCCAGAGGCTGAGACCTCATGTCCCCTGTGGCCCCCCTCAGACCTGGCCATACTGTCTGGCTGTGGGAACCATATTCTTGCCCCTATGCCAATGAACAGTTCTCAAAATGTGGTCTGGGGACCCTTGGAGGTTCAAAGAGAAAACTATTTTTATAATAATTCTTAGGTATCATTTGCTTTTTTCACTCTCATTCTCCACAAGGATAAAGTAGAATTTTCCAGAGACTATTTAAGGACGTGCATGTGTGTTCACTCACTCAGTTGTGTCCGACTCTCTGCAACCCCATGGACTGAAGCCTGCCAGGCTCCTCCACTCATGGGATTCTCCAGGCAAGAATACTGGAGTGGGTAGCCATTCCCTTCTCCAAGGGCTCTTCCTGACCCAGAGATCAAACCTGGGTCTCCTGCATTGCAGGCGGATTCCTTACTGTCTGAGACACCAGGGAAGCCCCCATGTAAGAATACAGTAAAATTTTCCAGAGACTACGGGATATGTGATACTGTAACCCACTGAACGAAGAAGCAGGTGTGCGGATTCAGTCCTGGTCTGTTAATCCAATTACTAAATAAAGTTGCAAAAACATAAAATGAGGATATTTTTCTTCACCAAATGGTTTTAGTTTTGGAAAATATAATTCATTTTCTTTATGTTAAAATGTAATGGGTTTCTTCTTTTAAATGAATTGATAAATATGTTTAAATGTTTTAAGTTTTCATTTCTACTACTGCACATATAGTTTACAAATATAGTTTTTATATGAGGCAGATAACTCTCTGGGTTGCTCAATAATTTTTAAAAGAGTGTAGAGGATTCTGAAATGGAAATTTTTGAGAACCGGGGCAGTACAGCCCAGGGGGACCAGAGAGGGATGAGGTGCCACCAGGGGGCGTCCCGAGCAAACCTGGTTCTTATCCTTTCAAAGCTAAGGAAACAAGGCAGGGATGGTGGTGGGATCGGGCGATCGTCTATCTGTTTTAAAAGTATTTTAGTAAAAGTTATCAAGGATTACTATCCCCAGAGACTTGTCCTGGGGATTGTATAGGGAATCTGGGGGTTGAGAGATACTGAGCAAGGGGAAATGAGAAATTAGGGGCATCCTGAACATACTTAAAGTTCAGGGGCCTGGGGCATTGTCCCCACATGCTCACCGTGGACAGGGATGGAACCAGAGCTGGGTTAGAGGGGAGGGAAATGTTATGTTTATAAGAATTTGAGGGCTGCGTGGTCGCCGTGGCCAGAGGCTCTAAGGACATTTTGGAGGCAAGGCTCTTCGTTAGCAGACACGAACAAAAGAATTCACGGCAGAGGCTGAAATCTGGCGACGCAGGCTAAATTACTCAATCGAAAGAGGATCTATTTAGCCTATGCAGTGTTAAAAACCTTTTTAAAAATGCATGTGCCAGCTAATTTCACATAACGGCCTAGATTCTTGCTTCTGAAAAACACACCCCAGAAACATTGGCTGGAAGTAATCAGAGGCTGCTCGAATTAGCCAGGGCATGTATAGTCCAGCTAAGAGGCTCCTCCCTCCCTTGCTCCCTCTCCTCCACGGCACCCCAGCTTATGGAACTACACACTGGCTTGGCCTCTTTGCACATTTTCGTTTCTGGTTCTTACTGCAGTGCCTTCTGGGAGAGGGTTTAAATCCCCTGACTCTCCAATCCCTCTTCATCTATCAAATGCTGCCCCCACCCCCATATACCCTCTCCAAGGCACGCCAAAAGTCTGAAGACTGTGGAGCCCACCTCCCATCTCAGCTACAAAGTACTCGCGGTCTGAAGGCACCATTTTTTGCACTCATGCCTGCCTTGGTTTCTCCCTTCTCTGAATGTGAGGAATTTTGCTTCTTGCCTCACATAGACAGTAAACAGGGATCCGGTCAACCTTGCATATCAGCATCTCTAACTGAACTCAGGGAGTTCAAGAAAGGTGGATGGATAGAAGGGTGGGTAGATAGAAAGAAGGAAGGGTGGGTTGGCGTATTGATGGATGGATGGATGGATGGAAGGAAGGAAGGACTGATGGATAGATGAAGGATTGAAGGTGGATGAATGGATAGAGAATATATACATCTATGGATAGATGAATATATACACACAGATATTCCCTTCCCTCAAGACAGGCTAAATGGGAAAGAGAGTCAGAGAAGGTGAGCACTGAAAAAGGAAGGTCAGCCGTGTCTCACGTGGCCAGAGCGCTGGACCTGAAGCTGCAGAGCTGAGGCTGAGGCTGGGCTTCGCCACGTGAACCAGCTGTGTGACCTTGGGCATCTCACTCAACCTCAGCAAGCTTCTGTTTTCATGTCTGTAGTAAGACGGGGTGGTAGCTCCCCGTCGGATGTTTTATGGAGTGAATGAGAAGGGATTTCTTTGAAAAATAGTTGCTGACGTCGTCGGGCTGTGAGCTCACTGAGGACAGTAGCTCCTCCTTCCACACTGCCAGCCCCCAGCAGTGCCTGGGGAGCCTCTGTGGCCACCCAGGGGCTCTGGAGACCAGAAGGGCTACCCTATAGCTAGGCCCAGCCTGAGGGGATCCAGCAGGCTTAAGGAGCCAGTGACTCTGCCTGTCGCCATCAGCGAAGTGGAAATGGTTGGGCAGATCACAAGAAAAGTGACATCACAGGGGAGGAAGCTGGCAGGAGGCAGGTTCCCAGAAAGGGGGAAGCCTGTGCTGTATTGACGCCCCGTCAGAGTGGGTTCTGTGAAACCCAGCCGCTGCTGGCCGGATCTCACGAGGTCAGCTCCCTCCCCCGCATCCAGGCCACTCAAAGGGCAAGAGGCCTAGGCCAGGGAGAAACTGGGGAGGAAACAGGGTGGGGCGGGGGAAGGCAGAAAGGGCTCAGAGGAGGAAGGTGACTTGCCCAAGGATGCCTCGCCAGTGGAGGGAGCCCAGCCAGCCTCTCCTCATCACCATGCTGGCACTGAGGGGTGAGACCCCCTCTCCCCCAACCTACCCTCTGTCGCTCTTCATCAATGGCCATTCTGTGCATCCCCCTCCCTACAAATCCTGTGCCTGGAAATCTACACCCTTCCCCAGACCTCTCATGTCTGCCACCCACACAAGCAGATTTTCCAACAAATGCTTATTCAAAGAATTTCCCAGCAACTACATGGGCTGATGGTTATCAAAAAAGATCAGAACTAGAGGAAACGGTTTGCCCAGTGCTTGTAATCTGGAGGTACACTTCTGCCTCCCCTTTTGCACTCAGACGCGGGCAGGAGCCTCGGGGCAGGGGGCCACGAGTCTCTCCTAGGGACCCTGACCCTAACAAAGGTCTGCAAAGACAGATGGGACTTCCCGGGTGGCTCTCAGATGTGGTGAGAGGCACAGCAGTGGTCAGTCCCCTTAGCAGGGCGCCGTGGCCATGGAAGGGAACAGCTGACACGGCTGCCCCAAGGCTCTGAGGAAAGACTGCACAAGTGTGAGTGCACATACTCTCACAGACGCATGCTCACAGGCCCACACGCCCTCATGCATGCTCTGGATCTTCCCGCTCGACTCTGTTTTCTCTAGTTATGAGCTGGGTGATTTTGTGGGAACGCCTTTGCCTCTCTGTGCCTCAGCCCCTCATAGGTCTATAAAGGCAGCGTGGGGCCAGCTCCCTCGCCAGGTTGCTGAGGATGAAGGAAACGGCACCCGAGCTCAGGGCCTGCCTGGTGCAGAGTCAGGAGCCAGTTCTGAATGCATGGTTGGTGCCTTCTTGAACTGGGCTTTATCCCAGCCTGCAGGAGCCAGCATCCTCTACCCATCATTTCAGTTACTCTTCCCTGGATGGGAGGTCTGCTTCATGCCCATTTTTTAGATGGGCTACTTGAGGCTGAGAAAGGTGAGTCCTTGCCAAATAGAAGGAGAGGAGCCAGGACTTGAACCCTACTTTCTTGTTTCAACAGCTACACTCTTTCTACCTCTCCAGCCCAAGTTGGAATGACATTTCATTAGGAACTAATAAACACAACTTATTGGGAGACATCTTTCTGATAGGTAAATAATAAAAAGTTAGGGCCTTGGGCTGGCCTAACCCCCTTTTTTTATAGATAAGAATGGGATGTACCCAGAGTTACATGTAAAACCAGGTGGACAGGCTTCCCCGAGCACATCTTTATCACCCCAGCCTCCCCTCTGTCATTCCTTGTCAATGGCCAAGGTGGAAGAGGCTTCAGAAGAGAGAGCGGGGTGGGAGTGCCAGGCCCTGTGGGGCTTCACCTCCCCACCCCACCCGCCACCCAGCTACATCCGGGTCCCTTGCCACCACTTCAAGACAAAGAGACAAGGACAAGAGGCCAGGGACTTCCCTGGTGGTCCAGTGGTTAAGAACCTACCTTCTAATGGAGGGGATGTGGGCTCGATCCCTGATCAAGGAACTAAGATCCCACGTGCCACAACAAGAGAAGTCAGTGTGCCGTCACAAGGAAGACCCAGCACAGCCAAAAAATAATAAATCAATAAATACAATAATAAAAGGACAAGTCCTTAGTCCTCCCTTGGCCTCAGTTTTCTACCTGTACAATGGGTAAAGATAGGGTTCAACGGCCAGCCCAGCCCACTTTTCTGTAGCTTAACGGTGCTTTGAGACACTAGGGAGGGTGAAAGTGAAGTCGCTCAGTCTTGTCCGACTCTTTGCGACCCCATGGACTGTAGCCTACCAGGCTCCTCTGTTCATGGGATTTTCCAGGCAATAGTACTGGAGTGGATTGCCATTTCCTTCTCAGACTCCTCCAATTTTGGTAGATTCTGTCACAGTGCCTGAAATTTCACCATTGCAACATCATTCCTTTTGATGAAAACTCTCCCCATCTGTGATCCACCCTTGAAACCCAAGGGCAACTCATGAAGTCCTACCACCTGGGGCCCCCACCTCTGCCCAACCTTCCTGGCTGCGTCAGGGAGGCAGGAAGGAGGCCCTCCGGGGGAGCATGGTGTGGACCGCCGTGTGTCCCGCTGTTCCCATGGTGTGCCTGGGAGAGGGGCCCCGACTCTGGACCCATTTGGGTACCACTTAATCCCACTGAGCCTTGATTTCCTTCTCAGGGAAATGGAATGATGATACTGGTGACATCACAGGCTGTCAGGCCAGTGAACTGACGCCCTGTGCTGAACACCAAGCAGGTGGGATGGGGCACCTGATGCCAGGGACCACCTCCCAGTCCATGGAATAGCCTTGGGGGTGGGAGGTACGTGAAGGAGCATCAGACCCAGGGCCCTTCTGTCTTCCTAGCTCCTCTTCGAGATATCAGATTCACCTCTAGGGTTAAGAAGGCAACAGGAAAAGATATTAATCTCATTCAGAGAACCATGAATCAAGGACCACTCTCAAGGTCACTCTGTGGGCTCCTGATGCTGAGTGGGGGGTCAGCCCAGTCATCCTCAATCTGTGTGGCCCCAAGCCGATGGGGAGGGGCCCTGAGGGAGCTCCATGAAAGATCAAGGCAGTCATGCCCAGAAAGGCCACCCACATGCTGGGACCTGTGGGACAAGATGCCTTCTGCTCTCCAAAAAGCACAGGGCCAGAGTCACACCACTTGACATCACCCCCAAATAGCACAGGCCCAAACTCACATCCTTGGCATGTCTTCTTTTCCCTTTTAATCACAGTCCCTGATAGCTTCCCAAATCCCTGGAAAGGATGGTGACGAGTCAACGAGCGTAGTCAAATCCCTGTTCCCCTTTGTCTGGCTGATGTTTTTCAATAGGATCAACCAATAAGCAAAACCCAAGCGTGGGTGAACATGATCACTAACCCCAGAATCCAAGAATTCCAGAGTCCCAGAACTTTCCAATTTTAATCTATTGGAATCTTTGATACTGAAAATCCATGAAACCAAGAAATCAGGAACCTTGCACATTAGAATCCCAGCCTCTCATAGACCCCTAGGATCTCAGGGTTGGAAGGAAGAGCAGAAGGCCAAGCTGAGACGAGATGCAGAATCTTCTCTTGGGCATTCTTGGACCCCAGGTGGGGAGGGGGTTCCCGAGTTCTGCGAGGCTCCTTTGAGATCCCTTCTCTCTCCCCAAGCCTCTGCCCCACCCCTGCAACAACGGCGCCATGGCAGGATGTTATTCTGCTGCCCTTCGTGCCTCCTACTCCCCTCCCGCCTTACCTCCCTCCCGGTTACGACCTGTGCCTGAGCCATCCTCTCCCACTATGGGACGCTCCCGCACAGAGCCCCTCCCATTGTACACATCCCCTCCCTGAATGCCGAGTTCTCTGTCTCTCTCCAGACCAGGGGAAACTCATCTGCAATGTCTCCATTTCCCACCTTCCCACCCACCCCACTCTTTTGCGACTGCCAGGACCACCTGTGGCCCTCAGGGGGCCAGCCCCCCTCATCCTACTGATCAAACTGTATTCACGCTGACCAGAGGATGGCCTGGCTCTGCTGCGTCCTGCCCACCTCTCCAAAGGACTCAATTCTTCCTCAGGAACTCTGTCACCAGGGGGCCAAGGGTAGGACAGAGAGCAGGACCGGCATCCCACAGGGGATGCAGGTGACTCAGGTGGCTTCGGAGAGTGGTCAGGTTAGCAGAAGTCGCGTGGACTCAGGCTAAGCAGTGTTGAGACCCAGAAGCTGCTTTATTTTGACCAACAATGGGGAGCAGGATAAGGGATGGCACTGGGGTGGGTTTAGGAAAGGTGTCCCAGCACCGCTGAGTCCTATGACTCTGCATCATCTCATTTAAGGATTCGGGGTGCCAGGCAATGGGGTGACAGTACCTACAGCAATGAAACCATTTCACTCTAACTAGGATCAGCATCCAAGGTGACTGATGACGAATGTGTGTCTGGGACCTCTGAGTGGCAGGAGGCGAGGCTGGGGCTGGAGGTGGACAGGGGTCAAGGGTAAGGCAACAGGCCTGACCAACCCCACCGCTGCTCTCTTCCCGTGATGCCCCTCTGAGATTGCACACTTGAGCTCCCAAGGGAGGTTACCTGCAGAGAAAGGGAGGGGGTCCAGGGGGTGGGTACCTTCTGTTTTGGATGGTCCACTGGCCCTGGGTGCATGGCATGTTGTATTTCTGCCTCCGCAGTGCATAGGCGTCAAACCAGAGGGCCAAGCCATAGTCCAGAGAGGGCACCTAGGACAGAGGAGCTGGTCACCAGGGGGCCTGTGGGCTGTGGCCGGGCTAATGGCCCCATCTCCCAGGATCACAAAGCAGGAAGGGGGCCTGCCAACATAGAGTGCTGGCTGGGGCTGAGGTCTGTCAGTCACTCAACCATCACGTGTCGCCATGGCCAAGGGACCCATCCCACCCACCCCAGAGGACTAGTAGCCAGGGGGCAGCCTGGGTCAGAGGCAGAACAGTGCTTCCCTCCCAGCTGGGGTCCCTGGAGGTCTATAGGGTGCCGTGGGCAGAGGGTAGGTGGGCTCACCGTCAAGTGCCAGGAGCAGTGGGTGCTGGGTGAGTAGTAGCTGGGGAAGTACGGTGTGCTGAGGACGCCCTGTGGCTCCAGCCGGCCCTCCAGGGTCAGGTTCACCTCACAGGCTGGGCCCAGAGAACAGAAGTTACAGAGGGTTCCTCAGCCCCATCCAACTGCACCTGCCAGCAGGTGGGGGGCAGCTGAAACCCACCATCCTGACTGCCACTAAACCGTACAACCTGAAGACTGAGTGTGAACGCATGAACTTGGGCCTCAGTTTCCCCCTCTGTGAAATGGGGACAATAAAAGTACATACTGCATAGGGTAGTTGAGCAGATTACACAGACATGGCATGTATTAAATGCTCAGTAAATGTTCGCTACTGACATCAGCTGTGCAGCCCTTGACCATTTACTGGACGTGTTCACTGCTGTGCCAGCCTCACGGTTACAGGGACTGGGGAGAAAGAACCATTCTCCTTTTCAAAGATGATGAGGTTCAGAGAAGAGCAGCAACTTGGATGAGGTCACACAGTGAAAGGGTGAGGGATGGGGAGCAGCTGTGTCCCCAGCTGCCCCGACACCTCCCATGCAGCCAGGGAAAGCCCTCCTTCCCCTCCCCGTAGACCTATATCAGAGACGCCCATGAGAACGGGCCAGCTCTGGCACTTCTTCAACCCCAGAGACTCCCAGAGGGTCACCTGTGGATCTGGGTGACCAACAGGAGAGCAAACAGGTGGAACCAGGGGAGGGAGGGGAAAGTGGGTGAGGAGATTGAGACTGACAGCAGAGGAAGGGAAAGGGGCAGGTTGTATGTCCTTGGCGTTTAACCGTCCCTCCACGGAGCCCAGGAAACTTCAGGTTTTGCTTTGTCTGCCCAGAGGCAGCTGATGGATGATAATTGATGGTGATAAAGGGTGGGGCCCGCTCTTCCTGAGAAAGCAGGTGGTGGAGGGGGTTTCAGAAGCAGGAGAGAGTAGGGAAGGTTCAGAGGGGCAGCCCAGGCACCCTTTCCCATGAATCGCCCGCCTCTGAACACCCCTTCCCTGCCGTCTCTAGGGACAAATGCGCTGACCTTTAGTGTGAGAGGGTTGTCTGGGGGACCCCACTGTCCACACTCTGCCAGGGTGCGCACAGAGGAAGGACGGGCAGGGGAGGTAACCGGGAGAGGAGACAGCCGAGGGGGAAGAGAAAAGAGAGGAGGCAGGACAGACACAAGTTTTCTGCAAGAGGGCAGGAGAGAGGATGAGGTGAGGAGGAGGGAGGTAGCACAGAGGGCAGGGGAGGGGGTGATGGAGCCAGAACAGAGAGAGATAAAGGAGCTCAGAGGCGTGGGTGTGAGTTTGGAGACCAGAGATGCTTCCAGAACTTTCCCTCTTCCATCCCATCTCCAACCAGAGAAGGGGAAGGCAAGCCCAAGGAGCACCCGTGGCTTCTGCCGCTGAGCCCCTCTCCTCCCCGAAGGACTCCTGACCCCTCACCCTGGATGGTCACAGGCTGCACGGAGAGCACAAAGGGGTCGTAGTAGCTGTGAAGGCCCTTCTTCCAGACCACCGCCATGATGGCACCTGAGGCTAGGACCTCCACCACGGGCTCCTGGCGACTGCAGCCATAGACCCTGGTGGGACAGAGAAGGGTGACGAGGAGGGGCGGGGCCTGGGAAGGACATCCGGGAGGGCTGTGGGCTGCCCAGAGGAACAGATGAGGAGGGACTGGGAGCCTGTACATCTGAGTCTATGGCCAGGCTGCTGTGTGTCCTTAGGCAGGTGTCTAACCCTCTCTGGCCAGGGGGCTGACCAGAGGCCCTATAAGGGTCAGTCCAGCTCCTCAGAGGAGAGAAGACAAGGGGTTTCCCAGACTTCTGGAGCTTACAATTCCACTGTGACTGCTGACTCCTGTCCCACAGCACCCCTGCAGCCCCCTCAGAATCCCTGTGACCCCTGAGTGCCCATCCTATGCCCTGTAAGGAGACCAGACTGGCACCTATGGGGGCCATACCCTCTGGCTGACCATACCTAACTCCTGGCTCTCCTGGCTGGAACAGAGAGAAGACAGGTGTACAGCCTGATGATCCCCTGGGTACCCCAGAACTCTACCCAGAGCTTGGCTTGGGGGAAGCACAGGAGAAATAACCATATCTTAGAATTCTAGACTCAGAGGAATGTCAACCATGATAAAGTTCTTCAGGGATTGTCAAGGTTAACTGCTTGGTTACCAGGTGGGGAAACTGAGGCTCATGAAGCTGCCAAGGCCCCACTCTGGGTCCACAGCACAGACAGACCCATGCTGGGCACTGCCTGTGATAGCGGCTGGCAGTCCCGCAATGTCTGTGCCCCCGTTCAACCCATTTCAGGGCAGGAAGCTCCAGGCTTCCCCGTCCCTCACTCTTGGCCAACCTCTGCCAAACTTCCTCTTAACTCAGAATTCTCTGGAGCCGTGCTCATCAGGAGACCAATTCCTAGGAAGCTAGTAACCCTGACTCCCCTGGATGGGGTGCGCCAGCATCCAGCAGGGAGGTACTGCCTTCCTTCCCTGTGCCAGCTTTGAACTTGACCAGTGTGAATGGACGGCAATGGGGGGACTGCAGGCACCCAGGCAAATGCGAGAAACCTCAAGCACAGCCTCAGAAGCACCATCCACACCAGCCCTGGGAACCCTGCAGCTGGCGAGGGAAGAGTGAGCAATCCCAGAAATTTCCCCAGAAGAGTCTTGGTTCCCCAGGGTCCTGGAAGGGTCCTTTCCCCTGGCCTCAGCTTGCCCAGGAGGTGCTCACAATCTCCCTGGTCCTCTTGCTTGTTCTCACTGCTGGGGGGCCCCCCCACCCTCCTACACTACTCCCCGCCTCCACTACTCGTCTCCTTCAGGAGGTGGGAGATAAGATATAAGAGGTTGCCTTTAATCCTCACTTGTAATATTGGGGATTTCTTTTCTTTTATTTACTTAAGCAGCTGAGCCCTTGTTGCAACTAAAACGAGGTGAAGGTTGCTGGAGACCCCACCAGTTCCCCCTACCACCCTACGCCCCTCGCTCCGTGTTCCCACCGCCACTAAAGTACACCTCTCCTGGTACGGGGGGCAAGTCTGAGGGTCCCCTGGTCCTGTCTGATCCACCGTTTTATACCTTCTCTGAGGGCCTGAGACCGCAGTCAGATCCCCTCTCCAGTAGCAGGCTGAAGGGTACAACTGGAGAAGCCCCAGGGAAAGCCCTGAAGTGTCCCCACCCTCATCAGGCCTGGAAATCAGCTGGTGTCTGGCTTCTCTGCTTCCCAGAGCCCTCCAGGAACCCAGCCTACACACACCCCAGACTGCGGTCAGCACATGGCAGTGAGTTGGGGCCGCAGATGAGAAGGCAGCCTCAGAGCCTGGAGAATCAGAGAGGCCCTGCGGGAGGGGGCCAGGGAGAACCTCACTCAGCTCACCCTGCAGGACTGCTCTGGACCTAAACATGCAGGTTGCACCCTCACTGGGCTTGGAAGCTGGTGCCCACGCAGGACAGAGAGGCAGCAGCCCGGTGCCCCAGGGTCTCCCCCAACCTCCTGTAGTCCCCTGCCCCACCCTCACCCTGTGGGAAGGTGATCAGGCTCCTGGAGGCCAATGCCATTTCCAGCCCCTTCGTGGTCTCCCCATGGCCCACTACTTGCCTGTCTTCTGCATTCCACATCTTATCCTAAAGTTCTTCTCTTCTGCTCAAGAACTTTCCATTAGTTCCCCACTTACCAAGTATTAAAGATCAGATTATCCCTTGTATTCCATGCCCTTTGTGGCCTAGCCCCAGCTAGACTGTACATAATAATAAGTAATAATGGCCAGCAGCTGCTGGAGCTTTAATGGATACATCAAATGTATGGTAATAGTGGACAGCATTACTGTGTGTAAAGATCTTGGCCCAGATCTGATTGAAATCCTCTCAATAACCCTGCAAGGTAGGAATGGCTGTGCACCCATTTTACAGGTGAGCAAACTGAGGTTCAGAAAGGCAAAGTAACCTGCCTTAGGGCACACAGCTAGGAAGCAGTAGCGTAGGGTTGGAAGTCAGGGACTGCCAGCCTTCAGAGCATTCTTACAAGATCATGTCACCTCCCAGAGCTGAGCTTAGAGATCGCCTAGTACAACTGCTTTGTTACAGATGGGAAAACAGGCTTGGGGAGGGGAAGGGGGTTGCCCAAAGTACACAGGCACTTCCACTCTTCTCTCGCCATCTCCCTCTGGCCTGTCTCCCAGATGCCAAATATAGGGCCCAGGGGCACCCAGCCCCTTATCTCAGAACACTGGGTGTGGCTTTGACCGCACACCATCACCCCCTTCCCAACCTTCCCCCCACCACCTTCCCAGGGACTCACGAGGTGATGAGCCTCCTCTCGAGAGGCCCCGCCACGTCATACATGGCCAGCCGGTCCCGGCAGTCAGCCAGCTTCCACTCGAGCCGGAGTTTGAGCATGAGATCCTGGGGGCCCTGAAGGTGCCACAGGCAGCTGGAGGCCAGGGTGTCGGGCCCCTTCAGCCGGAGGGCCTGGCCCTGGCCCACGTAGCTGTAGCGGTAGCAGCCTGGAGTAGGGAGAGGGACAGGCCCCCTGAGCCCTGTTAGCTGGGAGGAGGGACCCGGTTGGGGGGCAGCCCCATCAGGTCCTCACCCAGGCAGGGGTGGGGTGGGGAGAGCCCAGAGGCCCTCTGTCCCAGCTTCCTGTTTCCCCACTGCTTCCATCTCCAGCCTCCTCATCCACACATACATTCATTTGTTCATTCATTCATTCCCTTCACGCTCACTGAGCTCACCAGACCAGGTAAATGCTAGAGAAAGATTTGGTCAGCTGCCCGAGCGTAACGAGAACAGCAGGGAAATATATAGACACTGCGGGGGGTGGGGGGATATCTCGGAAGTGAGGGATCTCAGGGAAGTCCAGTGGAGGGTGGGAGGTGCGTCACAGAGTGAGCAAAGGGCTGCAGGCTAGGGTGGGCAGAGGACTTGGAGGCAGGAGGGCAAGCTGGAGGAGGGAGGCAGGGTCCCCCTCATGCCCAAGAGAGAAGCCTTTTGGTCCTGCAGCCATGAGAGCCATGGAAGGTTAGGTAAGGACGGGACACGATTGGGCTTGGGTCACAGATTCCTCTGGCTACTGAGAGCAATGCCAAGGAAACCAGGAGACCAGCAATAAGGGGAAGCAATAAGGGGAGCGGGCTCAAGGCTGCATTTCGGATGGAGAGAAGGGAATGTGTTCCAGTGGGGCTGGGAGGCAGCCAAGTAGAGGAAGTCAGCTCAAGCTGCTGCTGCTGCTGCTGCTGCTAAGTCGCTTCAGTTGTGTCCGACCCTGTGCGACCCCATAGACAGCAGCCCACCAGGCTCCCCCGTCCCTGGGATTCTCCAGGCAAGAACACTGGAGTTGGTTGCCATTTCCTTCTGCAATGCATGAAAGTGAAAAGTGAAAGTGAAGTCGCTCAGTCGTGTCCGATTCTTAGCGACCCCATGGACTGTAGCCTACCAGGCTCCTCTGTCCATGGGATTTTCCAGGCAAGAGTACTGGAGTGGGGTGCCACTGCCAGCTCAAGCTAGTGATCATCAAACAGCACGAATGAAACAGATTGCACTTAGCAGGCATTTTGATACATGCCCAGAAGTGAACCAAGTGTCGTACACTCACCATTTCATTAAATGGTTCCATGAAATAGTTTCTATTATTGTCCCCATTTTACAGACCTGGGCCAGGCAAATCTAGGTTCACCTGATCTTTCTTGGGCCTCAGTTTTTTCCTCTATAGAATGGAGGCAGTAGTGATCCTTGCTAGGTTGTCACAAAGCTTAAGGAGGGTGCATGTTTGAACACTCAGCATAGTGCCTTGCACATGCATGCATGCTCAGTCGCTTCAGTCGTGTCCAACTCTTTGCGATCCCATGGACTGTGGCCCACCAGGCTCCTCTGTCCAAGGAATTCTCTAGGCAAAAATACTAGAGTAGGTTACCATTTCCTTCTCCAGAGAATCTTCCTGGCCCAGGGATCGAACCCAGGTCTTCTGCATTGCAGGCAGATTCTCTACCACTGAGCCACCTGGGAAGCCTTGCACATAGCAGGTGCTCAATACAGGTAGTGACCATTCTTCTTTAGGTAGGTGTTGGGGAAAGGGAGAAGGTGGAGCTGGGAAGAAACTCTTTGACATCTCACCCTTCAGTTGGTCACACTTGAGGCTCAGATGTAACCTGTCCCGCTGGCTGCCCTCGTCCACACCTCCTTCTCCATCACACCCCCACTGTGCTTCCTCTCTTGCGGTTCTCCATGAGCTTTGACTGCAGTGCTAGACCTTGCACAGCAGTATCACCTATACCATTCACTCATTCATCATAGTTGATGGGCACCTACAGTGTGCTTGACTTAGGCTCCAAGGACCAGCAGTGAACCTGGGCCGTAAGTATGTCATTTAAACCTCACCTTGAGCTAAGCAGAAGGGATGTGGGAACGAGCCCCGGATGTGAGAGGCAGCCTGGTGTGCAGGGAGTTCACACTCTGTACGATTGTCCTGGCACCACCTCTCACTGCTGTGTGACTTCCTATCAGTTGTTCAGTCACTCTGAGTTCTGTCAAATGGACATAATGCTAATCCCTGTCCCACCTCCTTCTCTGCGTGGTTCTGAGAACCAGGAAGGGCATGGAGGTGAAGGAACAGGCTTTGCTCTGACTGCTACCGCTTGCTCAGCTCCCTCCTCCTGATGACCCCTGGCCATCCTGACCCCAGCTGTGGAGCTGATCTCTCCAGGGAGAAACCTCTGACATTGCCAAGGGGAAGGGAGAGGGAGCCTGGGGAAAGGTGTCTGGCTGTTCCCAGGTACTTGTATTCTTTGAATCTTGCTCCAAGCTGATGCTTGCTTTTGCCGCTTTAATAATTACTTTTTTGTATGAAGCTGATTAGGGGAGTGCTGGTCTCTGTTGATCATCAGAAACACCTTTAGGGAGCCTGGGAGAAAGTAAATGAAGCTCCTGTGTATTCTCGCTGCCCTTTGCTCATGCTCCTCCCTATACCCAGAGTGTCCTTTCCCCGCTGGATCTGACAGATTCCTCCCTATCCCCCAATTCTGAGCCTCCCTCCTCCAGGAAGCCTTCTAGGACCTCTCTAGTCAGGAGCACCCCTTCCTCCCTCTAGAGACACATCCCTTCCTCTGCTTTGGATCACAGCCCCGGGGGTCCACCTCTGTCCCAGGGCAGAATGGTTCCCTTTCTGCACTGCCCCCGGGACCTCTATTCTTGCCCTGGCACTTGGTGCTGTGAGATTCTGTGTATGTGGTTGTCTCCCTCATGGGGCTCAGAGCTCCTCTGAGGGCAGGGTGAAGACACGGTCAGCTGGTGTCTCCAGAGCCAGTGTGGGGCCTGGCAGGGAGAAAGTGCCCCCAAAGCCTACTTAGAGGACATGAGTTGTCATCCTTGCCCCATGAGACACTGTGCTCTGGGAGGGCAGGGGCTCTAGGCATGTACTGAACCAAATAGGGACGATTATAAAGCAACTGCCAGAAAGCTGGGGACATGTGAACACTCAGCACAGGCAAGTGCAATGGAAAGGCCTGTTTGAGACCAAGGATAAGGGCAATGTGTGCACCAATGCGGTGTTAGATGATGCATATCAATAAATATAGACAGATTAATTTCTTGTGCTCTCCTTTAGTCATGAGGGAAAATCCTACTGCTTCCCTCATCGGTGAGTTAAACAAATCTTTGACATGTGCTCATATCTTTGTATGAGAATCATGATTTTAAGTATTTGAAAACTGTCCTTGACCCCATCACCTCCATCCACCAAGGAAATAAGCCTTTGACCAGCCACATGGGGGGACAGGAAGGTCAGAGAAGGTACAACCAGGATTTCAACTCTGCCTCCCTAGGTAGAAGAGGAAGAATCTGGGAATTTAAGAGATCCTGCTCAGAGCCACAGGGTACAGTAGTAGCCCAGGCGGTACACTGCCTAATTCCAGAAGTCAGTAGTCACAACAGCCTACGATGTGGACAGCACTCCTTGGTGGCCCTGCTGGTGCTTTGCTTCCCAGGGCTCAGGAAGACTGGAGCCTCTTGGAGAAGCACAAGATGACTCTAGCAATAGGGCATGGGGATGGGGTGGGAGGAGACGACAGATTAGCCCGACTGGCGGAGAAAGGGAAGGAAAAGATGGAGGGAGTATCCTTACCTGTGACAAAAATAGCTCCCAAGACCAAGTTTCAAAACCAAAGTGACTGATATACCTCAAATCGACAAGATTATTTTCTACCATCAGTGGAAACATAAGATTTCAAAACAGAAGAAATGGAATTCCATGAGAGAAAAGCAGAGTCACATTGATGTGCAACTAAATCTGCTACTCACTCACACCCCACACATGAGACACACACACTTTTGTGCAAATACACACTTTGTTCACATGTGCACAACACTTCCTCCCCCCAGAGGCCCCCAGCCCTGCTCAGGACCTGTCACTGAGTCTATATTATCATGCCCCTTGGGTGATCCCAGACCAGTGCCCCTTGCACCCAGAGAAGCCGTGTGGACCCCTGACACTCAGCCAAACGAGAAAAATACCAACTTTTGAGGAAAGTGGGGAGGAAAAACCAAAGTGGCGTACCCAGCGTGGAATTCAGTGCAACTATGTCTTTCACGCTGGCTTCTGTTAAAAGGAAACGAACAAACAAATGAGCAGAGAGAATAAATAAATGAAATGAAAATAAAAATAGAAGAGACTATCAGAGCCTGTCTGAGATTGACCCTGACTGCCCACCGTCCCCCATGACCCACCCCTCAGTCCTGGCTCCTGGCCACTGGGGTTGGGGGGTGGGAGGAGCCATCCCTGGAGGCAGGCTTGCCGGGCCTCGCCAGACTGTCCCATGTTCCTCGTCTCCAGTACTGACCCAGGATCACCAGGCCCTCGGGGTCCACCTCATACTCGGTCCGATAGGGAGCGGGGGCCGAGCTGTTGACCGCAGACAGCAGCTCCTCCGCCAGCAGGGCCCGCACCACGTCGGGGCTCAGCATTGGCCGGCGGTGCTCCGGGATTTGGAGGATGAACCAGAAGAAGCACGTGAATGGTCCCTCCCTGGGGCAGGTGGAAGTGAGAAGGGCTGGGGGAGGAGCCTGGAGTGTGGGCCCCACCCAGCTCCCTGCTCCTGGTGAGAGTTAGAGGGGGCGGCAACTATGGCTCATGTGATGGGCATTGAGCCAGACATCCCTAACACCCTCTGAGGGAGGAGCTCTGGAGACCCGCACCCATTTCACAGATGAGGAAATTGAGGCGTGAGAGGTTAGGTAATATACCACAGACTCTGTTATAAGTCAATGGGACCACTGCACTCCCCACCCCTACTACTGCTCCATGGTCTCTTCTGATACCTGTCAGGCCCTTGATAAAGACACCACAGTCACTGTCTAGTATAATCCCTGCCACACCATTGTTTTCATTCTACAGATGAGAAAACCAAGTTCAGTGAAGGGAGGTCACATGCAGGAATCCAGATTTCCTCTCTGTGTCTCAGTTTCCCCATTTTAAAACATGAAGGCGTTGCATCAGAAGCCTACAGCATCCCCTCCCATTCTCCGAAAGGCTCTAGCAAAGGCTGATGAGGGTGGGGGGTGCTCAAGAAGACTCACCCAAAGGAGTAGACGGCACTGGAGTTGTAGTAAGTACCTAGGGGGGTGCTGGCAATGAGCTCCTTGAGCTAAAAAGAGGGAAAACAATCAGAGTCCCCTCATGACTCTCTGCAGAAACCCTCTCCTACCCTGGGATACCGTTTGACCCTCCCACAGCCCTCCTTGACTGAGGAATCTATAGGATAGAGAGGCTTGCCCATGGTCACATGGTGAGTAATGACCACGACAGGGAACAAACCTCATTCAGTTTTTATTTCCCTCCCCCTGCACATAGCCGGGCTTCCCTGGTGGCTCAGTGGTAAAGAATCTGCCTGCCCCTTCCACTAGCTCTGAACTTGACTAGATTACCAGTGGCTTCTCCCCCTCCATCAAATCACTCCTTGATTCTGAGAAGCTCCCCCTGGGCTTCTGAGTCCCCTCCTTAGGCCCAACCACAGCCACTGGGGCTCAGACAGTTGGTCTTCGCACATGTTCAATGGCAGTGCTGCTGTGGGGTGGAATGCAGGATCGTGGGTTCTTAAAGAGCTCTGAATGGCACAGAGCTAACATCCACATGCTCTCATTTTAACCCCACGACAACCCTGCAGACAGGCACTGTAGTTATTACTCCACTCTGCAGAAAAGGAAAGAGAGTCTTGGGTGGGTCTCCCCGAAGCAGGTCCTGAGGCAAGTGGTTTATTTCCAGGTGATTCCAAGGCACATCAGTGGGGAAGGAGATAGGCAGGAAGGCAGCCAACATGGCTGCGAAGGTTCCGGGCAGAGCTATGGGTGGCTGAGGAGCAGATCCAGCAGGGATCTCTGAGAGACTGTGGTGGAGGTGGTGGTTTGATCATTAAGTCATGGCTGACTCTTACGACCCCATGGACTAGGAACCTACCAGGCTCCTCTGTCCATGGGATTCTCCAGGCAAGAATACCGGAGTGGGTTGCCATTCCCTTCTTCAGGGGGTCTTTGCGACCCAGGGATTGAACCCGGGTCTCCTACATTGCAGGCAGATTCTTTACCAACTGAGCTATGAAAGAAGCCTGAGAGACTGTGGGAGCATCTTCAGAACTGCTCTCACCAAGAGCTGAGGGATCCACCTTCTCTGTCTCTTGTACCTGAGGGTTGCTGCTGGGAATTACTCCTCAGCACTTCCAGCCCGCCCTGCTGGACAGGGTGCTGGCTGTGAGGGAGACCATCCCCAGTGCAGTAAGCCATTGTTAGGAGGAAAAGGGGTGTGGGAAGGTCCTGGCAGCATCCTTACGCTGCCCTAATTTTCAAAGGTCATGCTTCTACTAAGTGGCAAAATCAGGATTTAATCCAAGTGCAGTTTGACCCTAGAGTCCACTTGCTTTCCCACCAGTCTGCACCGTCTCCCTTCCATGATGCCTAGAGCAGGACTCTGATCCTAATGAGTGTTCTGGATGGATTCACCCACTGCCTGGACATGATCAGGCCCCTCCCCTCTCCCTTCTCATCCCTGCCATCCTTCCTACCATCTTCTGAGCTTTGGCAGTTTCACTGCGGAAGGCACTGGACTCCCGGCGGGCAAGGTCCTGGGAGAAGTGGCGATTGAGCACGCGGAGGCTGCCTGAGTACACCTGGCTGACTGTCACCTCTGCCTTGTACCCTGCCCAGGAAGAAACCAGCAAAGGTTAACCAATGGAGTAGATGGGGATGGTTCCTGAATCCCCTACTCCTTCTCCTGCCACCCCGAACCCTCAGCACAGCCTCCAGTACCTTGGGCCTCCAAGGCACCATCATCACTGCCATCGTCTTTGTCGTTGTCATTCAGAGTTTGTGTAGTGACAAATTGGCCGCACAGAGCCAGGGAGGACAGAGGCCCACAGGTGGGTGGTGTCCCAGGGGCTCCCAGGCAGAAGTTGACCCAGTGATTAGTCCAGGACATGGATACCAAGAAACCCATCTTGGGCCCAGAAGGTCAAGTTCTTGATTTAGCACCTCTGTGTTGTCCACTGAGTGGTCCAAGCTGCACCTACTATGAGGGGTACACTAGTAAACCAAGACAGACAGGTCTCCCCACATGGACCTGACAGAGATGGGTAAGATAGACTTTCCCCCAGTAGCCGTACAGCCTGTGGGTTCATCTGCCAGGATGTCTTAAAGGAGAAGCACGAGGTGCTCTTAAGGGTTCATGGCAAACCCTAGGCCAGGGTGACGCTCCATCTGAGACAGGAGGGATGGAGAATAAATTAAGAAGAGGGGAAGCAGCAGAGTATCGTCAGGGCAGAAGGAATAGCATATGCAAAATCTCCACAATGGGGGTCATGTTAAGGTCCAGGGCCAAGAGCCTGTTTGGTGGAGCAATCAGACAGGGGTAATAAGAGGCTGAGACATCAACAGGGCGGGATTTTGGTCTTTCCCTGATGAACAAGGGAAACCATGAAAGGTTTAAAATCAGGGATGATGTCATCAGATTTCCGTTTTGCAAAGATCGTTTTGACTGATGTGAAGACAACAGATTCATAGCCCGGACTTTCTAGCCTTATTCAGTCATTTATTCATTCATTCAATGCATATTTATTGAGAACCTGCTATGTTTAGGGACTGGCCTAGAGTACATGGGAATATACCAGTAGGACAGTGAACAGATAACAACAACACAAAAGCCAAACCTGTCCTTAACAGCTTGTAGTCTAACAAGAAAGACAGACAATAGACAGCGAACACAGGACATAACATATTAGAGGTGTTAAGTGGTATAGAAATCAAGCGTTGCTGTGGGCTGCAACATGCAGGCCAGAGAGGAGGGAAGTGGTGTTGGTCAAGTGGATGTTAACCTACGGAAAGAGCATTCCAGGCAGCAGACTGGCAAGTGCAAAGGCCCTGAGGCAGGAGCTTGTCTGCTGTGTTTGAGGAACAGCAAAGATTTGAACGAGGGGAAAGCAGGAGGAGATAAGATGGTGGAGGAAGGGTCACACCGGGCAACCCAGGAAGGACTTTGATTTTTGCTCTGAGTGAGATGCGAGCCATGGCAGGCTTTAAGCAAAGAAGTCTGATGATTTGATTTACTTTATAAAACAATCCCTCTGCCTTTGTGTTGAGAACAGGCTGTAAGAAGGCCAGGGCAAAAGCACGCGGACCTACAGGAGGCTCCTGCAGCCGTGCCAGTGTGAGTGGTCCAAGGGAGCCTGACCAGGCTGTGCAGGGAAGAGAGAAGTGATTGGTGTCAGGGTATATTTTGGGCTTGCTGGCTGGCAAATTGAGGTTGGGCAGTAAAAGAAAGAGGAGGGAACATAGGAAGGATAAAATGACCACCTCCTGGGATGTTCTCTCCATTTTTTTCAATTTTAAAGGATTTTCTTAGGTCATGATTTTCTATTTTATTTTATTTTTTGGCACACTGCTAGGTATGCAGAACTTCCCTGACCAGGGATTGAACCAAAACCTCCTGCAGTGGAAACAGTCTTAACCACAGGACCACCAGCGAAGTCCAGGTCACTAATGATGATACGATAAAGTTACAATCATTTCTCAAAACCTCAAACTTCTGAAACACTTGTCTATAAAGATACATTGCCTCAGAGACATGGAAAATCAATAGTTCAATATCATTTTATGTTAACAACTGGTACAAATCAATTAAGAAGTTAAAGCCCCCTTCAAAATATACTCCAAAGGTAGAATGACAATTTATAAAAGAGTTAACTCTCAGTAAGGTCTGAAATACCCTTAGACATCCTGCAGGAGGAGCAGCGCCTGCCCCTGTCCCCCTCCCACCCCCAGCCCACCTTCCTGGTGCACAGTGGAGCTCAAGGGCTGGAAATGCAAATTTGGGAATCATCAGAGGATATGGGCATAAATGGAGGCAGAGAGGAGGAGAGTCCCTCCAACAGCAAAGACACAGAGGAGAAGCCATCATAAGCTGAGGACAAAGAAAGTGTGGGTGCCCCGGAAGCCAAGCAAGGAAAGTGTTTCGAGGAGGAGGGGATGAGGTACCCAGTCAAGTGCTGCCTGCAGGTCAAATGCCATGAGGACTGGCCACTGGATTCAGCAGTGACCGTGACAAGTACTCTTGGGGTTATGGGCGGGTGGGGGACAGGGAGTCAGATTGGAAAGGGTACCAGACAGAGGTATGGAACTGGAGGGCACAGCATTTTGAAACACCAGGAGTTTGCTACAAAAGGAATCTGAGTAATGGCTGGCAGGGGGTGGGGAGACCAGAGGGACTGAGTACCAGAGCAAAGAGAAGCACTGTACACTGATGGATGGTGCCCCCAGAGGAGAGAGGGGGGCGTGGCTGGAGCCGGGCCACCGCATGGGCAGAGGGGCTGGGATCCAGGCTGGGAGGACAGCAGGCTTTACAAGACTTTTTGTTTGGTTGGTTTGCTCCCCACTTCCTGACGCACCACACAGCATGTGGGATCTGGTTCTCCGACCAGGAATCGAACCTGCGCCCTCTGCACTGGGAGCCCAGAGTTTAACCACAGAACTATCAGGGACGTCCCACAACTGGCTTTAGATAAGGCAGGGCTGGTTCACCCATGCGGATGGTGGAGGGCAGAGCACATGGGTACAGCTGGGAGGGCATCTATGAGGCTTCTCTTCTGAGTGGTTCCATTTTCTTGTTGAAGCAGGAGGCAGAGTGGGTGGGGGATATGGGAGAGTTTGAGAAGACAGCAGGAGAGGGAAAGGACCAGGGCAATACAGCTGGGCAGCATGAAAGGCCCTGCTACCCGGATCTGAGTGGACCAGCCCAGGGCCCACTGGGCTTGGGAAACCGGCCCTCACCCCATCCTCTTCTGGGCCACTGGGTCAGGCTTCCACTTATCCAGACGTTTGCTCCTCACTTCAGGCTTATCCTGCTCCAGTGTAATAGGCCTCTTGTCCATCTCCCCTTCCAGACCAGACAGGGCATGTCTGTAGTCCATCCCCTCCCCAGTGCCCAATATCCAGAGCACTGCCTGGCCCAGGATGGGAGAAACTATTCAAACATCTCCTAAAGTGCTCTTCTACCTGCGTCCCTCTGGGGAGAGGGTTGCCTTCCCCCAGCTGGAAGGAGCTCTCACCCTCTGGGTCCTCAGCCCCATGGAGCATCCTGTGCCCCCAGTGGGGTGATTCACTCCAGAAGTCTAACCAGGAGAAATCAGACGCTGTGAAGACAATCGGCAGGTGAGTTCCTGCCCCACCCCCACGCCCCCCACCAGCCCCACTGCCGCAGCTTGGTGCTCTGCAGTTTTCCCTGAAGACTAATTATCCTGCAGCCTAAGGAGGCCTCGGCAGCCCTGTGCTATTTGGGAAGCTGGCTTCCTGCCGGTGGTGAAATGCACACAGCTTCTACTCTTAGCCTGCATTGCTCGGTTTTGAGCAGAATCACAATCCACCTAACATCATGGCAAGTGGGTGCGCTTCAGACCCAGGCTTCCTAACAGCTTTGACCCAGGGGCTGGTTCTAGAACACCCCCTACCTCAACTCCCTTTGGAGTCGGGCGTAGGCTGCTCTCCCCAGTGGCTGCTCCAAAGTGGGTCCCCATTCCTTTCAATGGACCTGAAATTCCACCAGGAGATGCAATCAGTAAGAAAATGGTCTAACTTTTGCAGAGTGCATAATGGGAGATCTCTGATCTCTTGGGTAAAGTGGACTGTCCCTGCTAGGGTTCTGTTGGGTCCCCTCAGCTTGCTCTGTCCTAACACTTGGCAGACTTTATGCTGAGGGCAGGGACTGTCTCCAGAACCTGCACAAGGCTGGTGTATAGGAGGTGGTCAGTACTGAATGAATGAATGAAGGAAGGATGGATGAATGGACCCAGAATATAGGCTAGTTGCTCGTGGGGCCCCAACAGACTGATTGAGAGCTGTGATACCAGAAACGGAAGGCCTAAATTCAGGACATGGGGAGACACAGCTGCTCCAGATATTCTTGCCCCCATTTCCCTCTGGGTTGAATTCCAGGTGTGCTCAGGCTGGGGTATAAAGCCATCGGCATACATGGACACCGCCCTGGACACCTGAGTCCTGGGTGCCCCTCCCCTTCATCCCAACTCATGCTGGGTCCTGGAGACTCAGAGATGATAGAGCCAAGGTCCCCCCACCCAGAAGAGCTCCCAGGTTGGACTCAAGTGAGCAGAAACACTAATTGGTGTCAGGCACCACCAGCACCACTGGGCCTCCTCCAACTGAGCCAGCTGGCTCCAAGCCCAGGGCAACCCAGGAGGGCTGTGGGCAAGGGAGGCAATGCTTATACTCCTTCAGCTTGTCAGTTTACAAGAACTGGAAGAGCACTTCTTCCTCAGCTGCTGGGAGTTAGGGGCACTTGGCTCCAGAAAGGATCTTGCACTACCATCTAACAAGACAGGAAGGGAGACTCCAAGAGAAGTGCATGTCCAAGTCACACAGTGAGTTTCCAGGTGTCGCTGAGCCTGGAATCCTGGTCTGTCCTGCTGTGCCCTTTCGACCACCCTAAGTCCTCCCCATGTGCCTCTCCCAGGGGCCCATGCAGTTACCTAGGAAATACCAGAGCAGGACCCCCACTGAAGCCAACATGACCAGAGCCAGCCACAGGGGAGCCAGGCGGAGGTAGTCTCGGACTTTTCTCTTCGCATCCTTGGGGGCCTTGAACATCCCTTCTGGCTCTGCCTCTTCGCCATCACCTCCATCACCCTGCCCGCCAGCCGCTTGGGGGGCCTTGGCCATGGGCATCCTGGCAAGGAAACAGACCAGGGTTGGACACAGCCTGGCATTTGCAAGGGAGCCTTTGCTGAATGTTGGCCTTGCAGAGAAGTAAGACAGCACCTCTGCCTTTTGGAGGAGCAGGATCATAATGCCAGGTACCAGTAATTCAAAGTGGGCCCTGAGCCAGCTCCCAAAGGCGGGAAGCATGCTTCAGGATGGCTCACCCCGGGTGGCCAGCTGGAACCCCTACCTTTGCATCTGGTGTCAGAGGAGAGAAGGACGTTTCACTACCTAAACCCCACCCCAAGGCTATACCCTCAGATGGAACTGGGGTGCGTACATGGCATAAATGTTTCTATAAAACAATTCCTCCTGCCATCAGGATTTCCTAGCCTTGGCTTCTCTTCCATTCAGGGGATGCTTTTTCCTTGCTCCTCGTTCTCAACAGCAAAGCTTTCCACAACATTAATGCAATTCATTTACTTGGCCCTCCCTGCCTAGAAGCCCTGAGTCAGCTCTGTGTTGAGCCAGGGACTGCCCTCCAAGGAGCACCAGCCTTCTTGTGTCCCTACTGTTCAAAGTATCTTAGGGGCAGAGGAAGGAGATAAAAACTAGTATTCATGTAGTGTCTGCACAAGACAGTTCATAGATACCACTCTCTTTAATCCTCTGGTCTCTGGGATGTGAGGAACATTGTCCCCATGCATTCCTCTTCCTCAGGTCCTCTCTGTGTAGACACTCTACTTGTATTTTCTTGCTTAACTTCCAAATGCCTTTCAAGGTTCTGCACCCATTGAACAGAGGAGGAGACTGAGAGCTAGAATGTTTTAGCAACAACTCAGTCCAGGGATTTCCTAGCCTCCTTTTTATCAATGCAATATGAATGTCTGGTGCTGGCAACCAGCCCCATTTTGCAGATGGAAAAACTGAAGCCCAGAGTGGCTAAGCCAGTCACAAAAGGTTACGTAGCAGATAAGTGGGGTGTCTGACTCCAAGCCCTGGTGTCTAACTCCCTGATCTTTCCGCTACTCTGGGCCACTTCCTGGAAATGAGGTGTTAAATAACAAATCATGATGAAATAATACCTGAATGTCACCCCTCTGCGCCCCAGGCCTGCAGCTGTCTCCCCTTCTAGACCCTCCGGGAAACTGCTGAGAGCTATTTGGCTTCTTGGGCAGGTTTTCCACAGTCCAGAGAGGGCCCTTGACTTGCCCACCCACCAGCAGAGCAAGGATTCCACACCTCTGAGAAATTAGCCTCTTCTTCCCATAACCCAAATGCCATTGTACCTTTAAAATACATCCCCAGGGGTGTGTGTGTGTGTGGCAGAGGGGTCCTTTGGGCTGAGTCTTGGGTTTTCACACAAAGGGTTTCTGAAAATAGGGCTCATTTGTGATGCTTGAAGTTTCTCAGCCAAGGATGTCTGGCTCCAGGCACATGGATCTCTTAACTGGCCTCCATGAATGCAAGGAAAGGAGGCGACTGCTGGTCATTCTCAACTGGGTATAGGACTCCCCTCCAGCAGAGGACTTCTTACACATGGGGCCCTGCTGGCTTTCATGGGCCAGGACCATGGATGATAAAGATCCTGAAATGAGTGGACAGCCTTGCCCACTGCTCAGAGTGTCCAAGGCCCCCCAGGTGAAAGTGGCTGCCCCCACGAGCTGAGTGGGGTGGCTACAGCCAGGAGAGCCCTGTGATGGGTCAGTTCCTTCCCTCTCTCGGCCCCAAGTCCACTCTCTCTGCCAGAGAGCCACATCCCTATTTTACTGAGTCTGGATCACCAAGGACCTACTGGGGACTCGGAAAGCACAGAGATGACCATGACTGACATTTATTTGAATTGTTTTTTTCCGGTGTTTTAGTGATTTCCCTGGTGGCTCAGACAATAAAGAATCCATCTGCCCATGCAGAAGAGGCAGGTTCAATCCCTGGATTGGGAAGATGCCCTGGAGAAGGAAATGGCAACCCACTTCTTGCCTGGAAAATTCCATGGATAGAAGAGCCTGGTGGGCCACAGTCCATGGGGTTGCAAAGAGTCAGACAGGACTGAGTGACTAACACTCACTTTCCAGTGTTTTATAAGCACTATCTCGTGTAAGCCTTCTGCAGACTCTTGGGGGACAGGGTCTGTTATTATCTATCCCCATTTTACAGATGAGAAAGTTGAGGCACAGAGAGATTGAAGAACTTGACTGAGATCCTACAGTTGGTTATCGGCAGAGTCAGGCTGCAAACCGATGCTATTTGTCTCCAGGATAATGCCCTCACCACCATGCTTTACTGCCTCACACATCATCAGGGTACAAGGGGAAACTGAGGCTCAGAGAAGGTCATCGATCTGATAGAGGAGGCACAGAGGGGAGTAGTCACAGGCAGGATGTTCAGTAGGCACCCCCTTCCTCCCCCCATACCCCAAGCACTGCCTTCACTCCCTGGGTTTTGCCTCCTTCATAAATGACGCTTACATTCGTCTGGGGGAATTCTGAGTATCACAGAAAATCCCCTGTGTGAGACCCAAGATCTGACACAGCCCAAATTGGTGGGGCAGGTGAAGAATACACCTGGGCTCCCCATCACCTCCCACCCGGACTCCCAGGGCAGCCTCCTAATGCCCTCTCTGCCTCCCATCTCTGCCTCGAGCACATCTTCCATGTTGTCAGCAGAGAGCTCTCCCTGCCCACCTCCAACCATTCACCTGCTCAGAGTCCTCTCAAGGCCCCCAGCCACCTCCAAACCCCTAGTTGAGGCACCCAAGGCCCTCCATGGCCAGGCTGCTGCCTTCGCCCCCACAGCCCTCCTTTTGTCACACACATCACCCTGCAGGTCCACAGGGTGTGCCTTTGTACTGTCACACCATCTGCCTAAAGGACGGGCCCCTAAATGCCAGCTCCAGGGTCACCTGCCCAGTGATGGGGCCCAAGGCCTTGGAGAGTAAGCCACTCTAGGCAGCCCTTGGTCAAGATCAGCAATCTGCCTGGGTTTCGGCTTCGTTTCCTCTTCTCTACAAGAAAGACATGTCTGTGTCTTATCCACTTCTGGATCCCTATAGAACCCAGCACAGGGCCTGCCACTTGAATGAATAGTTCATAAAAGAATGGGTGAGCAAAAACTGAATTAAATTTTTAAAAAATAAAACTTGAAAAAAAAAAGACTGTGAGTAGAGCCCCAGTTATCTAGACTCCCGTTGCAGTGCTCTCGTTCACATCTTGCTGCCTCTGGGAAGCAGGACGTGTAGAGGCATGGAGCTGGGTCACGGAGGTGGTGCCAGTTTCTGGGGTCCAAGATTCAGTTATCAGGCCCCTATATATTTATTGAGCACCTGCTTGGCGTCAGGCTCTGTGCTGGGCATGGGGGTCACACTGGTGAATATAAGAGACCTCATTCCCAGCCTCTTGAGGCTGACAGTCCAGCAGGAGGTGGACAATTGTGACAATTGACAATTGTGATGATGACCGCATCCTCCTGTCTTTTACTATTATTATATGGTGACTCTTACATTACTTTTAGGATCCAGTCACCAGAAAAGTGTGTGGCTCTATCTTCCAACTGCTCCCAGGACCCAACTCCTTCTTGGCACCTCTGTGGCTCCCACCACCATCCAGGTCAATATCATCTATCATCTTGGCTCCTACACCAGCCAGTCATCTGGCCATCTTCACTAGCCAATTCCCACACAACCACCAGAGTGGTCTTTACCACGCATCCTGCTCATAAGCCCCACCTAGAACAGAGCCCGCAGCCTTTGTCACAGCCCACCAGGGCCTCCGTGACATGGCCCTTGTGTACCTTTCTGAAACACACACAGCTCCTGGCTGGATCTGCACCAGATAGAGTACAGGCTACCTCAGGGCCTTTGCACTTGCTGTTCCCTCTGCCAGAAATGCTTTTCCTTCAGTCTTGCCTCATGACCTGCTCCTTTACCTCCTTCAAGTCTTTGCTCAAATGTTACCTCTTCACTGAGACCTTCCCTGACTGCTCCCCTCTCTTAGCTTCATCTTTCTTTATAGCTCTTTTCAGGACTGAAATTGCCTGATATGCTTCTGTATCCCTGCTCAGTCTCCTCCCTGGCTGTACTGGAGCAGAGGCTTTATTCTATTTGCTCTGCATACCCTGCTCAGAGAGCAGAACATGGCTCCTTCCTGTGCAGCCAGGGTGCTGGGTGCACGTGTGGCCTGGCCAACTCTTTCTGCCTCCCTCCGCCCCTCTCCCACTTTACGCTTGTTGCATCCTAATGACATTGGGCTTCCCCGTGATTGATTCTGAAAATGAAGATGGTAAAAAGCTTTTCCAGATCTAGGGTTCTTAGCTAGCTCTGGGTGAAGAGCTTCACAGGATTGTGTCTTAAACCCTGAAAGTTCTTGCTCACCACCTGGCTTTCTTCCTTCTGTCTGGGCTGCCCATCTCCTGACCTGGCCCCTTCACACCTCCGCTCAGCTCTTACAGGCTCCTGCAGCTTTCCCAGAGTGCCCTGGAGGGGCGGCTGCTCCTCTGAAGCGTCCTGGGCTTCTCCCATCAATGCACAGTTCATCTTGGGGCATTCTCTGTGTGCCCCTTGACGGTGAGCCCCTGGAAGGAGGGACTGGGTGTACTCCAACTACCAAAGGGTCTGGGGCTTCTCCCCTGAACCTAGACACCAGCCTGGAACCTGCTTCTCACTCCCTCCATCCCTTCTGGTCATTTCAGGTCCTCAGTCTGCCCATGGGAGGCTGAGCTAGCTGGAGCTGGACGATTGCTCCTCCTGTGTGCAAGCCCGTGCTGGACACTGACACAATCAAGTTCTATTTCCGCCTCCAGCAGCCTTGTTTTCTCTACTTAATGGTTAGGGAAACCAAAGTACATGTATATAGAGAAAAGGACTTACTTGGGTCACTCCACCAGGGTAGACAGAGCAGAACGGGGCAAGGATTCTGATCTAGGACCTACTGGGGAGGCCATTCGGGCCTAGAGTTCACCCCCACCACAAGCTGCGCTGACTGAGTCCCCAAGTGTAGGGGAAGGGGTGAAAGTCCCTTCCACACACTCCCAAACTCACACACAGATGTACACCAACAGAAACAGGCTGAAGTACGTGCACAGCTATCTGTGATATACAAATGGCTAGGTACATGCTTGTGTACACACACGCACACACACACAGAGCTACATTCAGCTCTGAGCTTGCCGCCTGTTTAGTGAAGTGGGGAGCTCTGGGCCTGTCTCCCGTACCAGAAACCCCAGGTGGAGTACCTGAATATGGAGGGGGCAGCTTGTCCAACCCAGAATGAGAGTGGGGTCTTCAGCCTGGCAAACCTGGCCTCTCCCCTGCCCCGTGCCTGCCTCAGAGTCCACCAACCACAGCTGAGCCCTGGGCCTCCCAGACCCCAGAACCTGTAGCCCTTCCACTGCCCTGTGCCTCTTCCCAGCTCTACGGTCTCCTCACCTTCAGCTCACCCGGTCACTCTCTGGCCCATGAGGCCCAGCAGACCAGGTCTCAGAGCAGGGAAGTTGGCTGCTGCCCCAGGGAACCAGGCCCGACTCTCCAGTTGGATGTTGTCACCGGGTCATTCCTAGGTCCTGATCTCCTGTCTTGGAGGTCCCTGCTTACCTTTGGGAGTGGCGGGTGGGTGCCAGGCCTGCACAGGCCTCAGAGCCTCTGTTTGTCCAGGCCAACGTCTCCCCACCCCCACCCAGCCAGCCTGGGATCAATGACCCACAGCCATGGCCGGGATGTCTGGCCCTTGTCCCCTGTGGCCTGTGGCCCCAGGCTCCATGGGCTTCCTGCTGGGTGGGGGACAGCACTGTGACTGAGCCCAGGTAAACAGACGGGAGGCAGCCCAGGAGGCAGGAGGCAAGCAGCGCCCCGCCCCGCCTCACCCCGCCCATGGGCACCCGGGGAGGCTGGCAGGCAGGTGCAGGAGATCCGAGCTCTCCCTTGAGGCCCGTTGCCTGGTGATGTTCCTGCCTGGCTATAGCCCCTGGTCCCCTGGAGCATGAGGTGGGGGTGGCTGAGGACTGGGGGCTGGGCAGGGTCCCGGGCAGTGCAAGCAGGGGCTCACGCAGGTCTCCTTACCTGGACAGGTGAGACCAGAGGAGTCAGAGGCTCCAAGAGAGCAAAGGAGGTAGGGCCCATGTGCTCTGGGGACAGGAGGGGAGAAGGTGGAGTGGGGGTGGGGTAGGATGCTATTTTCTGTTTAGCTGGAAATTATTTGAATTGCAGCCTGATTCTGGAGAGCTGTACTGTCCACTTTGGTGGCCTCTGGGCACATGTGGCTCTTGACCCCCCTGGAACATGGCCAGTCTGAACTGAGATGTGCTGCATGGGTAAGATACACACCAGGTACTGAAGACTGAGTGCAAAGAAAATAAAATAGCTGAAGAAGAATTTTTTAGGTTCATCACATGTTGAAATGATAACTTAGCAATATGCGGTTAATAAAATATATTATTAAAATTCATCTCACCTGCTTAATTTTACATTTTTTAATATGACTATAAGAACATTGGAATCACAAGTGTGGTAGTGAATGGAATGCAGCAGAGATGGTGGTTGGATGTGGCCATGCTCCAAAGCACTTGTTGGGAACCAGGGTTTTCTGGGTGTGTACAGGCTGCTGGCTACCTCCAGGCAGGAGAAGGACTGGCTTGGGCTCCAGCAGAGGGTACATGGAGGGGCTGGTTAGGGATTCTGGGTTGGGAATACCTTCCCTCACTTCTCCTATTCTTTAACCCTGCCTGAGTCCTAACCCTTACTTCAGCCTTGACTCCCCTCCATCGCCCCCAGCCCCAGGGCAATTTTCCTTCCTCCCTCCAGTCTCCCCTCCTGCTAGGCCCTGGTACCCCCCTCCCCAAAAACGTTCCAAGAGAGAGGCACTTAGGATGGGAGCAAGGAGCACTGGGGTGTAGACAGAGACACCCCAAGCCCTGCCTCTGTCCTTCTCCAAAGTAGCCCAGGTCCCTGGACGAGGCAGGCTGGTAATGGGAGTCTTTTTTTTTTTTAATTGGAGTATAGTTGCTTTACAATGTTGTGTTTCCACTGTTCAGCAAAGTGAGTCAGCTATACATATACATATATCTTCTCTTTTTTGGATTTCCTTCCCATTTAAGTCACTGCAGAGCACTGAGTAGAGTTCCCTATGCTATAGTCGGTTCTCATTATTATTGCTTCTATGAAAAGTGAAAGTGAAAGTCGCTCAGTTGTGTCCAACTCTTTGCAACCCCATTGACTATACAGTCCATGGAATTCTCCAGGCCAGAATACTGGAGTCAGTAGCTGTTCCCTTCTCCAGGGTATCTTCCCAACCCAGGGATTGAATCCAGGTTTCTCATATTGCAGGCAGATTCTTTACCAGCTGAGCCACCAGGGAAGCCCAAGAGTACTGGAGTCTGTAGCCTATCCCTTCACCAGCAGATCTTCCCAACCCAGGAATCTAACTGGGGTCTCCTGCATTGCAAGCAGATTCTTTACCAGCTGAGCTACCAGGGAATCCCTATCTCTTCTATACATAGTATGAATAGTGTATATATGTCAATCCCAATCTCTCGGTTCATCCCACCACCACCCCCTTCTCCCTGGGAGCTGGACAGTCTTTGAAAAGCAGATCTTGTGCAATCAGTCCTCTGTACTTGTCGACATCCAGCCATCGATTGGTCACAGCCTGGGGGGAGGGGCTGACTTGGGGGGGCAGCAAAGTGCCAAGGAAGATGTTTGAAAGCAGGGGCAGCGTGCCAACTCCCCAAGAGCTCAGAGAACTGTGGGCTGGGGCCGCCCACCACTGGGACAGGCTTCCCTCTGTCAACTGACGGACTTCCCTGGTGGTCCAGTGGTTAAGGCTCCACACTCTTGGTGCAGGAGGTGCAGATTCGATCCCTGGTCAGGGAAGATCCCTCATGCCTCGTAGTACAGTCAAAGAAAGAAAGAAACTTTGATTAAACCTCTGTCAATGGGGCAACAGCGTGCCCCTCGTCCCTGAGGCAGCGAGACACAGCCACAAACAAGGGACAAAGGCCTTGCTGTTCCCTGGTAATCTGCATTTCACACTAACACTGGGTCCCCTTGGTCTCCAGGGGCAGAGAGGCCCTTGGAGTCCTGGCCCGTGAGGCTTGGAGGCCTCGGGGCACAGCAGGGTGGACCCAGCAGGACAAGGAGAGACAGGCTTCAGCATGTGCACCACGCTCAGGCGGCAAAGATCCAGCCGGAGAACAGAGGACCTGGCCCGAATCTCAGAGCCTCCACCTGCTGTGACCTGGCAAGACGTGCCACCTCCCCGCGCTGCCATCTTGTCACCTGTGGAATGGGGACCACAAAGCTGGGTCGTTGAAGGCAGAAAGAAGAAACTGGATGTGAATGGCAGATTCTGTGCCTGGTGCACAGGAGGCTCTTAAAAAACATCAGCTACCTTTTGTTTTATTATTATTATTCTTTTGGCCATGCCATGTAGCATACGGAATCTTAGTTCCCCAGTCAGGGATCGAATCTGTGGTCCCTGCATTGGGAGCACAGAGTCTTAATCACTGGACCACCAGGGACATCCCTGGCTGCCTTTCTTTTAATCCAAGGTTAGGGAGGAGTCAGGGGCAGGGGCAGGCAGCTGCATGCTCCCTCACCCGGCATCGCAGCCTTGTGATAAGGGCCCTCCAGGTCCTGATCAGCGCTGTGGGGAATACTGACTGTGGGCCAGACCCTACCCCTAGCACTTCTCGGATTACTTTACTTACTTCTTACAACCACCCTTTAGTCGATACCATTTTTAGCCCCAGTTTGCAGAAACTGAGGCCCTGGTGAAATCTGAACTCACAACTCCTAGTTTATTTAATCACACAGACATACATTAAGTGCCTACGAAGGGTCAGGCTGTCCTGGGTGCTGGGAAAGGGACGTGGAGAAGACACGTCTGACGTCTTTTCAACAGAGCAGGACATTATGAAAAGCCCTTGGGTGGAAAGGTGGACAGGTGGACGTTAGCATTCCTCTTCACAAGACATTCTGAAGACGAGCTGACTCTCTGAGGTGGAGGCCTGGGGCAGCGAGTCACAACCCTGACCTCAGCCCTCGGTGCCTGCCAGCCGGACAGGTGCTGCCTGACTTTCTGGAAGCACAGAGAAGGTGCCTGTGATGTGTTGAACTGTGAACCCCCAATTCATATATGTGACCCCCCAGTAGCTCTAGATGTGACCTTATTTACAAATAAAGTCACAAATGTAATGAGTTAAGATGACAGTCGCACTGGAGAAGGGCGGGTCCCTAATCAAATATGACTCATGGGTTTATGAAACAGGGAAATTTGGAGACAGATACACAGGGAGAATTCCATGTGAACATGAAGGCGGAGATCGGGGTGATGTTTCTACTGGCCGAGGTAAGCCAAAAGATCACTAGCAAACTACCAGAGAGCAGGGAAGAGGCACGGAATGGATTCTCCCTCACAGTTGCAGAAAGAACCAAGCCTGCTAAGAGCCCTGATCTTGGACCTCTCACCTCCAGAACCGTGAGCCATTACATTGCCATTGTTTAAGTTGCTCAGTTTTAGGACTTCCTGGTGGTCCAGTGGTTCCACTGAGCTTCCACTGCAGGGTCACAAATTTGATCCCAGGTTGGGAAACTAAGATCCCACATGCCGTGGAGCATGGACAAAAAATTGCTGCTCAGTTTGGGGTACTTTGTTACACAGCCCATTAAGCAAACTAACAGGAGGCGCTGGACAAATGCCATGGCAACCATGTCTGTGCTGTGTGAACACAGCAGGTGCTCACGACTGGCCACCAAAGAGGCTGAAGAGCCAAATATCTGCATTTTTAATGATGTCTTGAGCTCAGTCACATTGGAGGAGGCTGGGGAAGCTGACCTTATCTGAACTTAGGAAAGCCCCACAGCGAGGACTTCAACAGCCCAGAGGCAAATTGTGTCACAACACGCCTCTGAAATCATCCCTGCCCTATTCTCCCCACCCCTAGGCTGTGAGCCCCATGAAGACAAAGGGTTTTTCTGTCTTGTCCCATCTAGGATCCCAGCCTAGAACAGGGCCTGGCAAACAGGACAAGCCAACATTTGTTGAGTGAACAAGTACCAGTTCCTGTCTAATCCATGGATGGTAACCTTGTATTTTGAGTTTTGGCCCCCAGCTGGAGCCCCAGTGATGTCTCAGGTTCAGGCTTGGGAGTGGGACTGCATGTCTCCACTCAGCAGCAGAAGAGACCGAGGTCCTGAGAGAAGAGGTTGCCCCCCCGCCCCTCCCCGCACCAGGATGCACAGCCTAGGGCAGGTGGAACCGATCTCTTTGATGGAAGGTATATCAGTTTCCTCGGTGGCCGTAACAAAGTGGCTTAAACTGGATGACTTAAAATGACAGGGATATATTGTCTCATAATTCTGGAGGGGAGTCCACAATCCCACATCAGTTCATTCTTTCTCTGAAGGAAGAAAGAACCCTCCTTTGCTTCTTCCTAGCTTCTGGTTGTCACCAGCAATCCTTGTCATTTCTCGGCTTGGAGAAGCATCACTCTGATCTCTACCTTTATGGTCACGTGTTCTCTTCCTTGTATGTCTGTGTCTATGGGTCCAAATCCCTTCTTGGTATAAGGACACCAGTTAGAGAGGATCTAGGGCCCCTCTAACCCAGGATGACCTCATGGTTGCTGGCTTACATCTGCAAAGACCGTGTGTCCCAGATTCCTGGTGGACATGGGTTCTGTGGACACTGTTCAGTCCAGCACACAGACTGACTGTCTCAGGGGGATGAGGCTGGGAGACATGAGAGTGCTAACCCTCCTGGTCAGCCTGTCTTGTGGGTTAGCAAGTCTCAGAGCTCAAGAAGGCTAGTGAGAGTAGAGCTTGGATATCCCTGGGGAAGGCTTCTGACTGGCTAAGCCAGCTCTGACACCCTCTGAGGAAGCACAGGGCTCACAGTTAAGGGCTGTGGTGAGGGGTGAAGGGCGGGCTCCAGGTGCCCTGACAGATGCTGTCTAGACAGTGTCTGGAAAGAGGAGGCTCTTCTAGCCAAGGTGGTGTGTAATTGTTTCCCGGGACTGTCCTAACATGGAACCACCAGCGGGGTGGCTTAAAACAATAGAAACTCTTTCTCTCATAGATCTGGAGGCCTCAAGTCCAGGATCAAGGTACCCACAGGTGCACACTCTCTTGCAAGCTCTAAGGGAAGCTCCTTCCTGCCTCTCCCAGCTTTGGTGGCTGCTGGTACCCTTGCTTGGGTCACGGCAGCGTGACTTCAACCTCTGCCTCCTTTGCTGCATGGTCTTCTCCCTGCGTGTCTTTCTCAGTGTCTCTTCTCTTCCTTTAAGGACACCCGTCATGTTGGATCCGGGCACACGTAGCGACCTCATCTATTCACAACTGCAAAAATTCCTAGATCCGAATAAGGTCACATCCAGAGCTACTAGAGTTTGATATTTCCACATATCTTCTGGGGACACAGACACGATAAGAGGCTGGGAACAGGCTGGTCACTGACATCACCGTGGACTGCTGTTCCAAAGATCCATGTTGCCCTGGGTCCTCATGTCACTTCTAAAGCCTGTTTTCTCTCTGAACTCCTAATGTCCTCACCCTCTTCCCACACAGACACAGGTCCAACCTGCCCCCTTCTCCTTCCTGCAGGCTCTGGAGCTCCATGGAGGTGAGCAGTGGGGAGGAAACTCCCTGAGATGCACCCATCTTTCCCGTTGCCTCAACCAAATCTTCAGAGGCTGACCAGGCAGGGGTCTCTCTGTTACTTTTGTCCAATGCACTGCACACCTACAGTCGCTAGCTCACTTCTTCTTTAAACAGGTGTCAAGCACCTACACGGTGCTGGCCTGTGCTGGCCCCCAGGTCACAGAAACAAGCAAGGCTCAGTGTCTGCCCCTGAGGGATGCAGCCCACCCTGGGAGACAGTGGAACAGGCGAAGACCTCTGTCCTCACAATGGCAGATGGAGGACAGGGCCCTTGGTAGCCTTAGAGATGCTCCTTAGTGCTTCCAGGAAGGGGAATCCATAGGAAGGGGCTGCCATGGAGCCAAACAGGAGCCCTCGCAGGAGTCATCGTCTTGGTGGCCTGAGTTCCCTCACCTGCAGAGGGGTTCAAGGTCCTAAGTTCCTCCAGGATCCCCATAGAGGCCCTGAGACTCTGTGACTTTACGCTACTACTAACCAAACACATGGCTGGCCTCATCCCCTAATTTAAAAAATGGCCGCTTGACCCCATTTTGCAGGTGAGAAAGTGGAGCTGAGAAAGCAGGTGTCATTGGCTCTTGGTCACACGGCAGGAAGTGCTGGGGTTCAGACCTAGGAACCCCTGACTTCAGAGCCCTCTGACTTCATCCCCTCTGGGTGTGTGTCCCTCCCCCCTTGCCACCCCTCTCCTGGCCCCCTCAGCCCTCCTGGACCCTGGCCTTTGGCCTCTGTCTGCCAGGTGAGAACTCACAGGTCTCCAGCCTGCCCTTTCCCAGCCGGGCGGTCAGGGGAGTGGCTTCTGATCAGGGGTTTGAGGTTTGAGAGGCGCTGCCTCAGGCCAGGCCGCTGGGGACACAGAATGGAAACTCTTTATGCGTCATTCAACCTGGCCTTCTCCACCGTGGGGTCCCAGCAGAAGGGGTTCCAGGCAGGGGGTTGGGGTGAATAGACTACCCAAAGTCACGTGGCATGGCTGAAACAGGGTTGGGGCTGAAACGCAAATTACCCAGGTTCCCAGCCTGTGCTCTTGTCAGCACTCTGACCCAAATTAAATGTTTAAAAATAAAACCAAAGGGCAATATCATTACTGAGCATTCAAGTTCTTAGGTAGAAAGTTAAAAAAATTTTCCAAGGCACACACACACGTGTGTGTATAGCCTCAAATATTGTTGCAGCCAGAGCTCCTCGCTATAGGCAGTTGAGTTTGAGAGTCTGACTCTTGCTCCTCCGGGGGAGTCCTGTTCAAGGTCGAAGGAACAGAAGGCTCTCCAAAGAGCCTCTTTCCTGCTGCCCTTAGAGGCAACCCCAGCACTGGCTCTGGCCTTGAATGGTGCCTCTCTTCTCCTTGAGTCTCCATGTCATCAGGGCAGCTGCTCATGCTGGTGGGGCTGCATGAGGTCCTAATGCCTGTGGGTTCTGTCCCGACGGCTGTCCTCGTTGGTTTCTGATTTCTATGCAAGTCCACGTTCTTGGAACCTCTATGTAACTGCCTCTCCCTCCTCTCACCCCTTCACAGTCTATACATTCACTCAATGAACATCCTGTGGCAGGTGCTGGAATCCAGTAATGAATGGGGCATTCGGGATCAGGGCCTGCAAAGGCTCACAGTGGGACTCAGAGCACAGGGTGGGGAGGATGGAGCACCCAGCCCAGCCAAGGTCTGGAGGAAGCAACCTTTTACAGTAAATCCCAGAAGATGGCTTTCCTTTATTCTTCCCAAGAAGACACATTTTGCTTGGCCTTTTTGTGTTTTAATTTTTTTTTTTAAAGTTAGTTGCCAATATTTAAAACACAGGATACTATACTCTCCAGCTTCCCTTAAATGTTTCAAAGACCTGGGTCTGCCTCCCAACACAGCAACTGTCAGTGGTGGCTCCCCTGAGCAATTTCAACATGACACAGACCCCCACCACTCCTAACTGTTTTCCACTGTCTGGGTTAAAAACACAAGTACTGAAGCCTGAAGCCTGAGTTCAAGTCCTGACTCTGACTCTTATTAGCATAAGACCTGAGTTACAAGTTATTTGGTCTAGTTATGCTTTTGCTCTCTCATATAGAAAATGAGACAATAACTATAAGTGGTGTGAAAACTGAAAGAAAGAACTGATGAGTGGAACTCAGAACAGTGCCTGCACCTACTAAGTACTCACTGCATGTTGCTGTCATCATTTTCAGCACTGTTTCTGTGATCTGTCCCCCACAGCCTCCCCCAGCAGCATCTGCATCTGAGTTGGGATCCCAGTGGTAAAGGTTTCGTTGTTAGTCTCCTATTTGCATAAATCACAAGCAACAGACTTCGCTGACTTACTCAGCTCCCGGATGGTTGCTTTGACCACTGCAGCTGGAGCTCTCCTGCACCTGTTTTTACTACAGTCACTGGACACTTGGCCAGGGACACCCTCTCAAACCCTGGGGTTGACCAACACCAAGCCCTGACCCAAGCGATCCCAAGTCTCTGCAATCCAATGTCTACTTTGAACAGTGCCATGCACACAGTAGGAATTCAATAAATGCATCAGAATGAATGGGGATGGGTTGCCTGCAGCAGACTGGGCTACCAATCATGCCACACGAGGTTTATCTAATTAGTATCTCCCCTGGATACTTAACATTGAGACGGGGGTTGGGGAGGAAAATTGCCAAGGCAAATTTTCTGGGCCATTTTTAGCCGAGTGAGTGGGGACTCCATCCAGAACAGACTGGTTGAGTCAGAAGAGAGCTTTAAGGTTAGACAGACTCCCCTCCCCCTGCACTCTTCACTCCAGTTTACAGTTGAAGAGACTGAGCCTCAAAGGGGATGAGTGGCTCAGAGCTGGGACAAATGGGACAGACTGAATGCCCTTGACCCTGGACTCGGCTGGCAGCAGCTCACATGGATGGATTTGAGAGGCAGGCAGAAGATGCAGATTTCCTTCTGCCTTCCTCACACCTCTGGAATCCCCCCTGTTAGAGATTGATCCCTTGGGGCATTTGCAACCCCTAGGGAGGGTCACACCTTAAGCCATTATCCCCCTGAGACTTACCAGGTGCTTGGGGTAGATAGACACTGCAATGGCATCCAAGTCAGCCCTGCCCCAAACAGCAGAGAGCATCTGAGAGGCTGCCCAGCAAGTTAGCTGCCTCCACACTTGCAGCCCTTGGGTTTTCCCTGGTCACAGCCCTGTATCTGTCTGTCCTATCTCCCCGAAGCCAGCTCATCTCTTTTAAGTACTTTGTATACACTTGCTTCTTTAATCCTGACAACAGTCCCGGTCCTTCCCTCTGCCTTTTACAGATGAGAACACAGAGGCACACAGTTTAGGCACTTGACCAAGGTCACAGCTGGGAAGCAGCAGAACCAGGATTTAATCCATGCCACCTAGGTCTAGAGTGAGAACTTTAACCACCACACCCGTGGTCCCTAAGGGGCTGTAGGAACCTCCAGGCAGGCTGGACTGTGTTTCATCCACTGCTGCATTCCTGGCAACTAGAACACGCCCTGCACATAAAAAGCCCTCAGTAAATACACACTGAGTGAATAAATGAATCTCTCAGAACACTTCCTCCAGGACCAACTTCGGTCAACTACAGTAACCCCCCTGTATCTGCAATTTCAGTTGCCCGTGGTCAACCTCAGTTCAAAAATATGCAATGGGAAATTCCAGAAATCAACAAACAACTCCTAAGTTTCAAATCATTTTCTACCTCAGCTGGGCCATGAATTACTCCTTTATCCAGCTTATTCTGTCGATAGTCACTTAGTAGCCACCTTGGTTATCAGATGGACTGTCAAAGTATCTCAGAGCAGTGGTCAAGTAACCCTTGTTTACTTAGTAATGGCCCTAAAGTTCAAGAGTAGTGATGCTGGCAATTCAGATATTCTCTTATTGTGCCTCATTCATTTATTAAAAAAAAAAAAAAATTTTTTTAATGTTTTGGCCATACCATGCTGCATATGGGATCTTAGTTCCCTGACAAAGGATTGAACCCATGTCCCTTGTATTGGAAGGCAGAGTCTTAATCACTAGACCCCTGGGGAAGTCCCCTGGGCCTCATTTATAAACTCTATCATAGGTATGTGGGTACAGTATAGGTAAAAACAGTATATATGGGATTCGGTTCTCCAGCGTTCTGGCCTGGAGAATCCCGCGGACAGAGGAGCCTGGTGGGCTACAGTCCACAGGGTCTCAAAGAGTCGGACACGACTGAAGCAACTTAGCACACAGCTCTATCCTCGGTTGGAGGCATCCACTGGGGGTCTGGACTGTGTCCCCCGGGGATAAGGGGAGACTGCTATCTGTGTACCTGAAACCAATGGGGCTGAACTCCTCTTGTTAAAGACCTGTACAAAATTCCACCCTCCCTCCCCAAGCTAGGAGACTCTGGAGGTTTCCCAGGTCGGGTATTTCCATAAAGGCTCTGATTGACAGCACTCCACAGTAGGAGGGTGTGACTGTGTGTTGACTCGTCCATCCCTCCCCCAAGGGCTGGAGTCTCTGCCGGCTGGGCAGCAGGCAGTCTTTTCTTTGTGGCTGGGGCTTGGCACGCGGCCAGATGCACCGAGGACTGGAAGCTGATGCATCTCCTGCCAGCTCCTCCCTCCCCTCTGCATCCTGACTTCCTGGAATTGTAAACTGGGTACCTTTTCTCCCCACAGGCAACTCTCCCCCCATTCAGCACTTCCGGCTTTGCTTTCTCACAGCTCTGTCCAACAGCCTCCCTCCCGGGTGCTGTGATGGGACGTGTGTCATACCTGCGGTGGTGGAAAATGTCTCAGAGCCACCCAAGGGGATGTCCCGGGGCTGTCACAGGGGCAAGACCCAGGCTGTTGGTGCTGAGCTCAAGTTTAATCAACAACCCAACCATCCTCCCCACCCCCAGTGACAAAGGCCAGGAGACAGCAGGCTCCAAGGGTGGGAGTCTGGGTTTCCAGTCATTCCCCGAGTCAAATTCACCGAGTGACCTGGCACAGGGCACCCTCCTCTCAGGACTGCATGTCTGTATTTGTGATGCAGAACCTGGAATCTTGGTAATTCTTGTCATGCTGGGTTGCTGAGAGATTGTATGAGATCTTTGAGTGCATACACTTTAAAGCAGTAAAGAGCTAGCCTGTGTGAGAGCTGAAGACTGCCTGGGTTCAAATCCTTGGTCTACTGTGTTCCAGTTGTGTCCTTGAGCAAGTCATTAACTACTCTGTGACTTAGTCTTCTCACCTGCAAAATGGGTAAGAATAGTCCTTCCCTTGTGGCAATGTTGTAAAGATCAAGTGAGTTAGTAACACAATGCATTCAGAACAGAGTCTGATGCCTGCTAAGTGCTCAAAAAATGCCCCTTTGATGAGACCCTCAAGGATGGAGAACGTTCCATTGTGGCCCTCACAGGTCCTTGTCCCTGTACCTGCCCCTCCCACACTGCCTGTTGATAAAATCCAAATTGCTAAATGGTAGCTGCTGACATGTAAGAACAGTTTCTCTTTCAAGAACCACCCTCAAACAATTGTTTCCAATACAAGCTGAACTCCAGCGGAGCCCCTACTACAGCCCCACGCAACATTCTGCCTTCTGTCCCTGAGTCAGAAACTCTTTCATTGTCTTCTCATGCCTGGTATTTCCAAATAAAGGCTTGTGCTAGTGGGGCTCTAGCTGGTTTTCTCCCATAGCTGTTATTATCAGCTCTGTAACTCCAGAATCTAGCTCAGGATCTCTCTGGCCCATAGCATGAGAGATGGTTAAGAGAGGGATCTCAGGAGGGGCACTGTAGGAGGATGTACTCAATCCAACTTGGAATGAATTAGAGGGTCTTCCAGAAGTGGGGATGCTTGAAGGTCCTGATGGATGTGTAGGAGTCCAGGAGTGAATTGTTTGGGTGGCGGGTCTGCTTCAAACCCAGAGACCAGCATGTCCCAAAGCAAGTGAGTCAGTTGTGGTCTCTGTCCTCATCCCCACCCTCGAACCCTAGCCTCCCACTCTTGAAGAGAAATGCGTGTAATCCCAGCCACCAGCCACATTCCGTGTAACACCTGAAACTGCAGACTATCAGGGCCTGGAGAGCACTTAGAAATCATCCATCTGACTACGCCATTCACAGATGGATGAATGAGCCATGAAATCAGATGGGACCTGCATGGAGTCCCCAAGTCATTCATTATTACATTAATGATTTCAGCTAGTGTCCTGAAAACAACAGGGAGTTGTTGGGGATTTAGGTGGGGATGTGGCATGACCCAGATGTGCCCATGATAAGATCACCCTGGAAGGGCTCAGAGGTGGAAGAATGCGGGGCACGTGGAGGGGGACCGGTGGACCAGGAGGAGGCTGAGCAGGAACCTGAGTGAGAAGTGATGTTTCCAGGTTACAAGAATGGGATGGTTTCGATCACAATCACAATCATGGAATATAGGCTGCTTTTCTGTTTTTAACTGGTTACCAAGAAGCATCCAGTCCCATCATTTCATGGCAAATAGATGGAGAAAAGATGAAAACAGTGACAGACTTTATTTTCTTGGGCTCCAAAATCACTATGGATGATGACTTGCAGCCATGAAATTAGTTTTCATTCCAATCCCAAAGAAAGGCAATGCCAAAGAGTGCTCAAACTACCACACAATTGCACTCATCTCACATGCTAGTAAAGTCATGCTCAAAATTCTCCAAGCCAGGCTTCAGCAATACGTGAACTGTGAACTTCCTGATGTTCAAGCTGGTTTTAGAAAAGGCAGAGGAACCAGAGATCAAATTGCCAACATTCGCTGGCTCAAGGAAAAAGCAAGAGAGTTCCAGAAAAACATCTATTTCTGCTTTATTGACTATGCCAAAGCCTTTGACTGTGTGGATCACAATAAACTGTGGGAAATTCTGAAAGAGATGGGAATACCACACCACCTGACCTGCCTCTTGAGAAATCTGTATGCAGGTCAGGAAGCAACAGTTAGAACTGGACACGGAACAACAGACTGGTTCCAAATAGGAAAAGGAGTACGTCAAGGCTGTATATTGTCACCCTGCTTATTTAACTTCTATGCAGAGTACATCATGAGAAACGCTGGACTGGAAGAAACACAAGCTGGAATCAAGATTGCCGGGAGAAATATTAATAACCTCAGATATGCAGATGACACCACCCTTATGGCAGAAAGTGAAGAGGAACTCAAAAGCTTCTTGATGAAAGTGAAAGAGGAGAGTGAAAAAGCTGGCTTAAAGCTCAACATTCAGAAAATGAAGATCATGGCATCCGGTCCCATCACTTCATGGGAAATAGATGGGGAAACAGTGGAAACAGTGTCAGACTTTATTTTGGGGGGCTCCAAAATCACTGCAGATGGTGACTGCAGCCATGAAATTAAAAGACGCTTACTCCTTGGAAGGACAGTTATGACCAACCTAGACAGCATATTTGAAAGCAGAGATATTACTTTGCCAACAAAGTTCCATCTAGTCAAGGCTATGGTTTTTCCTGTGATCATGTATGGATGTGAGAGCTGGACTGTGAAGAAGGCTGAGCACCGAACAATTGATGTTTGTGAACTGTGGTGTTGGAGAAGACTCTTGAGAGTCCCTTGGACTGCAAGGAGAACCAACCAGTCCATTTTGAAGGAGATCAGCCCTGGAATTTCTTTGGAAGGAATGATGCTAAAGCTGAAACTCCAGTACTTTGGCCACCTCATGCGAAGAGTTGACTCATTGGAAAAGACTCTGATGCTGGGAGGGATTGGGGGCAGGAGGAGAAGGGGACGACAGAGGATGAGATGGCTGGATGGCATCACTGACTTGATGGACGTGAGTTTGAGTGAACTCCGGGAGTTGGTGATGGACAGGGAGGCCTGGCGTGCTGCGATTCATGGGGTCGCAAAGAGTTGGACACGACTGAGCGACTGAACTGAACTGAACTCCTTGCAAGAAAATCTATAAAAAACATAGACAGCATATTAAAGAGCAGAGACATCACTGCCAACAAAGGTGCATATAGTCAAAGTTATGGTTTTTCCTGTAGTCATGTATGGATGTGAGAGTTGGACCATAAAGAAGGCTAAGCATCGAAGAATTGATGCTTTCGAACTGAGGTGCTGGAGAAGACTCTTGAGAGTCTTTTGGACAGCAAGGAGATCAAACCAGTCAATCCTAAAGGAAATCAGTCCTTAATATTCATTGGAAGGACTGATGCTGAAGCTGAAACTCCAATACTTTGGCCACCTGATGCAAAGAGCCAATTCATTGGAAAAGACACTGATGCTGGAAAAGATTGAGGGCAGGAGAAGGAGATGACAGAAGATGAGAGGGTTGGATGGCATCACTGACTCAATGAACATGTGTTTGATCAAACTCCAGAAGATGGTGAAGGACAGGGAAGCCTGGTGTGCTGCAGTCCATGGGTTCACGAAGAGTCGGACGTGACTGAGTGACTGAACAACAACAACCAGGAAGCTTAGAATGGAATTTTGCTTGTTTTTTTTTTTCCCATTAATTGTCCCCTGTGCAGCCTTGTGTATGCAAAAGGGCCAAAATCTCTGGCACCAAATGCACCGAGTTTGAATACTGGATCCACCAACAACCAGCTGCATTTCTTAACTTCCATGAGCCTCAGTTTCCTAATCTGCAAAATGTGGAGCGTGTCACCTGCCTCACAAAGTTCTTTTCAGGTGATGAAATGCTGCTTGGAAAATGTCTGGCACTGTGTCTGGAACATAAAATATTAGCTGCCTTCCCACTTTTAAAGGTGCTTCTTGATCATTTTTTAAGTTATCTAGGATGTCAATAATTCGGAGGACAGTGGTAAGTGATTCATCCTAGCCATGAACTGTTTCGACAGTAATTTGCTTGATAACTGTGGACAGTTAAAGTTGTTTGGAGTGGGAATTGGTAGGTAGGGAGAGAGCAGAGGTATTGGGGGGTTGGGGAGTTGAAGGAATAAATACAGCTCAAGACATTGGAGACCTGAGGGGCTGGAAGGCCCTTCTCACCTCTCCTCTCTGTTCTTTTATTCCCCAATCAGCCCTGGCTGCCTCATACTTACTGCTCCGCACCTGACAGTTCTTTGAGACCCTAGGCTGCCTGGTCCCCAGCTGGTGCCTCTCCTCTCTCGTATGGTCTGACCCAAGCAAGCCTGTCTTTCCTTCATCTCTTCTGCCCCTGCCAGCTGCCCCCTCCTTACCCCATCTCCCAAGACCCATACCCTACTGCACACTAAACATGCCACACTGTGGCTTCCAGCCCGTCAATCCATCTCCGCTTGGTGTAAGGTGACTCCCTACTCTGCTCACTGCTAGCTCAGGTCTCCTGTCAGACTGCGTAGGGACAGCTGGGTTCCCTGGGTGTGCCTGCTCATAAGCCCTTCTCAGCTTTCCTCTCTCCATCATCTCAGCCTCAGTTTTACCTGCCAAGAAAATTGGAGTCGAGAGCAATAACTTCTGTTGTGGAGGAAACCTGAGGAGTTATCTGGTCTAGAGCTACCGCCAGATGCCAGCTATGATCAATTGGGACGTCCCTACAGAATCTAAGACTGTGTCCAAGCACCAGAGAAAGGAGGACTGTGGTCAGCTAGCAGTGTCTGCCAAGCACCAGTACTATTGATATGGTTGATTAGCAATGTCTGCCCTGAGTGCAGCTTAATGAATGCCAAACATTGCTATTCATGATCCAGGCCAACTTTTCAGAATCAAGGATACTGAAAAAAATAAAATTATATTTTCAAGAGATCTGGGTTCGATTGCTGGGTTGGAAGATCCCCTGGAGAAGGGGACAGCTACTCACTCCAGTATTCTGGCCTGGAGAATTCTATGGACTACAGTCCATGGGGTTGCAAAGAGTTGGACACAACTGAGCAATTTTCACTTACATATTCAAGTGGAATATTTTCCCATAAGACCATGTCAAATGGTGCGTGGACACAGAATAAGATAAATATGATTCCTTTTAGTGAAAAATACATTCTATTTATAATCCTTCTGCATTTTCTCAAGAAAGAAGTCTCTGTTTGGTTTTCATATGCCTTCATCTGCTTCCCAACACTTGTTTATCTCCCCTTTACAATAAGAGAGCAGATTTTCAGCAGGCAATAAATTGAAACATTCTGTTTTACCATATTTACTTTGTGCTATTGCCTTTTATTTATACTGAATATTGGTTTTTCTATTTACAGAATCAACATAAAGATTTTTCGTTAAATAAAACTATTTAAACAAAAATTGAACTGATTTAAAGAAAAATACCAAGTAAACAGTAACAAACATGATATACACAGATAATTAAGATATATACATATATACACATGTGTGAGATATATATATATATATATATATATATATATATATACACCTCACACAATGATCAAGCCCTGAGAAATGTAACCTGTGGAGAATTTTGCAAAGTTGAAAATCACTCGCAGAGAGATTTCCTAGTTTGCCCCAGGACACGCAGCACAGGTGCAGGCACTGAGTCTGGGACTGGTGCTCTCCTCAGGACTGAGATGACTCATGGTCCAGAACACACAGCATTGTGAGACAAGAGGCAGGAAGAGAAACAGGAAGGTAATTAAGCTATTTTGTGGTAAGTATCCAAGATTCAGACGTCCTCAGGAAAAGGGGAGTTTACTTTGGACATAAAAGCAACAGGAATCCTGAGTGAAGGCAGCAGTCCCCTGTGGAGCAGGTGCATCCGTACTGGGAGCCCAGACACCCTCTGCTAACTCCCCTCTAGCCTTTTTGGTCCCTCCAGTCCTTGTTCACGTGGCACCTGTCCCAGGGGCTCCTCGCCTGCTCTGTATTCAAATACCCGACTGAGAGAAACCTGATTGGCCAATTCAGGTCCGGCCTTTCTGATTGGTCAGAGCTTCTGTTCTCAGTCACCTCATAGGCTGCTGATGAACTAATGGATGGGCTTGTGTCAGGTGCCCAATCAGTTGAAAGCAGGGCCTATAAATGTAGGCACTGTGCTCTTTCGCACCTTGGCTGATTAGCGGGAACCGCTTGTGGCCCTCACCTCCGGGAGAATTTTTGTCATCACAAGTGTGATCAATGTCAGGGATAGAAGGACGAGAAGTGGACGGGTGGTGGGAGCATCGAGAAGGAAGAGGCTCACTGTGTGTGGTGGGGCAGGACTGCCATGTGAAGGGATGAGCCTCTTGCTGGGGCGGGCATGCCAGAACCTAGTGGATATGGACTGCCTGCCTCTCCAAGGCTTGACCTCAGAAACGTCAAAGTGCCAGGGGTGCCCCTGAGAGGTCGATGATATCCACCCTGCATGAAGACAGCAAGGGCACAGGGAGACCAGGCATGGAGATGCCAGATAGTTTATTAATTCACTCAGGGACTATGATAGGATGTAAAGTCCACTCTATCAAGGGCAGGGAATGGAACTGCCATCTGGAGGCAGTGTGACAGCCTTTGAGCTGCAGAAAAGACCCCCTCCAGTGGAGGATGGAGTAAGAGGGGCCTGAGGGAGGCCTCCTATGACAGCATCAGGACCCGCCACTTGGAGGGGTTTACTTTCCAGCAGCTTGCCATTGTGGAAAGATCCAGCCAGCGTCCACTTTGCTGGGCATTTGTGCACAGACGGGCCACAGCTGTAGGCAAGCATTCCGAGGTCACGAGAGATCCCAAAGGGGATGTGACAGAGACACTTTGTCCCGCCACCCTGTGTCCCTGAGAGCCTGTCCCTCCAGCACTGAATCTCGAGTTTGGGCACATGAAAGGAGGCAGTGCTTCTCTGCAAGGGAAGCAGAACTGCCACCTGAAGGATAAGGGGGGTTTGTCACCCAGATGAGGGAGGAGATGGCCCCCCAGGAACAGGAAATCACACGTACAAAGGTGTGGGGAAATGAAGAAGTTCCGAATGGCTCTGTAGGACTGTTGTTGTTCAGTCGCTCAGTCATGTCCGACTCTTGAGACCCCATGGACTGCAGTATGCCAGGGTCCTCTGTCCTTCACTATCTCCAGGAGTTTGCTCAAACTCATGTCCGTTGAGTCAGTGATGCCATCCCATCATCTCATCCTCTGTTGTCCCCTTCTCCTCCTGCCTTCAATCTTTCCCAGCATCAGGGTCTTTGAGTAGGACTGTTGGGAGGGTTCTAGATGGGAATGTCCCAGCACGATGCTGGAGGACCAACGGGTAGGCCAAGAAGTTGTACTGAGGGCAGTGGTGAGCCATGGTGGGATTTTAAACCAGGAGCAGCTCATGTATGCTCATTCGCTCTGTTGTGCCCAACTCTTTGCAATCCCATGGACTGTAGCCCACCAGGCTCCCCTGTCCATGGGATTTTCCAGGCAAGAATAATGGAGTGGGTTGCCATTTCCTTCTCCAGGAGGAGCGGCATAGCTCCATTTATGTTTTGGAAAGATTCCGCTGATTGTCCTGTGGTGGGGTGGGTGGGAAGGGTGTGATCCAGGCAGGAAGCCCAGTGAGTAAGCCAGGGCAAAGACCGTTAGAGAACCACAAACTCTCCCTGAAAAGTAGCTGCAGGTCTGGAGAGGAGAAATGGTTCAGAGGTAAAACCCACAGGACTCCACGACGAATGAGGGAATGGGGGAGTCAAAGGACCCCACCCCCAAAGTTCTTGGCTTGGGCCGTAGGACCAGGGAGCAGCAACTGAGGTTTGGAAATCAACAGCTGAGTGTGCAGGGCTGGGTGAGGCCCTCTGGGCAGGGATGTCCAGAGGCTTCTGGACACCGTGTCTCAGCAGGGGAAAAGCTTCATGGACAGAGAGTCCTAAAGCAGGCCTGGCGCAGCAGTGGACGGCCACCTGCCTCCCAGCTCTGCCTGTCTGTCTATACCAAGTAAGCTGGGTCCTGATCCTGGAGCTCTTGGAGGGATAAGTAGGCATCAGTGTTCAGGGTCAGGCAGACAGTGGGGGCCCTGACTTGGCCTTGCCCAGGAGGGCTGGCCCAGGGGAAGCTGGTCCCCTCCCTTGGACTGGGACCAGGTACCCTCTCTCTTGCTTCTCCCAGTTCATGCTCTGGGGATGACTGCAGATCCACCAGGTCAGGGGCTTCCAGAGCAGGAGGCCTCAGGGGCTGGGGGGTCCAGTCTCCAGGGACTCCCTCCTGTGGGCTGGAGGCCAGCCTCTCTTCACCAGCCCCAGTGCCCCACTGGGCAGTGTTCGGGGGACCTGGGCCACTGAGGAGACTCGGAGAGAAGAGTAGCAGGTCTTCCCCGGGGGGGAAGGTGCAGTAGGCATCGTCATCCCCTGGTGGAGTCGGCAGGGGTGGAAGGAGAGCTCCCTCGGGGGCCCTGGGCCCACCCTCATCAAGCTCCTCTGTGCAGGGGTCGTAAGCGAAGTACACCTGGCAGGCCTCAATCTCCAGGGCATCTGGGAGGTGGAAGAAGAAGTAGCCTTGGTTGGTGAAGCAGCTGGTCACCGAGTGGCCGCTGGTCTCAGCTGAGGATGACGAGCCCTTGTCCTGCTGCAGCAGGAGCAGCTGTGTGGCCTTGGCGTCCCTGTCCAACACCTCCAGTGGGGAGATCTCAGGGTCCAGGCCACTGCGGCTGAAGGAGGACGAGGGGAAGGGTGAAGAGAGCCACTTCTGTGAAGAGAAAGGACAGTGGGAGGATGAGGGGGCCGTCTCTTCCAAACTCAGCAATAACCCCTAACTCCTCCTTCTTTAGCAGTAGACTCGGGGCTGCCGCCTCCGGGAAGCCCTCCCTGACTGCAAACCCACCCCCAGCCCATCCCCACCCCTGCTGCCCTACCTCCCAAAAGCACACAGATGCACACACACACACACAAACTCTGCCCATTGGTTTGGGGAATGTTCCACATCAGTGGGTGTGCCTGCTTCCCAGCCTCAGGGGCCCAGGGGATGTGTTGGGTCAATACCTGACTGCTTATTGAGCAGCTAGTATATGCTGTTGCCTGGAAAATCCCATGGACAGAGGTGTCTGGTAGGCTGCAGTCCATGGGGTTGCTAAGAGTCGGACACGACTGAGCAGCTTCACTTTCACTTTCATGCATTGGAGAAGGAAATGGCAACCCACTCTAGTGTTCTTGTCTGGAGAATCCCAGGGATGGGGGAGCCTGGTGGGCTGCCATCTCTGGGATCACACAGAGTCGGACACGACTGAAGTGATTTAGCAGCAGCAGCAGCAGCAGCAGTATTGGGAACCTAGTGCTGCTCCAGGTCCCAGGGACATAGCAACAGGTGGAACCCTCAGACTGACTCGTGGGGACCAGTGTGAGTGTGTGAACCAACCAACCAACCACTGCCAAAGCAGAAAGAGCCCTGAGAGTACATCACGACCACCATACGAATGCCCAGAGAGAGCCTGTGTCCTGGCCCTGATCACTCAGCCAGCAGGTAGAAAAGCTGGGCTTCAGGTTCCCCACTCACACTGCCATGGAACCATCTCCAGCGGGGAACTAATGGTCCTGCCCCCTGCCTCCCACACCCTCCACCCACTGAGAGAGGCAAGCACCCATCAGAGGCAAGCACTTCTCAGTTGCTCTGGAGTGTGGAGAGCCCTGGCAAGGAGCAAGGAGACCCAATTCCAGCCCTGGCCCTGGCAATCATGAGCTGTGTGACCCTGGGCAGGTGACTGCACCTCTTGAGCCTCAGTTCTGTAATAGTTAGCTGCCTCCTTCCTGACTGCCTCACTCTGGCCCAGCAAAGAGATGTTAAAGAAGAAAATGAAGATGGAAACTCCTGGCACAGGTAACATGCACATGCCCAGCAGAGATGTAGGGGACAGTACCCCCCTGAGGACAGGGTGATGGGGCTTCAGGAGGGTGCACTTGAGAACCCCATCACCTTCTGTCCTGGGAGCCCTCTGCAGCTGGACTGTGGTCCCCTGAGCACAGGGGCCAGGTGTGACGGGTCCCCCTGCACCCTTGTGCCCAGCGTGGGGATCAGAGGCCCAGTCGATATATTGCAGGTGAATTAATGACTGAACCACTCGACAACATCTACCCTCTTCCCCAAACCAGGTGTTCGTGTTACAGGAGAAAAGGCCAAGAAAGAAGGACAGTGATGGCCAACTAAGGATGGCAAAGGACAGAGGCGCTGGAGAGAGGGCAAGAGCCAGGCCGGGTGGGGCTCCAACACTCCAAGAGGCAGTGGAAGGCAGGGCCAGGCAGCAGTGCTGAGCAGTGGCCAGAAGAAAAGGGCAGCCCTGTGGCCTGTGCTGGTGTGCTGGGCCTCAGAGCTGTGTGGTCAGCCACTTCCGGGGCCTGGGCTTCCATCCACAATGCCTTGAAGTGGACGTGGGTAGGGGAGGGGGGATTGTGGTGCAACACTGGAAGAAATTCATCCTTATCACACACAATGGCACATGCATTCGTAGGTCCCACAGGCAGTGGGCCCTGGGGTCTTGGAGCTTGGGGTTCTGGGGCAGAGAGACAGAGAGGAGCTGGCCTGTCACCCAGATGCAGAGGAGAGGGTGGGGTCCCTCTCGGCTGTCTGTCGCCCCGAGTCACATCTGCAACCCCCGGGACCTTTTCAGGATACCCCCCACCACACACAGAAGGACTGGGCCAGGCATTTTGACCTGGGGTTGATCTCATGGGAAGATGCAGCTCTCTAGAAAGGACCCCAGTCCTGCCTCAAAATGTCCCAAGCCCATTGACTCAGAAGGACCTCAAGCTGGAAGAGGTCTGAGGCTGCATCTAGTCCAGCGTCCCACCAGGAATCCCTTCTGCCATGTGACCAACACATAGTCAGCCAAGGCTGGCTTGAATACCTTTGTTGGTGGGGAGATCACTACCTTTCAGGCTAAAGGAAGAGTTTTAAGGAGATGGGGTCGCTGAGGGTTGAACACGACTGAGCGACTTCTCTTTCACTTTTCACCTTCCTGCATTGGAGAAGGAAATGGCAACCCACTCCAGTGTTCTTGCCTGGAGAATCCCAGGGATGGGGGAGCTCGGTGGGCTGCCGTCTATGGGGTCGCACAGAGTCGGACGTGACTGAAGCGACTCAGCAGCAGCAGCAGCAGCATAACCCCACATAAAGAGCACTGCAGGCAAGATGTGCCCAGACCTGGGAGTTTTCCAGAGACTTCCAGAAGGGGCCCTGATCAGCCCCGATAGAGAACGCCAAAGCCAGCTTGTGACAGGCCTGCTCCAGCATGGCTTTCCAGCCTCTGGGCATTTCTCTCAACCTCTGTCCACTCCCGCCTCACCCCGCTCCACCAACACCAATCCAGGGAGCCTAGAGTATGGGGTGGGGTGGTATAATTGGCCCACCACACCCGCCTCCCCACTGGAAGCTTCCTGAAGCATGTGTGGGCTGAGGGAGACAACTGAACTCTGCATGGCATTCAGAGCGTTCCGACATACAGGGGTGCACTTTTTAAATGAATCTGTTTTGTAACTAGAAATGCCAAAAGGCCTTGCTAGCGTCTGTGATAAAACATGGAGGCTGGCTGGGAGGATTTTTCAAGAGCAGCGAAAGCACTAGCCCCTCAGAGCAGATCTGCAAGAGAGAGGGTTGAGAACTTGGACCTGGTGAATCCTGCTCCAACAGCAGCCCAGTGCGGGTAATTCCAGTGAGGGTTTTGTGAGCATTAACTGTGTGCTGGGCTATGTCCTTGGGATTGTAAGCATATTAACATTATCTCACCTTACCCACCCACCCATTTTACAGGTGAGGAAACTGACACACAGGTTCTAAAACTTGCCCCAGGCCACACAGCCAGGAAGTGGTGGAGCCAGAATTAGAGCCCAGGTAGGCTGGCTCACTCAGATGGACGCTGCCATTCAGCCTGAGAACGCTGGTGCCAGAACTGGGGAAAGGGGTCCAGGGCTTCCCAGGTAGTGAAGTTGTTAAAGAATCTGCCTGCCAGTGCAGGAGATGCAAGAGACTTGGGTTTGATCCCTGGATCAGGAAGATCCCCTGGAGGAGTTCATGGCCACCCACTCCAGTATTCTTGCCTGGAGAATCCCACGGACGGAGGAGCCAGGGTGGCTACAGTCCATGGGGTTGCAAAGAGTCCAACACGACTGTGCACACACATACCCACGAGGCAACTGACTTTACATTTCTTCACCCAAAGTGCAAAACCCACTGTTCTGCACCTCCTCCCCACCCTGTCCACACCCTAGCCCACCCTCTGGCCAGCCTGCGTCAAATGCCTGCCCTGTCCTCCTCCGCCAGACTCCTACCTGGAAATCTCCTCCATGCTCAGAGCTCAGTTGGGAAAAAAACTCCGAGGGGTCTGGGATGTGACACTTGAGAACATTCTTCAGCCTACAGAGGGGAGAGGAGGGAGGGAAGAAGGGTGAGAAGGGAAAGGGGCCCACAATGCCCTGCCATCAGTCCCGCAGCTCTGAGCGCAGGGCACAGAGCCTCACCACACACATTATTTTGTCAATGTTGATTGCATGCCCAGTAAGGGAGGGTATTGTCCTGGGCGCTGGGAACATAAGAAGAATCAACAGAGGAGGTCCCTGCTCTTAAGGAGCTGACATTCTAATGGGGAGCCAGTCAATAAACCAAGTGTGCAAGAATACCGTTTGTTTTGTGGAGACAAAGAGCAGAAGGACGTGGGGGTGGGAGACCACAGAGAAGACCGGAGCAGAGTGAACCACGAGGAGGTGGGTAGGAGAGAGGCCAGACTGTGGGCCTCCTAGTCAAGGTTGCCGTGGACAGTGGTACAAGGTGTGCATTGCCCAAGGGTGCCTGGGTTTTTTTTTTTTTTTTTTTTAAGGGGGAGGACCGATGGTGACTGGAAGCTGAATACCAGCCCATGCACTGCTTGCCAAGCTGAATGCCCCAGTGTCTGTGTGCATCCACTTCAAGATGTATGCCTCAAGACCCCAGGAAACCCTGCTGCTGCCCAGAAGTCCAGGCTCAGATCCCAGACTTCCTTCTGGTCTCTGACCACACCCACTTTCCTATACTCTCTGTTCCTGGAATGCTCCTCCCTTGTTCCCACCCAAGGTCTTTGCGCAAGCTTTTCCTCTGCCTGGGATGGACGAGCTCCTGACCCTTCCCTGCCTGGTTTGCTCCTCTTCCAGATTTCAAGGCCATCATCACCTCCTCGGGGATGCTTACCCTGGTCACCCCTGAGCTGAGGCTGCCCTTCCTGCTGTCTGCTTCTAGTACATCTAGCACCTTCTTTCCTTCACCACCCTAATCTCATGTCATTATAAACCTGCATGATAAATATCTGCCATCCCCCATGGGACAGTGAGTCCATGAAAATGTGACGCCATGCCTGTGGCTGTGCTTACGTTCCCAGCACTCAGCACCATACCTGGTTCTAAGCTGGGACTCGGAAGTAAAGGAAAGAACAAATGAATGGTCAGACCCATAATGACACTCCATCCCCCACCACAGGCAGCTGGCTTGTATACAAATACATACTCAACTCCTGAGCCTAATGCTCGGGGCAGAGCTCCCATGGGGTTCTCCCTGTGCCTCTCCTCTTGGGCTGGTCCCTTGGGCCTCCCTCTTTGGGAGGAAAGGCCAGATATTAGGCAGGGAGGACCCTTGGGATGGCAGAGGGAGCATTGGAGTGTCAGAACACGGGGCTCAGCCCAGAAGCTGACCTGGCCATGGGGGATGTCATACCGAGACGTGAAAGACGGGGAAGGGAGCATTCTCCTTACCATAGCCTGATGCACCGGAAGCTGCCCAGAAAGTAAACCAAGAGGACAAGACCAAAGAAACTGCCAACGCCCAAGAAGATGTGGTTCAACCAAGGGAGAGGTGGGATCTTCTTCTTGGTTTCTGCCCAAGGAGTAGGAAAAGGAGAAGGGGAAGGGTTAAAGAAGAGTGCCCTGCCCCGAGCCACTCCAGCATCCTCCACCCATAATGTGGTGCTGAGGGACAGGATGACCACTGACCCAAGGCCTTGATAGGGTCCCAGCTGGTCCAGCAGAGCTGCTGTGTACCTGGCCGACATGGGGCATTGCATGCCTTCATCACAGCAGCCCTGCCGTGGTACCATGGTACCCACTTCACAGACGAAGAAATAGGCTAACAGGTGAAAACAGCCCACCCCAGACCTTGGCAGAAACCAAAAGCTTGAGGTTAAATGGTGGAGAAAAAGGAAAGAGCCTCCGCACTAATTCACAAGGCCTCTGAGAAGTCCCACCCCAACATCAAATCCCTGTTCCCATCTGCAAAACTTGCCCACATTTCCCACCCTACAGGTCCCATCCAGTGAGCTAAAGATGATCAATGGGTGTTGTACACATACCCCAAGACTGCCCCACCAGTCCCTGCCTCCTTCCCAGGCTTCATCCCCACCTCCGCTCCCCATCAGTACCTGCAGGGACCGTCCTGAAGGCCAGGGGCTGGCTCCAGTGGCTCCAAACCTCGTGGCTGCCTAGCCGGGGCTTGGCCCGCACCTGAAGCTCATATTCCATGCCTGGAGCGAGATTCTCCAGGGAGATCCATTGCTGGTTCTGCCTGAGGGTCAGTAGCCGGGCGTCCTGGGGCAGAGACAGGGCTGTCAGACCAGAGGGGTCTGCACTGCCCCCTCACTTCCTGTGGCAGGGCTGGCTGAGAGTATGAGCAAAGCAGTGCCTTCCTTTATTCCTTCCAGCCATCCACCCTGCACTGTCCCCCCCTCCTACAGAAAGGCTCCCCAACTAGCCACTTGCAGGGGCCCCAGGAATCAGGGTCTTCCTGAACTCCTCCCCCTCTCTCTACTCCAGTATCCAAAGCCATCTGTCAATCAGCTGGCTCCACCTCCAGAACCTATTCTGGACCCTTCCCACTTCCCTCCACTCCTTCCTCCTGCAGGTCTGAGCTCCCACGACCTCTGAGCCCCGTCCAAGGTCTCCCTCCTTCCCTGCGCCCCGCACCCCTGTGCTCTGCAGCAGTCTCTTCTCCACTCAGCCATAAAGAGGGGTTTCCCATAGACCTCTCCCTGCTTGGAGTCACCCTTTTTGCTTTTTTCTTCAGTACGCCAGACACACAGGCCGTGTCTTGCCTGTGCAATGGTTTTTTCCTCTGCCTGGAAGACCCTCCCCAGATCCTCAAATAATCAGCTCCTACTTGAGCCCCAGATCTCAGAAAGGCCTGGTCACATGAGTCTGAAGGAGCCTGGCCCAGGCCTTCTCAACTGTGTTATCACAATGAAATTTCACGCTGCTGCTGCTGCTGCTGCTAAGTCTCTTCAGTCGTGTCCGACTCTGTGCGACCCCATAGATGGCAGCCCATCAGGCTCCCCCGTCCCTGGAATTCTCCAGATAAGAACACTGGAGTGGGTTGCCATTTCCTTCTCCAATGCATGAAAGTGAAAAGTGAAAGTGAAGTTGCTCAGTCGTGTCCAACTCTTCTCGACCCCATGGACTGCAGCCTACCAGGCTCCTCCATCCATGGGATTTTCCAGGCAAGAGTACTGGAGTGGGGTGCCATTACCTTCTCCGGAAATTTCATGAAAGTATGTAAAAACATCGCAGAGTTGGTTCCTATCCCCCATGTGAGTTTCTTCAGAGGCAGCTTGTCAGACTCTCCCTTCATTCTCTCCCCAGCATCCAGCACATAGTAGGTACTCAGGGAATGTTTGTTGAGTGAATGAGCGAATAAAGGAATGGGTAAGTGAATGAATATGTGATCAACCTCCGTGGCTTAGACCACACTGGATTTGAAGAGGGCACGGTGGCTGCCCAGGGCCTCTGAAATCTTCAGAGGGGGAGTCTGCTGCCTCTTAGCTTTGTAAATCTTGCCTAGAAATTGCCACCGGCAGGACCCCTGGGGTGTCAGGGGACATCAGAGGGATGGTGTGGGGGGGCAGTTCCAAGGAGCAGCAGGGTTTGATTAGAGGCTTCGGTAGCTTTGCTGAGATGAAGGCTGGACAGGGTAACCAGGACAGGGAGGAGTCAGGGCAGGTGCAACGGAGCCAGGCACTCACCTCCCAGCTGTGGTCGGCGTACCTTAACCGGGCCTCAAACTCCACGTCGTTTTGGATGTAGTGGGATACCTGGGAGACAGTCCAGGTTATGTTGCACCTATGGGTCTCTATGCGGACGACCTGGAGTGAGTGGGGTGGAACCAGACGAACTGGAGACAGGAGAGAGACAAAGGCAGAGAGAACAAGCTTGGGGGATGCCACATGCCGAGCTCCCACCTCCACCTTTGTACCTGCTGTTCCTCCCTCCTGGTGCTCTCTTTTCCCAGGGATCGGCATGTCCCTGCTCAAATATCACCATTCAGAGAAGCTTACCCCAACCACCCACCACTCTCTGTCCCCGTCGCTTGTTTCATTTTTCTCCCTAGTACTTATCATCATCTGATATATTAAATATCTACTTCTGATTCGTTATTCGTTTTCTGTCTGCCCCACCAGACTGAGCTCTCTGAGGGCAAGGACTTGGTCTCTGGAGTATCCTTGGTGCCTGGAACGTTACCCAGCAAGTGGTGGGCACTTGATTAGATATCTGCAGAATGAATGAATCAAGGCAGCCTTTCTCTGCACTCAGATTTACCTGGATCATCTCATTTATTTAATTTAATTCTACTTCAGCAATCTTGTATGATACTAAGATTGTATGATTCTGAAGTTCAATTGATCTAAATTTTTATACTTCTGAGATTCTATAGAACTCCACAAATAAAAATAAGCAAATGTTTATTGTGATATTTCTGTGTCTTGACTTATAGATTCCTAAGCAACCATGGTGTTGTGGTTGTTCTTTAGTCGCTAAGTCGTGTCTCTTTTCGACCCCAAGGACTGTAGCCCACCAGGTTCCTCTGTCAGTGGAATGCCCCCGGCAAGAGTACTGGAGTGAATTGCCATTTCCTTTTCCAGGGGATTTTCCTGATCCAGGAATCAAACCCACGTCTGCTGCATTGCAGATGGATTCCTTACCTCTGAGCCATCACAGAAGCCCTACAGCAACTATAGTCAGCAGGTAACTGGTTATCCCCACTTTACAGGTGAGGAAAGTGAGGCTCAGACATGTTAAATGACCTGCCAGTCAGATTACACTCAGTTAAAGTAGGGTTGTGTTTAGAACCCTGGATCTCACTCTATGTTCCCATCTCTTTCCTAGAGATGACCTCCAAGGTTGGAGATGGAAGGGGGGATAGGCTAGAGGTGGGGGAAGCCACTTAGTCATTCACCAACCTTCCCCCAGCACCACCCAGATCAGCCCTGATGCTGAGTATTCAGAACAGAGATGTAAGGATGGCAGAAGCTCTGCCCTCAGGAAACTCACAGCCCCAATGAGGGAGACAGACCCATTATCAGGCAGAAAAGACCCAGGACATAAACCACCCTGAAAGAGGAGGTACCAAGGGTCCCAGGAGTCTGGGAAGGCCTCCTGGAGGAGGTGACTCCTCGATGAACTTGAAGCGTGAGTGGCAATTTTTGGGGTGACAAGAGCCTTTCAAGCAGTGGGTCCATGGTGTGTGAGTATTTAGAGGCATGGAAGGGCAAGTTGAGCCTGGAGAGCTGGCCCTTGGTGTGGCAGGTATATAAGCCACAAGAGGAGGCATCTGGAGAAGGAAGCCAGGCCAAGTGGCCTTGAACACTAGGGTAAGTGTCCGGGACTTCATCCCAAGTTCAGTGGGCAGTGAGTTGCTCAGATGGGGATGTGGAAGTTGATGGGGAGAGAGTAGAAACTAGAGAGGGAGACAGGGAGGGAGGTGGCTGCCCACCCACACCAGCTCTACCTGGAGTCCTCACTCACTGTAATCAAAGGGCTTGATATCCTGGGTCATCATCCTCCTCCACTTCCCGCCTTCAGAGCACATCACCGTCAATTTCATGACATCCACTACGGTCAGTTTCTGAGCCTGCAAGGGAAGGAGGCTGGGGATGTAATTGCCAGTAGCTGGTATGGGGACGGAGAGGCTGCTGGGATGTGGATGGCAGGGGAAACCACAGCTGTAATAAGCTGGACCCTTTCCCTGAGATCCTCCATCTAAGGCACGGCTCAGCAAACTTTATGAAAAGGGTCAGATAGTTAATATTTTTGACGCTGCAGGTCATGTGATCTCTGTCACGACTATTCAGTGTTGCCATTGTTGCTGTCCTGCAAAATCAGCCATAAAAAAATAAGAGAGCAAACGGGTGTGGCTTTGTGCCAATAAACCTTAATTTTTAAAAGCAGACAGTAGGCAGGAGTAGAGCTGAGTGGCTGACACCTCAATAACCTTGGATCCCTCCGCCCCTGGGTCAGTCATCTGCTCTCCCTGGATGCTGCCTCCTTCCTCCTGCCTCCCCAGCCCAGGAAGCCCACTCTGCCGCAGCCCCTGACCACTGGGTGTGCTGGCACCTCCACCAGAAAGATGCTCCTCTGCACCTCCCCCCGCCCTGGCTGCCCCTCCCAGCTCTGGCTACTCACTTCTGGAGAATGTCCCAGGACCAGGTTGCATGCCCAGGATCCTGGCCTCACTGGCTGCAGCTCACAGGTGTGGTTCCACTGTTTTGTAGGAAAAAGCACCTCTCTTTGAAGAAAAAGAGGGACCCCCTCAGAGCTGGCCTCAGGAGGGTGCCCATGCAGCATTACTGTCCTAAGCCCGGGCTTTATGCCAACCCCACCTGCCCTGCTTCCCTTTGTGAGCATCTCTCCCTTCCTCCTCATCTCAGTCAAGCCCCAGGGCAGCTAAAGTGATCCAGAAACAAATCCGTTCAGGGCACATGGCCTTTTCCATCTAAAGCCCTCCAAATTCTCCCCATAGGGTGCACACGATCCTTGACAGGCCCTCCAGAGCCCCTTAGAATCACCACCCACCTGGGAGCCAAGGTCAAAGCCGCCCTGCTGGCTGCTACCAGCAGGATGTTTGGATCAGTGACCCTTCACTGGTTCCTTCCCAGCCGGCAAGTTCGTTCCCCCAGCCTTTCCCCAGTCCCCTGTCCCCACAGCTGCCCTAGGCATCTCACAAAATCCCAGGTTACTCAAAAACTTTGGGGAACCCCATTTGGTCCTCCTTGCCTCTAACATCGAGTCCATCCTCAGCATATCAGGCGAGCGGCCCAGTGTCCCCAAACTACCTAGTCTGGCTCATGCCCAGCCCTGCTACTGCAGCCTGGACCGCACACCCCACTGCGACTCAGGCTCCAGGATCCTAAATATCTGACGCTCCAGGATCCTAAATATCTGACCCCCCAGTTCTTCCAGACTCCTGTGGCACCAGCAGTTGTGGGTCTTTTTAGGCCAAAATTCTTAAAGTGCAGAGTTCTTGGAGTCTGAGAGCTGTTAGTAAGATTTCAAGAGTCTAAAAGTCAGGATGACAAGATCTCAGCACCCTGCAATTCTGTACATTTGCCCGTCAACCCCACACGCACCTCTGAGGCTGACGGCTGTGCAAGCAGCAGGTGGTGGCCCGCAGGCCCTCATCATGGCTCCAGATGCAGGAGACGTTGGCTCTCGAGTTATAGAAGCATGTGATGTTGGAAGCATATGCCGTGAAGATGTGGCGTGTGGGGCTGGCTGTAGGGCACCCATGGCCTTCAAGGGTTCCCCCGCCACTCCTGTTCCTACCAGGTGAGGAGATGCTCAGTCCTGGTGGGCAGAGAAAGGGTTAGTGAGTTCGCTTTAGAGAGGACAAAACTGAGTCCCACAGCCTGCAAGGACCCCCAGACTGGTCGAGGCAGGGCAGGGACAAGAAGACATTGTCTTCCAGGGTTTCGGAGAGGCCCGTGGATACAGTGTAGACAGGATGGTCGAGGGAGAAGGTAGATACCCTGTCTCTGGTCCCATTGGCCCCCTTCCCCCACCTCCTGCCCCTGCTGATGGGGCTTCTGCCAAGAAGGGGTCTCAGAACAAGTTCTAAAAGGGCCTCAGCCTCCCTCCTGAGGGAAAGTCCAGCTCTCCAGATGCCAGGGTCCTCACCATTCACTGCTGTAGATGTCTGAGGGATGGCCAACAGCAAGAGGAGGACGGGGAGGGACAGACAGCAGGACAGAGCCGGAACCGCCATCACATCCACGGGCGGGGGCTGGGGAAGGGAGCCCTGGATGGAGGAAGAAGGGGAGAGAGCACGAGTGAGCAGCCAGCCACCTCCTCCCCCACCCAAGAGACAGGCTGGGCTCTGCCCTCCCGAGGTACACCCATCAGCTCCCCACCATGCCAGCCTCAAGTATTTTGTACATGCGCGTCCCTCTGCCCCACACATGCTCTTTCCTTTCAAGATTCAGGGACCCATGTTGTCATTGCTGAAAGGACTCTCTAGCATGTCCAACTTTGTTCAAAAGTTGGGGAAAATAAGGCCCAGAAAGAGGAAAGACCTGCTTACATCCACATAGAGAGGCCAGCACAGAGCTAGAATTAGAACCCACCTCCTCTCTACCCAGCTGCCCCCTTAACCACACCAAAACCATTTGCCAAGAGGTTCCTTTATGCCAGGCTCTATTTTAATTAAACCTTTAACCATGGCGATCAGAGTATCTACTGGATATACACTCATTATTCCCATTTCAGATGAGAAACTGAGGTGCAGAGAGGTGAAACAAATTACCCAAGGTCACACAGCTCTTAAGAGGCAGCTGTGAAACCAGAGCCAAGGAACACTGTCTGGAGCCCAGTAAATTGTGCTGATCACCTCATAACAATACCTCATAGCAGTTCTAGAGGAGGTGAGTGCGGTGGGGGATGGGGACTAAGCCCTCATGCTGTGCTAGGGTTTCGTGTGCACCAGCTCATCTAACGGAGAAGGCAATGGCGTCCCACTCCAGTACTCTTGCCTGGAAAATCCCATGGACGGAGGAGCCTGGTAGGCTTCAGTCTATGGGGTCGCTAAGAGTCGGACACGACTGAGCGACTTCACTTTCACTTTTCACTTTCATGCATTGGAGAAGGAAATAGCGGCCCACTCCCAGTGTTCTTGCCTGGAGAATCCCAGGGACGGGGAAGCCTGGTGGGCTGCTATCTATGGGGTCGCACAGAGTCGGACACAACTGAAGTGACTTAGCAGCAGCAGCAGCAGCTCATCTAATCTTCCAGCAGCAGGGGCTGGGAGTGTGTATTTTCTCCTTACTCAGATGAGGAGGCCAAGGCTGTAAGCCATAAGCCCACCCAAGGTCACATCACAGAAGAAGCAGAGCTGGATTTCCACCCCCGGACTGCACCCTGAGGCCCATTCCCTCCCATCATTCTGCCCCACCCAGACTCTGCCCCACCCAGACTCTGTCCCAGAGGTAGGGCCCACAGCTTCCCCTCCCTGGGGAGTCAAACCCTGGCAGGGGCAGAGAGCATCTGACCTGGTTGTGGAGAAGGGCCCAGAGAGGTACCTGGGGGCACCTCCTTGCCTGGCCCACTGTCTCCTCAGGGCAACGCTCCTAGGATGGGGCTATTTGCCTCTTTCTTTGGATCCTCCAACCCGCGATAGCACAGAGCACAGGGCTGGGACCCCAGAGGCTGGGGAGCCCAGCAAAGCAGCTCCAACAAGCCCCTGGTGCCCTCTCTTTGTGGATCATGGCCCTGGGCACCCCCAGAGGGAGTTGCCTAGGGATAGACCTCCACCAGCAGGATCACCCTAGGCCCAGGAAAGGATCTGGCACAGAGCCTCTGTGTGAGAGGAGAAGGGTAGAGGCAAAGGTGTGCAATATCACAAGAAGGTCAGGGCCAAACCACAGCCCCAGCCTACGTGAGTCGGGCAGGAGAAGACACATCATCGAGAATAAGTTCCCACCACCCATAGCCAAAAGGGTGCAGCGGAACCCCGACAGAGCAAAGAGCAAGGAGGATGGGGTGAGGAGGGCTCCCAACTGTGTCTGAGGCCGCCCCCTCCTGTAGAGGAGGAGAGAGAGTCTCGGGTCAGTTAAGAAACCTGCTCAAGCTCGCAGAGGAATGATGAGGCCCAGCCTCAGAGAGGGCAGGTGGGATCTCTGAGTCCCCAGCTGGCTCCATCCTGGATTCTCACACACGTCCACGCACCTGTGCCCTGCCCTTCCTTCATGACCGCACAGCCGAGCACACTCACGGACTCATTAGGTCCCCACCTCGCCCTGGGAATGTGTGTTGTTATCCCCATTTGATAGGTGTCAAGACTGTCAGAGCTGCCCAAGGAACTGGACTCTAACGCAGGTTATCTGATGTCAAGTTAGAGGAGGATAATGATGACGGTGACGGTGATGGTGATAATGATGGAGTTGATGGCCATGGTGACGGCGATGGAGTAAATGATGGTGACGGTGATGGTGGTCGTGATGCTGGTGGTCATGATGACTAATGCTCAGCCCTCACTCTGCCCAGCACTGTCCTTAGCACTTTCAGATGTTACCTCATTCAAAGCTCACAGCAACCCTATGAGTAGGTACTGTTATGACTCCTTTTCTCAGATGAGAAAACTAAGGCCCTTGTAAGCCTCTTGGGCTGGAGTTGGGATTTGAACCCAGTCAGTATAGCCTGAGGTTCTGCCAGGGCTAATATCGTGGGATGTGGGGTACCGAGGGGCTGGGGGAGGGTTTGAAGCAGGGGCTCGGTAGTCCGAGTCACATCCCACCTGACCTTTGAAGAAGGGGCTCCATCTCCCCTTGGCTTCTCCGGCCAACCCCTCATCTCCCACACTAGGACTCCCTCTTGCTGTTTAAGTTTGGGAGCATCGCCCCAGCTGGGTGTGGGATGCTGGCTTTGGGGGAAGAAAGGGGACCCTTGGGGGTGGCTCTAACCCTTAGGTGTTCCAAACACAGTTCAGGGTGGGAGGCCTCAGCCCCCAGGAGTGGAGGGATACCCTGACCTGAAGGGAGTCCTGCCCCCTTTGGGGGCACCTGGAGACCCTCCTGACCTGCTGGGTCACACATACAAGTAAGGGACAACAAAGATGAACTCAAGCTCAGGAGTCTGGCCTCCAGCCCAGGGCTCCCAGAAACCTCCCAGAACACCCACTTCATAGCCCGGTTTCAGAGGGGTCCCTCTCCTTTTCCCTCACCCGACAGCCTCCTGAGGCGCCCTTTACACAGGGGCACCTCCCCGGTGCCGGCCACATCTCTCCCACCCACACCCCACACCCTCTCTGGGCACCTAGCACATCTCAGTCTCAGCCAGCCTTCCCCTTCCCAGGCCTCGAACCTCCTTCTCCACTCCTCTCGGTTGGGCGACCCAGCACAGGGCCTGGGAAAGCCCATCATCCCAGAGTAGCTCCCGGTCTCCCACGGGGAGAGTTGGAAGGGAGGGAAAGACTAGAACCTGAAGCCAGAGCCATGGGAACAGGGCCTGACCCATCCCTGGGGGATTCTAAGATAAGCTTGGGGGCAAGGGCTGAGAGATGGCAGATCAGGCAGAAACTTCTGGTGGGTCTGAGTCAGAGCTGAAAGAAATCCCCGTGACCTTCACCTCCAGCCCCCTGGCTGGTGGCAGGGGTCAGGAGGGAGGTTTTGGCTACCTGAGGACCAGGCCAGGCAGGACCAGGGCAGGGTGGGTTTTACCTGGATGGGACATGGAGCTGCGACGCGCTCTCTCTGCTTCTCTCCGCTGCTGGGACCGCAGCCATCTCCCCAGGGCCGGGCTCCGGCTCCCTCGGCCCAGGTAGTAGACGGCTGACGGCCGAGCAGGCAGAGACTAAAACCCCAGGGCCAGCCCACTTCCTGTGCAGAGGATGGAGGGGGTAAGGCCTGGGGGTGGGAAGGCGGGGGAGATCTGACTGGTTAGAAAGCCTGAAACTCCTGCAGCACCAGGAGCCAGATAAAGATCTCCCTCCTCCGCTGGGGGCGGCTGGGGTATGGGGGGGTCGGGGGGGGGCCACTGTGGGTGTTGCGGCAGCAGGGGCGCGTGTACAGTCACACACATGCTGTCTCTCACTCTCAAATAGGTGCCGCGCTGCACACAAGAGCCCATGGGGACAAGGTCCCATCTTTTCCCTCTCATGCCACCCCCATCCCATCTCACAGGCCACCTCAAGCCTCTGACACCTTCATCCAGTCACACACATGTCCACTAACACCCAGGCCTCACGCAAACCCAATCCTTTAGGTGTACCCCAGCCATGGAAAGAGACACCCCAACTACCTCAGACACCCTTTCTCATCCGGCCTTCCAATAAGCCCCTGACTCAGTTTAGCATTCAGGGGTGACTATTTGGGGGGCCTTTGCAAACAATTGCAATCAAATTGGCCACTTATTGAACATTCTAGAACCTTCCTCTGCCTCTCCAGTCACGGTTTGTAATCCCCTTTCTCCTCCTTTCTTTGGCAGAGAGAATCAGTTCCAGGCTTTTTCTTTTTTTTAATACCAAGCAGTTACAGACCCCCTGTTTGGGAAGGTGCATGTCCACCTATTTCCAGTGTCACAGGCCTAGGGACCCCGTGACATTCCATCCAGTGTCAGAAGAAGCAACTCTGCTGTCTCTTGATTCTAAACTCTCTGCCTCGGGGAAGGTTTTCCTGTGAGCTGCCATCTCTTTCACCACAAGGAATGGGGTGAGAAGGACGGGGAATAAAAAGAGCAGTTCTGCAGAAGTTTCTGTCAGCAGAGAAGTGAGAAAACAGAGTTGAAGACCCTGAGAGACAATCAGGCCGACTCCCTTCTGAGCAGGAGGCAGGAGCCAGTGTGGCCGAGAAGAACAAGACCAGATTCGAGGCTCCTGGAAGCTGAGTGACCTGCCTGCCTGTGCTTCCCTGTCCACACCTGTAGAATGAGGGGTGGGTGTTCCTGCAGGGATGTCAGGAGGACCGAACAGCAGGAGGGCGTGAGTCTCTCACCTGGTGACCCCTGGAGTGGGCCCTCAAGAAGCCCATCTCCCCTCTCCCCTAGAGCAAGTCTTCTGACTGCGGGAGAGAGTGACAAACATGAGCACCACAAAGATGAGGATAACAGCCGAGATTTATTAAGGCTAGAATAGTTCTGGAAGCTTCTCAGGAAACGAGGGATGCAGATTCTCCCAGGCAGGAAAGCCGGCTCAGGAAGGGAGAGGAAGGCTGCTTTTTGCTGTAGACCCTTTTATATCACATGCATATATTTCCTGTCCCCAAACTCATGAATCCATGCATATAAAGAAAAATCCAAGGAAGACAAATACCACATGGGAATATCATGTGGTATTTCATATGTATCACTTAATATGAAGTGGTAAGTCATATATCACTTATATGGACTCAAATATGACACAATGAACCTATCTATGAAACAGAAACACACTCCTAGATGCAGAGAATAGACGCAAAGTTGCCAAGGGGGAGGGGGGAGGAGGAGGCATGGACTGGGAGCTTGGGGTTGGCAGAACTTGCAAACTCTTACGTGTAGAATGGATAAATAACGAGGTCCTACTGTACTGCACTCTACAGGGAACTATATCCAATCCCCTGGAATAAACCATAATGGAAAAGAATATTAAAAAGACTGTCTATGGGTATATACCTGAGTTTACTATACAGCAGAAATTAACAACATTGCAAATTAGCTATGAAAGTGAAAAGTGAAAGTGTTAGTCTCTCAGTCATGTCCAACTCTTTCCAACTCCATGGACTGTAGCCCGCCAGGCTCCTCTGCCCATGGAATTCTCTAGGCAAGAATACTGGAGTGGGTTGCCACTCCCTTCTCCAGTGGATCTTCCCAACACAGGGATCGAACTCAGATCTCCGGCATTGCAGGCAGGTTCTTCACTGTCTGAGCCACACTTCAGTTTAAAAAAAAGAAAGATAAAATCCATCTGCAGGTGAAGGCAGAAACTGTGGACCCAGCTTTGTCCATGCTCAGGCATGGCTGCTGTCAGCAAGCATGCCAAGCACCCCACCTCCACCCCCAGCCCCTGTGTACACACTGATGCCTACCTAGCTGGTTCCATGCTCCCTGCAGAGCTAATGCCTTCCTTCCAATTTTACAGGCAAGGAAATTGAGGCTAACTGGTCACCCAACCAGAATGTGGCAGGACCGGGATTAGAACCACTGTCTGTCTGATGGGAGACATCAGATTCTCTCTGAGATGACCTGAAGAGGAATCCAGGAACTTCTCCAATGGCAGAAGCCTGACAGAGCCCTCTCAGGCCTGCCCAGACCTTGGTCTCAGGAGATTGGGGGTTACACCCAGCCTCCTCCAGCCATCCTCCTTCCGTCCCAGCACCCAATATACAAAGCCCCTTAAACCCTGTCCTGTGCCTTCCACACTGTCCTCAGGGTCCCACTGTGAACCAACTTCCCTGCACCCTTGGCTCTCATGGACAGAGCCATGGCTCCTGCCCAGGGACCCCACTTTCACAGGAGCTGTGGGGCATGTGTATTTGGGCTCTTCTGGTTCCTGTGTCCTTTCTGACCATGACATTTCCACCCATCACAGGGCTGCCTCTTCTGGAGATGCCAGACCCTGTGCCCACCTCAGCCGTGGCCTCTACCAAATGCTCCCTCCCCCTTCCTCTGTGCTCCAGCTCCCAGGTAACTTCAGGGCCTCATAGCAGCCTTCAGACTTCTGCACTATCTTCTCCCCAGGGACCCTCTGCTGACTCCACATTGCAGCCCAGGTCCACCCTGGGACCCTGTCATCACCCTGACTTGTGGCACCCCAGACCCCCTTGCGGCCACCACCCCTTCCACTCTGCAACAATGTCCCAGTTTGCACTGAGTCCAGCTGTGTCTGTCAAAAGAGAATTGAAGAGCGTTACAGGACCCTAAAGTAAGAGAGCAAGTTTATTTCTTTTTCACATAAAAGCCATCCAGGGACTTCCCAGGTGGTCCAGTGGTTGAGGGACTTCTGATCAATGTGGGGGACATGATCAGGGAACTAAAGATTCCACATGCCACGGAGCAACTAAGCCCATGTGCTGCAACTACTGAGCCCACGTGCCACAACTAAGACCCGACACAGACAAATAAAATTAACAATTTTTAAAAAGTCGTCGGAGGGAGGCTGTTGAGGGCTGGTGGAGGGGCCCTATGATGACATCAGAATCCTCAGTTCACGCCGTTTTGCTACTGGGGCATCCCCAATACCTTTCTTCTACCTCGTGGGCCAAGAAACCAATTCAAGCTCCATCCATCACATATGCATTCCTGCAGTTGGACAGTTGGAGGAAGAAGCAAAGAAGGATATCCTCTGCCAGGTAAGGATCTTTCCCCAAAGTTGCACTAGACACTTCTAATTTACATCCCATTGGCTATAACTGAGTCACATGACCATTTGTTCGCATTCCACCATGAGTGGCCTGGTTCATCAGCCATTCCAGCACCAGCCCTGAGCAACCCATGTCTCATGCAAATCATGACATTCACATAGAAAGTCATTCCCTGTTCCTGTTCCTCACCAGCACGGCTCCAGGGGAAGCAGCTGTCCTGCTCAGCCTGAGGCAGTTTCCAGAACACAGGACTTTCAGTGCTAAAACTAGGACAGAACTGGTCACCCCCATTGCCAGCCCACTCTTCCAAACTAACTCAATTGGCTGATTTAAAATTGATTCTTCACGGAACCGACACCCAAGCCTAATCAGATCCAAGACACACATCACTCGCTTATTTTGGGTCATGACTTTCCATTCAGGTGTCTACATTAGGAGTTGCCTGAGAAGAGGGATCATGTTTGATTCACCCAGATTGTCCCAGAGCCTCAAAAATGACCTGACACACAGAGGTGTCAATCTGCAGGGAAGGAAGGAAAAAAGGAAAAGGAAAAGGAAAAGAACTGAGTGCTGGGAGCCACCACGGAGATCCCACCTATGACAAAGGTCATGCGGAAGAGACCTGACAGGCAAAGGCAGATCAGGCCTCGAGGGACCCCCTGAAGCTGCTCGAGCATCCACCCCAAAACCAGAATCTGTCTGTCTTACTATTTTGTGCCTTTCACCAACTCTTCTGACATTAACAGGGGGCTATCCCCGACCACCTTTCTCTGGAAAAAATCAGCTTAGGGCTTTAGTTAATAAGTCTCCTGAACATGAAAGGAATATTTCTATTTTAACCCCTCTGATGGCATTCTAGCTTGTCTGACAGGTTTATCCACACTCTTGCAATTAACACACATGATTGTTCACAACTCCCCAACCTTGAAAGGCATGGGAAGCCAAAACATTCTAAAAGTCCTAATGAGCATAGAGCCCTTTAAGGGATGAAAAATTATTAGAATAGATAGTACTGGTAAAGGGCTTCATTACTGGGCCAATGCTTGCTGCCAAGTTCCCATATCCCTTATCCACTGTGCACCTGGGAGTGCATTGGTTAACGTAACTGGAATGTAAGAAAAACAAGTAGCAGCCTTGGAATTAACCACATCACATCTTTGAGCTAATTGGTTCTTTCTTTGTTGTGACCCACTGCATGTGACCCTTTGCTCCATGAGAATGTAACTCTGTTTAGTACTTTCTGAGGCTGGGAGAAATAAAGAAGAAACACTTTAAGGGAAAACAAGTTTCTGGCTGATCAGCCTTTATCAGTAAAGGGTCATAAAATATCCACAGGCCTCCAAGGCCAGAAGATAATGCACACAACATTGTTTATGCGAAAGGCATGCAGAAAAAATCCTGGTTCTGATAAAGACAAAACAGGTGTACTGTTTGGGCTGACTCTGTATGACTTTGTATCTTTCATTTCCCTCTATGTATAAGTCAAGGTATAAAAGTTCCTTTTGAAAATAAAGTTATGGGCCTCGCTCACCGAAGCTTGGTCTCCCCGTGTCATTCTTTTTTTCCTTTTCCCTCCTTTTCTCTCTCTGTTCTTCTTTCAGGATGACTCCTTGGAACACAGGAGCTTTATTGGCTTTCTGTGTTTATCAAGGAAGATCAAGCCCTGCTCTCCGCTTTGCTATCCTTATCGCCTAGGCCGTCATCCTAAGGGTATCCCTGGATCCTGCTGGGGCTGGACCCGAGCAACTGAGGTTTCCAAATCTCTAATGCCCTAAAGGACCAAGAAGTGGCAGATTAGAAACAACACAGAGAATATCAGTATTTGAAGCTTCAAAAGGTTTGCCAGGGCTTCCCCGGTGGCTTGGTGGTAAAAAGTCCACTCGCCAGTGAACACCGAGTCAGTCCCTGGTCTGGGCAGACCCCACCTGCTGCAGAGCAACTAAGCCCGTGTGCCACTGCTGTCAAGCCTGTGCTCCAGAGCCCGGGAGCCACAACTACTGAAGCCTGAGCTCCTCAGCAAGAGAAATCACTGCAGTGAGAAACCTACGCAGCACAACTAGAGAAAAGCCCATGCAGCAACAAGGACCCAGCAAGGCCAAAACCAAACAAATAAAATTCTTTTTTTTTTTTAAAGGAAGAGACAGTTGTCTACTCCTGATGTGGAACAAACCCCAGGATGTGCCAGTGGGTGAAAACAAGCCAAGTTCAGTTCAAAGTGTGCAGTGGAAGGGTGTAACTGCATGAGCGTGTGACTGTGAGAGGACACGTACCAGGGTGTGGGTGTGTGTGTTTGTGAGGGGGTGTGTGTGGGGGGGAGTGCGTAGGTGTGAGTGCCTATGGGTGTAGGGTGAGTCTGTGTGTGAGAGGGTGTGCATGTGTGAGGGGGAGTGGGGTGTGTGCTTGTTGTGTGTTGTGAGAATGTGTGTGCAAGTGAGTGCGTGCTGTGTGCGTGTGTCTGTGACCTGGCAGGTACAGGCACCGGGTTGTTCTGGAACTAATTCTTTGGGACTGGATTTACCTCAGGGAGGGAGCTGGGAGACCCAAGAAGCAGTGGAGGGTGGGGAATATTTCCTGAATAACCTTTGGTACCTTTTGAACTTTGCTTCATGGGAACATAATACCTATTTAAGAAAATAAATAAAATAGGAATCAAAATTAAACTCTAAAAGCATGGGACCCTTGGAGGGGGCTGGGGTTCTCCTCAAGGATCACCAGACACCAGACCTCCTCCTGCTGTTGCTGCTGCTAAGTCACTTCAGTCATGTCTGACTCTATGTGACCCCATAGACAGCAGCCCACCAGGCTCCCCCATCCCTGGGATTCTCCAGGCAAGAACACTGGAGTGGGTTGCCATTTCCTTCTCCAATGCAGAAAAGTGAAAAGTGAAAGTGAAGTCGCTCAGTTGTGTCCGACTCTTAGCGACCCCATGGACTGCAGCCTACCAGGCTCCTCTGTCCATGCGGTTTTCCAGGCAAGAGTACTGGAGTGGGGTGCCATTGCCTTCTCCGAGACCTCCTACTACTCCTGTTTAATTCCAACCTCTACAGAGGAAAGCTGGGGTCACCTCCCTGTGCTGATGGAAGGGAAGCGTTTTGTCCACAGTCACACCAGCTCCTCACCCCTGTCTCCTGACTGCCAGGCCAGAGTCCTGCTGCCAGAGTCCAGACTGCCAGACAGGTCCCCTGCTATGAGGACCCTTTGACAGCTCCCACAATGGTTTCCCCCCCTTTCCCGTGAGAAACAGGTAGAAAAAAGATCTTTTCACTTGCTCTTATTCTTAAGTAGGTTTCACCAAGATCTGTGATCTTTCTCAGAAGACAATCTAGGTGTTGCAGCGAGGAAAGAGGACGTGTGATGTTTGCAAAGTGTCTGTGAGAAGTTCCTCTCTATCTAGAGGTTATGTTGCTTGCTTTTCTTTTCTGGGTGTTTTTATTAAGGAATGGCAAAACATTTAAATGTCCCTTTGCTTAGATTGTCCCCAGCTGTCAGTATTGTCTACAGCGTCTGCTTGGAGGAAAGCAGTAAACAGGGTCAGAAGCTCACCCAGCTCTGGAATGATGGCCCCAGTGCAACCTGGCCACAGGGGTGGGAACCGTAGATGGCTGCCTCCACCCAGAGAACGGGAACCCTGAACTCCTCTGAGCAGTGAAAATGCCTGCTTCAGGCTGTAGGGAGGGGCAAGGTGAGGCACATCTGGCTACCACCTGGCCCAGGATCATACAGAGAGACTGTGAAACCTTCCCCTGGCCCTTGATTCTTGGCATCCTGGTATGTGGGTCTCATTGCCACCTCAAGGATCTAAATAAGGTGGGACTGAGAGAAGAGAGGCAACCATATTTTGGCAGATTCTGAAACAACTATGATGAGAGTATAGAAAAGACCCTGAGTCTCCTTCAGAACAAAGGGGCTGAAATGAGCCAGATGAGGGGGAGCTCTGGGCAAGTGCAAAGCCTCGAAAGGTGTTGGGCCAGCATCGAGAATTCATGGAGGAGGGCCCCTCTGGGTGACACTCTGGGAAGCATGCTGGTTGGGGGACGTCCTGTCCTTATTCCCCCACACCTGCAGCTCGGAGCTTTGCCAGCTGTGTGCTCCTACAGGGGCTCCACCAAGTTTAAAACAGGCTTCTCTTGACATCATTCTACCCACTCAGGTTCACAGGCCCACTTGAGGGCCACCTCAGCTGTACTGTAGAGATATCAGGGATCAAGTAGAGTTTTCGGACAGTCGGCAATTCACTAAAATACATCCAACTCCCTCAGTCTCCCAACATCAAAGACTTTTCTTTGGGTGAGGGAGGTGGCCTCGTCTCCTCCTCCCTGTGGGTTTGGGTGGGGGACCCCAACTCAGATGCCACAGGGGCCAGACAGGAACCCCCGCTTGAGGCTGGCAGGAGGGGACCATGGCAAACTGGGGTCTCCATTGCTGTGGGAGATGGCAGATGGGAACAATGGCTCAATACTGCCAGGAAATTCTCAATTTTCATAAAAAGCAGAAAATTGAGAATTATTTTTTTAAACGTGAAATTCTCTTACTTAAAATAATGGTCATTTATTTTAACTTCAACCCACAGCAAGACACCCACCACCAGGCCGGCCCAGAGAGAACACACTGCCGGCCACGAGGTGTGAGGAAGCCGACTTTAGGAGGGAGGGGTGGGGCTGAGGGCTGACAAGGACCCTCTGTTGGGGATGTTTCTTCTTAGGTACTGGCCGGATATTTATTTTTCATCGTGGTCACACTGCAGCTTTGCAAACCTTTCCTGTGTTTGTGGTGTTTACCTCTTTAGGAGCCCTGGGTCCCAAGCAACAAGCTCAAGCTTTACTTTCCCAGTCTCCCTTGCAGCGGGGGCTGTGAGCACGTGATTGGGCTCACCCATTCAGGAGTGTCTGCTGCAGACCTTCCTCGGGATGGGAGCCAGGGATGCAGGTTAGGAGGCAGAGAACTCCAGGAGGCTGGAGAAGGTGACAACAGAGCCTTTCAGAAACTGTACCCCTCCAAGCCTGGTTTATAGAGATTCTTGAGCTGCAGAAGATCCTGAACCAAACGCTTTTCTAACGAAAGTGGCCAGGTGGGGCTCTTTGGTTTGCATTTGAGATTCCTGACTGACACAGGTGCTTTGAAGCCGGGCAGGGTGGACAATCGCTTAACATGCAGATTAAGACTTGAAATCATGTTTAATTACTAGCTCCCCACCCCATCCCGGGACTTGGTGGCTCAGACAGTAAAGAATCCACCTGCAATGCAGGAGACCCAGGTTTCATCCCTGGGTTAGTAAGATCCCCTGGAGAAGGCAATGGCAACCCACTCCAGTATTTTTACCTGGGAAATTTCATGGATAGAGGAACCTGGTGGGCTACAGTCCATGGGGTTGCAAAGAGTTGGACACCACTGAGGGGCTAACACACACACACACACACACACACACACACCATCCCACTCTTCATGTAGAGCTGACCAGCTAGGGTGATGGCAAAGTGGGAACCAAGTGAGAGGGCACAAGAGGAATGTGTCTGTGTGGGGTTTTCTCTCTGCCGCAGCCCTTGGAATAAAATCTGTCTTGTAATGCAGATCTGATGGCCAGGCATGAGCACTAGCTCTTGAGGGCAAAACAGGGGGGCTTAAGACAAAAACCTGCCTTGTGTTCTCCAGTTGTAGGTGACTCTAAAGAGGCAGTCACGGCTGGATGTCCTCCTAGCCGATTCCATGATTGAATGCCCGGGAGGCCCATGAACACTTAGTGGGCTGGCTGACATTGAATCTCTCTCACTGACTGGTTTCCACTTTGGGTGCTGGTTAATAAAGAGACAGCCTGCCGGAGGCCCCCATGTTTGGTGGGTGGCTGGTTTCGCTTTCAGGATGAGTTAGACTCAGCCCGTTGTGAATCCTCCCACTGCACAGAGTCACAAACCCACCCTGACTTGTCTGAACCAGATCAGCGCATGCTCTGTTTACCAATTCCTCCTTCCCTGGGGAGGGCCTGCACCCCCTCATCCCTACCTGGAGGGAGTTTCTACCACGTGTCAGGGGTTCTGGGCAGGGCCAGGGCATGTGTGAGGGTGGCAGGGAGCCTCCAGCACTGGCTGACCCCCTCCTACCTTCACACGCCTCTCACACTCTGCCCAGCAGTCAAACCACCAACACCCCCACCCAACACCGGGCTGGAGTTAACACATGTATCTTCTCTATGATTCTACTTCATTTCAGTCCTGTCCCTCCTGCCAGGCCAGGGTGCCTTTCAGGGGTCACAGGCTGGGAATCTAGGGACCTGGGTTTGAGTTCCAGGAGCACCCCCAACCCCTGAGTCACATGTCCTCCCCACGGTAATCACCATTCTGGGGCTGCAGACCACAGGAACAGGCTGTGGCTAACTTGGGCGTTACAGAAATGAAAAGATCTGGAGTGGTTCCCAAGACCAAGACCTCAGAGGAGCAGATTCCAGACCATCTTCAGGGACCTGGCTGCCTCTTGCCTTCAAGGCACCAAACTCCAGCTGTTTCCTGGCCTCATTCCACTCCTCTTCAAACAGTACCATTGGCTATGATGAGGTCAAATGACCACCCCTTGGCTGGAGAGGTTGGATGGGGTACTTTGATTGACAGCTTGATCAAGATGTCTTCTAGGGCAGAAGGTTAATCTCCAAAGAGAAATGAGTGATGTTACCAGAAACAGGGTGCCAGATGATGCTAATAAGCAAGAACCAAAAGGGTCAGACCACTCCTCTTTGGGCCCAGCCTCCCAGCCCTACAAGGACAGGATCAGGTCAGATGGATTCTTCCAGGAAAGGCATCCTCTGATTGGAGGAATCTAAACTGGGCACCTTGCTTCCCTGCTGGGGTGGGGTGCAGAAGGGTGTGGGGGGAGCCACAGGGTGGTGGGAGAGGCTCTTCTCAGACCTCAGAGGGGGCTCCTGGCATGAGGGTGCATTGCACACCCACCCTGAAGCCTCCCTATTTAAGAGAGAACCAGGCAGAGTCAAGGCAGCTGCCTGAGTGGGAAGGAGGGATGCTTACCTCCTCCCCCACATGGGGCTTAAACCAGTGACCTTGCTCTCATGGGCCCCAGGGAGCTTATGAGCTAACTTGAAAGCAGCAAAGGATGAAGGGCCCCAGGCTGCATCAGCCCATCTCAGGGCAAGGCCGGAGGAACACTGTGACTAGCTCATTCCTCGGGGCCTGGAGCCGGGAAATAACCTAAACTGGAACTCGGTCAGCAACCGGCTGTACCCGCCAGGAGGCCCTCGCCTGCTCCTGACTGAGGAAGGTGATTTGTATACCCACGTTTCATGGGTCACCACATGGCACCTCTGGAAACAACACTATTAGGTAGAAAACAAAGACCGTGGGATGAGGGAGCAAAGGGAGGGGCAGGTCTCGAAGGCAGAGCTGAGTCAGATGCTCAGCCATCCAGGCCCCCAACACAGAGTTATCTGTCCACAACCTCTTGGCTCTCCCATCCCCCAACCTCCACCTCTGCAGAAGCACCCAGGAAGCCCAGCCTCACCACCACTGTCCAAGCCAGGACTCAAGGACCAACCAGGTCTGGCCAGTGCACCAGAACCCAGGTGGGGTGGGGGGGCCTGGGCAGAGCAAGGAAGGGACCAAGGGGCACTTCCATCGAGAGGATGTGGCCGAGGGCTTCGGGCCTGTGGTTCCAGCCAGAGCGCTGCTGGCCCCTGGCTGAAGTCACCTGTGCCCTTCCCGCAGGAAGCAGGGGGCGGCAGGAGCGGAGGGGGCAGGGGAAGCTGCGAGGTGTGTGGTTTAGACTGTGAAGTGCATACCAGGGTGAGCCCGGACACTAGAGTGAGTGGGCCTGGTGAGCTGCTTCTGCTGCCAAGCCCTCTTCCTGTGTCTCTCTTCTCAGCTCTGTCCTGAAACCTGCCCACTAACACCTGTCCCTCCTCAGCGCCCCCAGCATAGACCACCAAGAAGGTTCAGAACAGCCCACCTCAGACAGCAGAGGCGCCAGCATCACCAAGGCTCCAGAGAGCAGAGCACCGCGAAGGTGCACTGAAAGAGGCCAGAAAGTCCTCAAAGCCTTCTCTGAGGCACCAGGTACCAGTGCTGACAACACTGGCCTGGTCCCTACCATGCTCCAGGCCCTGTTCCTAGTTTATGGGTGTTAATTCCTGAATAGGCCAAGTGTGGGTTGAGGTCCAATGCACCAGCATCCCCAGGTGTTTGTCAGAAACGCGGTATCTCAGGCCCCACCCCAGACTGAATCTGAATCTGCATCTTAACCAGGTTCCCGGGTGATTTCTGCACACACGGAAATTTGAGAAGCATCATATTAATTCATTTAACCCTGATAACAGCACTTGGTACCTCAGACAGTAAAGAAAGTGCCTGCAATGCAGGAGAAACAGGGTCAATCCCTGGGCTGGAAAAATCCCCTGGAGAAGGGAATGGCTACCCACTCCAGTATTCTTGCCTAGAGAATTCCATGGACAGAGGAGTCTGGTGGGCTACAGTCCATGGGGTCACAAAAAGTCAGACACGACTGAGTAACTAACACTTTCAGGTAGGTATTCTTATGATCCTCTTTTACAGATGGGGAAACTAAGGCACAGGTTAAACAGCTTGCCCACGGCCACACAGCGGGGTTAGTGCCAGGGCTGGGACTTGAACCCAGGCCGTCTGGCTCCAGAGGACACACTGCTCACTGCTGGGAGGCCACTGCCTTAGGAATGAGAGGACCGTGGGTATTCCAGTCACTGCTGGCCATTCGGCACCTGTTCTACCTGTGCTGCCCTACCTTCCAGAACCCACTCCAGCCTTCCCACTATTTTTCTGCCCTCTGAATCATGGTTTTCTCGGGCATAGAAGGTAAGAACCCACCAACTGCATGGACCATTCGTCAAGCATGTGTCATCCTGGGAGTTATGACCTTTACAAAAGATGCTCAGGATTCAAGTCTGCCGCCGGGAGTCCAGGGCCTAATAGAAGAGACAGAAGACAGGAATGGTCACATGGGTGAATAAAACTTTATCTGGAGGTGTTCAGACACTCCCTGCGTGGTTGCCTCTTTAAGGCAGACTGCAGGGAGGAGGAAACTTTGAGCCAGACCTTGAAGGCTGAAATATCTAACACAGGACAAGGGTCAGAGGCCAGCTTGAGTGAAGGGGCAGAGGGGGGTGTAGATACAGGTGTAAAGCGGCCTGTGTGGCTGAAGTAGGTGCATGGAGCTTAGCTTAAAGCATCCCCCCATCCAACCCTCAACTGATGCCCAGCTCCCTTCCACAGAATCTCACCCAGAGTGCCCAGACTCCCTTGAATGCCCCCCTGTGATGAGGAGACCACTCCTTCCTATAGCAGGAAGCCCAGGCTATCTCTGGCGTGCCCACAGATGGGTTCATTCTAGCCAGCACACCTGTGTACAGGTAGATGTCCTTCAAGCACACCTGAGCTATGCATATCCAGCCAGTCCTGCTGCTACCTGGGGAATAAGAGATGCCTAAATGCTCAAGACATCTGCTGTACTAGACAGGCTCCCACCTCTAGAGCCTTGAAGTCCTGGCTCCGTGGGATACCCCACCAGAGTATTGGCCCACACAGGAAAGGGGCCCTTAGCGTCTGGACTCCACCCTGCTTGGAAGAACCCTGAGCTGGCATGTCCACGCACACAGTAGGGAGCCTCTCTGGATGGTGCTCTTTGCTGAGGGCACTGAGCATGCACATGTAATAAACACAGCCTGCTTGTCCTGGGCTGAAGTGACGGTGACAGGAGGTCCCCCTACAATGCCATTTCACACCCATTGCAGCCACAGGACCTCCCTCCACCATGACTAACACTAGACATGAGGACACCCAGGGCTCCCTTGTAATTGGGATCTGAGCTCAGGTCGGCGACACTAGAGTTGAGTTCTGAGCACCTACACAAGATTCTTTCCCTCCTTCCCCTCATTGCCCACCTCCTCCACACTTGCCTCAGTACTTTGCACACAAAGGGCACTCAGTAACTGCTTTAGAACATTTGAGTTAAGGGACTTCCCTGATGGCTCAGCGGTTAAGAACCTGCCCGGCCATGAAGGAGATGGCCACACACCATCCCACATGCCAGAAGCCCACATACGGCATGGGCCACAAGGAAAGATCCCACGTGAGGCAGCAAAGATCCTGCATGCTGCAACTAAGACCCTACAGAAGTGAAATAATAAATGAATATTAAAAAAAACACAAAAACACAGAGTTATGGGCCCAGAAGTTTCCACCAGGGGGCGATGCGTGCCGCTCCCCAGCCTCCACATTGGAGGGAGCTGAGACGAAGGCAAGGAGAGTGGCCCAGTGTGGACAGTGGCTGTTTCTGCCCTGAACAGGGCAGGTGCCCACAGGACAAGACAGGGAAGCAAGCAGGGCCCGTCAATTCCAGGCAGGCAGCATGAGGGGAACCCAAGGAAAGAGAAAGCCAAGAGAATGACCCACGAGGGATCTTGGAGACTCTCAGATCTATCCTGCCCCTGTAAAGATGATAAGCCTGGGCCCAGAGAGGGGCAGATGTCAGCCTTAGGTCACACAGAAGGGTGGAGGTTTAAGCCCTGCCCTCCAGCCTCCCAGAACCCTTCATCCCACTTAACCACCAGATACAGAGAAGGAAGCTTAACTCAATGGATCCCTCGCCTTCCTCCAGTTGGTACAGATCAGAAATGGGTTCCTGAGACAGCCCCAGGCCCCAGCCCTCTGCTCCTCCTGCATCTCTTTCCCAAACACCCTCACCTCCAACCCTAACTACCCAAGGATTCACAGTCCTGAAGCTCTTGCTCTGACCCACCTCCTCAGCCCTCCATCTCCCTTGTTCTGCTCATCTGGCCATCATTCTGTCCCCCAAGTACCACTGCCAAGCCTTTGGCATCAGCTGCTGTCCTCTTAGAATGAAAATCAGATAACGTCCTGTCCTTGCTTGAACCCCCGCCCAACAAAGGCTTCCCGCTGCCCTTATGATATAACCTCACCTGCTCACCCTGCAAGTCTCAGCCCTGCCGCCCCTGCCCCTGCCTCCCTGTCAGGCCCCGGAGGGCTCTAAGCTCAAACCTGCCGGACCCTCACCATGCTCCCTCTGAACTCCTACTACAGTCTTCCCAGACCAGCCTCACCCCATCTAAAGCCAATATGTGCCTGTTAAGTCCTGGCACCCACCTGTCTCCCCAGACAACTCTCTCTCATTTGTAATTGGTTGGACATTGGGGAAGGATTTGCTTGGGATCTGTCCTCCTGGCTGGACTGTCGCTCCTCAAAATCACAGGTCAAGTCCATGAAGTCCCACGGCTTCTCTGGCAAGTAAAGCCCTTTGTGATTCAGGGAAGGTGCTCAGATTGTAATTGTTGAAAGAACTGATGGATGGAGGTGATAGCTTACGGTGAGCAGTCTTGGATTCGTGATCTCCGAAGGAAAGGATTTCACTTCAGGACCGAAGACGTGGCTCCAGTCATTCAGAGCTTTGCAAAAGTTTCATTACAGTGAAAAAGAGATAGAGAAAGCTTCTGACATAGACATCAGAAGGAGGCAGGGAGCACCCCACTTACTAATTGGGATGGGGTTTTATATACTTTATCAATTGGTTAGTAACAGTAGACTAAAAGAATGTTTCAAGGTTTTAAAAGTCTTACTAGACCCACTCCCATAACATACATTTTCAGTTCAGTTTAGTTCAGTCACTCAGTCGTGTCCAACTCTTTGCGACCCCATGAATGGCAGCATGCCAGGCCTCCCTGTCCATCACCAACTCCTGGAGTTCACTCAAACTCACATCCATTGAGTCGGTGATGCCATCCAGCCATCTCATCCTCTGTCGTCCACTTTTCCCTCTGCCCCCAATCCCTCCCAGCACCAGAGTCTTTTCCAATGAGTCAGCTCTTCACATGAGGTGGCCAAAGTACTGGAGTTTCAGCTTTAGCATCATTCCTTCCAAAGAAATCCCAGGGCTGATCTCCTTTAGAATGGACTGGTTGGATCTCCTTGCAGTCCAAGGGACTCTCAAGAGTCTTCTCCAACACCACAGTTCAAAAGCATCAATTCTTTGGCGCTCAGCCTTCTTCACAGTCCAACTCTCACATCCATACATGACCACAAGAAAAACCGTAGCCTTGACTAGACGGACCTTTGTCGGCAAAGTAATGTCTCTGCTTTTCAATAAGTTATGTAGGTTGGACACAACTTTCCTTCCAAGGAGTAAGCGTCTTTTAATTTCATGGCTGCAGTCACCATCTGCAGTGATTTTGGAGCCCCCAAAAATAAAGTCTGACACAGTTTCCACTGTTTCCCCATCTATTTCCCATGAAGTGATGGGACCGGATGCCATGATCTTCGTTTTCTGAATGTTGCGCTTTAAGCCAACTTTTTCACTCTCCACTTTCACTTTCATCAAGAGGCTTTTTAGTTCCTCTTCACTTTCTGCCATAAGGGTGGTGTCATCTAGAGCTTAAAGAAAAACATACCCTTCAGCAAGATGAGCTGTTTTGTTGTGTAGTCATTGCTGCTGCTGCTGCTAAGTCACTTCAGTCGTGTCCAACTCTGTGCGACCCCATAGATGGCAGCCCACCAGGCTCCCCTGTCCCTGGGATTCTCCAGGCAAGAACACTGGAGTGGGTTGCCATTTCTTTCTCTAATGCATGAAGGTGAAAAGTGAAAGTACAGTCGCTCAGTCGTATCCGACTCTTGGCGACCCCATGGACTGGAGCCTACCAGGCTCCTCCATCCATGGGATTTTCCAGGCAAGAGTACTGGAGTGGGGTGCCCTTAGCTCTGGGCTTAAATAAAGTTAGTATTAAGCAATATTTTTAGTTGGTTTTAATTTAGTTGTTATGATTGTTTCCATAACAACTCAGACCTTAAGAAAAAAGTCTTATGTAACTAAGATGAAGGAATGTAGAAAAAAGCATTTGTCCCTTTCTCCTCCTTGAGGGCCCCAGACTCCTTATCAACCTACCTAAGAATAGCTCTCTGAGGGATGGATGGATGAGGGATGTTGTTATTCAGTCGCTAAGTCATACCTGACTCTTTGCAATCCCATGGACTGCAACACACCAAGCTTCCCTGTCCTTCACTGTCTTCTGGAGTTTGCTCAAATTCATGTCAATTGAGTCGGTGATGCTATCCAACCTTCTCATCCTTTGCCGCCCACTTGTCCTCCTGCCCTCAATCTTTCCCAGCATCAGGGTCCTTACCAATGAGTTAGCTCTTTGCATTAGGTAGCCAAAGTATTGGAGCTTCAGCATCAGTCCTTCCAATGACTATTGAGGGTTGATTTCCTTTAGGATGACTGGTTTTGATCTCCTTGCGTCCCAAGGAACTCTCAAGAGTCTTCTCCTGAACCACAGTCTCAAAGCATCAATTCTTTGGCACTGAGCCTTCTTTATGGTCCAACTCTCACATCTGCACATGACCACTGGTAAAACCATAGTTTTGACCATATGAACCTTTGTTGGCAAAGTAATGTCTTTGCTTTTTAATACACTGTCTAGATTTGTCATATCTTTTCTTCCAAGGACCAAGTGTCTTAATTTCATGGATGCAGTCACCACCCACAGTGATTTTGGAGCCCAAGAAAATAAAATCTGTCACTGCTTCCACTTTTCCCCCTTCTATTTACCATGAAGTGATGGGACTGGATGCCATGATCTTAAATTTTTTGAACATTGAATTTAAAGTGAACTTTTTCACTGGAGGATGGAGGGATAGATGGATGGATTGAGACAAGGATGAAGGATGAAATGAAGGAAGGTCTTGACATTGGGTTGAGAAAGGGTCTATTCATCCATTTATTAATCTAACAGTGATTTACTGAGTACCTACTGGCAGCATGTGCTGGGCACTCTGGGTGTTACAGAATGCATGAGACTTGAAATCTGTCTAACCCAAGGAAACATCTCTTAGTATGGGAGTAGGGCAAATATGCAAATAATAACAACAAAGGGAGGCTGTCAGTACAATAACCATTGGGTTAAATTTTCAGAATAGTCCTAATATCAAATGATAACAGTAAATACTATGTTTGATTCTAAATCCTTCAAGGTTTTATCTAAATAAAATAACAATGCAGGGAAAAACAATCATTTTTCAGACTATATAAGCAGTTTTGTCTTCAGAAAATGTGGTCGTATTAAGTATAAAATGCATACAGTAGGCCAGTTCAAATAAAACATATGCAGAGAGAAAAAAAACAGATCCTTACTTGACTGAGCCTAGAAGGGAAGACCTTTTAGATACCTTCTAAACCTTCTATATATGCCCTTAACCTTCTAAAATTCTAGACTTGCACTCATTCAATCAACAAATTTTTATTGAGTACCTACTATGTAGCAGCTCTCTTCTAGGTTCCTGGACTATAACAGTATAGAGCTTACAGTCTGGTGGGAGTGGGGGTCAGGGGAGACAATAGCAGTGGGTGGGCAGACAGTAAATGCAAGAGCCAAGTAAATTCCATAAGGAGGGGCTTCCCTTGTGGCTCAGAGGTAAAGAATCCACTTGCAAATTCAGGAGACACAGGTTCAGTCTCTGGTCCTATAAGATCCCATATGTCTCAGAGCAACTAAAAGAAATCAAAAGTTTGAGGTTTCAGGGTGGAGAGAGTGGAAAGAATCTCACTGGCCTCACACTAACTCACAAGCCCACTGGCAAGTTCCACTCCCTCTCTGAATCCCTGTTCCCATCTGTAAAACATGCCCACGTTACCACCCTGCAGGTCACATCCAGTGAGTTAATGATGGTCAAAGGGCGCCATACCCACACTCCAATGCTGCCCCAGCAGCTGCCCCCAGTCCCTGCCTCCTGCCCAGGCTGCATCCCCACCTCCGCTCCCCATCAGTACCTGCAGGGACCGTCCTGAAGGCCAGGGGCTGGCTCCAGTGGCTCCAAACCTCGTGGCTGCCTAGCCGGGGCTTGGCCCGCACCTGAAGCTCATATTCCATACTTGGAGCGAGATTCTCCAGGGAGATCCATTGCTGGTTCTGCCTGAGGGTCAGTAGCCGGGCGTCCTGGGGCAGAGACAGGGCTGTCAGACCAGAGGGGTCTGCACTGCCCCCTCACTTCCTATGGCAGGGCTGGCTGAGAGTATGAGCAAAGCAGTGCCTTTCTTTATCCCTTCTAGCCATCCACTCTGCACTGTCCCCCCTCCTACAGAAAGGCTCCCCAACTAGCCACTTGCAGGGGCCCCAGGAATCAGGGTCTTCCTGAACTCCTCCCCCTCTCTCTACTCCAGTATCCAAAGCCATCTGTCAATCAGCTGGCTCCACCTCTAGAACCTATTCTGGACCCTTCCCTCTTCCCTCCACTCCTTCCTTCTGCAGGTCTGAGCTCCCATGACCTCTGAGCCCCGTCCAAGGTCTCCCTCCTTCCCTGCGCCCCGCACCCCTGTGCTCTGCAGCAGTCTCTTCCCCACTCAGCCATAAAGAGGGGTTTCCCATAGACCTCTCCCTGCTCGGTGTCACCCTTTTTGCTTTTTTCCAGCACTCCAGACACATAGGCCGTGTCCTGCCTGTGCAATGGTTCTTTCCTCTGCCTGGAAGACCCTCCCCAGATCCTCAAAGGCTCAACTCCTGCCTAAGCCCCAGATCTCAGAAAGCCCTGGTCACGTGAGTCTGAAGGAGCCTGGCCCAGGCCTTCTCAACTGTGTTATCACAATGAAATTTCATGAGAGTATGTAAAAACAGCGCAGAGTCTGTTCCTATCCCCCATGTGAGTTTCCTCAGAGGCAGCTTGTCAGACTCTCCCTCCATTCTTGCCCCAGCATTCAGCACACAGTAGGTACTCAGGGAATGTTTGTTGACTGAGTGAGCGAATAAAGGAATGGGTAAGTGAATGAGTGGTGGTTCTACAGTAAATAATTTGCTGCATGCAGGATACCTGGGTTGAATCCTTGGGTCAGGAAGATTGCTGGAGAAGGGAATGGCAACGTTCTCCAGTATTCCTACCTTGAAAGTATCGGACACATCTGAGTGACTAACACACGGTGAATGAGTAAGCGATCAACCCCCATGGACGTGGACCACACTGGATTTGAAGAGGGAAGAGTGGCTGCCCAAGGCCTCTGTAATCTTCAGAGTGGGAGTCACCTGCCTCTTGACTTTGTAAATCTTGCCTTGAATATGATGCCAGCTGGACCCTTGGGGTGTCAGGGGACCCCAGAGGGGGGTGGTGGGGGGCAGTTCCAAGGAGCAGGAGGGGTTGATTAGGGGCTTCTGTGGCTTTGCTGAGATGAAGGATGGACAGGGTAACCGGGACAGGGAGGAGTCAGGGCAGGTGCGACGGAGCCAGGTACTCACCTCCCAGCTGTGGTCGGCGTACCTTAACCGGGCCTCAAACTCCACGTCGTTTTGGATGTAGTGGGATACCTGGGAGACGGTCCAGGTTATGTTGCACCTATGGGTCTCTATGTGGACGACCTGGAGTGAGTGGGGTGGAACCAGACGAACTGGAGACAGGAGAGAGACAAAGGCAGAGAGAACAAGCTTGGGGGATGCCACATGCCGAGCTCCCACCTCCACCTTTGTACCTGCTGTTCCTCCCTCCTGGTGCTCTCTTTTCCCAGGGATCGGCATGTCCCTGCTCAAATATCACCATTCAGAGAAGCTTACCCCAACCACCCACCACTCTCTGTCCCCGTCGCTTGTTTCATTTTTCTCCCTAGTACTTATCATCATCTGATATATTAAATATCTACTTCTGATTTGTTATTTGTTTTCTGTCTGCCCCACCAGACTGAGCTCTCTGAGGGCAAGGACTTGATCTCTGGAGTATCCTTGGTGCCTGGAACATTACCCAGCAAGTGGTGGGCACTTGATTAGATATCTGCAGAATGAATGAGTCAAGGCAGTCTTTCTCTGCACTCAGATTTGATCAGAGATTTACCTGAATCATCTCATTTATTTAATTTAATTCTACTTCATCACTCTTATATGATACTAAGATTGTATGATTCTGAAGTTCAATTGATCTTAATTTTTATACTTCTGAGACTCTGTAGAACTCCACAAATAATAATTAGCAAATGTTTATTGAGCAAGTGCTAAGCAATTTCTGTATCTTGGCTTATAGACTCCTACAGCAACCATGCTTTTGGTGGTATTTAGTTGCTAAGTTGTGTCCGACTCTTTTCGACCCCATGGACGGTAGCCCACCAGGCTCCTCTGTCAGTGGAATGTCCCAGGCAAGAAAACTGAAGTGGATTGCCATTTCCTTCTTTGGGGACTTTCCTGACCCAAGGGTTGAACCTGCATCTGCTGCATTGCGGGTGGATTCTTTATCGCTGCACCACCACATAAGCCCTACAGCAACCACAGGCAGCAGGTAACTGGTTATCCCCACTTTACAGATGAGGAAACTGAGGCTCAGACATATTAAATGGCCTGCCAGTTAGATTACACTCACTAATGCAGGATTGCATTTAGAACCCTGGATCTCACTCTGTGCTCCCATCTCTTCCCGAGAGATGACCTCCAAGCTTGGAGAGGGAGGGGGATAGGCTGGAGGTGGGGGAGGGCACTCAGTCGTTCAACAAACTTTCAGCCCAGCACCACCCAGATCAGCCCTGATGCTGAGTATTCAGAACAGAGATGTAAGGATGGCAGAAGCTCTGCCCTCAGGGAAACTCAGCCCAATGAGGGAGACAGACCCATTATCAGGCAGCAAAGACCCAGGAAGTAAACACCCTGAAAGAGAAGGTACCAGGGGCTCCAAGAGTCTGGGAAGGCCTCCTGGAGGAGGTGACTCATCACTGAACTTCATGGGAGAGTGGCAATTTTCGGGGTGACAAGAGCCTTCCAAGCAGGCTGAGGCTGCTTGGTGTGCAAGTGTTTAGAGGCATGGAAGGGCAAGTTGAGCCTGGAGAGCTGGTCCTTGGTGTGACAGGAATATAAGCCACAAGAGGAGGCATGCTGGAGAAGGAAGCCAGGCCAAGTGACCTTGAACACTGGGTAAGGGTCCGGGACTTCAGCCCAAGTTCAAGGGGCAGTGAGTTGGAAGCTGATAGGGGTGTGGAAGCTGATGGGGAGAGACTAGTGCTGGGCGATCCCAAAGGGGAAGACAGGGAAGGAAGTGCCCACCCTTCCCACCCCACACCAGCTCCACCCTGGAGGCCTCACTCACTGTAATCAAAGGGCTTGATATCCTGGGTCATCATCCTCCTCCACTTCCCGCCTTCAGAGCACATCACCGTCAATTTCATGATGTCCACTATGGTCAGTTTCTGAGCCTGCAAGGGAAGGAGGCTGGGGATGTAATTGCCAGTAGCTGGTATGGGGACGGAGAGGCTGCTGGGATGTGGATGGCAGGGGAAACCACGGCTGTAATAAGCTGGACCCTCTCCCTGAGATCCTCCATCTAAGGCACGGCTCTGACTCTTTATGAAAAGGGTCAGAAAGTTGATAATTTTGACGCTGCAGGTCATATGATCTCTGTCACAACTATTCAATGTTGCTATTGTTGCTGTCCTGCAAAAGCAGCCATAAAAAAACAAGAGAGCAAATGGGTGTGGCTGTGTGCCAATAAAACTTAATTTATAAAAGCAGAGAAGCAGAGCTTTTATTTAATTTTAATTTATAGGAGCAGAGCTGAGCAGCCGACACCTCATGAACCTCGGATCCCTCCGTGCCTGGGTCAGTCATCTGCTCTCCCTGGATGCTGCCTCCTTCCTCCTGCCTCCCCAGCCTAGGAAGCCCACTCTGCCGCAGCCCTGACCACTGGGTGTGCTGGGACCTCCACCAGAAAGAAGCTCCTCTGCACCTCCCCCCGCCCCGGCTGCCCCTCCCAGCTCTGGCTACTCACTTCTGGAGAATGTCCCAGGACCAGGTTGCATGCCCAGGATCCTGGCCTCACTGGCTGCAGCTCACAGGTGTGGTTCCACTGTTTTGTAGGAAAAAGCACCTCTCTTTGAAGAAAAAGAGGGACCCCCTCAGAGCTGGCCTCAGGAGGGTGCCCATGCAGCATTACTGTCCTAAGCCCGGGCTTTATGCCAACCCCACCTGCCCTGCTTCCCTTTGTGAGCATCTCTCCCTTCCTCCTCATCTCAGTCAAGCCCCAGGGCAGCTAAAGTGATCCAGAAACAAATCCGTTCAGGGCACATGGCCTTTTCCACCTAAAGCCCTCCAAATTCTCCCCATAGGGTGCACACGATCCTTGACAGGCCCTCCAGAGCCCCTTAGAATCACCACCCACCTGGGAGCCAAGGTCAAAGCCGCCCTGCTGGCTGCTACCAGCAGGATGTTTGGATCAGTGACCCTTCACTGGTTCCTTCCCAGCCGGCAAGTTCGTTCCCCCAGCCTCTCCCCAGTCCCCTGTCCCCACAGCTGCCCTAGGCATCTCACAAAATCCCAGGTTACTCAAAAACTTTGGGGAACCCCATTTGGTCCTCCTTGCCTCTAACATCGAGTCCATCCTCAGCATATCAGGCGAGCAGCCCAGTGTCCCCAAACTACCTAGTCTGGCTCATGCCCAGCCCTGCTACTGCAGCCTGGATCGCACACCCCACCTCCACTCAGGCTCCAGGATCCTAAATATCTGACCCCCTCAGTTCTTCCAGACTCCTGTGACACCAGCAGTCTGTGTGTCTTATTAGTCCAAAATTCTCAAAGTGCAGAGTTCTTGGAGTCTGAGAGCTGTTAGTAAGATTTCAAGAGTCCAGAAGTCAGGATGACAAGATCTCAGCACCCTGCAATTCTGTATATTTGCCCGTCAACCCCACACGCACCTCTGAGGCTGACGGCTGTGCAAGCAGCAGGTGGTGGCCCGCAGGCCCTCATCATGGCTCCAGATGCAGGAGACGTTGGCTCTCGAGTTATAGAAGCATGTGATGTTGGAAGCATATGCCGTGAAGATGCGGCGTGTGGGGCTGGCTGTAGGGCACCCATGGCCTTCAAGGGTTCCCCCGCCACTCCTGTTCCTACCAGGTGAGGAGATGCTCAGTCCTGGTGGGCAGAGAAAGGGTTAGTGGGTCCGCTTCAGAGAGGACAAAACTGAGTCCCACAGCCCACAAGGACCCCCAGACTGGTCTACGCAGGGCAGGGACAAGAAGACATTGTCTTCCTGGAATTCGGAGTGGCCTGTGGGTACAATGTAGACAGGATGGTTGAAGGAAAAGGTAGATACCCTGTCTCTGGTCCCATTGGCCCCTTCCCCCACCTCCTGCCCCTGCTGATGGGGCTTCTGCCAAGAACCAGGGGTCTCAGAACAAGTTCTAGAAAGGCCTCAGCCTCCCTCCTGAGGGAAAGCCCAGCTCTCCAGATACCAGGGTCCTCACCATTCACTGCTGTAGATGTCTGAGGGATGGCCAGCAGCAAGAGGAGGATGAGGAGGGACAGACAGCAGGACAGAGCTGGAGCCGCCATCACATCCACGAGTGGGGGCTGGGGAAGGGAGCCCTGGATGGAGGAAGAAGGGGAGAGAGCACGAGTGAGCAGCCAGCCACCTCCTCCCCCACCCAAGAGACAGGCTGGGCTCTGCCCTCCCGAGGTGCACCCATCGGCTCCCCACCATGCCAGCCTCAGGGCCTTTGCACCTGCTGGTTCTGAAATCATTTACCTCAGTTGGAACTCAAACCCACGTGACCAGGACTTGAACCCAGTCAAAATCCACAGTACCTGTGTTCAGGCCCTACTGAAGCTCAGTTCTTGATGTCTCAAGAATGAGTGTAGGCCATCTCAGAAGGCGAGTGCAGACAGGAAGTGTGATGTGGTTAGTTTTTATGGACTGAGTAATTTCATATGTAAATGAGTGGGAGGATTATTCCAACCATTTTTGGGAAGGAGGTTTCCAGGAACTGGGCCACAGCCCACTCCTTGGTCTTTTGCCTCTGGGTATGTCATTTAGCTTCTGATCGAAGATCAAGGTTTCAGTTCAGTTCAGTCGCTCAGTCGTGTCTGACTCTTTGTGGCCCCATGAATCGCAGCACGCCAGGCCTCTCTGTCCATCACCAACTCCCAGAGTTCACTCAAACTCACGTCCATCGAGTCAGTGATGCTGTCCAGCCATCTCATCCTCTGTCATCCCCTTCTCCTCCTGCCCCCAATCCCTCCCAGCATCAGAGTCTTTTCCAATGATTCAACTCTTTGCGTGATGTGGCCAAAGTACTGGGGTTTCAGCTTCAGCATCAGTCCTTCTAAAGAACACCCAGGACTGATCTCCTTTAGAATGGACTGGTTGGATCTCTTTGCAGTCCAAGGGACTCTCAAGAGTCTTCTCCAATACCACAGTTCAAAAGCATCAATTCTTCGGCGCTCAGCTTTCTTCACAGTCCAACTCTCACATCCATACATGACTACTGGAAAAACCATAGCCTTGACTAGATGGACCTTTGTTGGCAAAGTAATGTCTTTGCTTTTGAATATGCCATCTAGGTTGGTCATAACTTTCCTTCCAAGGAGTAAGTGTCTTTTAATTTCATGGCTGCAGTCACCATCTGCAGTGATTTTGGAGCCCCCAAAAATAAAGTCTGACACTGTTTCCACTGTTTCCCCATCTATTTTCCATGAAGTGATGGGACCGGATGCCATGATCTGAGTTTTCTGAATGTTGAGCTTTAAGCCAACTTTTTCACTCTCCACTTTCACTTTCATTAAGAGGCTTTTGAATTTCTCTTCACTTTCTGCCACAAGGGTGGTGTCGTCTGCATATCTGAGGTTATTGATATTTCTCCCGGCAAGGTCTAATCAAGTCCATTTATCTACCATCTTGGACGCATTTGATTCTAATCAGTTTATGTTGTGCCCTTGGGCTATGTCAAAGTTGTGCTCTGACCCTTTCCCTCCTATTACAGTCCCTCTGCCCCACACATGCTCTTTCCTTTCCTTTGGAAATTCAGGGACTCATGTTGTCATTGCTGAAAGGACTCTCTGAGTGGGCCCAACCCTTATTGAAAAGTTGGGGAAAATAAGGCCCAGAAGGAGGGAAGACCTGCTTACATCCACATAGAGAGGCCAGCACAGAGATGGAATTAGAGCTCACAGACTCAGGTTAGATCCCTGGGTCAGGAAGATCCCCTGGAGAAGGAAATGGCAACCCAAATCAGTATTTTTGCTTGGAAAATTCCACGGACAGAGGAACCTGGCGGGTTACAGTCCGTTGCGTTGCAAATAGTTGGCCATGACTGAGTGACTGAACACATCCTATCTACCTGGCTGCTCACTCACCCACACCAGAACCATTTGTTAAGATGTTTTGAAACCATTAACCTCAGGTTAGGACAATGGCACCCCAATCCAGTACTCTTGCCTGGAAAATCCCATAGACGGAGGAGCCTGGTGGGCTGCAGTCCATGGGGTCACTAAGAGTCAGACACGACTGAGCGACTTCACTTTCACTTCTCACTTTCATGCATTGGAGAAGGAAATGGCAACCCACTCCAGTGTTCTTGCCTGGAGAATCCCAGGGATGGGGGAGCCTGGTGGGCTGCCGTCTATGGGGTCGCACAGAGTCAGACACAACTGAAGTGATTTAGCAGCAGGACTTGAACCCACGTGGCCAGGACTGGAACCCAGCCAAAACCCAGGTTGGGACTTGAACCCACAATCTTTTAATTAGAATCACTCACCTGATGTCTGGACTTACTGAGGCTCAGGTTCTTTGTGTCTCGTCACAGAAAGAATTCAGTGAGAGACAAAGTGATAGGTATGAAGGGGATTTATTCAGACTCAGAGAGAAGCACACTCCACATACAGGGTATGGGCCACTGTGAAGTGGCAGTGAAATGTGGCCTGGTTAGTTTTTATAGACTGGGTAATTTCATATGCTAATGAGTGGGAGGATTATTCCAACTATTTTGGGGAAAGGGTGGAGATTTCCAGGAATTGGGCCACCACCTTGCTCTTTTGACAGTGCCTTGGAACTGCCAGGGGTCTCTTGTTATGTCATTTAGCTTGCTGATTGAGGATTAAGGTCTAATCAAAGTCCACTTGTCTGCCATCTTGGACCCATTTGATTCTTAATCAAATGTGCTTATGTTGTGTCCTTGGGCTAAGTCATGCTTTCAAAAATTGTGCCCTGCCCTTTCCCTCCTGTTACAGTTCCTCTATGCCAGGCTCTATTTCAAACCTTTAACCATGGCGATCAGGCTATCTACTGGAGATACACTCAGTATTCCCATTTTCAGAAGAGAAATTGAGGTGCAGAGAGGTGAAGCAAATTACCCAAGATCACACAGCTGATAAGAAGCAGCTGTGGAATCTGAGCCAAGGCACACTGCCTAGAGCCCAGTAAACGGTGCTGATCATCTTGTAACAAAACCTCATAGCAATTCTTGAGTAAGGGGTGGAGTGGGGGAATGGGGACTAAGCCCTCACGCTCTGCCAGGGTTTCATGTGCACCAGCTCATCTAATCTGCCAGCAGCAGGGGCTGGAAGCATGTATTGTCTCATTACTCAGATGAGGAGACCAAGGCTCTAAGCCATGAACCCACCCAATGTCATATTGCAGAAGAAACAGAACTGGGATTCCACCCCAGGGCTGCACCAAGAGGCCAGTTCCCTCCCATTATTCTGTCCCACCCAGATCCTGTCCCAGAAGTAAGGCCCACAGCTTCCCCTCCTGAACCTCACTGGCCCACCAGAAGGCATCTAGCCTGAGTGTGGAGCAGGGCCCAGAAAGGTACCTAGTTGCTCCTCCTTGCCCAGCACAATGTCTCCCTAGAGCAATGCTCCCTGACCAGGCTGGTTGTCTCTTTGGATCCTCCAGTCCTCTACAGTACAGAGCATTGTCTCAGTACTTTGCACACAAAGGGTGCTCAATAATTGCTTTAAGGGCTTCCCTGGTTGGAGAAGACTCTTGGGAGTCCCTTGGACTACAAAGAGATCCAACCAGTCAATCCTAAAGGAAATCAACCCTGAATATTCATTGGAAGAACTGATGCTGAAGCTGAAGCTCCAGTGCTGATGTGAAGAGCTGACTCATTAGAAAATACCTTGATGCTGGGAAAGATTGAAGGCAGGAGGAGAAGGGGACGACAGAGGATGAGATGGTTGAATGACATTACCAACTCAATGGACATGAGTTTGAGCAAGCTCCAGGAGATGGTGACAGACAGGGAAGCCTGGTATGCTGTAGTCCATGGGATTGCAAAGAGTTGAACATGACTTAGCAACTGAACAAAACTGAATAACGCTGCAGTAAAACTAAGCCTACGTGCGGCAACTAGAGAGTCCATGTGTCACAAGTAAAGATCTGGCATGACGCAAGGAAGATCCTCCTGGCCTCAACCAAGATCTGGCATTCTGCAAAAAAAAAAAAAAAAAGAAAAAGAAAAAAAACCACCAATTATGAACCCAGAAGTTGCCACTAGAGGGCGATGTGTGCCTCTTCCCAGCCTCCACACTGGAGCAGGAAGGTGAGATGAAAGTATGGAGGAGCCCAAAGTGGACAGTGGCCTCTTCCTCCTTGGGAGCTCCAGGTGCCCACAGGACAAGACGGGGAAGCAAGCAGGGCCGGTCAATTCCAGGCAGGCAGCATGAGGGGAACCCAAGGAAAGAGAAAGCCAAGAGAATGACCCACAAGGGATCTTGGAGACTCTCAGATCTATCCTGTCCCTGTAGAGATGGTTAGCCTGGGCCCAGAGAGGGGCAGATGTCAGCCTTAGGTCACACAGCAAGGTGGAGGTTTAAGCCCTGCCCTCCAGCCTCCCAGAACCCTTCATCCCACTTAACCACCAGATACAGAGAAGGAAGCTTAACTCAACGGATCCCTCGCCTTCCTCCAGTTGGTACAGATCAGAAATGGGTTCCTGAGACAGCCCCAGGCCCCAGCCCTCTGCTCCTCCTGCATCTCTTTCCCAAATACCCTCACCTCCAACCCTAACTACCAAGGATTCACAGTCCTGCAGTTCTCACTCTGACCCACCTCCTCAGCCCTCTCTCTCCCTTGTTCTGCTCATCTGGCCATCATTCTGTTCTCCAAGTACCACTGCCAAGCCTCAGCTGCTGTCCTCTTGGGCTTCCTGGTGGTTCAGATGGTAAAGCGTCTGCCTGCAATGCAGGAGACCCGGGTTCAATCCCTGGGTTGGGAAGATCCCCTGGAGAAGGAAATGGCAACCCACTCCAGTACTCTTGCTGGAAAATTCCATGGACAGAGGAGCCTGTAGGCTACAGTCCATGGAGTTGCAAAGAAATGAAAATCAGATAACATCCTGTCCTTGCTTGAACTACCCGCCACCCAACAAAGGCTTCTTGATGCACTTATGATACAACCTCACCTGTTCACCCTGCAAGTCTCAGCCCTGCCACCCCTGCCCCGGCCTCCCTGTCAGTCCCTGGAGGGCTCTAAGCTCAAACCTGCCAGATCCTCACCATGCTCCCTCTGAGCTCCTACTACAGTCTTCCCAGACCGGCCTCACCCCATCTAAAGCTGACATGTGCCTGTTAAGTCTTGGAACCCACCTGTCTCCCCAGAGCACTCGCTCTCATTTGTAATTGGTTGGACATTGGGGAAGGATTTGCTTGGGATCTGTCCTCCTGGCTGGACTGTGGCTCCTCAAGATCACAGGTCAAGTCCATGGTGTCCCATGGGTTCTCTGGCAAGTGGAGCTATATGTGGCTCATGGTAGGTGCTCAAATTGTAGCTGTTGAAAGAATGGATAGATGGATGGATGGAGGGATAGACAAATGGAGAGAAGGACGGAGGGTGGAAAGAAGGATGGATTGAGACAGTGTCTATTCATGCTTTCATCAGTCTAATAGGGATTCATAGAATACCTACTGCCAGCACCCTGCTGGGCAGTGTGGGAGGTACAGGATGTGTGGGACTTGAAGTCTGTCTAAATCAAGGAAGCATCTTTTAGTATGGGAGTAGGAAAAGTGAAAGTGTTATTCTCTCAGTGGTGTCTGACTCTTTTGCAACCCCATGGACTGTATCCTACCAGGCTCCTCTGTCCATGGAATTCTCCAGGCAGGAATACTATAGTGGATAGCCATTCGCTTCTCCAGGGAATCTTCCTGACCCAGGAAGATCTCCCACATTTCAGGCACATTCTTTACCATCTCCCACATTTCAGGCACATTCTTTACTATCTGAGACACCAGGGAAGCCCATGGAAGTAGGGCAAATACGTAAGTAACTACTAAGGGACTATGTCAGTACCATGTCCTTTGGGTTGAATTTTCAGGACAAGTATCAAATGATAAGAGTAAATATATATGATTTGATTTTAAACCTTTCAAGTTTTTAACTAAATAAAGTAATAAGACAGAATAAGTCATTTTTCAGACACATTTTGTCTTTAGAAAATGTGGTCATAATGAGTCTAAAAGACATAGAGTAGGTCAGTTCAAATAAAACACATGCAGAGGGAAAAAAAGAAAGCAGATTCTTGCTTGATAGGGTCAAGCAGGGAATACCTCCCCACCTATGCCCTGAACCTCCCCAAATCTAAGACTTTATTCAGGCAACTAGCTGTTGAACAACCATTGGCAGGAAGACACTGGAACCCACCAAAAAAAGAAAAAAAGATACTCCACATCCAAGGACAAAGGAGAAGCCACAACAGAATGGTAGGAGGAACACAATTATAATAAAATCAAATCCTATTACCCACTGGGTGGGCAACTCACAAACCAGAGAACAACAGTATCAAAGCAGTTCTCGCAGTGTTGTGAAGGTTCTAGACCCCCACATCAGGCTGCCCAGCCTGAGGATCCAGCCAAGGGATTGGGACTCCCCAGGGAATCTGATTTAGAAGGCCAGTGGGATTTGATTACAGAGTTTCCATAGAACGGGGGGAAACAGAGACTCTTGGAGGGCAACAATATCTTGTGCATACCAGGACCTAGGGGAAAGGAGCAGTGACCCCAGAGGAGAGTGAGCCAGACCTACTTATGAGTGTTTAAGGGTCTTCTGCAGAGGCATGGGTCAGCAGTGGCCTGCCACGGGGATGGGGGCACTGGTAGCAGCAGTCCTAGGAGATGAATCTTTGCATAAGTCCTCTTGAAGTTTATCAATAGCCCTACTATAGAAGTCTACAGACCCCAGGACTGAATTGCCTCAGGCTGACCAACTAACAGGGAGGAAGCCCAGCCCCACCCATCAGCAGACAATTGGATTAAAGTTTACTGAGCAGGACCCTGCCCACCAGAGCAAGACCCAGTTTTCCCCACAGCCAGTCCCTCTCATCAGGAAGCTTGCACAAGCCTCTTATCCTCATCCACCAGAGGGCAGACAGAAGAAATAAGACCTACAATCCCAACAGCCTCCTGAACTAACACCACAATCAGAAAGCTACTTAAAATGAAAAGAAATAGATTATGTCCCACATGAAGGAACAAGATAAATCCTCAGAAAAACAACTAAAGCAAGTGGAGATAGGCAACCTTCCAGAAAAAGAATTTGGAATAATGATAGAGAAGATGATTCAGGATCTTTGAAAAACAATGGAGGCAAAGATTGAAAATATGCAAGAAATGTTTACCAAGGACCTGCTGCTGCTGCTGAGTCACTTCAGTCGTGTCCGACTCTGTGCAACTCCATAGATGGCAGCCCACCAGGCTCCCCCGTTCCTGGGATTCTCCAGGCAAGAACACTGGAGTGGGTTGCCATTTCCTTCTCCAATGCATGAAAGTGAAAAGTGAAAGTGAAGTCACTCTGTCGTGTCCAATCCTCAGCGACCCCATGGACTGCAGCCTTCCAGGCTCCTCCGTCCATGGGAGTTTCCAGGCAAGAGTACTGGAGTGGGGATCTAGAAGTACTAAAGAACAAACAAACAGAGATGAACAATACACTAGAAGGAATAATAGCAGAATAACTGAGGCAGAAAAGTGGATAAGTGACCTGGAAGACAGAAAGGTGGAAATCAATACAGCAAAACAGAATATAGAAAAAAGAATGAAAAGAAATGAAGACAGCCTAACAGACCTTCAGGACAACATTAAACACACCAATATTCACAGTATAGGGGTCCAAGAAGGAGAAGAGAGAGAGAGAGAAAGGACCCAAGAAAATATCTGAAGAGATAATAGCTGAAACTTCCCCAACATGGTAAAGGAAATAGTCAACCGTGTCCAGGAAGCACAGAGAGTCCCAGGCAGGATAAACTCAAGGAGGAACACACCAAGACACATGGTAATGAAACTGACAAAAATTAAAGACAAAGAAAAATTATTAAAAGCAACAAGGGAAAAAAGACAAGTAACATATAAATCAGCTGATTTCTCAACAGGAACTCTACAAACCAGAAGGGAATGGCATGATATATTCCAAGTGATGAAAGGGGAGAACCTACAACCAAGACTACTCTACCCTACAAAACTCTCATTCAAGTTTGATGGAGAAATCAAAAGCTTTTCAGACAAGCAAAAGTTAGGATAATTCAGCACCACTAAACCAATCTTACAACAAATGCTAAAGGAACGTCTCTAGGCAGGAAACACAAGAAAAGGAAAAGATCTATAAAAAAGAAGCCAAAAGCAATTAACAAAATGATAATAGGATCATATATATCAATAATTACCTTAAATGTAAATGGATTAAATGCACCAACCAAAAGACATAGGCTGGCTGGGTGGATACAAAAACAACACCCATATATATATATATATATATATATATATATATATATATATATATTGTCTACAAGAGACCCACTTCATACCTATAGACACTTACAGACTGAAAATAAGGGGATAGCAAAAGGTATTTCATGCAAAAGGAAATAATAAGAAAGCTGGAGTAGCAATACTCGTATCAGACAAAATAGATCTTAAAGACTGTTATAAGAGACAAAGAAAGGCACTACATAATGATCAAGGGTTTGATCCAAAAAGAAGATATAATAATTATAAATATATATGCACCCAACATAGGAGCACTTCAATATGTAAGGCAAATACTAACAAAGATAAAGGGGAAAATTGATAGTAACACAATAATAGTGGGGGACTTTAATACCCCACTTTCATCAATGGACAGATCATCCAGACAGAAAACCAGTAAGGAAACACAGGCCTTAAATGATACTTTAGACAAGTTGAACTTAATTGATATTTATAGAGCATTCCATCCAAAAGCAGCTGACTATACATTTTCCTCAAGTGCACACGACATTCCCAAGGATTGACCACATGCTGGGCCACAAGGCAATCCTTGTTAAATTTAAGAAAATCGAAATCATATCAAGCATCTTTTCTGATCACAATGCTATGAGATTAGAAATAAACTACAAGAAAAAAAAAATGCTAAGAAACACAAACATGTGGCAGCTAAACAATATGTTACTAAACAACCATTGGATCACTGAAGAAACCAAAGAGGAAATTAAAAATACCTAGAGACAAATGAAAATGAAAGTACAATGGTCCAAAACTTATGGGATGCAGCGAATGCAGTTCTAATAGGGGAAGTTTATAGAATACAATCTTACCCTAAGAAACAGAAAAATCTCAAATAAACAACCTAACTTTACACCTAAAACAACTTGAGAAAGAAGAACAAACAATACCTAAAGCTAGTAGAAGGAAGGAAATCATAAAGATCAGAGCAGAAATGAATGAAATAGAGACAAAGAAAGCAACTGCACAGACCAATGAAACTAAAAGCTGTTTCTTTGAAAGGATAAACAAGGTTGATAAACTTTAGCCAGACTCAAGAAAAATTGTGAGAGGACTCAAATCAGTAAAATTAGAAGTAAAAAGGAAAAGTTACAACTGACTCCACAGAAATACCAAGGATCATAAATGATTACTATGAACAATTGCATGCCAATATAATGGACAATCTGGAAGAAATGGAGAAATTCTTAGAAAGGTACAGCCTCCCTAGACTGAACCAGGAAGAAGTAGAAAATATGCACAGACCAATCACAAGCATTGAAATTGAATTAAAACCTCCGTGATTAAAAACCTCCCAACAAACAAAAGTCCAGGACCTGACAGCTTCACAGGCAAATTTTATTAAACATTTAGAGAAGAGTTAACACCTATCTTTCTGAAACGGTTTCAAGAATTCACAGAGGAAGGAAAACTTCCCAACTCATTTTATGAGGCCACCATCACCTGATACCAAAACTAGACAAAGATACCACCAAAAAAAAAAAAAAATTACAGGCCATATCACTGATGAACATAGATGCAAAAATCCTCAAGAAAATACTAGCGATCCATATCTAACAATACATTAAAAAGATCATACACCGTGATCAAGTGGGATTCATCCCAGGGGATGCGAGAATTTTTCAGCATCCAATTAACATGATACACCATATTAAAAATTTGAAGAACAAAAACCATATGATCATCTCAACAGATGCAGAAAAAGGATTTTGACAAAATTCAGCATTCTTTTATGATAAAAACTCTCCAAAAAGTGGACATGGAGGGTACATACCTCAACATAATAAAGGCTATCTATGACAAACTGACAGTTAACATCATACTCAATGGTGAAAAGCTGACAGCATTCCCTCCAGGATCAGGAACAAGACAAAGATGTCCACTCTCACCACTTTTATTCAACATAGTTTTGGAAGTCCTAGCTACAACAATCAGAGAAGAGAAATAAGTAAAGAGCATCCAAATTGGAAAAGAAGTGAATCTGTCACTGTTTGCAGATGACATGATACTAATCATAGAAGATCCTAAAGATGCTACCAGAAAACTACCTGAACTCATTAGTGAATTTAGTAAAGTTGCAGGTTATGAAATTAATACATAGAAATCTATTGCATTTCTATACACTAACAATGAAAGATCAAAAAAAGAAATTCAAGAAGCAATTCCCTTTACCATTGCATCAAAAAGAATAAAATACCTCAGAATAAACATACCTATGGACACAAAGACCTCGATGAATCAAGCTCCCTGACTTTGGACTATATTACCATGCTACAGTCATCAAAACAGTATGGTACTGGCACAAAAAATAGAAATATAGAACAATGGAACAGAATAGAAAACCCAGAAATAAGCCCATGCAGCTACTGTCAATTAATCCATGACAAAGGAGGCAAGACTACACAATGTTGGAAAAACAGTCTCTTCAATAAAGGATGCTGGGAAAACTGGACAGCTATATGTAAGAAAGTGAATTTAACTTATATGCAGAGTACATCATGAGAAACGCTGGGCTGCAAGAAGCACAAGCTGGAATCAAGATTGCCAGGAGAAATATCAATAACCTTGGATATGAGGAGAAATATCAATAACCTTGGATATGCAGATGATAGCACCCTTATGGCAGAAAGTGAAGAGGAGCTAAAGAGCCTGTTGATGAAAGTGAAAGAGGAGAGGGAAAAAGTTGGTTTAAAGCTCAACATTCAGAAAATGAAGATCATGGCATCTGGTCCCATCACGTCATGAGAAGTAGATGGGTAAACAGTGGAAACAGTGTCAGACTTTATTTTTTTGGCTCCAAAATCACTGCAGATGGTGACTGCAGCCATGAAGTTAAAAGACGCTTACTCCTTGGAAGAAAAGTTATGACCAACCTAGATAGCATATTAAAAAGCAGAGACATTACTTTGCCAACAAAGGTCCATCTAGTCAAGGCTATGGTTTTTCCAGTAGTCATGTATGGATGTGAGAGTTGGACTGTGAAGAAAGCTGAGCACCGAAGAATTGATGCTTTTGAGCTGTAATGTTGAGGAATACTCTTGAGAGTCCCTTGGACTGCAAGGAGATCCAACCAGTTCATCCTAAAGGAGATCAGTCCTGGGTGTTCATTGGAAGGACTGATGCTAAAGCTGAAACTCCAATACTTTGGCCACCTCATGCGAAGAGTTGACTCATTGGAAAAGACTCTGATGCTGGGAGGGATTGGGGGCAGGAGGAGAGGGCATGACAGCAGAAGAGATGACTGGATGGCATCACCGACTCAATGGACATGAGTTTGAGTAAACTCCGGGAGTTGGTGATGGACAGGGAGGCCTGGCGTGCTGCGATTCATGGAGTCGCAAAGAGTTGGACATGACTGAGCGACTGAATTGAACTGCACTGAATTAAAGAAATCCAGATAAAAAGATATCTACAAAGGCACAGAAACATTACTCACTACTCATCTTTTTTGTTGTTCTTTTGCTTTCCTCCACAGTAAAATCTAGAAAGTTGAATTAGCTTTGTAAACTTCCTTTTAGTAAGGATTATTCATGTGATTGAGTGTTGGCTGATGACACGTAAATAGAAGTCACTGGGTAGAGAAGAATCAAACTCAGATGCCACTGACAATAAAGCAAGATATTGAGGATGACATAGAGGTTAAATAGAAGTCTATTGAGCAGCTTCAACTGCATGCATCAAATTCTGGGAAATTCTCTTTCATTTTTATTCTATTATAAATATTTTCTAATTTTCCTTGCTATGGCTTCTTAGATACACCCATCATTTAAAAGTGGACATTTAATTTTCAAATACATAAGATTTTAAAAGTATCTTGATAATTAATTTCTCATTTAAATGCTTGCTTCTCTGCAAACACCCGCTGTGTTTTATCAGTCTTCCAATTTTATCGAGGCTTTCAATGGCTAAGTCAAAGATCTCTCTTGGTAAATGTCACACTGCACTTGAAAATATATGGGTTATTTTCAAATATCTTTTGATGTTGATTTCTAACATCATTCCACAGTGGTAAGGAAAAAGACTCTGTATGATTTCAGTTCCTTTAGATCATGAAATTTCTGCACCTTGTTCTACATCCCTGGATATGTTTCAGTGTCTCCTAGTTCACAGTCTATGAGAACTTGAATAGAGTGTGTATCCTACTGTTGTGTCAAAGCTACATAAATCTTAACTATGTTGAATTGGTTCATGGTGATTTTCAGGTTTCCTATAATCTTCTACTTTTCTGTATATTCATTTTATTAATTTTGAGAGTTTGATATTGAAACTCCAACTAAAAATCTTAATTTATCTTCTTAAAAAATAATTGCACTATATGTAACTTTGTTCTGTATTTTCCAAGTCTCCTGTAAATGTGTTATCATACTTTTAAAAGTTTAAAAATAAAAAAGAAAGAAAAAAGAGTAAATAGGAAAAAAAAAAAAAAGAAAGCGAAATTAGATCATTCCTTAACTCCATACACAAAAACAAGCTCAACATGGATTAAAGACTAAATGCCAAACCAGACACTCTAAGAGGAAAACATAAGCAGAACATTCTCTGACATAAATCACAGCAACATCTTTTTAATCCATCTCCCAGAATAATGGAAATGAGAGCAAAAATAAACAAGTGGAACCTACTTAAACTTTAAAGCTTTTGCAAAGCAAAGGAAACAATAAACTAAATAAGAAGACAACCCACAGATTGGGAGAAAATATTTGCAAATAATGTGACTGATAAGGGATTAGTCTCCAAACTTTACAAACACCTCATGACACATAATAGCATCAAAACAAACAATCCACTCAAAAAATGGGCAGAAGACCTGAATAGACATTTCCCTAAAGAGGACATACAGATGGCCAATAAGCACATGAAAAGATGTTCAACATCACTAGTTATTAAAGATATAAATCAAAACTACAACAAGATATCACCTCACACCAGTCAGAATGGCCATCATCAAAAATTTCACAAACAAGTGATGGAGGGGGTGTGGAGAAAAAGGACCCTTCTCGCACTGTTGGTGGGAATGTAAATTGGTACTCCCACTACAAAGAACAATATGGAGGTTCCTCAAAAAACTAAAACTAGAGCTACCATATGACCTTGCAATCCCACTCCTGGGCATATATCCAGAGAAAAACATGACCTGAAAAGATATATGCACCCCAGTGTTCACCCCAATGTATGGTTATTGCAGCACTGTTTACAACAGCCAAGACTTGGAAACAAACTAAATTTCCACCAAGAGAGGAATGGATAAAGAAGGTGTGGTACATATATGCAAAGAAATATTACTCGGTCATTACAAAGAATGAAATAGTGCCATTTGCAGCAACATGGATGGACCCAGAGACTGTCATACTGAGTGAAGTCAGACAGGGAAGGAGAAATATCATATGACATCCCTTACATCCCGAATCTAAAAAGAAATGATACAAATGAACTTACAAAATGGAAAGAGACTCACAGACTTAGAAAACAAACTCATGGTTGCCAGGGGGAAGGGATAGTTAAGGACTTTGGAAAGGTCATGTACACCCGCTATGTTTAAAATGGATAACCAACAAAAACCTATTTTATAGCACAAGGAACTCTGCTCAGTGTTACATGCCAGCCTGGATGGGAGCAGGGTTTGACAGAAAATGGATACATGGGTATGTATGGCTGAGTGCCTTCACTGTTCTTCTGAAACTATCACAACATTGTTCATCGACTGCTGCTGCTGCTGCTAAGTCACTTCAGTCGTGTCCGACTCTGTGCGACCCCATAGACGGCAGCCCACCAGGCTTCCCTGCCCCTGGGATTCTCCAGGCAAGAACACTGGAGTGGGTTTCCCATTTCCTTCTCCAATGCATGAAAGTGAAAAGTGAAAGTGAAGTCACTCAGTCATGTCCGACTCTTTGCGACCCCATGGACTGCAGCCCACCAGGCTCCTCTGTCCATGGGATTTTCTAGGCAAAAGTACCCCGATAAAAAATGATTTTGGTGTTGAAAAAATAAAATTTAAAAAAGTTTAATCCCATCAAAAATGATGAAAATAAAAAATAAGATGTATTCATTCGGTCAACAAATTTTTATTGAGTACCTACTATGTAGCAAGCTCTCTTCTAGGTTTGTGGACTATAACAGTCTGGTGGGAGACTAGGGATTGGGAGAGAGAGCAGCAGCCAGTGCACAGAAACAATAAATACAATAGCCAAGTAAATTCCACAGGGAAGGCCTTCCCTGGTGGCTCAGTGGTAAAAAATCTGTCTTCCAATGCAGGTTTGGTCCCTCATCCAGGAAGATCCCACATGTCTCGAGCAACTAAGCCCAAGCACCACAGCTATCGAGCCTATGCTCTAGAGCCTGTGCTCCCCAATAAGAGAAGCTACTGCAATGAGAAGCCCATGTACTGCAACTAGAGAATAACCCCCACTCACCACAATTAGAGAAAAGCCCTGGAAGCAACCAAAAATAATAAAATTATCTTTAAAATCCCATAGGGAGTTAGAAGATGACGAACACTGTGAGAAAAGAAAGCAGGGCACAGGGGATCAGAAGCACAGGTTTAAATAAGGCAGGAAGGGACCTCATGAGAAGATAATGCCAAAATCTGGAGCCAGGCAGAACTGGAGGAGGGATCAAAAAAAAAACAAACAAAGCAAAACTGCATAGCAACTGATAGCTGCCTGAAACACGCCCCGTGAGCCCCAGTCCATGCCTTTGCCCGCACCACCTGGTGAGTTCCAGATGGGATGAAACAGACTTGATCTCAAAGAGTATTTACAGGATTTGTGAACTAGATTGTCCAGAATGGAAAGCTGCTTTTTCACTTCTTCCTAGCAAACTCCCACTTATCCTTGAACACCCAAATTTACATGGGCAGAGTTGATTGCTCTCTCTTCTCAGCTACGTCCATTTACACAAACTTTGCACCCCATACAAAGTTCTTTTATAGCCCCCAAATGCACAGTGGGCTTCCCTGGTGGTTCAGTGGTAAAGAATCCACCTGCCAATGCAGAGACTCAGGTTTGATCCCTGGGCTAGAAATATCCCATGGAGAAGGAAAGAGCAACCCACTCCAGTATTCTTACCTGGAGGATTCAATGGACAGAGGAGCCTGATGGGCTACAGTCCACGGGGTCGCAAAAGAGTGGACGTGACTGAGGGCTCTTTCTCTCTCTCTCTCTCTCTTTCTCTCTCTCTCTCTCTCTATCACACACACACACACAGAACTTGGAAAGGTGTTGAAGTCTCTGAGAAATAATAGCTCAGAATGTGGGTTTGAATCCGGGGTCCACCTCTGATCCAATGACCTTAAACTCCTTCAAAGATCACCTGCCAGATAGATCCAGAAGCCCAGGTCCTGCTTCGGTTAAGTCACTCAGTCATGTCTGACTCTTTGTGACCCCATGGACTGCAGCATGCCAGGCCTCCCTGTCTATCACCAACTCCCGGAGTTTACTCAAACTCATGTCCATTGAGCTGGTGATGCGATCCAACCATCTCATCCTCTGTCATCCCCTTCTCTTCCCGCCTTCAATCTTTCTCAGCATCAAGGTCTTTTCAGATGAGTCAGCTCTTCACATCAGGTGGCCAAAGTATTGGAGTTTCAGCATCAGTCCTTCTAATGAATATTCAGGGATGGTTTCCTTTACAATGGACTGGATGGATCTCCTTGCAGTCCAAGGGACTCTCAAGAGTCTTCTCCAATACCACAGTTCAAAAGCATCAGTTCTTCTGCACTCAGCTTTTTTAATAATCCAACTCTCATATCCACACATGACTACTGGAAAAACCATAGCCTTGACTAGATGGACCTTTGTTGGCAAAGTAATGTCTCTGTTTTTTAATATGCTGTCTAGGTTGCCATAACTTTTCTTCCAAGGAGTAAGTGTCTTTTAATTTCATGGCGGCAGTCACTATCTGCAGTGATTTTGGAGCCCAGAAAAATAAAGTCTGTGACTGTTTCAGTGAAACAGTGTACCAAGGCCACAGAAGAGGAGCCCAGATTGAAGGTCATACCTGGAACTGACTGAGCCCCTTTGTAATCATTGCCAAAAGCCCCCCTGATTACTCCTTGGAAGGAAAGTTATGACCAACCTAGATAGTATATTAAAAAGCAGAGACATTATTTTGTCAACAAAGATCCGTCTAGTCAGGGCTATGGTTTTTCCAGTGGTCATGTATGGATGTGAGAGTTGGACCGTGAAGAAAGCTGAGTGGTGAAGAATTGATGCTTTTGAACTGTGGTGTTGGAGAAGCCTCTTAAGAGTCCTTTGGACTGCAAGGAGATCCAACCAGTCCATTCTAAGGGAGTAAGTCCTGGGTGTTCATTGGAAGGACTGATGCTAAAGCTGAAACTCCAATACTTTGGCCACCTCATGCAAAGAGTTGACTCATTTGAAAAGACTGATGCTGGGAGGGATTGGGGGCAGGAGGAGAAGGGGACGACAGAGGATGAGATGGCTGGATGGCATCACTGACTCAATGGACATGAGTTTGAATGAACTCTGGGAGTTGGTGATGGACAAGGAGGCCTGGCATGCTGTGATTCATGGGGTCGCAAAGAGTCGGACACGACTGAGTGACTGAACTGAACTAAACTGATCAGAACCAGCAAGCTTCTTGACTCCATATTAGGCAAAAATGCCTACCCCAGTACCTACCCTATAGCACCCTACAATTGGGTGTGCATGCTCTGTCATGTCCAACTCTTTGGAGCTCCATGAACTATAGCCTGCCAGGCTCCTCTGTCCATGGGATTCTCCAGGCAAGAATACTGCAGTGGGTTGCCATTTCCTACTCCAGGGGATCTTCCTGACCCAAGGATAGAGCCCACATCTCCTGTGTCTCCTGCATTGGCAGACAGTCTTTATCACTGAGCCACCTGGGAAGTCCCACCCTAATCAATCACCTAATGCCACCCTTCTAGCAGGAATTTTCTTTGCCTCGAGGCTATAAAAATTGGCCACTAGCCCACGAAAAGCACAGCCTGCTGAGCCAGCCCGCTGTTCTAACAGTGTCTTATAAGCGCTCCCTGGCCTGCTGCATCTGCAGAACCTTCATTATCTCTGCTCCCAGCTCTTAGTAAACTCACTCCCTTCTGAAATGCTCTGTGTCTGGACATTACTTTCCAACCTGTGTTCGGTCTGCCATGACAATGCCAACCTGCTCCTTCTTGCCTCCTAGCCTTTGTTCAGTTTCCAGGACATGCTGAGCAGTTTCCCACCTCCAGGCCTTTGCCCATGGGGGTTCCTCTGCCTGTAGTGCTGGTACCCCGTGTCCCCATCTGGGGCTTGGCTGAACCACCTCTTCCTCAGAGAGACCATCTCTGACCATCCCCCAACCTTCCAAATTGGCTTCTTCCATTATTACTTTGAGAGCACTGACCCTAATTAGAGATCCTAGTGTGATGATCTGTAAGAAACAGAATATTTTATGCAATATCAGTAAACAAGGATGTCACAGTCATCAGTTACTGCAGCCCTCCAATATGAGCAGGTGGACCCCGAGGGAGGGAGTCAGGAGGGACTCAGGAGGGAGAAGAATACCTGCAGTCTATAGACTGTTGCCACTCCCTATGGTGAGCCCCAAAGAAAGAAAGTTCAGTTTGTGAAAAACACAGGATACAGGCCCCAGATGGCTGAGGTACATACGGAAGGAATGATTTAAATGATCCCAGACTCTTGCATCTTCCTGTACACAGAAAAGCACTAAATTCCTTAACTTGGACTATCTGGTTTTAATTATCAATAATCTTCTGAGGTTCAGACTATTTGCCCCTTGTTGCAAAACTTCTATATAACCTGGCTCCTCCCCCATTTCCTTAGGTCAGTTCTCTCAGGGTCACATGAGATGCAATCTTCCAGGCTTCCAGTTATGTTTTATCCAGCGGGAATTTGAAAAATTCCCACCAAATAAAACATAACTGTCAACTTTGACCAACTGATGTGAAGAGCTGACTCATTTGGAAAAGACCCTGATGCTGGGAAAGATTGAAGGCAAAAGGAGAAGCAGGCAGCAGAAGATGAGATGGTTAGATAGTGTCACTGTATCGCTAATCCTGTTCGGGATGCCAGTTGCCTCACTGTTCACGCTGTGTGCACTGTTCACTGACCCAGGGTAGGCAAGGCGCAAGCTAAGAGGCTGGAAGGAGACTCGAGGAGCCATAGGAACTGCAGACATATGTACTCTGTCCTGGCTGGCACAGCAGCCATAACACAGCCTCTCTCTTGGCTGATGCAGTAGCTGTAGCAGCAGCCACATTTATGTAGCAATAACATAGCCATGCTGCTGCTGCTAAGTCGCTTCAGTTGTGTCCAACTCTGTGTGACCCCATAGATGGCAGCCCACCAGGCTTCCCCGTCCCTGGGATTCTCCAGGCAAGAACACTGGAGTGGGTTGCCATTTCCTTCTCCAATGCATGAAAGCGAAAAGTGAAAGTGAAGTCGCTCAGTCGTGTCCGACTCTTAGTGACCTCTTGGACTGTAGCCTACCAGGCTCCTCCATCCATGGGATTCTCCAGGCAAGAGTACCAGAGTGGGTTGCCATTGCCTTCTCCGAACATAGCCATGATATAACCTCAAATAACATAACCATGATGCCACTCCAGTGTAGCCCCAGGGTTGTAGCAGCCAGGGCTTTCCTGATGAAGCTCTTACAGGTATATGGCACAAAGCAGCTCGTAACCAAGTGAGTACCTCGTGAGGTACATGCACAGTGCTATACGTGATCTCAGCTGTTACACAGTCATTATTTACACAGCATAAGGCAAAAGCAAGAGGCTGTGGGGTGAGAGAGCCTGACCATACCATCTTCCCTAATTTGCTCTTCCCCTACAATCACTGATTCAATGCACATGATTTTGAACAAACTCTGGGAGATAGTGGAGTACAGAGGAACCTGGCGTGCTGCAGTCCATGGGGTCACAGAGTCAGACACGACTTAGTGACTGAACAACAACAACTCAACTTTTAGGTTGTGAATTATTTTAAAGTCGACATCTGTATGATGTCCACCCTCCCAACTAGACCAAAAGCCCCATAAGAGCTGGGTCCATGTGGGCTTTTGTTCATTGCTTTGCCCCTCTACCCAGCACAGCACAGGGCCCATCATACGCAGTGAAGCCCTAAGTGTTGAATGAATGAACACATGACACATTGAGGAAATTATCCAGTCACAGTTTCTTCTGAAAAATGAATATGATAAAATGCCTACCTTCAAATAATATTTAACACTAATGAAGAGCCAACTGTGTGTCAGGATTTTACATACACTTACACCTTTAAATCCTCACAACAGCCTTCTGGGGTGGATGCTGTTATTATTATTATTTTTTTAATATTTATTTGGCTGTACCGGGTCTTAGTTGCAGCACGTGGGATCTTTGATTTTTGTTGCAGCGTGCAGGATCTTTAGTTGCAGCAAGTGGGATCTAGTTCCCTGACTAGGGATTGAACCTGGGGCCCCAGCGCTGGAAGCATGGAATCTCAGCCACTGGATCAAAACTGAATATCTAATATGTCAGATAACCTGCTCTCCTTTACCTGGTTAGAACTAAACCCAGGAAGTGTCTCCAGCAGGCTCAGCTAAACTCAGGGAAGCTCAACTCTTTTGAGGGAGGGTTGGGGAGGAGTCCTGGAGCTGATGATATTTCACTGCTGCTATAGCCCCGGTGCCCCGGGACCTTGCAGCTTAGTGGTCAGGGCTGATAACTGATGAGTGCTGTGATCGGGGATCACTCGGGGCCAAAGCTGTCTCCAAGTCTGAGCAGCCTCCCTAGAACCAAGATACTCCTGCTGAGGAAGATACTCATGTCTAATGATTGTTGGGGAAGTTAAAATGGAGGAAGTCTTGTTCAGGCTTCAGAAGCAGGAGAGCAGGCCTCTGACCTCCTTCTGACCTGCCCAAACACTGCCTGGATTCGGCACCTGCCTGCAAGCATAGCAAGTCAAGTGACACTTTAGATATCACAAAAAAGGGAATGGAACTTGGAATTATTGAGTCCTTGGAAGTCTGGCCAACCCCCTGGGGTCTAAGCAAATCCTATGACTCACAAGGTGAAACAAGCAGCATTGTAAAAAGTAGAACCAGAGCTGCATTTTTTGCATGCAAAACTGATGATGATATCAGTTTGTGGCCTGGGATTATAAGCAGGAGCCCCTGAAACTGCAATTTGAAATCTCACCCATGAGTTGGATGCACCACCAGGGCCCCTTTCCCAATTTGGACTCCAAATTGCTGTTAAGGAGGGACCTCACAATGCTGTTTAAGTCTGGATGTAGGTCGGCCCAGTTTGGTGATATATGTGCTGTTACTTTTCTCTATTGTTTCTTTTCTTTTAATGCCTGTATGTTGAAATTAAGTAAAATAATCTATGAAACATTGAAATTGTTTATGTGTGTAATAAGTGGTTTCTCTTGTTAATGAATCCTTCAAGCCTAAATAAAAGTGAAACTTTCAGCAAGACAATGATGTGGCCAGAGACCTTTGATAAGAAATGAACCAGCTGTGCTCTTGACCACTTCTCACCTGCCACAACCTTTCTGATCTCACTTGGGGGTTTAGCCTAGACCCTTGCGGTTCACCGTAGACCCTTGGGGTTCACTGGTAAATCTTGCTTCCCATCATCTTGCTCTCCTTCCCAGAGGTTGGGTTAGTTGTGGCCCTGAGGGCAGCTGGCTTGAGAACAAAGCTGTTGCACTGAGTGGCCTAAGTGGAAATATGGAACAGGTCAGGGGCCTTAGTGATGCTGCTGAGCTGATGAACTAACCAGCTCCAGAGCTACCTCACCCCGGGATTTAGGGTTATTTTTTTCCTTTTTCAAAGCTCTATGTTCAATATGTGTTTCTTGCACCCAAGATCATCCTAACAAATACAGAAAGGGTATGTAACAAAAAGAAGAGAGAGGAAAGGAGGCTTTTCCAGAGTCTTGTTTCAAAATGAAGCGCAAGCTGGAATTAAGATTGCTGGGAGAAATATCAATCACCTCAGATATGCAAATGACACCACCCTTATGGCAGAAAGTGAAGAAGAACTAAAGAGCCTCCTGATGAAAGTGAAAGAGGAGAGTGAAAAAGTTGGCTTAAAGCTCAACATTCAGAAAACGAAGATCATGGCATCTGGTCCCATCACTTCATGGCAGATAAATGGGGAAACAGTGGAAACAGTGGCTGACTTTATTTTTTGGGCTCCAAAATCACTGCAGATGGTGACTGCAGCCATGAAATAAAAAGATGCTTACTCCTTGGAAGAAAAGTTATGACCAACCTAGACAGTTTATTAAAAAGCAGACATTACTTTGCCAACAAAGGTCCGTTTAGTCAAGGCTATGGTTTTTCCAGTAGTCTTGTATGGATATAAGTTGGACTATAAAGAAAGCTGAGCACTGACGAACTGATGCTTTTGAACTGTGGTGTTGGAGTAGACTCTTGAGAGTCCCTTGGACTGCAAGGAGATCCAACCAGTTCATCCTAAAGGAGATCAGTCCTGAGTGTTCATTGGAAGGACTGATGTTGAAGCTGAAACTCCAATACTTTGGCCACCTGATGTGAAGAACTGACTCATTTGAAAAGATCCTGATGCTGGGAAAGACTGAAGGCGAGAGGAGAAGGAGACAGCAGAGGATGAGGTGGTTGGATGGCATCACTGACTCAATGGACATGAGTTTGAGTAAATTCCGGGAGTTGGTGATGGACAGAGAGGCCTGGTGTGCTGCAGTCCATAGGGTTGCAAAGAGTTGGATATGACTGAGTGACTGAACTGTTACTGATGGTTCAAAATAAGAAGGAAAGAGCCTGTGTTCCCAGTCAAGAGCTTCGGGAGAAGATACTCTAACTGCAATAACACACAGTCCCCTCTATTGCAGTGCCCAAGATGCCCTGGGGTGGGGGGAGGGGCAGGCTGAGGGGAGGCAAGGAGTGTCAGAGTTGAGGCTCCTGGTGAACTTGGATCCTGGCCCCTCTTTCCCAGCTGAGCCTGGTGGCGAGGGCTACAGGGAAGACCTCCAGCAGGTCTGGGGCATCTGAGACTCAGAGGAGCCATTCCCCTCTCACTGAGCAGAACCCTGGGGAGGTGGCTGAGACCCCAGGGAAGAAACGGTCAGATGGTGCATCTAGCCAGATGGGGCCAGCTAGGCTCAGACCTCTGAGGGATACGTAATTTGTGAGATAAGCATGCATGCAGACAGGACCTGGCTGTCCCAAGAGGAATGAGGACACAGGAGGCTTTGCAGTAACGGGTGTGGTCCAGCAGGTGTGGGGATGAGGCCAGAAGCCTGGAGTGAATGGGGTACTGACACACTTAATAGATGTCCTGTGGGTGTGCCCTTCCAGGTGACCCTCCCGCTGTCAGGATGCGGCTCTCAATGCAGCTCCCTAGGAAGTGTGGTAAGAGATGAACCCCAGCTAGCCAAAATCACATTTCTTCAACTTCAGCAGAATGGAAATTAAGCTTAGTCGTGAAGAAACGAAGCAAGATCTATTTTGTGTACATCTGAGTTCGTGGCATCAATTCACTGCCCACAGTGGTGAAGAGCAGTCAACCAGAGGAAGGTCAGCCACCCCCGACCGCCCACCCGCCCTGCTGCTGCCCTGCAGAGGGGCGCCTGTTTCCTCCATTGTGCCTCCACCCCCAATTACTACTTCCTCCCGCCCACGCCACTGCTTGCAAGCGACCTCACACCTCATCCTGACCCCGTGCTGCAGCACTGAGCCTGGTTCCTGGCCTCCCCAGCCTGCTGTCCTCCTGGGTCCACAGACCAGCTGCTCCCAGCCACGCTGGCTTAGCTTTGTGCACTCTTGACTCATGTCATGGAAATCCTTCTCCTTCCTTTTTGGCTCCCACAGCTGCCTGCTGGCAGCAGCTCTCCCCAGTTTGGCCCCACCTATAATGTTCTTGACATCTGTCTCTGGTCTTGTTGAGTTTCTGCCTATGTTTTTCCCTGCCTCCAGATGCACACGTGGCAACATGAGGCTACTGAGACAGGCACTCGGAGCTGGCAAGAGGGGAGGGAGCAGGGAGTTGCATGATTTTATTCCCTGGCCCAGGACTCCGGTTCTTGCTTCCCGCAGCTCCTCTTGCCCTTTGCTAGGTAAAAATCATTCATCCAACAAATATTCTCCGCTTTTCAAGAACCCACGTGGCTGCCACTGCTAACACACAAACACCATCACATCTAGCCCTCACTCAGGACAGGAAGGGGATGGCCCCAAGGTGGGGAGACAGGCATTTCGCCAGCTCCCTGCGGTCACTGGGACTACGCATTGCTGATGCCCTGGAGATGTCACCACAGATGTGGAAGCAGACTGGGGGGGCCTCCACTTTTCCAGGGCCCTTGCCCAATCCCCACCAAAACCTTACCTATTGGGAGAGTCTCCATAACAAAGATGGAGTGGCTCTTAACCACCACTGATGACGATACGCCTCCACGTCAAGAACTGGGATCCCACGGGAACAACTGGCCCAGACAGACCAGAGGTCACCTCTGAAGCACAGATGGACACGTTTGTGGTGACTCTCATGAGGCAGTTGGGGGCTGCTGGTCTCGGAGCCCTGAACTCATGTGGCCTGGAAATGTCTGGGACCTTTGGCCTCTGTTTGCAAAGGACAAATTTCAGTCCTGCAGGTTCTTGGCAAGCAATGTCAAAAGCTTTTCTGTCTCAGTAACCAGCAAACCACTTCCCAGGTGGCTCAGCGGTAAAGAATCTGCCTGCCAAGAAGAGACATGGATTTGATCCCTGGGTCTAGAAGATCCCCTGGAGAGGGAAATGGCAACCCACTCCAGTATTCTTGCCTGGGAAATTCCATGGCCAGAGGAGCTTGGTGAGCTACAGTCCATGGGATCACAGAATCAGACACAACTTAGCAACTAAGCAACAACAATCAACACACCAGCTCCTCATGATGTCCATGACAGAAGGCTCCTGCCTGGCACTGGGGGTGACCTTTACCACCAGGGTTGAAGCAGGGGTGCTGGTGAGGCCAATGATGCTTCAACAGAGCCTGAGCTAAGAGCATGGAGTAGGGGAACTTCCCTGGTTGTCCAGTGGTTAAGATTCCGTGCTTCCAGTTCAAGGGGCATGTGTTCAATTCCTGGTTGGAGAACTAAAATCCCATAGGCCGTGGGGAATGGCCAAAAAATAAAAAAGAGCATGCAGTGGCCTTCCTCCTCTGAGCAGCCCTGTTAGGACCTCTTGCATGAGAACTGTGAGAACTTCAGCTGTGGTAGGAAACCTCCTTAAGAGGCCAGATGGGCTCCAAGAAAGCAAAGGTTTGTGCCTCCCTCTGCCTGGGTGGCCACAGGCTCAGGTGAATCCTGGGAATCCTGGCACAGTTATAGTGGGCTTGTCTTTATAGCATCCTCTTCCACGTGGTACGGAGAGAACCACTGAATACAGCAATAGGCACGTGGGCAGCACAGGATACTGCCATCAAGCCAGTAAGGGGAGTCAACACAGATGACTTTAAGTAATGACTAAAGATGACTAAAGATACTTAAAGTATCTTTATGTGAGTGGCTGCTGTGCTAACTCAGAAGTCAGAACTCACAAAGACTGCTCTTTGTACGATGTGCAGCACTTTCCTCCAGAGAATATCCAGTGATTCTCCAGTAAACATTACACACAGAATGTGAGACCGAAGTCCCAAGTGAGGATCTGTGGTTTGCTCTGCACGTCCAAGGGCCTCACTAGAACACAGACTCCATGGGTGTTCTCTACTGGGAGGTGATGGATTATGCCCGCCTCCACTGAAGCTTCCAAGCTTAGTGGGGTACCCAGCACAAAGTAGGTGCTCAATAGTTGTGGCTCCAAGGATGAACACTGCTCTCACTAGGCAACCTCTCTTCTAATCCTTATGTCCACCCCCATAAGGGGGACAATTAGCATTCCCATTTTACCAGACAAGGAAACTGAGGCTCAGAGACATGGGGACTTTCCCAAGGCCACAGCCAGGGAGTGGCACAGCAGACTCAGCTGGCTCCACTGCCTCCAAGGCGCACAGGCTGGGTGAGTGACCAGAGGCGCTGGCTTCTCTGTGGCTGGGAAGCACGTGTAGTAGATCCCTGGACTGCCTTGGTCCCTCTGGAGCCCTGAACCTGGGCGCAGCAGAATGGGACACACTGGCCTCCCAAAGTGGGCAAACAAACAGAGCAGAACCAACCAACCTGAGTTGCCAAGAAGACATAAAACCTTTAATCACACTGGTCAAGAAGGGCAGGGGTGAAGTCAGGTTGGGGAAGTTGGGGCTGTTGCACAGGACCAGCCTTCAAGGCACCGGGTCAGGCCCTGCTGCCACCCCCCAGCCATGTGGCCATGGCTCCCTTGGCTAGGAGTAAGCACCAGAGACCAGCACCGGGGTCACTTCTGCCCCCAAGTCCACACAAGCACCAATGGGCGGGGGCCGTCTCCTTCTAGGAAGAGATTCCGGCCACCTGGGGCTGGGGAAGGGGAAGGCTGGGGGCCTCCAGGTTGACCCACCCTGGGAGGAGGGAAAGGACAGAAGTCCTGATGTCCCTCAATTTGCCTCAGCCTCTCCCAGTGCCTCCCTCAGCATCATGGCTCAGAGGAGCATCCCCGGACTGACCTGGAACATGACTGGCTTCAGTTCCCCAGACCTGCTGAGGGGTCCAAAGCCCAGTGTCTTCCTTCCTGGCTCATTGCCCGGCAGTGGCATTTGTAACTGCATCAGCAGCCAGAGACAGCTCTGCTGGGCAGCAGGGCCTCAGCACCTTAACAGAGTGTGGAGGGCCAGGGGCATGGGCTGGCAAGGGGCATCAAGGAGGTCAGAGCACCTGGGGACAGACATCAGTGTCTGACAGCGGCTGGGAGCCTGGGAGGATGGAGGCCCAGGCAGCTTTGGCAGAGAGGGCTGTGCACGGCCCTGACAGCACCAGGGAGCGGGGCAGGGAGGGCATGCCCGGAGGGTAGTGGTGGGTAGGAGCCCTCGCAGGCATCCATCCCAGCTGTGTAGGGAGCTTGGTCTGGGCTTCTTTCTTCAGGGGATGCCTTACCCCAAAATGCCTCCAAACCCCTGGGTCCTCTCCTGATAGCACCTGTCCCCTGACCAAGGTCCCTCTGGATTTGCTTTAAAGATGGGCATGGGGCAGAAAAGAAAGGAACAGGCAGAGGATACCCATTTCACCTCGGTACCCTAACCTGTCAGCCTTGAGTGGTGGGTAATGAGGGGCCACAGTGCCTGAACGCCCAGAACACAGATGTATATGATCAGAGCCCCAAGAAGTTCTCTGGGGCTGTTTTCAGGATCCTCTGTGTCTCCCCTTCCCGGCTGGACTGGGTGCTCCCCAAAAGCAGGGCCTGTGTCTGCTTCGCCTCAGCCTTCCCAGAGCCGGGCACAGAGAGGGTGATCAGTGAATGTTCAGCGACTGAATAAACGCACTATGGGTGTGCATGTGGTGGGCAGACAGGAGTTCAGAGAGAAGGAAGAGGTTGCAAGAGACAAAAGGAGGAAGTATCCTAGAAAGATGAAATTTAAGGATGTTGGGAAGATTCCAGAATGTTGGGAAGATTCCAGAGTGTTTGGAAAGTACCAAAATGTTGTGAAAGCTGTAGGACCTGGTTACTCAAGTGGGGTTCCAGAGACCAGCAGCACCGGTAATCACTCAGGAATGTACTAGAAATGCTGAATCCTGGGCCCAATCCTGGGCATTTCAGCACAATGCCCCAGTGATTTGTATCACATTCAAGTTTGAAACTGGCTGGTCTACAAGGTTGAGAAAGTTCTAGAAGATTTAGGTTAGGAGGTTTCTTAAAATGTTCAAGAGGAGAGAGGCAGGAACAGACTAGGAGGGGTGATGGAGGGAAAAAAAGAGGTGGAAGCCTGCTCAGAATACCAGGTCAGGGGCCCATTTTACAGATGGGCAAACTGAGGCCCCCACAGGAGACAGACCTGCCCACAGCCACCCCAGGCCAGAGCTGCCCCAGGGGAGGCACTAATCCTCCTCAGGCTTGATGAGGTGGCCGCTGAAGGTGATGTAGGTGTCTATGTCGTCGCTGTAGACGGCATTATCACGCTCGCGCTTGAAGAGCCGTGCCCAGACGTGGTCGCCCGGTGCCAGGGCCAGCATCACGCTCTGGCTCTGCATGATGCTGCGGTCGCTGGGCTGCGCGTACAGGATGACGGCCGCCTTGTCGTTGTGCACCACGTGCACGTAGGTCTCCTTGAAGTTCCAGCTGTGCACATTAAGGCTGAAGAAGTAGAGGCCGCCCAGGGGGGCGACGAAGTGGCCGGCAGCCAGGTCAAAGTGCCCGTCGGGGTTCACGAAGACCGTGTCAAAGAGCAGCGGCTGGAAACCCTCGCTGCTGTGCAGGGCTGTCTTGCGGCCCACCGAGAAGGCTGAGAAGCGCGTCTGGCATGGACTGCCAGGGCTGCCCGCCTGCCCCTTGGCACCCTTGATGCCCTGGGGGCCACGGTCCCCCCGGGGACCCTCCCTGCCCAGCTTCCCAGGTGAGCCCAGCAGGCCTCGGTCCCCTTTGTCACCTGTGGGGACAAGAAGAGGAAAAGTCAGGGTAGGTGCCCAGGGCTGCTTCTAAGCATCTGCAGAAGGCTCTACCCTGCCAAGAGAAGGTAGGCCAGAGGAACAGTAAACTGAGCACCTACTGCATGCCAGGCATCACTGCCCCAAATGACCCTTTAAAGGAGACACCATGTCCACCACCATTCATAGGGAGGTGAAGGGACTCGCCTGGGTGGCATGGCACGGATTAGGAGCAGGGCGGCATGCATGCAAATGTTCAACTCTTTGTGACCTCATGGACTGTAGCCCACCAGATTCCTCTCTCCATAGGATTCTCCAGGCAAGAATCCTGGAGTGGGTTGCCATTCTCTTTGTCAGGGGATCTTCCCGACCCAGAGATCAAGCCCGCATCTCCTGCAGGTGGATTTTTTACCACAGAACCACCAGGTAAGTGCCACTGTGCATGCTAAGTCGCTTCAGTCATGTCCGACTCTTTGTGACCCTAGGAACTTATAACCTGCCAGGCTCCTCTGTCCATGGGATTTTCCAGGCAAGAATACTGGAGTGGATTGCCATTTCTTCCTCCAGGGGAGCTTCCTGACCCAGGGATCGAACCCAGGTCTCCTACATTGGCACGCAGATTCTTTTCCACTGTGCCACCTGGGAAGCTATGCTTCTTGAGGAAACAGATCCCAAATATTTTGCTGCTGTCTGTCACAGTGCCAGTAATTACCCTCAGTCACATCCCTTTGAATGAAACGGACAGCCCTGTGTTCTCCCGGGGCCCCCTCTGACCACAGCGATGTTGCTAGGAAGAGGCAGAAAAGAGGGCACAGGCCCTCGGAGGAGAAGCCTGGAGGGAAGCAAGGAGGGGGGCGTCAGGGTCTCTGCAGAAGTCTTCCTCACCAGCCCCATTGGTGAAGTAACTACCCCATCACATGCCCTGCACTTTACAGGTTGCAGAGCACTTTCTTCATCCCAGTCCCGAGGGATGGTAGTCATAGTTTATATATAATGCAGCGAGCCCAGGAAGGAAGAGACCTTGCTGCCCCACACAGCAAGGAAGCTGAAGAGATGCGGCTGGGACCCAGGGAAGGTGAAAGGTGCCTTCCGCCACAGCAGATGCCCACCCACCTAACAGGCAGCTGGAGAGGTGGCCCAGGAGAGGTGACATGGGATTTTATGGAGGACAGTGGTGGAGAAGTACTGTCGACAGCCAGGTACCTCGTTAACCTCACAAAGAGGGCTCTGCTGGCCCTGGGGAAGCGGTGATGTGTGAGGTGGTGAGAAAATCGGGGAGAGGAAGAGAGGGTCTCAGATCTGTGGAGTGGAGTGGTCCTCTGCATTCCTCCCCATAAATCCTAGCTCTGCCCCTGACAGTGGTGTGACCCCAGAAGATCTCCTCCTCTCTCGGAGGCTCAGGTTTCCCCATCTGCAAAGTGGGAGGATTAAGTATACCACCCTCACAGGGTTGTTGTGAGCAAAGACGGAGGTAAGAATGTCAAGGGCCCGGCCCTGGGAGTGACCAGCTGCTCGCAGCCCCTAACAGCAGAAGTAGCTCTCTTGGGGTCTGGTCTTAGAGGACAGGGAGTCAGCTCTCACTTGAATGGCTTAGGGGGTCCCCACAGCTCTCCCACTTCTAGCCTTGTCTTCCACCACCTAGTCTCCAGCAGAAATGAGAGGGATCCATTGAAACCTAAGCCGGGTCAGGCCCCTTGTCTGCTCAACCCCTCCCTTGCTCCCTATCTCACTCAGAGAAGAAACCCACAATTTGTTTCTAACCTCAGCTCCTCTGCTTGTCCCCTGCTCCTTAAACATACCCGGTCCATTATTCACTCTGTGAATAGAGTGACCTGCTATTCACTCTGCCTGGAATGCTCTTCCCCAGGTATCTACGTGGCTTCTTCCCCACCTTCTCAGTGAGACCTCCCCTGACCACCCCATTCAATATGCAACCCGCGCCCCACACCTGTACTCCCAGTGCTTTTTCCACCTCAGCACTTCCACAGCATTTATCACCAACCATCTCTTTAACTTGGGTGATATGTTTATTGCTCATTGTGTGCCTTCCCCACTAGAACAGAAGCTCCACAGACATGGCGTCTGTGTCTGGTTTGTACACACTCCCTCCAAGAATTCAGAATGATCCTGGCACATAGTGGGTACTCAGTATAACGTGTGAATGAAAGAAAGGGTCTGAGACAGTTTTATGTCCTGGTCTTTCCTGCTCCTCTCACCTCACCTCCCCCAGGCCCAGGAAGAGATCTTCCCACATGCCCTTCTTGATGCCAACCAGGCCAGTCCAGCCCGAGTCCTGTGTGGGTCCTCACCCTTTAGGATGGTGATGTTAATGTAGGGCCTGACCTCAGGCAGCACATATGGGAGGGCAGACGGAGAGGCTGAGGATGCACGCGCAGCATCGGCAAGGACCGTGGGGTCTTCAGAGTCACAGCACCGTCGACAGAACCCAGGGGAGCTAGAGGCCACAGCTTCCCCAGAGGTGGGCTCCTCGGTGGGGAGTCCAGACACCGAGAGAGGGAGCAGGAGCGCTGCCCAGAGGAGGCCCAGGGCAGCCATCCCCATGGCGACCTGGAGCAGGAAGGAAGGACAGGAATATAGTTACCTGAAGATCTACACTCGGCTGATGCCTAGAGTGAATACCCGCAGCATGGGTGTTCCTGATGTAACCCATGGAGGGGGCACTAGAGCCCCATTTAACAGACAAGAAGACTGAGGCCTAAACAGGGAGACAAGTTCTTCAAGTTCACAAAGAGACCCGTGGTAGTGCAGGGCCTGGAGTCTGAGTCTCCACTCCCTGGGGGTTTCGGCCACATGTGGGCCCACAAAGGAGGACCCCTTCTGAAGATGAAGGTCCTTTCTGGGAGGTCTTTGCTGGGGTGGGTGAGGAAGATGCCCTGCTGCCCACGTGACATAGCCAATGAGACTGTAAAATGCTTTTCCCACACTCCTAATCTCCCTCGGCCTTGTTTTCCTGTCACTGACTCCATAGTCAATGGAATACAAGTTAGAAGAAGGAGCCCTTGGGACAGACTAATTAGAAACAAACAAAAGAAGCCCAGCAGTCACGCACCATTGAAGGTATGTAGCTGGTGTCAGCCCACCTCCTTGTTCAGCATCTTTGTGCAGTCAACAACTTATACAGCTCAACCTCACCCAAGAAGCCCTATAGGGAGGGAGCAGGAGAGAGTAAAATTCATTGGAAGGTGGTTGTGTCAATTATCTTAGACACATCAATCATCTTAGACCTGCCAATCAGCTGCCAGGGTGGTAATTTGGAATTAAGGAACAGAACCCAGGAGTTCTGAAAAATTTTAAAGAAACAAGTAAGTCCAAGGATTTGTGAGGATCTGTCTTTGGCCTTGGCCAAGAAGGGATCCAGAGTTCCAGAGGAGGGGCAGAAGGTAGCCTGGACAGCAGTGACTGGAGACAAGCCAGGCTGGTGGGCAGGAAGCCAGGCAAAGAGCTTCTGAGGTGGTGGCAGTCTTTGGGGGCTGGCACACGTTATCGCAGGATCAGAAACTAGTTTTTTGAAACCAGACTGGTTTTTACACTTCTGGCGTTTCTTTGTTTATTTCCTTTTTGTTCTCCTGTAACATTTAGTACAATTCAAAAATATTTTTCTGTGGTTAATACGGGTTGAGAAGGTAAAATTATTATTATTATTTTTAAATGCCCTTCTATCCTAACCTGAGCACTGAAGAGTTGGGTCTTAAAGGGGCAGGAGCACTCCCTGCACCAGCCCCCTTCCCCTCCCGGCTTGCCAGAGCTGGGTCGTAGCAGTGGGCAGCAGCCTCCAGAGTCATCACCCTCTCCTGGAGGTGACCTTGTTCCCCACCCCCACCCTGCACTGGTTTCCTCGTTCTGCTCTGTAAGGCAGGTCAGGTCTTCAGGGAACAGCACCCACTCTGGCCAAGATTATCACCCTTACCTTTTATTTGTAAATTATAATACACACCCCAGCGGTTTTGAGAAGAGCAGAACCCCCTCTTTCCTGGCCACAGATGTGAGACTTTTAGAATCAGACCTGAGATTCCAGAATGGTTTGCAAGCTGTTGTGACCTAAGGCTAGTGGCTTAACCTCTCTGGGCTTCGCGCTCCTTAACATTTTAGAAGGACAAGACAACACCACCTCCCCACCAGGTTATTTGGGAGGATTTAAAGGCAGGAAAATCACCTGTCTGGTAAAAGACTCTTAATTAAACTTTTGTTCCTCTCTCTGCTGCCCAACATGACCTCTCCCCTAGTCCTGCATGGGACAGGAAGAGCAGAACTGTTCCCAGAGAACTGGCATGGTCTGGGGACATTTCTGTTAGGCCAGACAGCTGGGAGTCAAAATATCTGTGACACAGAACTGTGACCTGGAGTGGGGGGAGGGGGACGCAGGAAGCAGGAAGCAAAGCAGCCTTTAACAAAAGTAATAACCACAGCCGTGGTCACTGGCTGTCCCTGGGGGAGGGTGGCATGCAGGCATCAAGTGGAGGGACCATGCCATGGGGGTGATTCGGGGGTCCCTGCTGCCTCCACTATGGAGCTGGGGCCTCTTCGGAGTTGAGGGAGAGTCAAGCCCTGCTGGAGCAGACTCAGTGCCCGTCCAGGCAGGAGTGGGCACAAGCCAGGAGCATCGGAGGAGGGCAGCCCTTCACCAGTGCTAAAAGTCTCAGTCAGAGGAAGGGATGGGAAGGAGAGAGTCTAGAGGGGCTGACCGGGGTCAGAGGGAGAGAGCAGGGCCCCGAGATATGTCCAGGAAGAGAGAAGGAAAGGCATTCCAGGCTCTGACCCCAACCCCCTTGGCCCTGCTGGAGGAAGCTGCAGGACCTCCCATCACTCACTCAATGTCCGACAGCCTCGTACAGCAGTTCATGGACCCCGGGCCTCCCGGCAGCCTCTGTTTCCTTGATCCATGTTTGCAATGATGATAATAACTTGTTGCTGGCCCAGACCCCCAGGTCTGGCGGGCTGGCCTGGGAGGGAGGGAGGGATGGAGGCAGAGAGGAGGGAGGGAGGGAGGGCGGAGGGAGCAGGCTGGCTTCCCACTGCCCCTCCTCCCTGCTCCCTCCCCTCCAGCCTCTAGGTTCTGCGGAGATGAAGGGAGCTGGTGGATTCCCGTTGCTTAACTCTTTGGTAGTCCTGGAGGGTCTTGTTTAATTTAGAGACCCTATACATTTCCAGGAGGAAGGGGTCTGAGGTTCCTGATGTGCAGGCTGGGAAATCAAGCCCCGGAAAGGGTAAGGGCAGGAGCCCCTAAGTTGCTCAGAAAGGGGAAGGCTCCAGCCTAAGCTGAAGGGCTCCTTAGTCCGGAGTCACCAAGGCAGGAGGCATACAGAGGACATGGGCACCAGCCCAGCTGCCGCAGGTTCAAATCCTGGCTCGGGCACCCATTGGCCAGTCCTTTCCCCTCTCAGGCCCTGGTTTTCTGTAGAACTCCAGTCCCCAGCCTCATCCTCCATGCCAGTCACAAGGGGAAGCTTAGTAAGTGTATGTTGAGTGATGGTCACATCTCCTTGGGGATCAGCTAACGGTGGCAACCAGGTCAGTAGCTCCACCTCCAATGGATACCAAAGTCCTACTCTGCCTGGAAATTTTGTCATGTTATCCATCTTCCTGGTCTTCTAGAGCCATGGAAATAACTCTCAAGCTCGCAGGAGGGCAGCCTGTACAGAAGACCCCAGGGCCCCAGGAAGGGTCTTGCCTCTGCTTCCTTCCGGTTAGGCTGCAGGAGGCTTTGCAAAGGCTGCAGTCCTGGCTCGCTGGGCCAGAGACCCCTGTACAAAGACTCTTTCACAGGTCTCTCGCCATCTAGCCCCCTCTACATTTGTTGAGTACTTACTGCCTGTGCCAGACTTCATCTTTAGAGGGGCTTTTGTCACCCAAAGGGTATTAACATCCATTATTTCTACTCTTCTTACCCCAGCCTTGGGAAAAGGAGCTAGTGGTGGAGCTGATGTGACTCACCCAGGGTCACACAGTTGGTGAAGAGGAACCACAACCCTACAGAATGGAAGGAGCTCCCACGATGACCCAACTGGGTACGGTTGTGTGCAAAGGCTGCAGTTCAGGGTCTGTCCCCTGGGCAGAGAGAGGTGGTGACATTGTGCCTCTCAGGTGGCACAAGACTGCAGTGACCTAAGGGGGGTTTATTGAAGTCTGGGGCTTTGGGCGTTAACCCTCAGGCCCCACTCACAGCTGGGCAAAGTGTGAAGGAGGGAACAATCCTGGCTGTGTGTTGTTGACCATCTCTTGTCTCTGAGCTTCTGTTTTTGTATTACTTCGGGGGGATAATCACACAGCAGAATATCCAGGCCTGGAAGGACCCTTAGGGGTGATATAATCCAATCCTTTATTCTGTCCGGCAGGGACGGCAAGTCTTTGGCTCAAGGTCACACATCAGACTGGAGTCTAAGTTGGGATGAGAGCCCGACTCTCCCAACTTCTAGTGTTGTGCTGCTTCCCTCTCACAAGCCCACCTGGAGTGCCCCCCACCCAGGCCTATTTAGGGGTCCAAAGCAGCCCAAAGGAACGCAGATGGAAGCACTGTGGACCCTGGGAAAGCTATCAGGTCCACACTGGCTGTGCCCTCCATGTGGCCCTGTCCCAGGCAGCATTCCCAGGGCACTGAGCCAGGGCTGCAGAGGGAGGGAAGTAAGGGGAGCCGCCCTCTCCTCCCTCCCCTGCTGCTGCCACCAGAGGGAAAAGGGCTGAATCAGCAGCACTGGAGGCGGACACGGCTCCTGGCTGTCTCTCAGAGATCTGGCTTAGAAAGCCTAGCATCTGAGGACAAAGGGATGTGGGGTGCGTAGAGGCAGGGTGGGGACACAGGATTGCTTTGGTCCAGGGCCCATTGTGTGCTCTTGCCACGCTCAACAGGTCCTCTGCAGAGAAGGAGCCTCAACTCAAAGGTTTGGAAAATAACATAGTTGTTCAGTTGCTAAGTTGTGTCCGACTCTCTGCGACCCCATGGACGGCAACGTGCCAGGCTTCCCTGTTCTTCACTGTCTCCCGGAGTTTGCTCAAACAAACTCATGTCCATCAAGTCAGTCATGCTATCTAACCATCTCATCCTCTGCCACCCTCTTTTGCCTCCAATCTTCCCAACATCAAGGTCTTCTCCAAAGAGTCAGAAAATAATATTTTTTAAGGGAAGTGTTACATTAGTTATTAAAAGTGGTACAGAATTCCAAGTGATGTTAAAGCAATCCTTTGTAGAAAAGAATTGGAAACACCCATATTACACATTTGATCCATAGCTCAGCTGGTAAAGAATCCGCCTGAAATGCAGGAGACCACAGTTTGATTCCTGGGTCAGGAAGATCCCCTAGAGAAGGGCATGGCAACGCACTCCAGTATTCTTGCCTGGAGAATTCCATGGACAGAGAAGCCTGGTGGGCTACAGTCCATGACGTCGCAAAGTGTTGGACACAACTGAAGGACTAATCACACATTTGAGCCAGTTATATTTTACACATTTTCTCTGGAATGCCATAGGAAGGTGCTAATGTCATTTTGATGACTTAACTTTGATATATAAATTTAATAAACTAGGTATATATAGGGGGAAAAAAAAAAGAAGGAGCCTCATCTCACTTAACAGGTGAGGAGGCTGAGGTCTGGACAAGAAAACTATTCTCACCAGGTTCTAGGTCCAGGTTCTTTGACTCCCAGCTGTGGTCAATGTCCCAGAAAAGGGCCCCTTGTCCCAGCCCCCAGCTCCCAGGCAGCTGGCTGTGATGAGGGGTGGGGCAGACAAGAGGGTTGGACTCTGGAATATTATACACAACTTTAATAATATTCTTCCTTCCACTCTCTTCCATCAACTGGAAAATTTCCCATTTGTGCATGAGCCCTTAGTCTCCCAGCCACTCTGCCGCTCTCCACAGCAGCCCAGGTAGCTTGGAGACAGAGTCACAGCCCTGAGTCAGACAAGACTGGGTCTGCATCTCAGCTCCACTTCCTTCCAGCTCTGTTGACCTTGGCCACGTCCCCCTACCTCTGAACCTTGGTGTTCCTGGGCCAGAGGGATGCGAGGAGACCAAGACCATCTGAGCAGCCTGGCAGGATATCCAATGGGATATACACTGGCCACCAACCAGTGCTTCTCCCGGTGAATATGGTGAGGACATTAGCCCATTCTCCTCAGGCACACATCTGAGACACAGACTCACTGACTCCCAGAACCAAGCTTCTAGACACACCCACCTTCCAGCCCAAAGTTTGGACGAAGATATAAAAATAGTGACACTTGGTGCTTGCAACAAGAACCCTTCATGCATTTTTTAAAAATAAAATGTGCCCGTCATAAAGTGAGACAGAACAGAAAACAGGATTCCTGGAGTCAGCTATGCAAGCGGTGTATGGCAAGTCACCAGTCTATTAATAACTGTTCTAGGGCAGTCGTCAAGAAACGAAACAAAGGAAACCGTGAGCGCCACCCACTGGGGAGTCATGGAGCCCGGCACCTACCCCACGCCACCGGGCCTTCTGATGTACCCCATTCGTCCGGTTCTTAGGGAGCTGGCGGGGTAGGGTGGGGCGGGGAGATGGAGGGCCCACTGAGATGCGCCGTTCTCTAACTTCTTTCAACAACGTGGGTAGGGGGTCCAATGGGACCATCGCTCTCCCAAGCTGCTAGCTCACTCGGCTTCTGGGATCTGCAGAGCCCCTCCTTCGACCAGTTGAGTAGTCGAGGATGAACTTCGCTCTCCGGACTCCATTTCTCCGTCCTGGGCTTTCTCAGCAACCCACGTCTGTCCTACAGGTGTTCATCTGACTTGGGCGAGTTTATCCCATTTTACAGAAAGGGAAACCGAATCCCCAAGAGGCCTACAGAAAGGAAGAGCCAGCCCCCTCCCAGCCCTCCTGGCCCCTGACAAGGACGGTGGTTACACAGCGGGAAACTGAGGCTCAGGGAAGCAGGTGCACTAACTGGCTCCTCCTCACGGCCGACTAGGGGCAGAGCCAGATGACGGGGCGGGCAAGGTACGGGGGTGGCCACTGCCATCTCCCACTCTTCTCGGCCAAATTAAGGGGCGCGACTCCCCCACCCCCAAGCCGGGGGAGCCCCAACATCCCCCCACCCCCACTTCGGGCTCAAACCCTGGGAAAAACTGCCGCCAGTTGCGGCCACTCTTGGCAACACCGAGGGCTCTGCTAGAACAGACCCCCGCCACAAAGAAACCCGCCGGCGTCTTCGCTCGGGCCACCGCGCCTGTAAGCTAAAAGCCCAACAGGAGATGAGCGAAGGCAGCCGCGGCGGCGCCGGGGAGGGGCCTTTGAGAGTTCAGCTCCGGTGGAGTTGAGCAGAACCGAGCAAAGCCGAACTTGGCCGAGCGGAGCCGAGTCCAGCCGAGTCAAGCGGGTCTGGCGGATCGTAGCCGGGTCTGACCGCACGGTGCCGAGTCGAGCCGAGTTCGGCCGAGTGGAGCTGCTGGGGGGAGCCAAGGGGAGAGGGGAAGGTCACTCGGCGCCCCCTGCTGGACACAGAGCCCGGCGCTGGACTCAGTCGAAGCTAACGCGCCGCCGCCGCCTCCCAGCCCTGCGACAGTCGGGGGCTACTGAGCCCGTTTTATGGATGTGGAAGCTGAGGTTCCAAGACGTTTGGAGCCTGGCCCAAAGGCACACAGAGCTAAGAAATGGTGGCTGTGAGGTTCGAAGCAGATTGTATGGCAGAGAGCTCACCTGTCCCTGCCACCCACTGCAGTGATCATTGTGTGTTTGCTTTGTTCTCGCAGTAATTGCTGCCATTTATCATGGTCATCCAGGAGGAGGGACCTGCCCTGTCTGATGATCCGGGGTAGACCCACCCTGGAGCACAGAGATAACCCCTGTTCTTACAGGTAGTGACACCAAGTAGGCTCTGGGCATGCTGACCAAGCACAGCAGGGCCAGCCGTTCCCATGTGCAAATATTGACACGTTTCCCGGTCATTAAAGCAGAGAGCAAGTCGGAGAGGCCCTGTCCGACTGCAGGCCTCATTTTCCCTTCCTGTTTACAAGATGACCAGAGGGTAGGAGCCCCTGGCTCTCTGCAGTCTGTGTCCCCGGGCTATATGAGCCAGGACCTGGGGTGTCTGGGACCCTGGAGGAGGCCAAGTGTGGCACCAAGCACTGTCTTTGAGCTTGTGAAAAAGTGAAGATTGGCCTTGCCCTCCACCCACATGTGTGTGCTCAAATACATCAGTGACGTTCACTCCTGTGTGCAGACCACCTTAGCCTGCCAGACCGGCCTATGACAAGGCTGCAGGGCTGGCTGGAGGGTGGCTGGGCTGGGCTTCTAGAACACAACCGAGATCACAACAAATGAGTAGTGTCAAAGGAAGGTCAGGCTGCATCAGTGGAAGCAGCCACCCTCGCTGGCCAGGGGCTCCTAGAGTTTGTCTGGCTTGATGTCACCCATCCTTTCTTTGCTTCTCTCCTGGACATTTGCCATTCCAAGCAGAACCGAGCACACAGGTCAGAAGAGCCGCTTCACGCTGTAGCCTGTCTTTGCCCTTGTCTTGATGAACATGGTACTCAGTTCTTCGGCGTGCTGCTTGCCCTCTTCAGTGGTCATCTGCCTCTTGTTGGCCAGGTCCATCTTGTTGCCCACCAGCAGCATGATGACGTCACTGCCCCTGTCTGTCCTGACATCAGCAATCCAGAGGCCTGGGATGACCTTCATGCTGCTGAGTCTTGCTCAAGGACATTGCCTGTCACCACCAGTGGCTGCCAAGGAGCTGACACCATTGGCCTCTGAGTTCTTTCCACACCGAGCATCACTCCTGCCACACTCACCTTCATTTTCGTAGTTTCTAAAAACTAGGCGCTGGACTGGGGACTAGGAAAATGGTGTTCTTGGTCTGCCTCTGGTGCTGTGACCATGGGTGAATCATGTGACCATCCCAGGCCTCACTGTCTTCAGCTGTAAAATGGATATGAGAGCTGTTCAATAGTACTTTGAACATCTTTCACACTTCTTCCCAGAGCACAAACTCCAGTTCCCTCTTGACCCTTGGTTGGGCTATAACCCCTCCACCAAGATTTCCACCCCCAACCATGGATAGCTTATCACTTTTGTTAAAGCATTTCTCAGGTTTATTTAATTCATAGTACCTACAATGCTCTGTGAAGGTGAAGTGCTAGTTACTCAGTTGTGTCCAGTTCTTTGTGACCCCATTGACTGTAGCCCACCAGGCTCCTCTGTCCATGGGATTTTTCAGGCAAGAATACTAGAGTGGATAGCTATTCCCTTCTCTGGGGGATCTTCCCAACACAGGAATCAAACCTGGGTCTCCCATGTTGCAAGCAGATTCTTTACTGTCTGAGCCACCAGTGAAGCCCTGTACAATGGACTGTGCTACTCACATAATCTTCTTAACATAGATGTCTACCCTCATCTTCATCTCAGAGAGAAGCAAACTGAGGCACAGAAAGGTTAATCAAACAGCTAGTGAATGGGTGAGTGGGGATTCAAAACTAGACAGTTCCAGATTCCAGGGGCTTAAGAACCACCCCTTTATCTCTAATGTTCAACGTGACTTCCTTTGGCCCTGAAGACAGACCTTGTATTTCTCTACCTTCTGCTTTTTGCATTTGGCAGCTGTTCTATAAACACTTGTTGAATGGAGACATGAATGAATGATAATGTCCAAGGTCTTCCAGAGGCCCAGGAGAGGCAGGGATGCTGGCTTTGTTTTGCAGGTGGTAATTGTATTAGTTTGCTAGGACTGCTGGACTGAACTACCACAAACTGGTGATTTAAACAACCAAAATGTATTTTCTCATAGCTCTGGAGGCTGGAAGTCCAAGATCAAGGTGTCAGGCAAGGCTGCTTCCTTCTGAGAGTTGAGAGAATGGACATGTTCCAGACGTCTCTCCCAGTTTCTGGTGGTTTTCTGGCTGTCTTTGGCACTGACTCTTGGGTGCATCACCCAGCATTTTCCCCATGCTCCTGTCTGTGTCCAGATCTTCCCTTTTTTAAGAACACCAGTCAAACTGAAACAGAGATCCACCTTACTCCAGAGTGATGTCATCTGAGCTCCTTATGACTGGAAGGACCCTATTTCCAAATAAAATTACATCTGGAGGTACTGGAGGTTAGGGCCTTATATGAATTTGAGGGAGGAGGACACAATTCGATGCACAGTGGGAATTAACTTCCTAGGAGGTCCTGTCTGACACAGTGTCTGTCCCTGAACTGGGCCTTTCTCCCTTTCATTCACTGCCTTTCTCCGACCCCAGGGCCTTAGCACATACTGTCCCCCTGCCAGACACACTCAGGCTCACCTTCTGCTCTCAGTACCACCCCCAATACAGACCCCTCCCCCAAGTTGTGTTCCTCCAGAGCACACTGCACTAGCATTCCCACTGGACAGTGGTCCGTTTACCTGTGTGGCTGCCTGTGAGTGCCACAAGCATGGGAACCATGTCTATTTCCCTCCGCTGTACTCCCAGTCCAGCGTCAGGGCCTTGCACACAGGAAAACCTTTGTCAACTTAAGGAACTTTGCCCAAAGAGGTCAAGTGAATAGCCAAGGCCATGTGGTAGGTTTGTGGCAAAGTACGTTCCAGATCTCCTGACTTTGGGTCTCATGACGTTTAAGGGATGTGTTTGCCCTCTGGCCTTCCAGTAGACTCACCAAGTCTCATCAGGGCCTGCTGGCCACAGAGGAGCACCCTGATGTTTTGATGGGACTGTGGCCTTGTACAACTCCCCTCACCTTATACCTGGAGTTCTTGCTGACTTTAGAGTGCTTTCTTCCATGTCTGGAGTCCTTTGGAACCCAGGCTGTCACTTCCCTATGGGACAGTGGCCTCTGTCTCCCCCACTCCTTGGAGGTGAAAAGAGCTGTAGCCCTGGGCCCTTGGCTTCCTTGTCCCAGGCCCTACAGACTCATTTCTGCTGGTGCTGAGGCTGATGTATGAAGTCCTGGTCCAAGCCATGGGCTGTTGCCTGGCAACTGCCTCTGAGAGACAAGTTTAAGGTAAGGTCTTGGGTCTTGGATGTCTTGAGCAACTTGGACATCTGGAGAGAAGGAATCAGGCAGGGAGGACCATCACCACCCTTCTACCTGCTTGGGCTCACAGCTCCAGAGCCTCCCCTGAACCCATAGCTCCTGTGGTTCCCATAAGACACAGATTCTAACCCCAAACCCCCATATGACTCTTTCCACCCCCTCGATTCTTCCCGCATTTATTCAGGGTCACCACAGTGCACCAAAGAATTGATGCTTTTGTACTGTGATGCTGGAGAAGACTCTTGAGAGTCCCTTGGACTGCAAGGAGATCAAGCCAGTCAATCCTAAAGGAAATCAGTCCTGAATATTCATTGGAAGGACTGTTGCTGAAGCTCCAGTACTTTGGCCACCTGATGCCAAGAGCTGACTCACTGGAAAAGACCCTGATGCTGGGAAAGATAAAAGGCAGGAGGAGAAGGAGATGACAGAGGATGAGATGGTTGGATGGTATCACTGACTCAAAGGACATGAGTTTGAGCAACTCCAGGAGTTGGTGATAGACAGGGAAGCCTGGCATGCTGCAGTCCATGGGGTCGCAAAGAGTACGACACAACTGAGTGACTGAACAACAACAACCACATTGTACCAACCAAAGGAAGCTAGAGTAACAGTGTGAAAATTTCCCCCTGGAACTGTGAAATGGAATTTCTCCCATTTACTCATTTATCCCAAATCATCTTATGAAGGGCCCACAGCATTGCTAGGCCCTGGGAACATGGATACATCAGGCTTGAACCCTGCCTGGAAGCACAAGGCTAGTGGGACACTCCCCCTCCCACACGCACATGTGTGTGCACAAGTAGTGAGTGACACATAAGAAGTCAGGGAAGCTGGAGGGCTATGGGCTTCAGAGAGGTGACCCTAGCCAAAGCCCCACTGCCCACACAACCTTGGCTACCAGCAGTCCCTCTGCTCCCAGCCCATGCACAACGGCCACACACACAGCAGGCCCTGTGTTTCACCCCAATGCACCTTCACTCGTGGATATGGCTAAGATGCCTGAGCACCTACTATATACCCTTCCACTGTATTTACACACTCCTCCTCCATCCTGCTATTGTTGCTGCCTGTGTCATTTCTCCCTGCCATTGAGAGTCTGTCCCTGACCTAACTCCTACCCCACTGGTCAGGCCAAACTGTCCATCACAGTGTCCCACCTTCTTTGTAGCTGGAAAGATGGACTTATGACCCACATCTGACCAATCATGGCATTCTATCACCTCGTCTTTGGTGATCTACCCATATGGCCATCATGTGACCCAATTAGAACCAATCAGCTCTCTTCCACGAGGTCTGAAATTTGGACGCAGCAAAAGAGTAGGTTTACTGCTTTTGGATCAAGCTCTCTAAGGATATAGGCTGAGGTTTGTCAGGAGCATCTTCCACGACTCCTGGAGGACCAGGACTCTGGAAGGCAATACACAAGGAGGCCTGGGCATGCAGAGCTGAGAGACGGGAGAGAAGGAGTATCCTGATTGAAAGGCATGCATGGCCACACCCCCACTCAGGCACACCAATCTAAAACACAGTGCTAGTCAGAGCAGTTGGCCCAGGCTGGTCATCACGTGTCACCAACTTTATTGACAAGAGTTTGGGTCAGAATTTTCCTTAGGGCCTCTCAGGCACCCTTGTAGAAGTGGCTCACTTGCCCCAGGAATCAGGAAAGCAGGAGATGCTGGAATGCCAGGGATCCTCTTCCCTCAGACCCCAGACCCTCCTCAGGGGAGCCCTAGAATGAGGACTGGGCCTCCAGCCTCCAACCCCTGTACAAGCTCTAGTTTTGTACACTTCCTTCCCCCTGATGGGGCCTCACTCTTCCCCAAGCCCTGCCCCCCGATTCTTGGCTTCTGAACCTCAACTTCCCTTCCTTGTATCCTATAGTGTCCTTACCCGCAAGGACTGGAAGACAGAGAAGCCACTTCATGAGAAAGAAGAGGCTGCCTCCACTCTATAATCTGTTACGCCCCAGCCTCACCCACTGCAGTGTACATGGCAGTTTACCCCAGATGACTCTTTTTCTTCCAAATCCCAGGAGGCAGGCAAACTGGGACACCCACTGCCATTTTATGAAGGGGAAACTGAGGCCCAGAGAGGTCAAGGCTGGACAGGATCTGGAGGTCTCCCGGGTTGTGGTTCCCACATTTTCTCTGAGGACCCCCTACCTTCTGAAGGGTGGGGGTTGGGAGATTTAGCAAGAGGTGCCACCCTCCTCAGAATCTGTCTCGCTGTGGCTCTAAGGGGTCATCTCGGGGAGGGAATCCAGGCCAGCCCAGGCCCAACCTTGGACAGGAGCCTCTCCCTATGGTCTCCCTCTAGCCTCCTCCAGTCTTTTCTTCCTTGAGCCTTTCCAACCTGGACCTGGGGAATGTGAAAGACCGGGAGGCCTGCTCCCCAGCCTGCCAGGGCTGCACCACTCCTCCCAACCTCTCCAGGGAGCCAGGCCCTGCTTCTCAGCTCTGCCCCCAGGCTCCCATCAAGGCCCAACACTTCAGCGTGCTGCAGGCCTCAGGGGTTGCTGGCCCCATACCTTTCAGGGCATTAACTTTTCCACCCTGATGGCATCCTTTCCTTGAGTATGATCAGGCCAGGCACTGACTGGCAACCCAATTTCATTGATGTTGCCTCTGAGGTTAGCCCAGGGGGGCCAAGGTTGGCTCCAAGGTCATGAGACAGATCTGACCTCCACTTCTTCTTCCTCCCCCCTCCCCCTTCTCTTCCTCCTTTTTCTTCCCCTCTCCCTCCTCCTCTTATTCCTCTTCCTTTCAGTTCTATTTAGACGTGCTGCCTTTCCGTGTCAGTCTGCCCAGGCCAGGTCCCTGCCTTAGTTAATGAGAGGGGAGAAGCAGGGAGAATTTCTCCTACGAGAAGGCTCCTGAGCCCTCAAAACCCCGAGACCCCTTCCAGCCATAGGACACAAAGCAAGATGCTTTGAAGGTTGGTAAGCTGCCCCCAACAGGGCCTGAGCTAGCCTTTGGGGGGCCTGTGCAATATGGGGTCCTTGTTTAAGAAAAGGAATACAACATTACAAAGACAAAATTAGACTCAGAGCCTCAGAAGGACCCAAGCAGTCAGGAACCCTGAAGCTGGACTTAATTAGCTTCCTGGAAAATCTGCATCTTCTCTTGTCCAGGAACACAGGAGTCCCGGCACTGACCATCTGGACCAAGAATGCCTGGAGGTTATCGGGTTGTTCAGCAGGTGAGACCTGAGGTCCAGAGAGGAGAAGGGCTGGCCCTCAGCCTTGCAGCAAGAGGAGCAGAGCTGATGTGGGGCCTGGGCAGTCTCACACCCCTTCTCCCTACCAGGGGAGACTTCCTCCCATTTGGGGCTGCAGTATTGACCCCTATGAATACTGGGCTCCACTCCCTCTTTTGTGAACCTGACTAAGCCCAGGAAATCCAAGGCCTTGGTTTATCCTTCTGAGGGCCAATATTCAGGATTCTCTGTCTCTGAAGGGGAGAGCCCATCTGTACCTCTCCCCTTGTTTGTGCTGTGCGTGCTAAGTCGCTTTAGTCATGTCTGACTCTTTGCGACCCTATGGAATGAAGCCCACCAGGCTTCTCTGTCCATGGGATTCTCCAGGCAAGAATAGTGGAGTGGCTTGCCATGCCCTCCTCCAGAAGAACTTCCTGACCCAGGGATCGAACCCTCATCTCCTGTGGCTCCTGCATTGCAGGCAGATTTTTTACCCCTGAGCCACCAGGGAAGTTCCACACCTCCCCTTATCCTGACCCTATTCAGGAAGATCCACCCAGCGGTGATGCCCCTCCAGACTTATCAGATAGAGCTCATCCAGGCCGCTGTCTCCCATCCCTGAGTCACACAAGGCCCAGAGAGGGGGAAGCCACCTATCTGAGGTCACACAGTAAGTCACACAGCAAGGGCCCAGGCCTCCAAATATTCCATCACGGGCCCTGCTACCTCGGGTGGCACACCCTAGGCGCACCCACAGTCTCTGCCCATTCCTCGGGCTACGCTGGCCCTCCACAGGCCCCTAGAGATAGCTGATGTGCAGCGTGTCGGATTTCTCCCCAGCCAAGGGTTCTTGGGGTAGGAACTGACGCTCCTTGCTGGTGGTGCTGCTGGGAGGCCGCTCCTGCCCACTGGGACCTGGCTGTATGATCTGGTTGACCCGGCCGTTCATCTCCCCCCAGTCCCCCTGCTTCCCTGCTCCCTCATGCCGGTCCTCCCCATCTCCAGCCTCCTCTTCCTCCTCTGTCTTCTCTGGAGGCCCCACGGGAGGCTCCTGGTTTTGCACACGGCGGGAGGGCCTCAGCAGGACCCTTCGGAAGCCCTGCTTGAAGCGGTAGGAGAGGAAGCCATAAAGGATGGGGTTGGCACAGCTGTTGGCATAGGGCAGGGCCACCACCAGGAAATAGAGGCCGAAGAAGGCAGGCTCCTCGGGCAACGGGCACACCACATTGATGATGTTGAGCACGTAGAAGGGCATCCAGCAGAGGACGAAGAGCGCCACCACGGCCACCACCATGCGTGTGACCTTGCGCTCAGAATGCCGCCGCCGCTGGCACGAGGGGGCCCGCACCCGCCGCCCGGCGGAGCGCACCTTGACCACGATAAGCAGGTAGCAGAGGCAGATGACCAGCAGCGGCCCAAAGAAGCCCAGCGCGGCCGTGTAGATGATGAAGCCAGCCCGCCAAGCAGCCGCCGGCTCGGGCCACTGCATGTGGCAGGTGCTCATGCCACGGGGCACACCCGAGAAGACCACCACAGGCAGCACCACTACGGCCGACGCCACCCAGACAGCCGCACTGACTGTGCGGGCCACGGGTGCCGTGCGCCAGCGGGCTGAGCGGGTGGGGTGCACCACGGCCAAATAGCGGTCCACGCTCATGACCGTGAGGCAGAAGATGCTGGTGAACTGGTTGATGCCATCCACAGCCATGACCAGGCGGCACATGAGGGAGCCGAAGGGCCAGTAGGACAAAGCATTCTGGGCAGCCAGGAAGGGCAGCCCCAGCATGAAAAGCTCATCGGCCAGTGCCAGGTTGAGGATGTAGACGTTGGTGACCGATGGGGTGGCCGTCTGTCGCAGGACCACGTAGATGACCAGGGAGTTGCCCAGCAGGCCCACCACGCACACCACCAGGTAGACCAGTGGGATCAGAATGCCGCTGACAGCCAGCCCTGCCGCACTTGATGCTGCGGACACATTTCCGAGGACAGCATCTGGGGGCCAGGCTGAGGAGGTGTTCCCGGGTTCCGAGGTCACAGGCAGCAGTGAAAGGGAGCCAGGGGTGTTCATGGCCAAGAGAGGGTGGGTCAGCAGCCAGCTATTGGCCTGGAGGAGGGAGGACACAGCTTGGTCAGGGCAGGGCATGACTTTCTCTCCGTAGCTCCTCCCCCATCACACTGAACTTGGAGACTCCCTGCGCATCTGCCCAGAGTTGGACAAGTCATTCATTCATTCTGCACGGGCCAGCAAGGGAGGCTGGCAAGGTAGCTCCACTTCTCAGACAAGAAAACTGAATCTTAGAGAGGTAAAGAGAACACCCTATATGACATAATAGGGGTGCAGCAGGGGACTTGGGCTTGCTTGCTCCAGAGGGCAAGACCAGCAGTGGCCTGGTCCTTTCCCCTGTGCACAGGACGAGTGTTCCACAAATGTTTCAGTAAAGGGGCGAGTGGATCATTCAGTCAGCTGCTGACAACATAGGTCCTTTTCTCTATACCAGCCCTTTTCAAATGCTTTTGACACAGTGCCTTTTAAATTGCAATTCAGTGATGTCACACTCTTCCATAACATAATATGTGCCCTTTCTACATATGATTGCCTCACTGGCAGAGACCCAAGTGGATCACCCACTGAGATAGACTCTGAGATAGACTGTGTCCTTCCCACCCGTAAATGATTTGTTAAAACCCTAACCTCCAGTGCGATGATGTTAGGAGGGAGAGCCGCAATGGGGGGTGATTAGGACACAGGGGTAGAGTCTTCGTGAATGGGATTAGTGCTCTTTTGAAGAAAGGTCCTAGATCCCTTCTGCCATGGGAGGAAACAGCTAGAAAACAGCCAGCTGGGAACCAGGAAGCAGGTCCCCACCATATACTGAATCTCCTGGCACCTTGATTTTGGGTTTCCCCACCTCCAGAATGGTGAGGAATGAATTTCCATTGTGTATAAACCATCCAGTCTATGGTATTCTGTTAGAGCAAGCCGGACAGACTAAGACATCCCCAATAGATCTCAGCTCACACACTTGAAAACATTGCTGCATATCACCCATCCTTAACGCTGAGCCCAAGTCTCTAGATGAACTTCAGCAGATCCATAACCACCCCCCACCCCCTGCCAAACTCCGGTGAAAGGTAACAACGCCTCCTTGTATTTTCTGGGCAGAGCCCAGCGCATTCATCTGATTCCTCAGATTCTGAATGCAGTTAAGAACCACACACTCAGAGGTGTCCCCTTCCCTGGAAATCAAAGCCCCTGAGGATCCTCTCGGCCTGGCCCATCCCACTGTGCCCCCCCACAAAGGCCCTGCCTAGGATGATGGACTGTGAACTTGGGGGGTGGGCAGCTGCTGTCCCTCCTGCTCCCACGGCTGACTGATGGTGGAGAAATTCATAACATGCTGGAGGTGAGGACAAGAATAGTCAGCTCCCCCCTGTACCAGTGGGGTGGGCTCCTCTGAGAAGAGGGCACTTCAAGGAGGCTTTCAAGTGTGAGTAAGAGCTTGCCCAGCGGCTCAGTGGGAACCAGCACCCCACCCACTCTGTGAGCACCTTCTTACTGCACTTCTCCTGTGTTATGAGGAGCCAGGCCTCCTCCCGGTGTCCCTGCTGGACTTGACTCTCCTTAAGCGTGGAGATGCTCATATTCAGCTCTGGTCCTTTCCCGTGTCCCTTCCACACAAGTTCTGTCTCAGTGTCTGAGGCACTGAGTGAATCAGAGGAACCCCGGGTGGACAAATCTCGACACAAAGGATGAACTGCTGACGGAGGGGATCCAGGCCCTGCTGGGGTAGGGCCCCTGGCCTAGGATGCCCTCGCCTCCTCAGCAGGACTCCCTGGCTCTCTGGAGACCCAGTTATAGGCCAGAACTGAAGGCCAGAGCCTCCTCTGGGACTGGACCTTCTCCCTTTTCCAAATGATGCCCCTTCCCCAAGTCGCTCGGCTGCTGGCTTCCCTGACTCCCTAGGGAAACCCCGAGGGAGAAAGAAAGCTCTCAGGGGAAACTTCCTCCAGTGTCCCCTTGCCTGCCCAGCCCTGGACCTGAAATGCCTTCAGCAGGACCTATGGTCCCCACTGCCCTGTCCTGACACAGCTTTTCAGATGTAAAGCTCCTTCAAAGGGGAAGCACCCCAACTCAGAGCAGACACCTCTGGGTGGGTGAGTATGTCTGATTGTCCTTGCACGATGACCTGGATTTTCCAAGGACTCTGAGAAGGCAGGGCAATGCCAAAAACGGGAAAGAACCCCTTCACCCTGGCTCCTCCTTACGCTTCCCCAGGCCGACTGCATTCAGAGCATCCCCTCCTTGCTCCTCCAAGCCTCAGGAGAGCCCTCAATCTGCCATCACCCAGACTCTAGTTGACGGGCAGTCTGAAAGATGGGCTCATAGGATCTTAACAGTACTGCCGGTTCCTGGGGACTGATCCCTGACTGCCAGGCTCCAGGCTCAGCAGTGATGTGCAGCATCGTATAGGGTCTTATGAAGAAGGCACTAAGTTGTCCCCACAGTACACACAGGGACCAAATGAGGCCTTGCGCTCGGCTCACACAGTTGGGAAGGGGCAAAGCTGGGAGGATTCATTACACCAACTCCCGACCCATCCATTTCACAGGCCAGCAGACAGGCCAGGCCTAGAGAAGGCACTTGTTTTAGGATCATAACTGGTCAGGGAAACCAGATGGTATCCAGCTTTCCTACTAGCCTATTCAGAACTCTCCTTACTGCTCCTTAGGCTCTTGAACTATTAAGATCATGGATCCAAATCCCTAGACCCTTAGAGACTTAAAAATTGAATTTTAGAGTCGTAGAACTGACTTGTAGAGTCATAGATTTTTAGACTCTGTGTCTTTGAATTGGAGAAGTTCAGATTTCCAGAATGTTGGAATCAGCCCTTAGACCCAGAATTGTGAATCTGGGAACTTAAGAGTCCAGACCTCCTTGGCTGGGGAGCTCTACGTCACCAATCCATCCACCTCACCTCCTGTGTGCAGATCCTCTTTATAGCATCCCCGTCAGGTGGCCAATCACAGCCCAGGGCTGGAGGAGGGAGGCTCCTAACAGAGGAGCAGTGAGCCAGGCAAACCTAATTTCCAGGCTGCAGGGACAGATGCCCTGGGGGAAGCTTGAGGGTGAGCTCTGAGGATGGCATCTCCTGACCAGACACACACCTGTGTACCCACACACACACACATACGTGCTAACACACATGGCCTTGGCAGGAACACAGTGTACCAGCCAGGCCCTGCCTTCGTGCAGGAGAATTAAACAGCCCCTCCCAGAGCCCCTGGCCCCCCTGGAAGACTCCTTGCCTCCGCCTTTATCTGGGCGCATCTTCCCTGTCAAAGTTTAACAGGCCAGAGTGCCAGAAGCAAGGAAATTATAGCTTTCCTCGGGTGTAAGTCAGACCTGCAATTTAGATGCTGCCTTTTAAGGAGCTGGGGTACTGTGCATGATCTGGTTCATCCTTTGGAGAGGAGGGCCTTTTCCTCCCTGTCTGGTTTATCTTTGACACATGCTTGCCTGAGAACCGGGGGCAGACTCCTTGGAAGACTTTTCCAGAGGGAACAAGGGTCCAGAGAGGGTGAGTGGCTGCCCTGAGCCCCGCAGCAATTCAGAACAGCCCTCATGGATGCCAGATCATTCTCCGTTTGTCTATATCCCACCCTCTTCCCTTCTAGATTGCTGGCTTTTAGGCACAGGACCCTGAGTTATTTGTACTTGTAACCCTAGCACCCAGCACAGCACCCAGGGCAGCACCCAGGGCATCGCAGATGTCAATAGACCAAGAAGTTCAGCAAGTAGAACTCAAAGCCAGGTGGGAGGATGCTCCTGGGATAGGCCTCAAACATACATCATGAGATCCTCGCCAAGCCCAAGAGGGAGGGTTTTTAGAGAGGAGGAAGTTGAGGTTCAGAGAAGTTCGATAAGTTGTACAAGGTCACTCATCTGGTAAGTGGGAGGCCAGAAGTTGAGCCCAGCTCTGCCTATTACTAAACCGTCAGTGCCTCCTGGTTCTGCAGGCTTCCCTGAAGGCCTTGGGCTGAGAGATAACAAGGACTGAAACAGCCCTGGACAACACAGGCTGATGGTCCCTGGCTGACTCCGCATTCTACTTGCTCTCTGCTCCCCTGGGCCTGCCCCCCAGGAAGAGGCCCAGATGGTCTGTGCCCACTTCAGACCTGACCCTCAGGAGCACAGCCCACAAGTCCATAGCCCCTAGGTTGGGGACTTAGGGTCTGCCACAAAGGAATGATGCCAAATTGCTGTGTGACCTTGGACAACTCACTTCCCACCTCTGACCTCAATTTCCTCCTATTAAAATGAAGACGAATGTACCCACCTTCCAGGGTTGTTGTAAAGATTAAATGGGAGTGTGCTGAGCACAGTGCCAAGTCCAGAAGGGGAGCTCAGGAAAGCTGGCACTTAAGCTAAATGCCATGAGGCATCTGGTTTGTCCAGCTCCGACACTGCTGTTTTGTGATTCCAAGATTCTGGAGTCATGATATGAGATTCCGAGATTAAAGCACACCCCCCAGGCCCCAGGCCCCTTCTGTCCATCAAGAGGTCACAGGAAGTCCTCCTTCTTCCCTAGACCTTCCTACCCTCTCCCAGCCCCCAGCCCCAGCCTCCCAAGTTCATCCTGGGCAGAAGGTGGGCTCCAGCACCCCACCCTCTGGGACCCCATCCAGGCCCCAGCCTCCTTACCTGCCCATGGGACGACGGCTTCCCTCCTTGCAGCCAGGCTGGTTATCATTCTGCTGTCCCCTCTCCCTGCCCAGTCCCCAGGAGTCCCTGAGCACCCCTGAGCTGGGGTCCCCACACAGTGCCCACTTCTAGACTGCTGGCGGGACCGGGCCCCCTCCTATGCCTGCAGCGGCCACAGCCACGTCTGCCCACAGAGCCGCTCCCATCTGGTCTCCGGCCCTGACTTCCCACCGCCTGGTGCGTCACCCCCCCAACTGCAGGACACGTCCTGGGTGGTGGGGGGAAGGGACACAGATGGGGGGTCTGCAGGCAGGAGGCTGGGGGTGGGGTGCAGGGAGAAACCTCCCTCCCAAGGAAAAGAAGAGAAATGAGGAACAGAGGACTATAAGAAACCAATAGAAAGAGAGGGGAAACGGGGTCGGTCGGAGGTGGAAAGACAGGGAGAGACAGAGAGAGAAGACAGCGAGTGGGTGGAAAGCCAGAATGAGGGGGAGTGATGAGAAATGCGTGACAGGAGAAGAGAAAAGAGGAGAAAAGAGCAGAGAAGGGGCCAGAGGGAGGGATGCAGAGAGAGATGCAGGGAGAGAGCACAGGGAAGGAAGGAGGGGAAGGAGGGGGTGGCAGGGAGAGTGACAGAGAAGGATTGTGCCACAGATGGTGACATGGAGAGCCAGGCAAGGAGGGGGCAGGAGTAGGGGTGCGGGAGGGGCCGGGAGGAGGGGCCGGGAGGAGGGGCCAGAGCGCAGGTGCGGGTGAGGGAGGAGGGGCAGCAGGTTAGGGGAGGAGGCTGGAAGTGGGGTACAGATCTTGTTACCGGGGAGATTTCAGCCACCCACGCTGGCCTTGGCTCTCGCAAGGGGTTGGAAAAGAGAGTGTGGTACTCAGGGGAGCTGGGGGCCGAGAGCCAGTGGCGGGACGCCTCCGAGGCTACGGTGCACACATCCCCAGTGCGACAGCTGGGTTCCAAGGTCAGTGCTGCAAGGAGGGCTGGGAGCATGGGGTGAGCACTGGGTGGGGAGTCCACAGTGCTATGGTCTGGCTCCCCCAGCCACAACGGGAGGCTGGGTGGGGGCTATCAGCCTTGAGACTGGTTGAGCCTGGGGAGCCCCCAGGCAGGGTGAGGAATAGAAAGGTAGGGTAAAGAATAACTACTTCAGGCTTTGGGGGCCAAGAGACAACATGAAAGCTGTTATACAGGAGAACACAAATTCCCACTCTTTGTCAATTGACAAAATTTCAAATATAATAATAGGAATCAAGGACTTTTTTATTTTGTTTTTGGTGATACAGATCTACTACTGAGAAGAGTAGAATTCTTTTTCCCCCCCTTTTTTTTGGAGAAGGGTAATATTTTGCTTCATTGGAGTTCAAAGTTAGCATTTCCTTTCCTCAAATCAGTTGCAAATGGTCTTCTGTAAAATCCATCCTTAGCTGGCAGGCTGTAAAAAAAAAAAAAAAAAAAAAGGCACGCAGTGAGCCAGACTTCGCCCCTGGACCATATTTGCCAACCCTTAAGATCTCTGTCTGGAGCTTGAGCACAGGCCTGATTGCCCCTGGATGCCATGCCCTAGCTCATGCCAACCAACCATGTGACCATAGGTAAGTTGTCCCCTCTCTGGGCCATGAGGAGTTTCCTCATCCGGACCATGGGGAGATTGTTGTTCACTTGCTACATCCTGTCTGACTCTTTGTGACCCCATGAACTGCAGCATGCCAGGCTTCCCTGTCCTTCACCATCTCCTGGAGTTTGCTCAAACTCATGTCCATTGAATCGATGATGCCAACTCGTCCTTTGTTGCCCCCTTCTCCTCCTGCCCTCAATCTTTCCCAGCATCAGGGTCTTTCCCAGTGAGTTGGGTCTTCACATCAGGTAGCAAAAGTATTGGAGCTTCAGCTTCAGCATCAGTGCTTCCAATGAATATCGAGGGTTGCTTTCCTTTAGGACTGACTGGTTTGATCTCCTGTCCAAGGGACTCTCAAGAGTCTTCTCCAGCAACACAGTTTGAAAGCATCAGTTCTTTGGCACTCACCCTTCTTTATGTACGGTCCCGCATTCACAACCGTACATGACTACTGGAAAAACCATAGGTTTGACTGACATTTGTCAGCAAAGTGATATCTCTGCTTTTTAATATGCTGTCCAGGTTTGTCACAGCTTTTCTTCCAAGGAACAAGTGCCTTTTAATTTCATGGCTGCAGTCACCATTCACAGTGATTTTGGAACCCAAGAAAATAAAATCTGTCACTGCTTCCACTTTTTCCCCTTCTATTTGCCGCGAAATGATGGGACCGGATGCCGTGACCTTCATTTTTTGAATGTTGAGTTTTAAACCAGCTTTTTCACTCTCCTCTTTCACCTTCATCAAGAGGCTCTTTAGTTCCTCTTCTCTTTCTGCCATTAAAATAGTATCATCTACATATGTGAGGTTGCTGGTATTTCTCCCAGCAATCTTGATTCCAGATTCTGGGCAGATGGGACTCAGTCACTCCTAAGTTCCTCTTTCAACAAGAGCATCATAAGTGCATCAGTATCAGGTAGTAACAACAGCATTTTGGGCTTCCCTGGTGGCTCAGCTGGTAAAGAATCTGCCTGCAATGCAGGAGACCTGGGTTTGATCCCTGGTTTGGGAAGACCCCCTGGAGAAGGGAACAGCAACCTATTCCAGCATTCTGGCCTGGAGAATTCCATGGACTGTACAGTCCATGGGGTCACAAAGAGTAGGACACAACTGAGTGACTGTCACTTTCATTTCTTTTATGAAGCCTGCATCCCCAACTGGCTGTATCACCGAGCCTCGTGGCTACCACACCGCCAGTGGTGAGCAGTGTTAGCATATTCAATTTCCAGATGGAGAAGCCAGGGTCAGAGAGGGCAAGCAGTTTGCTCAGATCACACAGCTAGTGAGTGGAGAGGCAGAGTGACTTCGTGCCAAAGACATCTTCTTAAGCACCTTGCCCACTTGGGTGGCCTGACCCCTTCTCAGAAGGCAAGGGGAGGTAAGAGCCAGAAAGGGAGGGAAGAAGGGAAGGAATCTTTATTGAGCACCTACTATGCACCAAGCCCCTTTCCACACTGGGCCATTCCTCAGGACCAGGGCTGGACTGACTCTGTGGCTAGGTCCCCAGTGCTTGTGTGTTATAGACCCTCAGAGAGCCAGCAAGACAATGCCTTCAGAGGTGGTAGTCAGCACACAGTAGGACTATGGGGGACACAGCGCTTCTGCCTAGAGCCCATTCCCCAACAAGGCCCTCCCTCCAGGCATCAGTGATCTGTGTGCACAAGTTCAAAAGGGGCAGGTAGGCTCTGAGACTCCTAGGAATGAGGGGTGACATCAGAGACACTGTCCCTCTCTCACCCAAGGCCCTCCAGCAGCTTCTCAGAAGCTCACAATAAAGCCTAGCCCCTGCAGCCCAGCAGGCTTTACACCCTCCCAGCCTGCTGCCTGCCCGAGTCTCCTCTGCTGATTTCCTTCACCTACCCGTGGGTTAGGCACACCTAGCCTCTTTCAGTCACTCTTCTGTTCTATCCTCCATTCATTCATTAGACGGGTGATCTCAGAAAGCCTTCTGCTGGTGAGAGAGATGGGGCAGGAAGGGCTGTGCTCTGTGTTGAGGTGAGGACCTGCTTGCATGTTTGAGGGACCAGGAGGAGACCAGCATAGCTGGAGAAGAGGGAAGCAGGGAGGCCGCCGAGGCCAGAACACAGAGGGCTTTGTTATCTCAGGCCGAACGTGTTGGGAGTCTCGCAGGACATGAGCAGAGGAGTCTTGTGATCTGGTATATGGTTTTCAAAGGCTTGCCAGAACCGGTGAGAAAGTATTAGTCATCCTCAGGGCTTTTGCACAGGCTGTGCCCCTTGTTTGGATGCTCTCCGTATCTTCGGTGCTGGGTTGTGAGCTCCAGAAGAGCAGACTCTGTGTGTGTCCCCGTGGTGTCCCCAGACCTGGCACCAGTCTGGCACTGCACATTCAATGAGGAGAGAATGGATGGATGGATGAATGGATGGATGAATGGGTAGCTGCAGTGAAAGGCAGAAGGGGAGACCGATCTGCTGAACATCAGCTGGAGGTTGAAGAAGTGGTGAGGGATCCCAGGCACCAGGTCAAGGGAAGTGTGACCTGAGTCAGACATTGATTCCACTCAGGGAGTATTCCCTCAACAGGAGTGGCCTTGGAACCCCTCATCAGCCCCTCCTCCTGGGGATGGCAAGGCAGAAGGAAGTGCAACTCCACACCTATGAGCTCTGGGAAGCTGGGACACTGTGTCTGGGAGCTGTGGAGTGGCCCTGCCCTGCTTGGCACTGAGGTCCATGGTGCACCTCTAATCTGGGCCTGAACCTGGCACCTTGGTCTGTCACGTCTACCTGGTGTCCTGGAGGGGCTGTTGAGCCCATCTCCCCAGAACAGAACAATGTTATGTCTCCCCCATCAGACTCTGACCTCCTCAAACCTAGGGTCATGCCTCCAGCCTCAGCCTAGAGGGCTCCCCAAGACTGACTGTGTCTCTGCCATCAGACAGGTGGTTTTCCAAAAACTGGGGCCCAGATTCCTCCTATTTCTGAGAAGCAGGATAGATTCTCCTGCTCCTTCTCCTCCACAATGTGCAGGTTAGAGCTGGCTACTGGGCAGCTACTGATGCTGAGGTCTGTCCTCTCAACTAAGAAGAAATTAGCCAAAACCCCTTCCCAGCCCAGGCCCTGGGGTTTCATTGTCACTGGAGTCCCTATTAAAGGGTGTCCTGGCTCAGAGAGTAAAGCATCTGTCTGCAATGCGGAAGACCCAGCTTCGATCCCTGGGTCGGGAAGATCCCCTGGAGAAGGAAATGGTAACCCACTCTGGTACTCTTGCCTGGACAATCCCAGGGACCAAGAAGCCTAGTAGGCTACAGTCCATGGGGTCACAAAGAGTTGGACACAACTGAGCAACTTCACTTTCACTTTCTTTTCTGGTTCATCAGCCCCTGCTGTGTCCTCCTGGGGTTGAATCTCAGCTTTGCCACTTATTGACTGTGTGACTTTAGATATGTGACTTAACTTCTCTGAACCACAGTCCATCATCTTAAACACCTACTGCACAAGATCACAGGGAACGAGAATTAGTTAACTCTTTTACCCAGCAACAGTTCCCAGGGACACTTCCTGCAGTCGAAAGAGATGGGTTAGCAGACTGGGCTGGTGAGTTTGAGTCCCTGATCTGCTTCAGTGAAGCAGCACAACTTTGAGAAACTCATCTGCAAACCTTCTTCTTCAGTATCATGTGCGCCCACTTCCCACCCAGCCCCGAAGTTTCATGAAAAGGTCAAATGAAGGAAATGCCTATCAGCTTGTCTCTGCCCCTCCCGGCATTAAGCCTTATTGCTTTTACTTGAAACTCTCATCTTTCTATCTGTCCCCGCTCTCCATCCCTGAAAGCTCCCTTCTGGGCCAGATCACCATCACCTCTTATTGGCCCGCCTGCTTCTGCCCTCATCCCCTCCTCACCAAAGAGAAAGAGTCTGCTAAAAACAAGTCATGTCGGTTGCTTCCACCTTGAGACCACTCTAAGGCCACCTGCAACTGTAGAATGAAAGCCACGGTCCCCACCATGGCTGGGTACCCATTTAAGCTGCCTCTGCCTGTGTCTCTTCCTACTCACCCTTCCTCTCTAAGAGACATGGCCTTCAGGGAAAACACATATGCCCCAGGCCCTTTGTACAAGCTGTTTCCAGGCTCTCTAACCATCCTTCAACAGGTTCAGGGTGTCAGATACTCAGGGAAGCCTTCTCTGAAGCCTTTTTATCCTCTGAACTTGCTCCTCTGTGCTTCCTTTTTATCTGTAATGCAATTATTTTTAATTTGCTTTTATCAAAGTACTGTTTGCAAGTATATGTTAAAAACCAATGGTGCTAAACAGATTTCTAACAGAAAAAAAAAAAAAAAAAATAGGAGTTCTCCTTTGGCCTTGATCCATTCTCTATCCCAGAGGAAATTTCGCCCCATTAGCTATTTCTCCTTGTATTTATCTCCATTTTTGTTAAATACACCATTTATTTTCCTATCACTTTAATCCCTAGTTTTACCCATCAATACTGACTTCATACTATGGTAAAAAGATTTTAGACTTCTTGCACACTCTAGTCTCTTTCCCCTATCCTCTCAACATAACATACTTCCTGTTAAATGCATATTCAGTGTTTCTGTTATTAATTCAATATAAATATTATTCCCTGCTCAGCCAGGAATTAATAATTGTCTCATTTTTTTCATTTGCTTCAGTTCAGTTCAGCTCAGCTGCTCAGTCATGTTTGACTCTTTGTGACCCCAGGGACTGCAGCATGACAGGCTTCCCTGTCCAACACCAACTCCTGGAGTTTACTCAAATTCATGTCCATTGAGTTGGTGATGCCATTCAACCATCTCATCCTCTGTCGTCCCCTTCTCCTCCTGCCTTCAATCTTTCCCAGCATCAGTGTCTTTTCAAATGAATCAGTTCTTAGCATCAGGTGGTCAAAGTATTGGAGTTTCAGCTTCAACATCAGTCCTTCCAATGAATATTCAGGACTGATTTCCTTTAGGATGTACTGGTTGAATCTCCTTGCTGTCCAAGGGACTCTCAAGAGTCTTCTCCAACACCACATCAATTCTTCAGCACAGCTTTCTTTATAGTTCAACTCTCACATCCATACATGACTACTGGAAAAACCATAGCTTTGACTAGACAGACCTTTGTTGGCAAAATAATGTCTCTGCTTTTTAATATGCTGTCTAGGTTGGTCATAACTTTTCTTCCAAGGAGCAAGTGTCTTTTAATTTTATGGCTGCAGTCACCATCTGCAGTGATTTTGGAGCCCCAGAATATAAAGTCTGACACTATTTCCACTGTTTCTCCATCTATTTGCCATGAAGTGATGGGGCCAGATGCCATGATCTGAGTTTTCTGAATGTTGAGCTTTAAGCCAACTTTTTCACTCTCCGCTTTCACTTTCATCAAGAGACTCTTTAGTTCTTCTTCACTTTCTGCCATGAAGGTAGTATCATCTGCATATCTGAGGTTATTGATATTTCTCCTGGCAAACTTGTTTCCAACTTGTGCTTCATTCAGTCCAGAATTTCTCATGATGTACTTTGCATATAAGTTAAATAAGCAGGGTGACAATATATAGCCTTGAAGTACTCCTTTCCCAATTTGGGACCAGTCTGTTGTTCCATGGCTAGTTCTAACTGTTGCTTCTTAACCTGCATACAGATTTCTCAGGAGGCAGGTCAGGTGGTCTGGTATTCCCATCTCTTTCAGAATTTTCCACAGTTTGTGGTGATCCACACAGTCAAAGGCTTTGGGATAGTCAATAAAGCAGAACTAGATGTTTTTCTGGAACTCTCTTGCTTTTTCGATGATCCAGCAGATGTTGGCAATTTGATCTCTGGTTCCTTGGCCTTTTCTAAATCCAATTTGAGCATCTGGAAGTTCATAGTTGACGTACTGATGAAGCCTGGCTTGGAGAATTTTGAGCATTACTTTGCTGGTGTGTGAAACGACTGCAATTGTGTGGTAGTTTGAGCATTCTTTGGCATTGTCTTTCTTTGAGATTGGAATGAAAACTGACCTTTTCCAGTCCTGTGGCCACTGCTGAGTTTTCCAAATTTGGTGGCACATTGAGTGCAGGACTTTCACAGCATCATCTTTCAGGATTTGAAATAGCTCAACTGGAATTCCATCACCTCCACTAGCTTTGTTTGTAGTGATGCTTCCTAAGGCCCACTTGACTTCACATTCCAGGATGTCTGGCTCTAGGTGAGTGATCACACCATCATGATTATCTGGGTCGTGAAGATCTTTTTTGTACAGTTCTTCTGTGTATTCTTGCCTCCTCTTCTTAATATCTTCTGCTTCTGTTAGGAATTTTAGGAATCAGCAAACTAAAATGGACTGGAATGGGTGAATTTAACTCAGATGCCCATTATATCTACTACTGTGGGCAAGAATCCCTTAGAAGAAATGGAGTAGCCATCATAGTCAACAAAAGAGTCCAAAATGCAGTACTTGGATACAATCTCAAAGCAACAGAATAATCTCTGTTTGTTTCCAAGGCAAACCATTCAATATCACAGTAATCCAAGTCTATGCCCCGACCAGTAATGCTGAAGAAGCTGAAGTTGAATGGTTCTGTGAAGATCTACAAGACCTTCTAGAACTAACACCCCAAAAAGATGTCCTTTTCATTATAGGGGACTGGAATGCAAAAGTAGGAAGTCAAGAAATACTCGGAGTAACAGACAAATTTGGCCTTGGAGTACAGAATGAAGCAAGGCAAAGGCTAACAGAGTTTTGCCAAGAGAACGCACTGGTCATACCAAATACCCTCTTCCAACAAAATAAGAGAAGACTCTACACATGGACATCACCAGATGGTTAATATCGAAATTAGATTGCACCCAATGATGGAGAAGCTCTATACAGTCAGCAAAAACAAGACCGGAGATGACTGTGGCTCAGATCATGAACTCCTTGTTGCCAAATTCAGACTTAAATTGAAGAAAGTAGAGAAAATCACTAGACCATTCAGGTATAACCTAAATCAAATCCCTTACGATTATACAGTGGAAGTGAGAAAGAGTCAAGGGGTTAGATCTGATAGACAGAGTACCTGAAGAACTATAGACTGGAATTTGTGACATTGTACAGGAGGCAGTGATCAAGACCATCCCCAAGAAAAAGAAATGCAAAAAGGCAAAGTGGTTGTCTGACGAGGCCTTACAAATAGCTATGAAAGGAACAGAAGTGAAAGACAAAGGAGAAAAGGAAAGATATATCCATTTGAATGCAGAGTTCCAAAGAATAGCAAAGAGAGATAAGAAAGCCTTTATTTGCTTAGGGTTTTTTTAATCTTAGTTTTCTTGGACTAAGTTTTTCCATACACTCCTAAAGCTCCATAAAAACCACAACAAACTCCTGGAGTTTCCAGGAGTTAATCTCAGCGATAATTTTTTCTTCAGTTCAGTTCAGTCGCGCAGTCGTGTCCTACTCTTTGCGACCCCATGAATCGCAGCACGCCAGGCCTCCCTGTCCATCACCAATTCCCGGAGTTCACTCAGACTCACTCCTAAACTCCTCCTCTCTGATATCCCAGAATTCTTTCTCCACCATCATATCTGGGATTCCCTTCCTTTTTTTCTTGTATTGGATCCTGTTTCTTGAATCCGATGTCTTCCTCTTTAATGGTTTACTCCCTTATTTTGTCAGCATACATCCTCCAGTAACTTTCTAAGAAAGGATGCAGGCTTGAAAACCATTAATTCTCCTCTTGCCCTTGTTGATAGGCCCAGCTGGGCTTAGAATTCTAGGTTGAAAATCTAGACTGACTCTAGATTGGCAAAGGGCAGTTGTCCAGGTCTCTAGCTTCAAGCTGTTATTTTTATCTTCAATCCTTTGTGTATAACTTTAGGTAACTTTTTAAATATCATTCTGGAAGCTTCTAGAATGATATTTAGCTTTATCCCTAAAATTCTGAAATTTTATAATGCTAGGGTTGTGTCCACACCAACCCCAAGTGTTTTGGGGCACTCAGTGAACCATTTTAATCTGAAGATTTATATTCTTAAATTCTAGGAAAGATTTTTTTTTTTTATTTCCTGCTATAACTTTTATTATTTTACTACTGGTCTCATAGATTAATCCTTTAGTCTTCTTGTTGTTTACTTTGACCATATCTTCTATATTCTGAGAGATTCTCTCTCTCTCTTTTTTTTAGTCTATTTTATCTTCCAACTCTTCTATTTTTAAAAATTTTCATCAGCACATTTTTAATTTCTAAGAGTTCTGTTTCCTGATTATTGCTTTGTTTGGCATTCTATATTTATTTGTGGATATAACACATTTTCTTTTCTCTCTAAGGATAGCAATGGTAATTTCTTTGAAGTTTTCTTCTGATCACTACTATGTCTCTATTTCATGCTAGTTCCTTTTTTTCTGTTTGATTGGATCTCTTTCATGTTAGAACTTTCCTCAGTTAACTAGTCATCTTTGGTTACCCATTCATTCTGCAGAATAAAGCATTAAAAATTGGACTGGAAACTCTATGTAGGAAGGCAGGACTTGCAAAATAGTGAACATTTCTGTAGGAATAGCTGGATGTTTTGTCAAGAACATCCAGATGTCACCAGAACATATAGATGTCATCTGTAAGGATTTTCACTGGGGTGGTCAAAGCCTGTCCATGGTTTACTATATGGGATGAATGTATGCCTGGGTGCTTGCATTCCTAAACTGGGTAAGAGAAGGAGGCTGGGGTCTTCTCTGTTAAGTCTTCAGACTTTCACTGAATCCTCTCTTATCAGTCAGCTACTGCTGTGTAACAAACAACCACAAAAAATCCTCTGTGGTACACAACAATAAGCTTTTATTTCACTACACACCTTCAGGTTAGCTGGGATTGGTTGATCTAGGCAGGGCTTAGATAGCCTGGTCTGCTTTGAGCTGCAGATCTGCAGGTCATCTGGACACTCCTGCTCCCTGTTTCTTATGTACTCTTGGAAATGGCAGGCTTCCTGGGATTTCTTTCATCAGCACAAGAGAACATGGTGCAAGCACATCAAGCCTCTCCTTTTGAGGCATATGCTAACATCCCATTGGCCAAAAGCAAGTCACACAGCCGAGGCAGCATCAGCAGAGTAGGGAAGCACACTCCTCCCCCAGAGGGAGAGGAAGGAGGGAGTGATTATCTGCTAAGTGTAATCAAATCTACCACATCCTCAGTAATCGGTCTTGGGCCTCACCCCATCTGCTTTGTGGCTAGTGTCCTCGAGTCCAGAACTCTCTGGTTGGATTTCCCTGCCTGGGTTAGGGAGGGGTGGTTGCTGGGTGCATAGTGCAGGGGAGAGGACCAGGGAGTCTAACTACTTATAACTACTAAACAACCCCCGGTTTTCAGCCTCCTGCCTCATCGGATACCTGGGTCTGCCACTTTGGAGCCCCCTCACAGTTCTGTAAGGCCAGTTGGTTGCATCTCTCCTGTCTCCAACCCTCCTACCCCACCCTGCCATGGAAGAGCAGGCACTTAGATTTGTCTTTCCTGGGCTCTGTTAAATCATTTACCACCCCTCCATCTGCTCTTCATGGTTATGTGCTGCGGTTTGGGGCCACAGGTGTCTCCTGGTTTCTTTGAAGATGAGAGTTTTGTGTTTCTGTTTCATGTTCTCCTTGTTGTTAGGCTGCTTTTTGGCCAGGGGTGAGGGGGTGGAAGCATCTCTACCTGGCACCTTGAAACCAAGGTCTCTTCCTTTTTCTGTTGAACACACTTTTGTGGTATGTTGATCAAACCCCGTGGCAGATGTTGAGTTACACGTCTGTCTTCTGAGCCTCTGGGGAGCAGGCGGCTGGGTCCCACCCCTCTTTGCCCCTCTAGCTCCCAGCACTTGGCACAGAGTGCACTTTTAGCATATGGGAACTGAATTGAACTGAACTTCAGACTACATGGATGACTGCTCATCATTTTACTTTCTCAAAGCCTTCCAAAGTCTTCTAGAACTATGCTAGATCTGTGTTTCACTCCCCAGAGCCTACTCTGCCCTGGCTCCCACATCCCATGAGGCCTACCTAGATGGAGTCAATTGGCCCCAGTGGTGAATATTTCTTGGGCAGTGGAGGAGTTAAGAGGGTAGGAAGGAGAGTTAAGAGATCAAAGGAAGAGTCAGCAGGGACTTTGGCCCCAAAAGAGGCATTGTTTCAGTATACCATCATATTATCTTTCATGATCGTGTGAGATGGCTGGGCTCAGTCGTCTGGCTCTTCTGTTCCACAGGATGTTGGCTGGGGCTGCAGTCATCTGGGGACTCAACTGGGCAGACATCCAAGATGGCTCCCACACATGACTGATGCCTTGATGAGGATGCTGGAAGGCTGGGCTCAGCTGGGACACTAGAAGGATTGGGTCTCTCTCTCCTTTAAAGTCCATTTTTTTTTTTTTTTGTCTGCTTGTTCATTTATATAAACAACAGAGGCTTACCCAGCATCCACTAGATGCCAGGTACTTGCTAGGATCATGGTGACCCTACACTGAGGATTCTAAGTGGCATAATTACATTTGTAAATGAAGATGATCTCCCAGGATGCCTGATGGAGGTTAGACAAGGCAGGGAGAGGGCAGGCAGGAAAGCTTGTGAGAAGGCATAACTACTGTCCAGGGGATGATTGCAAGGCCTAGAGCAGGAAGTGATGATGGGCCAGATGACAGGGTAAGTTTAACAGATATTGGGAAGCTAAATTTTCCAGTCTTGGTAACCAGTGAATGCTGGGAGCACAGAATGGGAAAAGCCAGGGGGACCCCTGGCCTCTGTTTTAGAAGAAGACACAAGGATAAGCCAGACTGCAAGACAGAGAGCCCCAAATGAAGTAGGCCTATCTGGCAGGTGCTCTCCTGCCCATCAGGTGATGATTTCATTGCAAGAGGCCAATCATTCATACCCAGTCCAAGCCTGACAGTAGCAGGGTGCTTGGGAGTGGCTGCTGTCAAATGAGTGAACATTACCATGTTGTCAGCTTTTGCCCATAACTAACAGTTCTTCCTGTTTCAAAATTCTTCACTGACTTTCCTCAAGATTTCTCTTTTCTTTCTGAAGGCCTTCTGGTCCTCAGCCAATTTGCAAAGCAGAAACGAGTGACTCACCCAATGTCCAGCAAGCTCTGGATGCAATGATACAGAGGAAGGAGCAAAGAGCTAGGAGTCCTAAGACCTCAAGCTAATAGTAACAGAAGGCATGACCAACAGCAGCATAAACAAATAAGTGGTTTCATTTTTGCTCTGTTCCCTTAAGAAGGCACCCACTGGCAGTAGTTCAACTGCTGACCAAAGTTTTGAGGAATCAAGGCTTTTTTATCTTTCTGCTTCTCCATTATTAGAATATTAGGTTATATTTTTCTGTTTGTGGTTTCAGGTTTATAAGATGGCTGCTGCAGCTCCAGACATCTCATCAGAATTCATTAGAGAAGGAGCCAGGACACAGGACAGTGTTGGTTGGTTCTATCCTTTTTTTATGGAGGAAAACCAAAACTTTCACAGAGGCTGCCTCTCCAATTACTTTCATTTTATGTCTTATTGGCCAGAACTGTATGAACTTGGAACTCCAGCTGCAAAGCAGGCTGAGAACAAGTATTTTTGTCTGGGGCTAGATACATTGCTGTTCTGGACACAACTAGGATTCTATTAGCAAGGAGGATGCAAGCAGTGGTGGTGGGTTGAAAAGCACAGTGTCTGCCATAGTGAATTGAGCCCTAACTCCTATGTCTCTGTCTACTTCTTTGCAAAACAAAGTTGTTAGTGCTACATTGGGAGGCTACCAGGAGAATTAAATGAGATCATATGTGCTAGGTGAAACCACACAATGGTGAGAGTATTTATTTCCTGACTTTATTACTGGTATAAAACAAGGACTGCATTCACTGGGGTAGGCTTAGTAGAAGAGGTATCTGGCAGAGGAGGTGTGAGCACAGGAGAGAGGAAGGCAGGGTGTGGCCAGGCCTGAGGCCACCAGGATGGCCCTGGATTTATTTATCCCAAGACCCCAGAAAAGCAGGGAAGAGAAAGAGGTTCTCGATTCTGGCCTGCTGGGAAAGGCCTTCTCATGGCTTTTAAACATTGGACATCTTAGAGTATGGATTCTGACCCACACATATCTGTGTTTGGGTTGTGTGTGCTGAGGGTGGGGTGAGGTAACAGTCTTAATGGTTTTTTGGTTTGTTTCAGAAGAGAGGTAACTTTGAAAACATAACAACCTTGTCTGAGCTGAAACTGAGAAAGGACGTGGGGCTTCCCTGCCTATACCCCATCCCTTTCTAGATGGTGGGGCTCTCCAGAGGGAAGGACAGTGAGCTGAGATCTTGCATCAGAACTTCAGGTCTTGGGGCAGTGGAAGTGGCCAGGAGCCCTGTAGGAGCCAGAAATGGAAATTCAAAGCATTTCACTGGCTGTGAATTGGGAGACCTCTGGGTTGTCAGGACAGGGTCTCATATCTCTTTTTAAAAATCCTTTATTTTAGCTTCTCTAGACTGTCAGCCCCTGATGGCAATAACTCGGGTGAATCGCAGGACCACACAACAGTGCCTGGAACAGAGTAGGTACTTGGTAAATTTGTGTTGAATGGACGGATGAAGCCCAGATAAATAGAAGCAGGATCATCCAAAGTCTGGCATTCGTGAATCAGCAAACACTGAGGGGAGATTGGCTCCATACCCGTCCGTGGCGCTTTAGGGATGAGCTTTGTTAATCCTGACAGCAGCCACATCTCTTCTTAAAGAAACTTTCCTGTGCTTAGTGCCTGCTGGACCAGCATTGGTTCCTTACACTGTTTGGACACTTTCCTGGGACTGCCAATATTGGAGACTGGGGTTTCTGGCTGCTTGACACCCATATTCCCAAATTCTGACAAGGTTCTCAGCCTCCTTTTGAGAACCAAATCCCCCCACCTTCACCCTAGTGGGTGCGGTTTTGAAATGGCGGCCTACTCTCCCTGCTCTAGTTTGTCAAGTGGTCTAGGTTTGGCCAATCAGAGCACAGGATTCTCCTGACAAATGTGATTGGTTGAAAGGGGGCCCAAGATCTAAGCTGGACCAATCAGAGTAAACCTTAATCAGAACTTTGCCTGGGGCAGACACTTGCTCTTTTTTGCTGAACTTGCAACTGGAAGGGTGAAGCCCTGAGAGTCATTGTGCCTAAGAATGAACCAGACAGCAGAAGGTATAGAAAAGTGAGCCCTGAAGACTTCATTTGAGCCCCCTTGATCAAGCTGCACCTGAAGTCATGATATTTCCAATCTTGAAACAATACATTTATTTTCTGCTTAAGCAGGGTTTCTATTGGGTTTCTGTTTGCAATGGCAAAAGTCCTGACTGGCAGGATCTGAAAGTTTTAAGACTCTCACAGATAAATGCAGCTCAGGGTCCTGTGAGTGGAGCAGAAAGACTTGAAAGGCGGCAGGAGTCAGCAGGACCCTGGTTTTTGATTGACTGGGCAGGTACTCACAGAAATTTAGAAAATCTGAATATAATATGTTGTCCCCAAAGGAGGACTAAGACCAGAGAGGAACAAACCTTCTGAGACACTTAATTTAGCTCAGTAGAAGAACTCTCAATAAGCAAGACCATCAATACTTGAGTATACTGCTGCCCTAGAAGGGAATGAGAGATCCATCTCTGAAGGTATGTAAGTGGTGGCCAGCAACCATCTGGCCTGAAGTTCCCAGAGGGGATTCAGGCGTTGGGGGTGAGGGGAGGAGTAAACAGGTAGATGACGCCACGTGTGGCATCTGACCACAGCAATGCAGGGGTGGCTTACTGGGTGCTGGGACCCCCTTCTGGCCCCTGAGAAGGCTGGAGCATGACGGGATGGGGGCGCAGCACCTACAAATTTACACTCTTTGGGCCCCCAGGGGGACCTTCAGCACAGAGAAGACGGTCAACCAAGTTCTGCAGCCATCTTGCTAAGAAACGCCACAGGAAGGGAAGAGCATGGCCAGCCAGGGGGGCCACTGGGCATTGGGTTGGGGGCCTTGGAGAGTCAAAACCATCTGGCTGGGAAGGCTGGATGCATCCTGGAAGGAAGACAAACAAGGGGTGAGAATTTGGGGCCAGGCAGAATCCACAGCCTGCTCCCAGCTCTCCCGGCTCCCAGCTCACTCCAGCTCCCAGCTTGTGCTCAAGGTTGGCCAAGTCCTCTCTATCCTTGTGGGTGCCTCCCACCCCCACCCATCCCTCTTCTGCCCTAATAGCCTCAGAGCTGAGTCTGCCCTGCCTCTACCCCATATGTGAGTGTCGGGTCTCCCCGGCTCAACTGGGCTCCTGAGGGACAGGAGCTGAAGTATCTCTTCACCCTGGTCCTCTCCGCCCTCCTGCAGGGACTGCACATTGGGAGCTCAGTGACACCACGCTTGGTTCCTGTTACCTGGCATTTTTTCTGATACTTTGAACCCTTCTGGGAACTGGGCTCACAGAGCAGGCCCAGTTCAGTCAAATGAGCAAACTGAGGCCCCTTTAATGGTCGCTCTTCTGTCCTGGCCTAAATACCACTCCTGGTGAAACCTAGGGCTACCAAGCAGTGGCTGAATGCCTCCCTCCCAGCCACGGCCTGCTGTGTGTGGGGAGTGGGGGAAGCGGGGGAGGGAGTGTCATGAAGCCATGTGGGCGGGACTCTTACCCCTAGAGGATGCTGCAGGGGCGCTTCTGTGGCCGTGTGGGCTGCGGGCACAGAACGGCCCGGATCGCCTCATCAAAGACGGTTTTCAGGCCTCGCTGGGTGAGGGCCGAGCACTCCAGGTATTTCACTGAGTCTGGGTCAGGGCAGCAAGAGAACAGAGGCCTAGGTCAGGGCTGGGCAAAACCCCTCCCAAGTCATAAAACCACACCAGGCTGTGGGGGCCCCCTGGGCTGTGTCCCTCACACATTCACCTCTCTGTGCCTCAGTTTCCTCATATGTGAAAGGAGGAGCTTTATTCAGGGGGAAAGGTTAAGACCCACGACAGCAGGTTTGTGTCTTTCTCGAACACATAAGCCCGTAATTTGCGGAAGGTGGCAGGAATTTTGATACCTTCCTGGGAAGAAAGGAGCTCAAGCTGCAGTGACCAAATCTCTCAGCACTTCACTTTCTTTCAGAAGATTGCCACATACCTGCCTCCACTTTCCCGTAGAAGGCCTGAAGAACCCATGACCTGCTCACCAGGACCTTCCAAATATCATCGAACTGGTCCTTCAGATCACTTCATTTTACAGGTGAGAAAGCTGAGGCTCAGAAAAGTCGCCAGTCCAAAGTCACACACTAGACATTTCCCGTCTCCCAGGGGCTGCTGAGAATTCTCAACAAGAGGAATGAGAAATGGGGAGCCTTGTTCACCTGTGAGGGGACTGTCCTTCTCCCATGTGACCACTCACGGCTGGAGCCCAGGGCACAGTGAAGAAGACAGGCTGAGCCCCACTCCCGGGGCAGTGTTCCCTGACCTTCTGGAAGGAGCCTGTGTGAGTTTTTGTGTCCACAACAACCCAAGCTGTCTCCCTGAAGTGAGCAGTTGAGAAGTTCTCCCTGAGAGAAGCCTGGGGGCCGATTTTAGGAACCAGAGGAGGTTGGGGGGTGGGGGGAGCAGGGAAATTTGCCTCCTCCCTAGAGCCCACTCCTCTGTGAGGAAGGAAGCAGACTGACACTGATCGGCACCTGCTCCCTGCTAGGTGCTGAGCTGGGTGCTTCCGACAACCCTGTGAAGAAATTCTGTGAATCCCCACTTCCTGGGTGAGGAAACAGGCCCAGAGAGGGGATGCCCCAGGCCCAGAGACACACAGCTTGGAAAGGGGAGCCAGGATCTCAGGAGGGGCAACCCGGGATGAGGGAAAGAAAGGATGGGGCAGGAACAAGGAAACTGAAGCTCAGAGAGGATGTCATTTGTCTAAGTCACACTCTGGACTCTCCCATCGCCTTTGCTCATGGGAGCACTGTCCCAGCAGGGAGCGTGGGCAGTGGTCCCAGGGCAAGGCTGGCAGGGACCAAACACCATGACTTAGGTCTGGGAGTCTCACATAACCCTCTGTGCCCAGAAGAGTCTCCCTGGGCATTGGGCCATTGTCCCCTTGCAAGGAACTGAGAGGGACTGTGGCCAATGTCCACTTCTTCCTTTCACACCTACCAATGTGTCCTCCCTGGCACCTGCCACCCTCCTACTTCTTGGCTAGGAGTATCCAGAGAAAGAATCCTGACTGGGGGCCTGGCCTTGCTATGCACCCCAGGCTCCCACCTGTGGGGCAGCAGACCACCTTGATCATGACTGAGGGAGCCACGCAGCCCGGGTTCCAGTCTTAGCTCTGTCACATCCCAGTTAGGTGACCTTGAGCTCTTGACTTCTACCTGAGCCTCAGTTTCATCCTCAGTAAAGTGGGGTGATGAGAGTTCCTCCTTCATAGTTGCTATGATGATGAAGCAGGAGAATGCACAGGCCCAGCACCCAGGAAGTGCTCAATCCATGTCAGCCGGAATTGGCAGCTGCACCACAAGTCAGCCCACTGGGCTGGCTGGTGGACAGAGGCCACCACTGTCTCATCAGCCCTGAAGGCCCCCCAGTCCTCCCCCTTGGCCTGGGCCGGTCTGAGGCAAGTTCAAAGTCATTAGTCACTGCCCCTGCCCCACTTTCATCTGGGATCAGCTCCAAGAAAAATTGGCTAGAGGCCATGGCAGGACCCCCAACTCATCTCCTTCTGGCAGAGAAAGGACCTTTAGGGAGTGTGCAGGCTGGCTTATACAGATGGAAAAACTGAGGTCCAGAGAAGGGAAGCCCCTGGCCCAAGGTCATACAGACAGTGCCAGAGCTAGTACCAGAATCCAGGCTTCCAGGCCCCATCTTATCCCAAAGCCTCTGCTTTAAAATGGAAAGGGTCTCAGGCTCAGAGGCACTGTCTTGGGTGGAAGGAGTCCGGGAGGCAGACTGATCAGAAAGAAGAGAAGGCAGGGTCAATCCCCAGTATCTGTGAGGAAAGACCAGAGAGCCTGGGAGTCAGAGCCCCCAGGATGGGACGTAGGACCCAGTGTTTAAGCGGCAACAGAGGCCCCCTGGGAAAGACGGCCATGTCACTGGGCAAGTCATGAGAAAGGGGAGGTGGAGGCTGCGGTTTCTCTTCCTGTGGAGAGATGTGAGTCCCCAGGGCCCTCCCAGTTCCGGCGGAAGGAAGAGGGTTAGGGTTGAGGGAGGGAGGGGCTGGAGGAGGCCCCACCAGTTCAGGGGCCAAACCCTGGGTCTGAGGGACCCTGTGGTGACACAGAGAGCCCTGGGCAGCTGGACTGCAACTCACAGCGGCCAAACCCTGTTGGCGGTCCCAGGCTCTTGGGCAAGTGCCCTGTCTCCAGGTGGCAGGCGGGTCAGGGCCTGA